>NC_083894.1:12679541-14057874 GCF_032452875.1 Bos javanicus | reverse complement strand
AAAACAAAGGTGCCCATTATTACTACTTCATTTCAACACTGTATTGCGAGTCCAAGCTAGTACTGTATGGCAGGAAAAGGACATAGGGATTAAGGATTAGTAAGGAAGAACAGAAGTGTCATTATTCGCAAATGTTGTCACTCTTTTCACATAAATAATCTGGGAGACTTTTCCTGCCAAATATTGAGATTCATTATAAAACTATAATATTTAAGATAATATTATAATGGTGAAAGGACTGAATATATAGACCAATAAATATAAATTGAAGAACAACGCAAAAATAGAAGCACACAAAGACCGACACTTCTTACGAAGAAACGGATATGAAAGATACATTGATGTATTACTGCTCAGTGGGAAAAGTTGGACTTTTTAATACATAGTGCTGTGGTGACAAGTTAGATATAAAGGGGAAGAAATGAAATTGGCTTCATTCCACCCCCCATACTCAAAAACCAAGTCCTAGTGATCTGAAGACCCAAGTGTGAAAGGCAAATCTTTAAAGCTTTGCAAAGATAATACAGTAGAATACTTCAAGACCTCAGGATATCATGTTATTACACAAGAAACCAATGTACAATCATAAATGAGACGAGGGGCAGACCCAACTACATTAACTTAAGAACTGGCATTCATCAAATACCCTGGAAGGGAGAGAGAAATAAGCTATGAACTGGGAGAATAAATTTACAGCAGATATAACTCACAAAAATTTGTTTCTAAAATATGTAAGAAACTCTTTTAAGAATCAATATTAAAAAATAAAAAACAAAACAGAAAACTAGTAAGACAACAAGAAGATGAGGAACCAAAAACAATCCCCCCCAGGAGTTTAGAAGAAGAGGCAGGATGTCTCTGGTGCGTCAGTGGCTAAGACTCCGAGCTCCCAAAGCAGGGGGCGCGGGTTCAATCCCTGGTCAGAGAACTAGATCGCACATACCACAGCGAGAGTTTGCATGCCACAACTAACCGACATGCCACAACAAAGATCGCAAATCCCACATGCCACAGCCAAGAGCTGGTTCAGCTAATAAATAAATACATATATATATTATAACAGGTGACCAAATGCCCTCTAAACATACAAAAATATTCTCAACATGGATAAATTCTAGATTTTAATTGTGCATTGACCTTAATGGAGTCTTTTTATTTAGGCTGTTTTTTTAGTTGATTGACATTTTTGGAGTGTTTAGTAAATGTACAGATTTAAGTTACCACCACCACAATGAGAATATAGAATATTTCATCACACCCCAAAACGTCCTCATTCTAACCCTCTGTTGTCACACATTCCTCCTCCCACCCTGTCCCCAAACCCTGGCAAACACTGTGTTCTTAATCGCTATAAATTGATCTTTTTAAGAAGGTTGTATAAATGGAAGTATACAGCATTGAGTCTTTTGAGATAGAAGTCTTTCGCTAAGTAAATGCCATGAGAGTCATCCAAGCTGTTGCCACCACTCTCTCTGCTGAGCAGGGTTCAACTGGACTTAAGAGCGGTAATCTGCTCACACCTTCACCCCTTGAAGGACATCTGGGTCATTTCCAGTTAGAGGGAATTATGACCAGAACTGCTGTAAACATTTGTGCACAGGTTTTTGTGTGAATGTTAAGTTTTTACTTTTCTAGAAAAAATGCCAATGAGTGGGATTCTTGGGTTTTATGGTAAGTGTGTATGTGACTTCATGAGAAACTGGCCAACTTTCTTCCAGAGGAGCTGTCCTGTTCCACATTCCATCAGCAACGGATGAGAGTTCCGGTTACTTCACATCCCCATCAGCACTTGCTAATGTCCCTAGTATTTTCATGTTAGCCATTTAGTAGGCGTGCAGTGGTATCTCATTTTGGTTTCCAATTATCCACTGTTAGCTTATAAAAATACTGTTTGACACAGACTTAGAAAACGAACTTATGGCTGCCTGGAGGAAAGATGGAGGGAAGACAGTTAGGGAGTTTGGGGCAGACATGTACACACTGCTATACTTAAAATGGATAACCAACAAGGGCCGGGGACTGTACAGCACTGGGAACTCTGCTCAATGTGATGTGACAGCCTGGATGGGAGAGGAGTTTGGGGGAGAATGGATACATGTTTATGTATGGCTGAGTCCCTTTACTGTGCAGCTGAAACGATCAGAACATTGTTAATTGGCTATACGGCAATACAAAATAATAAGTTTGTTAAAACACTGTCTTAATTTATGTACATACTGTACCCTCGAGGAGGCACATCATCACTCTCCAGTTCTTAAGTGTGGGCTGTACATGGTGACTTTCTTCTCAAGAGGACAGAATGGAAACAGTGGAGGAAAAAGGAACTTTATTAAAAAAAAACCACACCCTGACAAGACACTATCTCAGCTGAATTAAGGTCAACGCCAACAGGGATAAGTGAAGTGAGTGAAAGTCGCTAAGTCATGTTCAACTCTTTGCAACCCCATCAACTACAGAGTCGATGGACTCCTCTAGGCCAGAATACTGGAGTGGGTAGCCTTTCCCTTCTCCAGGGGATCTTCCCAACCCAGGGGTCGAAACCAGGTCTCCGGCATTGCAGGCAGATTCTTGCATTACAGAAACACCTGTGGTAATTGCCGGAGACGACGGGTTAGGGGCAAGGATACACCGAGTCAGCTGAAAACGTGATTTAAATTGAAGACACCTTGTCTTCAGTTTCATTTGTATTCTCCACGTTCCTAGGAAAAGTGCTCTCTCGCTCAGTCATGTCCCACTCTTTGCGACCCCATGAACTGTAGCCCACCAGGCACCTCTGTCCACGGGGATTCTCCAGGCAAGAATACTGGAGTGGGTTGCTGTTTCCTTCTTCAGGGGATCTTCCCAACCCAGTGGCTGAACCTGAGTCTCTTGCATCACCTGCATTGGCAGTCGGATTCTTTACCACTGAGCCACCTGGGAAGCCCATATTCAGTACTATAGTATAAAGATTATGAAAGGCGTATTTTCCCTACAGCAATATCTGGGAACCTTCCCAGAATATGTGACAATTCAGTAAGGGCTTTCAAAAGAAAAAAATAGCTCATTTGTCACCACACCATTTAAAATATAACATTTTGGCTCAGAATCAGATGCCATACAATGATTACGTGTAAGAATGTTAATTCCAGCTTGTGTTTCTTCCAGTCCAGCATTTCTCATGATGTACTCTGCATATAAGTTAAATAAACAGGGTGACAATATACAGCCTTGACGTACTCCTTTTCCTATTTGGAACCAGGCTGTTGTTCCATGTCCAGTTCTAACTGTTGCTTCCTGACCTGCATACAGATTTCTCAAGAGGCAGGTCAGGTGGTCTGGTATTCCCATCTCTTGCAGAATTTTCCACAGTTTATTGTGATCCACACAGTCAAAGGCTTTGGCATAGTCAATAAAACAGAAATAGATGTTTTTCTGGAACTCTCTTGCTTTTCCCATGATCCAGCGGATGTTGGCTATTTGATCTCTGGTTCCTCTGCCTTTTCTAAAACCAGCTTGAACATCAGGAAGTTCACGGTTCACATATTGCTGAAGCCTGGTTTGGAGAATTTTGAGTATTACTTTACTAGCGTGTAAGATGAGTGCAATTGTGCGGTAGTTTGAGCATTCTTTGGCATTGCCTTTCTTTGGGATTGGAATGAAAACTGACCTTTTCCAGTCCTGTGGCCACTGCTGAGTTTTCCAAATTTGCTGGCATATTGAGTGCAGCACTTTCACAGCATCATCTTTCAGGGACTGGAAGAAACACAAGCTGGAATCAAGATTGCCGGGAGAAATATCAATAACCTCAGATATGCAGATGACACCACCTTTATGGCAGAAAGTGAAGAGGAACTCAAAAGCCTCTTGATGAAAGTGAAAGTGGAGAATGAAAAAGTTGGCTTAAAGTTCAACATTGAGAAAACAAAGATCATGGCATCCGGTCCCATCACTTCATGGGAAATAAATGGGGAAACAGTGGAAACAGTGTCAGACTTTATTTTTCTGGGCTCCAAAATCACTACAGATGGTGACTGCAGCCATGAAATTAAAAGACACTTACTCCTTGGAAGGAAAGTTATGACCAACCTAGATAGCATATTCAAAAGCAGAGACATTACTTTGCCAACAAAGGTTCGTCTAGTCAAGGCTATGGTTTTTCCTGTGGTCATGTATGGATGTGAGAGCTGGACTGTGAAGAAGGCTGAGTGCTGAAGAATTGATGCTTTTGAACTGTGGTGTTGGAGAAGACTCCTGAGAGTCCCTTGGACTGCAAGGAAATCCAACCAGTCCATTCTGAAGGAGATCAGCCCTGGGATTCCTTTGGAAGGAATGATGCTAAAGCTGAAACTCCAGTACTTTGGCCACCTCATGCGAAGAGTTGACTCATTGGAAAAGACTCTGATGCTGGGAGGGATTGGGGGCAAGAGGAGAAGGGGACACCAGAGGATGAGATGGCTGGATGGCATCACTGACTCAATGGACGTGAGTCTCAGTGAATCCGGGAGTTGGTGATGGACAAGGAGGCCTGGCGTGCTGCGATTCATGGGGTTGCAAAGAGTCGGACATGACTAGCAACTGATCTGATCTGAAGAATGTTAATACAGGAAGAAACTCCATTTCTTGGCAACATTTAGAAATTCAAATACTTTTGTTAAAGGTATTCCAAAAGCAAAACCTGTATTTCCACCACCCCTGCTTCTCCAGGCTCCTCTTGATACAGGATGCTAACATACTTCATTTGGAGCCTACAGTAAAGGAGAAAAGTCTTGGCTTTAACCATAAAAAGGCAAATGTAACAGAAAAACATTTGCCCATGTTGGCTGCCACAGGAATTGGAAAACTTTCTACCAAAAGTCAGACTGAGAAACGATAAGCCAGCTTCCACTAAGAAGTAGAAACAACTTTCCTTCTGCTCTTTTTTCTTTTTTCAACTTAAATCTCAACCTGGTTTTAGCAAATCCCAAGTAAAAACTAGGATTTCCAATCTTGATTAATCTAGATTAGCCTCTGTGTCAAGGACACAATCCTTACGACTCCCTAGACAACCTCCATTTACACGGTTCTTTCACTGCATCTTCGGTTGCACATCATGTGTGTGTCTGTGTGTTTCCAGAAAGCTGTATATGTTTAAGGATATACACTTCCTGGAATTATTTCTGTAGTTCATTACTAGAGAAGTTTCCCTGAAAACAGCCAAAGCTATCTTGAGAAAGAAGGAGGTACCATGTTCCCTGACTTTGAACTGTACTACACAGTTACCGTGATCAAAATAGTATGGTACTGGCATAAAAACAGACAACAGATCAATGGAACGGAATAGAACACCCAGAAGTAAACTCACACACATATGGTCAATTATTATGAAAAATTATGGCAAAATTATTATGATGAAGGAAGCAAGAACTTAACAACGGGGGAAACACTCTCTGCAATAAGGGGTTTTGGAAAAACTGGACCGCGACATGTAAAAGGATGAAACTAGACCATTTTCTCCCATCCTTTACAAAAATAAATGCAAAATGGATTGAAGACTCTGATCTGATGGGTTTTTCTGTTCAGGAATGCCACAGAAATGGATTCCCACCGTACGCAACCACTTGAATTTGCCTTCCTTCCTTAGTCCATGCGTTCTCAATGGGCAAGTGAGAGTGATACTGTCGCCAAAGAAGTGAAAACTGACTCTTGGCAGGTGTAAGCATCTTAGATATTGCGATGGTCTGAGTCTGCCAAAGGGCTACAGCACATAAACAGAGAGATGATACCTCTGTGGCATCATGAAGGGAACAGGCAGGTGGGGAAAATATGTAAAAGGGCTGCAGGGTATAACAATTTTTTAAAGGCTGAGAATCACTGATTTCATATAACACATCTGAGATTCATCTACAATAGTTTGTTACTTTTAACAGTTGATGATATTTTAGTATTAAAAAAAAATGCCAGTTTGTTTATCATTCAGATGAATCTGAATGGACAAACGAGGAGACTTGGGCTTGGGTCCAGCTGAGATACCTACTGGATGGGTCACTTCCAGCAGATCATCTAACCTTTCTAAACCTCATTTATAAAACAGAAACAGTCATAGGTGCCTCTTCTGTTGTAAAGGACTAAAGAAAGGACCAGACACTCAAGCATGGAATCAGAGCTCCCTGGAAACCAAGCAAAGACCACAGCACCCATAGTAAGACATGAGAAGACCCGAAGCTGGGATCCCTGATTGTATAAGGGGCTGCTCCCTCGTGGAAGAAGAGACATCTTCTATTTAACATGAAAGCCAAGACTCATGGAGACAGAAATAAAAAGAGACGCATGCAGGAACCGAGAAGGAGTCGACAAGACAAGAGCAGTAGAGGCTGTTAGTGCCCTAACGCACAGTGACTGGAGTCTGCAGCTGGGAAAGGAGATCAACTCACTGCAGAGACAGGCCTGTCGGAAAAGCCATCGCAGCCATGGTTCTAACCTTTGCGGGGCACAGGGCCAGCAACACACAAATGGCCGCACCAAACGTAATGAGAAAATGGACATCTGCCGAGTACTTGGGAAGCGTAAGCACACAACACTTGAGGGACTGGCACAATTTCATTCACCTAATCTGTACATTACCAAGACTTAGAAAGGGCAGTGGAAACTCTTGGCATCAGCAGTGATGGGGAACACACCACCTTGTAAGGTAATCTATTTCTTTCTTCAACAACCAAAGTATCAGATTGGGGCTCATTATAAGGAAGAACATGCAGGTCCTCGTTCAGTTGTGTCCACTGGCCCTATCACTCGAACAGGTAAAGCCCAAACTTTCTTTCATATAACAGACCTTCATCTATTTCAGATAATTGTCATGAGGTGATCATGTTCTCATTTGCCCAGGACAGTCCTGGTTATATGCATATCAGCCCAGCATAAGCACTAATAGCACGTTCTTTCACTTTCAAAGAGTTCTGGTTCAGACAATAAATTATAGGATCACTCAGTACTGAGATGCCTTCCCGATGCCCTCCTCTTCAGACTAAACATTCGCCTCCTCACCACCCACTCCACCTTCACTCTCCCTAAGCCCTGAGCTCTGAACAAGCTCCAGGTGACTAATATCCCTAAACCAAACCCAACAGTCTAGGTATAACATCACAGGAAAAATCAGAATTTATTCTTCTGACCATATAAGAGCACCTTTGCATTTTCAGAAATCAGGTTACATTATTTATGCTGAGCCCAAATTATCAATGAAACTTTTCTCACCCTTTCCCCTCATGTTTCCACTAGGCGATCCTATATTTATGCGACAGATTTTTAGATCCTGGTGCAAGGCCTTTAATGCTGCATTGGATTTCATTCAGTTCATTACTGTACCCAAGTCTATGCGACATTAAGGTCCTGAGTCTCTCATGAACCTGATCTTTCGCTGCCTTGCCTGTCTGCAAGTCTGATAAACCTGTATTGTTCTCTATAATATTAATTAAAATAGAAAAAAAAAAGACTGAACTTGGAACTACTGTCAGAATCCTAGAACAAGCCCAAAGAAATTGCCTCTCCAGAGTCCACTGACCCCTCATGGACACCTTTAGGTATGGTCACTCAATTACTAGCATGTCTAACTAAGAAGGCTAACAAGTCCATACCTTACCACGTTCTTGGTAAGAATGGTACACAGTATCTTGTGTAGATGCACCAAGTCTACTACAGGAGACTATTTTGGGACACCAAATTTTGCAGGTAACATCTAGATGTCAGTGTGGAAATATCCTGAAAACAGATCCCAGGGACAGAAGTACATTCACTCACTGGTATTCCCCAAGTCATTCAATACATATGGTTCTCACGCGTGTCAAGCACCACGACTGCCTTGGTGGTACAATGGTAACAAGGTACCTGGCCCTACCTACATATGACTCTGAAAATAAAAAAACACTCATTTTTAAAGAGTTAGAGGAAGACCCAATAAGAAAACCAAGTAGGGAGTCAAAGATTACGGTGGAGAGCAAAGAGAATGTCTTACAGAAAGGGCTGAGAAAGAGACTGGATGACAGCAGAATCAAAGAGGACCCTGCATCAACATATATGTACAAACATGTGTAGAATAGCTAGCTGGTGAGAAGTTGCTGGACAGCACACAGAGCCGGGTCTGGTGCTCTGTGATGACCGAGAGAGGTGGGATGGGGGAGGGGAGGGAGGCTCAATCAGAGGGGATAGATATATAATTATGGCCGATTCACGTTGTATGGCAGAAACACAACACTATAAAAATTAAAAAGCAAAAAAAAAAAAATTTTTTTAGAAAAGGACCCTGAGCCCAGATGGTGAAAAACTACAGTGATATAGACATCCCCGGAAGGCAGACAAAGGACAAAGGACAGGTGGTGGTGGGTTTGGCTTTGAGCATGTTAAATAATGATGGGAAAGTGATGTGAAGATTAAATGTATAAAAGAATCCTTTAAAAAAATAAAGACTGGAAGAAAAATAATGAATATTTGCATAATCTTCACACAGAAAAAGGCTGTCTAGGCATTTTATAAAACAGCTAAGGGCTTCCCAGGTGGCGCCAGTGGTAAAGGATCTGCCTGCCAGTGCAGGAGACTCTGGCGACTCGGGTTTGATCCCTGGGTTGGGAAGATCCCCTGGAGAAGGAAATGGCAACCCACTCCAGTATTCTTGCCTGGGGAACCCCATGGACAGAGGAGCCTCGAGGGATACAGTCCATGGGGTCGCAAAGAGTCGGACACGATTGAGCGTCTGAGCACACAACACACAAAGCATAAAAGCAAAAAACACAAAAATTCAAAACACTAAACATCATCAGTTCGGTTCAGTTCAGTCGCTCAGTCATGTCCGACTCTTTGCAACCCCATGAATCGCAGCACGCCAGGCCTCCCTGTCCATCACCAACTCCCGGAGTTCACTCAGACTCACGTCCATCGAGTCAGTGATGCCATCCAGCCATCTCATCCTCTGGTGTCTCCTTCTCCTCCTGCCCCCAATCCATCCCAGCATCAGAGTCTTTTCCAATGAGTCAACTCTTCTCATGAGGTGGCCAAAATACTGGAGTTTCAGCTTTAGCATCATTCCTTCCAAAGAAATCCCAGGGCTTTTCTCCTTCAGAATGGACTGGTTGGATCTCCTTGCAGTCCAAGGGACTCTCAAGAGTCTTCTTCAACAACACAGTTCAAAAGCATCAATTCTTCGGTGCTCAGCCTTCTTCACAGTCCAACTCTCACATCCATACATGACCACAGGAAAAACCATAGCCTTGACTAGACGGACCTTTGTTGGCAAAGTAATGTCTCTGCTTTTGAATATGCTGTCTAGGTTGGTCATAACTTTCCTTCCAAGGAGTAAGCGTCTTTTAATTTCATGGCTGCAGTCACCATCTGCAGTGATTTTGGAGCCCCCAAAAATAAAGTCTGACACTGTTTCCACTGTTTCCCCATCTATTTCCCATGAAGTGATGGGACCGGATGCCATGATCTTCGTTTTCTGAATGTTGAACTTTAAGCCAACTTTTTCACTCTCCACTTTCACTTTTATCAAGAGACTTCTTAGTTCCTCTTCACTTTCTGCCATAAGGGTGGTGTCATCTGCATATTTGAGGTTATTGATATTTCTCTCGGCAATCTTGATTCCAGCTTGTGTTTCTTCTAGTCCAGCATTTCTCATGATGTATTCTGCATATAAGTTAAATAAACAGGGTGACAATATACAGCCTTGATGTACTCCTTTTCCTATTTGGAACCAGGCTGTTGTTCCATGTCCAGTTCTAACTGTTGCTTCCTGACCTGCATACAGATTTCTCAAGAGGCAGGTCAGGTGGTCTGGTATTCCCATCTCTTGCAGAATTTTCTACAATTTATTGTCATCCACACAGTCAAAGGCTTTGGCATAGTCAATAAAGCAGAAATAGGTATTTTTCTGGAACTCTCTTGCTTTTTCCATGATCCCATGGATGGTGGCAATTTGATCTTTGGTTCCTCTGCCTTTTCTAAAACCAGCGTGAACATCAGGAAGTTCACGGTTCACATATTGCTGAAGCCTGGTTTGGAGAATTTTGAGCATTACTTTACTTGCGTGTGAGATGAGTACAATTGTGTCGTAGTTTGAGCATTCTCTGGCATTGCCTTTCTTTGGGATTGGAATGAAAACTGACCTTTTCCAGTCCTGTGGCCACTGCTGAGTTTCCCAAATTTGCTGGCATATTGAGTGCAGCACTTTCACAGCATCATCTTTCAGGATTTGAAATAGCTCAACTGGAATTCCATCACCTCCACTAGCTTTGTTCATAGTGATGCTTTCTAATGTCAGGTCCATGAATCAAGGCAAATTGGAAGTGGTCAAACAGGAGATGGCAAGAGTGAATGTCGACATTCTAGGAATCAGCGAACTAAAATGGACTGGTATGGGTGAATTTAACTCAGATGACCGTTATATCTACTACTGCGGGCAGGAATCCCTCAGAAGAAATGGAGTAACCATCATGGTCAACAAAAGAGTCTGAAATGCAGTACTTGGATGCAATCTCAAAAACCAGAGAATGATCTCTGTTCGTTTCCAAGGCAAACCGTTCGATATCACAGTAATCCAAGTCTATGCCCCAACCAGTAATGCTGAAGAAGCTGAAGTTGAACGGTTCTATGAAGACCTACAAGACCTTTTAGAACTAACATCCAAAAAAGATGTCCTTTTCATTATAGGGGACTGGAATGCAAAAGTAGGAAGTCAAGAAACACCTGGAGTAACAGGCATATTTGGCCTTGGAATACGGAATGAAGCAGGGCAAAGACTAATAGAGTTTTGCCAAGAAAATGCACTGGTCATAACAAACACCCTCTTCCAACAACACAAGAGAAGACTCTATACATGGACATCACCAGATGGTCAACACTGAAATCAGACTGATTATATTCTTTGCAGCCAAAGATGGAGAAACTCTATACAGTCAACAAAAACAAGACCAGGAGCTGACTGTGGCTCAGATCATGAACTCCTTATTGCCAAATTCAGACTGAAATTGAAGAAAGTAGGGAAAACCACTAGACCATTCAGGTATGACCTAAATCAAATCCCTTATGATCATACAGTGGAAGTGAGAAATAGATTTAAGGGCCTAGATCTGATAGATAGAGTGCCTGATGAACTAAACATCATAAAAGTCTTAAAAACTAAATGGAAAATACACATGCATCACATTAGGGCTTTGACTTCACGCTCAGGGTCACGTGTCTGAGAGTCCCAGGTGGGAGGAGGGCTACAAGCACTAGGAAAGAGAACAAAGTCAGAATCGGTGAGGGGCATGTCACGTGGGCTGAGGAGGCAGCGGGTCACCATGAGAGCAGAGAAGGAGGGTGTGGGCGAGGGACCCCGCCCTCAGGGACCCGGCAGAGGCCAGGGCCACATCTCTGTGCGTCCAGCGGGCGTGACTGCTGGCGGTCTGTCCCGGGAAGAGACAGAAGTGAAGCAGAGGGCAGGACCCCCAGGGAGGTTGGCAGTGGCTTCCTAGTCCGGGTCCTGAGAGCCGTCCCCTCCCCGCAGTGTAGACTGGCCACCGGTGGAAGCCCACGGAGCTGCAGCCGGCTCTGCGGTCCAGCCCGCGGCCCCGCCAGCCTCCCTGACCTGCAGCAGCAGCCTCTCCTCACTCTTCCAACAGGGGCGAAAGCAGCTGATTCTGTACTAAGCCCTTTATCCCTTAGAATACAGACAGGAGCCTGTTTTCCTGAATGAACCCTGACTGACACCCCACTGGATTTATTAAAAGGATCACTGTTTACTTTTGAAAGGTCAGATTATAGTAAAGCAATGAACAGGAAAATGAGATCAGAGGGTATTAAAAAAAAAAAAAAAAAACAGCCAGCCATCATTCATATCATTTATAGAGCATATGCTCAAAAAATATTTGTTGAATGTTGAGTGTGGAAGGACTATTTAAAGAAGATGGGCAATTAAAAAAAGAGAGACATATTAAGGTACTTCAAAGGCTCATGGGTCATTTTCTGTTGTAAACCCTAAGACAACAGAGAATACAGTAACAGCGATAGCAAGAATAATAATAATAGAAGCTATTTATTGAATGATGTTTGTGTAACATGTCCTGCATGAAAATCATCTCATTTAATCCTCCCAACAGTTCTAAGAGGTTGGCATTAACATGATATCACCATTTTTCACACTAAACAATGAGGCTCTGAGAAGCTGGGTCAAATATGTCTTTTTGTTTCAGTTCTTACTCACAAGCTGAATTTCTCTCAACCTCAGTTTTCTTCATCTAGGAAATGGTAATATAAAAGGATTAACTGATATAATTATTTTGGCACCAAAGCAAACTTAAGCCTCTCTGTTGTCATTGTTTAGTTACTCAGTTGTGTCTGATTCTTTTGCGACCTCATGGACTGTAGCCCACCAGGCTCCTCTGTTCATGGGATTCTCCAGGCAAGAATACTGGAGTTGGTTGCCGTTTCCTTCTTCAGGGGATCTTCCTGACCCAAAGATCGAACCCATGTCTCCTGCATCGGTATCACTGAGCCACCCTGGGAAGCCCTTTAAGGCAAAGTTAATAGCACCATGCATGAGATTGTGAAGGTACCAAGCAGACAGAAGAGCCAGCATTTTGATCCATCAGGATTCCAAAGCCTACATTCCAGAATCGCAACACCACACAGAGGGGCAAGGGTGAGGTTTCTGCTGCAAATGAGAGCTTTTGGTCTGCAGCTGGATCACATAATAAGAAAAACCATCATCCCGCCTAACACAAGGGTGGCTGGGACTCCAGGGCTGCTTGGCTCCATGGCTCAACAATGTCACTGAAGACTTCGCCTCTGTCCATCACGACCCTGCCATCCTCCCCACGGGCTTCATTCTGAGGCTGGCAGCAAGATGGGGACCATGATTCCAGGTGGCATCCGAGCAGAACAACATCCAGGAGGATGAGAAAAATTGTACCCTTCTCCAGCTGTTTCCCAGCCTCAAGCAGACTACCCCTCAAGTCTCAGGGACCAGAACAGGCCACCTGTCCACTCCTGAACCAATCTTCACAGAAGGGCTAGAATGTCCACAAGTTGGCATATACTAAAGATCTGAGGTAGAATGAAGAATTAAAAGATGTATTTCAGGAAACTGAAAACTTAAGGCATCTCTTCACGAACTCACAGGGCATGTCTTATAATGATGAAGAGGTAAAAGAATTCTGAAGTGGGGAGAGTGGAGAGCCAGAAACAACACAGGCATTGGAAAAATCACTCTGGTTGGAGAAACGTGGTACCCTATGACAAAGGAAGTCCCGTGTGAAGTCGGTGTGGGGGTTACACAGCTCCTGGTGTTAGTCAAGGAAGCACCCAGTAAAGCCACCAAGTGTACAGCAATAAAGACCTGAAATACTAAAAATACGCACACACTCAACCTCGCACCTAATTCAAAATCCAACACATTTTAGGGTGTAGTAACTCTATTGTAGTAACAATAGAAAATTTTTGTACAGCATTCTGCTTCCTTCTCACAATTCTTTTTCCATTCTCACACATGAATAAAAATAAAGTAGTGTGTGCATACACAGGACATAGAACACATCCCAGATCACAGTTGTTTTTCATATTTACACAACCAGGTTTGATGTAAAGGCTAACTTGTCCATCCTTTGACCTGAAAATATGGTAATAATGCAAACCCTACAGAGTTCTAAGGAAACTGCTTCCATTTCATCTACAACAGTTCTCTGCTATTCCTAAGAAATGTCAGGTCTGTTTGCCTTGAAAATGATAAGAGTGGGTATGAAGAACATCACGTATCTCCCATGAAGTCATTTTCATTATCCCATATATCTCCCAGGTACTGGATATTTAGAGGAGCCCCAGGATACCCACGGGGTTGGGAAGGGTATCGAGGTCACTGCATCTGATACCCTTCTCTGCCATAAGAGGATTCCAGGGGATCAGACGTAGGGAGAAGCTTCTAGGATCAGGTCTTCACTACTGCACAGGTCAGCCTGAAAGAGCAACACTGCCATCATTGCTCAGTAATCCAGAACGTAACTGATTCTCACTCAGTTCTGGCCTGCAGCGGACAAAAGCCACCCGCACACCTGAATGGCCAAGACGGTGGCTTCTCAGTTACTTTGAGGACTGTCGGGCTAACTTGGGCAGCACCTTGGTTCAACACTGGGGACGCTTTGTGCACTTTAGATGATTTCTTTGGCCACACACTGCATCAGAAAAAGGTAGTGCGTCTAGCACATCTAAGCTTTTGTGGAGAGGTTTGAGCTATCACAGATTCGAAGTTCTGACATAAGGAGGAATTCAAAACTGAATACTGGTGATTAAGTACCAAATAACCATGAAATCGTAACATTTCAGAAGCTCTGATACAACTACAGCAGGGATCAGTGGACTGGAGGGGAGAAAAAAGCCTTCCTCAACCCTCTTAGGGTCCTTGGCAGGGTTGAAAAATTAAATTGACAAAAGACCGATTAACAGAAGAACACACAAATTTATTTAGTAAGCTTTACGGGACAGGGAAACCTTCATAAGGAAATAGAGATCTGAAGAAACAGTTAGGCCTGTGTCTTCTTATGCTAAGTCTGATGAAGAGGGGATGGTTGTGAAAAACGTGACAGCTTCAAGTTCGCCCCAAACCATCAGAGAAAAAGAACATTCACAGCTTTAGCTGCTAATATGACTAAATAAATAATGAAAATAAATTAAGCAATCTCAAGAAGTTACAAAAAACGAAAAAGCAGAGGGAAGGAAGGAATAAAGATAAAAAGCCAAAATAACGGAATTGGAAAAAATAGCTAATAACAATAAACTTGGGAGGGTTACTTGAAAAAGAAATATGCAAAACAGCTGAGCAATTAGATAACCTAACAACTGAAAAGAAAAAATGAAAAAGCACAGATTGAGTAATAAATGAGAACGGGGAACAACCAGAGATACAGTAGGGAAGTAAAGTGTGTTAAGGGAGTACCTCATCCAGTCAACTGGAAAACACTGACGATTATCCAGGAAAATATAAATACCAAACTGGCCCCCGACGACAAGGAAAAATCTAATCAGTCGTATAGACACCGAAACTGTTAGCCAAGAACTAATCCCCCAGAAAAAGTACAAGATCAAGTAAGTCATGAACGTGAACACTACTAAACTGCAAGGAACACACAATTTCAGTGAAAGTTGAACTGTTCCATGAAAAACAGTGAAAGCTTCCAAATTCTTTTCAGGAAGTCAGCAGAACATTAGAACGAAAAATCTAATCAAGCGAGCATCAAAAGAGGGGAAGAAAAACATTAGAAAATCAGACTTATGAATATTAATGTAATATTCTCATGAATATTAAAGTAAAAATCCTAATACTAGCCATACATTTTTTTAAGTGACCAAGTGGGCTTTACACCAAAATTCAAAATTAGGATATCTATTAATAAAATTCATTATGCATGCTAAGTCGCTTCAGTCGTGTCAGCCATCCAGGTTCCTCTGGCCATGGGATTCTCCAGGCAAGAATTCTGGAGTGAGTTGCCATGCCCTCCTCCAGGGGAGCTTCTCAACCCAGGGATTGAACCTGCATCTCTTACGTCTCCTGCACCGGCAGGCAGGTTCTTTACCACTAGCACCATGTGGGAACTGAGCACATGTATCCATAAATGCTGCTGCTGCTGCTGCTAAGTCACTTCAGTTGTGTCCGACTCTGTGCGACCCCATAGACGGCAGCCTACTAGGCTCCGCCGTCCCTGGGATTCTCCAGGCAAGAACACTGGAGTGGGTTGCATTTCCTTCTCCAATGCATGAAAGTGAAAAGTGAAAGTGAAGTCGCTCAGTTGTGTCCGACTCTTAGCGACCCCATGGACTGCAGCCCACCAGGCTCCTCCGTCCATGGGATTTTCCAGGCAAGAATACTGGAGTAAGTTGCCATTGCCTACACACTCTAATTTTGGGTTTTTTTAAAAAATAATTTAACATGAACGATATACTATACATGTACTTCTGAAACCTGCTTTGTTTCTCTAAACACTATCAAGATTTATCTGTGCTGATATATGTAGGGATATTCTAGTTCATTTGTTTCAACCACTGTATAACATTCCATTGTATGACTAAACCACAAAAGTTGCTTAATACAATCCCCTATTGATGGACATTTGGATTTCTGACAATTTTCTGCTTTTATAAATTCTGCTACAATGAACTTGCTTGTACATACTTACATATATTGATACTAAGCGGCACTCCAGGCTTACAGGAATGCAAACGTTTACACTGACACACATTGCCAGTTGCTATCTTAGTAGTTTTATCAATTCACATTTTTATCAGCAGTAGTGAAAGCTTCTATTTCTCTACACCTGCTCCATACCTGATTGCTATCAGGCTTATTAATACTAGTAAATCTGGTAAAAACGAGCTGGTATTTCACTGTAGTTTTCTTCTGCATTTCCCTTATTAATAGTGAAAGTGAGATTTTCACCACATTCACTAACCATGCATCATGAGAAGACATGGGTTCGATCCCTGGGTTGGGAAGAGTCCCCGGAGAAGGGAATGGCAACCCACTCCAATGTTCTTATCTGGAGAACTCCATGCTGGTGGGCTATAGTCCATAGGGTTGCAGAATTGGACATGACTGAGCGACTAACACTTTCACTTGCACAATTATTTAACATGAATATAGATGTTTTTCAATAAAATTTATATATTACACAAACACACACCCCTTCAGGCAGCTGATCTTATGACCTTGAAAATTCTAAAATAACTGGCTTTTCAACAAACAGGACTTTTCTTTTTCGTCTTCAAGACCAGAAAAGGAAAGTCAGCTTTCTTATCTTTTCTTCAATCCCCGAATTATTAACTTAGAAGGATTTAATCTTAAAGTGGTAAAATATCCTTTCTATATTTGCAAAGGTAACTTTTGTCTCTATAACTAGAACAATGCTTCTGACACCTTGATGAAACCGGAGGTTTAGATGACTTGTTTCCATTGCGACTTTCTTTAAAAGTCATCAACAAATGCAAGTTCCTTGAATGAACAGCTTAAGAACTATATAATTATCGCTATAGCTAAATATAGGAATACAGAATTTCTGGGTGAAATATTGCCCTTGGAAAAAGAACTGACAATAGTGAAAGGAAATGTACTTTACATACGAGAGGCATGGTTTTCTATGATTTACACATAAAAAACATTCCTTGATGAGTTAAGAGAATATTCATCTCAAACACTATATGTTCATTTAAGTTCTCACTCTTAACCCAGAATATCTTTTAGAATTAATATCCAAACATTATATCTCTGCTTTTAAAACTTGCATTTTAAAAAAATATAAAAATCCAATTTAAATTTTTAAAATTAAAATGAAACTGTTGTTTCAAAAAAGAAATCACTGTTTCCCAACACACAAGGTGCATGGATGGCTACACAGAGGTGCTGGGAGGTGGGTGTCTGACCCCTTGCTGAAGGTGGAGGGCTCCACAGGTTATTCTGAAATTTACAGAAGAAAGTTGTTTTCTTCCTCCAAACTGTGTCAAGGGCTAGTGCTTCAGGGTTTGCTCTCAAGAGTGAGCTGGGGAGGAGGCAAGGATGCAGGAGGAGGACAAAGGGCGTCCCTTCACTGAGTCCTGTATTCTCCGAGGGAGAATGAATTACGTTATCGATATACATCCCTGAAACCCACTCCAGGATTCTTGCCTGGAGAATCCCCATGGACAGAGGAGCCTGGCGGGCTAAAAGTCCATGGGGTCACAAAGAGTCAGACACGACTGAGTGAGCACACACCCATGCACGCATATATCCCTGCAACAGTCAGTCCAGTTCCCAGCCCACATGCCTCTAACTGGGGAACTGGCTGCCACAGGCCGGACCCATTCCTGGTGCCCTTCTGCAGAATGAATCCACGGAAATCCACCCAGCAGCCTCCACGGCGGGGCCAGCTCTAGATTTCCCTTCCGAGGGGCCAACCTGGGCCTGCACTACCGCTGCTGATCTAGGTGAACACTGCTCGTTTCCACAGCACAGAGCAGTATAATCAAACAATCACACGATAGACAGAGTCAAACAGCAAGCCGTCACCGGGTCAGGAAAATTTAGGGTGAAGTAGGGTGGAGAGCAATGAGACAAACATCAGGACAAATGAAGTCTTTAAGGAGGAGATAATGTGCAGTGTGGGGAGGAGGAGAGGCGAGGTCTTTTTTTTTTTAAAGAAGAAGACAGAAAGTTGGGAAATTTCAGATAAATCATGGGTTTCCTACGCAAACCACTACACACAGCTTCTTTTTGGCCACAATAATAAACGCAGTCAGACTCAAGGCTTGGCTACACTCGACTGCAGCCCGTGGTCTTTCCTCATTTGAATAGTATTTTAGGAATGTTTTGTCAAAGTGTGGATGAGTATTCACTTCTACCACATTCTTCCCTTCACCGGGATCATTACGGTCCTACTAACGATTTACTTTATAGGCAGAACATTCACAACATTCAAGGATGACCTTTTTTTTTTAACCTGTTAAAATTCATATATTTATTTGCCCACAATTCCTTTAAAAGGGAAGATTAACTTTAACAACTGTTGCTCATAGCAACACAGGAACAAAAGATTTTTCACATGCCTAATCTAAGCATTTAATTGAAATTCACAAACTTAGATCTCAAACCAAGTCAAAAGTGGAAATGTAAGAATACTAGATTCCCATATAGCAGCAGATACAGAGTATATGCTTCAGCTCTCACAAAGGAAAAAAAAAAAAGCATAGCTTGTGATAGGGATAAGGAATGTGCAAGTTTAATGATTCCTTTACAAACCACGGTTTTTGTGAAACGTTCATATTTTTCCAGGTAAGTTTCACAGCTTCACCTATTTGTTTCTGCCACTTCCTACTGGGTTGTATTTCAGTGTTTGGCTCTGTGCAAGGTCTTCTTAAATATTTATTAAATAAAGGAAAGCTTTAACAGGAACCATTAGCGACCCAATTTTAGGAAGCTGAGGCTTAATAGGTGAAGTGTGCCGCTTAGTTTCTGCCACTTTCCCTTAACCGAGGCCAGAGCCTGAATCCAAATCTAAGCAGAGTAAAGCAAACGCTAACAGGGTAATGTACAGAAGGAAACAATTGCCCCCTGGCCAAGATTTAGGCTCAAAGGTAAAAAAAAGAATTCCAGTCAAGGTCTGTAACTCACACATTTATGGAACCAAGGTGTTCTCACAACAGACTGCTCTTCAGGGTTTCAATCAATGCAAGAGAAAGAGTTCTGTCAAAGAATCTGGGAGAGCTGGAGCTCAGTGTTATGGCTTTGAAAATTCTCCATCCTTTAATAATCAGTTCACTTGTCCTCAAACTGGGGTGGGGACATGGGGGGTGGGGTGCAGGTGCTGTGGATGGCTCTACGGAAGACTGGATTGGGAGCAGGCTGTGGTACAAGGTCAGAGGGGTTTTAGAAACAGAAAGATGGAGGATACAGCCAATTAGATCTCAGCCTCTGAAAGAACTCAAAGCCCTGGAATGAGGCAGGAGTGACAGAATCAGATCTGGCTTCAACTGAGCACCAAATATGCACAAGACATTGGGCTGGGTGTCCTGTGAGGGGGCATTAAATAAAGAAGAGTGTGCATGGTTGATCCAAATGGAGCCTACCCACTTGTTTGGAAAAATTAAAAGTAAATTCTGAAAAAGGTAACAGTTCAATTACAAGAATCAATGAAGTATACGTTTAGTTTTGATACTGATGCTGAAAACAAGCACCATGAGAAATAAGGAGCTGGAAGATCTCGTGGGGCTGAGAGGTCCAGGGAAGCTTCCAGTGTTGAAACTGAATCTTGAAAGGTGGCCGTGGCCTCCGACCCAAACCAAGGCCGAGGGCCCATGTGAGTAGCCCCTGGAGGTTCCGCACGGTGAAACGCACAGCTTTGAAGTAAGACGGACATGGGTGAGTCCCACCACCACTGCTCAACGGCTCTGTGCCCTAGACAAGATGCTTCACCTATTAAGCCTCAGCTTCCTAAAATCGGGAGGCTAATGGTTCCTGTCAAAGGTTTCATTTATTCCATAAATATTTATTAAGACCTTGCACAGAGCTGAACATTGAAATACAACACAGTAAACAAGACAGAGGCAGGACCTCCCCTCCTGGACCCTGAAATGACATGCATAGGTATTTAGATCATTATCATCACCGTCTTCATCATCTTTAGCACAGTGGTGGAAAGTACAAGATATGTTCCCATGAGAATGAGTGTAACATCTCAGCTGGAACAAGGATTCACTCCCCAGGTCCAAATACTGGCATGCTTCAGGGCTCAGTCCTGGGACCTCTTCTTTTCCTGCATTCCCAAGAATCTCACTCCATCCTACAATTTAAAACACTAGCTGTGTATCCCTGAATTTAGTGCCTCCAGCTCTGGAGCTGTCTCCTGAACTCCAGACTCTATATCCAGCTGCTTATTCGATGTCTCCATGTACATGTCTTAACAACCATCTCAGACTGATAAATCTGCAACAGAACTCTGGACCACTGATGCACTGGATGCCAACCAACCATATTCCTTCCTTGGTCTTTAGTGTTAGGTGCTCAGTTGTGCCACCCAAAGGACTGTAGCCCACCAGGCTCCTCTGTCCATGGGATTCTCTAGGCAAAGATACTGGAGTGGCTTGCCATGCCCTTCTCCAGGGGATCTTTCCGACCCAGGGACTGAACCCGGGTCTCCTGCGTTGCAGGCAGATTCTTTACCGTCTGAGCCACCAGGGAAGCCCTCCATGGTCTTTCCCCACCAGTACATGTAAGTTCTTTCACTTTCACCTGAAGAACAATCTCCAATCCATTGCCAAAGCCATCATTCCAGTTCAAGATCTGATTGTTTCTCACCTAGATTACACGACTGCAATAGCTGCTATGATTCCTTCTCCATAGAGTAATGATCTCTTATAAAAAAAACGGGCAAGGATACACACACACACAAGCCCCATCGCTGCTCCATTCAACCGAAAACTCTCCAATGGCTCCCAGATGCCCTTAAAATGTTGATGGTGTACAAGGCATCCCTGACCAGACACTCTTTTTACCTCTCTGCCTCCTCTCATGAGTCTCTTCTTTCTCCATCTCTGCACTGCAGCCACACGGGCTCTTTCAGTTCCCTGAATCCAGCGACCTCTCCAGCACTTTAGGACAGTTCTGTCTGACAGAGCTTTCTGCACTGGCAGAGATGCTCTATATCTGTACATGCGGCTCCTGGGCACTTAGCATGCGGCTAGTGAGATTAAATATTTAGTGAGGAACTAAATGTTTAACTTTATTTAATTCCGATTGCTTTAAATAGCCACACATTCCTAGCAGCTATTGTACTAGGCAGGAGGGCTGGGAATCTAACTAACCTGTTCCTCCGCTTTGACTCTTCCTCTGAATTTTCGCACGGATGGCGCATTCTTATCCTCAGGCCATAATTTCACAGAAAAAAAATAAAAAGCCTGGCATTTCGATTCATTTCTATTTAAAACCACAACACAAAGGAAAACTGTAAAGTTTTGCACTAAATGAAACAGTGTGCTCTTCAAATCTTTGAGAATAAACATTATTGACCACGCTTTACATTTGATTGAGTAACAGTGCCTCTTAACGAAACCACCCTTGCATACAATGGAGTGGTATCAGTCAAATTTCTGGTCTCTGACTAAGTCAGAATTTTCATCAGGAGTTTGTAGCACAAATCTCTCTAGGTCAACCTGGCCTACAGCGCAACTGTCGGTACTCACGTTGGAGCCTGTGAGAAAACACGCATAAATGAACTCTAGCAAATGCTCTCTGCTTGCCTACTCCTGACACACTCATTTCCCCCCAAAACAGGGACACTGACTTGGCTGAAAGTCACTATTAAGTCAAAATAATGTCTGAAAGTGTGAAAGTATTAAGTCGGTTGGTTGTGTCTGACTGCAACTCCACAGACTGTAGCCCGCCAGGCTCCTTTGTCCATGCGCAAGAATCCTGGAGTGGGTTGCCACGCCCTCCTCCAGGGGATGGTCCTGACCCAGGGATCAAACTTGGGTCTTCTGCTTTGCAGGCAGATTCTTTACCATCTGACCCACCAGAGAAGCCCTCAAAATAATGTCCGCATTTCTTTAAAATTAAATCTCCTACTCCACCCCCACCCCTGCCCCCGCCACCCCTGGTGAGACCGAAGCTGGTTAAGTGAACATCTCTGCTCAGATTCTCCACTGGGACCACAGTCATTACTCCCAAGTTACTGGAATGAAAGAACAGCTCTCAGAACTCAGCTCTGTTACCCTACTCCCGGTCCACTTCCCAGTGGGCCTTGATTCCAGTGCTACTCACTGCTATCTTCTCAGAACTGTGATTTCTTTACTGACATTGGGGTTAATAGTGTAGGAAAAATTATTTGCAGAGGAAAATGATTTTAGCCCTTCACAGCATCTTTGCAACACCTGCATTTGTGAAAGCTTTGTGAAGAGAATAAACAGAATTATCTTCTATTTGATCATCATCACCAACTCTGTGCTTTACAAATACTATCAAGATGTCCCTGGGAAAGTCAGCCCTTCCAGTGATCAACACAGATCACTGTAATGTTTATACTTCCAAAAGTAAACTGGACACAAGCAACTATGGTGCTTCCAAGAGTTTGTGGGGTTTTCTTCTGCCTGTTTCTCTCCTGTCCCCGTGTACAATTCCAGCTAAGACAGGCAAGAATAGGTCTGGAAAACTTTCAGGAGTGTGTTGTACGTCATTGGAAGAAAAGCAGTAAGAGAAACAAGGCATCTCCTCTGATTCAGCATCCATGTCTGATTTATTTTTATACAACAATGCCTAGAATCCAAATTATTTGTGAAATCGATGGTCAATGACCACTGATTAACATTCCATCTTATCATAAAAGCTAATATTTCTTTTAAGTGTTTGTATAAAATATTTTGGGCTTTCCTAATAGCTCAGTGGTGGTAAAGAATTTGCCCGCCAATGCAGGAGACGTGGGTTCCATGTCTGGATGGAGAAGATCCCCTGGAGAAGGAAACGGCAACCACTCCAGTATTCTTGCCTGGGAAATGCTATGGAGAGAGGAGCCTGGCGGGCTGCAGTCCATGGGGTCACAAAGAGTTGGACACGACTGGAACAACTGAGCACACACACACACATAAAATATTTTAAAGGCTTTCTCATTTCACTTGACATCAGCGGTTGGCAAACTTCTTCTGAAAAGGGCCAGAGAGTAAATATTTAAGGCTTTGTGGGCCACGTACAATCTCGGACACATATTCTTTGTTTTTGTTTCTTACAACCCTTTAATGATGTAAGACCCATTCTCAGCTAGAGGGCTCCACAAAAAGAAGGCTGTGGTCTGGGATTTGGCCCTTGGGCCATAGCTGGCCCACCCTGCTTTTCAAGTATACCAAAAAACCATAATTATATAGTATGGTCACACTTTGACGAAAGAAAAACACTTCCAACTGTTTTGCATGTTTTTCTGTAATTTTTTAAAAAGTAAACTAAAATTTTTTAGAACAGTTTTAGATTTACAGAAAGCAAACAGTCGGTACAGAGTTTCCATATACCCCACCCTCAGGTTCCCCCACGGTTAAGCTTTTCAAATCCATGAACCAATATTGATACACTGTTATTACCTAAGATGCAGGTTCCCTTAGCTTTTACATGGTGCCCTTTTTCCGCCCCAGGATTCCATCATGACACCCTACTGCATACTCACCCTGCCTTCCTAGGCTGGGACAGCTTCTCAGACACTCCCTTGTTTTAATGACCATGTCAGTTTTAAGGAATACTAGTCAAACAGTTTGTAAAATGCCCTCTATGGAGATTTGGTGGGTGTTTTTCTCATGATTAGACTGGTTTTCTGGAAGAAAGACCACCGAGAAAAAGTGACCATCACATCGCATCAGTGGTACTTCAACATGATTTATCACTGTTGACGTTTACCTCGAATGCCTGGCTGAAGCTTTGGCATCACACTTCCTCTAGCTGCTTTTTCTTTAACGATTTTAATTCTTACCATATATTACTAGTTTAAAGCTTTTAAACATCCAATCATTGAATAAGCTGGCTGTTTACATACACACAGATTATGATTCATTATCTATGCAATTCACATCTATGTCTCTTAGAATAGCTTATCCAAGATGAAGACAAAAAATTAGTATGTATCTTATCAGTATTTTCTACTTTTAATTCACCCTAACTCTTCTTCCTCTGCCTGTTGGGAGACACAAAAAGTACAGTAGCAAAGGCTAAAAGGCTAGGATACAAGGAGAAAACTTGGGTCATACTGAGACTATCAAAACACTGAGGGAAATGCAAGTCAAAACCTCAGTAAGGAAATTCCCCAATGGTCCAGGACTGGTTGAGATTCCATGCTCGCAAGGCAAGGGGCACGGGTTTCATCCCTGGGGAACTAAGATCCCATATGCTGTGAGGTGTGGCCAAAAAAAAAAAACCAAACCAATCACAGTAAGATACTAGCTCTACTAGCTCATGTCCACTATAAATGTTTAAAAAAAAAAACCACAAAAAACCACCAAGCATTGGTGAGGATGTGGAGAAACTGGAACACTCACACACTGCTGGGAGAAGTGTAAATGATGCAGCCGCCGTGGGAAGAGTCTGGCAGTTCCTCATAAAGTCAAACATACAATTAACATATAACCCGGCAGTTCCACGTCCAGGTATTTTATCCAAGAGAATTAAAGACACATAGTCATATAAAAATCATACACAAATGTTCATGGCAGCGTTTATTCATAGTAGACAGAAAGTAGAAACGATGCAAATGCCCAACAGCTGATGCTTGGGTAAACAAAGTGTGGTATATCCACGCAATGGACTATTATTTAAAGTCACAAAAAGTTTCAATGCACAATGCTGGATGCTTGGGACTGGTGCACTGGGACGACCCAGAGGGATGGTATGGGGAGGGAGGAGGGAGGAGGGTTCAGGATGGAAATAAAGTAAAAAAAAAAAAAAAAAAGACATGGGGGACACAAAGCCTTGTGCTGAGGAGCCCCACAGTGCCCTGCACAGTATCATGTATAGTCATATAATCTCTACCACATCATGATATAAAATATTTCCAGCATTCCAAAAAGGTCCACCTTTGCAGTTAACCCACTGCTCCCAACTCCTGGTGCCTGGAAACCACTGATTAGCTTTCCATCACTGTAGTTTTGCCTTTACTAGAATTCCATATAAATAGAATCATACCGCATGTGGTCTTTGGTGTCTGGCTTCTTTCCCTTGGCATTAATTCTCTTGGGATTCATCCATTTGGTTGTGTATATCAGTAGTTTCTTTTGTTGTTGAGTAGTATTCCATTATATCAAATACTACAAATTTTTATCCATTCACCAAAAGATGGACACTTGGGGTATTTCCAACTATTGGCTATTATGAATAAAACTGCTATTAACATGCATGTACAAAAAAAATAAATAAATAAAGTCACAAAAAGGAATGAAACGCTGGTACAGGCTACAACGTGAATGAATCTTGAAAACCTTATGCTAAATATGAGAAGCCAGACACATAAGGAAGTGTACTGCATTACTCCATTTATAATGTCCAGTTAGGCAAAAATATAGAGACAGAAAGTAGATTAGGGGTTTCCAAAGGCATTGGGGTGGAGAAAGGATAGGGACTGAACTCTTAATGGGTACCAGGTTTCTCTTGGAGGTGATAAAAACGTTCAGGAATCACATAATGATCACAGTTGCACGACACTATGAACATACTAAAAAAAACCAACAACAACAACCCTCTGAACTGTGCACTTTAAAATGGCTAATTTTATGTGATGTTTTTATCACAGTAAAAAATTAATAGCTGGGGAAAAAAACCACTAAAGACACTGAAAATATTCTGAAGCTACATATTTGGGGAATCATTTTTAACTTACAAGTTACATACATAGTCATTCAGTTCAGTCGCTCAGTCGTGTCCAACTCTTTGCAACCCCATGGATGCCAGGCCTCCCTGTCCATCGCCAACTCCTGGAGTTTACCCAAACTCATGTCCATTGAGTCGGTGATGCCATCTAACTATCTCATCCTCTGTCATCCCCTTCTCCTCCTGCCTTCAATCTTTCCCAACATCAGGGTCTTTTCCAATGAGTCAGCTCTTTGTATCAGGTGGCCAAAATATTGGAGTTTCAGCTTCAACATCAGTCCTTCCAATGAACACCTAGGACTGATTTCCTTTAGGATGGACTGGTTGGATCTTTGCAGTCCAAGGGACTCTCAAGAGTCTTCTGCAACACCACAGTTGAAAAGTATCAATTCTTCTGCGCTCAGCCTTTTTTATAGTCCAACTCTCACATCTATACATGACCACTGGAAAAACCATATCCTTGACTAGACAGACCTTTGTTGACAAAGAAATGTCTCTGCTTTTTAATATGCTGTCTAGGTTGGTCATAACTTTCCTTCCAAGGAGTAAGCGTCTTTTAATTTCACGGCTGTAATCACCATCTGCAGTGATTTTGAAGACCAAAAATATAGTCAGCCACTGTTTCCATGCCTTTAAAAATCCTTTTCCTTTTCTTTATATTTCTGTGGTGATTTTTCAAATTAAAAGAGTTTTAGATATGGATGAAGAAATCAGCCCAAAATTCAAAAAGGAAATCAGTTCAACCAATTTCAGTCCAGTTTATGGGACTGGGGCGGTACCCAGGACCAGGGCCCGGTCTCTAGGGATTTACACTGCATCAGGGCTAGTGCAGTTCAAATCCCACCTCGGCTCCATGAGGCTGGCTATACTCCTCTACAGTGGGGGCATGGTTTTCCTACAGACGTCCACGCAGAAAAAGTACCCATGAGCCATCCACAGGGCAACAGGTCCAAGTCCTAGAGGAAAGCGGAGCACGACTCATCAGGGCTCACCCACAGGAAAGCGAGATCTTGGTTTGCAGGCCGCATATCACAGTGTTTGATTATGTAGCTCACAACTTCAGTGATTTGCTGCTAAGAATCAATCAATTGCCTATTCATAAATAATAGTCTTTCTTGGAAAAGGCAATTCTTTTCCTGAGAGTTCTAACAAAATTAAACTGCAATCTATGGACCAGTAAAAGTCATGGGAGAAATCTCAGTTGTGTACTCAGCAACCACAGCTCACTCCAGCAAGCATCACAGCCAACTGTTGAAAACAAGAAGTATTTCTGCTGGGAACTTTTGGAGGACAACATAGTTATCTTTAAATTAGGGCTTCCCAGAGAGATTAAAAAAAAACAACAAAAAAAAACCTTCTTCTAAGAACCTCTCCACACTTCAAATACCATAATCACTCAAATCACAGTAAGTACTTTGGCACTCAGAGTTGGACAAGGCCCGGAGAGGGACAATCCCCAGCCATCTATGACAAGGGCGACTGTGATCAAGACAGTTGGGGTTGATTTTGTGTTCTTTGCTCTCATAAGTAATTCACATATTTATGCTGTTAGTCAAAATGCGGCGGCTTAATGCTCTCATTATTTTTAATCTAACTGGAAAATCAATTGTCTCTGGTTGTTGGTGGTTATGGGTATAGTTTTTGAAAACCCAACAATAAGAAATTGGAAACGAGAGTAGCTCTAATTGTATTCTTTCATTAACTTGACAAACTTTCTTCATCGGGCTTCCCAGGTGGCTCAGTGGTAAAGAATCTGCCTGGCAACGCAGGCGATGCTGGTTCAAACCTTGGGTTGGGAAGATCCCCTGGAGGAGGGCATGGCAACCCAGTCCAGTGTTCTTGCCTGGGAAATCCCATGGACAGAAGAGCCTGGTGGGCTACAGTCCATGGGGTCGCAAAATAGTCTGACATGACTTAGCGACTACACAACAACAGAACCAATGTTCATTTAACACCTACCAGATACAAAGGACAAAGAGAGAGCAATACTGAAGAATTCACATTCCAGCAGTAAGTTGAGAAAAATTACTTGCTTTGACTTTGAAAGAAAGATAACATAGAGTTTCCATAGAGCGTAACCAGGTACTGGTTAGGCCGGGTGTGGAGAGCCAAAGGGTAACTTAGACACCGGTGATACCCAGCTGACATCCTCTTCCTATATCCCCCTCCCAATCCCCAGGATTTTTTCCCGCCAGTCAGAAAGCACAAGCTGCTCAACGTCTGATGCAAGCCATAAACCAGAGATTATGGCCCATCAGCCCGTTTTAACGTAAAGCAGCTTTGCCTGAGTGTGTGCTAAGTCGCTTTAGTGGTGTCCGACTCTGTGACCCCATGGACCGTAGCCCACCAGGCTCCTCTGTCCATGGGATTCTCCAGGCAAGAATGCTGGAGTGGGTTGCTGGGCCCTCCTCCAAGGGATCTTCCCGACCCAGGGATCGAATCCGAGTTCTTAAGTCTCCTGCATTGGCAGGCGGGTTCTTTACCAAGTCGCTTTATGTGGTGATGAATCTTTTAAGTTCAACAAGACAAAGTTATTGTAACATCCAATTCGAGGACAGAAAATGAACAGAATTCCCCTGGGAGTTTGTAAAACCACTCATCCTGGCCCTGATGCCTGTCTGCCTTAGCCACCTACTCCTCCAAGAGGCAAATAAATCCAACACTCCACCTTTCTCTCCTTCACTGAATAGGAGAAAACATGGACTAGCTTTTTTTTTTTTTTAAGCACTGGGCCATTTGGCCATGATCTATGGCCCACCATAAACACCATTTGGTGTGGTCAAAGGGGGCCTAAGTTGAGCAAAATAAGAGGTGAGTGAGGGAGCGGACTTGCAAAAGAACAGTTGGTTCACTTGGGGTGGGGCGGGTTGCCAAGGAATCACGGACACGGAGAAGTTTTCCCCAGGACTCGGGGAAGGGGAGAGGAAGGGCAAGGTCAAGGCTGTTACAGTAAAACTGTAATCTATTCACATTGATATGGAGCCCTTAACTCTTCCCCAAAATGAACTTCTAACGTGCTCAAGAGAACACTGAACTGCCAAGTTCTAGCTGGACCAGCTCTGTGGTTCAGTGGGGTCAGCTTGACGGGTCCCCAGCCCACACTCCCAAGGCATTCGCCCTGTGTGGTGAGCTCAGGCATCAGAGAATCCTACATAGTTGACAGGATCCTCTGAAGACCAAGAAAGATGGGTCACGTGAAAATAACTTAAGTGTCCATCAACAGATGAATAGACGAAGAAGACGTGGTGTGTGTGTGTATATATATATATATATATATATATATATATATATATATATATATATAATGAACTACGACTTGGCCATAAAATAGAACAAAATTTTGCCATTTGCAGCAACGTGGATGGACTTGGAGGGTATTTCACTAAATGAAATAAGTCAGATAGAGAAAGATAAACACTATATGATATCACTTATGCTGCTGCTAAGTCGCTTCAGTCGTGTCCGACTCTGTGCGACCCCATAGACGGCAGCCCACCAGGCCTCCCCCGTCCCTGGGATTCTCCAGGCAAGAACACTGGAGTGGGTCGCCATTTCCTTCTCCAATGCATGAAAGTGAAAAGTGAAAGTGAAGTCGCTCAGTCGGGTCCGACCCTTAGCGACCCCATGGACTGCAGCCCACCAGGCTCCTCCGTCCATAGGATTTTCCAGGCAAGAGTACTGGAGTGGGGTGCCATTGCCTTCTCCAGATATCACTTATACATGGATCTAAAAAAATAGAACAAACTAGTGACTACAACATAAAAGAAGCAGACTCACAGAAACAAACTAGTGGGTACCAGTGTGGAGGGGCGGCAACACAGAGCTGAGAGAGTGAAAGGTATAGACAACTGAGAGTAAGACAAGCTGACAGATGTACTGTAGAACATGGGGAATATAGGCAATACTGTGTATTAACTATACGTGGAAGCAACATTTAAAAACTGTACAGAATGGAAAAAAATTATATAAAAGTAAAAAAGAAAAAAAGACTGGTCAATCAACCTAAGAAATCAATCCTAGGCAAAGAGGCTGTCCTCCACGCAAAGACCCCTGAGCATGACCAGATGTCCAGTAAGTCTAGAGAAAAGACAGAGGACACAGACTCTACAGTCCGGTTCTCTGGCTCCAAATTCCCACTCCACGTGTAACAGCAATGATCCCTGTGACTCCATTTCCCCAACTGTAACTGGAAGATAAGAACGACACCCACCTCTCAGGACTACTGGCAGGATAAAATGAGATCACAGTTAAAGAGCTTAGTGCGGAGGCTCCCACACAATAAACACTGAGAAAATGTGTGTCAGAACATCTGTTCTTTCCAGGGCTGCCTTGAACGACCAGTGGGTTCCTGAACTGGAATAACAACACTACAACTAGTCCTCTTTGGCTGGGCCCTCATCGTGGGCACCCAAGATACTCCTATGGGACAGGTGATATGATCTTCATTTTAGAGGTGAAAATGCAGCTTCAGAGGGGTTCAGATACTCATCTGAGCTTTTTTTTCTGCTAATAAAGGTAGAGCGATGAGAGCTCTGATCACGTCACAGCAGAGTCTGCATTGTGTCATCAACCTCCAAAAGCTTAAAAGCATTTAAAATAATACTTCAATATGTTAAAAATCACCATTGATTTAATAAAATTATGTTCCTGTGAAATCCCCCATTCTTCCTCCAAGACATCTGCATAATCACCTATGCAATCAGAAATACCTTACAGATTCTGGTAGAGCATTAAAAACACAAAATTATTTTTCTGAACATAAACATGGGTAAATAATCATAATGGCTTTAAAAGTTAAAAAGTACTGCAGACCCACAGTTTATCAAGTCACTTTTCTTCCAGGATTTCTCATTTGATCCTGCAAAAAGAAGGGGCACACTCCAATTGACCTGTATGACACCTCTTTGCCCACATGTTTGGTAAGTGTGTAACAAAACTGCCCACAGGTTCCTTCAAATAATGTCTCTGACCATCTTCTACACTAGTGAGCAAGACTGTATAGACACTTCACTGCCCTAAAAGAAAACACAACCAAATCTAAACTAAGTATATCAGCTCTGACTCGGATCTTGCAGAGTATCTTTAAAACTCTTATTATTGAAATCCAGAAATATTTATAACCAGTCAGATTTATAAATACTTAAAGGTACAACAGCTTCAAGGAAAACTGAAATAATAACAAATCACCTTAGTCAAAACTGTTTGTCCCCATCAAATGAAGTGGTTACACATTTCCTGAAAACAGAGTTCATGATAATTGTTAATCCATTAACAATTTAAAGTAAAAGACATGCTTAACTTGTTTAAGAAGTGGTGATAAAGATAAGCCAAGCCATATAATTTTACTTCACTTTCTATTTGCTTTACCCAGGCATTACATAGTCTTGTAGTCCTTATTAGTAAACACAAGAGAGATGATATTGACAAATAATGTAAACTGAAGCAGAAGAGAATCTCAAATGCCTAAATATTTCAAGAATGCATTGAAGTTGCAATAACCTGAAACTCCAAGTATCAGAAAGCAGAAAGAATGACCCTACGACTGTTAAAGTCAAGTATTTATACAGGTGCCTTAAAAGCCACTGTTGGGTGAACACCATCATCACTGACATTTACTATCTGTTAAGTAGTTTCAAAGTGCAATAACTGGCTTGGAGCGTGAAGTTTATGACAACAGCTAACACGCCTGGAGAAACTGTGAAGGTGTGATGCTTGTCATAACTTTCATCAAGCCAGCAACAGGCAACCAGGCTGGAGCAAGACGTGACCTCAGCACAGGTGTCTTTTCTCATTTCAAGAGGGAAACCTAAACTGATACCTTCATGGATAATTTAACAAGGATTGCTCCATAAATTTATAATGCCACTTGTGACTTTCTTATAACTGCTCTTTAATAGCATTCAAAAACAATATTCTTAGGATAAAAGTAACTGAGAACATAAAGTATGAATAACACACAAAGGTGGAAAGAAAATTCAGAAATGATAACCATCCAAGATTTGGAATTTTCCCTAATGGCATATTATTTAAATTTATAAGCAGGAATATTTCCTTAATAGTTTACAAATTTACTATTAGAAATCTTTCCTATGATTCTTCTAAAAATCTAACTATGATACATTTTCTTTTTAAAGGTGAAAAGAAAGATGGAAGAGAGAAACAATGTTTGTGAACTAACTTAAACTTCAGCTCCTAAACTTCTTAGAATGTTATGTTTTTCCTCTTTGGTTCTGAGCAGGAATAAAAAGTGTGTTAAAAACTTACAGGAACACATGCTAAGCTCAAGTCCGCCAGTTCCTCAATAATCAAGGTTCAGTTCTATGGTTCATGTCACCACTTCTTATTTCAAAACAGAATCTGCCTTTTCAAGATCTGGGAGGCAGTTCAAGTATTCAGGTGACGATAAACACCAGGCAGCAACCCCCCAAACACGCGTCTGCAGAATCTGAGGGGCAAAGTCAATTGCACCCACCACCTGGGTCCAGCGGGGAAGGGTGCCCGGACCCCCTACACGCCCCGGGCCTCCGGCCTGCCTGCGGGCACGCCCCGGGTCAAGAAAGTGCACTCGAGGCTGGAAGCCAAGAACGGCCCTCAGAGATGCCACAGGTGGCCTAGCCAGTGGGTCACCCCCAACCTGGCGCTCGGGCCTTCCTCCTTCGGGAGGCCCCGAGCCCCGCCCCGCCACCCAGGCCGTGTGTGCCCTCTAGCCTCCATCTGGTCAACTCCGGGCGGAGGCGGGCTCCGAGCAGGGCTCAGGTGGCCCTTCTGGGTCCGTTAACTGGACACAGCGCCCGCCCAGGGCGTCGATCCCACCCTCGCCTCCGTGCCCCGAGCGTCTCAAGGTCCCGGGGCGCTCGGGAAGGTGGTGGCCAAGGGGGAGCCTGGTTGCGGCGGCTCTCCGTGGGCCCCCCGGGCCAGGGCGCCTGGCCGGGCTGACGCAGCCCCGGCTCGGGCGGACGGTCCCCGCGCCTTCTCCCCGGGACCCCTCCCGGCAGCAACCCCCGGGGACAGGCGACGCCCCGCGCGCCCCACGCCCCCCGCGCCGCGGGCGCCGCCGCTCGGCCGGGTCTCCCGGACAACAGCCGCCGCCGCGCTCCCGAGGCGGGTCCCCGCGCCCGCCCCGCGGCCCGGCCGCCCACCTGTCCCGGGGGTCGATCCAGCTGGTCCTCCGGGTGTTGTGATCGATGTAGAAGACCTTGCCGTCGTAGTCCCTGGCCTCCTCCCAGCCCCGGGGTAGCGGCAGCTGCCCGCTCCCGGCCCTCCTAGGCATGGTCGGCGGCCTCGCTGGCGGGCGGCGCCTCCATAGGGGAACCGGGCGCGGGACGCGGCGGGAACGCGACTGCCCGGGCCCGGCCGCCGCACCCCAGATCCGGGCGCCGGCGAGGGCTGGGGGCCCGCGGGGCTGTGGCGGGGGCCACGCGAGGGGACTGGAGGGCGTCTCAGGAAACCCTGCTCTCGGCCCCCGCCGGGGATCAGTCCACCATGTCTGCGTCGGAGCGGGCGAGCGAACCCTCCTCCACCTCCTCCTCCTCGCGATCGCCGCCGCAGCCTCCGCCTCTTCCTCCTCCTCCTCCCCGTCCCTCTACGGCCGCCGAGGGTCGCGGCGCCCAGGCTGCCCGAGCCGCCGCCGTCTGGGCTCGGATCCGGGAAGCTCGGCGGAGCGGCGGCGACTGGGCTTCTCATTTGCGTCAAATTAGCATGCACCCGCCCCTCGCCACACCCCGTACCCGCCCTCACCACGCCTCCGGGCCCGCCCCGCCCATCGCCCCGCCCCCTCCCCCCCGCCCGGCTCATCTGCATGCACATTCCTCGCCGCCACATTCCAGGGCTTAACCCTGCCGTTCCCGCGGCTCTGCGCGCGGGCCTGGGCGCCGGCCCGAGTCGGGCGTCGGCGGCAGCGGGGGAGGGGAGCTGTGGGCCAGGTGGGAGGCAGGCGGACGAAGGAATGCACGGCTCGCTGCTTCCCCCGGACCCTCAAAGTCTCCCTACGGCCGAACGCTTGGGGTTTATTTATTTATTTTTTTACGAGTTTCGGGACGGAAAATTAACGAGAGAGCGCCCAGCAGCCCTCTCCTTCCACCTCTTTGCGACTTCCAGGGAAACTACAAGACTTTCCCCGAGAGGAAGGGGATGTGGGGAGGCTCCCTTCGGAAGCAAAAGGTCCCAGCGAACAGCGAGGGCACAAAAGGGTCCCCCGCGCGGCGCTCCGCACCCGCTCTTGGTTCCCCGGGCGGTTCCCGGGGCGAGGGGTGGGGTAGAAAGTGTGAAAAGCCCCGCCGGCGCCGGAAAGCGCGTCCGGGGGCCTCTGCAAGGGCGCCCGGCCCTTCGGGACCTGCGAGCTCTGAGGGGCCCCGCGGGCCTCGCGGCGGACAGCGAAAGCGAGTCCCGAGGTCCGAGAGCGCCGCGACCCGCCCTGCCACCTGGGGGGCCCCGCCGGGAGGACTCGGGCCAAACCCGGAGAAGCGGCTGACCACCCCGCCCTGGTCGTCGTCCACGTCCGCTCGGCCCACGGGGCCCGGCGCTGGACGTGCCCGCCCCGGGCATCCAGCCCCTTCCGTCCGCCCCCGCCCCGGGAAGTCCCCGGCCCTGAGCCCAGCCGCCGCCCGGGGAGGTGTGGGCGAGCGCGCTGGAAGGAAACCGCGGCGGCCCGGCCCCTGGACGTGTCCGGGAAGGAACGCGGACTTTCTCTCATTCCACAAGTATTTATTCAGCAGCTACTACGTCCTGGTCGGCCCGGACGTCGGGCTCCGGGCTGGACGGGGCCACGGGCAGCAGGCCTGGCAGGGCCCAGACCCACAGCATTTGCGCCCCCCGCCCCCCAGCCCTTCCTTCTCGGAGGGAGCCTCCCAGTCCCCCAACTCTTCTCCAGCCCGGCCTGCACCACCGTCCCCACCATTCAGAGTCTTCCGGGTTACTGAGCAGCTGCTTTTATAGTGGGGGGACGGGGTGGGCGGGAATCAAGGAAGAAAGACCCCGGGGATCAGTCCTTCACCACTAGGTGTGAATTCACTTAATCCTGCCCCCGTATACGTAGACTTTTTCCCACCTTGCGCGGGACACAGCGCACAGCAAGGGCTTTCGGGGTGGGGGTGGGGGGTTTGCAGCTGCGTCCGCCTCCCCTCCTGGATTCACCCACGGGTAAGGAGGTCAAGTTAATTGAGGTTCCCCAGGGCGCGGAGCTGTCCCCGTTAGTGTGGCAGCCGCCTTGGAGGTGGGGACGGCCTTTGGTCCTCTAGGTCTTCGGGGCGTCAGTGGTCCATCTCCGAGGAGGAGGAGGTTGGTCCCGCAGAGTAAGGATGGAGGCTCAGGGGCTTGGAACAGCTTCGTGGTGAGGACTGGACCTGCCTTCTCGGGCGAGGGCCTTAGCGGGGTTGTATCCGTACCTGGAGCATCTGAGTAGAAACTTTTACCATAAGACACTCTAGAGACAGAGGGTTGCACTCAGGAGCTACCCGAGGGTGCAGGAGGCAGGGAAGGTAGCCATCCAAGATGAATTCACTTTCTGTATCTTTCTAGGTCTTCCTTGTGTACACCCAGGAAGCCAGGCTTCACCGATGACAAAGGGAAGACCCCGCTTGCTCCCCTTGTTCAGCCTCACTCCATTCCTCAGGAAGTGATCCCACAGGGCAAGCTTTGCCCTATTCCAGGTGAGATGGGCCATCCTAGTGTGTAAGCTTAAGGTTATACTTCTGAATGCTGGGAAAAAGATAGGACTAAAACTAATCTCTCACGCTACTGAGTGAAGGAGCTTTGTTTTCAGATCAGATCAGTCGCTCAGTCGTGTCCGACTCCTTGCAACCCCATGAATCGCAGCAGGCCAGGCCTCCCTGTCCAACACCAACTCCCGGAGTTCACTGAGACTCACGTCTATCGAGTCAGCGATGCCATCCAGCCATCTCATCCTCTGTCGTCCCCTTCTCCTCCTGCCCCCAATCCCTCCCAGCATCAGATTTCTCCACTGATCTCCAGTAGCATATTGGGCACCTACTGACCTGGGGAGTTTCTCTTTCAGTATCCTATCATTTTGCCTTTTCATACTGTTCATGGGGTTCTCAAGGCAAGAATACTGAAGTGGTTTGCCATTCCCTTCGCCAGTGGACCACATTCTGTCAAATCTCTCCACCATGATTGCTCTAAATTGGCCCATTACCATGGTCAAAATTTGTGTCACGGTAAAGTGAAAGTGAAAGTGAAGTAGCTCAGTCTAGTCCGACTCTTTGCGACCCTGTGGATTGTAGCCTACTAGGCTCTTCCCTCCATGGGATTCTCCAGGCAAGAATACTGGAGTGGGTTGCCATTTCCTTCTCCAGGGGATCTTCCCAGCTCAGGGATCAAACCCGCATCTCCCGCATCTCCCGCATTGCGGGCAGACGCTTTAACCTCTGAGCCACCAGGGACTTGTGTCATGGTATACTATTAACAATAACATCATCTGGCAACCCAGCCAAGCCATTCTTTAAACCTTGCTTCTGATATGCTTCCCTCCCCTAAACAGAAAACATGTTTTATATTTAAAATGTCTGCATCCTGCTATTAGAGAAAAAAGTGACACACTTTGCCATGGCCACAATTTAGTTTGTTTCACTGGGATAAACTACTGCATGATACTTCTCGGTTAATTTCAAATTTGATAAGCTTTCAGATAAGTTAGTATTCTTACCCAACTTCTAAAATGGATGGGGAATCCAAAATAGCACACAGCTGTCAATGGTTGTTTATTGTTCCATAAATCTAAGACTTAAGTGAAGGTGGCTCAGTCTAGTCCGACTCTTTGCTACCCCTGTGGACTGACTATACAGTCCGTAGAATTCTCTAGGCCAGAATACTGGAGTGGATAGCTGTTCCCTTCACCAGGGAATCTTCCCAACCCAGGGGTTGAACCCAGGTCTCCCACATTGTAGGTGGATTCTTTACCAGCTGTGCCACTAGGGAAGCCCAGGACTTCAAAAAGGGACCCTAAATAGACAAACAAAACTCGAAAGCATTTAAGAGACAAACTCACTTCTTCTCCCCCACTGGGTGGCACAGGGAACATTTGGTCACACGAAAGCAGTTCGGATGATAGAAAGGAAAGTCGCTCCTCTGCAGGGTTTAGTCTCGATCAAGTTTTCACACTGCTGTTCTGATTTCACTCAGTTTACCTAGTACCACCCCTTCAGAGAGTTCCTAGGGGTTAAGACGATGATGCTTCATTTTGTTTATATTCACATCTCTAAAAATAAAATCAACATGAAGATTATCCACTATTTTATAGGTGATACATTTAGATTTCATTTGGTTCCAGTTCAGAAGGATGATGCTGTCTGTCTCTTGCCCCAGATCCCAGATTATTCCGGTTTTCTGGCCTTCAATCCCCTTTTCTCCCAGCTTTGCAATGTTCTCCAATACTGATAGTCGGTGGGGATGAGCTGCCATTAAACAAAGCTCCCATGTCAATGTCCAGATCCTGGGTGGCAGGAAATTGAGTGGTATCAAAAATGAGAGTGGAGAGTGAAAATTATTTCAGCAGAGAATTCGTTATATCTATCCAAATTGAAATATATGTTTTTAGTCCAGTATGTATACATATTTAGCAATCCTAGTTCCACGATATGTGAAATTACTTAGTTTTGGCTGCACTGGGTCTTTGTTGCTGCGCCAGGACTTTCTCAGTTGCGGAGAGTGGAGGCTGCTCTCTGCTGCTCTTCTCATTGTGGCGGCTTCTCTTGGTGCAGTGCAGGCAGGCATCAGTAGGGGTGGCACACAGGCTTGGTTGCCCCGAGGAATGTGGACCCTTCCCAAACCAGGGGAAAGAATCTCTGTCCCTTATACTGGCAGGTGGATCCTCAACCACTGGACCACCAGTGAGTCCCTCAGGGCTACTACTTTACCTATAGATGGTTCCCCTAGATATGCAAGAATGTGCATTGTAGCATGCTCATAATAGCAAAGCTGGAAAAATCACCAGTGTCCGTCATTAAGGGACTAAACAAATGAATTATCCATAGTCAGCGGGCACTTAAAAAGCATTGCGTAAAAATTTGTTTGCTGATAAGGAAGGATGCCCAGGATTCTTTTTAATCCAGTATATATACATATACTGGAAAAAAAGTAAGGTGCAAAAGACGCTTGCTTGTAAGGAATTCATCTACATTCTTTCTTACATAATGAAAAAAAATAAGGTTCCATTCTCCTTTCGCCATCTTTAGTTTGCATTTTTCCCCAGTCCAACTTTATAATCCATGAAAAACAGCTTTTTTTTTTTCTTGCTAACTTCATTGGAGATGGAGCCAGTCATAAAATTTAAAGAACACAGTCTCGTGTATGCTTCCTTAGAGTCAAGGGGAGCATTCAGACAGTAAATGAAGCGAGTGGGGGCTGTCGGAAAGGAAGGTCTCATCAAGGCGGTATACATGACGAAAATGATCGGTAAGGCGAATGGATGGGGTTGAGATGGGAGGACGTGATTCCAAAATGGACCAGCATGGTAGGGCCAGCGGGCTTACGGAAGGACATGGGTGCTGGAGACTCCAGGCTGAATCTGGCGTGCAAGGACCCAAGACCGGCTGGAGCCGTCTAGTTAGGAGGCTGGCGTGACAGTATAGGTATGAGAGAGATAAAAGCCTGGATTAGGAATAAAGTGAGGAGGGCATGAAAAGCAATGATCCGGCAAGAATTTGCTCCTGATTAGATTAAGAGGCGACTAGACCAGAAGGAGGAACCTGGTCGGATTCCAAGATTTTAGGCCATCAGGAGAGACTCAAATAGCTGAAATACATGAGGAAGTCCAAAAGGGGATCTGATATGGGCTTTGATTTTTAGAAATTAGAGATACTCCAGGAGAGAGTTAAAGGTCAAGACTCAAAAGGTCAGGACTGCGAGTGTATCATTGAATGTTGCCCATCCAAAAATTCTGTAAAGGGCTAAGGATTTGGGACTAAGTCTTGGGAAGGAAATATCCAAGTCTAATAGAATTAAATAACCCATCTGTAATCCTGTGTTTCGCCTAGAACTCTTCAGTAATTTGATATGATTTAGTTTATTTCTTTGTAAAATGTGGTCTCCATTTTGAAGGATGTGTGTAAGAATTCGTTACTAGTGTGTTAATACATCTCTGAATGAATTATTGTTATAACCTTTATCGTTAAGCTATTGAGTCGACTCATGTGTAGGACAAGAGGAACTGGTTTTTAATATTTTAATATCCCCTGTCTCTCCAGGAGATCAGGGATAATATAAACCAGAACTTCTAAATAAAGAGAACTTTTTTCCCCCTAGATCGAGCTAGTGACTTTTTTGTTTTTGCTTTTCTGCATCCGAAGTGTTGAATAACATCTCTATCTCTATGAGTTATTATAAATCAGATCAGATCAGTCGCTCAGTCGTGAGCGACTCTTTGCGACTCCATGAATCACAGCACGCCAGGCCTCCCTGTCCATCACCAACTCCCGGAGTTCATTCAGACTCACGTCCATTGAGTCAGTGATGCCATCCAGCCATCTCATCCTCTGTCATCCCCTTCTCCTCCTGCCCTCAATCCCTCTCAGCATCAGAGTCTTTTCCAATGAGTCAACTCTTCACATGAGGTGGTCAAAGTACTGGAGTTTCAGCTATAGCATCATTCCTTCCAAAGAAATCCCAGGGCTGATCTCCTTCAGAATGGACTGGTTGGATCTCCTTGCAGTCCAAGGGACTCTCAAGAGTCTTCTCCAACACCACAGTTCAAAAGCATCAATCCTTTGGCGCTCAGCCTTCTTCACAGTCCAACTCTCACATCCATACATGACCCCTGGAAAAACCATAGGCTTGACTAGCCGGACCTTTGTTGGCAAAGTAATGTCTCTGCTTTTCAATATGCTATCTAAGTTGGTCATAACTTTCCTTCCAAGGAGTAAGCGTCTTTTAATTTCATGGCTGCAGTCACCATCTGCCGTGATTTTGGAGCCCCCAAAATAAAGTCTGACACTGTTTCCACTGTTTCCCCATCTATTTCCCATGAAGTGATGGGACCGGATGCCATGATCTTCGTTTTCTGAATGTTGAGCTTTAAGCCAGCTTTTTCACTCTCCACTTTCACTTTCATCAAGAGGCTTTTTAGTTCCTCTTCACTTTCTGCCATAGGGGTGGTGTCATCTGCATATCTGAGGTTATTGATATTTCTCCCAGCAATCTTGATTCCAGCTTGTGTTTCTTCCAGTCCAGCGTTTCTCATGATGTACTCTGCATATAAAGTTAAATAAACAGGGTGACAATATACAGCCGAAGAAGGCAATTGCACCCCACTCCAGTACTCTTGCCTGGAAAATCCCATGGATGGAGGAGCCTGGTAGGCTGCAGTCCATGGGGTCGCTAGGAGTCGAACACGACTGAGCGACTTCACTTTCACTTTTCACTTTCATACATTGGAGAAGGAAATGGCAACCCACTCCAGTGTTCTTGCCTGGAGAATTCCAGGAACAGGGGAGCCTGGTGGGCTGCCGTCTCTGGGGTCGCACAGAGTCGGACACGACTGAAGCGACTTAGCAGCAGCAGCAGCAATATACAGCCTTGATGAACTCCTTTTCCTATTTGGAACCAGTCTGTTGTTCCATGTCCAGTTCTAACTGTTGCTTCCTGACCTGCATACAGATTTCTCAAGAGGCAGGTCAGGTGGTCTGGTATTCCCATCTCTTGCAGAATTTTCCACAGTTTATTGTGACCCACACAGTCAAAGGCTTTGGCATAGTCAGTAAAGCAGAAATAGTTGTTTTTCTGGAACTCTCTTGCTTTTTCCATGATCCCGTGGATGGTGGCAATTTGATCTCTGGTTCCTCTGCCTTTTCTAAAACCAGCTTGAACATCAGAAAGTTCACGGTTGATGTATTGCTGAAGCCTGGCTTGGAGAATTTTGAGCATTACTTTACTAGCGTGTGAGATGAGAGCAATTGTGCGGTAGTTTGAGCATTCTTTGGCATTGCCTTTGAGATTGGAATGAAAACTGACCTTTTCCAGTCCTGTGGCCACTGCTGAGTTTTCCAAATTTGCTGGCATATTGAGGGCAGCACTTTCACAGCATCATCTTTCAGGATTTGAAATAGCTCAACTGGAATTCCATCACCTCCACTAGCTTTGTTCGTAGTGATGCTTTCTAAGGCCCACTTGACTTCACAGTCCAGGATGTCTGGCTCTAGGTCAGTGGTCACACCATCGTGATTATCTGGGTCGTGAAGATCTTTTTGTACAGTTCTTCTGTGTATTCTTGCCATCTCTTCTTAATATCTTTGCTTCTGTTAGGTCCATACCATTTCTGTCCTTTATCGAGCCCATCTTTGCATGAAATGTTCCTTTGGTATCTCTGATTTTCTTGAAGAGATCTCTACTCTTTCCCATTCTGTTGCTTTCCTCTATTTCTTTGCATTGATTGCTGAAGAAGGCTTTCTTATCTCTTCTTGCTATTCTTTGAAACTCTGCATTCAGATGTTTATATCTTTTCTTTTCTCCTTTGCTTTTCACTTCTCTTCTTTTATTATGAATAGGTAACCCTAATCCACAGTTCCTAAACGTTGTTGTCTGAATCAGTTCAGTTCAGTTCAGTCGCTCAGTCGTGTCCAACTCTTTGCAACCCCATGAATCGCAGCAGGCCAGGCCTCCCTGTCTATCACCAACTCCCGGAGTTCACTCAGACTCACGTCCATTGAGTCAGTGATGCCATCCAGCCATCTCATCCTCTGTCGTCCCCTTCTCCTCCTGCCCCCAATCCCTCCCAGCATCAGAGTCTTTTCCAATGAGTCAACTCTTCACATGAGGTGGCCAAAGTACTGGAGTTTCAGCTTTAGCATCATTCCCTCCAAAGAAATCCCAGGGCTGATCTCCTTCAGAATGGACTGGTTGGATCTGCTTGCAGTCCAAGGGACTCTCAAGAGTCTTCTCCAACACCACAGTTCAAAAGTGTCAATTCTTCGGTGCTCAGCTTTCTTCAGAGTCCAACTTTCACATCCATACATGACCCCTGGAAAAACCATAGGCTTGACTAGACGGACCTTTGTTGGCAAAGTAATGTCTCTGCTTTTGAATATGCTATCTAGGTTGGTCATAACTTTCCTTCCAAGGATTAAGTGTCTTTTAATTTCATGGCTACAATCACCATCTGCAGTGATTTTGGAGCCCCCAAAAATAAAGTCTGACACTGTTTCCCCATCTATTTCCCATGAAGTGATGGGACCGGATGCCGTTATTGTCTAGACAGTCCTTAAAAAGACAGGTATATGAGGGACTTCCCAGGTGATCCAGTGCAGGAGGTGTGGGTTCAGTCACTGGTAAGGGAACCAAGTAGTGCAGCCAAAACATAAAAATTTTGAAAAAAAAAAAAAAAGAGAGGCATATGACCTTTTAAGAATTCCCAGTGCCAGGCCAAACCAGAAAGCTCAATTACCACAGCCACTTCCCTTCCCGTTAATTACGATACCAACACCTTAGGCAGCAACGATTGTTCAGTAGTAAGCAGCATGAAACGGGTTAGATTTTACCTGTTTCACTGCAGATAGAGAGCCACATTGAGCAAACCCCGTGATTGCTAAAATGATAGGAAACATTTAATAGCTGTCTTATTAGCACAGAGGAACAAACGTTCAAATGACATGTTTGTATGTGTGAGGCGCTCAGAAAGGACCTCTTATATGCTCTGTGGGGTAGACTGGTAGAATAAATATCTGTTTACATTCTTCCTTACATAATAAAATAATGTAAATTTCCATTTTCCTTTTACCATCTTTAATGTGCATTTTCCCCCCATTCCAACTTTATAATCCACGAAAAACAGCTTTAAAAGATGGGATCTGGGACTCCCAGCTTCCAATGCAGGGGGCTTGGGTTCGATCCTGGTCAGGGAACCAAGATCACAAGTGCTGTACAGCAGGGCCAATAAGTAAATAAATAAAATAAACGATGGGATTGTATTCCCTCATCCCTATCTTTTAAAACAATTTTATATCTCCTTTCCTATCCCTTGGATTTTTCACTAAAATCTTTCTTTTCTACTTATTATTGATCAATCTTTTTCCCCACTTCATCTTCTTTCTTCCTCTTAGTTCTTGACTTCCTGATGTTGACTCAATGCTGTAAATTTGGCTTTGAGAAATTAACTACAATATAATCTCCCAAATTCATTTGATTTGTGGATTTTCAAAGTGAATAAAGAGGAAAAAAAGGTCTGTGTAATAAAGCATGTTCAAGGAAATAGATTTTGCCAATAAACATGTGGAAAGGTGCCCAACATCATTAAGAGCCAGTGAAATGAAAACTAAAACCACAATGAGAAATACTCATGCAGCTGGTGCTGGTGGTGGTTTAGTCGATAAGTCGTGTCCGACGCTTGTGACCCCATGGACTGTAGCCCACCAGGCTCCTCTGTCCATGCGGCCACTGCATTGGCAAAAACCTAAATGTAATAATGTCAGGTGTTGGTAAGTATGTGGAGCAACAGGAATTGTCATCAGTGATGGGTGGGAATGTAGATTGCTACAGACACATTTTGGCCGTATCTAAGAAAATGGAGGATACCCACACATCCTATGACCTACTGATCCCGTTCCCAGGTGTATCCTTAGAGAAATTCACACATACATGGCGTCAGATCCATGTACCAGAATGTTTAGGGCTTATTATTTACAATAGCCCAAAAGTGAAGCATGCAAATGTCTGATAAAGACTGTGGATAAATATATCATGTGGTTTGTTTAAACAACGCAATAGACTGATGATAAAAGGATCAACTATAGTTACACTAAAAAGAACTGATGCTGAAGCTAAGGCTTCTGTATTTTTGTCACCTGTTGCGAACAGCTGACTGACTATTGGAAAAGTCCCTGATGCTGGGAAAGATTGAGGGCAGAAGGAAAAGAGGGCATCAGAGGATGAGATGGCTGGATGGCAAGACTGATGCAGTGGACATGAACTTGGGCAAACTCCAGGAGATGGTGAGGGACAGGGAGGCCTGGCGTGCTCCAGCCCATGGGGTTGCAAACAGATGAACCTGACTGGGTGACTGAACAACCACAACAAAAGAAGCAAGAAACGAAATAATTTGTTCAGAAAGATTTCATTCATATAAAGACCTCCAGGGAAGTTCCTGTTTTTATGTCTTTAAATATGTGGAATATTGTTATTACTGTTGTAATAGTGTTATTTTAATATTTAAACAATAAGAAATTGGAGCCATTTACTCCTTGAGACATGCCCAAAACAGTTGGATTCTTTTTATTTTGAAAAATGTGAAAACTGTAGAAAAATTGAGAGCATGATAAAATGAATACCTAGGTAACTGTCTTCTAGATTCACCAGGAGATAACATGTTGCCACATTACTTTTATTTCTCTGTCTATAGATACAGGTAAAGATTTTTTTTTATTCAACCATGAATAAAAGTAAAAATAAGGACATGAAAGTAAAAATAAGGACATTCTCTGCCATAGCCATAGCATTATTATCAACCTCCCCTAGTTAAAATTGATATAATTAGTATTAATTAACATGCAGTCCATACCCAAATCTCCCTGATTACCCTAAAATGTCCTGTATAGCTTTTTTTTTTTTTTTTTTTAAGAAAAAACAGGATGCAGTCAAGGACGTCGTGTGGCACTGAATTGTCCTGTCTCTTTCATTTCCTTTAATCTTGAACATCCTTCTGCTTTTTCTTTTTTTTAGATTTTTTTTTTTTTATGTGGACCATTTTTAAAGACTTTTTTGAATTTGTTACAACATGGTTTCTGTTGTTTATGTTCTGGGTTTTTGGCCCCAAGGCACGTGGGATCTTAGCTTAGGGATCAGGGGGTGGTTAAGACTAACCACTGGACCGCCAGAGAAGTCCCCTTCCTGGTTTTTATTCTTTAAAAATTCTTCTATGACAGTGAAAAGAGTTTAGGCTAGCAGTTTTGCAGAATATCTCCCAGTCTGGTTTTTCATGATTTCCTCAAGATTCAGATGAAAAGTCTTGTCAAGAAAACGCCACGGTTAGGTTCATATTTCCCACCTCATCACATCAGGAGACCTCTGACGTCCTCATCGGTCTGGTGCATGACCAAGTCACCCAAGGTGGTGTCTGACAGGTGTCCATGTGATACCCGTGTAAAGGCCTCTTCTCCTCGGTAACGAGTAACCATCTGTGAGGTGATACTTGGAGCCTACGTGCATATCCTTTTCCCAAACAAACCTCTCACCCTCTGGATTTGGCATTTATCCAAGATCCAGGCTTCAGTCAGTTCAGTTCAGTCGCTCAGTCGTGTCTGACTCTTTGTGACCCCATGGACTGCAGCACACCAGGCCTCCCTGTCCATCACCAACGCCCAGAGTTTACTCAAACTCACGTCCATTGAGTTTGAGATGCCATCTACCATCTCATTCTCTGTCGTCCCCTTTTCCTCCCACCTTCAGTCTTTCCCAGCATCATGGTCTTTTCAAATGAGTCAGTTCTTTTCATCAGGTGGCCAAAGGATTGCAGTTTCAGCGTTAGCATCAGTCCTCCCAATGAATATGCAGGACTGATCTCCTTTAGGATGTACTGGTTGGATCTCCTTGCAGTGCAAGGGACTCTTAAGAGTCTTCTCCAACACCACAGTTCAAAAGCATCAATTCTTCTGTGCTCAGCTTTCTTTTTTCCATGCTTACATATATCAGTTATTACACTGATGGTTCCAAAATGGTGTGTGTTTCCCTTGCATTTATCAGCCAGCTTTTAAAATCTGGCTCTGTTTTCATTTTATTTTTTAAATCTTCACGCTGGCTCTTTGTTGTGGTGCACAGGCTTTTCTCTAGTTGCAGAGCACAGGTTCTGGAGTGCTCGGGCACAGTAGTGTGGCAAATGGCCTCTCTAGTTGAGGGGTGAGTTGCCCCGACTTGGGGTCGAACCTGCATCCCCTGAATTGCAAGGCAGATTCTTAACGACTGGACCACCAGGAAAGCCCCTCAGCCAGCATTTTATGTGAAGACCTTTTCCTATCTCTTTTTGCCCTTCTTATTGTCATTTTTTTTTTTAAATGTTGATCATTAGGGACCTATGGATTATTTTTTATTCTGTGTGTTATTCTCCATTCCGTCATTTTTATGCCAAAATAAATACAGCGCTTGCTATTTTAGTCATTTTTAAGTGTACAGTTTAGGGGCCCTCAGTACATTCACAGTGTTCTGCAACCATCACGACCATCCATCTCCAGGCCCCCCATCTTCCCCAGACTCTGTACCCATGCTCTCCTCCCCTGAGTTCTTGGCGACTACACCATCTTTTTTTTTTTTTTTTATGCTCAAATTGTCTTAGATTTGGCCGAGGACGGGAGCTCCTGTGGTCTGTTTCCTGTGTCCTCTGACGTAGCTCCATCTTTCTTTGAGCACTTCCTTGTTTTCTGGCACAAGAAGACTTTCCAGGCTCCTTTCATCCTTTCTCAGCCCCAGAGCCCGACTCCGCTATTTCTCCAGGGACCCCACCCAGTTCCTTTTTGTGGGCAAGGAACGGTATTTATAAACTGGCATTTGGGCACTTAGATGAACTCATCACTCTAGGAGGGCCACCCCAGCCCTCCTAGTGGACATGTTTCCATGCATATCTCTTTCTTGGTCACAGGAATTCCTTCACATCACACCCAGCATCACAGCATTCACTCCAATCTTCTTTCCTTTTCATGTTTGTTCACTCCCTTCTCGACCTGGGAGAAAACGGACTCTCCTGTCCTCACTGTATTTATGTATGTAATCAACACTCGGGAATGTGACCGACAAGGCTGCAGCGGTGCCTTCCCTGATGGTACCACCCGCCCCCACGTGGCCTGCATGCCTCAGGCCTGGCCTTCCCCCTCCCCTCGGAGGGCTCCCACACCAGGGGCTGCCCCCTGAGGACAGCATCCTTGTGTTGCCCATCTTCCTCCCCATCCAAGCACACACTTCTCTTACCCTCCTTGGGCTCTGATGTTCCATGTCCCATGCCGGGGGTGGGGGGAACTACCCCTCTGTGTGGATGCCCGCATCTCCCCCCGGGCTAGGACTCTGACCCTCACACCTGTAAGGGCAGCATTTCTCCAAGCTTCAGTGAATCTTGTTCATCTCTTGGTAACCTTGTTAAAAATGCAGACTACAGGGTCCCGCTCCCAGAGGTTATGTATGACTCAGTCGATTGACATGGGATGATGAAATCCACAACCTCAACAGCTGCTTCTGATGCAAGTGGTCTGAGTGACAATTTCAGAAATTCCGTTTTCATCTGGAATTATAGGATCAAAAGATAAAGCACGTTTAATATTTTGACATGTATTGCCAAACCGTCTGTCTGAAAAGCTATACCCAGTTGCAACTCCACCGGCCCTGCATAGCAACAGCTCACTGTCCCCAAACTTTCAACATACTTTCAACACAGCAGGAGGCGCTTCCCAAACCCTGGGTGGGTGGATGGAGGTGGGGGCTGGTGGTGGGGAACTTTTCCCTGGGACTCAGTTTCCTTACAAAATCAGGATCTTGGATTAAAATCAGTGTTTCTGAATGTACCTGGTGAAGAACATCACCTGGAACTCTTATTAAAAAGTCTGATTTGACTGCTGTGAAATGGTACCTCATAGTGGTTTTGATTTGCATTTCTCTGATAATGAGTGATGTTGAGCATCTTTTCATGTGTTTGTTAGCCATCTGTATGTCTTCTTTGGAGAAATGTCTATTTAGTTCTTTGGCCCAATTTTTGATTGGGTCATTTATTTTTCTGGAGTTGAGCTGTAGGAATTACTTGTATATTTTTGAGATTAGTTGTTTGTCAGTTGCTTCATGTGCTATTATTTTCTCCCATTCTGAAGGCTGAGGCGGGATGCCAGTCAGGGTTCGATGCCGATGCTGGATGCTTGGGGCTGGAGCGCTGGGATGGCCCAGGGGGATGGTGTGGGGAGAGGGGAGGGAGGAAGGTTCAGGATGGGGGCACATGTGTGCCTGTGGCGGATTCATTTTGATGTTTGGCGGAACTGATACAATTGTGTAAAGTTTAAAAATAAAAAAAATAAAAAAAAAAAGTCTGATTTGCAGACTCAGGTCCGATTTGCATAAGACTCTCCTGGAGACGGCGGGTGGGGGAATCTGTGAGTTTAACAATAGTCCTGAGCTTCTCTTGAATAAATTCCATCCACGTTACTCCTTAGACTAAGTGAGTTTTGTAAGTATTGCTGTGATCGACTTTGCATGCTGTCTCCAGTTCTATAATATTTTGATTTTGCCTGACTATACAAGACCTTGTTTAATTATGAACCAATAGCAGCAGCAGCAGCAGCTGTGAACTTTAGAGGAAAAAGTACAGGCTGTCTACAGAGCAGCTATAATGCTCAAATAAGATATATCTGAATGATAAATTCAAGACATGTCTTTTATATCTTTGCGAAGGCTAAATATTTCAGATATTTTTTACATTTTTAAAGAAACTGCCAGTGCAGAGATTTAAAATATTCCTAAAATGTCAAGGTTGCATACAAATACCCAGGTGCTACTTTCTCATTGGGAATATTAAAGTGATGGATTAGTACATAATAAAATAAAAACTTTAGACCTGAAGGAAGATCAGACTTCAAGTAAAAAAAAAAATAAATTCAACTTTCTCAGCGAAAAGGAAATAAGTCCAGTGGAAAACAGTAATAATGATAAAAGAGGATTGAAAGTAGATATCATGACAGCACGCTAAAGGAATGATGTGTAATTTGGAGAAGTTATGGTTAAAGAGTTTGCTGCAGAGGAATGCATTGATTCATCTTGAACAAATATTAAACCACTGAAGATTTTCCATACTGAAGTGACTTTTTTTTTTGTATTAGATTGATTTATGAATCATATTTGCAAAACACTCAAAATTGGAAGTCGTCAGGTCACTCTTGGCTATTGGAGATTTTGGTCAAATAAATCTTCTGGTATATGCTTTTTTTAAAAAGTTAATTACTGAGCATGTACCATGAGCCGGGTTCTATTCTAAGTGCTTTTCTTCTATGAGCTTCTTTTCTCTTCCATCAGCCCTGTGAGCTCTGTCCTTTCGTGAATCCTTTTGAGAGGGGAGGAAGCTGAGACAGATCGCTTAACTGGTTTGTCCACCACCAACATGGCTCTTAAGTGACAAAGCTGGAACTCACACCCAGGGGGCTGACTCCAGGACCCGCATTCTCCGCCACATCACAGCAGAGTGGCGGTTAGTGTGGACAGTTGTTATGAAGAGCCCATTGCTGCTTTATTTTCTATCTTCATTCAAAATTGATTCATTATTATCAGTGGTGGTTTGGGTAGACCTGAGCCAGGTTTCTCACTGTTAAAGAAAAAATAAAGTTACAGATAAACAAGGGGGAAATCTAGAATGAACCCCATGGTTCTGAAATAGTTTTGGAGGCATCAGTATGAATTCATGTTTAGTTTAATATAGGCAGAGGGATGATAGGTAGATACAGATAATTAGAAATACGCGTGTGGGACTTCTCTGGTGGTCCAGTGGTTAGGAATCTGCCTTGCAATATAGGGTTTGATCCCTGTTTGGGAAGCTAGGATGCCACATGCCACAGAGCAATTAAACGTGCGTGCCGTGGCTACTGAATCCCACGTGCTCTGGATCCTGGGCACCGCAACTCCCGGGCCCGCACGCCGCAACTAGAGAATCCAAGCACCGCAACGAGAGATTCTGCAACACAGCCAAGACCCAACACACCCGGATAAATATTTTTTTTTAAAAGGAGTATGCATGTGTATCCTTGGGTTTATGCACACACATGTATTTCCTGGCTTGTCTCATCAGAAGACCCGGAAACAATGGCACCTCAGTGGCAAGAACTCGCTACTAAAGACGCAGTACTGAGGACCAGCATTGACCACTTGGTTTCCAATACCATGCTCCGATAAAAGCAACCTGGGATCCTTGAAAAGGCAGCTGCTTCTAGGGGTAGAGCAGGGAAAATGCAGGAGGTGTCTGGATCACCTCGTAGGCCCAGAAAATAAAGATGTTGCCAAAGGGACTTCTCTGGCGGTCCAGTGGCTAAGCCTCCAGGCTCCCAGTGCAAGGGGCCCAGGTTCGGCCTCTGGTCAGAGAACTAGATCCCACATGCTGCAACTAAGACCCAGTGCAGCCAAAGAAATACATACATGTGAAAAAAGAGGCTCCCAAAGGGCAAAACAATGGGGTATATTAAAGTGTTGTGATTGTGTTCGCTTAGATTCTGTGTTTGTCCACTTGGCAGTCAGCCATCCCAGGGCCAGACGAACAGCCAAAGTTGTTCCCATTTCCACTGTGGTCCAGCTTTTGGCAGGGGGCGGGTGTGAAATTCATGCCACAAACCCCCCACCCAATCCCAAATGCATATGCCCAACCACCTCCTTTATTTAACTCTCACACACCAAGCCAGTATTTCTCTAGCTCTGTATCAACCCAGGGCTGCGTACCAGACAACCAGGGACAGCCCCTACACTTTGAAGCCCATGCTCGAATTATTTAAGCTAACCCTAAACCTTGCCTTTCCCAGGGAAACCCCAGTAAAGGTTGTGGTCTGTGGTCTCCCCACTCCTGCTTCTGCTCTGACCAAGCCTGATGCTTCTCCACATGCCCCCGTGTGCCCCATTTCCTTCAGAAGATGTAAGAAATTCTTCTTTCAACGGCATCAACCTCTCCATGCTCACTTAGTCACCTCCATAAGTTAGAATCCAACAGGTTTTAACACAGTTGGCACAGTGAGAGGGCATCTCTATGTTCTGTAGACAGTCCTAGACAGGCCTCTAGGTGCGCTTGGCTTGCTAACTGGGTTCACCCAACAGCAGTTCTGTCCGGAAGGCGTGCCCACTGCTGTGGTCCATGCACTTCTGCTGTCTCTGCCTGATGCTGTGTCTGCCACCATGGCCTTCTAACCCAAGTGTAAGAGGAACTCAAAGGCACACACCTCCACAGCTGACCTCATTCATTCACAGGTGCTGAAGTCTAGTCTGCCAGTTGCCCTGATTCCCCAGTTGGCACCTTACTTTTGGACAGCTTGGTCCACTGGGCCAAACCTGGTTTCCCCCATTCAGTAAACCTAGGTTCCAGGCAGTGACCCAGGCTGTTTAGGATGAGGCAAAAACTCTCCCACAAAAGGAACAAGGACAGGCTTCCTCCAATAAGACTGTGTTGGGGACAAGTCTGCCCAACCTACTCAACAGCCTTGAAGCCAACAGTGGGCCATCAGCTGCCCTATTGGAGTCTCCCTTCCTCTGCCCTTCAGAGGGTGCCTTATGGAGAGATCTCTAAATGTGCAGAGACCACCATCGCCTCTTACAGGAGATTGGTTGGTCCACCTGCATATGGGAGCAGGCTGAACCATTTGCTTACTTGGGATTTCTTCCAGATCTATGACTCCACCTTGATAGGAACTTAATACAGTTCATGCAACATGGGCTGGTACTCTATGATTGACATAAAATGCATATCATATGGACAATTTAAAAATATTGTATATTTTGTATGTAACAAAAGTTTGCTGTATGATACAATCAAACCCCATGAAGTAATGCTTTTAGTACAAACAAGAATAATTACAACTTTAAAAAACACTAGACAAAAATCTTTAAGTAAGAACTATTTCTAAATAATTTTGCTTGCTTTTGCAGTTTATGTGGCCTGATTGGGACTTTCAAATATCCAGTATTCTTTTTATTATTTAAAAAATTTATTTGTTTTTATTTAGAGGATAATTGCTTTACAATACTGTGTTGGTTTCTGCCATACATCAGCATGAATCAGCCATAGGTATACACATGTCCCCTCCCTCTTGAACCTCCCTCCCTTCTCCCACCCCTTTAGGTTGTCACAGAGCCCCAGGTTTGAGCTCCCTCCGTCATACAGCAAATTTCCCCGGCTCTCTAATTTTACATACGATGGTGTGTATGTTTCAATGCTACGCTCTCAATCCGTCCCACCCTCTTCTTCCCACCCCCACCCCTTCTCCACAGTCCGTTCTCTATGTCTGTTTCTCCACCGATGCCCTACAGATATGTTCATCAGCACCATCTCTCCAGATTTTGTGTATATGTGTTAATAAACAATATTTGTCTTGAATAGCTGTTTTGTGCTGGACACTAAACTGGCAGGTTAAAGACTCAAAGAAATAGGCTTCTGGAGCCCAAATACAATAAATTATCTAAGATTTATAGAGGAGGTACACATAAAGCCTATGTAAATATGTAATGCAACACATCTGTGCCCAATCCTTGGCTAAAAGTTTTTGTTTGTTCTTAAAAGTTCAGGATGATGTAGAGGAAATAAAGTCCAACCGTTCAGACAGCCAAATAGCAGATGAAACAGATGGACTCTGAGCTGCCATAAAGCCCAGAAAATCCGCCTGCTCTTCTGGCTCTTATATTCTAACTGGCATGAAAACTCCATTTTTCTGCCATTGTGGTTGTAAGTTGCACAGCCTTCTGCTTTTTTCTCTCTTATATATTGACCCTTCAAAGTTTATATCATGGATAATAGAATGATAATTTATAAAGAATCTACTTGAAAATAAATATGAGAGATTGAGCTCCATAAGACTAATTTGGGCTCCATGCCCAGAGAAATCTTGTATTGAGAATTTCTTGACTTAAATATATTCACTGGAGCTACCTATTAGCTAAATCCCTTGGTGGATTTGTATTTAACTCTGTGAAGGCAGAAAAATGCATCACAGGGCCGGTATTGATTAGCATTGAATGTAGAAAGGTGGTATGTGCTACAGTGACTTTCTATGTGAATGTATACAATGTAACATACATGTGTGTTTACAAACACACAGCTAAAAGTCCTGGTCCTCCAACCACTGTTGGCTTCTAAACCATCTGGCTGGTCTTTGGTTTTTGAGTTAAATAGCTACAAAGTTCACTCCTATGTTTTGCTCTGGTTTCTCAATGCAAAAAGAAAAAAAATAGTGTGTTGACAAGTGACAGCAAAACATGTGTTGAGAAAGGGGGCTTTTCTTTTTAGCAGAGAGCATTCTTGGCCTCTTTTGAAAAGTCCAAGGTGCAAGCTGGGAGACTCTCCTTACAAACGGGTGAAGCAATCTTCCACCTATTTGATTAAGCCCTGTTCTTGGCTCTGTTCAAGCATTCCTGAGGTGTGAATGCCTTTGCTACTCTGGCGTCAGTAAGAATCAGACACTCCCCTGCCTGTAAGTCTCTGACAGTTTCCAGGAGGGGGTAGGGGAGCAGGACCGTACAGGTGAAGCTATGAAGACCTGCTGTGGAACTGTAAAGAGGGCATTTCCCTGGTGGTCCACTGGTTAGGACTCAGCGTGTCCATTGCAGGGGGCACAGGTTCGACTCCTGGTGGGGGAACTAAGATCCTGCATGCTCTGTGCCACAGCCAGAAAAAAGATCTGTTAAAAAAAAAACCCAAAAACTGTCACTCACAAGGAGGAGTGACACTCTTTGTCTCTCCATCCTGCTGTATGGAGACTGGAGCGTCTGACTGCTGTTTCCGAATCTGCTGTTTCTTCCCGGTTTACTTCTTTCTCTTTCAGTGAAGGTAGAGATGATAGACATGGGCATAAATGTGGAGACGTGTGTGCATTCCTTTCTCCCAGTTTTTTTCTGTGTGTGTGCGCAGTCACTCAGTCATGTCTGACTCTTTGGGACCCTCTGGACTGTATAATCTACCTGGCCCCTCTGTCCATGGGATTCTCCAGGCGTGATACTTGAGTGGGTAGCCATTTCATTCTCCAGGGGATCTTCCCCACCCAGGAATCGAACCCGCGTCTCTTGCATTGGCAGGCGGGTTCTTTACCACTAGCGTCACCTGGGAAACCCCCCTTTGTATATGTATGTACGAACGTATGCATATGTGTGTGTGTGTGTGTATATATATATATAGGAGACAGTTGGATAGCATCACCAACTCAATGGACATGAATTTGAGCAAATTCCAGGAGACAGTTGGAGAAGGAAATGGCAACCCACTTCAGTATTTTTACCTGGAGACTCCCATGGACAGAGGAGCCTGGCGGGCCATGGTCCATGGGGTCGCACAGAGTCGGACATGACTAGCAGCAGCATATGTATTTAAAAGCACACACACACACACACTCACACATATACATATATACTACAACTTCTTTATCTGTTCATCTGTCACTGGACACTTACAAATAGTTCTGCAATGAACATGGGGTACAGATAGCTCTTTGACATAATGTCTTCATTTTTTCAGATACATCCCAAGATGTGGAATTGCTGAATTATATGGTACTTCTATTTTTAACATTTTGAAGAGCCTCTGTACTATTTTCCATACTGACTGCACCATTTTCCAGTCTTTCCAACAGGGCGTAAGGGTTACCATTTCTCTTCATCCTCACCAGCATCTGCTATCTCTTGGCTTCTTCATGATGACAGTTCTAACAAGCACGAGGTTAGAGATCTCACTGTGGTTTTGATCTCGTCATATCTTATCCACATTAACCTGTAGAACTGAGGAGAATAATTTGGGTGCATGCATCCCTCATTCATCCTAGGCCTATTGAAAAAACTTCAAGGATACCATGGCCCTGCATCACTGTGGCAAATGGTCAAGGATCAGAGGCACTCCTTGGAAAGTGTCAAGAATCCTTGACTCAAGTCCATTGCAGTCAAATGCTTTCCTGGGGAGCCTTGCATAAATATCCCTAAGAACTCTTCCGCGAGTGTTGAGTGTTACGTGAATTCGTATGTGAAATCCTGCATAGTAAAGAAAAGGAAATGGAACCTCACTTCAATCTTGTTCTTGGGGCAGTTCAAGATCCACAGACTCCCAAGGGCAGGTCTTCAGCTGATAAAGGAGTGAGACTTGGTGGGGGAAGGGAGATCTCTGTGAGGGCTGAAACTTTGCAGCTTTTCCCTAGGAATTCAACAGAGTTTTGCTGAAGGATGGCTTGTCAGCCAGGGAATGCAGAAAGAGACGAGGAACTGAATCTTCTGAGTGCACATGGAGGAAGGTGGATTCATGGAAAGTCACCCCGTAGGCAACACTTTAGTTCAGTTGCTCAGACGTGTCCTAATCTGAGACCCCCATGGACTGCAGCATGTCAGGGTTCTCTGTCCTTCCCCATCTCCCAGAGTTTGCTCAAACTCATGTCCATTGGGTCAGTGATGCCATCCAACCATCTAACCCTCTGTCGTCCCCTTCTCCTCCTGCCTTCAATCTTTCCCAGCATCAGGGTCTTTTCTAGTAAGTCAGCTTTTTGCATCAAGTGGCCAAAGTATTGGAGCTTCAGCTTCAACTCAGTCTTTCCAATGAATATTGAAGACTGATTTCCTTTAGGATTGACTGGTTGGATCTCCTTGCAGTCCAAGGGACTCTCAAGAGTCTTCTCCGAAACCACAGTTCAAAAGCATCAATTCTATGGTGCTCAGCTTTCTTTATAGTCCAACTCTCACATCCATATATGACTATTGGGAAAACCATAGATTTGACTCTATAGGCCTTTTTTGGCAAAGTAATATCTCTGCTTGTTAATATGCTGTCTAGGTTGGTCATAGCTTTTCTTCCAAGGAGCCAGCGTCTTTTAATTTCATGGCTGCAGTCACCATCTGGAGTGATTTGGTAATCCAGATATGTCACTGTTTCTATTGTTTCCCCATCTATTTGCCATGACGTGATGGCATGATCTTAGTTTTTTGAACATTGAGTTTTAAGCCAGCATTTTCACTCTCCTCTTTTACTCTCATTAAGAGGCTCTTTAGTTCCTTTTTACTTTCTGACATAAAAGTGGTGTTATCTGCATATCTGAGGTTGTTGATATTTCTCCCTGCCATCTTGATTCCAGCTTGAGCTTCATCCAGCCTGGCATTTCACAAGATGTACTCTGCGTCTAAGTTAAATAAGCAAAGTGACAATATATAGCCTTAACGTACTCCTTTCCCAATTTTGAACCAGTCTGTCCGGTTCTAACTGTTGCTTCTTGACCTGCATACAGATTTCTCAGGAGGCAGGTAAGGTGGTCTGGTATTCCCATCTCTTGCAGAATTTCCCACAGTTTATTGTGATCCACACAGTCAAAGGCTTTAGCATAGTCAAAGAAGCAGAAGTAGATGTTTCTGGGATTTTCTTGCTTTTGCTGTGATCCAGCAGATGTTGGCAATTTGATCTCTGATTCCCCTGCCTTTTATAAATCCAGCTTGAACATCTAGAAGTTCTCGGTTCTCGTACTTTGAAGCCTAGCTTGGAGAATTTTGAGCATTACTTTGCTAGTGTGTGAGATGAGTGGAATTGTGCGGTAGTTTGAACATTCTTTGGCATTGCCTTTTTTGGGGATTGGAATGAAAGCTGACCTTTTCCAGTCTTGTGGAAGGACTGTGTCCAAGGGCGAAGGAGAAGCTCCAACAAGATGGCAGGAGGACGAAATCATGTTTAGAAGCAAATTCCATACCCACCGGAAGTGCTCGGAGGGCTCAAACAGAAACCTGCGTGCACCAGGACCCAGGGACGCCACAAGAGACTAAGCCAGACCTGCCTTTGACCGTCTGAGTGTCTCCTGCGGAGGCGCGGGGCAGCAGTGGCTTGCCGCAGGGACAGGAGCTCTGGCTGCAGCAGACCTCAGTGGCGCGATGTGTGGCATAAAACCTCTTGGAGGAGGTCGCCATTATTTCCACCATAAAGCCACTGAGCAGATGACCCAGAGACTGGAGAAGAATTATACTGAAGAAGTTTTCACACTGTTGGAAAAGTTCTAGGGCCCATAACAGATTTCCCGACCTGGAGATCCAGCAGAGGGACTGAGAACCCCCAGGGAATTTGAATTTGAGGCCAGTGGGATTTGATTACAGAACTTCCAGAGGACTGGGGAAGCAGACCCTTGGAGGGCACACACAAAGCCTTGTGCACACCGGGACCCAGGAGAAAGAAGCAGGGACCCCACGAGAGACTGAGCTGGACATGCCCGTGAGTGTCCAGGAGTCTCTGATGGAGGCGTGGGTCAGCAGTGGCCTGCCTCGGGGTCAGGAGCGCTGAATACAACAGTCCTGGGATCCGCTGGCATAAGTCCTTTTGAAGGTGGTCGCCATTACCCCTAACCCCATAGTTAGGCCTCAGGGGATGAAAAGATATCTCTTTCATCAAGGAGGACGGGAATGCAAAAGTAGGAAGTCAAGAGATACCTGGAGTGACAGGCAGATTTGGCCTTTGAGTACAAAATGAAGCAGGGCAAAGGCTACCAGGTTCCTCAGGGAACACAGCCCCACACATCAACAGAAAACTGGACTAAAGATTTACTGAGCATGTTCGAGCTGGTTTTAGAAAAAGCAGAGGAACCAGAGATCAAATAGCCAACATCCGCTGGATCATGTAAAAAGCATAGAGTTCCAGAGAAACATCTATTTCTGCTTTATTGACGATGCCAAAGCCTTTGACTGTGTGGATCACAATAAACTGTGGAAAATTCTGCAAGAGATGGGAATACCAGACCACCTGACCTGCCTCTTGAGAAATCTGTATGCAGGTCAGGAAGCAAGTTAGAACTGGACATGAAACAACAGACTGGTTCCAAATAGGAAAAGGAGTATATCAAGGCTGTATACTGTCACCCTGCTTATTTAACTTTATATGCAGAGTACATCATGAGAAACGCTGGACTGGAAGAAACACAAGGTGGAATCAAGGTTTCCGGGAGAAATATCAATAACCTCAGATATGTAGAAGACATCACCCTTATGGCAGAAAGTGAAGAGGAACTCAAAAGCCTCTTGATGAAAGTGAAAGTGGAGAGTGAAAAAGTTGGCTTAAAGCTCAACATTCAGAAAACGAAGATCATGGCATCTGGTCCCACCACTTCATGGGAAATAGATGGGGAAACAGTGGAAACAGTGTCAGACTTTATTTTTGGGGGCTCCAAAATCACTGCAGATGGTGATTGCAGCCATGAAATTAAATGACATTACTCCTTGGGAGGAAAGGTTTGGCCAACCTAGATAGCATATTCAAAGGCAGAAACATTACTTTGCCAACAAAGGTTCGTCTAGTCAAGGCTATGGTTTTTCCTGTGGTCATGTATGGATGTGAGAGTTGGACTGTGAAGAAGGCTGAGCGCCAAAGAATTGATGTTTTTGAACTGTGGTGTTGCAGAAGACTCTTGAGAGTCCCTTGACTGCAAGGAGATCCAACCAGTCCATTCTGAAGGAGATCAGCCCTGGGCTTTCTTTGGAGGGAATGATGCTGAAGCTGAAACTCCAGTACTTTGGCCACCTTATGCGAAGAGCTGACTGATTGGAAAAAACTCTGATGCTGGGAGGGATTGGGGGCAGGAGGAGAAGGGGAGGCCAGAGGATAAGATGGCTGGATGGCATCACTGACTCGATGGACTTGAGTCTGAGTGAACTCTGGGAGTTGGTGATGGACAGGGAGGCCTGGCGTGCTGCGATTCATGGGGTGGAAAAGAGTTGGACACGACTGAGTGACTGAATTGAACTGAACTGAGCGTGGCTCCGCCCACCAGAGCAAGACCCAGATTCTCCCACAGCCAGTCACTCCCATCAGGAAGCTTCCACAAGCCTCTTATCCTCATCCATCAGAGGGCAGACAGAATGAAAACCAGAATCACAGAAAACTAACCAAACTGATCACATGGATCCCAGTCTTGTCTAATTCTGTGAATCTATGGGCCATGCCATGTAGGGCCAAGACGGATGGGTCATGGTGGAGAGTTCTGACAAAATGTGGTCCACTGGAGAAGGGAATGGCAAACCACTTTAGTATTCTTGCCTTGAGAACCCTGTGAACGATATGAAAAAGATACAACACTAGTAGATGAACTCCCCTAGTTGGTAGGTGCCCAACGTGCTACTGGAGAACAGCGGAGAAATAACTCCAGAAAGAATGAAGAGGCTGCTGGTGGTGGTGGTTTAGTCACTAAGTCGTGTCCAACTCTTGTGGCACCATGGAGTGTTGCCCGCCAGGCTCCTCAGTCCATGGGATTCTCCAGGTAAGAATACTGGAGAGGGTTGCCATTTCCTTCTCCAGGGAATCTTCCCAACCCAGAACTCAAACCCAGGTCTCCTGCATTGCAGGCAGATTCTGTACTGACTGAGCTACAAGGGAAGCCCATGAAGAGGCTGAGCCAAAGTGAACACAACACCCAGTTGTGAATGTGACTACTGATGGAAGTAAAGAACAGCATTGCATAGGAACCGGAAATGTTAGGTCCACGAATTAAGGTAAATTAGAAGTGGTCAAACAGGAGATGGCAAGAGTGAACATCCACGTTTTAAGAATCAGTGAACTAAAATGGACCAGAATAGGCAAATTTAATTCAGACGACCATTATGTCTACTACTGTGGACAAGAATCCCTTAGAAGAAAGGGAGTAGCCCTTATAGTCAACAAAAAAGAGTCCAAAATGCAGTACTTGGGTGCAATCTCAAAAATAACAGAATGATCATTGTTCATTTCCAAGGCAAACCATTCAATATCACGGTAATCCAACTCTATGCCCCGACCACTAATGCCAAAGAAGCTTAAGTTGAATGGTTCTATGAAAACAAGACCTTCTAGAACTAACACCAAAAAAGAAAAAAAGATGTCCTTTTCATTATATGGGATTGGAATGCTAAAGTAGGAAGTCAAGAGATACCTGGAGTAACAGGCAAATTTGGCCTTGGCGTACAGAATGAAGCAGGGTAAGGCTACCAGAGTTTTACCAAGAGAACACACTGGTTATAGCAACACCGTCTTCCAAAAACACAAGAGGTGACTCTACACATGGACATCACCAAATGGTCATTATCAAAATCAGATTAATTATATTCTTTGCAGCCCAAAATGGAAAAGCTTGATCAGATCAGATCAGATCAGATCAGTCGCTCAGTCGTGTCCGACTCTTTGCAACCCCATGAATAGCAGCACGCCAAGCCTCCCTGTCCATCACCAACTCCCAGAGTTCACTCAGACTCACGTCCATGGAGACAGTGATGCCATCCAGCCATCTCTTCTGCTGTCGTCCCCTTCTCCTCCTGCCCCCAATCCCTCCCAGCATCAGAGTCTTCTCCAATGAGTCAACACTTCTCATGAGGTGGCCAAAGTACTGGAGTTTCAGTTTTAGCATCATTCCCTCCAAAGAAATCCCAGGGCTGATCTCCTTCAGAATGGACTGGTTGGATCTCCTTGCAGTCAAGGGACTCTCAAGTCTTCTCCAACACCACAGTTCAAAAGCATCAATTCTTCAGCACTCAGCCTTCTTCACAGTCCAACTCTCACATCCATACATGACCACAGGAAAAACCATAGCCTTGACTAGACGAACCTTTGTTGACAAAGTAATGTCTCTGCTTTTGAATATGCTATCTAGGTTGGTCATAACTTTCCTTCCAAGGAGTAAGCATCTTTTAATTTCATGGCGGCAGTCACCATCTGCCGTGATTTTGGAGCCCAGAAAAATAAAGTCTGACACTGTTTCCACTGTTTCCCCATCTATTTCCCATGAAGTGGTGGGACCGGATGCCATGATCTTCGTTTTCTGAATGTTGAGCTTTAAGCCAACTTTTTCACTCTCCACTTTCACTTTCATCAAGAGGCTTTTGAGTTCCTCTTCACTTTCTGCCATAAGGGTGGTGTCATCTGCATATCTGAGGTTATTGATATTTCTCCTGGCAATCTTGATTCCAGCTTGTGTTTCTTCCAGTCCAGTGTTTCTCATGATGTACTCTGCACATAAGTTAAATAAGCAGGGTGACAGTATACAGCCTTGATATACTCCTTTTCCTATTTGGAACCAGTCTGTTGTTCCATATCCAGTTCTAACTGTTGCTTCCTGACCTGCATACAAACTTCTCAAGAGGCAGATCAGGTGGTCTGGTATTCCCATCTCTTGCAGAATTTTCCACAGTTTATTGTGATCCACACAGTCAAAGGCTTTAGCATAGTCAAAGAAGCAGAAGTAGATGTTTCTGGGATTTTCTTGCTTTTGCTGTGATCCAGCAGATGTTGGCAATTTGATCTCTGATTCCCCTGCCTTTTATAAATCCAGCTTGAACATCTAGAAGTTCTCGGTTCTCGTACTTTGAAGCCTAGCTTGGAGAATTTTGAGCATTACTTTGCTAGTGTGTGAGATGAGTGGAATTGTGCGGTAGTTTGAACATTCTTTGGCATTGCCTTTTTTGGGGATTGGAATGAAAGCTGACCTTTTCCAGTCTTGTGGAAGGACTGTGTCCAAGGGCGAAGGAGAAGCTCCAACAAGATGGCAGGAGGACGAAATCATGTTTAGAAGCAAATTCCATACCCACCGGAAGTGCTCGGAGGGCTCAAACAGAAACCTGCGTGCACCAGGACCCAGGGACGCCACAAGAGACTAAGCCAGACCTGCCTTTGACCGTCTGAGTGTCTCCTGCGGAGGCGCGGGGCAGCAGTGGCTTGCCGCAGGGACAGGAGCTCTGGCTGCAGCAGACCTCAGTGGCACGATGTGTGGCATAAAACCTCTTGGAGGAGGTCGCCATTATTTCCACCATAAAGCCACTGAGCAGATGACCCAGAGACTGGAGAAGAATTATACTGAAGAAGTTTTCACACTGTTGGAAAAGTTCTAGGGCCCATAACAGATTTCCCGACCTGGAGATCCAGCAGAGGGACTGAGAACCCCCAGGGAATTTGAATTTGAGGCCAGTGGGATTTGATTACAGAACTTCCAGAGGACTGGGGAAGCAGACCCTTGGAGGGCACACATAAAGCCTTGTGCACACCAGGACCCAGGAGAAAGAAGCAGGGACCCCACGAGAGACTGAGCTGGACATGCCCGTGAGTGTCCAGGAGTCTCTGATGGAGGCATGGGTCAGCAGTGGCCTGCCTCGGGGTCAGGAACGCTGAATACAACAGTCCCCACTGGGATCCGCTGGCATAAGTCCTTTTGAAGGTGGTCGCCATTACCCCTACCATAGTTAGGCCTCAGGTCATGAAAAGATGTCTCTTTCATCAAGGAGGACGGGAATGCAAAAGTAGGAAGTCAAGAGATACCTGGAGTGACAGGCAGATTTGGCCTTTGAGTACAAAATGAAGCAGGGCAAAGGCTACCAGGTTCCTCAGGGAACACAGCCCCACACATCAACAGAAAACTGGACTAAAGATTTACTGAGCATGTTCGAGCTGGTTTTAGAAAAGGCAGAGGAACCAGAGATCAAATAGCCAACATCCACCGGATCATGGAAAAAGCATAGAGTTCCAGAGAAACATCTATTTCTGCTTTATTGACGATGCCAAAGCCTTTGACTGTGTGGATCACAGTAAACTGTGGAAAATTCTGCAAGAGATGGGAAAACCAGACCACCTGACCTGCCTCTTGAGAAATCTGTATGCAGGTCAGGAAGCAAGTTAGAACTGGACATGGAACAACAGACTGGTTCCAAATAGGAAAAGGATTACGTCAAGGCTGTATACTGTCACCCTGCTTATTTAACTTTATATGCAGAGTACATCATGAGAAACGCTGGACTGGAAGAAACACAAGCTGGAATCAAGATTGCCGGGAGAAATATCAATAACCTCAGATATGCAGATGACACCACCCTTATGGCAGAAAGTGAAGACGAACTGAAAAGCCTCTTGATGAAAGTGAAAGTGGAGAGTGAAAAGTTGGCTTAAAGCTCAACATTCAGAAAACTAAGATCATGGCATCCAGTCCCATCACTTCATGGGAAAGAGATGGGGAAACAGTGGAAACAGTGTCAGACTTTATTTTTGGGGGCTCCAAAATCACTGCAGATGGTGACTGCAGCCATGAAGTTAAAAGATGCTTACTCCTTGGAAGAAAAGTTATGACCAACCTAGATAGCATATTCAAAAGCAGAGACATTACTTTGCCAACAAAGGTCCTCTAGTCAAGCTTATAGTTTTTCCTGTGGTCATGTATGGATGTGAGAGTTGGACTGTGAAGAAAGCTGAGCGCCAAAGAATTGATGCTTTTGAACTGTGGTGTTGCAGAAGACTCTTGAGAGTCCCTTGGACTGCAAGGAGATCCAACCAGTCCATTCTGAAGGAGATCAGCCCTGGGCTTTCTTTGGAGGGAATGATGCTGAAGCTGAAACTCCAGTACTTTGGCCACCTTATGCGAAGAGCTGACTCATTGGAAAAGACTCTGATGCTGGGAGGGATTGGGGGCAGGAGGAGAAGGGGAGGCCAGAGAATAAGATGGCTGGATGGCATCACTGACTCGATGGACTTGAGTCTGAGTGAACTCTGGGAGTTGGTGATGGACAGGGAGGCCTGGCGTGCTGCGATTCATGGGGTGGAAAAGAGTCGGACACAACTGAGCGACTGAACTGAACTGAACTGAAGTGAGCATGGCCCCGCCCACCAGAGCAAGACCCAGATTCTCCCACAGCCCTTCGCTCCCATCAGGAAGCATCCACAAGCCTCTTATCCTCATCCATCAGAGGGTAGACAGAATGAAAACCACAATCACAGAAAACTAACCAAACTGATCACATGGATCCCAGTCTTGTCTAATTCTGTGAATCTATGGGCCATGCCATGTAGGGCCAAGACGGATGGGTCATGGTGGAGAGTTCTGACAAAATGTGGTCCACTGGAGAAGGGAATGGCAAACCACTTCAGTATTCTTGCCTTGAGAACCCCGTGAACGATATGAAAAAGATACAACACTAGTAGATGAACTCCCCTAGTTGGTAGGTGCCCAACGTGCTACTGGAGAACAGCGGAGAAATAACTCCAGAAAGAATGAAGAGGCTGCTGGTGGTGGTGGTTTAGTCACTAAGTCGTGTCCAACTCTTGTGGCACCATGGAGTGTTGCCCGCCAGGCTCCTCAGTCCATGGGATTCTCCAGGTAAGAATACTGGAGAGGGTTGCCATTTCCTTCTCCAGGGAATCTTCCCAACCCAGAACTCAAACCCAGGTCTCCTGCATTGCAGGCAGATTCTGTACTGACTGAGCTACAAGGGAAGCCCATGAAGAGGCTGAGCCAAAGTGAACACAACACCCAGTTGTGAACGTGACTACTGATGGAAGTAAAGAACAGCATTGCATAGGAACCGGAAATGTTAGGTCCACGAATTAAGGTAAATTAGAAGTGGTCAAACAGGAGATGGCAAGAGTGAACATCCACGTTTTAAGAATCAGTGAACTAAAATGGACCAGAATAGGCAAATTTAATTCAGACGACCATTATGTCTACTACTGTGGACAAGAATCCCTTAGAAGAAAGGGAGTAGCCCTTATAGTCAACAAAAAAGAGTCCAAAATGCAGTACTTGGGTGCAATCTCAAAAATAACAGAATGATCGTTGTTCATTTCCAAGGCAAACCATTCAATATCACGGTAATCCAACTCTATGCCCCGACCACTAATGCCAAAGAAGCTTAAGTTGAATGGTTCTATGAAAACAAGACCTTCTAGAACTAGCACCAAAAAAAGAAAAAAAGATGTCCTTTTCATTATATGGGATTGGAATGCTAAAGTAGGAAGTCAAGAGATACCTGGAGTAACAGGCAAATTTGGCCTTGGCGTACAGAATGAAGCAGGGCAAAGTCTACCAGAGTTTTACCAAGAGAACACACTGGTTATAGCAAACACCCTCTTCCAACAACACGAGGTGACTCTACACATGGACATCGTCAAATGGTCATTATCAAAATCAGATTAATTATATTCTTTGCAGCCCAAAATGGAAAAGCTTGATCAGATCAGATCAGATCAGAGCAGTCGCTCAGTCGTGTCTGTCTCTTTGCGACCCCATGAATCGCAGCACGCCAGCCCTCCCTGTCCATCACCAACTCCCAGAGTTCACTCAGACTCATATCCATCGAGTCAGTGATGCCATCCAGCCTCACCTCTGTCATCCCCTTCTCCTCTTGCCCCCAATCCCTCCCAGCATCAGAGTCTTTTCCAATGAGTCAACTCTTCCCATGAGGTGGCCAAAGTATTGGAGTTTCAGCTTTAGCATCATTCCTTCCAAAGAAATCCCAGGGCTGATCTCCTTCAGAATGGACTGGTTGGATCTGCTTGCAGTCCAAGGGACTCTCAAGAGTCTTCTCCAACACCACAGTTCAAAAGCATCAATTCTTCATCACTCAGCCTTCTTCACAGTCCAACTCTCACATCCATACATGACCACAGGAAAAACCATAGCCTTCAGAAGAGGAACCTTTGATCGCAAAGTAATGTCTCTGCTTTTCAATATGCTATCTAGGTTGGTCATAACTTTCCTTCCAAGGAGTAAGCGTCTTTTAATTTCATGGCTGCAGTCACCATCTGTAGTGATTTTGGAGCCCCCCAAAATAAAGTCTGACACTGTTTCCCCATCTATTTCCCATGAAGTGGTGGGACCGGATGCCATGATCTTCGTTTTCTAAATGTTGAGCTTTAAGCCAACTTTTCACTCTCCACTTTCACTTTCATCAAGAGGCTTTTCAGTTCGTCTTCACTTTCTGCCATAAGGGTGGTGTCATCTGCATATCTGAGGTTATTGATATTTCTCCTGGCAATCTTGATTCCAGCTTGTGTTTCTTCCAGTCCAGCGTTTCTCATGATGTACTCTGCATATAAGTTAAATAAGCAGGGTGACAATATACAGCCTTGACGGATTCCTTTTCCTATTTGGAACCAGTCTGTTGTTCCATGTCCAGTTCTAACTGTTTCTTCCTGACCTGCATACAAATTTCTCAAGAGACCGATCAGGTGGTCTGGTATTCCCATCTCTTTCAGAATTTTCCACAGTTTATTGTGATCCACACAGTCAAAGGCTTTGGCATAGGCAATAAAGCAAAGAGAGATGTTTTTCTGGAACTCTCTTGCTTTTTACATGATCCAGTGGATGTTGGAAACTTGATCTCTGGTTCCTCTGCCTTTTCTAAAACCAGCTTGAACATCAGGAAGTTCACGGTTCACATATTGCTGAAGCCTGGCTTGGAGAATTTTGTGCATACTTTACTAGCATGTGAGATGAGAGCAATTGTGCGGTAGTTTGAGCATTCTTTGGCATTTCCTTTCTTTGGGATTGGAGTGAAAACTGACCTTTTCCAGTCCTGTGGCCACTGCTGAGTTTTCCAAATTTGCTGGCATATTGAGGGCAGCACTTTCACAGCATCATCTTTCAGGATTTGAAATAGCTCAACTGGAATTCCATCACCTCCACTAGCTTTGTTTATAGTGATGCTTTCTAAGGCCCACTTGACTTCACATTCCAGGATGTCTGGCTCTAGGTCAGTGACCACACCATCGTGATTATCTGGGTTGTGAAGATCTTTTTTGTATAGTTCTTCTGTGTATTCTTGCCATCTCTTCTTAATATCTTTGCTTCTGTTAGGTCCATACCATTTCTGTCCTTTATCGAGCTCATCTTTGCATGAAATGTTCCTTTGGTATCTCTGATTTTCTTGTAGAGATCCCTAGTCTTTCCCATTCTGTTGTTTTCCTCTATTTCTTTGCATTGATTGCTGAAGAAGGCTTTCTTATCTCTTCTTGCTATTCTTGGAACTCTGCATTCAGATGCTTATATCTTTCCTTTTCTCCTTTGCTTTTGGCTTCTCTTCTTTTCACAGCTATTTGTAAGGCCTCCCCAGACAGCCATTTTGCTTTTTTGCATTTCTTTTCCATGGGGATGGTCTTGATCCCTGTCTCCTGTACAATGTCACGAACCTCATTCCATAGTTCCTCAGGCACTCTATCTATCAGATCTAGGCCCTTAAATCTATTTCTCACTTCCACTGTATAATCATAAGGGATTTGATTTAGGTCATACCTGAATGGTCTAGTGGTTTTCCCTACTTTCTTCAATTTAAGTCTGAATTTGGCAATAAGGAGTTCATGGTCTGTGCCACACCAGCTCCTGGTCTTGTTTTTGGCTGACTGTATAGAGCTTCTCCATGTTTGGCTGCAAAGAATATAATCAATCTGATTTCTTCTGCGAGAATGAAAGATGGATCCAGAGGAGCAGGAGCTGTTGACTGATTACAGATACAGAAATTACTCTTCTGTGATCGAAAAGGCGTAAAGAAATTTCGAGTCCTCGAGTTAATGGGCGGATCTCATATCTTCCTTGGGCAAGCTCAGCAAGGAGCCGTGGCTGCGCTGGCGCAGGACAGCCTAGAGGAGCTATCCCACATTGAAAGTCAGGAAGGGTGACGGTGAGGAGATACCCCTCGTCCAAGGTAAGGAGCAATGGCTGCGCTTTGCTGGAGCAGCCGTGAAGAGATACCCCACGCCCAAGGTAAGAGAAACCCAAGTAAGACGGTAGGTGTTGCAAGAGGGCATCAGAAGGCAAACACACTGAAACCATACTCACAGAAAACTAGTCAATCTAATCACACTAGGACCACAGCCTTGTCTAATGAAACTAAGCCATGCCCGTGGGGCAACCCAAGACAGGCGGGTCATGATGGAGAGATTTGACAGAATGTGGTCCACTGGAGAAGGGAATGGCAAACCACTTCAGTATTCTTGCCTTGAGAACCCCATGAACAGTATGAAAAGGCAAAATGATAGGATACTGAAAGAGAAACTCCCCAGGTCAGTAAGTGCCGAATATGCTACTGGAGATCAGTGGAGAAATAACTCCAGAAAGAATGAAGGGATGGAGCCAAAGCAAAAACAATACACAGCTGTGGATGTGACTGGTAATAGAAGCAAGGTCCGATGCTGTAAAGAGCAATATTGCATAGGAACCTGGAATGTCAGGTCCATGAATCAAGGCAAATTGGAAGTGGTCAAACAAGAAATGGCAAGAGTGAATGTCGACATTCTAGGAATCAGCGAACTGAAATGGACTGGAATGGGTGAATTTAACTCAGATGACCATTATATCTACTACTGTGGGCAGGAATCCCTCTGAAGAAAAACTCTATACAGTCAGCCAAAATCAAGACCAGGAGCAGACTGTGGCTCAGATCATGAACTCTTTATTGCCAGATTCAAACTTAAATTGAAGAAAGTAGGGAAAACTACTAGACTATTCAGGTATGACCTAAATCAAATTCCTTACAATTATATAGTGGAAGTGAGATATAGATTCAGGGGATTAGATCTGATAGACAGAGTGCCTGAAGAACTATGGATGGAGGTTCATAACATTGTATAAGAGGCGGTGATCAAAACCATCCCCAAGAAAAAGAAGTGCAAAGAGGCAAAACGGTTGTCTGAGGAGGCCTTACAAATAGCTGAGAAATGAAGAGAAGCAAAAGGCAAAGGAGAAAAGGAAAGATATACCCATTTGAATGCAGAGTTCCAAAGAATAGCAAGGAGAGATAAGAAAGTCTTCCTAAATGATCAATGCAAAGAAATAGAGGAAAGCAATAGAATGGGAAAGACTAGAGATCTCTTCAAGGAAATTAGAGATACTAAAGGAGTATTTCATGCAAAGATGGGCTCGATAAAGGACAGAAATGGTATGGACCTAACAGAAGCAGAAGATATTAAGAAGAGGTGGCAAGAATATACAGAAGAACTATACAAAAAAGATCTTAATGACCGAGATAACCATGATGGTGTGATCACTCACCTAGAGCCAGACATCCTGGAATGCAAAGTCAAGTGGGCCTTAGAAAGCATCACTACGAACAAAGCTAGTGGAGGTGATGGAATTCCAGTTGAACTATTTCAAATCTTAAAAGATGATGCTGTTAAAGTATTGCACTCAACATGCCAGCAAATTTGGAAAACTCAGCAATCATTGCTTAGGTAAATGGGGAAAAAGAAGAGATAGAGGTGGGGGACTTTCCTGACAGTCCAGTGGTTAAGACTTCCCCCTTCTAATGCAGGGGGTGCAGGTTTGATGCCCAACAAGGGAACTAAGATCCCATATACCACATGGTGTAGTCAAAAAAAGGTCAGGGGGCGAGGGGAGAAAAGACATCTCTCTCAGTTATGTTTTCTATCTTCTTTTTAGGGTTTATCCAAATCTTCATTAACATATTCTAAGGACATTTTGTTTTTCTTTCTATTTTACTTGCTTGAAACTTTCAAGCTACTTTGGTATCATTCTTTAGCATGGGCAGATGTGTGTGTGTGTTTTTTTTTTAAGTGTTTCTTTAGGGACCATTAAATATAGTTTTTAATCTGTTTCACTGGATTTTTATTTTAGTAATACCCAGAGGAATATTCATATATGAATCAGCCTGAAATAATGGAGCTTGGAATAATTGTATTTTGGGGAAATAGGTCAGTTCACAGCTGCCACTAAAAAACTAGCATCTTGCAGCAGCACTTTCTGAATATGGATCATCAAAACTGCTGCTCAGGCACCCATTCCACCTGTTTTAAGCTTGATATTAATGGTTAGAAATGTACAAATGTAGTTCAGGGGGGCAAATTTTTGAACAAAATGACTTTAGGTTAAAATTTATAGGGCGTTTGGGACCCAAATTTCACCAGTCGACTACTCCAGTATACTTCACCTGATTTGAGAACGTTCATACAGGTTCTTACCCACTTCTGAACCCTTGGCTGGGAGCATTCACGTACAGGAATCCAGTGTTTGTACACTGACGCCTCCTCTTCCTGCCCCCCAGGTTTTACCTGGGACACCAGAGAGGTCATGAGGTGATGCTGCCACCTGGTGGTCAATAGGGGTAACCGAAATTGACCCCCAAACTCTTCTCTCCGGGCACCCTCCATCCTGTTCAGTTCCAGGTCTGCTCTGTTCAGTAAATATTTATGAAACTTACATGAGGGCTGGGGATTGTGATAATCCCTAGGGGACATACCTATCCCCTGTCTACTTTTTTTTTTTTTTATCATTTACAATTCAATTTATTTAGTCTCAGGCAATTGCTTTCTTGGGAACAGACTCATTCTCTTTCCCCCTCTCCGTCCTGGTTCCCTCTCTCAGTTCTTGCTTGGCTCCTTTAGAAATGGTTAGCCCTCCTCTCCTTCTTTCTTAGCCTCCATTTGGGCACCATCAATGACGATAACAATAACTCAAAGCGAAAATGTTACGCTGTTAGACATTGTTCCAAGGAAAAAGAAAGTCATACATTTTATAATTTCCCCACAAACCTCTAAAGCCTTTGAGAGGGCCTGGAGTTTTACAAAGGACTCTGTCTTCCCATCTGATTGTGTTTACACTATTTTTTACTTATTTTTCCTGAGGCACCAACACTAAAGGAAAATATTTCTAATTCTTCTCATCCATTTTCTATTTCTAGCCGTAGTAAGTGTTGCTTTTTTCTACTTTCAGCTCATTGTGGGTTATATAAGCTTATGTGAGATTGTTTGTGAGCATAATCACCATTGATTAAACTGCTTTTAGGGAAAATTCATTTCAGCCAAAAAAAGAAGCTAAAAGCTTTTGAGATGTAGTCCACGTCAACAGGAAAATTTTCTTCAGTTAAGAACCATAAATTAGGGGCTAGTTCGTTTATAATATTAAAAAGATTTACTACTTCGTAGATCAACTATCATGGAATCTCTAAATAACATGATCTTCTGAATGCATTTAAATTGTGATTCAATTATAAAGCATTTAGAAGTGGAAGTTGCTCTAAATCCAGTGGGTATAAACACAGAACCAGTAAGAATCAAAGAATTTGGAAAGAATCACACAATTTCAGAATTATCTTAGTTCCACAAAGTGTGCACATTTTTTCTGAAATATTCTTATGTGCAATCAAAACATTTGGGATGACTAATCTTGAGAACTATGTAACTTTCAAATAAATTCACAGAATTCATGGTGGGGTTGCTAAATCAAAGGATATATACATTTGTAATTTTGATAGATATTGCCAAATTTCCCTTCATAGAGATTATACCAGTGACGTTGTTATCATTTTTTGAATCCCCAAAGACGTCATTATTATTGGTTTATACAGTCAGTGTTAGATTTAGCCAAACATTTATGGTTTCCTTTGCTATTCATTCCTTTCTCATCTGTGGCCTTTCATATAGAGTTATTTTCAAAAGTATATCCTTCAGAATTTCCTGTAGTGAGTTTCTGCTGGTGGCAAATTCTGTTTTGTTTGTCTGAAAATGTCTTTATTTGCCCTCCCTCCTGAAATAATTCTAGGCTGACAATTATGATCTCTTAATGGCAACCCTGGATGGACTTCCCTGGTGGCTCAGATGGTAGAGAATCTGCCTACAACGCGGGAGACCCAGGTTCAATCCCTGGGTCAGGAAGATCTCCTGGAGAAGAAAATGGCAACTCACTCCAGTACTCTTGCCTGGAAAATCCCGTGGATGGTGGAACCTGGTAGGCTACGGTTCCATGGGGTTGCAAAGAGTCAGACATGACTGAGTGACTTCACTTTCACTTTCACTTTCAGTGGCAACCGACTCCAGTATTCTTGCCTGGAGAATCCCATGTACAGAGGAGCCTGGCAGGCTATAGTGCATGGGGTACAAAGAGTTGGATTCGACTTAGTGACTGAGCATGCAACCCCTGGGAAAATCTCATCCTTTCTGCTTCATCTGTTGCTGTTGAAGACTTAGAAATTAATGAAGTGTAATTTTTTCTGCTGCTGTCGCTCAGTCACGTCCAACTCTTTTGCGACCCCATGGACTGTAGCCCGCCAGTCTCCTCTGTCCATGGAATTTCCCAGGCAAGAATACTGGAGTGGGTTGCCATTTCCTTCTCTAGGGGATCTTCCCAACCCAGGGATTGAACCCATGTCTTCTGTGTCTCCTGCATTGTAGGTGGATTCTTTACCTGCTGAGCTATTGGGGAAGCCCGACTATATCTCTTTCCAAGGGAATTCGTTTTTTCCCCTCTTGCTGCTTTTAAGATCTTTCTCTTCAAATTTTAAAATAATTGATATTCTTTTAGGGCTTTTTAGGAATTTGTTTTGTTTTCATTTTCTTTGATGTGTCTAAAGCTGGATTTTCTTTTTTCCTGCTTTGGCTTTGATGAGCTTCTTAAATCTGTGGATTTGTCTCTTTTAAATATGGTTTTTTATTTACTTATTTTTATCCTCTCCAGACTCTCAATAAATGTATATAAGGCCCTCCTATTTCTTCCTTCTATGATTTTATCCTCTTTTCTGTATTTCTTGTCTTCCGTGCTGCATTCTAGGTAATTTCTTCTAACCAGCATCATCATTCAGTTCAGTAATGTTCTTTTTAGTTCTGTCTAACCTGCTTGCAAGCTTTTTTTGAGTAATTCATTTCAGTTATAGAATTTTTCAATTTTAGAAGTTCTGTTTGCTTGTTAATGTAATGTTTATAGTTTCTGGTTACCTGGAGATATTTTCAAGCTATTTTTTTACTTCTTAATACATCGAAGCAATTGTTTGATAGCACGTGCCTGAGAATCCCCATGTCTGAGGTGTCTGTGTGGTGGCCATAAACACGTTTCTTCCAGCTCCCTGTTGATCGAGAGAATGAATGGCTGTGGCAGCAGCCGCTGCGCTCTGGTACCCATGAGTTGTTTAGGAGAAGCCCATGGTTCCAGCCCAAGGGTGCCAGTTTATGGTCATTTCTTGATTTGGGGGTATCTAGACCTGACGGTGGGCTTCCCAGGTGGCACTACTGGTAAAGAACCCCCTGCCAATGCAGGTTAGAAGGAAGAGACACAGGTTCGATCGCTGGATTGGGAAGATCCCCTGGAGCAGGGCATAGCAACCCACTCCAGTATTCTTGCCTGGTGAATCCCATCGACAGAGGAGGGAGGGAAAAACCACATTCAGAAGGAAAGACCAAATTACAAGAATAAATAGAAAGCAAACAAATACATACATTGTGGCTAAATTTAAAAAGCACTAGCCATGTAATCTAATACATATAATATACAGTCAAGACTGTATATTGTCACCCTGCTTATTTAACTTATATGCAGAGCACATCATGAGAAATACTGGGCTGGATGAAGCGCAAGCTGGAATCAAGATTGCAAGGAGAAATATCTAACCTCAGATATGCAGATGGCACCACCCTATGGCAGACAGTGAAGAAGAACTAAAGAGCCTCTTGATGAAAGTGAAAGCAGAGAGTGAAAAAGTTGGCTTTTTAAAAACTCAACATTCAGAAAACTAAGATCATGGCATCCGGTCCCATCATTTCATGGCAAATAGATGGTGAAACAGTGGAAACAGTGACAGAGTAGTTTTTTGGGCTCCAAAATCACTGCAGATGGTGATTGCGGCCATGAAATTAAAAGACGCTTACTCCTTGGAAGGAAAGTTATGACCACCCTAGATAGCATATTCAAAAGCAGAGACATTACTTCATCAACAAAGGTCCATCTAGTCAAGGCTATGGTTTTTCCAGTGGTCATGTATGGATGTGAGAGTTGGACTGTGAAGAAGGCTGAGCGCCGAAGAATTGATGCTTTGAACTGTGGTGTTGCAGAAGACTCTTGAGAGTCCCTTGGCCTGCAAGCAGATCCAAGCAGTCCAATCTGAAGGAGATCAGCCCTGGGATTTCTTTGGAAGGAAAGATGCTAAAGCTGAAACTCCAGTACTTTGGCCACCTCATGCAAAGAGTTGATTCATTGGAACAGACCCTGATGCTGGGAGGGATTGGGGGCAAGAGGAGAAGGGGATAACAGAGGATGAGATGGTTGGATGGCATCACCAACTCAATGGACATGAGTCTGACTGAACTCTGGGAGTTGGTGATGGACAGGGAGGCCTGGCGTGCTGCAGTCCATGGGGTCACAAAGAGTCAGACAGGACTGAGCGACTGCACTGACTGAACTGAACTGAATGCAAACTAACAGCAACAACAATAATGACTGACTTGAGAACATGTAAATAGGGTTGGAACTACTGGAGAATATAACATATAAGGCAATAGGCATTTAAAATGCATTTTGAAATGCTAGTGTCAGTTGGAAAGAGAGTAAGGCAACTGACTAAATTTTGGCTTTAAGTCAAATATTCATCATGAGTATTAAGAGTAATTCCTAAAAGAAGAAAAGTAGAACATACAACTTACAAATAAGTTGAAAATAAGAGAGAAATGATGATGAAAATTATTAATTCACTAGGGGATAGGCAAGGAGAAATAAGAAGCAAAGAGAAGTATGGAAAGTAGCATGAAAATAAGGTGGTCGAAATAAATCCAGTGTATCAGTGGTCCTGGCAAGCATAAATGGATAAAAAGTTTGTGCTATATTCTGTACACAAGAGACGTACTTAAAACATAATGACTTAGAAAGGTTAAGTAAAGAATCAAACAACTGAAACCAAACATACACTGTCCAGAACCAAAAAGCAACAAATTTTGCGAGTCATGACAATATTGGGCATCACGGAGCCGGAAGCGAAAAGCACTGCTGGGGATGATGAAAACTATTAAATAAGGAACAAATTCACCTAAAACTATAATTCTGAAATAGTATGTACCTAATAGGAAAGTCTTAAATGTAAAATGCAGATATTGACAGAAGAGAACAAGAAGAAAATAAAAGCACCAATGTAAAGAGCGGTTTTTAACCCTATCAAAAGTTTAGCAAAGACATCCAAGATTTTAATAATACAACAAGTGTGACCTAATGGCTATATATATATATATAAAACAACCTATGCCCCATAGAGAATAGCTGTAATATTTAGGCATATGTGCAACATAATTAGGGTCACAAAGGAAATACCAACAAATACCAAAGCATTTTTATCATATTGGCCATCTTTTCTTACCTCACTGCTATTAATTTGAAATTAATAACAAATAGCAGAGTTTCATGTTTTTGTAAATGAAGAAAAAATGTCTAAAGCATAGACAATAAAATAGTTATCATGTAATAATAATTGCGAAAGTTACTTGAGCAGTGACTAGATACCAGGCACTGGTTAATGCATCTTACATGTATTAACCAGTTTAATGCTCATAACAACCCTCTGACACAAGAACTATCATCTTCAGATAATGATCTTCAGTTCAGTTCAGTTCAGTCGCTCAGTCGTGTCCGACTCTTTGCAACCCCATGAATCGAAGCATGCCAGGCCTCCCTGTCCATCACCAACTCCCGGAATTCACTCAAACTCACATCCATCGAGTCAGTGATGCCATCCAGCCATCTCATCCTCTGTCTGATATTACAGATATTCTATTAGCTCACAGATAATGAAATACAGGCACAGAGTGATTCAATAACTTGTCTAAGAGGCAGAACCATCTTTTTTTTATCACAACCCCAAACTGCTTCTCCACTTAGAAAATAAGCCTATAACTGAATGATCATGAAAATAAAATACACAGAAACACGCAGGGTGCATCAAAAGTGGTAATGACTGGGGTATTTATAGTCTTAAATGCCATAGCTGAATTATACACTCAGCTGAATGAACCTGACTGTAGTAAATGCAATGCAATTCGTAGAAAGCGTAAATTGGTAAAATAGAAAACAAAGAAACAATAGCTGCTGCTGCTGCTAAGTCACTTCAGTCGTGTCCGACTCTGTGCGACCCCAGAGACGGCAGCCCACCAGGCTCCCCCGTCCCTGGGATTCTCCAGGCAAGAACACTGGAGTGGGTTGCCATTTCCTTCTCTAATGCATGAAAGTGAAAAGTGAAAGTGAAGTCGCTCAGTCGTGTCCAACTCTTAGCGACCCCATGGACTGCAGCCTTCCAGGCTCCTCCGTCCATGGGATTTTCCAGGCAAGAGTACTGGAGTGGGTTGCCATCGCCCTCTCCGAAGAAACAATAGTAGAGATTATAAAACCCAAAGCTGATTCACTGCAGAAACTAATAAAATGGTAAGACCTGCAAGCAAGATGGAGCAAAAAAAGAGAGATAAAGCACACACAAAAATGCACTAAGACTGAGACACGTTGCCAGAGATGGAGCAGAGATTTTTGTAAACCAAGAGGGAGTGCTGTTCACAACACAGAACCAGTGCTGGGAAAACAGGTAAAATGGACAATTTTCCCAAGTAAATGTAACTTCTCAAGGGACTGGAAGAGGAAGAGAAAAGCTGAATATCAAAAATCATGGAAGAATTCTATCAGTACTTAAAAATCACTCCCAAAACCTAACCCCAGAAATGTTCAGTGCATACCCAATGGTTATCTGAATGCTAGAAGGACTCTTTTAAATAGATTATGAGGCAACGCTTCTAACTCACTTCACGAACTCATACAGTGAAAGGAAAGTTACAAAGACTCATTTGCGAACGTCGTTACAAAAATCCTAAATAAATTTGGCAAACTGAGCTTCGGCAATACGGAAATAAAAGAATTCTTCATGAACAAATTGGGTTAATTGCAGAGTGCAAAGATAGTTTAAAATTAGAAAATCATGTTCCCCTTATTTATCACACTAACAGATTAAAAGAGAAAAAAATGAGAGCATCTTGGAAAACACAGTAATGGCACTTGATAAAATTCAACATTGGTTCATGATAACATTTTCTTTTTACTAAAACAGGAATAGAAAAAAAAAAAAACCTTTCTACCTACTTTTATTTTTATTTTCCAGGAAAGTTAAAATCTGAAGCCCTTTTGGCGGAGTAGTGAGCCCACAGGTGTTTGCAGTGTAATCCTCTGAACTTGCTCATTTGTTTATTCGTTTTATTTTGGTTTTGGATCATCTAGATGTTAAATCGGAGAAGGCGATGGCACCCACTCCAGTACTTTTGCCTAGAAAATCCCATGGACGGAGGAGCCTGGGAGGCTGCAGTCCATGGGGTCGCTAGAGTCGGACACGACTGAGCGACTTCACTTTCACTCTTCCCTTTCATGCATTGGAGAAGGAAATGGCAACCCATTCCAGTATTCTTGCCTGGAGAATCCCAGGGACGGGGGAGCCTGGTGGGCTGCCGTCTATGGGGTCGCACAGAATCGGATACGACTGAAGCAACTTAGCAAGCAAGACGTTAAATGGAAAAATAATTGGGATAACAGAGGAAGTGATGATACAGAAAATGTATAAAATCGAGACACTGACGAAAGGATAGAAAACAAATTATCACTAAAAAAAAAGTTGAAGAAAAGAAGAGGACTGTGGTTGGTACCACTTTAGACACTGTGTCAGTCCATTCAGTTTGCTCTAACAAAATATCACTGACCTCATGGCTTATAAATAATAGCACTTTGACAGTTCTGGAGGATGGAAGTCCACAATTCAGACTCTGGCAGGTTCGGTGTCTGCTGGGAGCGGCGTGGGTGGCTTGCTTCCTGGGTCTTGAGCAGCTGGCTTTTCACTGTGTTCTCATGTAGTGGAAGGATTCCCTGGTGGCTCGGTGGTAAAGAATCTGCCTGCCAATGCAGAAGACACAGGTCCCATCCCTGGTCTGGGAAAATCCCTTGGAGAAGGGAATGGCAACCCACTCCGGTATTCTTGCCTGGAGAATTCCCAAGGACAGAGGAGCGTGGCGGGCTATAGTCCATGGGGTTGCAGAGTCGGATACGACAAAGCATGCGGTGGAAGAGGGTAAGGACTTGCTGTGGTCTCTTGTAGAACATCACTGACCCCATCTCCAGGGCTCTGCCTCTCTCCAAGCTCTACCTCCTAATACCGTTACACTGGGCGTCTGGTTTCAACAGATGAAGTTCTGAGGCTTGTAAACATTCAGTCTGTGGCAAATGGTTAGGCAATATAAACAAACAATTTGGAGAACTGGGAAGCAGACAAGAAGAGGTGAAAACTTACAAGAAGTAGAAAAAGAACTCATAAGACCCATAGAAATTCATTTAGATGAAAAGTTAGAAGGAAATAAAATGGCAATTTGAATCTAGTAAAACATTTGTGGGGACAAGGAGTGGTCATTTAAAACAAAAAAGAGGAAAAGAGGAGGAGAGGAAAGGGGGAAAAAATACCGCTTACTCTGTTAATATGTTAAGTAGAACTCTCAGCGGAGAAGGCAATGGCACCTCACTCCAGTACTCTTGCCTGGAAAATCCATGGATGGAGGAGCCTGGTAGGCTGCAGTCCATGGGGTCGCTAGGAGTCGGACACGACTGAGTGACTTCACCTTCACTTTTCTCTTTCATGCATTGAGGAAGGAAATGGCAACCCACTCTAATATTCTTGCCTGGAGAATCCCAGGGACAGCGCAGCCTGGTGGGCTGCCATCTATGGGGTCGCACAGAGTCAGACAGGACTGAAGCGACTTAGCAGCAGCAGCAGCAGCAGAACTCTCAGAGCTAAGGGTTTTTCTCCTCACCTGGGCTAGAGAGCTGTCGTCATGCTGTGCTCACATCATGAATCTTTTGTGCAACCAGTATGCTGTCAGCCCTGTGCGTCTCTAATTGGGGTGCAGGCAGACAACTGCCGGTTGTACGCTGGGGGCATGAGAACAGAGGCGCTGGCCCCCAGATATCACCTGCCTGGTACAACACTGGAGATTTACGTTGGTTAAAAAATACTCTGTGTAAATGCTTACATGCTACGTAAGTGGCATTAGCGTTATGGAAGATAAGGTAACACATATGATAGGGATAAGACAAGCTTTACTGTAGTCTGTAATAACAGCTTGACAGGCTTTAGGATATATTAGCCTTTATTCATGTCTTCATTCCAAAATCTTCCCTGAGTGCCTGCTTGAGATGCACGAGACAGTCTGCTCTTGCAGAGCTTGCAGTGTTTCAGGAGAGACCCGGTACTCAGGTATAATACCAGGCAGACGGAGGTGAGTGCCTTGAAACCAAAAGCCTAGTCGTGTAGGGGTAAAGCTCAGTGAGCTGTGGGCATCCTGGAAGGCTCCGTGGAGGAGGTGGCGTCTGCCTGGACCCTGAAGCACAGGAGACATGTGAATGTGAAAAGGTGGAGAAGACGACTCAGACAAACAAAGCAGCCCTCTTTCCTTTCATGTAACACTGGATACTCTCAAGTCACCCATTTAAGAAATGCGAGCATAGGTCAGGCACATTTGTGTTAGGAAAGAGGAGCCCAGAGTCTGGCATGGAAAACCCCTTAGGGGGTCCCTGGACACTTAGAATGAGCTGGAGGAGACAGGAGTATGCAGGTTTCTGGCTTCAGCACCTCGACTTGGGACAGTCTTGGAATTCCAAGTCTCAGATGGCCGCTGCCCTTTCTTCTCAGCCAGCCTCCGGCACTGCATAACAGAAACCAGTGAGGAATGGTGCCTGTTCGCTCCTGCCCTCCAGGCGCAGGGGGATGCCGGCGGGGTCGGCGTGGACCTCCACGCGGCTCTCCTGTTCAAAGGAGTGAATCTAATCGTACAAATCTCCTCCCATAGCCCAAAGCAAGGGTACTTGTGAATAATTTGAAAAGGCAAGCAGAAATCTTTGATTGGGCTACTTCAGAACATCTCATAATAGAAAGACTCCTGTATTTCAATCATCAGAATTATAATATCCTCCCACATTCACACTTAGGATGACCATTTTGAGTGGTGGTGTTTCTTTGCGAGCTGGAATAACTGTGGTCAATGACACGCAGAAATGTCCCCTGCCGGGTTCATAGAGATTTCCCCTGGGAAGTTTGCCCTGAGGAACAGATTAAGAATCTGCCTGCAGTGCAGGAGACCTGGGTTCAGTCCCTGGGTCTGGAAGATCCACTGAAGAAGGGAATGGCAACCCAGCCACTCCAGTATTCTTGCCTGGAAGATCCCATGGAGAGAGGAGCCCGGTGGGCTACAGTCCATGGGGTCACAAAGAGTCAGACATGACTAAGCGACTAATACAAAGAAATCAGAGATAAAGGACAGACATTATAATGCACACATTCTTTAGAGATGCTTGCAACGTGTTTTACATGCCAAGGTGTATAAAGGTGTTGACAGGTATGAGAGGCCTTCAAATCTTTGGCGGCTGGTGATCCGGACCTTGTTATTCTCAAGTCCTGGGACTGGAAGCCTAGCATCTCTGCAGAAATGCAAACTCTGGCCCCACCTTGGACCCAGATCCCCAGGCATTTAGTATGAACAGCACATTTTGAAAAGTCCTGGCTTAGAGAGCCTTGAGAGGAAGCCGTCAATAACCCTGCTCAGATCCCATGAGGTTCCCTAGCGGAAAGAAAGCTAAACATTACTGCGTTATATACTCTAATATTGATGTTGATATCAAGCAGGTCAGGTCATACTCTTAAATTATTTCCCATCAGTATCCATGACCCAACTAGTTATACTGTTTTTCATTAGTTCTCAGAAAAAATAGAGAGGAAATTCAGTCTATTTAAATCCAAATTAAGCTTTGGTTTGCAGTGCTCCCACTACGAGGACACGTTAACAGTCACCATACCACTTCTGACTGCATGATGATTAAAAGTAAATACTAACCCAAAAAGGCCTCAGCTTGCCACACCTTGTTTTCCTCATATGAATTATTACTCATTAAATGGCTGAATGTTTGTGAATAAATATCATTCCAATTTTTAAGATCCGAAGACAGATAATTAATGAACTATACTGATAATTACAGAATTTTAATATTTATAGACATCTGTCACTTTACATTTTAAGATAGTCTTACCATATGTGCTGCTGTCTTTTAATTTCAGTAATTAAAGTTTATGAACATATACTGCGAAAATGTGGCTGTAACATTGTCAGATTGATTATTAGGAGGCTTTCTTACCGATAAGCTGTCTGTTTTTTAAAGGGAAATTGTTACAAAGATTAAACTTATCCTAGAATCTTGTTCCTCTGTTGTTAAAAAAAAATGTTTCTGTGTGCACTTTTTAGGTCAAGTTCGCCCCTGGGTATGTGGCTGTACTTGGGTTATATCTATACTGGTGACATTATTTAATATGTGAAGTGTATCACTAATTTGTCAGAATTTCTGCCTAAGAAGGAAGACTTACATCCTTTATACATTTTATTCATTTGTTGGCTGTGCTGGGTGTTCGTTGCTTTGTGCCGGATTTCTTTGGTCGCGACGAGCAGGAGCTCCTCTTCCTTGCGGTGGAGCCGGCTTCTCATTGCAGGGGCTCTGTCTTGTGAAGCACAGGCTCAAGTTGTGGCTCACGGGTTTAGTTGCTCCGCAGCATGTGGAATCTTCCCTGACCAGGGATCGAACCTGTGTCCCTCACATTGGCAGGCAGATTCTTTACCACCATGCCACCAGGGAAGTCCCTTCCATTGTAATCTTCACTAACTTTTCTGTGTCTCCTGCAGAGCTCAGAAGACACTGCACAGGTTGAGAAATGCCTTTCTGGCTTCTTTTATTCACCAGTTGGTGCGGCATCCAAATTGATTATTGTGTAGTTGAGGCGGGTGAAGTTGTTTTTCTCTTTTTTGTGCTTGCCTGAAATATCACCCCAGATTGGTTTTGAGTTTCCAAATCCAGGTTGGATTTGAATCAGTCTCCAGGCATTAAAAATAGTAGACACATTTTAATTTAAGTTTTAGCAACAGACACAATTCCCCAACTGTTCTCGAGAAGTCTATCTCTTGATGTGGGTTTGGGAAAGGAGTCCATCGATCGAGGCGCTGAACATACATACGGACAATGGCCCGACCATACGTAAAAACAGTGTTGATCCACAGGCCTGCAGCCGCTCGCCCAGGACTTAAGCCTGCTACAGGGCAGACTCGCAGGATGTCAGGCTGGTCTCAGGGAGCAATGCAGGAAACCAAACCGTAACAATAACCTCCCACCAGTCAGTCCAGAGTGGCCAGGACTTGAATAATAACTGACAGCTTCCTTAATCTTGTCCCTGCTTCCAACCTAAGGCCAACCAGAGGAAGCCACAATATCCACCCCTAACTAAACACATGTTGTTGGTTGTTGTTTGGGTGCTCAGTTGCCTCCAACTCTTTGCGACCCCATGGACTGTAGCCCACCAGGCATCCCCTGTCCGTGGAATTCTCCAGGCAAGAATACTCAAGTGGGTTGCCATTTCCTTCTCCAGGGGATCTTTCCAATCCAGGCATCAAACCCTGCATCTCCTGCTTAGTAGGCGGATTCTTTACCAGTGAGCCACCTGGGAAGCCCAACTTAACCGCATAGGACGCCCTGATTCTAGTCACTCCATCTACAGCTTCCTCAGTCCAGCAGCCTTGACTCAGAACACGCCTGAAGCTGTCAGCATTTTCCTCTATGAAGCTTTCCCCCTCCTCTGCTGTTCTTGCATCTCTGCCGAAACACAGGTGCTTGTGACTGACATCTTGACCTGTGGCATGGAGAATCTCCACAGCAGTGGCCACTCTGCTCTCGTTTGATCCAAAATTTGGACCCAACCTGATTCCTGGCAGGTAGGAATCTAAAGAGTCCTGGCCTGGTCTCTAGATGATCTATCATCGTAAACCCTTTTTATTTCCATCCATCCATCCATCCATCCATTTGAAAAACATCTCTACCTCTCTTGGTGTTGCCTAGTCATGAAGCTGGTAAGGCCTTGCTGTGCTGACTTCTCGTTTGGTTTAGTCGTTAGATTCTTGCCTTATACCTTGTGACTAAGACCAAGCTTGGACCCTGCTTGGACCCAGCTTTGTCTTTCCAGGTTTCCTGAGACTTTCCCTTCTGCCTAGCATTCCAGTTCCACTTGTTCTCATCGTCTTGGGATGGAGCGAGTTCAAGCCCACATCCTGAAGTCCTCTGGGCCTCAGTGATGTCACTTGGCCTTTAGGGTCCTGCTGTGACCCTGACCGCGTCCCTCTTCTCCCCTGCACTCCTGGCCCCTGCCCCATCCTCCTGGCGCGCCGCTGTCCCGGCCGCTTCCTCTGTTTGCTCAGGCTCCTCCAGTTCTCAGCTCCTTGCGGTTTGGCCCGTTTCCTTGGCTCACCCTGGATTCACATATGCTGGGGTCATGGACGCCTTGAGTCAGAAGTGTTCCCTGCTTTCTACGGAAGGGAGGCTTTTCCCATCCAGCCCCCAGGGGCAGCTGGGTGGATGGGGGGCTGTGACGCTTAGACTCGGCTTCTGCTCTCGAGGTGTGTTTAACATGGTGAAAGAACAGTGAGCGAAGCCTTAGTTACAGAGCTGGGAGGGTGAGGTCTCAGGGCGCCAAGGAGGATCTCGTGGGAGCATCAAGGAGGTTGTCTAAGTCAGCCAGGGATTTCTCTCCCTGTTGGGAATTGACAGCGTTGTGTCAGGAACTGCGGCATCTGTTGTCTTCCTGGAATTCGTACTTGTCTTCCCTTGCTTTTCGGAGTGTCTGTTCTCTATTTTTTAGCCTGAGCTGTTGTCTCCGGTTCTGAGCTTAATGGCTGCTGTTGCTGCTGCTGCTAAGTCGCTTCAGTCGTGTCCGACTCTGTGCGACCCCACGGACTATAGCCCACTAGGCTCCTCCATCTGTGGGATTTTCCAGGCAAGAGTACAGGAGTGGGGTGCCATTGCCTTCTCACAGGCAAACACGCCCTGAGCTCTGAACAGAGCAGACCTGCTCGTTGCCAGCCTTCCCACCGTGCTGGTGTGTCCCCGAGTTCACAGGCTCGCATGGCTCAGCTGGGAGGGGGTCGCAGTTGAAGCTGTGGTGGCCTCAGGCTGGCGGTTCTAACCAGAAGGGGTCTCACTGAAGGCAGTGTAGGTGGTCCCGTGCCAAGGGAGCTGGGTGTGACCAATCTGAGGGCTTAGGGAGGGACAGAGATGTGAGAATAAACAGCAAAGTCTGACCAAGAAATCTGAAGATGAGTTTGGGCAAGGGAGGAGCGGACGTTCTCCAGTGATGCCATGAACAGGGAATATACCGAAAGCTCGCGTTCTGTGTTTGCTGGTTGTGGACAGAGCTGCCCTCTGCAGAGTGAAGCCTGGACATGTCTGCCTATGTTTAAGGATGGGGCAATGACCTCAAGAGACTGGATGTAAATACTGACCCCTCTGCATTAATGCTTCCTAATGTCATTTTCTGCTTTCTAATATCCACCAAAGCCCCACCAAGGAAGGCACGGTCATCTCTCTTACATTCTAACATCCAACCCAATGCTCTCCATACATGCTGCTTTTTATGGTGCTAATGGTAAAGAATCCACCTGCCAATGTGGGAGACTCAGGTTTGATCCCTGGGTCGGGAGAAACCCCCGAGGAGGAAATGGCAACCCACTCCAGTGTTCTTGGCTGGAAAATTCTATGGACAGAGAAGCCTGGTGGGCTACTGTCCATGGGGCTGAAAAGAGTCAGACACGACTGAACAACTGAACACGCAAGATGTGAATGAGAGGAGCTGATTCAGTGGGAAGATTAATTCAGGGCTTTGGCAGTGAAGGAATGGGACCCTGAGGCTTACACTGGGTTTTTCTAGGTGGATGTAACTGCTGTATCCCTGAGCCCTGGGGGACTGCCTGCTGGTTGGAAGATGGTGGGCATCCCTCTGCTTGGAGGCCACGTGGCAAGAGTGTGCCTTGCAGGACAACGCCTTGTCTTCCTAAGGGTCTGCCTACACCTTGGGTCTGGCCATGGGATCCACAATTAGGGTCACAGATCAGCATGACCTGCCTGGGGGAGAGCTGAGCCAGCAAGAGAGGAGAGGGGTTCTGAACCCGAGTGGCTGCAGAACCTGCTGACACATCCTGGCAGGACCCCATGTGAGGGCCTGCCCGAGGGTGCAGCTCGCAGCTGGGAGGCCCTCTCCCATCCTGTAGGATTTAACTCCCAGGCCAGCAGTCAGCTCTGACATCCTTCTCAGATGACTCCTAGGATCTTGGACAAAGTGTCAGCCTGCATTTGTTGTTGTTCAGTCACTAAGTCAGGTCCAACTCTTTGTGATCCCATGGACTGCAGCATGCTAGGCTTCCCTGTCCTTCACCGTCTCCCGGAGCTTGCTCAAACTCATGTCCATCTAGTCGGTGATCCCATTCAACCATCTCATCCTAGGTCACCCCCTTCTCTTCCTACCTTCAGTCTTTCCCAGCATCAGGTCTTTTCCAATGAATCAGCTCATTGGAAAAGTCAGGGTGCCAAAGCACTAGAGCTTCAGCTTCAGCATCAGTCCTTCTGATGAATATTCAGGGTTGATTTCGTTTAGGACTGCATAAGATGAAGTAAAGATGGCAGAACTGCCATAGCAGACTCTGGAGCAAAGAAAAAAGGCTCAGAGAAGTGGGTGCCTGAGGATAGGTCCCCAAGTACCATCTGCTCCCTGTGTCCCCTGGGGTGAAAACTGCCTGGTGAGGGGCACTAGCATCATCCAGCGGCTCTCTGGTGGCCATCGTCCCCTGCAGACTGGGACTGACTGTGGGGTTGCTGTTAGAGAACTGGTCTCTCCCATAAGGATAATGGGGTCTATATATGGACATGACCAGATGGTCAACACCGAAATCAGATTGATTATATTCTTTGCAGCCAAACGTGGAGAGGCTCTATACAGTCAGCAAAAACAAGACCAGGAGCTGACTGTGGCTCAGACCATGAACTCCTTATTGCCAAATTCAGACTGAAATTGAAGAAAGTAGGGAAACCACTAGACCATTCAGGTATGACCTAAATCAAATCCCTTACGATTCTACAGTGGAAGTGAGAAATAGATTTAAGGGCCTACATCTGATAGATAGAGTGCCTGATGAACTATGGAATGAGGTTCGTGACATTGTACAGGAGACAGGGATCAAGACCATCCCCATGGAAAAGAAATGCAAAAGAGCAAAATGGCTGTCTGGGGAGGCCTTACAAATAGCTGTGAAAAGAAGAGAAGCCAAAAGCAAAGGAGAAAAGGAAAGATATAAACATCTGAATGCAGAGTTCCAAAGAATAGCAAGAAGAGATAAGAAAGCCTTCTTCAGCAATCAATGCAAAGAAATAGAGGAAAACAACAGAATGGGAAAGACTAGGGATCTCTACAAGAAAATCAGAGATACCAAAGGAACATTTCATGCAAAGTTGGGCTCGATAAAGGACAGAAATGGTATGGACCTAACAGAAGCAGAAGATATTAAGAAGAGATGGCAAGAATACACAGAAGAACTGTACAAAAAAGATCTTCACAACCCAGATAATCACAATGGTGTGATCACTCACCTAGAGCCAGACATCCTGGAATGTGAAGTCAAGTGGGCCTTAGAAAGCATCACTACGAACAAAGCTAGTGGAGGTGATGGAATTCCAGTTGAGCTATTCCAAATCCTGAAAGATGATGCTGTGAAAGTGCTGCCCTCAATATGCCAGCAAATTTGGAAAACTCAGCAGTGGCCACAGGACTGGAAAAGGTCAGTTTTCACTCCAATCCCAAAGAAAGGCAATGCCAAAGAATGCTCAAACTACCGCACAATTGCACTCATCTCACACGCTAGTAAAGTATGCTCAAAATTCTCCAAGCCAGGCTTCAGGAATATGTGAACCGTGAACTTCCTGCTGTTCAAGCTGGTTTTAGAAAAGGCAGAGGAACCAGAGATCAAATTGCCAACATCCGCTGGATCATGGAAAAAGCAAGAAAGTTTCAGAAAAACATCTATTTCTGCTTTATTGCCTATGCCAAAGCCTTTGACTGTATAGATCACAATAAACTGTGGAAAATTCTTCAAGAGATGGGAATACCAGACCACCTGATCTGCCTCTTGAGAAATTTGTATGCAGGTCAGGAAGCAACAGTTAGAACTGGACATGGAACAACAGACTGGTTCCAAATAGGAAAAGGAGTTCGTCAAGGCTGTATATTGTCACCCTGTTTATTTAACATATGCAGAGTACATCATGAGAAACGCTGGACTGGAAGAAACACAAGCTGGAATCAAGATTGCCAGGAGAAATATCAATCACCTCAGATATGCAGATGACACCACCCTTATGGCAGAAAGTGAAGAGGAACTAAAAAGCCTCTTGATCAAAGTGAAAGTGGAGAGAGAAAAAATTGGCTTAAAGCTCAACATTCAGAAAACGAAGATCATGGCATCCGGTCCCACCACTTCATGGGAAATAGATGGGGAAATGGTGGAAACAGTGTCAGACTTTATTTTGGGGGGCTCCAAAATCACTACAGATGGTGACTGCAGCCATGAAATTAAAAGATACTTACTCCTTGGAAGGAAAGTTATGACCAACTAGATAGCATATTCAAAAGCAGAGACATTACTTTGCCAACAAAGGTCCATCTAGTCAAGGCTATGGTTTTTCCTGTGGTCATGTATGGTTGTGAGAGTTGGACTGTGAAGAAGGCTGAGCGCCGAAGAATTGATGCTTTTGAACTGTGTTGTTGAAGAAGACTCTTGAGAGTCCCTTGGACTGCAAGCAGATCCAACCAGTCCATTCTGAAGGAGATCAGCCCTGGGATTTCTTTGGAAGGAAAGATGCTAAAGCTGAAACTCCAGTACTTTGGCCACCTCATGCAAAGAGTTGACTCATTGGAAAAGACTCTGATGCTGGGAGGGATTGGGAGCAAGAGGAGAAGAGGATGACAGAGGATGAGATGGCTGGATGGCATCACTGACTCGATGGACGTGAGTCTGAGTGAACTTTGGGAGTTGGTGATGGACAGGGAGGCCTGGCGTGCTGCGATTCATGCGGTCTCGAAGAGTCGGACACGACTGAGGGACTGATCTAATCTGATCTGATCTGAGACTAGCAGAGGCCAAGTGGCAGCACTTAATCACTGTCAGAAGCTAGAGGGCGTGATTGTGGTTAGGACAATATGTTTATACTGACGTCGGGGAGGGGGCTAGTCTATAGTGGCGTCTCTGAGGGGTCGGTAGTGAGAAATAGGACATGGAGTTTCTTGGGGCAAGATAAATGGGCAGCCAACTAGGTCTTATTTAATATGCTAGAAGCCTCAGTGCAGTTTTAAGCTTTAAGAAGAGATCACGACCGTGTAACTTGGTTCGGTCCCTGGTCATGGAACTAGATTCCACAGAATGCAGTTAGGAGTTCGTGTGCTACAACAGAAGATCCCGCACACTGCAGCTAAGGCCAGGCACAGTCAAATAAAATAAATAAAAATGAATATATATTAAAAAAAAAAAACCCAAGAAACTACCCTCTCTATGGTAGTAAATATTTCATTTCAGAAAGACTGCAGATATTGGTGCCCCGCCTCGAGACTTAGATCTTTCAGTTTGACCAAATCATTCCAAATGGTGTCGTCTTTAGGATCCCAGTTTAACGCACCAGAGTGCTTCCCTGGTGGCTCAGGCAGTAAAGTGTCTGTCTACAATGCAGGAGACCTGGGTTCGATCCCTGGGTCAGGAAAATTCCCTGGAGAAGGAAATGGCAACCCACTCCAGTACTATTGCCTGGAAAATCCCATGGACAGAGGAGCCTGGTAGGTGGCAAAGAGTTGGACACGACTGAGCACACTTTCTTTCTTTCTTTAATGCACCAGACTGGCCTCCCGCAAAATCTGAATGGATTAGATGACAGCTGGCTGTCACAGACTTAGCATTCAGTACCCCAATTTTAGCTACTGTTCTGAATATGGTATTTTAGTATAGCACATTAGCTCCATCTGGGTAGATGGTAGGCAACTGTTATTCTGGAAAATCCATTCTTTCCATCTCATCAGGAGGAGGATCGGTTTTCATTGCACAGGAACTTGAGAACTTGCTTTCACTGTCTTGCCCCAGGATGATGTTATTCTCTCGCTCTAGAGTATTCCTATTACATTTCAGATTTTCGGGGATGGTAGCAAGGATTTGAGTGAGTTTTTCAGTTAGTTCTGGGCTTCCCAGGTGGCGCTAGTGGTAAAGAACCTGCTCTCCAATGCAGGAGACATAAGAGACGCCAGTTCGATCCCTGGGTTGGGAAGACCCCCTGGAGGAGGGCATGGCAACCCACTCCAGTATTCTTGCCTGGAGAATCCCATGGACAGAGGAGCCTCATGGGTTACAGTCTATAGGGTCCTAAACAGTCGGAAACGATTGAAGCGACTTAGCTCGCACGCACGTCATCTAGTTCTGCCTCCTAAGATAGAACATAAACCTAGACGCTGTGATGAGCTTTTCAGCTCAAGTCTATGCTCACTCCTCTATGGAGGCTAACCCAACAGGCCTGTCACTGTCAAAGCTGTGAGACTGAGAGTTCTGACTTGGGAGATAGTAGTAAATCTATTTCTATTAAATTGCAGGCAACATGTCCCTGGAAATCATTCCAAGGTTGTTATGGGTTCTAATGAGGTTATACAAATTATCTAAAGACTGCAGTCTTGGGTGATCCCTTTGCTTTCAGTAACCAGCGTGCTCAGTCACTCAGTCATGTTCAACTCTTTGCGACTCCATGGACTATAGCCCGCCAGGCTCCTCTGTCCATGGAATTTTCCAGGCAAGAATACTGGAGTGGGTTGCCATTTCCTTCTCCAATGACCAGTGTTCAGTTCAGTTCAGTTGCACACTTGTGTCCCGACTCCTTGTGACCTCATGGACTGCAGCACACCAGGCTTCCCTGTCCAGTGGAACCTCTGTATAAAAAAAACAGGTCAAGACTCCTTGTCATTTATTTCCCCTACACAAGGTACACTTACGGGGGTGGTGATTAGATGATATTTACATACTGCACTATTTCTCCCAATACACATGAAGATCAAAAAGGCATCTTGCTGGCCACCGACTGTTCTCCACGAATAAAGAGAGGGTGGATTGACTGAATCGTCATTTGATTCATTAGATAATCGTGACCTAAACAAGGAAGTACCTGTTTATGTAGCATGGCTTTTCAGAGATGAACAGAATCAGAAGCCATGGAGAGCGTCTTCCTTGTGCATACGGCACACACATGCTGGGAGCAGAGCTGCCCTCTGTCCCTCAGTGTTCTTGTCCAACAAGAAACAGAAATAAATTTCTGGCAGCAGGAGGACATGGCAGCGATTGCTCCTTCACTTCGTCTGCTGTTGGCCTAGGTTGATGTTCACCAGTGACCTAGGATGGTGTTCACTATTAACCTAAGATGATGCCCACCACTTGGACCAGAGGCATTTTGCCAAGAACTTTTCTGCTTTCTCTTTATGCATAATATTGGCTGTTAACTTCTGGACTGTTTTTTTTTTTTTCTCTTTTAAACAGTGAATATGTTTGGCACATAACATTGCATGGATTTAAGGTAGACACTGTGTGCATTTGATACATGTATATATGATAATGGACTTCCCTGATAGCTCAGTTAGTAAAGAATGCGCCTGCAATGCAGGAGACCCCGGTTCAATTCCTGGGTCAGGAAGATCTGCTGGAGAAGGGATAGGCTACCCACTCCAGTATTCTTGGGCTTCCCTTGTGGCTCAGCTAGTAAAAGAATCCGCCTGCAATGTAGGAGACCTGGGTTCGATCCCTGGGTTGGGAAGATTCCCTGGAGAAGGGAAATGCTACCCACTCCAGTATTCTGGCCTGGAGAATTTCATGGACTGTATAGTCCATGGGGTCGTAAAGAGTCGGACATGACTGAGTGACTTTCACTTCACTTCACTTCATATATTATAATGGTCTATCACTGACATCTGTTCCTGTCACCACCTCTTCTTTGTCTTTAGGGAGAGATTGAGTCTTACTTGGAGGGCAACATTTTGCTTTCATTCCAGAAAACCTTGTATGGATGACAGAAAGGTCACTGACTGGTCTGAAGATGATGCAAAAGTTTTGATGGCTTCGTGTCATTCTGCGACAAAATTTCAGTACAGGCGGTGCCCAGCGACCAAGAGTCATGGATTCCTTGTCGAACAAAATCCAATTTTTAGATATTCATTATCTGACATCTTATTCACACTTTTCTTTTAGAATTCTTGTGTGAAATCACCACCACGGGAGGCTCGCTTATCCTGGCGTGCACGGATTCATTCTATATTTGCACTGGGGTCTCATTTATTATGAGCTTCTCAGATGGCACTAGTGTTAAAGAACCCGCCTGCCAACGCCAGTTAGATGAAACACACGCAGGTTTGATCCCTGGGTGGGGAAGATGCCCTGGAGGAGGGCATGGCAACCCACTCCATTACTCTTGCCTGGAGAATCCCACGGACAGAGGAGCCTGGCTGGTTATGATCCATAGGGTCGCAAAGGTCAGACATGACTGAAATGACTTAGCATGTAGGCACACACTCGTTTATTATATATGTGTATGATGTTGTTCTGAGTGGTATGTATATTATTATTATTTTTTTTAGTTTGTTTTTTTGGTTCACAGTCAACCCCTGTGAGTGACTAATGCACCTTTGAGAAGTGAAGCTAAAATTCAGCGTGTGAGTAAAAATAAATGTTTTTTATTTTATTTTTATTAGCATGTTTAATTAAGCCAGCACTACCGTGTGAGTGATCTGAAAGCACAGAGATCAGAAGGTATCAAACCTTATTCTTGAGATGGTGCGCCCTCCAAAATGATCAACGCAGTGGAGCTTCTGTGCAAACTCTTAATTCGTAATATTTTTAGTCTTTCAAGGCATTTCTGTGAAAATCATCATTTATCTTGCATTTAAAATATACAACACGTATATGAACAGAATCGGTTTGCAGCTTTTCCTCTTTTGCTGCTGCTGCTGCTAAGTCGCTTCAGTCGTGTCCGACTCTGTGCGACCCCATAGATGGCAGCCCACCAGGCTCCCCCGTCCCTGGGATTCTCCAGGCAAGAACACTGGAGTGGGTTGCCATTTCCTTCTCCAATGCATGAAAGTGAAAAGTGAAAGTGAAAGTCGCTCAGTCGTGTCCGACTCTTAGCGACCCCGTGGACTGCAGCCTACCAGGCTCCTCCATCCATGGGATTCTCCAGGCAAAAGTACTGGAGTGGGGTGCCATCGCCTTCTCCTCTTTTGCTGGCAGGCTCCTTGATAGACTGAGGGGGCAGAGGGTTTGTGAGCTCTACTGCTGGACGGCTTCTGCCTTTCCCACCTCGGGGCTCATTTTTAAAAAGTTTTTAAAAAATAATTTCATTTTTTAATATTTAATTCTTTAATTCTCTAGACTTTATTTAATTTTGATTGATTGGAGTATAATTGCTTTACAATGTTGTGTTAGTTTCTGCTGTACCATGAAATGAGTCAGCTGTATATGTATGCAGATATTTCCTCCCTCTTAAGCCTCCCTCCTAAGCCTCCCTCCACCCACCCCTTTAGGTCATCACAGAGCACTGAGCTGAGCTCCCTGTGTTATCCAGCAGCTTCCGCTAGCTCTTTATTTTATGCATGGTAGTGTAAATGTCAACCCTAATCTCCCAATTCATCCCACCTTCCCCTTTCCTCCTTGGGTCCACATGTTCCATCTACATCTGCATCTCTATTCCTACCCTGCAAACAGGTTCATTTGTACCATTTTTCTGGACTCCATATATATTCGTTAATATATGATATTTGGTTTTCTGACTTGCTTCACTTTATATGACAGACTTTAGGTCCATCTCTGTCTCTGCAAATGACCCCATTTCATTCCTTTTTATGGCTGAATAATATTCCATTGTAGATATGCACCACATCTTCTTTATCTATTCATCTGTCGATGGACATTTAGGTTGCTTCCATGTCCTGGCTATTGTAAACAGTGCTGCAGTGAACATTGGGATACACATGTCTTTTTGAATTATGGTTTTCTGAGGATATCTGCCCAGTAGTGAGATCTTCTGGACTTTATTTTGGCATATGAAAAGATGTGAGTATCTTTCCCATCCCTCAAAATGTTAGCTTATTACTTAGTGTTACTTATTGACTAATCTTCATTGTCTTCATTTATTTCAAATGCCACATTTTTTGCTCACACTTTTTTATATACTTAGGTACAATTTTCTGGGGCTCCAGTCATGTTGGATCTGCCTGTGGATCTTTGTTTTCAGTTCCACTCACTGGTTCCTCATTCTTTTCTTTCATCTGCACCAGATGAGTTTGTTAGTCACTCAAGTCATGTCTGACTCTTTGTGACTCCATGGACTGCAGCCCACCAGGGTCCTCTGCCCATGGGATTCTCCAGGCCAGAATACTGGAGTGGGTGGCCATTCCCTTCCCTAGGGGATCTTCCTGACCCAGGGATGGAACTCAGGTCTTCTGCCCTGCAGGCGAATTCTTTATTATCTGAGCCACCAGGGAAGCCCTAGTTCCACCAGATGACTATCTATGTTTAATCTGTTTCAATATTTGGTAGTGTAGAAAGAAAGTGAAGTCATTCAGACGTGTCCGACTCTTAGCGACCCCATGGACTGTAGCCTACCAGGCTCCTCTGTCCATGGAATTCTCTAGGCGAGAATACTGGAGTGGGTTGCCATTTCTTCCTCCAGGGGATCTTCCTGACCCAGGGATCAAACCCAGGTCTCCTGCATTGCAGGCAGACGCTTTACCGTCTGAGCCGTAAGAGCCACCTAATGTTTCTCCTACTGTCAGAGTTTTACTGACTATTCTTTCCCCAGGGACGTGTGTATTACTTAGTGGGTTTAAAAAATATTTTTTTATTTGGCTGCATCAGGTCTCAGTCGTGGCTCGGGCTTTTCCTTGAGGAGCACAGGCTCTGGAGCACACAGGCTTCAGTAGTTGTGCTGTGGGCTCAGCAGCTGGGGCTCCAGGGCTCAGTTGCCCCCCCATATATGGGATCTTAGTTCCCCGACTAGGGATGAAACTCTGCCCCCTGCTTTGGAAGGCGGATTCTTAACCACTGGACCACCAGGGAAGTCCCTACTTAGTGGGCTTTGATTTGAGTTTTGATTTTTATGTACTTGACTATGAAATCATTCTCCAGATTCACGATATTTTTCTCCTTGTTAGTCTCATCATGACTATTAACAGGCTATTTAAATAAGATAAGCCTTACCTCACCTTTGCCATCTCAGGTGCTGAGTGTGCTACCAGTATGAAACATGTTAAGAACCCCTCCATGTTGTAACTCAAGTTTCCCTAGTCTGGGATGCTGAGGAAATGAACTCATGTGGATCTCATTCATTAATGCAATACACTAGTTTTTCCCCCCAGTGGCTTATGTAAATACTGCCATAATATATGGACCAGAAGAGTTATGATTCGGACTACATCTCTGGAGTGCTAAAATAGCCAGTTGAAAAGTGAAAAATTCAGTCAGCCAATCAGTACCTTTGTTTCTGTGATCCTAAGCGATCAAATTTCTCCCAGACTCCCCTCCCCGACCTCAACCCCTGAGGCCTTCTTAAATGAACTAACTCAGCAAGTTCAGTTTGGGCACCAGGGAGGCACAGCTTTAAAGTAGCACCTTTTTAAAAAAAAAAAAAAAACACCAAAAAACCCATGGGTCTTGCTAATCATTTGCCTACTGTCTGCTAGAGCGTCAGCAAGCATCTTAGAGATCCAGATGGTCCACGAAGCATCTTGTGATTAAGTGATCTGAAGCGAAAGACCCATTGGTGGCCTAGTATTGTTAGTAGTTAAATATGATTTGGCTTCTGTAATCAGAATTCATGAAATGAAAACAGAGCGGGTACTACGGTTTGTATTCATTGTGCCAAGTTAGGTTTCTCTGTGGACTTCAAGAGGTTTTCTGGTTTTTTTTTTTTCATGTTGTTTTATTATATTTGTAATTAGCCCTTGTGAAGAAGGCTCTTTTAGATTCTGCAGTGATGCATCGCAGCTTTCATTACAACAAATATCCATGACCCCTGTTGCCTAACTGTAAACAATGCTAGTTACCAGCCTCATTAGGAGACCGGCAGATGGCTTATAAAGTCCTCGTTGGAGTTTAAATCCATTTGCGGCTTGCAGCGCACAAATGTTTATCTTTAAACAGTATAAAATACGTCAGAAGGGGTCTGTGTTCTGTTTTCGTTAGTGTTCAATGCATTCTGATCCTAACAAGAGAAAATTTCCTGCCATTGCACTTTTTCGGTTTGTTTGCTTATTCTTTGTGAACTGATTCTCAGAATTTTTTTTTCTGGCTTCTTCCCTTTCAGAACAGTTTTCTCAACTTCTCACTTTTACTTATTTTACAAGTGTTTATTGAAGTTCTGCTCTGAGCTAGGCTAAAATATTAGATTTGCAACAATGAATATGATTAGTAGAGGCTTAATAAATGTGTGCTGAAAAAATTAAAGGCGGATTTTATTTTGCATAGTGATGCTCTTCAGCTAACTAGTACTCCAACTGTGTTTCCTAGACATAGAACCATATCATTTTTCTCTATAAACATTTAACAGTTTAAACTACAAATTGTTAGAAACTAGAGAAAGCGTTAAAAACTTTTCTTAGTCCAACACATACTGAGTTTTCAGAGCTAAGATTCACCCACATAAAATAATAATGGTGGTGGATGGGTTGGTTCGTGCTCGCTGAGTCGTGTCTGACTCTTTGCAACCCCGTGGACTGTAGCTCTCCAGGTTCCTCTGTCCGTGGGATTTTCCAGGCAAGAACACAGGAACAAGTTGCCATTTCCTCCTCCAGGAGATCTTCCCAACCCAGGAATCGAACCCACGTCTCCTTTGTCTTCTGCATTGGTAGGCATATTCTTTACTTCTGAGCCATGTGGGAAGCCCTAAAATAATAATCAGTTCAGTTCAGTCGCTCAGTCGTGTCCGACTCTTTGCGACCCCATGAATCGCAGCACGCCAGGCCTCCCTGTCCATCACCAACTCCCGGAGTTCAGTCAGACTCACGTCCATCGAGTCAGTGATGCCATCCAGCCATCTCATCCTCTGTCATCCCCTTCTCCTCCTGCCCCCAATTCCTCCCAGCATCAGAGTCTTTTCCAATGAGTCAACTCTTCCCATGAGGTGGCCAAAATACTGGAGTTTCAGCTTCAGCATCATTCCCTCCAAAGAAAGCCCAGGGCTGATCTCCTTCAGAATGGACTGGTTGGATCTCCTTGCAGTCCAAGGGACTCTCAAGAGTCTTCTGCAACACCACAGTTCAAAAGCATCAATTCTTTCGTGATCAGCCTTCTTCACAGTCCAACTCTCACATCCATACATGACCACAGGAAAAACCATAGCCTTGACTAGACGAACCTTTGTTGGCAAAAATAATAATAGTGAACATTAATTGAATCTTTACCGCATTTCAGCATTTTCCTATGGTAAGGACTTTATATTGAGTTCCTCTCTTAATTTTGTATTGTTTAAACAAGCCATGGGATGGTACTATTTCCCCATTTTACAGATAAGATTAACTTGAAAATGTTCAAGTGGTCCAAGTTCTCCCAGTGGCAGAGTCCAAATTCAAATGGAGACAGTCTGACAGGGGATCCCATACTACCTTTAACTGTTACACATTCATTTCAGCAGCTTTTGCATCAGGCATCCACGTGTCTACAACAGTCTGTTCCTACCTAGCATTTCTGGGGAGACCATATATTACCAGTACTTAACTGTTTAGACTCTGGAGCCAGCCTGCTTGGTTCAGTCAAATCTTGGCTCTGCCATTTAAACTGTGTGACTTTGAACGAATTACTTGATCTCCCTTTGCCTTGTTTTCTTCATTTAGAGATTGAAGATAATGACCACACCTACTTCATAGGATTGATGTGAGGATTAAAGGGCTGAACACATTGCAAAGCACTTCAGAGAGAGTGTATGGTGAATAACAATGCTGTTATTACACAATTAGCTAAAACGTCTATTATTATTACCATTGTTATTAAAGAATCAGTTGCTCCTGTTTGAGCTCAATGCGGCCACACAGGAATCCATGCCCAGTGTTGCCACACCTTTTGATTTTTAAAGAGAAGATGGGAATCTAGATTTTTTTTTTTCGTTTTTTAGGAAAAAATGAAGTCTCTAATTTTAAATGTTAGCACCGAACGCAAATTTTCCAAACTGCATAGGTAGCCAAAGAAATTGTCTGTGGGCCATATTCAGGCCATCATAGCCAGATGTGGCCTCTGGTGGAAGAATGGTAGTGGAGAGCCGCAGAATAAGGACCAGGGAATGTGGCCGTGTGGGTGGGGAGAGTCTGAGCCACTTGGAGTATGCCGTGTCCAAACAGGTCTTTGGGAGACTCAGTCACTCAGCTTGGAATTTTTATAGATTTAATCTGGTCCTACTGGCTTGGTTCCTCCATTGTGTTTCTCACTGGTAAGAATTCTGCCAGGCACCATACCTTTCACTTATTCTTCCTTTCTGAAAGATGATCAATGTGAATCAATTACTTAAAAGGGGATTGAATGGTGAGGGAAAGTTTAGTAGAGTTCCATTTCCAGAAAGGAAAATCCTCAAGTTTATCCACAGGCAAAGAGTTGCTTAGAATGAAAAAACAAAAAAAGGTTGCTATGTTTCCTTAAAAATTAAAATGATTATATATTTATTTCTGTTTCTGTGATGGTTATACCAGAGTGTCTGGGCTTGGTCATCGTATGTTGCTGTTGTTTAGTTGCTCAGTCATGTCTGACTCTTTGGCAACCCCACAGGGTTGTAACCCCATAGACTGTAGCCCACCAGACTCCTCTGTCCATGGGATTTCCCAGGGAAGAATACTGGAGTGGGTTGCCATTCCCTTCTCCAGGGGATCTTCCAGACCCAAGGACCGAACCTGGATCTCCTGCATTTCACGTGGATTCTTTACTGCTGACCCACTGGGGAAGCCCTTGGTCATAATATACTGTGCTCTATAAGACCACACTTGACTATTTTTAAAATATGATCTAGATGGAAGTTGATTTATCTGCCAAGCATACCCGCACTCGAGTTGTCCACAACCTGACCATCAGCAGTCCTAGCAGAAGTCACTGGCTTGAATTCCTGCCCCCAGCTCTGCCCCTGACACCCATTCCAGCCATTCCAGCAGCTGCCCAGGGATGCACTCCACTGATACAAACATCTTTAGATGGATACTTGATTCAAAAAGCTCAGCCGTGGTTAATGAATATCCATGTTAATTTAAAGAATAAATGAATAAAAATATTCACAGGATTAAGTGACCTGTGTGGTCAGAGATGTCAGTGAAAGGAAAAAGGACAGTGTGTGCTCCTACACCTTTCCTTCCTGGTGTCCAGCAGCGCTGAATACACTTACCACTCAACAGGGAAAAAACTCATCCGTGAGGGCTTCCGGTCTCTCTTTGCTGTTGAAGAGTACCTTGTTCAGCATTGTGTTCTTCTGAGTACTACCTTGTTCTGTTCATTCATTTGTTAATTGTGTTAATTGTTGTATCAAACATTCACTGATCTTCTACTGTGTCCCAGGCTAGGGGCCAGGAGGGTGGGAGGCGCTGAAGATATGACAGTGAGCACGATACAGTTCCTGTCCTCAAGCTGCTGGGAGAGGCGGACGAGTGGAAATGGGATGCATGGAGATGAGTGCTGGGAGAGGGGAAACCAGGGGAGGCTTCACAGAGGAGGAGGCATCTAGCTCCTTTACCTTGCTGTGAAGTCTGTGTCCTCAAATGCAATAGCTCGGTCTGTCTGATTGGAAGGCCAGCCCAGAGAAGTCTCCCGCAGTTGAAAGGGAGTCAGAACCGGAAGGACGGATTTCCCCAGGAAGTGTTCATGGGAGCAGCCTGCTCTGAGCTCTCGACCTCCTCCAGGACCCGTCCCACCACGATAACGCTGTGATGTGGGGACCCTGCAGGCCAAGTGCCCAGTAGGGCCCCTCTTTCTGTGGACCCCAGGATGAAGGACACAGCGCTGGTCCTGCCCTCCACCCTTCTCCTCTTTATCATCCTAACATCTTTGTACTGATCTCACTGCTGTCGCTCACTCTGGAGTCTTTTTCCCCTTTGCTTCCCTCTGCTCTGGCTCACTTTTCTTCCCAGAGTTTTCCTTTTTTTTTTTTTTTAAAGTCCCTATTGAATTTGTTGCAATATTGCTTCTGTTTTGTTTTGGTTTTTTGGCTGCAAGGCACCAAGGGATTGAACTCCTGTCCCCTGCATTGGAAGGTGAAGTCTTAACCTTAACTGGACCACCAGGGAAATCCCAAGCATTTCCTTTTATTTTGGGACCTGGTAGCTGGGAAAGGCATTCATTGGCCCCACTAGTCCCATTGTGGCTGCACTTAGCTGCTCAGACTCTGCTGTTTTCAGGAGAGAGACAGCCCTGCAAGGGGATCTGATGTGACTTCTTGCCTGCGGGAGGTGACAAAGCTGCAAGAGGAGAAAAAAACAAGTTAAGTCTCCAGAATTGAGCACTGTTGGTCTCCCATGGAGGAGGAAAGTCTTTCCTCTTAGGTATCCATCTGAATGCCTGTCTCTGTTCTTCTGGGCATGAAACTAATGGGGATCAGAAATAGCGGTGTGTCCAGGCAGCCAAAATGTTACACGGTCCCAAAGAGGAAAGGCTAAACGAGTATGTCACATGCAAAATACAATTGTGCTGATGGCACTCAGAGAAAAGAGTGGCTATTTCAGACCAAGCCACTTCTTAAAATAGGAATGCTCACCTGCCAGGAAATGGAGGGAAACCACAGAGTCCCTTCAAGGTATAGTGTATTGACTTGCCAGCAAGATGCTGTGAGTGGGCAAGGATTGGGGGGTATGTGCTCGGGGAACTAATGACAGGTTGGAGTGAAAACAAGAATAAAAGACTTTGCATTCAACTTCTGCTCCCTTGAGTCGCACTGCCCTGTGGGAGCCATCCATAATTAATGATACGACCATGCACCAGGAGGACCACAGAGATATACACTAATACTGATGAATACTTTTTCATTTTTATTGCCCCTTACAAGTATGCCAAAAAACATTAAAAGTTCATAACAGAAAAGAACTTGGCTTACTGGTGACTGATCTCATCCCTGAACACGGTCCATGGTACCGCAAGTTTCCCAGCCATCTGCACTGATGGGGACGGTCCCATTTTTCACTGTCTGCAGCCCCAGATATCTGGACATTCCAGATACACTCTTGGGTTTGGGTATTGGCTTTTATCAGAAGCAACGCAGTCTTGGGAGACTAAACTCATTTGATTCCAGAATTACATTGAGGAAGGAAATAGACATTGGTAAATAAGATGCTGAATCTGTCAGCTGATGAGTTATTTATTATATCAAGCAATGCTGATTGACCTCTTAAGCTTAAAATTCATTCCTCAAATTGTGACTTGCCCAGGTGAAGTACATAGAAGCTAAGCCCTACTGGTTGAGTCAAGTGTGCTGAACTTTTGCTGCTCAGCAGCAGGCAGGTGCAGATCCCTCTATGCCTCCGTATTCAGGAGGGAAATAAGTAGGTAGTCCCTGACCCCTACACCCAGCGCACACACACAAAATCAAGAGGAGGCACAGTGAGTAGGAAACCATCACCTGACGATGCTGAAAGGCAGACTTGATCAAGTCCAGCTGTGCAAGGGACAGTTGTGCTCCCCTGCAAACTCAGCCCCACTTCTAGGTAGACGCGAGGGGGATGAGCGCCCCCTCTGGATGAGGGGTGTAATAGCGATGCTGGAAGCCAAATGTGGAGTTCAGTTCAGTTCAGTCTCTCAGTCATGTCTGACTCTTTGTGACCCCATGGACCGCAGCAGGCCAGGCCTCCCTGTCCATCACCAACTCCCGGAGTTTACCTAAACCCATGTCCATTGAGTCGGCGATGCCATCCAACCATCTCATCCTCTGTCATTCCCTTCTCCTGCCTTCAATCTTTCCCAGCTCTTTTCAAATGAGTCACCTCTGCATCAGGAGGCCAAAGGATTGGAGTTTCAGCTTCAACATCAGTCCTTCCAAAGGACACTCAGGACTGACCTCCTTTAGGATGGACTGTTTGGATCTCCTTGCAGTCCAAGGGACTCTCAAGATGTGGAGTAGGAGAAGCCAATAGTGTGAAGTGACCTGGCTCAGTGATACGCAGGAGGCCACTCTGGAGAGTCATCAGGCCCACTGTGGACTTTGTAGAAGCTGGAAAATGAACCTTTAGGAATTCCTACATCATTGAGATTTCAGAATTTATTTGTTACCCAAGTTTATCATCAACCCAAGTTTATCATTACCTACAAACATGAGTAGGCTGTTTAGGAAATTCCCTGGTGTTCCAGTGGTCAGGACTCTAAGCTTTCACTGCTAAGGACTCAGGTTCCATCTCTGGTCAGGAAACTAAGATTCTGCAAGACAGAGTGGCCAAAAAAAAGTAGATTTTCGATCTTTTTCTAAAACAAAACCACAAATCCATAAGTACTTGTACCCAATGACATATAAGGGCACTTAAGAGTGAGATCCCACCCTAGGAAATATACTAGTTTCTCACTGGGACACTGACTCACTAGTAATTGTTCCCAGGGATGCCCAAGGACCCCCAAAACTCTGAAGACTGAAGACAATCCAACTCAAGAATTTATCTGTCACCCACACCCACTCTTGTGGAGAACGCATTGGCTCTGATGCCAGAAACTCAAATTCACATTTGGTATCTAATGTCATTTATCTATTTACTTATTTAAAAAACTGTGAGTTTCTTAGTTTGAAGTACGCATGAAGGCACATTTTGTACTTGCTGGCAGATTACTATCTTTTAAAAGACATCATCTGATGTAATTTCAGATGCCTCATTTTCTTCCCAAATTAGATTACAATAAAGCTCCCATCACAGAACTTTCAAAGCATCCTTCTTCATGTACCTTCACTCCTAACGGGCCAAATTTTAGAATTACTTCTGACTTTTGGGTATATAGTAAGGGGTGGGTGGAGCAGAGCAGAGTAAACCAGTTGTCTCTGAAAGTTTCATGAGAGGCTTGCGTGTCAAAAAATCCTTTTGACTGTGTACCTGATGGAGCTTACTCTTAGAAAGAAAGAAGGAGTGCTTTCTATTTTTTTTTTTTTTTTGGTAAAACAGTATCTTCCTTGCTTTTTAAATTTTTACTGTATTGTTTATTTTTGGCTGTAACTGGGTCTTCCTTGCTGTATGAGCTTTCTCTAGTTGTGGTTCATGGGCTTCCCACTGCGGAGGCTTCTCTTGCGGTGCACCGGCTCTGGGGCAGGTGGACTTGTCAGTCACTGCAGCACATGGGCCCAGTAATTGTGAGTCTCAGGCCCTGGGGCGCATGCTCCATAGTTGAGGTGCATGGGCTTAGTTGCCCTGAGAGAATGCTTTCTGTTTTGTTGGTGTCCTCTCCGTGGAGCTTTAAGTAAAGAAGAGGGAAACTTGATCGGGGAAGGAAAGAAGGGAGAAGACAGTGATGAATATCCTCAGTTCTCAAGTGCCAAGGAATTTCAGTGAGCTGTAAAGTTTGAGCATGTGTATAACTTTTTATTTTCCCATAATGTATGATCAGGTTTACCAGCTCTTGGTCGTTAACATTTCCACACCAGCTGTAGCAGCAACACGTTACGTTCATTTGCAAATTAGTTTCCAATCTAGTATATCTCCAGAAAAGGGAATAAAATCCTCCTAACAAACACATGATAGCTCTTATAAAGCAGAATATTCTGTTTTTGACAGAAACTGAAGGAAAGATGGAGAGAGGAGAACTGAAAATTTGCTGCATGTAACGTGATGGGCGCTCACTACCGTAATACACGTTGTGTAATTCTCACCGCAGCCCTGAGTGTAGAGAGGATTCCCATTTCATAGAGGAGAAGACTGAGCCTTGAGAAAAGATGGGAATTTCCTAAATTTCAGCCAGTGGGTCTCACTAGGGAAGGGTGGAGCCTGCATGCAGACCCTGGTAAGCTTCACTCCATAGCTGGCTTCTTTTACCAGACTGCCAGACTGGCCACAAGACGGCCCATCACGGCTGTGTCTTCAAGTCACAGCTAGTCCAACTGGTTCTCCAAAGGAGTGAGGGCACGCATCTTCTGTGGGGGCCGCCTTGCCCCCTAGGGACCAGAAGTTGGCTCTTGGGAAGGGGTGGAAACTTTGTTTTTATGGTAAAGTATGAATATGCTCATGGAACAGAAATAGATAACCTGCATAAATGTCCTGGGGCTTTCTTGGTGACTCAGACAGTAAAGAATCCACCTGCAATGCAGGATACCAGGTTCAATCCCTGGGTTGGGAAGACCCCCTGGAGAAGGAAATGGCAACCCACCCCAGTATTCTTGCCTGGAAAAATCCCATGGACAGAGGAGCCTGGTGGGCTACAGTCCGTTGAGTCGCAGAGTCAGACACAGCTGAGTGAGTTAACACTTTCACTTTTTCACTTCATAAATATCCTATTAAAATTTCAAGGAAGAAGATAACTAGAAAAAAAAAAAAAAGTCAGTTCTTGTCTGGAGAATCCCACAGACAGAGAGGAGCCTGGAGAACCATGATCCAGAGTCGGACACGACTGAAGTGACTTAACAGGAGGGTCTCTGAATCTTTGCCCCAGGAAGTGTTCACAGTCAGACATGACTGAAGCAACAGTGTTAGGATCCATTTTTCTTTAAAATAAAAAACAGTGAAAAATAAAAACTAAAGAACAGCTCCAGACTTCCCTGGTGGCCCAGTGGTTAAGACTCCAGGCTTCCACTGCAGGGGGCACAGGTTCGATCCCTGGTAGGGGAAGTTCCACATGCCATGTGGTGAGACCAAAAAGGAAAACCAGACCAGCCAGTCAAGCACACAAAACAGAGCTCCAGGACCTGTGCCTTCCCTGCATTGTGACGGAACACAGAGTGTTTCTATGAACTTCTTTCTGTCTTTGTCTTGAGGAAGGGAAAGGACTCTTCAGGGTTTTAAAATGCAAGCTAAAGGAAGGCTCCGTTAATGGTAGGAAGAAAACCATGCATTTAGGTCACTCACTAACACACTTAGAGGAAAATGTCTCCAGTGACCATAAATAATTGGATTTCTTACAGGGGGCACACAATGCTTCAGATAACTCCTTTCCCCTTTATCTGGATTTTTGATACCTGGTAGGAGGGAGTGGGGGAGAGACACTTCACAGCGCATGGAGGCAGATAAAAGGGGGAGATCTGACAGTTGCGATTACTATGCTGCCGTATTATTTACCTCAGCCAGGAGTCACTAACACGCCGGGTCACCCCCAAGGTCGGGCGTAAGACGGGGAGTTTACGCGGCCAAGCAGGGTAGCTTGCAGGCCGGGGGTACACATCAAAGTCTGACAACAAACATGAGAAGAAGATTTGTGCAGGTACAGAGATCGAGCTAACAGGGCTTTCCTTGAAATATTCAACCGCTTTGGTGGAAGGGGTGCTTTAAATTTCAGCATCAGTTCTTCCTGATCTTTTGAGAAGGAGCAAACACAATTAAGGGTTTAGTGAAAGACCCTGTTTCTTTAGAAGTGGGCTCTTGCTAATAATGTATTGTTTCACTAACATCTTCCTCTGCACTGACTCCATTTTTGAAATAGGAATCTCCCCCCGCTTTTTTTTTTTTTACCGTGGTAAAATACACACGACATAAAGTTTACCGTTTGTAAGAGTACAGTTCAGCGGTATCAAGTACATTCTCATCGTTGTGCAATTGTTGCTACCATCCATCTCAAGCAATTTTCATTGTTTTCAGCTGAAACTCTGTACCCATTAAATGCCAACTCCACATTCCTCTCATCACCTCATAACCCCCCAGCCCCTGATGATCACTACTTTACTTTCTATTTCTATAAATTTGACTGACCTACTTATCTCATAAAAGTGGACTCATACAACATGTGCCCTTCTGTGTCTGGCTTTTTTCCCTTAGCACAATGCCCTCTGGGTTCTTCCATCTTGTATCGTGTGTCAGAATGGCATTCCCTTTAAAAAATATATATCTCAGGGTTCAGGATGGATTTTCTTTTAAAAATTTAAAATAAATTAAAAAAAAATAAAAAAATATATTTATTTTTATGTATTTATTTATTTGGCTGCTCTGGGTCTTAGTTGCAGCAGACAGGATCTTTAGTCGGGGCATGCGAAGTCTTAGATGTGACGTGTGGGATTTAGTGCCCTGACCAAGGATTGAACTCAAGTCCCCTGCACTGGGAGAGTGTAGTCTTAGCCACTGACCAGCAGGGAAGTTCCTGCATTTTTTTTTTTTTACGAGTGATTAATATTCCATTGTATGTATAGACCACATTTTGTTTATCCAGTCATCTGTTGATGGACACTTGGATTCTTTCCATCCTTTGGCTATTGTGAATAATGCTGCTGAACATGGGTGTGTAAGTATCTGAGCCTCTGCTTTTGTCCTTTTGTCTGTAAACTCAGATGTGGAATGGCTGGATCACGTGGTAATTCTGTTTAATTTTTTGAGGATCTACCATTCTGTTTTTCTCCACCGTCTCTATTGTTTTGCACCTTGAACCTCTGTTTAAGGTTTATTTATTTATTGGGCATTCAGCGAAAGGGTTTCATGACAGTAAAATGGTTCTGTACACTAGATAGTTTGAAATAGGTTATACTTTCCACAGTGGCATCGGTGGCATGTCCAGAGACAGTAGGTCTCTGGACCATCATGTAGCTGGTGAGAGATACCCAGTGAGTGTGGTTTCCCATGAGACACTATTTCAGTGAGATCAAGTGCTCAGTGTCAACAACAGCAGAGTAGATACCACTAACCCAGCGTGGCAATTCTCCACTTGAGACCTGGGGTTTGCAGCCATGTAAGAAATGCTGTGAGCTCTGAATTCGGCTCACCAGTCCCCAGTCGCAGAGTAGCGGCTGTTCAGGAAGATTTGGGAGACCTGGTTGCTCATTCTAATCCTCAGTTCAGTTCAGCTGCTCAGTTGTGTCTGACTCTTTGCGACCCCATGAACTGCAGCACGCCAGGCCTCCCTGTCCATTGCCAGCCCCTGGAGCTTACTCAAATTCACGTCCATCGAGTCAATGATGCCATCCAATGATTTCATTCTCTGCTGTCCCCTTCTCTTCCCGCCTTCAATCTTTCCCAGCATCAGGGTCTTTTCCAATGAGTCAGTTCTTTGCATCAGGTGGCCAAAGGATTGGAGTTTCAGCTTCAGCATCAGTCCTTCCAATGAATATTCAGGACTGATTTCCTTTAGGATGGACTGGTTGGACCTCCTTGCAGTCCAAGGGACTCTCAAGAGTCTTCTCCAACACCACAGTTCAAAAGCATCAATTCTTCATCACTCAGCTTTCTTTATAGATAGTCCAACTCTCACATCCATACATACATTATAATCCTGCCATAAACAATATCTGACCTTGAAAAATATCCACAGCCTCTCAGACCTGTAGCTTCCCTGAAGACATTTGAGTTCAATGATCCCTAAGTTACTTAGAGTTTTTAAATCCTGTGATATAACAGTTACTCTGATACTATGCTGATTAACAAACACTGATGACTCCTTTTGAATCTGCCTTCTTTAATGAATCCGATAATTTTCAGACAACGTGTAATAATTCTTCACTTTTTGTTCCTGGTTATCAAAAGCATTCTGCTTGGTTATGGAGTATTTCTGGTAGCAGCTGCATTTCAGCAGCTCCGTTGGGTGTTTTTGGTTTTGCCTGTTTGCTCAGCAGTTGTGAGTGTCCCTGGTGTCACCTCGCTCACATTATGAGGCCTGAAAAACACCGTTGGAAAGAGGAAGACACCTGGACCTCCTGAAGGCGGGACAGGGCCAGCGAGTGTCTATAATTGCCTGCACAAAGATACCAATTTCCCTGCAGTTGAAGTAAAATTAAGTGCAGAAAATAAGACTGTTTATCTGTACAGAGTCATAGGTTATTTTCCTCTCAAAGGTTATGATGAGATAAACATGATTTCCCAGGTTTTCATGAAAAGGTGATTTGAATATTGGGCCTGGAGTTCCAAGTTCAAACTACTTGTGTATTATAGTTCTTCTTATAGCAGTGCTTGAAGTCCGATCAAAATGTCTAGGGCCATTGGGAAAACCTGCTGATAGGAGTTTTTGGTTTGCAAGAATGGCAGACAATACCAACTTAGAGTGCACTTGCTTACTAGCTAAAATGTTGGTCACACTTGGAGCAGAAAGCCTGGAAAATCCCATAGACAGAGGAACCTGGTGGGCCACAGCCCATGGGGTCAGAAAGAGTCAGACACAACTGAATGACTAACACACACAAGACAGCCAGGAGAATGCTGAATAGACATGGTGAAAGAGGACATCTTTGCCTGGTTCCTAAAAAGCGGGAAACTCTTCAGTCTTTTGCTATTAAGTATATTAGTGGTAATGTTTTTGTAGATGTCGGGTCAAATAGAAAACCCATTCTAGAGTTTTCCGTGTGGGGAAACTAGCGGTTGAATAACAGGGCTTTCCTAAGCCTTCTTCTTAGTTGTATATACTGATGTTCAGATTAATAGGAAGGGTACGGAGTTTTCACTTCAGAGTGAGGGTTGTATCATTCTTGTCAAATCTTTTCATGACATCATAAGGTTGTAGAAAGACTCTAATATCTTGTTCTATAGAGACTTCTGGGCTAAGAGGATCCTGTCTGAACATCATGGTGAAGATTTTGATGATTAGCAAAGCAGCCCCAGTTACAAATTTATTCAACTTTAGCCTCTCATGGCTCAGTGGTAAAGAATCCAACTGCTAATACAGGAATGGGAGTTCAGTCCCTGGGTCGGGAAGATCCCCTGGAGAAGGAAATGGCAACCCACTCCAATATTCTTGCCTGGAGAATTCCACGGACATTCCATGAACTGGCGGGCTACAGTCCATGGAATTGCAAGAGTCTGACATGACTTATTGACTAAACAACACAACAAAGCCTCTCATACTTTGGCCTATAAATGCTATGTATTTATTTGTTTTCAATTTTCTCTTCTTGGGCTTAATTTTTAATTTAACAGTGGGTTTCTGGTGTGACTAATGACCAGTAAAAGACTGTCTTTATATTTCATGCACTTCACATATTACATTTAAGACCAAATCTAGATTTTAAAAGAAAAATGTTAGTATTGATAGACGTTATAAAAATTATTTCCTATACATAATTTCCTTTAATCCCTAAAATAAAAACCAACAAAATGGGGATGTCCCTGGCAGTCCAGTGGTTGAGACTTAGCCTTCAAGTGCAGGGGATATAGGTTCGATCCCTGGTCAGGAAGCTAAGATCCCACATGCCTCTTGGCTAAGAAACCAAAACGTAAAAAACAAAAGCAATATTGTAGCAAATTAAATAAAGACTTTAAAAATGGTCTGGGTCAAAAGAAAAAAAAAATCTTAGGGCCTCCGTGGTGGCTTAGTGGTTAAGAACCTACCTGCCAATGCAGGAGACACAGGTTTGATCCCTGGTCTGGGAAGATCCCATAGGCCACAGAGCAATTAAACCTGTGTCCTACAGCTATCAAGTCTGTGCTCTAGAGCCCAGGAGCCAAAACTACTGAGCCCACGTGCCACAGCTGCTGAAACACGCGCAACCCAGAGCCTGTGCTCCGCAACTAGAGAAGCCACTGCAATCAGACGCCCAAACACTGCAACCATAGTGGCCCCTGCTTGCTGCAACTAGCGAAAAGTCTGCGTGCGGTGGTGAAGACCCAGCATGGCCAAAAAATAAGTCTTAAAAAAGAAAACCAACAAAGCTCTAAGATGCATGACTTTTCCAATTATTCTTCATTTATTGTGGAAACTAGATTGAGTTTTGTTTTTAGCCAGGATATATGTAACATGTGTCCAGTGGATACAATATCACTTACCTTTATTGTGCTTATAGATCTTGGTTAGACAAAATAACTGGATTTATTGAATGTTACACAGAAGAGGAAATTATTAAATTATTGCTTGCCAGGGTTCTTCTTTCATACCTCTTCTGGAGGAAAATTGTCAATTCAGAATTTCTCTTATGGGTCTCAGAGGCTAGTAACTTATTGAATACAGAAAATGTCTTGTTTTAAACTTATATGCATGTGAAAAATCACCTCTTAAAAGGTCTCCAGTGTGATATAATGTACAGCTTATGCAATAGCTGTAGGTAGATTTAACTATATTTATAGAGATGCACAGATATATTTTCTCGGGCTTCTCCACACATCTTTGAGGATTTTTCTTCTGAGGCTCATTCCCAGGGCTTTTTGTTTAGATGAAAGGAAAGATGACTCTCTAGCTTTCACTGACAGTCCCCATTATTTATGAATTTCAGTCTAAAATTTTGTCTAAAAAGCAAAACCTGCGTCCTTCACACATGAGCATTAGAAAACGCCTTTTGCTCTCAGGCGTTGAATATGTTTTAAGTTTTCAGAACTTGAACTGTATTTGTAGATTATTGCCAGAAACCGGTAAATTGAGAATTTAGTTTACCTTCATAATTTTGATGTACTTGGTGTTACAGATATTTGATGGAATTCTACTGTCTGTGATAACGAATTTCTGATTCAAATTTCCTGTTTGTTTAGGGCACACAGGAAGAGGGGGAAAGATGGATCTTTGCTGTGTTTTTGATTTGCAGCCATAAAGCTCTGCTGTGAAATTATAGAGTCAGGCATTCGTTTATGTAAAAACATGAATCTAGCAGGAACTAATCCCTCTCTAATGTCACCCTTTTCATGGAATATTAATATCAAGAAATATGATTGCATGTGGCTTTTGAAAAAAATCTGATTTTCTATTGTGGTTCCCTGGTGGCTCAGATGGTAAAGAATCTGCCTGCAATGTGGGAGACCCAGGTTCGATCCCTGGGTCAGGAAGATCCCTCGAGAAGGGAATGGCAACCCACTCCAGTATTCTTGCCTGGAGAATCCACGGACAGAGGAGCTTGGCAGGCTACAGTCTGGTGTCGCAGAGAGCTAAACATAGCTGAGCAAATCTCTTGACTGTGTGTTAGCAGATTAATGATGTTGTGATAGTTTTGGGTGAACAGCAAAGGGACTCAGCCATATACATACGTGTTGCATATGGCTTTATGTTGGATTCTGACTATCTAAGGCTTTTTTGATCCATAAACAAATGAAAAGAATTTTAGGACTGTGATGTTATTTTACCAATCCTGGGAACTTTCTAGTAATAAGAATACATATTTGAATGTACCTCCACTTTTTGTCTGTGCTCAGATATTTAAAAAATAGTCCTCCATGAAAATCATAGAATGTTTCAAAATGCCTGTGTGTGTGTCTGTGTGTGTATGCATGTGTGTGTAGGTGCATGCTTAGTTGTGTCCGATTCTTTGCGACCTCATGGACTGCAGCCCACCAGGCTCCTCTGGCCATGGGATTCTCCAGGCAAGAATACGGGAAGTGGGTTGCCATTTCCTCCTCCAGGGAATCTTCCGGACCCAGGGATTGAACCTATATCTCCTATGTCTCCTGCATCGACAGGTAAATTCTTTACCACTAGCACCACAGGGGAAGCCCTCAAAATGCCTTTGGGCAAGTGCAAATGCTAGTGGGGAAACTGGAGGTTCCTTCACTTTTTGATGGTGGAAAAAGGAACATTAGGACTTCTTGCCAAGGGAAACTTGCTAAGTGTCCAGGTGCCATGGGAATTAGTTCAACCAGCTTTGTGCAAGTCTGCCCATGGACGCACAGAATTAAATAAAACAGTAACAGAAGAAATACTGGGAACTAGCATCAATATTTACTTAACAAAGTAGATTTGCTTGGAAAAATTAACTTTAGCCTTGTTATCACAGTAAGAGTGACAGTTCCTAACTCTTAGTTCTGTGGGAGAACAGATAATGAGGGTACAGTTATAAGGAACGTATACTTGCTTTGTAGGTGTATGTGACGCTGGCACAGAATATTGAAAGCGTGCCAGCCAGCCAGGTCGTCTTCCTGCTAAGTAGCTGCTTCAAATCTTCCTGGGTTCAGAGGTGAATCTCCCTGCTGATTAATGAACCCTGGGAGTCACAGCTTTAGGTGAGGGATTCGTCTCCTTGAACTACACACAGGGTGAGAGCATGTCAGAAGAAGGCAGAAGAGCAGGCTTTGTGATTCTAGAGGCTGCTTTATTAGCTCAGGTCCTACTGTGGGGCTTCCCTGGTGGCTCAGACCGTAAAGAATCTGCCTGCCAATGCAGGAGACTCGAGTTCGATCCCTGGATCGGTAAGAGCTGCTGGAGAAGGGAATAGCGACCCACTCCAGTATTCTTGCCTGGAGAATTCCTTGGACAGAGGAGCCTGGTGGGCTACAGTCCATGGAGTACCAATGAGTTGGACACAACTGTGCAACTAATACTTTCACTTTTTTTTGTACCTGCTCTAGCAAAGCACGCACCCAGGAAAACATGGTGACTCACACAAGATAGCAATTTAATTTTCATTCGGGTCACAGGGCACGTGTTCTGGGTTGGCAGGTGACTCTCCTCTACATGTATGTCCTTAGGGCCCTCTGGCTGACGGCGGCTCTACCATCTTCAGGAGATGACTTCCAAGGTCAGGGTAGACTCTTCCATCTTAGCGGACAGGAATGATGGCATGCCACGTCCAAGGTCAGAGCCTGTCTTGTCTCTTAGGTAAGGGAGAAGAAAACGGTACCCAGCACTCTGGTCTCATTTCTTCAGCAAGACCTTGGGCACACCATGTTAAGAGGGCTGGAAAAGGCAGTCCCTGTCTCACACAGACTTTTGAGAAAGTCTTTATACTACATCTTAGATCTGTGTATGGAAGGGATTTATGGAAGGTTGACTCTAAAACTGTGAAAGGTCTGAGGCGTTATGCACACACGCACACACCTTTCAAGGCATATCATCATGAAATGTCAGATTTCCTCCTTTTGTACAATTATTGTTATATGTATTATATTTATGAATATCACAACCCCAACAATACATGGTTATAATTATTAATGTATATAACTGGATATGCTTTAAAGAAGCTGATTGAAGAAAGAAGACCAAGTTTGTGATTACAGCATTTTCCATCTTACCATTCCTGGTTCTCTTAACTTGTTTTTGTGGATTTGAGTTGCCGTCTTGTGTCATTTCCTTGGGCTTTCCCAAGTGGTAAGGAGTCTGCCTGCAATGTGGGAGACATGGCTTCAATCCTTGGGTCTGGAAGATCCCCTGGAGAAGGAAATGGTAACCCACCCCAGTATTCTGGCCTGGAGAATCCCATGGACAAAGGAACCTGGTGTGCTACATAGTCCATGGGGTTGTATAGAGTTGGACATGACTGAGTGACTTTCACTTTCCTGGTGGTGCTAGTGGTAAAGAACTTGCCTGCCAATGCAGGAGACATAAGAGACTCAGGTTCCATTCCTGGATGGGGAAGATCCCCTGGAGGAGGGCATGGCAACCCACTCTAGTATTCTTGCCTGGAGAATCCCATGGGCTGAGGAGCCTGGTGGGCTACAGTCCATGGGTTTGCAAAGAGCTGGACATGACCAAAGCGACTTAGCACGCACACATCTCATTTTCTTACTTTGATGTAGCCTTGCTCAGACACCTCCTTTGTTCTATTATTGGAAAATATACTGTATTTCTATATGATTTTGGCCCAACGATACATTAAGTACATTTGTTTCATACAACCGTTTTTGAAATTAGTTACTAAAAAAGAGAAGAAAGAAGAAAAATGCTTTTACAGTATCTTTCATAATTATATAATTAACGTTGCTGGTGCTTTTTGTCTTTTCATGTAGATTAGAATTACTGCCTGGATTGGTTGCTTTCAGTCTGAAGAACTTCTTTCCTGAAAGGCAGATCTACTAGCAGTGAGGTCACTCAATTTTTGTTCATCTAGGAATGGTGTTACTCTGCTTTCCTGTTTGAAGGCTACTTTTGCTGTGTGTAGGATTGTCGTTTGATATGGTTTGGGTTTTTTGTTGTTGTTGTTGTTAGGAGGGGTTTTGAGAACTTTGGATGTCTTCCCACTGTGTTCTGGCTTCTGTTGTTTCTGATGAGAAGTAGCTGTTAATCTTTTTGAGATTTCCTTGTGATAAGCTGTTTTTCGGTTGCTGCTTTGAAGAGAATCTCTGTCTTTTTCAGCATTTTTACTAAACTGTACCTGGGAGTGGCCCTCTCTGCTTTGATCCTGCGTGGAGTTTATGGAGATTTCTGAATGAGCAGATTTACATTTTTCATTACATTTGGAGACTTTGCAGCCATTATTGCTTTGAACCTTTTCCTGCTCTCCCCTGTCTCTGTTCTTCTTCTGGGGCTCCCATCGTGTGTACCCTGGGACACTGGGTGCTGTTCTGCGTACTTCCGCGGCTCTGTTCATTTCTTTCTCTGTGTTTTAGTTGCACTCATCTGAGGTTAGATTTCCTCATGCTGAGCTGGAAATGAGGCCATAGGAAGAGACCTGTGGTTCACATGCCATAGACTCTTGCTCTTCTTGCTGAATTTTGGTAGATTTTCTTAAATTTTCTTCACTTGCCTTTAGAACAATTTTTAGAGACTTTACACTTTTATAATTTTCACCAGTTAGGCTTGTTACACTAAGAAATGGGTCTGTAGAGCTCTTCACAATGCCATTTGGAAAGCAGAATTCTTACAATATACTTTTTTATAAATTTATTTTCTGAATTGTAAGTATAGTATGCATGGGCCTCCCGAGTGGCTCAGCAGTAAAGAACCTGCTTGCCAAAGCAGGAGACACGAGTTCGATCCTTGGGTCAGGAAGATCCTCTGGAGAAGGAAATGGGGACCCACTCCACTATTCTTGCCTGGAAAATCCTATGGACAGAGGAGCCTACGGTAGGCTGCATATAGACATATACTGATAGCAGGCTACAATATATGAGGTTGCAAAAGAGTTGGCCTAGACAACTTAGTGACTGAACAGCAACATAGCGTGCGTAACATGAAATTTACCATTCATACCATCTGTAAGTGTCCAGTTCAGGGGCACTGAGGACACCTCAGCACAATGATGTAACCATCACTGCGCACACCTCCAGAACGTTGTTCATCTTGCAAAACAAACGCTATGCCCATTACACAATAACCCCTCAGTCTTTGCTCCCTTTAACCCCTGGTAACTGCCCTTCTGGAGAAAGCAATGGCACCTCACTCCAGTACTCTGCCTGGAAAATCCCATGGATGGAGGAGCCTGGAAGGCTGCAGCTCATGGAGTCTCTGAGGGTTGGACACGACCGAGCGACTTCACTTTACTTTTCATTTTCATGCATTGGAGAAGGAAATGGCAACCCACTCCAGTGTCCTTGCCTGGAGAATCCCAGGGACGGGGGAGCCTGGTGGGCTGCCGTCTCTGGGGTCGCACAGAGTCGGACATGACTGAAGTGACTCAGCAGCAGCAGCAGCAACTGCCCTTCTGCTTCCTGTCTCAATGTATTTGACTATGCTAGATGACTCATATGAGTGAAATAATGTAATTTATGTTCTTTTGCCTCTACTAATTTCACCTTACAGCAGCTTAAACAATTTAAAGGTTTTTTAAAAAATTACTTTTTTTTTTTTTTTAGGAATAAACCAACTTTTAAAGGTTGAATCTGCATACCTAAAGCAATGAAATGATGACAAATGTCAAGGGTCTCCACTTCCGCTCTAACATTCAGACACAGTGATAATTGAGAAATATCTCCCATGAAGTTTCTTATCTTCCTTCCTCATTTTTTGAACTCTGGGTTACTTTTCAAATTTGCAAATTGCTGCTAGGCACATGCTAGCATTAAGTACATTACCATTCCTCAGAACAAATGTCACAGTGAATACAAAACCTGTCCTCTTACCTAGAACATATGGCTGTAACAACAGTAATAATTTTTCATGAACCAGAGTGAACAGTTTGGCTTGTGCCTTTTTTATGAATTCAATCTGTTCTGGTCCCCAGCTTGTAGTATGTCTCTTTCTCTCTGAATGGCTCTCAAAAATGAGATGACAATCTGTAGATGTTTCCCTTTACCACCAAGGGTCCTAATCTTTTGGAAGACATGGGAACAGATGAAAGTGTTTGGTTCTGGGAATGGAAATTACAGATGGATAGAATCCCATTACAATGAGCTTCGCTGGCATTTTCTGTTGAGCAATTAGCTTTGTCCGAGAAGAGGCTTCCTGCCATGTCCAGAAGGAAATGCATAAGGCAAGGTGGGTTTTTATTTATTCCAGGAAAGCAAATACTCTTTATTTCTAGCTTCTTTAAATTCCAGGTAAATGCATTCTTTTGCCAAGAGGATGATTTTTCACACGGCGGAGACTCTGTGTGTGTGTGTGTGTGTGTGTGTGTGTGTGTGTGTGCATAGTATGAATCACTCATCTTGTGACTGGAATATAAATGTAACTAAATAAAAGGTGCATTAGAGGTACTTACTTGTTCCATTAATTTGTTTTATACATATTTAAAAAATCCAATTAAGTTTTAAAAGTAGAAGCTACAAGCCATAATGTTGCATGACATAGATGCTATCGATGATATAATAACTCACCGAAAGCAAGCTTTTGTCAAAATAACACAAGCGCAGTAAAAACCACCTCGTGTCTCTTAGTTGGGTGGATGCTGTCAGTAGTCACAAGTAAGCACAAATGCAAGGAAAAATACTAAGAAAGACCTGTTTTCTAGAACTGACCAAAATATTGAGGCACACCTCTTTTCTGTGGGTGCTCTCAGACCTTTTAGAATAGAGCATGTCGAAACACCGCCCGTTATTCTGTGTACTTCTGTTACTAGTTTTTCCCAGTCTCTAAAATGTTGTGTACTACTACTCTGATGCGCCAGGAACGCATGGTTTATTCCTCTAGTTGACAGAATCTTGTTTCAGACCTTCAGTCTTTCAGACTCTTCAGGGAGAGGAGGAAGGGATTGCCAATGCGTGCTTTCTCTTCCGATTTAAATCCACTTCTCCAGGCAGAGGCTCAGGTGTTCGGAGTGCTTCTCCTTGCTTTTTCCTCCTGCAGATGCTGGGCGTGTAGACAAGCCTCAGTGCCCTCCTGGTGGTCAGGAGAGGAGGCCGCAAGTCCTCAAGCTGAGGTCCTCGTGCCGCCCGCGGAGACTGCACCGACTTCAGGGTTGGCGGCCCCCTCGCCCGCTGCCTGAGCGCGGCCGCGGCCCCTGACGACCCCTGCGGTCGATGAGTGTGTGCGCTCTTCTGTGGTCAGGGCGCTCCTGTCGTCCCTGGCTGCCTCGATCCTGCTCCGATCTTGCTGCCTTTGTTTCCACCTGCGGCCTTTGCTGCCTCCCTTCTCTCCTTCCTTTCCTTCCTTCTCCCTCCTCGCTCCCTCCTTCCCTTCTGTCTTCTCCTCCGCGAGTATTTGTTGATTGCCATGTGTCAGGCAGCTAGTCATTAGGCACGTGGAGTCCAGGACTGACACTAAGACCCCTGATTCCTTGGAGCCTACATTTACGTGGAGGGGATCAGACAATAAACAACAAGCGGTGAATCAAGTAGAATGTTCAAAGGTGATGAGGGCAGTGGGGAAAAGAAATGAAAAATTAAAGCAGGGTAGATGAGACCAGGAAGGGCAGTGAAGTGAAACAGGGACTTCTCTGGCGGTCCAGTGACTAAGACTCCAAGTTCCCAATGCAGGGGGCCCAGGTTCAAGCCCTGGTTGGGGAATTAGATCCCACAGGCCACAATGAACAAAGATCCTGTGTCCCTCAGCTAAGACTTGGCAGGGCCAAATAAATAAATAAATTAAATATTGTTTTAAAAAGCAGATGCAGTTTTTTAAAAAAGTAGTAAAACCATGGTTGGAAGAGGTGGGGACAGCCAGGTTTTGTGGTACCCAAAGCTTGTAAAGTTGAAGCGGGGGATCCACCTTAAGAAACAAATGCAAAATTGGGAATTAAAACTTGGTCCCCAAAGTGAATATTTATGGAATGAGAAAAGGTTACAAGAAATTATAGTCACATCGGAGTTATAGGTCCCTATCTCTTGATGAAGCCAATTACCAGAAATGTTGACATAGAAATACTGCTGCTGCTGCTAAGTCGCTTCAGTCATCCGACTCTGTGCAACCCCATAGACGGCAGCCCACCAGGCTCCCCCGTCCCTGGGATTCTCCAGGCACTGTCATTTTCATAGAAATACTATCTAATTGTAAATCCACATCCTTTTCTCCACACTCAAAGACTACCAGCAGTTTCCAGCCCACACAGGGGATTGTGCGAGTGATGTGCTGGGCGACTTAAACGTCACTAGCCTCACACATCACTCCACCTCTGCGGGTGTGTCCAACTGAGAAGGAAATATTTGTCCAGGACTTGAAGGAGAGGAGTGCGTACGCCAAGGACATAGAAATCTGCAAAAGACTGCTCCAGAAAGAGGAAACAGCCAGAGCAAATTCCATAACAGTCTCCATCTGTGCCGCCTGGCTGTTTTGCTCACAAGCACTTTTGCAAGCACTGGGATGGCCAGGATAGAGGCTGGCTAACATCAGCTGGATGAGCCGTACCATCTGCCTGCTTGTTTAATGCCTTGCTTGTGGCAGAAGCTCTCTGATAGACACCATCGTGCCATGGAAAGATTCTCGCGCTTTGTGTCCACTTCTGTAGGTTAATCCATATGTCTCTTCACTAGACCTCCTTGCCCCTTCCAGACCTACCTTCCTGATGCCCATAACAGACGTGCCAAAACCATTCACCACTGCCCAAGAATCCATATACATACTTACCTTGAGCCAGTTCTCTCTCGATATAGAGGGACCACTAGGTACAGTGCCCATTGCTTTGCCCAGTGCAATCGCTGCCACCCAGGGGCACCTCTGAGTGGATTTGCAGGGTAGTAGCTGTCCACTGTAGCTCACTTCAGCATACCCCATTGACTCATCTTTGAACCAGGCCTTTTTTTTTTTTTTTGGCTGCACTGGGTCTTGTTGCAGCTTGCGGGCTTTCTCTAGTTGCGGAGCATGGGCTCTGGAGCGAGGGTGAGGCGTGCGGGCTTGGTTGCCCTGCAGCATGTGGGGTCTTAGTTCCCATCCAGGGATCAAAGCCATATCCCCTGCACTGGAAGGCAAATTCTCGACCACTGGACCACCAGGAAAGTCCCTGGCCATTTGAAAAATTCTCAGTGAACTGGACATAGGTGCGAGATGAGAGAGAGTTGATGGCATATGTATTCATGTTCTAGGGCTGTTGTAAAGAATATTGCAAACCAAGTGGCTTAAAACAGCAGAAGTTGTGTGCTGTACATCAGTGTCTGGCGATGGTGAGAATAGAGACTGAAATGCACACTTATTTTGGGGGCTGCCTCTACCCAAAGGGAGGCCCTTTTTCTAGTTGCACAAAAGCTAGCAGAGGTTCCATGGGAGAAGTTTATGGTGTGCTGTTGCCATGTAATTCAGCCCTGTTTTATCAAAGGCAAAGCCAAGGTTAAGGTGATTTGAAGGTTAAAAGATTTTATACCTTTCACATCCCAATTACTGTGTATCTTCGGGAGTCACAGTGGGATCCAAGAAACAAAGCAATATATCCAAGTCAAAAATTAGAAAGAAATTTGGAAGATAAAATTCAGTTCAGTAGCTCAGTCGTGTCCGACCCTTTGCGACCCCATGTACCGCAGCACGCCAGGCCTTCCTGTCCATCACCAACTCCCGGAGTTTACTCAAACTCATGTCTGTTGAGTTGGTGATGCCATCTAACCATCTCATCCTCTGTCGTCTCCTTCTCCTCCTGCTTTTAATCTTTCCCAACATCAGGGTCTTTTCAAATGTATCACTAGCAGCCAGGAAATTCTTTATTATGTATTTGTCTAACAAAAAATAAAAACAAATTCCAAAGCACATCTTGAAAATGGAAGAGGAAGTACCTGAAAAATTCCCAGTGTATTATAGCTGGCAAATGAGAATAATTTGTAGAAATCATCATTACTAGTTACATATGTATGTACATTTTATGATGTTTCCTTAATTGATTGCTATTTCTTACCTAATATTTATTATTTTATAGAGAGAAAATTACTCAGAGGGGTCTCAGTATTTATTGTTTTGTTTTTCTGAACATAAAAATTCATAAGACTTCCATAAGTTTGGGTACAATCGTTGCCTCCACAATTCTTTTTTTTTTTCCCTATAAGGTTTTAAGTTATTCAACTATGTATCTTCTGCTGTGGACCTTTTCAGGATCCTAACTTTCCTGTTCAAGAAGATAATATTGTAGATCGTGTACTATTTATGTGGGCTTTTTTGTCAGTGGCAGTTACAATGTGGTTCATGTCTCAAAACTGATTCCCTTTTTCCCTGTATAGATCAAAATTCCACTTACTCTTTGACATTTTTTCACTCCTAACTTTGAAGATTCTTCTTTTACAATATCTCTTGCAAGTATGGCTTTCTGCTTCCCCAATGTCACCACCCTAATTGATACTTAGATTCTTGCAATAGCCTCCTAACCAGTCTTCCTAACTTCAACATCTACTCTTTCCCATATAACCCCTATACTGCTCTTAGATTGTTTTTCCCCAAACCCTCCTTTCATCATGTCATTCCCCTGGCCAAAATTTTCAGTAGTGCCCCATCATCTCTAGGAGCACTCTCAAAACTCATTTGATTGTGTACATATTAGTAAAGGTATTTTGAGCATGCACCCCAAATATATACATATGTATGTATATTTACTTATAAATTATACATCAGTACTCACGTCTGTTCATCTACTTAATGTTAACTAAGCTTAACTTTACAATTTTTTAAATAAAAATAATTAGAAATGAAGTTATAATATTTTTCTCCTGGCATCCCAGAGGAATGTTTAGTGCAGCTCACTTTGGGTAATGATGTGTAAGTAGAATATTTTAAAAAATCAGAGATGGGGAAGTGAGTGCTATCCCACTGTCCGTGGTGCTGAACTATGATCGCTATTACCGCATAATTGTTTATATCTTTCGACCTACAGATACTGGGGGTTCCTGTCTATTTCCCCCTTATTTTTGAAACAGAAGGAAATGTTTTAGGCTATCATCTCAATAACATTCTAGTTCCTGACATGAAATTCCAGAGGAGTAAAGTAAACATTCTCTTTCCTCCATATTGAGGAACAAAGTTATCATTTTTTTCCTTGGAAAGATGCAGACTGACATTAAAAAGAAATGGAGGGTTTAAGTAAGTCTCCATATTAGCTGAATAATTGCACTTTTCTGTTGAAAAAAACAAAGACACGGAAGATGTTGAAAGAAGATTCTAACACTGATGTTTTCTTAATTTTATAGCTTCATAACCGAGAATGATTGAAAATAGGAGAAAGAATTGCTGTCAAAGATTATACAGTACAATGGAGTTGTACAGTGGGGCTCAAGAATATAAACGTTAGCAGGTACATGAATACTTCTGTGACTGTTGGCTATTAGAAACAAGACTGTAAATTTCTGCCTTGAGGAAGATTCTGATGATCTATAAAATGTCAACTGATGTTGTCACAAATCAGTGGTTCATATGAAACTCATAAAGATTATAAAACCTGCAGCACTTGTTATATAAATGATGAAAGAGTATTTCCTCTCTAAATCTCCAGCTAGCTACAGTTCAGCTGAATGCCAATTAGAAAGCTTAAGAGAGATCCAAAGTGTTGAAAAATAGTTAGGTTTCTCATAAAAGTAAAAATATACTGAGAAATTAGAAAAACAGAACAATATCTGTTATTAATGGTTCTACTGTAATGCCACTAGAGAATTTATAACCATTATAGCAACTTCTAGTAGACCATTTTAAAACTTACTTTTCCCTTTCTATTGCAGCAAATCTCTGGCCACTTGATAATGAGAAAAACTAGTGTTTGAGTGTGGATATCACCATCAGTGTTCGACTTCAATACTGACTATAATACTTGAATGACTCAATGCATTGAAACTCTTTTTTGATGAAAGTTTTAAATGTATATTTCCATTTAATAAATATTTGTTTGAGAATGTTATGTGCCAGGCCATGTGGATATAGAGATTAAAAAGAGACTGATATTTAGGATACCAGACCACCTTACCTGCCTCCTGAGAAATCTGTATGCCAGTCAAGAAGCAACAGTTAGAACCAGACATAAAACAACAGACTGGTTTCAAATTGAGAAAGGAGTAGGTCAAGGCTGTACATTGTCACCCTGCTTATTTAACTTCTATGCAGAGGACATGATGTGAAACTCTGACCGGATGAAGCACAAGCTGGAATCAAGATTCCTGGGAGAAATATCAATAACCTCAGATATGCAGATAACACCACCCTTATGGCAGAAAGTAAAGAGGAACTAAAAAGTCTCTTGATGAAAGTGAAAGAGGAGAGTGAAAAAGTTGGCCTAAAACTCAGTGCTCAAAAAACTAAGATCATGGCATCTGGTCCCATCACTCCTTACAAACGGATGGGGAAACAGTGAAAACAGTGAGAAGCTTTGTTTTCTTGGGCTCCATAATCACTTCAGATGGTGACTGCAGCCTTGGAATTAAAAGACACTTGCTCCTTGGAAGAAAAGCGATGACAAACCTGGACAGCATATTAAAAAGCAGAGACATTACTTTGCCAGAAAGGTCTGTCTAGTCAAAACTATGGCTTTTCCAGTAGTCATGTATCGATATGAGAGTTGAACTATAAAGAAAGCTGAGTGCTGAAGAATTGATGCTTTTGAACTGTGGTGTTGGAGAAGACTCTTGAGAGTCCCTTGGACTGCAAGGAGATCCAACCAGTCAGTCCTAAAGTAAATCAGTCCTTAGTAGTCACTGGAAGGATTGATGCTGAAGCTGAAACTCCAATACTTTGGCTCTCTGATGCAAAGAACTGACACCTTAGAAAAGACCTTGATGCTGGGAAAGATTGAAGACAGGAGGAGAAGTGTACGACAGAGGATGAGGTGGTTGGATGGCATCACAGAGTCGATGGACATAAGTTTGAGCAAGCTCTGGGAGTTGATGATGGACAGGGAAGCCTGGCGTGCTGCAGTCCATGGGGTCACAAAGAGTCGAAGACGACTGAGTGACTGAACTGAACTGAACTTATACTTAGGAATTTAATGATCCAGTGAAGGACACAGACAAGAAGATAAACTAATATCACTGTGTTATATTTCCTGATAGATATATAAACAGAATAGCCTGTCAGCACACAGAGAAGTACCTAAGCAGACTGGGACAGCCTTCCCAGATGAGATGATGCCTGAGCTTGCACTTTCAAGGGCAGTAGGAGTCAGCTAGGAAAACAAACAGAAGAAAGTCATTCCAGAGAAAGAAAGCAGTGTGTGCAGAGGTGCAAGGCAATCGAGTAAGATTTTGAAATTAAATGTACTCACTATGGTGGCACAATGGATATGAATGGACAAAAAACAAGATCAGAAAGAGCTATGTAGAGGATTCTAAGGAGTTTAGATGTTCCCTGAGAATAAAGGGGAGATAAAGGAAAAAAGGATTCTGAGCAGTGAAGCGATGTGATGTTGTTTTCATACTTAAAAAAGTCCTTCTGACAGTAATGTAAGAAGTAGATTCAGAAGTAGTGTCTAAAAGAGGGAGACGATTTTGGAATATGACAGAAATACTGAGTCATCGGTTATTGAAAGTAAAGATGGAGAATAAGAGAAAATTTTAAAGATATTTAGGCTGTAGTTTCAACAGGACATATTGAGCAATTACATTTAGGGAAAGAAAGAAAGAAGAGTCACAGATAACCCCAAAGTTTTGTGTGGGAAAAGGCTGTTTCGTGCAGGAAAAGGATGTTGCTTGCTGAGCACTGGGTTACAGAAGGAGGAACATATGTGGGGGAAAGAGGTCCAGCAGGAAGAAATAGACTTGATTTTGACATTCCAAAGAGCAGTGCTAGCTCAAAGGAGACATTTGAGAGCCATCAGTGGTGGGTGAAACCCTGTGTAGGATCCCCAGAGTGTGTAGAGTGAAGAGAAAGCCAGATAAAGTCTGCAGGGAAAGATAATATTTAAGTAGTGACTGAAGGAAGAGGAACTATCAAAGGAAGAATAAATTTGAGTAAACTGAGAGGTCAGAAGAAAACCAGGAGAATGTGTATCATGGAAGCCAGTGGAGGGGCAGTTTCCAACAGGGGAAACAGTGAGTAAGACTGAAGTCTCTATGTGACTCACCCTCGGTCATTTTTTTGACCAGTTGACCAATTGAAATTTGTATTATTGGTACTGAGTTACTGAAGTCGAGAAACCTGTAGTAGGTTTTGTGCTAAGTTGCTTCAGTCGTGTCCGACTCTTTGTGACCCTATGGACTGTAGTCCGCCAGGCTCCTCTGTCCATGGGATTCTCCAGGCAAGAATACTGGAGTGGTTTACCATTTCCTCTTCCAGGGGATCTTCCCGATCCAGGGCCTGACCGCGTCTCTTATGTCTCCTACATTGGCAGGCAGGTTCTTTACCACTGCTGCTGCTGCTGCTGCTGCTAAGTCTCTTCAGTTGTGTCCAACTCTATGCGACCCCATAGATGGCAGCCCTCCAGGCTCCCCCGTCCCTGGGATTCTCCAGGCAAGAACACTGGAGTGGCTTGCTATTTCCTTCTCCAATGCATGAAAGTGAAAAGTGAAAGTGAAGTCTCTCAGTCGTATCCAACTCTTAGGGACCCCATGGACTGCAGCCTACCAGGCTCCTCCGTCCATGGGATTTTCCAGGCAAGAGTACTGGAGTGGGGTGTCATTGCCTTCTCCGTCTTTACCACTAGTGCCATTCTATTTATATTAGATACTAAATATATTAATAAAAATATTAGAAATTTAAATAAATTACTTAAAATATACACATCAGATTATAGATATCACAGCTAAGAATCGTGGCCAGGTCCATGTATCTTCCCTCTTGTATTCTTATGATTATGCCAGAGGTGTCATTTCTTATTGTGCTTGAAGCCAAGACTGGAACCATATAGAGCAACCCTTCCTGAGATTCCCCAGTGTAAAAATGAAATTTTATGTTCTAGAAATGAACTCTAGTATACGGCTGAATGGATCCTTTTGAGAGATTCTTTATAAATGCCATAATATAACTACTTTGCACTCCAAGTTCAGCCATTCAGGTTTTTATATTTGTCATAATGTCAGAAATTACCCTGAGGTGTCCAGAGAATAGAAATACTTTGAATATGAGGGAAACGTACTCAGAGTTCTCAACACTATCACGTAGATGTTCAACCTAAATAGTTGAGTGAGAAAAAGACATTTAATAAGGTTTATTCCATGAGTTAGGGTCATACCAATTTATAATAATCTCAAAAAAGAATGCTGAAATCTAAATCTGGGATGCTCATCTTTAGGGCTAAAATACAAGTTAGTTGAAAGTCAGTGCATTGGGTTTAAGGGATGTCTGTGCAACGACACATCTAGAGTCAAGATTGCCTAAGAGGTGGGATGGCACAGATGAGTAGGAACTGGTGCACACTTCCCAAAGGGATACAAATTTTAGACGGATCATCTGCTCAGTTTTCTCCTGGTTTCTCAAAGGAGATGCAGTCTTATATGTCTTAATATCTGCCCGCTTAACCAAGATGTGGACTGAACAAAAGCCGACCAGTTTGCTTACAACTAGTTACTTTGTTAGAAAAGAAGCGTAGGCATCATCTCTGTAAAGGAGTATTGGTTGCCATAAACCACCAATCACAAAAAATACAATAATTCCTTCAACTTACCACCTTGAAAATTTTCAAAACTAAAGAAAAGTTGAAAGAGTAGTGCATTTATTTACATTTCATCCAGAATCACCAGTTGGTAACATTTGGCCCCATTCGCTTGGGCAGTCATTATGTGAGGACGTGTGTGTGTGTGTGTGTGTGTGTGTGTGTGTTTAATGGTTTTATTTGAACCATTTGAAAATAAGTTGTAGACATCAAGAAACATTTTCCCCCTGAAATGAAGAAATCTCCTGTATAACTATAGGAGCATTAGCAAACCCAAGAAGTTTGATGTGATGGCTCAGCCTGCAAAGAATCTGCCTGCAATGCAGGAGACACAGGAGACATGGGTTCAAGTTCAATCCCTAGGTTGGGAAGACCCCCTGGAGGAGGAAATGGCAACGCACTCCAATATTCTTGCCTGAAAAATCCCAAGGACAGAGGAGCCTGGCAGGCTATAGTCCATGGGGTCTCGAAGAGTTGGACCTGACTGGGCACAAAAACATAACCTTTTCTATCCATATTCAGATTTCTCCGGTGGTCCCTTTAATAGCCAGGGCCTAATCAAGCCACACAGTACATTTAATTATCATGTCTCCTTAGTCCCCTTCACCCTAGGACAACCTCCCACCCATTGTGTGTGTGTGTGTTGGTGTTGTTTATAACATGGACTTTTATTTTATTTTGAGTTCCCAGTGCCTTTATTCATTAGTTTATTCAACCAATAATTATTCATTGAGGTCAAGTAAGATGGGAATGGAAGAACGTCTGTTGAATAAGTAAACATACATTTACAATGGATTGTATTGAAAGTGAAAAGTGAAAGTGAAAGTCGCTCAGTCGTGTCCGACTCTTTGCGACCCCTTGGACTATACAGTCCATGGAATTCTCCAGGCCGTAATACTGGAGTGGATAGCCTTTCCCATCTCCAGAGGATCTTCCCAACCCAGGAATCAAACCCAGGTCTCCTGCATTGCAGGTGGCTGATGCTGCTGCTGCTAAGTCGCTTCAGTCATGTCCGACTCTGTGCGACCCCATAGATGGCAGCCCACCAGGTTCCCCCATCTCTGGGATTCTCCAGGCAAGAATACTGGAGTGGGTTGCCATTTCCTTCTCCATAACATGGACTTTTAAAAAATTATTTATTTGCCTGTGCAGGGTCTTAGTTGAGGCATGTGGGATCTAGTTCCCTGGCCAGGGATCAAACCCAGGCCCACTGCATTGGGAGTGGGAGTCTTAGCCACTGGACAACCAAAGAAGTCTCAGCATGAATATTTTTAAAGAATCCAACTAGTTGTCCTGTAGAATATCCCACAGTCTGTGTTGTGTATAATCAGTTTACTAGGGCTGCCGTAACAACGTACCACAAATAGGTGGCTTGTACCAAGAGGAATGTGTTGATTCACAGTTCTGGAGGTTAGCGGTTCAAGATCCAGGAGTTGGCAGGGCCACACTCCCTCCAAAGGCTCCAAGAAAGTATTCTTTCTTGCCTCTGCCAGCTCCTGATTTCCCTTGGCCTTGGCCAACATAACTCCAATCTCTACCTTTGTCTTCATATGATGATCTTATAAGAAATACCACTCGTTGGATTTAGGGTCCACCCTAATTCAGCCTGACCTTATTTTGACCAATTAATTACATCTACAAAGACTCTATTTCCAAATAAGGTCACATTCTGAGATACTGGGGATAAGGCCTTCAACATATGAGTTTTGTGGGATATTCTACAGGACAACTAGTTGGATTCTTTAAAAATATTCATGTTGGCACTTCCTTGGTTGTCCAGTGGCTAAGACTCCTGCTCCCAATGCAGTGGGCCTGGGTTCGATCCCTGGCCAGGGAAGTAGATCCCGCATGCCTCATCTAAGACCCTGCACAAGCAAATTTCGGGGGAGACACAATTTGACACTTAACAGTGTGATTGTTTCCTTATGATTGAATTGAGCTTGAAGCTTTTTTGTCGAGAATACTTTATAGGTGATGCTGTATTCGCTTCCCATTGAATCTGTTTGTCCCGTCATTGAGGATGCTAAGTTTGTCCATTTAGTTAAGATGTGGTCTGCCAGATTTCTTTTGTTATTAATAAGTAATCTGTGAGAGTGGAAACAAAATGGAGACCGGATTCAAGGCAAGTCTTTATTTGGAAACTCTTCTAAAAACACAAGTAGTAGAGGGGAAAGTGAGACAGGGCAAGAAAGCAACCTGTATGGGGTGGGCATCAAGCCAACCACAGCAGTGGTCATGGAGCTTAACCCTACTTGGAATCAGTGTAGAAAGAACCCTTCCCTGTCTTGGGTTGTGGACCACTGGGGTGGGGCTGAGTTGCTTTGTTCAGCCAAAAGTCATATCTCAACTATTTTCAACCCCATGGACTGCATGCAGCACACCAGGGCTCCCTGTCCCTCACTGTCTCCCAGAGTTTGCTCAAACACGTGTCCATCAAGTTGGTGATGCCATCCAACCATCTCATCCTCTGTCGCCTCCTTCTCCTCCTGCCTTCACTCTTTCCCAACATCAGGGTATTTTCCAATGAGTTGGCTCTTAGCATCAGGTGGCCAGGATATTGGAGCTTCAGCTTCAGCATCAGTCCTTCCACTGATTTCCTTTAGGATTGACTGGTTTGATCTCCTGGCCATCCCTTGGACTCTCAAGGGTCTTCTTCTGCACCACAGTTCTCTGGAATTTCCACCTTCCCCTGCTTGCAGGCCAGGCTGGCACTGGGACCCTAGAAAGCCCTCAGACCTTTGTCTGCTTGTGCTTCTGTTAAGGCTGGGGTTGGGGGTGAGGAGGGCAGGTAAATTATTTCCTTCCTTTCTCACTGGTTCCATCCAGGACAGCTGAGTTCTATGTCTGGAAGAACTTCTTCGCCCTGACTCTCTCTCTCTCTCTCCTTTTCTGCATCTCTGCCTTCCTGTTGGCATTAATCCCACCAGACTTTTCTGAGTGGTCAAGGGCATGGAGAATTGGATTTTTCCTTGGAGGGTCTTGGGAAGCTGCTAGTACTTTGGATTAGAAGGATTAGATATTTCAGATCCCTCTGGCTGAAGCATCTATACGACAGACCCCCTCTCTCTCTTGCTGAGATTGATAGCCTGCCATGTTTAACTCTGGGATCAATCTCACTTTTCTGAAACTCATCCCTGGTCTCCTTCTTCATATCAGCCTCTCACGGGCAGTCAGACTGGCAACGTGTCAAACGAAGCTTGGGGCCAGGAACTTCACCATCTGTAATGGTAAGTGGGAGGGCAGAGAGATTGGCAGAGATTCCTGGAACCCTTGAAGAGACTCAGAGCCTCAAGATCTACATAGTTTACTTCTGTAAACCCTCTGCAGAGAAGTGACTGTCCAGACAGCGTGTTTTAGTCCATTGCCCAGTAATACACAACGGCTGACGGACGATAGTCACTACCTGCAGGGGTACTGAGAGTGCATGCCCAGGGGCATGGCTGGTACTCAGTTTCCCGTCGTTACCTGGACAACAGCCTCTACCCCATCTCTCACCTATCTCAGGAACACATATGTGACAGTTGGCCCATAGTGGGGTCATCTTTGTGACACTGCAGTCCCCTACAACTATTGCAAATGGTTTAGAGTGTGTATAAGAGATCACCAATGTCACCAGGGTGTTCCCAACGCCAGGGCACCCTACTTCAACGTGAAAGCATCGTCCATCCAGAGCACCTGGTTTCCAGCAGAGGTGATGCAGGTGCCATTCCTGTTCTCTTGGATGACCAACAAGGTCAGTACTTCAGGACGAAGGGGGTCCTTGCATGAGGTCAGGCTGAAGCAGACGCGGCTGAGTCTGCTCTGAGCCTAGAGGACTAATCGTGACACTAGCTGGTTGAATCCCTTAAAAAGTGGTTCAACCACTCACCCTAACTCGATCTTGCTGAGATGCTAAGAGGTTAAAAGATGGAAGATTCAGGGTCTTTGCTTGTTTTTAAGAAATGTGTGTGTCGTTCAGTCGTGTCCACTCTCTGCAACCCCATGGACTGTAGCCCACCAGGTTCCTTTGTCCATGGGATTCTCCAGGCAAGAATACTGGAGTGGGTTGCCATTTCTTTTTCCATTTAAGAAATGAGGGAAGGGAAAATTGAAGATGAAAGAAGGGAAAACTGAGGAGCAAACTACTTGAGAAGGAATCACTTCTCAAGCAAGTGTGAGATCCAGAAAACACTGGAAGGATTGCCCTTGATAGGAAAGGAAGCTGTTTGCTCAGCTGCCAAAGGAAGGGGAAAATGGACAAAGGCACAGGCGAAGGTAAATTTGTAAAGCAGATGGTGTGAAGGTCTTCTTTTCTCAATCAAGTAAAAGGTAAAGTATCATTAATGGAAGATGTGAGGAAGGCACTAGATGAGGAAGAAGGTTTGAGAGGAGAGAAGAGACAGTTCTGTTGGAGATGAGGACGGTAATCTTACCAGCAGACAAGCATCAGCTCACTGGGTTATAATGACACCCCACATCTGGGGTGTGGGATAGTGAAGTTCACAGTGAAAAGTGCAGCTGTTAGTCGCTCAGTCATGTCTGACTCTTGCGACCCCGTGGACTGTAGCCCACCAGGCTTCTCTGTCCATGGGATTCTCCAGGCAACAATACTGGAGTGGGTAGCCATTCTCTTCTGCAGGAGATCTTCCCGACCCAGGGATTGAACCCACGTCTTCTGCATTGCAGGCAGGTTCTTTACTGTCTGAGCCACCAGGGAAGTCCACTGAAGTTCAATGTGAAGCCCATTTGCCAAGTTCTGTGAGCCTGGCACAGTTCACTGCTGGGGGCAGGCGTGGGTCTGTTCAGGCAGGTGTGATGGAGGGAAAGACAGGCGAGGTGATTAAAGGCCAAGCTGTGGAGTCTCATCTGGAGGGTAAATACGAAAAAAGGAAATCAACGTTGAAATGTTCGCTGGCTTTGCCATCTAGTAGCTGTGCGATCTCGGCCAAGATTCTTAAATCTCTGACCTAATTTCCACATTTTAAAAATGGAGTTAATAGGAGAATGAATTATATTAGCAGTTAATAGGATTAAAAGAAACAGTTGTGTACATAGCAAGTTAACTGCAATGTCTGGCATACAGTAAGTACTCCAGAGAAAAGTTTTCTCTTTTCTTTAAGATATGATGAACATTTATCAACTATTACATATTTTTTTCAAATATAAGGTTCTTTCTGCTTGGTTCATATTCCATTATATTTGTGAACTCGATATCCATCCCTTTTTGATGATGGCGCAATGTAGAAACCAGGACAGTATAGCACAGCAGCAGGCTCCAGAGTCAAACAAAATGCTTGGAATTGACTCCTAGCTTCACTACTTACTATCTGTGTGGAATTGGGTAAGTTACTCAACTTCTGGAGTCTCAGTTTCCTAATCTGTGAAATGGGTATAATTCCATCTGGGAAATGGGTATAATTCTATTTATCCATGAATGCTCAGTAAGTTTTACGTGCTGCTGCTGATGGTGGTAGTGGTATTTCCAAACATTTAACGTGTTTCCAAACATTTAATGTATTTCCAGAGTGTGTCGATTGCATTACTAATTTTATGACTTCTAGAAAGTGGGTTAACTGAAAGTGTAGAGCTTACCAGAAAGTGTAGATCTGACCTCTGGTTGGACAAATTCTTCAAAATTCTGAAAAGTGTAGGTATTGATAAAATAAAACCTGTACAGTGACAACTAATATGTCATTTTTTTAAAAAAGTAAAACTGTTCAATGACAGTAAAAGGTCAGCCACTTCAAGAGGTCATACAATTTGATTATAAAGTAATGGACTCCGCAACAGTCAGTCTTGTTATTTTGGAGTTATAGACAGACTGCTTACTCTCTTTTGGATATAGGAAGCTTCGGTGAGCCTAGTGACTGTCACTGGATATCAGTTTATGATAAAAGTACACACACATCTATTAATATTCTGTCTGGCTTTAAGCCTTGATACTAAAAATGTGACTTAGTGTATATCATACTGGTTTTCATATAATCACTAAACTCATTTTTTCCCCCAGATATCATCCTCTGTTTGATAACTCAAGTACTAATGAATTCCATGCAATATTTGCTATTGTCAGAGAAGAATCCTGGTCGATTTTCAGTTATTATCTCAGTTGATGATATAGGTCTGAATTCAGAAATATAATTCAAATTCTTTTGAAGCCGTGTGAGATCTGTTTGCTTTCTTTTCTGCTCCATGTGTGAAGCAATTAACTTTGGTTATATTAATATAATACTTTCCTTATTAAAAGAAAAATTATTCCAACTTTTTTCAAGCAAACCATTGGTTTTTTTTAAAAAAAATTAAAATCACCGACCTAAGAATACCAAAAGTCCTGAAAGGTAGAACCTGGCCAAGAACAATCCAGTGAAAATATTGAAAATTGCTGTTTACTAGCCAAATGTTGTTGCCAAATTAAAGGGAGGAACGTGAGTCATGACCCTTTCTCACTCTTTCTTTGATAGGTCTTTTGACAGAAGTACTGATGGAAAGGAGCCCCTGGTGGCTCAGATGGTAAAGAGTCTGCCTGCAATGCGGGAGACCTGGGTTCGATCCCTGTGTTGGGAAGATTCTCTGGAGAAGGAAATGGTAACCCACTCCAGTATTCCTGCCTGGAGAATCCCAGGGCCATGGGATCGCAAAAGTCAGACATGACTGAGTGACTTCACTTTCACTTTCAGATGTTTCAGATGAGTGGAACTGTACAGTATTCATCTCTTGTGACTGGCTTATTTCAAATAGCATAATGTCCCAGAAGCCCTGAATTTTTATTAAGTACTCTTCCATGTCTGATTTTTAAGAATTTTTTTCCTAACGCATGGTCATTTCAGTTTAGTTCAGTAGCTAAGTTGTGTCTGACTCTTTGTGACCCCATGAATTGCAGCACGCCAGGCCTCCCTGTCCATCACCAACCCCCAGAGTTCACTCAGACTCATGTCCATCGAGTTGGTGATGCCATGCAGCCATCTCACCCTCTGTTATCCCCTTCTCCTCCTGCCCCCAATCCCTCCCAGCATCAGAGTCTTTTCCAGTGAGTCAACTCTTCACATGACGTGGCCAAAGTATTGGAGTTTCAGCTTCAGCATCAGTCCTTTCAATGAACACCAGGGCTGATCTCCTTTAGGATGGACTGGTTGGATCTCCTTGAAGTCCAAGGGACTCTCAAGAGTCTTCTCCAACACCACAGCTCAAAAGCATCAATTCTTCAGCACTCAGCTTTCTTCACAATCCAACTCTCACATCCATACATGACCACAGGAAAAACCATAGCCTTGACTAGACAGACCTTTGTTGGCAAAGTAATGTCTCTGCTTTTGAATATGCTATCTAGGTTGGTCATAACTTTCCTTCCAAGGAGTAAGCGTCTTTTAATTTCATGGCTGCAGTCACCATCTGCAGTGATTTTGGAGCCCAGAAAAATAACTGACACTGTTTCCACTGTTTCCCCATCTATTTCCCATGAAGCGATGGGACCGGATGCCATGATCTTCCTTTTCTGAATGTTGAGCTTTAAGCCAACTTTTTCACTCTCCACTTTCACTTTCATCAAGAGGCTTTTGAGTTCCTCTTCACTTTCTGCCATAAGGGTGGTGTCATCTGCATATCTGAGGTTATTGATATTTCTCCCAGGAATCTTGATTCCAGCTTGTGCTTCTTCCAGTCCAGCGTTTCTCATCATGTACTCTGCATATAAGTTAAATAACAATATACAGCCTTGACGTACTCCTTTTCCTATTTGGAACCAGTCTGTTGTTCCATGTCCAGTTCTAACTGTTGCTTCCTGACCTGCATATAGTTTTCTCAAGAGGCAGGTCAGGTGGTCTGGTATTCCCATCTCTTGAAGAATTTTCCACAGTTTACTGTGATCCACACAGTCAAAGGCTTTGGCATAGGCAGTAAAGCAGAAATAGATGTTTTTCTGAAACTCTCTTGCTTTTTCCATGATCCAGTGGATGTTGGCTATTTGATCTCTGGTTCCTCTGCCTTTTCTAAAACCAGCTTGAACATCTGAAAGTTCACGGTTTACATATTGCTGAAGCCTGGCTTGGGGAATTTTGAGCATTACTTTACTAGCGTGTGAGATGAGTGCAATTGTGCAGTAGTTTGAGCATTCTTTGGCATTGCCTTTCTTTGGGATTGGAATGAAAACTGACCTTTTCCAGTCCTGTGGCCACTGCTGAGTTTCCCAAATTTGCTGGCATATTGAGTGCAGCACTTTCACAGCATCATCTTTCAGGATTTGAAATAGCTCCACTGGAATTCCACCACCTCCACTAGCTTTGTTCGTAGTGATGCTTTCTAAGGCCCACTTGACTTCACAGTCCAGGATGTCTGGCTCTAGGTCAGTGATCACACCATCGTGATTATCTGGGTCGTGACGATCTTTTTTGTACAGTTCTTCTGTGTATTCTTGCCACCTCTTCTTAATATCTTCTGCTTCTGTTAGGTCCATACCATTTCTGTCCTTTATTGAGCCCATCTTTGCATGAAATGTTCCTTTGGTATCTCTGATTTTCTTGAAGAGATCTCTAGTCCTTCCCATTCTGTTGTTTTCCTCTATTTCTTTGCATTGATCACTGAGGAAGGCTTTCTTATCTCTCCGTGCTATTCTTTGGAACTCTGCATTCAGATGCTTATATCTTTCCTTTTCTCCTTTGCTTTTGGCTTCTCTTCTTTTCACAGCTATTTGTAAGGCCTCCCCAGACAGCCATTTTACTTTTTGCATTTCTTTTCCATGGGGATGTTCTTGATCCCTGTCTGCTGTACAATGTCACGAACCTCCGTCCATAGTTCATCAGGCACTCTATCTATCAGATCTAGGCCCTTAAATCTATTTCTCTCTTCTACTGTATAATCATAAGGGATTTGATTTAGGTCATACCTGAATGGTCTAGTGGTTTTCCCCATTTTCTTCAATTTCAGGCTGAATTTGGCAATAAGGAGTTCATGATCTGAGCCACAGTCAGCTCCTGGTCTGGTTTTTGCTGACTGTATAGAGCTTCTCCATGTTTGGCTGCAAAGAATATAATCAATCTGATTTCGGTGTTGGCCATCTGGTGATGTCCATGTGTAGAGTCTTCTCTTGTGTTGTTGGAAGAGGGTGTTTGCTATGACCAGTGCGTTCTCTTGGCAAAACTCTATTAGCCTTTGCCCTGCTTCATTCTGTACTCCAAGGCCAAATCTGCCTGTCACTCCAGGTGTTTCTTGACTTCCTACTTTTGCATTCCAGTCCCCTATAATGAAAAGGACATCTTTTTTGGGTGTTAGTTCTAAAAGGTCTTGTAGATCTTCATAGAACCGTTCAACTTCAGCTTCTTCAGTGTTACTGGTTGGGGCACAGACTTGGATTACTGTGATATTGAATGGTTTGCCTTGGAAACGAACAGAAATCATCCTGTTGTTTTTGAGATTGCATCCAAGTACTGCATTTTGGACTCTTTTGTTGACCATGATGGCTACTCCATTTCTTCTGAGGGATTCTTGCCCACAGTAGTAGATATAATGGTCATCTGAGTTAAATTCACCCATTCCAGTGCATTTTAGTTGGCTGATTCCCAGAATGTCGACGTTCACTCTTGCCATCTCCTGTTTGAGCACTTCCAATTTGCCTTGATTCATGGACCTGACATTCCAGGTTCCTATGCAATATTGCTCTTTACAGCATTGGACCTTGCTTCTATCACCAGTCATATCCACAACTGGGTATTGTTTTTGCTTGGCTCCATCCCTTCATTCTTTCTGGAGTTATTTCTCCACTGATCTCCAGTAACATGTTGGGCACTTACCAAGCTGGGGAGTTCCTCTTTCAGTATCCTATCATTTTGCCTTTTCATACTGTTCATGGGGTTCTCAAGGCAAGAATACTGAAGTGGTTCGCCATTCCTGACGCATGGTCAGGAAAGTATTATCTTGAATTTTCCTCTAGGTCTGTGCTGATGTAGTAGTAGCCACTGGCCATATGTGACGTGCGTGCGTGCTAGGTCGTTTCAGTCATGTCTGACTCTTGAGCCCCTATGGACCCCACCAGGCTCCTCTGTCCTTGGCAAGAATACTGAAGTGGGTTGCCATGCCCTCCTCCAAGGGATCTTCCCCACCCAGGGAACTAACCTGGATCTCTTAGGTCTCCTGCACTGGCAGGCATGTTCTTTTCCCACTAGCGCCACCTGGGAAGCCCCTGGCCATTTACAGCTCAGCTGGTAAAGAATCCACCTGCAACGTGGGAGACCTGGGTTTGATCCCTAGGTTGGGAAGATCCCCTGGAGAATAAAAAGGCTACCCACTCCAGTATTCTGGCCTGGAGAATTCCATGGGCTGTATAAGCCATGGGGACGCAAAGAGTCAGACACAACTGAGTGACTTTCACTTTCACCTTTCAAACTTAAATTAACTAAAATTTAATTTAATTTAAAGGACAGTTTCTCAGTGGCACTAGCCACATTTCAGGGGCTCAGTAAGCACACGTAAGTAGTGGCTAATGTATTGGGCAGTGCAGAATTATAGAACATTCTACCATCATAGAAAGTTCTCTTGGACAGCACTGATCTCCAAGTTTTATTGTTTACTTTTTACCTTTGGATCTGCCGTCCACCTGGAATTAATTTTTGTGTTCATGTTTGGTAGTGGTCAAGTTTTAATTTTGTCCACATGGGCCTCCAACTATTCTGACACTATGGATTTCCCCCCCACTGCTCTGCGGTTGCTAACATGGTAATTTATAAAGTCTCCGTTCATAAGTGAGCTTGTTTATGGATTCTCTTTTCTGTTCCAGTAACATATTTCTCTACCTTTGTGCTGATAAAGTGTGATTGGCTTACTTATTTATGTACGATTTTAAACCTGAAAAGACCAAGTCTACATTTCTTTTGCTAGACAGCGTTACAGCCCAAAGTAAAAGTTAAATCTAAACTCTAGAAAAGATAAGAAATTTTTGTGTGTGTGTGCCTGGGTATTGTGACTTGAAATTCTTCAGACTACAAGTGAGTTAATGCCTGACACTGCTTTTTTTAGACAATTGCTAGTCTTTTATTTTTTTTTTTTTTGTCTTCTCTGGATCTTAGTTGCAGCATGAGAACTCCTAGTTGTGGCTTGTGGGCTATATTTCCCCGACCTGGAATCGAACCTGGGCTTTCTGCATTGGGAGCTCAGAGGCTTAGCTCCTGGACTACCAGGGAAGACCTGCCTGACACTTTTGAAAGTAGGAGACCTGGGCTCCCGGGAGGCTGTCTCCTAGCAGCCCCTCTTGTTATGTGTATTCCCCTCCAGCTAAAGGTGATGGGATAGACACATGCAAGTTTTAAAATGTGTTTTGATGATTTCCTAATATGTTCCTTCTATGATACCAAGTCTTTTGAATTCAGGGACTGTGACTTCCGTCTGATTTAGAAATCTCCACAGTGTCTTGGTCTTCCAGGAAGGGCACTGTGTGTAACTCTTAATGCTTAATTGGCTACCTTCAATGCTTGTTTTCTTTTCCCCTGTCTTTGTCTTGGCTCTTTCTGGAGAAGTTATCTTTTGAATTTTCTCTTTCGTAACAAACAAAAACCAAATTTACTCCGATGCTGAAGGCAGGAGCGGGAGGAGGTCTGATGTACTAGAAATGAAGGCCCAGCTCGTGACACACGATTCAGCTGGGATCACAGTCAGGCTGGCTTGACTGCTGATGCCACCACTTACAGAACTGTGGACTGAGATTCAGTTTTCTTATCGCAGGACTCAGCAAACTCTGGCTGGTGGCCAACACAGCCCACTGTTTTTGTACTGCTTTGTTACCTATTTTTGTATGGCCCATGAGACAGGAACAGTTTTTACACTGTTAAATGGCTGAAACAAAACCAAAAGAAGAACAATATTTGGAGACGTGTGAAAGTTACATGAAATTCACATTTCAGCGCCCACAAATAAAGTATTATTGGGATACAGCCACTCCCATTTGTTTGTCTATCATCCTTGACCGTGTTCACGCTGTAACTGCAGAGTTCAGTGGATACACGGATGTGACAGAGGCCAGGTGGCCCTCAGAGCCTGAAATATTTACTCACTGGTCCTTTCTAGGAAAAGTTTGTCAACCTCCACCTTATCTCTGGAAAAAAGTAAAATCCAGACAGTGATTCCTCCATCAGAGGATTCTTCGTGAGGATTAAACAAAGTACTAGTGGTAAAGAATCCACCTGCCAGTGCAGGAGACACAGGAGACGTGGGTTTGATCCTTGGGTTGGGAAGACCCCCTGGAGGAGGAAATGCAATATGCTCCAGTATTCTTGCCTGGAAAATTCCATGGGCAGAGGAACCTGGCAGGCTACAGTCCATGGGGTCGCAAAGAGTCAGACACGACTGAGCAACTGAACATGCACACAAAGATAAAATATAGGACTGTGCTTGGAATATACAGGTGCTGAAAAATGATTTTTTTTCAGCCAAGCCTGACGCCTAAGCTCATCACATTCCCTAAAACAGTGACTTATGCTTACGAAGCACAGCACAATGACTTACGTTTATGAAGCAGAGCAGAGAGCATTGGCACAGTCAGATAAATGGACAAGCTCAATGTACTTTGTATTCTGTTTCGACATACCTTTCACTAATGAGCCCCCTCCAAGTGCTTCCCCCCATGAATTTGATAAGCCTGTAGCACACAGTATAGAAATTACACTGCTGAGCATAATGATTTATCAGTGTTTTACAGGTAGTGACACAGTCGTTGGAAATGGCAAGTTTGCTCACAAAATGTTCCCACAGACCCAGGATAGAGGAGCCTGGTGAGCTACAGTCCATGGGATCGCAAAGAGTCGGATGCAACTGAGCGACTAACACTCCAGACCCAGGAGATGCAGACTGCATTAGACAGCATCGCTACCCTGCCGGTCCCAAGACCTCTCCCTAGTTCTCAATCATCCCCCGAAGTGCTTTCCAAGTGTCAGGTAATTTTCTGTTCCTCTGGCCACTAGAGAGCACTTGGAGACTAGCAAACCTGGGTCTGAGCGCCCAGGCCTCCGTTTGAACCCTGCTCGCCTGCGATCGTGGGGTGTGTGGGTGGTCACTGCGCCGTCTAGCTACCAGCGGCGGCTTCCAAATGGCTATCCAGGCTGATGGATGCGTCGTGTGAAGGTTAGTGACCTGCGGTAGAGATAATGAAGTATTCTGAGGTCCAGATCACATTTGATTCTGTCACTATGGTTTTCTGCTTCTGGTGACATCACCTCATTTGAACTGTTTTACAGTGTATTTTCTAAGGCGAGCGTTTTAGCCAGGGTCCCGGTTTCCTCATGGCTCCTTCTCTTTTCTGTCGGGTTGAATTTCTCTCAAAGAGAAAATACCGCTGGATATTGATTTCAGTGCACGAGATAATTTCGGGTTCTCACTCTGCAGTTCATCCAGAAGCCCTGCTTAAAATCTCGAAGAGGTTTTTCCAAGGCTAAGAGGCGCAGTTCAAAAGAACAGTTCTTAAATGGGTTTAAAAGACCCTTGGCTACATTTTCTGATGTTTCATCAGCAGTTTGCACTGATACAGTTTCTATTGTTATTACAACTGAACCATATCACAGGGAGTTGTACCAGCAAGACCATCAAGTTTTCTCAAAAGCTATAAAGCTTTGATGTTTTCTGGCCTATTTCTTACTGTGCTCTTAAAAATGTTTAGCTTCTGCTGAGCCAAATGTGCACCTCTAAAGGCAGACGCGGTGAAAAAACTCTTCAAGCGTCTCGGTTACTGCTGCAATCTCTGTATATACAACAGGAGGATGCGATTCTGTTTGGGTGAAGCAAGCGGGGGAAGTGCTTTGTAGTCCGCATTGTGAATGAATAATGCCAACCATCAACTGGGCTTCAGCACATCAGCGCGGGGGTCTGGCTGTTAACATAGAAGAATGCACTTTCCTGGCCACTGCTTATGACCATTTCCCAAAGCCATTCCATCCTGTATTATGGTTTGCATCAAAGAGAAATCAAAGCCATCGGCTCTGGCCCCAGTTGCTAAACTGATCGAGGCGTTTATGGGGACTGTTTGCGGGGGATTCCTTTGATGTTTTCAAAAATCCCAAATAATTTCTCCGTCTTTTGAAGGACACTTGGCTTTCAAGTAGAGAATATGCCTGCATGTGAAATGTTGGTTCTGGCTAGTACTAACCGGCTTAATGTGCCACTAAAAGCAGTGATAGAATTTGCCCCCATTTTTAGAAAATGAAGTTCTTTCTTCTGTCCCAGAGCCTAGCGTACTGCATCTGGCTGGAACAGTGGCAGGCTGTTACAAACAAAACGAATTGCTCCATGGTGAAATTACACTCTAAAACGTAAACTTGCTATCTCACCTTTTGCCAGCACATAGCATTTGTGATGTTGCATGAGAATAGCAAGGGAGTGAATAGGCTATTTACAAAGACTTTCAAGAAAGGGAATTCCTCTGGGTCTCACAGGGAGCCAAGCATACGAAAACATAAAGGAGTGGAAGGCAAAGATAAGGAGTTTACATGGGGGTCTCTGCACTATTGTGGAGATATTGTTGGTTTCCAGCAGCCAGACTTAGTTTTTTAAGCTATCAGCCTCCAAGCCAGATCCAGGCATCTTCTCCAGTCCGCGAGGGTGTGCTCCCTGCCTGCTCTTATTTATGTATTTCATACGATGCTTTTTGTATAGGTGCAAAGATAGTGGGACTCTATCTAAAAAAGTAATGTTATCCCTGAGATTTCAACAAGGCTTGAATTAAATAGAACAAAGCGGAAAGGCCTCGAATATGTGTGTATACTTATTTGTCTGAAAGTCCATGGTTCTGGAGGGAGGGGGCTGTGAAGATGTTAGGGACATAGTAACATTTAATATTCAGTGAATACAGAAGAGGGCATGCAGTCTTCCTTGTCTGGGCTTAAGCACAGGTCTAGTGGCTCACACTGGAAAGAATCTGCCTGCAATGCTGGAGAGCCGGGTTTGATCCCTGGGTCGGGAAGATCCCCTGGAGAAGGGAGTGGCAACCCACTCCAGTATTCTTGCCTGGAGAATCCCATGGACAGAGGAGCCTGGCTGTCTACAGTCCATAGGGTCACACAGAGTCCGACACGACTGAGCAACTCACACAGAAACATAAGACAATTCCCTGAAGTCGAGAAACACCTGGAGTAACAGGCAAATTTTGCCTTGGAATATGGAATGAAGCAGGGCAAAGACTAATAGAGTTTTGCCAAGAATATGCGCTGGTCATAACAAACACCCTCTTCCAACAACACAAGAAGAGACTCTATACATGGACATCACCAGAAGGTCAACACCGAAATCAGATTGATTATATTCTTTGCAGCCAAAGATGGAGAAGCTCTATACAGTCAGCAAAAACAAGACCAGGAGCTGACTGTGGCTCAGACCATGAACTCCTTATTGCCAAATTCAGACTGAAATTGAAGAAAGTAGGGAAAACCACTAGACCATTCAGGTATGACCTAAATCAAATCCCTTATGATTATACAGTGGAAGTGAGAAATAGATTTAAGGGCCTAGATCTGATAGATAGAGTGCCTGATGAACTATGGAATGAGGTTCGTGACATTGTACAGCAGACAGGGATCAAGACCATCCCCATGGAAAAGAAATGCAAAAAAGCAAAATGGCTGTCTGGGGAGGCCTTACAAATAGCTGTGAAAAGAAGAGAAGCGAAAAGCAAAGGAGAAAAGGAAAGATATAAACACCTGAATGCAGAGTTCCAAAGAATAGCAAGAAGAGATAAGAAAGCCTTTTTCAGTGATCAATGCAAAGAAATAGAGGAAAATAACAGAATGGGGAAGACTAGAGATCTCTTCAAGAAAATCAGAGATACCAAAGGAACATTTCATGCAAAGATGGGCTCGATAAAGGACAGAAATGGTATGGACCTAATAGAAGCAGAAGATATTAATAAGAGATGGCAAGAATACACAGAAGAATTGTACAAAAAAGATCTCCACAACCAAGATAATCACGATGGTGTGATCACTGACCTAGACATCCTGGAATGTGAAGTCAAGTGGGCCTTAGAAAGCATCACTACGAACAAAGCTAGTGGAGGTGATGGAATTCCAGTTGAGCTATTCCAAATCCTGAAAGATGATGCTGTGAAAGTGCTGCACTCAATATGCCAGCAAATTTGGAAAACTCAGCAGTGGCCAAAGGACTGGAAAAGGTCAGTTTTCATTCCAATCCCAAAGAAAGGCAATGCCAAAGAATGCTCAAACTACCGCACAATTGCACTCATCTCACACGCTAGTAAAGTAATGCTCAAAATTCTCCAAGCCAGGCTTCAGCAATATGTGAACCGTGAACTTTCAGATGTTCAAGCTGGTTTTAGAAAAGGCAGAGGAACCAGAGATCAAATTGCCAACATCCGCTGGATCATGGAAAAAGCAAGAGAGTTCCAGAAAAACATCTATTTCTGCTTTATTGACTATGCCAAAGCCTTTGACTGTGTGGATCACAGTAAACTGTGGAAAATTCTTCAAGAGATGGGAATACCAGACCACCTGATCTGCCTCTTGAGAAACTTGTATGCAGGTCAGGAAGCAACAGTTAGAACTGGACATGGAACAACAGACTGGTTCCAAATAGGAAAAGGAGTATGTCAAGGCTGTATATTGTCACCCTGTTTATTTAACCTATATGCAGAGTACATCATGAGAAATGCTGGACTGGAAGAAACACAAGCTGGAATCAAGATTGCTGGGAGAAATATCAATAACCTCAGATATACAGATGATACCACCCTTATGGCAGAAAGTGAAGAGGAACTCAAAAGCCTCTTGATGAAAGTGAAAGTGGAGAGTGAAAAAGTTGGCTTAAAGCTCAACATTCAGAAAACGAAGATCATGGCATCCAGTCCGATCACTTCATGGGAAATAGATGGGGAAACAGTGGAAACAGTGTCAGACTTTATTTTTCTGGGCTCCAAAATCACTGCAGATGGTGACTGCAGCCATGAAATTAAAAGACACTTACTCCTCGGAAGGAAAGTTATGACCAACCTAGATAGCATATTGAAAAGCAGAGACATTACTTTGCCAACAAAGGTCCGTCTAGTCAAGGCTATGGTTTTTCCTGTGGTCATGTATGGATGTGAGAGTTGGACTGTGAAGAAGGCTGAGCGCCGAAGAATTGACACTTTTGAACTGTGGTGTTGGAGAAGACTCTTGAGAGTCCTTTGGCCTGCAAGGAGATCCAACCAGTCCATTCTGAAGGAGATCAGCCCTGGGATTTCTTTGGAAGGAATGATGCTAAAGCTGAAACTCTAGTACTTTGGCCACCTCATGCAAAGAGTTGACTCATTGGAAAAGACTCTGATGCTGGGAGGGATTGGGGGCAGGAGGAGAAGGGGACGACAGAGGATGAGATGGCTGGATGGCATCACTGACTTGATGGACGTGAGTCTGAGTGAACTTTGGGAGTTGGTGTTGGACAGGGAGGCCTGGCATGCTGCGATTCATGGGTCCGAAAAGAGTCGGACACGACTGAGCGACTGATCTGATCTAAGATGGGATCTTGTCCCCAGGTTGTGAATGGCTACAATTAGGGCAACTTCTGGTACTGATGGTTGAGATTCGTGTGATCCTTATTATGTCTTGTGCAGGCTCTCGTCCTTTGCATCTTGTGTATTTTGCACTTCTTCTGTAAAAGGAACTGGGTTATAAACAGAATATTGTATCTACTGGCAGTGATGACAAAGAGAGCAGGGGTAACTCTATGTCTATAAACGACTTCCTGGGTGGGCAGAAAAGGCTATTTTTCTGTAGAAGACATATACAACAAATCATGTTCTACTCTGGACAGCTCATTCAAATTGGTTTTTTTTTTTCCCTCTAGCCATGCTGTGCGGAATGTGGGATCTTAGTTTCCCTGACCAGGGATCAAACCTGGGCCTCCTGGATTAGGATGCGTAGCCGTAACCACTGGACAGCTGCGGAAGTCCCCTGGACACCTTTTTTATCGTCACCTTACATTGCAACCTAAGCATCGAACATTGCAACCTAAGCATCGAACATTGTCATGTGGTTTTACCTGTCATGTAGTTTTACCTTCTCTCAGGCGCAGAGTTGGGAGAAACTGATTCCGCTTTCTTTGTGCTCCTGGAAGGCTGAGCAGAGTGCCTTCCTTCGAGGCTCTAAATGAAGAGCTGTGTGCTTTTGTTCATAGGCTCTAACACTGGGGACGAGCCTTGTGACGCCTGGAGGAAATCTCACCAGGTCAGCTGGGTGAATGGGAGCAAGCCAAGTCATCTTTCTGGGCCACTATTTCCTCATCTGTAAAGAGAAGGGGCTGGACTCGGTGATTGTTGAGGTCACTTCCAGCTTTGTAAATTCTGTGCTTTTCAAAAAAAAAAAAAACTTGGATCCTGAAAGAAGAGCATCTTCTTGAATTTGCGGACAAAAGAGCCCAGGTTGTATTTGTGCTTGACCTCCCTGCACATCCTGACTTCCTGCTCTAATGAATCCGAGTTTCTTCTTCAGTGACAGGGCTCGGCTCCAGGACCCCTTGGTGTGATTGTAACACTGCGGAGATATTGATTTTTCTAGCAGGCTAGTGGTTACTGTAACCACCAAACTATTAAAGCTCTCCTGTTCTCGTAAGGATGATTTCACGAGGATGCTTCCACTCCTTTCGGTGGATATTTAACTCAACCCAGGGCTAATTCGAAGATAGCATGACTAGCAGAGTGTCTCAGAATGCTCCATGGCTGGCACCCGGCATCATATCTGGGCTGTCAGTCACACCCTGCAGCAGACAGAGGTTGATCCCAAAGGGGTGTGGACAGACTTTGACCTTGTCATTGCCGTGTTGTTCTCCATCACCTCCTGCATCCAAGCTTAGAATTTCTTACTGTGAACAGTGTCAGTAGCGACTCAGACAGGATAGGCTTCCTGCTTTATTTTGCTTGTTCATGCCTGTAGAAGCTGACTTTTCACTTCATGGCCTTGACTGTTGATGTCATTAGCAAGACCACAGATGTTACCCTCACTATACACATACAGAGGAAGCTGCAATGGGCTGCCCTTGTGGCTCAGAGGTAAACAATCCCCCTGCCAATGCGGGAGACTCGAGTTTGATCCCTGGGTGAGGAAGATCCCCGGGAGAAGGAAATGGCAACCCACTCCAGTATTCTTGCCTGGGAAATCCCATGGACAGAGGAGCCTGGTGGGCTACAGTCCTTGGGATGCCAAAAAGTGAGACATGAATTAGCGACTGAAGAACAACTACAGGTGAACTGCAGTACTAACACATTAATTTGATTCTTGCTTTTTCATTTTAGACGTTTACCCCTAGTGAGCGCTCTGGTGAGCTGATGGAAGGCACAACACTCCAAGCAGATTGTGATAGCCATTAACTTCCCAGTACAGTTTAACAGGGCTTCTCATTTATGCTGATTCTTGGGCACTCACCTTGTTACATCAGGTAAAAACACACTACAAGATGAGTGGTGACTTTGATGTCAGTAAAGATTTCTGTATCCAGAACTGTAATACCTTGTTGCTTACCCTTCCGTGGTGACCCCAGAGCTGAGAGGATCATTTAATGAGGTCATTAACATTTCTCCCAAACCAGCAATCTGCTAAATTCTCTTTTGGTAGGCAGGCATGTCTGCAGAACTAACATAAGTGACTGTTCCCCACGAAGCATTATCTTTTCTTGTACAACATTGAAAGCCTGCGTGCTGCTTGACAAATTTGAATTTTAAAAAGTAAGAATGATTGGCACTTGGTAACTTACACAGAAATATAAAGTGGTACAAGAAAATTGCCCATTTCTTTTAGATTTACATTTTCTATATATTTTTTTCTTTTAAGAAGTGATAAGACATGTAATTTCCATCAACTTCAACCAGTTATGTATGAAAGAGGCTGCAAGTGCAGCTCTGTGAAGGAAAAGCAAGTTGTGGGGAGAACTGATATGCTACAGCCAGCCTCCTAGCTGCCTGTGGCTCTGGCCCTGGAGATGGCTGGTTACTTACAGGCCAAGACTCAGATTCTAAGACTAAGATACTACAAGTCTTGAAAACAACTCAACTCCCCCTTGGCGCCTCAGCCACTCACTCTAGCGTCTTACTTATTAATGTTTTTCCAGGTCCATCAAGCACAAGGAGAAAAAGGAAGCAGATAGAGGCATATAATAGAGTTTACAAAGGAAGACTTCCCCTTCATTTTTTAAGCTACTAAATCTTCCTGTGCTCCCAGGGTTGCACCAAAACCCTTGTCATTTTCTTTCTTTCCTTTTAAAATATTTACGTAGGCTGCACCGGGTCTTAGTTGCAACACGTGGGATCTTTAGTTGCAGTATGCGAATTCTGACTCGAGGCATGTGGGATCTAGTTCCCTGACCAGCAATTGAACTTGGGACCCCTGCATTGAGATCTTGGAGTCTTAGCCGCTGGACCTCCAGGGTAGTCTCAAGGAATTCTTCTCTTGACACGTGGGATGGATGCTGCAAAAAATTTGGCATAAAGCAATTATTGCCTATTAATTCCTTTATTTAGGCTTCCCTGGTGGCTCAGTGGGCTTCCCTGGTAGCTCAGCTGGCAAAGAATCAGCCTGCAAAGCAGGAGACCCTGGTTCGATTCCTGGGTTGGGAAGATCTGCTGGAGAAGGCAAGGGATAGGCTACCCACTCCCATATTTTTGGGCTTCCCTGGTGGCTCAGGTGGTAAAGAATCCACCTGCAATGTGGGAGACCTGGGTTTGATCCCTGGGTTGGGAAGATCCCCTGGAGAAAGGAACAGCTACCCACTCCGGCTCAGTGGCAAAGAATCTGCCTGCCAGTGCAGGAGATGTGGGTTCGATCCCTGGGTGGGGAAGATCCCGTGGAGAATGAAATGGCAACCCACTCCAGTTTTCTTGCCTGGAGGATCCCATGGACAGAGGAGCCTGCATACAGTCCAGGGGGTCGCAAAGAGTCGGACATGACTAAGTGACTAAACAAAACAACAAAATTCCTTTATTTAGTCCACAAACATTTAGTGATACACAAGACCAAAGCACCCAGCTTTGTGCACATGACAAGTTAACACTTCTTCACTGATCTTTGTTATCATTTTGAAGCTCTGTCATGATGAAAATAATTGGGGACCTCAACTCATAGACCCACATCTTGTTTAGGAATCTTGAAGTCAATGTGCAGTCTGTCTGCCTTTCATTAACCATGAACAACCGACTTCCTGCTCTAACACATGTATACAAATGTATATATTGACAAGAGCATATAATTAATTTTAATTTCCTGTAATTTACATTGACTTCTCTTCTGGGTTGTGGTTGAGGTATGGAAAGAAGTTTTTGGTCCTGACAATGACTGGATAAAGAACAAAGATATTCTGATGGGCATGTTACATAATAATAGCATTTGTTGCATTAACTGAGTCAGCAATGAGGGTCATTTATTTAGTATTTATTTTGGAGGGGGGTAAGCTCTGTGAAGGCAAGAATGGGTTTATCTTGTTTGTCACTGAGATTCACAGCACTTAATGCAAGGGCTTCTCTGATGTCTCAGCTGGTAAAGAATCCGCCTGCAATGCAGGAGACCCTGGTTTGATTCTTGGGTTGGGAAGATCCCCCAGAGAAGGGATAGGCTACCCACTCCAGTGTTCTTAGGCTTTCCTGGTGGCTCAGCTGGTAAAGAATCTGCCTGCAATGCGGGTGACCTGGGTTTGATCCCTGGGTTGGGAAAGTCCCCTGGAGAAGGGGAACAGCTACCCACTCCAGCACTCTGGGGAGAATTCCATGGACTGCATAGTCCAGGGGGTTGCAAAGAGTCGGACACGACTGAGTGACTTTCACTTCACCTAATGCATAGAGAATTACTTAAAAATGATCGAATGCATGAATGTTGTTGATTTTACAGATGAGGAAACAAAAGATTTTTGAAGATCACATGGTAAGAAGTGGAATTGGAGGTCACAGTCTTGTTAGACACCAAGGCAGGTGCCCTTTTCCCATGACAAACTTAATGCCCCTAGATCGGTGACTTTCCTCACTTCCTGCCTCTGTTTCTGGGTTGCGAACCACCTCCTTTTCTGGGTAGCTGAGAAGTGGTGAGCAGTGTCTTGATAGAGCCGACATCTATGAATGCCATCAAAGCCCCATCTGAGGCTGCCTTTTAACCTGGATCCGCCACCTTCAAGGTACTGAAATATATTCCAGGTTGTGCTACAGATCAGACATAGATAACCCGCAGGCCTGTAAATAGAGGCACCAAGCCAAAGCCCGTGACCATAATCCTTCAAACAGCTGATTGTGTTCACCCCATGTGAAACCTCACACTTGATGTGGCTGAAAATAGTGAGCCCCTGTGTCTGGGGTGGGTGGAGGAAGATCTTCAATTATAAACCAAAATGCAAGGTATTAACAGGAGAGCTTTAACACCTACAGTCACACTTGGAGTTACAGGGTGTTAATGAGCAAGATAACCAAGGAAGACATTTTTTTCCTCCTGGGCTGCCTGGGTTCACTGTGTGTATAGAATAATTGAAACCTCAGGTTGTGAAACCATGAATCAGGAGGGTTTCCTGTATTATGAATGATGTCATCTAATAAGATGAGAGACTTTCAGTGAAATACAGGAACACTGAGGGTAATGTGTTTGCAGCAAGCAGGATCCTGAATTTATTGCAGAGGGGAGTGTGAGAGTTGACCAAAATGGAGAATGATGAGAAGTAACTAAATTATGTATGACAGTCTTTACAGAGCAGAGGAAGGAAGAAAGCTTAATGATGTTGTGGTTGAAAGACCAGCAGCAATGGGTGATGTATAGGTTGGAGGTTGGTAAGAAGAGAAATGGATCTAAGAAGATGCAAAGACTATAGATGAGGGTGACACGGACCAAGCAGTGGATTTGGGAGAGGGGAGGGGAACCAGGGGCTCAGCATATAATATATTTTAGTGGCAACAAGACAGCCGAGTAAAGTTAACTTGACATTAAAAATCATCATCTTAATCTATGTAGCTCTTTCCAGCCTGAGTCTTATAAAAAAAAAAAATCTATAGTTAACGATGAAGTATTTTCCCCCTTCGCTTTCCCGGCATTCACTGAACGCAGTACATAATTTAATTATTGAATCTACAGGCTGGACCATGGAGATGAAGAATGATGTGTCTGCTGTAGTGAGAAATTAGATAGAACCAACTGTTTATTCTCATCATTCTTCCTCTGTGAGGCTAAATTAATATAGTTAACACGCTTTTGTTTGGATTAGAGGCTCAGATCTGGGAGGTGCTGATCAGAACTCACGATTACTACACTAGCTGTTATTTATGGAGTGCTGACAGTATCCTCAAGCCCCATATGTGAGACAGAAAGGGGTTCTTTTGTCATTCTGTGGTGGAACCAGTGTTCCACCAGACTTAGGGGCTGGATGTCTGAATAGAATACCAAAGTTAAAATCAGATTTACTTCCTTGGAGCATAGGACTTCAGAAATGTCACCCAAGGGCTTTCCTATTGACCTGTACTGCGTGTTGCTGATCTTTTTAACAATTGTAACAGATTATGCACAATTTTATAGCCAGCAAACCTTTCATGGGGAATACCAGGACGGGGTGTGCACAGGCCTGGGGGCCGGGAAGGGGTAGCAGGCTAGTTCAGCACACGTGTCAGGCCCTTCCACAGAATTTGAGTAGGAACTGGAAGCTGGCCAAGCAAAGCGCCTATGCAAATACAGCTTCGAGGCATTTGTGCCTCGAAGCAGAGCTTCTGTGCGCTGCCTCCGACGAACCCTTCCTCCCAGAAACCGAAGCTGCTACGGCGACACGGGAGGCCCACTCCAGAGGCCAAAACCAGTTCTTCCTTCCTGCCCCTCTCGGTTTGATTGCTATAGACTCTTTCGGGTCTCTTACGCTCATAGTTTCTATCTATCACATTGCTTTATAGCGAGAGCTTTAAGTAGCTGACGGTAGATCCAAGCGGTGGTGGTGGTGGGGAAACACCCCAAACCTGCACCATCAACAACAAAAACTACCCTCAGATCCAGAGTTCCGGAAAAAAGCAGCGGTTGTCTTGAAGTCGGAGCCCGCGGCCGGGGAGCGGCTGCCGGCGGTCCCTCGGGAGAACCCAGGGCGGTGGGGCGACCGCGCAGGTCGCAGCCACCCGATCAAAGTCACGGCGAACCCCAAACCACACCCCCCACAACAAAGTGGGGACAGGGTCCCCGGCAGGGGTCGTTCCCGCGCCGGGCCCAGAGGCCGCGGCCGGACCTTCGGGTGGGCTGGCCGGGCTCCCAAAGTGCCGGGACGCGGAGGCGCCCGCGACCCTACCCGGGACGCCTCCCCGGCCGCGCGCCGGCCCGGGCCTCCACCGCCTTCCGGCCGCGCGGCGGGCCCGCCCCCTCGGCCGACTTCCTCCCCGGGCGCGCGGCGGGACGGCGGCGGCGGCGGCGGCGGCGGCGGCAGGACGGCTGGGAAGGGCGCTGGCCTGCAGGTCGCCGGCCGTGGCCGGAGGGGGCGCGGGGACAGCGGTGCGGGCCACGTGGCGCGGCCGGGGCGCGCGGAGCCCCGGGGACGCCCCCTCCCGGTTACACTTGCTGCCGGGGGAGCGCGTGCGGGGTCGGCGGCGCTCGGTGCTTTTCGCGGCGGGCCCCGCGGCCTCCGAGACGCCTTCTCCCTGCCGTGGGAGCCGAGGGCGCGCGCCGGGGAAGTCTGGAAGTCACTTCCAGCGGCCACGTGTGCAGCGGGGCGGCGGGCTCCTGCCTGGGATTGGGGCGGGAGGAGGGCGGGTTGTGACTCTGCCGGTTGACCAGCGGCATCTCCCCGGACCTGTGGTCCTCTTGTGCTTCTGCACCGGCGGCGAACGGTAGACCAAATCGGGGTATTAAGTTACCCTCTCCTTCCCGTCTTCGTCTTCTTGTTTGGCAAGCACTCATCCCGGGGCCCCCGCAGCGAGTTTGGGTGCTAACCCTTAAACTTTGAATGAACCAGTTCGGGGACGTCCCCGGTGGCTCAGTGGTAAAGAGTCCGCCTGCCAATGCAGGAGACACGGGTTCGATCCCTAGGTGGGGAAGATCCCCTGGAGAAGGAAATGGCAAGCCACTCCAGTATTCTTGCCTGGGAAATCCCATGGACAGAGGAGCCTGGAGCCCAGGAGCCCACGAGGTTGCAAAGAGTCGGAGGTGACTGAGCGACTGGGTGACTGGCGACTACACAACAAATCAGATGGTTCCCAGTGGATGGTACCCAGTCGTAGGCACCCTCTGGCTCTGGTCCTAGCTGTAGCATCACAGCTGGATCCCGAAGCCGAGCTGCCGGAAATGCTCACCTTTCTTAAGCCCAGATGCCTAGGCTTTCTCCAGATTCACTGAAGTCGGTTCCTGTGTTGCTCTGCTTCTTTGCTCTTGTTTTCTTCTCCCTTGAAAGGGCCCCTCCCCCTTACTGGCAGTTTTAGCCCACTTTAGGGGCTCTGTCCCCGTTGTAGAGACAGTTCCTTCCCCTGAGTGTAGCCCAGTGTTACTGAAATCTTGCCATAATCATAGCAAGAGTCTAAATAGTTTCTCTTCGTTTGAGTCACTACTCTGGGTGGATGATTTCTGTCCCATCTGGGGAAACTAAGGGAAGGGAAAGGAGAGGGACACAGGAATATCACAACTAGGACGGAGCCATGTGGAATCCTTCTGGCGTGGATAGTAATCCCACCTGATTTAGGGCAAGTTACATAAGCTCTTTGAGTCTCTGTTAGAGGGGTGTGAGTTACCTTAACTCAGAAGAAGCCTTCATTGAGTTGATGTGTACAACCTTTAAGAGTATCTGAAATAGATTAGGGTAGATTGGGCTTCCTGGGTGGCCCTATTGGTAAGAAATTGTGCCTGCCAATGCAGGAGAGATAAGAGACATGGGTTCGATCCCTGAGTTGGGAAGATCCCCTGGAGAAGGAAATGATAACCCACTCCAATGTTCTTGCCTAGAGAATCCCCATGGACAGAGGAGCCTGGCGGGTTATAGTCCATAGTCACTAAGAGTTGGACACAACTGGAGTGACTTAGTGTGCAGGCAGGGTAGATTAGATGGTCAAAAAATGTTCTCTTTTCCCCTGCCCTCTTGTGCTGACATCATTTGATAAGGGAGAGAGGTAAAAGATGAGAATGATTTGTAGTTCAGGCATGTGCAGTAACTTCCAAAAAAAAAAATCCTATGAGAAAGTAGTAAATAGATATAATATTTGGGAAGGTGCAGCTGCACAGGCAAACTTTTGAAATAGTTAACTTAATTTTTTTTTTCTTAAGACCACAGAATGTCCAGGGTTAATGTGCTGTGATGTCTGATTGATAAATGTCAATAGAAATTGTTTTAAGTTTGGAGAGCCAAAGCTGACGTGTGCTTGGGTCGAATTGGAAAGCAGATTGACCAAAATGTGTTTGTCGACTGCTGTTTTGTTGTGTGTTTGCCTTCTAGACCCAGCATGAGTGAAGTTCCCTGCAGAAAACGTGATGACTATCTCGAATGGCCTGAGTATTTCATGGCGGTGGCCTTCTTATCAGCACAGAGGAGCAAAGATCCAAATTCCCAGGTAAGCAATTTCTGCAGGAGAATGTTTGGACACTGGCAGACAGACATGGAGATGCCCACGAGTGAGCAAATTACAAAAGGAAGAGGCTCTGTGGACCCCTGCCAACTTAGAAAAGCAGAGTCAATCTACTGTCTTTTGCACAGCATTCCTGCCTGCTCACATTCTCCTGTGAGAGAGTAAATTGTCACACACCCCTGTTTACTGTCTCTCGTACCCCAAGGAGACAGAGCTCTCGGCCCCTCCAGAGGCTGCCTGCCCATTCTGGAGCTCTGCAGGCCTCTGGTCTCATTTGCTGCCTCTGCAGTGGCAGACCGGCCCCTCGAAGTCATCAAGCCTTTGGGCGTGTTTCCCTGCAGGTCGGTGCCTGCATCGTGAATGCAGAAAACAAAATCGTGGGCATCGGATACAACGGGATGCCAAATGGGTGCAGTGATGACCTCTTGCCTTGGAGGAGGACAGCAGAGAACATCCTGGATACCAAGTACCCTTACGGTAGGGCACGTTGTGTGTTCTGTCCTGCTCGTGGCATGGCCTCAGTGAGGGCTTACCAGGGCTTACCTTTCCAGTTAAGAAAACAAATCCTATTGAACTAGCCCAGCTTCCCACCTCCTTCTCTTAAATTCCAAAGGGAGCCAAGGAGTGGAGGCGTGGCGGTGGCTAGGCTGGGCAGCGTTGCAGGTGGCGGGCGTATCTGCAGAGTGCCGCAGCCCTGGGGGTGGCGACTGTGAAGTGGGCATGGTGGCCCCTGCCTTTTGTGTCTTGGCGACTCATGAATGGAGCCAGTTAACTGAGTACCAGCCTGGGCTTTGCTCTGATGAGGAGCAGCATGTATTTCCACCTACCGAGGACCTCTGGCTCAGGTTCACCTCTGGGAGGCAGGACACAAGCTGTGAGCTGGGCGTTGGGCGAGGGATGACGCAGTCACCTCCTCCTGTTCTCTGGGGCGCTGCACTGCCAGGGTGGATGGGGGTCAGACTACAAGCCAGATGCGTGGAGCCGACCCTGGGCCTGGCCGTTTCTGGTTTTTATCATTAAATTAGGGAAGGATGCTTGTGGCCCATCTGAGCCCCAGGGAGACTCCCTTCAGAGAGATAAGCTGGGAGGGCCCAGCAAGCATCCTTTTCTTCCTTGAATTCCCTGGAGAATATGCAGCTAATGCTGGGAAGAGGTGCCTTGGGCTTCATATGCTGCTGAATTTCTTTTAAGGCGTGGACCTGTGTTTATGAACAGACCGCCTCTGCTGGGAGTCACGTAGATGGGGGCCACCCGAATGGGAAAGATGTGCTTGCGGGAAACGAGTGCAGGCAGGCAGTGAGTTCAGGTGTGATGTGAGCCCTTTCTGTTAAAGTTGACTCTTGCCTGTGAGGTTTTCCTCTAAAGTTTTCCCTCACGGAGAGCTCCAAGTCTCCGTTTAGCCGAATTTACGTATTTTTTACTATGTTCCTGGACCTTAATCATGTTAAATACGCCCCATAACTTCCGTCTAAGCTGCTTCAGGGCAAGAAGAAAAATGTGCCTGGAGGTGGAGAAGGAATTGAGGAATGAGACTGGGGAGAACTACGGAGCACTATGGGTTCTCAGGGATCAGACACAGTTTGGTGCTGCAGGGGGTTTCATAGTCCCCCCTGGAGGAGTAGAAAGGGCAGGGTCCCAGGGAAAAGAGGGTAAAACTGCCTTCTCTGCCTCAGCTGAGAGGAGTGAAGTGCGGGAAAGATGGGTCTATGTGTTTTAGAAACTTTTGGTCTTCTTGCTTGTGATTCTGTGTGCTTTCAATAAGAAAGAAGGGAAATGGTTTCATTGTTTGTAGGCACATGCAAAGGTGATTTCTCATGGGACGGTCCAAGGTCCCATATAAAGATCACAGAAATGAGTCAGTGAATTCAGAGTCCGCGCTGAAGGGTGTGAGTACCCCAGCCCTTATTCACTGAGTCGGGACAGTGCTGAATTCCCAATAGAGGGATTCTTGGGAGGTGTCTCTGGTGCTAAGGCTGGTTACACAAAGAGATGCCAGTGGTCGCATGGGTGTAGAGGGGTCCTCATGGGTTACTGAGCTCAGTTACTCATGAGCTCAGCTTACTCATAATAAGCTCAGTTACTTCCTAAAATACAGATTCTTTTTTTCCATTTTATGACTTAAAAAAATTAATGACAAAGTAAGTGACCGTGTCTGGAATTGTGTGGGCTTGACCTGGTGGACAGACTGCTATTTCAGGAAAGATAGACGATGTGTCCATCCCTATAAAGGAGCTGTAGAGATGATCTAGATTCTAGACCACTGATTTCCTAGTTCTTCTGATTATGTAGTGAAGGACAGAGGAGCCTGGCATGCTGCAGTCCACGGGGTCACAAAGAGTCAGACACAACTCAGCAACTGAAGGACAACAACTGATTATATGGGACCCTCTTTTAAATGTCAAAAAAAAAAAAAACCAAAAAACTTCCAAGACCCCTATATAATGCTAGTTAAACTATTAGTATCTTTTTAAAAAAGTTGAGGTGTAATTGACATACACACTTACATTAGTGGCAAGCATATGACATGATGATTCATACATACCGATATTTGATAATGTTTACAGAAAATTGTTTTTTCTTATGATGAGGACTTATAAGATCTCTTAGCAACTTTCAAGTGTGCAGTACAGTAGTGTTAACTGCAGGCACCATGCTGTACACCACAGCCTCAGGACTTATTTTATAACTGAAGGTTTGTACCTTTGACCCCCCTTTGCCTGTTTCTCTGCCCCACCTCCCACCTCTGGCAACCATCCATCTGTGTACCTGTGACCTTGTTTTTATTTTTTCGATTCCATATATAAGTGAGGTCATGCTTTTTCATAGTATCTTTTGAGTCAGAAAATCCATGATGACAAAGAGTTGTTTATCAGTAATACTTTGCAGTAATCTGAACGTTACTGCACAGCATTTGCACACGTTTGGGAAAAGTATAGGTAAGTGCTGGATGCCTGTTTGCCAGTCTGTGGTCCTGTAGCCCTGGAAGAACCTCACTGGTGCCTGGGGTTCATGCCCACAGGATCTTAGCTGCCCACATCATTCATGGTTAGGAATCTGCAGGCCCAGAAATGTCAGGTAATGAATACAACGCCACACAGGAGGGTGACATCATCTAACGCTGGGGCTGGTGCTCTGTGTTCCCTGCAGGGAGGCACCGGAGTTCAGCTTTGCCGAAATGGGTGGATCGAGGCACAGCGGACCTCCCATTTTCGTCTTCTCTCTATGCACTTGAACAAACAGAGATTTCCATGAAACGACCTGCCAGAGGTGGAATGCTCAGGTGGTTGGTGGCCTGTGCCTAGGACGGGGTAGGAAGCCATATACACCTGGCCTGCCTTCACATTGCTGCAAAGGGGAGCTTGGGAATTGTGTGAGTTTAAGTTTACCAGTAAATTATACAACTTAGTCATTCTCCTTATTAATGCTGTAAATTTGGAAGTCACTAGTCTTGATTTCGGAGAAGGCAGTGGCACCCCACTCCAGTACTCTTGCCTGGAAAACCCCATGGATGGAGGAGCCTGGAAGGCTGCAGTCCATGGGGTCGCTGAGGGTTGGACACGACTGAGCGACTTCACTTTCACTTTTCACTTTCACGCAGTGGAGAAGGAAATGGCAACCCACTCCAGTGTTCTTGCCTGGAGAGTCCCAGGGATGGGGGAGCCTGGTGGGCTGCCGTCTATGGGGTCGCACAGAGTCAGACACGACTGAAGTGACTTAGCAGCAGCAGCAGTCTTGATTGACACTTTGTGGACAGGAGGTAAGCACAGAATACATGTGTCAGAATAGGAAGACTGGGCTTCTTCTGGGCCAGGTCTCTGGAGAGGCATTTTTAAAGGGTGTTTCTGTTCTTCCAGGCTTAGGATCAAAACTTCAGGAAATGATTTGACGATAATGTAGTATTAATATGGAAAATGAAAATTCCCCCTGCCAAGGAAACTGCATTTTATCTCATCTCTTTCCCGAAAAATCCAAAAGATAGTATGTCAGTTAACTGTGTCAGGAAGAAATCAGCATTATTATAGTGACAACTTTTCACATGAATGACAATGGAAAAAAAAACAAAACAAAAAAAACCCAGGAAGGAGCAGATTTATCTAATTTACCAGGTAAAAACCTTTGGAAGGCTTTGATTTTCATGAGGGGGTGGTTGCTAACCCCAGGATGAAGAATTCAGCTGACATTTTCCATTCGTTTCTCTTTGTGGAATTCATCAGAGTGAAGCACATTTAATCAAAATACCAATTTTATAAAATGGAGGTGAAATACTTGTGGTAATGCAGAGATCGCTCTTTCTGTGGGTTTTCATAAGCGATTTTGATGACATGGTTTACAGACCGAGTGTTGGCGTGAAATCAGCTTCTTTCTTTCTCAGGAGCTGTTGTTAAAGTTCATGTTTGTAAAGGAGCTCCCCATGCACATCAAGCTTGCCTGGGTTTTCCTGCCATGCTGGTTCCCACGGGAGAAGGGATTCGTGGGGAAGCACATGCCTTTGCTTGGCCTCCTCTTCCCATCCCGGTCAATCACGAAGCCAGGATTGCTTTGCCTGTTGCTTTGCCCTTTTCATCATGGAAGGGACCATAGTCTTGATGTCCCAAGGGGGTGGGTAGCCCTGTTCTCTGATGCATCAGCTAAACATGGCGATGTGGGGCTTTTTCCAGAGTCAGTTCGTATTTCTGCAGAAAAACTCTAAAAAGGGTATAATGCTGGGAAGGAAAGTGCTGGAATTAATTAAGGCAAGAGTTGAACATGGCAGCTTGAAACAGTTTTGCCAGTATGTGGCAGTTCTTTCAATTTTATATTTAAATGTAATCTTTCTTTTTCAGATTTAGCATATTGTTAAGCATGCATAGATGTCATTTTCGTGATTTCCTTAGCCGTTTACCTTACCCCCTTGAACACTGACATTTTCCTGACTGCCACGCATGTGATATATTTCTTTGGCATCCAAAAGGTTAGTCTTGAGAAACTAATTTATCAAGAACTTAGGAGGCTGATCCTCCTTAAGCTGTGGCTTCCTCACAACTTGTAGGAGCTTCTTAGTAATTAAGATCAAATTTGTTCCCTCAGCTGGTTGAAACTGAATGCCCTCTGGTTCTGTTAGGCAGATCCATGGATTTGATGACTTGCTGTTTCTTTTCCTGCAGAATTCTAATTTCACTGGTGGCAGCCCCCAACCCCCCCTCCCCTGCCCTGGCCATCCTGCACTCGTATCCTGACAGTGGGTCTAATTAGGGACTTTATACAAAATAACTAGTGTAATCAATGGAAAACCTTGGAGCAAGTTTACAGTAAAGAAATAAAGGGGATCGTTTTTATGAAAAGAGAGGCAAACTTGGGTTTCAACCATGTACTGTCTTAGACAAACAGGCAAACACAACGGCTTATGTATGAGGCTCCCCCTGAAATTCAACCAGCTTAACATAAGTGTATTTCATTTTCAGGTATAAATGTTTATAAACATTTATAAACAGTCCTTAGGAAAGAACAAATCATGATTTTATTCATTTATTTGACTTTTATCTGTTTTAAAAGTTTTTTGATGTGGACCATTTTTAAAGTCTTTATTGAATTTGTTGCATACAATTTGTTACAATCGTGCTTGTGTTTTTATGTTTTTTGTGAGATCTTAGCTTCTCAACTAGGGGTTGAACCTGCGCTCCCTGCAGTGAAAGGCTAAGTCTAAACCACAGGACTGCCAGGAAAGTCTCATTACCTATACATTTTAATCTATAGATTCAGGGCTAATTATTTTCAAAGAGCAGGAGATTACTATTTCACCATGAGTATCTAGAAAGGATGTGTAGTAACAATGCATACGAATACCTGGCTCTGTGGAGGCAATGTAGGAACAGCTCAAATGCTCATCTATGGGATCAAACCTACCCATGAAAATACACTTATTGGCCTTTGCTTATAAAGAGTCTGTTTACTTCATGGAAGTTTATAATAAAACTTAAAACAACTCAAGGTTAGTGATTTCCAAATTGATGACCAGGAAGCAGGCTAAAGTTTGTACTGTCTCTAAATAAAAGGTTTGCTGAGAGATTAATGGCCTCTGTAAAACTTCAGGGCCACATTCAGCCTCGTTTAGGTTGTATCAAGCGTGTCAGCCCATTAATTATCTGAATGATAAATATAACTTCTTTAATTCTCTACAATGATAAGCTTTTGCTTAGAAACTCTGTGTACCAGGCAGTGTGCTGACAGAGAGCCGCTGACTCTGATGACCCTTGGGGTCTTTATCCATCTATTCTGTGTCAGTTATGCTGATCTCGTTTGATCTGTTCTGAAACTGGCCTGAATTGTTAAGGTTTTGTTTTGAGTTTTTTTCCATCAAGAGTCCATCTTTCATAAGCTGTGTTAATGCTGTCACTGATACATATCTTCTCCCAGAAATACACACCAAAATTTGGTTCCTAGAGATTTTTGCAAATATTTATATTGTTTTTTGGCTTCTGCTTCTTAAGGGACTATGGTTTTATATTTGGATAGGACTGTGCAAACCTTGAATATGCATACTGGCTAAGAAAAGCTGCGCAGTGCTTAAGATGACAGTTATCAGGTTCATACGAGAGAATCCTCCTAGACTGACTGTCCAGAGCCTGGGCTCCGGGTGTGGTGTGTGTAAACCCCAGGGATTGTGGGGCTGTCAGATACACAACTTGACTTTCACATCCCAATATCTCTATGAAATAAGTGATTACTGAGGACTCCACCAGTTCTAGACTTCTCCAGAAAAATTAAACAATATAGCTTTGATTGTATTCAATCAGGATACAGTTTCTCTGCTTAGGGTTTTTTTTTTAAGGCATTCTGGAAGCATCTGGGGTGAGAGCTACAGCAAACGGCTGCTAATGGCAGCAACACAGAAGGAATACGCATCTGTGCGTGTGGACAAATTAATAGAGAACAGGCTTTATACCTTCCCCTCCTTCCAGCGATTCAAATCTGCTTCAGTTCTGAGATGTATGAACCAGGCAGGAGGGGACAGTTGAAGAGTGTTTCATCCACAAACAGATGAGAAAAAGGTTGGCGGACAGCAGTGAAGAAGACCCCACGTGGGCGAGCATGCTTGAGTCGCTCAGTCGTGTCCAGCTTTTTGTGACCCCATGGACAGTAGCCCGCCAGGCTCCTCTGTCCATGGAATTCTCAAGGCCCGAACACTGGAGTGGGTTGCCATTTCCTCCTCCAGCCCATCTGTAAGTACAAGGAAATATATGAAGAGAGGAGACATGCTTAGTCAAGACCAAGAATCATGCTTGGTGATTCTAAGACCAAACAGAAAGAAAGGACTGGCGAGTCCTCTGTGAGTCAGTCCATCTGATGGTGTTTATTGAAACACGGATGCTGGCCCGGCTTCAGGAAATCCTATGATAAATGGAGAATTTGGGGATTAGAACGTGCCCGTCTTCTCCCTGCTCTAACCATCTGATGCACAGGTCCTGGCCAGTTAGTGGAGGTGTAAATTTCATCTCTGTGCTTCTTTCAAATGATAGATGCCATAGTAACTTTAAAATATTGAATAAGATAACCGAGCATGAATTTTTAAATTCTGCAATTAAAAGACTTTGTTCAAAATGCCATTAATTTTGAGTTTAGGTGGGAAAGAGAAGCAGAATTCCTCCGTGTCCTTTTTCCTTCTGCAAGTGAATTATAACTTTTTAGAAGGTGAAGTAAATACTAATGAGCCCTGTATTCTTGTATCACTTTGAGTGGTCTGTTGCTGAGTTCTTGAGGCTTCTTGCTTCCTTTTTTAAAAATTGTAACTGTATTTTATAATACATGATGTCTTCCCGGGTATGTTCACCTGTAGCTGTTCATTTACTCAGCAAATACTTACGGGAGATCTATGATACATATTCTATGCTAGGCACTCAACAGCAGTAAATAATGACCATGGCCTCTGTATTCAAGGAGCTTATAGACTAGTAGTAGAGCAGGTGGCTGGGACTGGGATAAACAGATGTTGCTGAATGTTCTTTTTGAGGAAGTGAGCGTTACCTGGAGATCTGAAGGATTCATTAGGCCCCATCAGGTAAGGATGGGCGGGTGCTGGGGGATGGGAAGAGCTCTGGTCCCATGACCTAGGTCTGGGGTCAGAGCCAGGGAAATCTGGAGCTGTGAGGTTGGAGGCATCTGTGGGAGCTCCCACGGAGGGTGTGAGGTCTGTAGGCTGGGTATGAGAGCAGAGGGTGATGTCTGCGTGGCCTGTTGGCCTGGGGTGACTTCATGGGGATGGGTGAGGTGACTCAGGGAGAGCACGCAGAGGCTGGGCCCTGGCCGCATCCCTGAGCACCATGGGTGCAGAGGCTGATGGAAGCAGAAGGGGCTGCAGGGAAGGACTATGACGTTAGGGAGCACGCGGAACAGTGTTTCCAGAAGTAGCAAGGGGTGGCCACACCAAAGGCTGCTGAGAGGTCCAGGGAGGTGGGAAAATGCCCATGCGGTTCAGCACCACAGGGTCATGCCCCCACTGCAGAGAGCAGCTCCAGGCAGCAGGGAGGGTTGAAGGTACACTGGAGGCAGGTGGAGGGCGCACAGCAGGTGAGGCAGTGGGCAGAGCGGATGGAGATCTGGTTTTGAGATGTCTGGGAAGAGAGCAGATTGACGGCCAGCTGCAGAACTGGGGTGCGGCAAGGGAGAAGTTTATGTTGTCTGACCAAGGGGAGGGTCTGGTGTCTGTTTTTGCAGCACATAGTTGCTTGCAGATGGGAATACTCCAGAAGAGAGAGAGAGAGATATATGAGGGATGTGAGAGGGCTGGTCCCCAAGCTCATCGCTTAGTGATGGGGGAGGACGTTGTGTGGGGACAGAGCCCATGGCAGCCGACCTTTGGTTCCTGGAGTTACAGGTGGGGACGTGATTTTCTTGGGCTCCAAAATCACTGCAGCCATGAAATTAAAAGATGCTTGCTCTTTGGAAGAAAACCTATGACTAACCTAGACAGTGTTAGAGACATCACTCTGCCAACAAAGGTCTATATAGTCCACGCTATATTGTTTTTCCAGCAGCCATGTATGGATGTGAGAGTTGGACTATAAAGAGGGCTGAGTGCTGAAAAATTGATGCTTTTGAATTGTGGTGTTGGAGAAGACTCTTGAGAGTCCCTTGGACTGCAAGGAGATCAAACCAGTCCATCCTAAAGGAAATCAATCCTGAATATTCACTGGAAGGACTGATGTTGAAGCTGAAGCTCCAATCCTCTGGCCACCTTTGATGTGAAGAGCTGAGTCACTGGAAAAGACCCCAATTCTGGGAAAGACTGAAGGCGGGAGGAGAAGGGGAAGGAAGAGGATGAGATGGTTGGATGGCATCACTGATTCAGTGACCATGAGTTTGAGCAAGCTCCAGGAGATAGTGAAGGACAGGGAAGTCTGGTGTGCTGCAGTCCATGGGGTCACAAAGAGTCGGATGCGACTGAGCGACTGAACAACAGCAATGTGATCACTTGCCTATTTCGGTGAAGGATGGGGGAGGTCGCCGCAGAAAGGGGAGGGAGGAGGCGCAGGAGTGGCATGGGCACTGGGGAGGAGGAAGAGGCGTGGTTGTGTCGGGAGGGGCTGAGAGCTGCCCGGGAAGTGTGGGGCAGGGACAGGAGCTTGGGTCTTACCCGGGAATCTCGAATTATCAGTTCAGCCCCCTTTCCTCTGGCCGAGTCGGGATCAGCATGTCGCCCGAGGAGGCATGCCTGATGGAGCTGGGGTCAGGTAGAACCCACGTCCTGACTCCCCGTCCAGTGCCCATTGGTCAGTCCCAGTTCACCCTTAAAAGCTGTTAACCCTGGAGGGGAGCAGGGGAGCTTGACTGTTCGCATCAGGACGCTGTCCAATGGTGGTGTGCCTCCCCCTTTCAGCATCAGACGAGTCTTGTCGCACATGCACAGTGAGAAGGGCACGGCTCACCCCGCGGTAAAGTGCAGCGTTTCCAGCTCCTCCTCCCTCTGACCTGATTGTGTGCCCTTAGCACACAGGGAGGCAGCGTAATTAGAGTTCCGGGGGCTGTGTTATCAGTAATGGAAACACCACAGTCAGAAGTCTCTTTAGCCCTAAGCACTACTACCATTGGGGCTAAATGGCTCCCCTGGGTGCCTGAGCTGCTCGCCAGCAGCCTCAGCAAGAGGAAGGGGGCAGGGGACGGGGACCAGGGCAGGGGACGGAGGGGGAAGAGATGTCTCCCCTCCTGCTCACCCCCCTGAGCAGCTGGGGGCCTCAGGGTCTCAGGTGGGCAGCGACGGGTCTCGGGAGGGGTCAGCAGGAGCCGACGTTTACCAAGTTCACCTTTGGGGCTGCACACATAGCATGCATGGCGGGTCTCAGAGGCAGGTCCCTTTCTTTCAGTTTCATAGGCCAGGAGGCTGAGCTTCACAGGATGCAGAGGGTCATAGAACTCGCAGGTTCTGGTGGGGGGAAGAGTCCCTGAGAAGGGGGCTTAGACGGTAAAGAATCCGCCTGCAGTGCAGGAGACCTGGGTTCGATCCCTGGATCGGGAAGATCCCCCTGGAGGAGGGAATGGCAACCCACTCCAATATTCTTGCCTGGAGAGTTCCGTGGATAGAGGAGCCTGGGGGCTCCTATATTTCATGAGATCGTAGAGTCAGACACAACTGAGCGATCAACACTTTCTTTTAAAGAAGCGATATAACTGCGGGTTTCTAAGTTGGTTCTCCCTTTCCCCTATCCACCTTAACCTCCAGTCCATTGAAACTCTGATAACGAATCCAGTCGCTACTTTGCAGATGTGGGAACTTCACGGATGGGAGGTGAGACACAAGAGTGATGAGGAGTGATGTTGAGAGCCAAATTGTGGCTATGTTTGCTGTGGATTTGGGGGATAACGGACAGTTTATAACCTTCGTGGGGGTGCCGGGGGTGGTCAGGCAGGGAGGGATTCACTTTCTGTTTTTGTTTTTACTTTTTCTTTTGTATTGGAGTATAGCCGATTAACAATGTTGTGACGGTCTCAGGTGGACTGCAAAGGACCTCAGCCATGCATACACACATATCCATTCTCCTCTAAACTCCCCTCCCATCCAGGCTGGCACATCTCATTGAGCAGAGTTCCCTGTGCTGTCTAGTAGGTCCTTCTTGGCGCTCGGTTTTAAATACAGCAGTGTAAACCTGTCCAAGGGAGGGCTTCACCTTGCAGGCTCCCCTGCTGTTCAATTACTGACTTGAAGGACGGGTCCTTTGGAGGCTGGTGGTGATGGATGAAGCCCTGTCAGGATATCCTTCAATAATTAAGAAACAGGTAGTGGAAATTCCGTCTTAACTCCTGAAGCAGGGAAGCGGCCCCTGCATGGATCTGTTGGAGGAGCGGACACACGCCAACCCCTCAGCGGAAGCCCCCCATCAGGTGTCCGAGGGGGTCAGTGGGTGCTTCTGCTCCAAGAGATGGACCCGGGTGAACCCCTCGCTTCCCTCTATGACTCCAGCAGTAAAAACACAGACCCTGCTTTCCAGAAGGAATGCCAAAAAAGCTCTGCCATCAGAAGAGAAGTGGAGTATCTTGAAAGAATTAACACTGAGTTTTTTTTTTTTTTTTTAATACACGGATCAACCTTGAACTCCGGCACCCTGTTTTGTGTCAGTTATTAATTGCAGGGTGAAGCTTCCCACCTATTTCCAGCCCCGAGCGCACCCTTCTTGGCTCCGAGTCCTGACCCTCTATCTCAGCAGTGAGACAGACTGTCCCTACTTTGATCCTGGTTGGCCTCACCGCCGCAAGAAATGTCATGGCCATCAGTCAGGGGCCCAGGAGTGTCCCCAGAGACGCCGAGGCCTGTCCAATGCAGCCTGGGGAGCGCTGGTAGAAGGCAGTGCGGGCCAGGCTGAGTTCAACAGGTGCCCTGCGTCTGGACTGTTCACTCACCCGGACACTGCCTGCTCACCAGCCTGTCCCGCTTTCTAGGTCAGCCTCAGCAGAATAGCCCTCAGGCCCTCGAAAGTCATTTTCTTCAAGTAAAATCCTGTACTACTAACGAGAAGGAATCTTAAATAACCTGGAGAGTTTAACCAGAATAGAAACTTCATTTTCCTGACCCCAAATTATATCAGGCCCTGGTAGCTCCCCTCACGTCCTAGCAGCCACGTGATGATAAGTTTGGGCTAGAATCACATTATTAAATTATTTGTGCAGCAATTAGCAGTTGTTTAGCCTTTATTCTGAGGCTTCTTTTAAAAAAAAAAAAAACTATTTAAGTAAACCTTAATAATGCTACTGTCTAAAATAGATATTGTATTAGTCTTACATCAAATGAGATGAAAGTTAAATCTATAAAATGTTGAGTCTCTTAAATCTAATGAAGGATGGAATATATCCTGTTAATTTGTCAAACTTCCAGAGAAACGCCTACATGAGACAGTAAAGATTAATCAAGCCCTAGTAAGAGGGAATTTGAAAAATACAGTTTTCTAATTATACAGTCTCTTCTCAGTGGGCCAAGGTTAATGCGTTCTGAATTCTGACAGTCAGTAATATAAAAGAAAAAAGACCAAAGCATATGAATTGTCTTATAATTACCTGAAACAGAGGTTCTCCTTCTAGCAATCAAGAACTTTTGGAAGCATCAATCTGATATTTTCAGCATTTGATTCTTTTCCTTTTTAACAATGTTGAGAATCAGTGAAGGTTTCTGTGTCACTGTTTGTGCTTAACAAATATACATATAGTATTTGGAGACTTCTTTTGCTTATTGCTCAGCCATAGGTGAGTAATTCTGGGTAAACAGAAAATGAGTCTTCTTGTGTGTAACAATTTAACTGTCTTCTGAATACTTCCTAGATACTGTGTCTCTTGGGAATACTTGGTCCTGATTCCTACACTGAATGTGGAAACCAGGCTCCTCTTGAGATCAGTAACAGAACCATCCTCCTTGCTTGGTTTTTGTGCTTAGGCCTGTTTGTAGTTCCAGCTGAAGCTCTTCCTAAGCTCCATCATAAGAACGCTAACACTCAAAAAGATAAAGGCACTCTTTAACTTGGTGTCATCCGATATCTGCGGAGTGTTTATCATAGTGGACTCTGCCCCCCACCCCCAAAGAAGAAGGCTGCGGAGAATATGGGAAATTGGGGTTAGAAATGTAGATTTCAGGGTTTTACAAATAGATCTGCTCTATGAGAATCTATGAATGGATGAATTCTCAAAGTTGACCATTGTGGGAAGAAAACCAAAGAGCAGGATTGCACCTTGGGAATTGCCCAGAAACCTGAGAGCAGGGCAGAGACGCACAGAGATAGGGTCTGGTGATGCTGAGAGGGCTGCTGGGGGGAGAGGGGTCGAGAATCAGGGGCCAGGAGAGCAGGGAACCCAGAGATTGAAGCCAGAAAGGGACTGGATTCAGGTAAGGAGGAGGCTGCCTGGTGGGGTGTGGGCGCAGCCTCTTCTATGCATCTCTCCGCAATGATAATCACTTTGGGAGCTTGGAATTGGCCCCCAGGGAGTATTTCTACCACAGAAATTGGCAGATTGGAGTTTCAGCTTTGCAGTCCAAGGGACATGTATATAACCCTAGGGCTTAGCTTTTTTTTTTTTAAATAGTTGGTTATATACATGTCCCTTGGACTGCAAAGAGATCAAACCAGTCAATCCTAAAGGAAATCAGTCCTGAATATTCTTTGGAAGGACTGACGCTGAAGCTGAAACTCCAATCACTTTGGCCACCTGATGCGAAGAACTGACTCATTTGAAAAGACCCTGATGCTGGGAAAGATTGAAGGCAGCAGGGAGAAGGGGACGACAGAGGATGAGTTGGTTGGATGGCATCAACGACTTGATGGACGTGAGTTTGAGCAAGCTCTGGGAGTTGGTGATGGACAGGGAAGCCTGGCGTGCTGCAGTCCATGGGCTGCAAAGAGTTGGACACAACTGAGCAACTGAACTCAACTGTATACATGCTGTGGCATGTTACAGAGGTCACCAGGTTTCCATGAACTAGTATTTCTTAAACTTTTTACATGGCGATCCAGCAAATAAAGGTTATACCCAGGACAGTTTTTAGGAACTTACTTAACTTTGCCAGGGCAGTTTTGGAGGGGAAGCAAGGGTCAGGGCCACTGAGACTGGAGGCAGCGGAGCTAAGAGGTCAGCCAGGCCAGGGAGACTTTCAGACCCGGGGACCCAGGCTGACAGCACAGGGGGGCCCCTGAGTGTCAGGTGCTTCCAGGGGTGGGGATGGGGGGCTTCTCCCCTCAACCCTCAGAGGCAGGCTTGAGACGCAGGTGTTAGAGTTCGGTGGCTGGGGCAGGTGTTGGATGCATCTGCAATTGGAGGGGTGCATGGGTTAGCAAGGGCAGCGAAGCGTGGGTGGGACGCCTGGGTTTCGCTTTTGTCTTGTCTGGTTTTGAACATGCAGGATGGTGGATTGTGACTTGTTCCTTTACTCACGTGTGCCCAGCACTCAGCCGCTTAAATGCCTGGGAGACCTCTTGTTTCTCTAACAAGAAGCTCTGTATTCTCCATTCTGTGATGTTTGTAGTTAAGAGACAGGAAGTCTGTTTTATAGTCCTGTGTATTACTTCTATAAATTACCCTTGATACAGGGATGTCGGATGCCACCCAAGAGAATCTGTTTCATGTGATAATTTTCATTAATGAGTGCAGACATAATGTTAAATTTTGCCCCAAACTGCCTCCAATGAATTAGAGGAAGGTAGTTTCAATGTGACTGTTTTTAAGAGAGGCAAAAGAAGACCATATCCTAGTGTTTCCTAACAGATTCAGAAACTGCAGTTCTGAATATTAATACCAGCACCATCAAAAAACAGTCATTAGAGGGGAAAGCATATTTTTACTATTTGAATTTAAGAGGACCTTCTGTATTTTCCCCAATGTCCCCATCAATAATTGGAATCTGAATTCCCTCCTTTATTCATTCAGTAAATATTTAACACCCATTATGTTCATGGCATAACACTGGGCTCTGGGGGAGTTACGGAGAACCTGAAAGGCTGGGCTCTGCCCTCAAGGGGGAAGTAAAAGAAACAATTACATCTAATTGTTTTTAACACTGAGCAGTGTTAATACCAGCTAGGGAACATCTTGGTCACCCAGGAGGGAAATGAGGCTAACGGGGCCCCTCCCAGGCCAGTGCCCTGAGAGCCCTGAGCGTCCCCCCATCCCGGGGTTTACAGCACAGAGCCTCGGGGAGCCAGGCTCCGGTCCCTCTGCAGTCAGCGAGGATTGTTCTCTGCCTGGCTGTGATCTGATGAAACACAGCTTTTTTTTTTCCCCTTTAGAATTTCTTAACAATGCCAGAGATGTTCATTTCCACATGCGGCTAAATCGTGGTTATTCATAGGCTAAAATGAGGGCCCCTCAACATCTCGAGAGGCCCTTGGTCAGCTTTCTGCCTGCAGCATTGCAGAGCTGCTGCAGGGTTTGCAGGGACACTTAGCACGTCCCCCGAAAACTGGAGACCTGGGGAGGAAGTGGAGCGGGGTCTGTGTCTTGTCTGAGCCAGAGTAAAAGTGCATTGATTAAAAAAAAAAAAAAGTGCATTGACCAAGCGAGCATGCCCTGGCTTGAATACATGAGAGCCATGAGTTCAGGCCTCTCTTGTTTTAAGGCCTTGTAGACTGAGAGAAAAACAGAGATCATAAGAGCTCTTATTCAGAGCTTATTCAGGGTCTTACTGAGGACTGTAGCCAGGATTCAGCCTCTCAGGTCGGTCAGAGGAGCAGCTCAGAAGAGATAGCTAGGGAAGTCTGTGTATACATGATTTGGCTAAGGAGTTTGTGCCATCAGTATAAGCCAGTCGCGAGAAACAGGTATCTCAGTTAATGAGTTTAGTGCTTTCCTAAGTCCTGAATATTTATTGGAAGGACTGATGCTGAAGCTGGAGCTCCAATACTTTGGCCACTGATACGAAGAACTGACTCACTGGAAAAGACCCTGATGCTGGGAAAGATTGAAGGTAGGGGGAGAAGGGGATGACAGAGGATGAGACGGTTGGATGGCATCACCAACTCAATGGACATGAGTTTGAGTTAAACTCCAGGAGTTGGTGATGGACAGGGAGGCCTGGCTGTGCTGCAGTCCATGGGGTTGCAAAGAGACGGACATGACTGAGTGACTGAACTGAACTGAACTGAAGTATGGGAAGATTCATGAATCTGGGATCATCAAAATATTTTCTTGGAATCGGTACCTGATTTTTTCCTGAAAGATGTCACTAACTGTCTAAGGGCCTGTTCTGCCTGCTTTCCCAGAGCCCAGAGTGCCTGTGTCTGTGCTGTGTCCTGAATTCCTTTCAGGGTGCACGGCAGGTCAGTGACTGCAGTGGCTGCTGACCTGATCTTGTAGAACCGGTTGGTAAGCAGCAAGTTTTACAGCCTCAATGCTCCTGGAGGAAGGTGCTCAGGGTAGAAGGTGGATGAGTTGGAAATGGAGGGGGAGATCTTGGAAGGCCCTATATTAAGAATTAGGACTTTTGTATGATTTGGACCAGGGCCAGATGGTAATTCATTCAATAAACATTTATCTAGCACTGGTGTGCCTGGAATGTGTTAGGCCCCCCTGCAGATACGAGAGGATTCTATAAGGCAGTGTTTCCTCAATGTGTCTGCAAAGAGAATCTCAAAAATTCCAAAGCCCTGACCATTCCCCAGACCATCACAGTGTCCAGGTGTGGGACACAGATGTGGGTGCGTCCTCCCTGGGGGAGTCCAACGGGGCAGACAAGTCTGCAAATCACAACCACAGGAACAATTTTAGATAATGCAGCCAGAAACTTAAGTGATGTTATTAGAAAGCAATACAGCAGCCTGACAAAGCAGGTCTAGGACTCTGGCGTAGAGCCCAGTGGGGAAGGATTCTAGCTTCTTCCCAGGAGTGCCCTGTGGGTTAGGTGATGGGAACAGCTCGCCAAGTAGCTGGGAAGATGGGTGGGCTGCAACAGGTGCAGGACAGGAGAGGAGGGGGCCTCCTTAACCCTGGACTCAGTCAAGCCTGGGGATGCCTTTAGATCACCGACTGGGGTCACTGACCTGTATAGCAAGAACTCGACTTTCCATGGTCATTAAGTGGTTGGATGTTTTTCTTTCTGGTGACAAACTGCTGGTTATCCGCTGATCTTTTTCTTGGGGGTGTGTGAACGGAGAACCGTATGGTGCAGCAGATCCCTGGGGACAGAAATGCTTAGCTTCACTTCCTGATTCTCTTGCTCTTAAAATTGCTCTTTGCCCTTTTAATGGCTCGGGCAAATATCCCCGCGTGTGCTTATCAACACACAAATGGTGCGGCAGTTCCATCCCCAGGGTCTCGTGGAGCCGTGAACTCTTGCTCTGCGTGGGGTGGGCGAAGACACTTGACCTCAGCCCCTCCTGGCTGCTCTAGGTGCCGACAGGCCCAGGGCTGCTGCGGTCAACAGTTTCGCTGCTCATCGCCAACCCGTCAGTCCAGGCAGCGCTTGTTTTTCAGTAGTTTCCATCTCTAATCAATTTTTGAAAAATCGAGTCTATCGTCTGTGTGATTTCAGAGGGGCAAGCGGAATGCCTCAACACTATCAGCAAATTCTTCACGAGCTTGCAGTCTTAAGGTTTTCTTTCTCTTTCAAATCTGCAGTGTGCCACGCCGAGCTGAATGCCATTATGAACAAAAACTCAGCAGACGTGAAAGGCTGTACCATGTACGTCGCCTTGTTCCCGTGTAATGAATGTGCTAAGCTCATCATCCAGGCAGGTAGGACCCGGGCCGTCCCATTTGTCGCGTCTGCATCTCTGCCTGCTCAATGCAGATGTGTTTGATCTTAAATCGCTATTGTTTAGATCTAAATTAATTGCACTATCAACTTTGCAAGGTATTTCCTGTGTTTTATTTTTGAACAGTGCCAGGTATTCTAAGACTAATTGCATCCTCTGTGATTCTTAGCATGTTTTTAATTTAGTTTGCAACTTCTTAAACTGCAAGCTGCCAAAAAAACAACACAGGCGTTGCGTATAATTACTGTCAAGTTACCATTTTCTGACATATTGTGCATAGATTAGGGGGGAGGGAGAGAAGTGAACTTCTGTCAGAAATAAGGTCAGCTGGGAGTCTCTATATGAAATTTTAATTTGTCTCTAATATATGGTAGATACTTGGGATGTAAACATCTTTCTACATATAAACGTCGTTAAGGCTCAAATGGTCCGACTTCAGGTTTTTCTCACATTACGGTTACCATAAATCTGCACCATTGTGTGCTGAATATTTCACCTTTTTCAAACTGTCACATCTCAGATTCAGTTACACTTTATCTCCATAAAGCTCTCGGCTTGAGATTTAAAGACTTATCATGTTAGCCAGATGTGTGCTTTAACGGGGCTGTTTATCACAAGCCCATGGATCTCTGAGCAGAAGGGATCTGGGGGGTTCAGGATCGAGAGTCTCCATTAAGGAACATTGTGGGCTTCCTCATTGGCGGCACACCATCCTCTGCGAGTTTTCCTTGCCATCCTCAAGCACAGAGGTGACGGCGGGTGCGTGGAAGAGCAGCTTCCAAGGCTGGTGGAGGAGTGGGTGACATGTCACATGCCCTCCAGACTCTTGGCCCTCATGCTCGAACCGCCCAGTGAGACAGGGAAGGAAACCAGATGGGCCCTTTGTCTTGGACTGGTCTGCTGGCTTGAACTGGTCTGCAGAGTCTTTACTTGGCAGTACGCTGGTCCACATCTTTGATGGTGCCAGCCTTCTGTACCACCCCCACTAGCTTCTTGAGTTAAGGAGTCATTGCCTTGTGAAAAAAAGAATATTCGATTGCCTGCAGTAAAGAAAATTTGTTAATCGGATCAAGGCTTGACTATTTGACATGTTTTCACTTTGCATTTATTAAAAAAAAAATCCATAAAGACTGGAGGGCAGATGACATATCATCCGTCCACTGCTGTATCTGACAGCAGCAGACACAGGTGTCAGTAACTGGACGGCGTGTGCTGGTGCACTCAGGAAGCGTGACCCGTCAGACTCGCCCGGGGCTCCTGTCTGCATGCCTGTTGCAGTGTCTCTGCGTGCCCATAATGAGATTTCTTCCATCGTTGCCTTTTAAGGTATAAAAGAAGTTATCTTCATGTCTGATAAATACCACGACAGCAATGAGACAACAGCTGCGAGGCTCCTGTTTGAAATGGCCGGGGTCTCCTTCAGGTGAGTGGGAACCACTGGGGGAGAAGGCCTTGGGAAAAGCCTGATGAAGACTGCACGTTTGACCTTGTCTGCTCTTTGATTTCTGCCTGGGAGGCCTGACTGCCACACTTGGGAGCCTCTTTTATTTTTTTTTAATTGAAGCGTAGTTGACTTACAATGCTGTGCTAATTTCTGCTGTACAGCCAAGTGATTCAGTTATACATATATATATATATATATATATATATACACACACACACACACATTTTTTTTTTAATATTCCTTTATGGTTTATCATAGGATACTCACTATGGTTCTCTGTGCTACACAGTAGGACCTTGTTGTTTATCCATTCCATTCATGAAAGCTTACATCTGCGAACCCCAGCCTCCCACTCCATCTCTCCCCCAGTGCCATCACCCTTGGCAACCACAAGACTGTTCTATATGTTTGTGAATCTGTTTCTCTTTCATAGATACCTGTGTCATATTTTAGGTTGCACATAGAAGGGATACCATGTGGTATTTGTCTTTCTCTTTTCTGACTTGCTGCACACAGTTTGATCATCTCTGGTTACATCCATGTGGCATCATTTCATTCTTTTCTATGGCCGAGTAGTACTCCACTGTGTATGTCTACCCCATCTTCTCTATTCATTCACCTGTCGATGCACATTTAGGCTGCTTCCATGTGCTGCCTGCTGTGAATAGTCCTGCTGTGAACATAGGGGTATGTGTATCTTTTGGGGGTTAGAGTTTTGTCTGGATACAGGAAGCACCTTTCTAAATATGATGAGTTTCGGCTCTAAAGATTATCCTCAGGGTTGATTTTAATGGGTGGTGACAGAAGTATTGGAAGACGGTGTAATGATTACACTTTAATATTAATGGCTTCCCAGGGCTTGAACTAATTATTCTGGTAGTGACAAATTTTAAAATTCACACATTTTATTATATTAACATTAAACCTTTCTAAATTTTGCAGATGTAACATAACAACTCTGGCATAAAAAAAATTTAAGGTGCAAGTAACCTGCTAGGTTGGAACGCTGGGACTTCTTTTTACAGGAATAGTTTAAGTTGGGATTTAAAGTTGTTGAGATTTGTGTGCTTTTCTTTGCTATGCACATATCGGGAGGTACATGTTACTGGCAAGTCAGTCCAACCACCTTTGGTTTCTGGTAGAAACTTCTTTTAGACTGAAAACTCCTGAAGATGTTCCTTTAGAGTATCTGTGGTCCACAGCTGGGGTCCTTACAATTGGTAACATGGCTAACTTTTTGGATTTTTTAGGGATGTAGGTTATGTAATGAATCTCTTGGACTATTGTGCCTTATGAGAAACAAATTATTTACAAGTCGTAAAGAGTCTGTCTGGGTTGGGAAGATCCCCTGGAGGAGGGCATGGCAGCCCACTCCAGTATCTTGCCTGGAGAATGCCATGGACAGAGGAACCTGGCGGGCTATAGTCCATGGGGTCGCATGGTAGGACATGGCTGAAGCACCTAAATAAGCAGCAGCAGCAGCAAAGAATCTGCCTGCCAATGTGGGAGACACAGGTTTGATCCCTGGGTTGAGAACATCCCCTGGAGAAGTAAATGGCAACCCTCTTCAGTATTCTTGCCTGGAGAATTCCTTGGACAGAGGAGCCTGGCCGGCTATAGTCCATGGGATTGCAAAAGAATCAGATACGACTTAGTGACTAAACAACAATAATTAGATATTTACTGTTTACTGATTTTTTAAAGAATATGTTTAGTCCTCAAGTATGTTCTTTTTACCTTTTTGAGAAGATACATTAATGAGTAAAAAAAAAAAATCTTGAGTTTATTTTACTTCTGCATTTATAGAACATGATTTTTAAAATGACTCTTCATTAGAGCTGGCTGACTTTGGCTATGCACAAGAGCAAAAGAAAATGTACTTTTTTTTTTTTTTTTTTTGCTTTAGAGCAATTGCAGGTTGGCTGCAGAAATTTCCTAAGCAATAAGATAAATCTGGTGGGGAAACTAGTCATCGGATGTCATGCCGTGCAGCTAAGTTGTTAGAAATCCTCTGATTCCCCAGTAATTCATGAACTCAGCCAGCTGACGAACACTCAAACCAAGCCACCCCATGCCTCTTTTTTTGTCTTTAGTCTTTTCCTGTCCCTGTTTCTCTCAGTATGGTGCACTCTAATTGGCTCCTATAGAGACAAAATATCAAGTGAATCCCAGGGAATTTTTTTTTTCCCTCCCTGCAGAAAATGTAGGTTAAGCCAAAGTAAACAAATGGCTCTAACTCCTCACTGGATAATGTCTTTCTATGTTTTGTTTCTTAACTTTAGGAAATTCACACCAAAGTGCAGCCAGATTGTCATTGACTTTGATTCAATTAACAGCAGACCAAGTCAGAAGCCGCAGTGAGCGCCATCTCATTAAATCTCCCGAAGACTGGGATTATCCTCTTCTAAGAAGCTGCTAATGTGTCTCATCTTGAAGTTACACATAACTTTTTAATAGCCGGGATGGCCAAAGTCGACATCTAAAGAGTATAAAACCTCAAGTCTTCCCGACTCCCTCTCCAGTCTCATGGAATCTGCATCTGTTGAAACTCTTGATTTAGGGTTTAAAGTAAAGGCGTCGCCCCCTCCGGTCTCCGGTCTCCGGTCTCCTCCGGTCTCCAGTCTCCTGGTTCACCGGTGGCTCTGCAGAAGGGGGTCAGCCGTGTGTCATCCACTGTTTCACAGCCACTCTTCAACACCACGTGTGTTGGCAACAAACATAATTGTGGTTGTGTTCCTTCCAGGATGAGCAGACACCCTGCACTGAACATCTGGCCTCGGGGAGAAGAGAGAGACCCATAGGACAGTAGCATTTAGGCATTTGCTCTGGAGAGTTGAGGGGACGCCCCCACCCACCCAGAAATCCTGCAGAGGGTGCACCTTCATCCTGACGGGTGATGAGTGTCGCTGAGGCAGGGGGTTCTTTTTCCACTTCTGCGGTCCTGCCACCCCTGGGGTGGTGGCGCCCTGTCCTTCTAGGGGCTGGGGACCCCTGTTGTTCCAGCTTCTCACTCTTGGTTTGTGGGGGATGCGGAGCTCTTACCTTAGCATCTCTGAGTAACGAGTTGCTCCCGGAGGAGGCAGCCTGTCTCCCTGCCTCGCCCCAGGTCCACACCCTGCTGGGTGGTGGGTTGTATGGGTGGAAGGGTGGGCATGCACCTGCCGCCCCACGTGCCACCAGGGACCATTTCCAAGGCTGCCCTCTTCTTGCCTATCAGTGAAATGGGAGCAGGTTTCCGTTTCGTCCAGGTCTGTTGGTGATGCGAGCTCCCATGTGCGCCTGGCGCCCTGCCTTCATCATCGACATGAATCTCACCTTCCTAATCACCGCCGTTTGGGGAATGGGTCACAGCACACCTTGTCTTTAATCTCATTTAATTCTTATTAAATGCGCTCAGTACCTTCGTTGAGAAAATGGTTTCTTTATCCTAAAGATTATGACCGTTTAAAAAGACTCTCCTCTTTTTATGAGTTTTTATTTTGTCTCTGAGGTTCTGCACTCCAGATTCTGGGGCATTTGTAATTTGGCTCCTTGCCAACATTATTAAAATCGTATTAGAATCCGCCACGCTGAGGTATGTTCATTTTTATATTATAATGATGTGATCGACTCTGTTTCTGTCATCTCCGGGTTGTCTCTGAAGCACACTGCATGTATTTTATTTTATTTTTTTCCATCTAGCATAACCTGGCAGACAACATAAAAACCTGACCATAATGCATTATCTGAACCCCAGGAAACTCTTGGGAGAAAACTCCCACAGGAGGTGGTGGTGGTGGTTTAGTCTCTAAGTCATGTCCAACTCTTGCTACCCCATGGACAGAGGAGCCTGCTTCTCTGTCCCTGGGATTCTCCAGGCAAGAATACTGGAGTGGGTTGCCATTTCCTTTTTCAGAGACACTGCATGTATTTTAATGCTCAGAGAACAGATTGAGGCACCGATGCTGTGTGCCTTCCCCGGGGCTGATGGGTGATACGTCTCCATGGACTAGAAACGAGATATGCAGGAAGGCTGTCTTCCCCCTCTGTCTCCCCAGCACGCCCTGCTCCCATCTCAGGTGTGGCTGTCCGACAGGTCATCTCAGCAACCTGACTGGTCCCAGGCCCTCCTCCCTCCCAGAATCCTCCAGTCTCCAGTCTGGCTTTTCCTGCTGTTCTCCTATCGCATTCTTTCTCTAAACATCCTTTACTCTCCTCAGTTTTTTTTCTCTATTATCTCCTTCAAACCCCCCACCCTCTGCTGTAAAATGCACAGAACAAAAAGTAGGTAGACAAAAAAAATCAGTATAGATAAAGATGGACAATATAGGTTAATATTTTTATGTTGCTGTAAATGAGTTGTGAGCCATTCTGGCAGGGATGGTGCCAGTGGTAAAGAACCCGCCTGTCAATGCAAGGAGATGTAAGAGATGTGGGTTCGATCCCTGGGTTGGGAGGATCCCCTGGAGGAGGGCAGGGCAACCCACTCCAGTATTCTTGCCTGGAGAATCTCATGGACAGAGGAGCCTGGCGGGCTACAGTCCATAGAGTCAGAGAGTCAGGCACGAGTGAAGCAACAGCATGTTCGCACTTGTCATTGTTACATCACATCTGCGAATACGCCTAGGGGTTAGTATCCTGTCCAGTCAGCCCTCGGTGATCCTGGATTCCACATATGCAGGTTTAACCAACCTCAGATCAAAAATGTTCGAGAAAAAAAAACCCCAGAAAGTTCTTAAAAGCAAAACTTGAATTTACCATGTCCATTTATTTCCAGGCAGATGTCTATTTACCGTGTTCTGCAGATACTGCGTTTCTTACATATGGAAGGTTTGTGGCAACCCTTGTTGGAGCAAGTCTATCAGCAGCATTTTTTCAATGGCATCTGCTCACTTCATATTTCTGTGTCACGTTTTGATAATTCTCACAATATATTAAGCTTCTTTATTAATGTTTATTATGGGGATCTGTGATCTTTGAGGTTACTGTTGCAAAAAGAATATAACACTGAAGATTCTGATGATGGTTAGCATTTTTAGCAGTTAAGTATTTTTTGATTAAGGTATATGCATTTTTTGGCATAATGCTGTTGCACACTTAATAGACTGTAGTGTAGTGTAAACATGACTTTTGGAAACCAAAAAATGCACATGACTTGATTTATTGTGATACTTGCTTTATTGCAGTGGTGTGGGACAAACCCTAAATACCCCTGAGGTCTTGCCTAGATGTAGGTTTATATTGTATTTACAACTATTTACTTAGGTATGATAAGTGATCTAGAGAGGACTTAAACTATGCAGAGGATATTCATGGGTTATATGCAAATACTGTGCCATTTTATTTAAGGGACTTGAGCACCTATGGATTTGGGTATCCACGGGGGTCCTGGGACCAATCCCCTAGGATACCAAGGAATGACTGTAGTGCATTTAATTTACTTAATTTTGATATTGTCATATTTTGTCCCATTTTATTTTTAGTGAAAATAATTTTTTTTTCATTGCCTTCCTGGGAGGAGGTTAACAGGGAGGATCCTTGCTAGAAAGGAAGCACGTTTTTTGATAGTCTGCTGGGTTGTGTTTGTGGTGGTGATCGCCCATGGGTGGGGATATAAAGTGTCCATGTATAGCCACGTTGCTGAACTTCCTGGTGACTGGAGTGCACATAATTCCTGTGTTAGTTTCCCATATCACTGTAGGAGCAGTGGAATCTTCTGTCCAGAGAACTTGGTAGATATCAGTGTTCCAGGTAATAGAGGTTTGCTTTGAACTGTTGCCTTTGGGAACGGCGCTCCAGAAGGAAGGCGTTTCGAGCCTTCTCTTGCCTTGCAGGCTAGGCTGGATAATTGTGAATGGAGGCTGATTCGGAGGCAGTGTTGCTGCCTGTCATGGGTAATAAATGACAATAGGGAAACCATCTTTCACGGAACCGTTGGTAGGAGAACTCCATTTAAAAGGCAAAATTTCTCAGTGAAATGATAGGAACTCCATTTCCCTGACACATTTTGTGCTCTCTCTTCCTTTTTCAAAGAGTCTGTCCTTAGAGACTTATGAAGCCCAACAAGATCCAGCAATGGAAGTGATCAGAGATATTAGCCATTTCCTCCTTAATTAAAAATGAAGCAAAATAAGGAAACAAGCATAAAAAGAAAGATTGAGAAGAGCTTGAATAAAAATGTAGGCTTGTATGACCAGTATCTACATTTCCTATGTGCCTCTAGAGGAAGCAGGGGTTTGGGGGGTTTTTGTGTGGGGTTTTGAATATGCTTATTTCTTGCATTTAATTTTTTTTTTTTTTTTTTGCCAAGCCATGCAGCATGCAGGATCTTAGTTCCCCGACCAGGAATCAAACCTGCACCTTTTACAGTGGAAGCAGGGAGTCTTAACCACTGGACCACCAGGGAAGTCCCGAGGAGAACTTTTGGTCTAATATCCATATCCACCTGAGGATTAAAAATATTTAGATTGGAGAATTGACTTGTAATAGGAGCGCCCGAGAGTGCAGGCAGGTAGTTTTCCTCTTGGTGATGCTGGTGAGACGTTTTCACACTCATAGTTCACTTGTTGTTGTTTTAAACTAAGGTTACTCTGAAAGTGGTAGATTCTGCGAGTCATCGGTCAGGAGAGTGGCCTTTAAGCTCTGTGGGAGGACCAGGCTCTCAATGAGAAGGTCTGTGCTCTGCTCAGTTCTGGGAACCATGGTGATGAGAGCTTAGCATTGGCAGAAGCTGGCAAAGCAACTCTGGGCCACAGTCTTTTGGAGTTGGGATCACATTTATCCCATGAAGGGTGCCCAAGAGTTCTGGAAAGACTTGGAGCTGGTTCCATTTTTCAGAATTGTTCAGTTCAGTCACTCAGTCATGTCCGACTCTTTGTGACCCCATGAACCTCAGCACGCCAGGCCTTCCTGTCCATCACCAACTCCTGGAATCCACCCAAACCCATGTCCATCGAGTTGGTGATGCCATCCAACCATCTCATCCTCTGTCGTCCCCTTCTCCTCCTGCCCTCAATCTTACCCAGCATCAGGGTCCTTTCCAATGAGTCAGCTCTTCACATCAGGTGGCCAAAGCATTGGAATTTCAGCTTCAGCATCAGTCCTTCCAATGAACACCCAGGACTGATCTCCTTTAGGATGGACTGGTTGGATCTTCTTGCAGTCCAAGGGACTCTCAAGAGTCTTCAACGCCACAGTTCAAAAACATCAATTCTTAGACACTCAGCTTTCTTCACAGTCCAACTCTCACATCCATACGTGACCACTGGAAAAACCATAGCCTTGACTAGACGGACCTTTGTTGGCAAAGTAATGTCTCTGCTTTTTAATATGCTATCTAGGTTGGTCATAACTTTCCTTCCAAGGAGTAAGCATCTTTTAATTTCATGGCAATGAAATTCATTTAATTTTAATTTCATGCAATCACGATCTGCAGAATTTTTGGAGGGGGCTAAAAGCCATTGATTTGTGAGACTAGATCAATCTCCAAATCGTTATTGAGTGCCTAACCAAATATCAGGGCTTACCAGGTCGCTCAATTGTAAAGAATGCAGGAGACTCCTCAATGCAGGAGACTCAGGTTCAATCCCTGGGTCAGGAAGATCCCCTGGAGAAGGGCATGGCTACCCATTCCAGTATTCTTGCCTGGGAAATCCCATGGGCAGAGGAGACTGGCGGGCTGCAGTCCACGGGGTCTCAAAAGAGTTGATGTAACTGAGCAGGCAACCAAGTACTCAGTGGGTTCTCCAGTGCTTCCTCCTTTAGAGTCAGAGAAGGTATAGACTTGTTAGAGAAAGCCCAGCTCTGCCGAGCTCAGGCTAAAGAACACTCTCCACCTGCCAGAGCCATGTGAACGTGACCTGCAGTTTATTTTTTCGGGATAAAACTGTCTGAAGTGTCCACATCCATGTGAGTAAGGCCAGTGGGGAGACGGCCGGGGTCACAAGTGTCTGCAGGTTCCTGGCTCTAACTGCACTTCCAAAGTCAGATATTTTAAAAGAGTTTTAAGGTCCTTCATTAATTTAAATTGCGTTCAGTATTTCCAAAGAAAATTGGAGCAGAGTTCTGTACACCACCTGCTCCCTCTCAGCAAGGGGATTACTAGGTGGAAACCACAGCTCCAGGCCTGGACCCTGAAAAAGATGCTGCTCTTATTTTTGGAGGCCAGCAGCCAAGTAAATTCTTCCTACCTACCCTGTACTCCCTCCTGAAGCCCAGGCTATATCATTACTTGCCAGCTGCTACTCTTTTCCGTTTTTAAATACATTTTACAATGTAAAATATACGTAACATAAAATTGACCATCTTAACCATTTTCAAGCATACAGTTCAGTGATAACTAAAAACATTCACATTTTTTAAGCGCCCGTCACCACCATCCAGCCCCAGAAGCCTTTTTATTTACAAAACAGAAACTCGGGACTTCCCTGGTGGTCCAGGGGCTGAGACTCTGCACTCCCAATGCACGGGACCTGGGATCGATCCCTGGTCAAGGAACTAGATCCCACACACTGCAGAGAAGATGGAAGATCCCTGGTGCTGCAGCTAAGACCCGGTGCAGCCAAATAAAATACAGGTAATAAAAAAATCTGAAACTCCCGTGTCCACTGAATACTAACTCCCCATTCCCCTCTCCCCTCAGCCTGTGGCAACCAGGTAACCTCCTAGAAGTGGGATCATACAGAATTTCTTCCTCGTGACTGGCTTATTTCACCGAGCGTAGTATCCAAGGTTTATCCATACTGCAGAATGTGTCAGAACTCCCTTCCTCTTGAAAGCTGAATAATATCTCCATCGCACACCACACTGTGTTTCTCTGGGTCTGTTGATGGACTCTTAGATTGTTCCTACCTTTTCTGCCATCTTCTTTTGAACGTCTAATGTTCCTCTACAACCTGGCATTGTCCACATGGGTCCTGGACTGCCTCCCTTCCTACACAGGTCGCCCAGATGTCCTGGAATATTCCTTATATATATATATATATTTTTTTTTTTTCTATAGGCCAGCTTTTTTTTGGCCACATTGTGAGGCATGCTGGATCTTAATTCTGTGACCAGGGATCGAACCCAAGGCTCTCCGCAGGGGAAGCTCTAAGTTTTAACCACAGTTCAGTTCAGTCGCTCAGTCGTGTCTGACTCTTTGCGACCCCATGAATCACAGCACGCCAGGCCTCCCTGTCGATTACCAACTCCTGGAGTCCACCCAAACTCATGTTCATCGAGTCGGTGATGCCATCCAGTCATCTCATTCTCTGTCATCCCCTTCTCCTCCTGCCCCCAATCCCTCCCAGCATCAGAGTCTTTTCCAGTGAGTCAACTCTTCGCATGAGGTGGCCAAAGTACTAGAGTTTCAGCCTCAGCATCAGTCCTTCCAATGAACATCCAGGACTGATCTCCTTTAGGATGGACTGGTTGGATCTTCTTGCAGTCCAAGGGACTCTCAAGAGCCTTCTCCAATACCACAGTTCAAAGGCATCAATTCTTCGGGGCTCAGCTTTCTTCACAGTCCAACTCTCACATCCATATATGACCACTGGAAAAACCATAGCCTTGACTAGACAGACCTTTGTTGGCAAAGTAATGTCTCTGCTTTTGAATATGCTATCTAGGTTGGTCATAACTTTCCTTCCAAGGAGTAAGTGTCTTTTAATTTCAGGGCTGCAGTCACCATCTGCAGTGATTTTGGAGCCCCAGAAAATAAAGTCTGACACTGTTTCCACTGTTTCTCCACCTATTTCCCATGAAGTGATGGGACCGGATGCCATGATCTTAGTTCTCTGAATGTTGAGCTTTAAGCCAACTTTTTCACTCTTCTCTTTCACTTTCATCAAGAGGCTTTTTAGTTCCTCTTCACTTTCTGCCATAAGGGTGGTGTCATCTGCATATCTGAGGTTATCGATATTTCTCCCAGCAATCTTGATTCCAGCTTGTGCTTCTTCCAGTCCAGCGTTTCTCATCATGTACTCTGCATGTAAGTTAAATAAACAGGGTGACAATATACAGCCTTGACATACTCCTTTTCCTATTTGGAACCAGTCTGTTGTTCCATGTCCAGTTCTAACTGTTGCTTCCTGATCTACATATAGGTTTCTCAAGAGGCAGGTCAGGTGGTCTGGTATTTCCATCTCTTTCAGAATTTCCCAGTTTATTGTGATCCACAATATGCTGTTTTTTAATAAATAAAGTTTATTGTGTCAAAGGCTTTGGCATAGTCAGTAAAGCAGAAATAGATGTTTTTCTGGAACTCTCTTGCTTTTTTGATGATCCAGCAGATGTTGGCAATTTGATCTCTGGTTCCTCTGCCTTTTCTGTCTTAACCACCGGACCACCCTAAACCAGCCTTTCTAAGAGGCTCTTATTGTGCATCCTCTGCCCACACACAACTTTCTATGTCTCTTTCAAGATGCACAGGAATCCTGCGCTGTCTGTAAAGTCTCACCTGGCTTTCCCCAGCTGGGAGCGATCTGTGTCTTCTTTGCAATCCTACAGCACTTATTGTCAGCAACAATCTTTTTGGCAGTGAATGGTGCACTGTTTTATGACATCTCTTCTACTGTCTGGAACTGTTATTGAGACATTTCATTTAACTTTTCACAGTGATCTCTTCCTGTTCTAACTAGATGATTAACTCCACCAGAGCATGTCTTGTTTCTTTGTGTCCACTGCCTCGAGGCCCATCTACATTGTTGCATCCTACCTGACACATGTATTTAATACATGTTTAACATTTCCATTTAAAAGTTACGACACTGGTTGCACTTTAATTCAGTGAAGAAGCTGATCAGAAGCCGACTTCCTAAATTAGTTTTGCCACGCTGATTTCCTCGTGAACATCTTGAAAAAATATGATCACACAGAATGCAAGAGAAAGAAATCTTCCTGTTAGCGTCCAGGGTTAATGGGCACATTTGTCTTTGAGAGAGAAGGGAGATAACAATTTAAATGTCTTATTTTTAACTTCTGTGTTTCAGTTAAAGCGTTCTTATATATGGTTTTGGATTAGGAAGCTGGCAGTAATGTATGCTTTTGGCAGGACCTCAGAGATGATGTTTCCATGTAAACCCATCTGATTAGAGGATGCCTTGACCTTATTGGGTCTTAAATCACTATAGGATCCTTACTGTTGAGGGATGCTTTATTTTACCTTTTGTTGATGAAGACTGTTACATCTTTGGTATTGTTAAAAATGCCATTCGGTTCAGGTTTGAGATGGGTGTTTTGGTATTGAATGGCTTCCTCTGCACACTGATGCATGGCATGCAGCCTTTTGTGTTTATTCTCCTGGCTTTCTCTCATTTTTCCTGAATAAGCAGGCATCAGTAATATACGAAGCTATAAGGGACAGACACCCGACTCTCAATGGCTTAAACAAATTTATTTTTCTCACGTTATAACTGTATCTGCTGGAGTGGATTCAGCTGCTCAAAGATCTGGGCTTTCTTCTTTATTTTTTACTTGGCTAACTTTAGCATTATGTCCTAAACCTTGTTTCGTCAAGCTCCAAGCATCCCCATTAAGTACAAAATGAGAATATGGGAGGGGGAGTGAACAAGAGACTTCTCCCCTCTTGCCTGTCCTTTTTATCAGGAAAGCAGAAACTTCCCCTGAAGCTCCCAGCAGATACTCCCTTCTGTCTCACCGGCCACAAGTATGACTCAGGGCTCCCTTAGCACCAAGGGAGGCTGTCTGGGTACTTCCATTCCTGTTTTGTTATTGCCATTGATCCTTTAGAAATATAATGATACCACATTAAAAATTAAAACAAATTTTTTAAATGTTTTAATTCATTTAAAATAAAGGGAGTCTGTCTGGGTCTTTCCACTCCTGTTTTGTTATTACCGTTGATCCTTTAGAAATATAATGATACCACATCAGAAATTAAAACAAATTTTAAGAATGTTTTAATTCATTTAAAATAACAACGATCTCTTTACATGCTAACATAAATAACATACTTTTGTGAAAATAACTCTTTTCCAGAACAACAAAAAGTATTTTGTGAAAAGACTTAACATGGTCTTACATTTTTGCAACTCTTTTAAAAAATATATTTTTGCAACTCTTTTAAATATCTGGCTTAATAGGAAATGGATTGTCAGTTCTGTGAGTGCTCTTTATTTGCTGTGATACTTTACTTTGGTGGAAATGTATGCAGGAAATCAGGCTACCTGCAGGTAGTTAGTTAGAAAAGGGCAGGCAGACTTCCCTGGTGGTCCAGGGCTTAAGACTGCACTTCCAAAGCAGGGAGCATGGGTTTGATCCCTGGTTAGGGAACAAAGATCCCGTTGCACAGTGAGGCCAAATTTTTTTTTTTTAATTAAAAAAAGAAAAAGGAAGACTCTTTTAGTTGCCTTTTTAAAAAAACTACCAATACTCTTCTTTGATACCACACTGTAACTTGATGAGTGATAGTTTCTTAAAGCATAGCTTCTGTGTAAAATATGAAATCATAACTGAACATTTCCTGTCATCTTACATTGAAATCCATGGGTCTGTCTGGTGCTTTGAATTGATGTTTTACTCATGTGTGCTGTTATAACATGCCTTGGTCACTGGGAAAATGCTGGTTCACTGAGTTATGAAGATCTTCCATGTGTTGTCTCTATGATACAGTATCCAGAATCAACTTTGTAAATATTACAACTGATCTCATGAGAAAGATCCTCTAAGTATTGGGAAGTTGTCAGACTCACAGTGCCAGATAACAAGTTTTTGTTGTGTTCAGTAGCTCAGTCATGTCCAACTCTTTGTGACCCCATGGACTGCAGCATGCCAGGCTTCTCTGTCCTTCCCCAACTCCTGGAGTTTGCTCAAACTCATGTGCATCGAGCTGGTGATGCCATCCAACCATCTCGTCCTCTGTTGTCCCCTTCTCCTCCCGCCTTCAATCTTTCCCAGCATCAGGGTCTTTTCTAACGAGTCGCTTCTTTGAATAAGGTGGCCAAAGTATTGGAGCTTCAGCTTCAGCGTCAGTCCTTCCAATGAATATTCAGGGTTGATCTCCTTTAGGATGGACTGGATGGATCTTCTTGCCGTCCAAGGGACTCTCAAGAGGCTTCTCCAGCATCACAGTTCAAAAGCATCAGTTCTTCGGCTGAAACTTTTATCTTTTCATTTTCCTTGATGCCCTGAGTTCTAGGGACGACCGGAACCACCTTCTGGAAGCTTGATTCTCACTTCCTTTTCACTGAGTGAGGACACGTGGTTCTGTCTAACCCCTGATCAGGCTGGCTGGCCATCTTCTTGGTGGAGCTGGTGCTTTTAATTACCTGCAGCAGCCCTTGAGGAGGGGATCAGTGACAGGGCATCACCTCTTGAATAGCACATGTTGGCCGGCACTGACAGTCATGGCTGGTTAGAGCCAGGACTAATGAGGCCAAGGTCATGGACTCGGTCCTGAGGCCCAGGTAGCCGGGCCACCTCCAAACTGCCCCCCTCGGCTGGTCAGCTGCCTTGCAGATGCTCCCCGCCTTTTGGATCGGGGCCAGGGAGGCGCCAGCCAGCAGCCAGCAAGGGCTCCTTTTGTTTAAAACCAAGCAAAATAAAAGCAGGGTCTCTAATGTACCACCCCCTGTGATCCCTCTCTAGGAATATCAGACTTAATTATTTACATTTAATTTGTTAGCCATTGGGTGGTTAATTTTTTAAAAACCCGATGATTTATTAGCATTCTGATAATAAGCAGCATTTAATATCTATTAATGAGAGTTCATATGGATCAGCGATTTAATTTTCTTAATAAAATGAATCAGGAAAGTATTGTTTAGGAGACACTCCATACTGTGAGCAGGCTCTCTGCGTGTGTTGTGACCTGGATTTGTTTTGTGAGCCAGAAATGGAGGGGAAGATGAAGCCGATTGCAGTACCTCTACCAGTTGGCTTCTAAGATTGAAGCCTGGTGGGGCGAAAGGACAGTTTTCATGTGGCTCACAAATATCACGGACTAATGCCATGGAAGCTTGCTGTGTCCTCTCACCTCTCTTTTCCACTGTATCCGGGGTGATGCTCAGGCTGACCCCACATCACACCAAGGACAAACAGGAGGAAGGTGCAAACTGGCTTCAGAAACATGCTCGACAAAAATGCACCCATAAATTAACACAGGGCTCGCCGGGTGGCTCAGTGATAAAGCATCAGCCTGCAAATGCAGGAGGCGTGTTTGATCCCTGGGTCGGGAAGATCCCCTGGAGAAGGAAATGGCTACCCATTCCAGTACTCTTGCCAGGGGAATTCCATGGACAGCCGAGCCCAGCGGGCTACAGTCTGTGGGGTTGCAAAAGAGTCAGACACGACTGAGGGACTAAACAACAAGAGACACAACCTTGTAAAGCAATTATTCTCCAATTAAAAAGAAAAATCAGCACCTGTAAATAAATCCAGCGCTTCCCTGCCAAATATGAGCGTCAGTCTTTACTGCATGCTTAGATTAAGCAGCTATCTGGAGGGAAAGTTCCACAATGCAGGTCCAGCTTGTGAAATTCAGAGGTGTAGAGCAGCACTGTGACATGTGCCTGCCCCCCTACCACACCCCCCAAAAACCCAGGGAGCTCTTCACCCAACAGCAACAGCACCCTGATTTAAAAGCATCACCGTGTGTTCTCACTGAGTAATAGGTGCCTGGCACGATTAGGGTTCCACCGGGTGCGTCTCTCCCACCAAGAAACCTTTGGGTTTTGGTCTGTTGGGTCGTAGGCGGGGAGGAGCCGCAGACGTGGAGGCCGGGGCGTGAGCTCCGGTCTCTGTAGCCTGGACGCTGTATCAGGACAGTCAGTCCCCGACCCCTCCATGCTGCCTGGGGAACCTACTTTAGTTGAGTCAAGGATTGGTTGACTCAGTCTCCCGCGGTGATGCGCGTAAACTTGGTGCTTCTGAATAGTGGACGTGCTTTGGCCCAATTAGGACGCCAGCCGGAGCCTCGTGCGCAGGCAGCCCTGGTCCGCGCCGTCTGGTGCTTTTCCAACTTGCTTCCGCGCGATCACACCGCTGAGCCGGGATGATGTTTCAATTTAGACTCCCGCTCAGTCAGGAACCCTTGCGAGCCTCATTGTCTGGGAGCGGGCGCCCTGCCTGCTCCCGCTCTCTCGTCCAGCCTGTCCTCTCTTGGACACGGCCGCGACATTGCTCACGAGCCAAGTGAGTTGTTAAGTGTCCTCGGGCTGCGGTTGGCACCCTTCCACTCTCGCAGGAGCCGCAGAGGCTTTCCAAGGGAAGAGCTCAGACTCTTGAAACGCCAGCGCACTGCCCGTGTGCTTGGATCCCCAGAGCGCCCTGTGAATCCGCCTCCTGTGGGTGAGCAGCCTCCCATAGTTGTTGCTAAAGAACATCAGTGAGTGTTTACAGTCATCTGTTCTCCAGCCGTCCACCTACCCGGGCTTCTGCAGCTTTAGAGGTAGACACCGGGGATGAGAATGCTGCTGCTGCTGCTGCTGCTGCTGCTGCTGCTGCTGCTGCTAAGTCGCTTCAGTCGTGTCCGACTCTGTGCGACCCCATAGACGGCAGTCCACCAGGCTCCCCCTTCCCTGGGATTCTCCAGGCAAGAACACTGGAGTGGGTTGCCATTTCCGTCTCCAATGCGTGAAAGTGAAGTCGCTCAGTCGTGTCTGACTCCCAGGGACCCCATGGACTGCAGCCTACCAGGCTCCTCCGTCCATGGGATTTTCCAGGCAAGAGTACTGGAGTGGGTTGCCATTGCCTTCTCTGGATGAGAATGCAGGCTTCCCAAATGTAAAAACTGTAGACATTAATTCATAATCATTTATCAATATTGGATTATCATTTATAGCGAATGTCACACTAATGCACGATAATAGCTGAGTTGTGTATGTGTGTGTATGTTGTAGGGGGAGAGAATTTAACTATGCAGGGTAGTTAAAATAGAGACAGAAAATAGAATGGTGGTTGGAGGCTCAGATGGTAAAGAATCTGTCTGCAATGTGCGAGACCTGGGTTCGATCCCTGGGTTGGGAAGATTCCCCTGGAGGAGGCCATGGCAACCCACTCCAGTATTCTTGCCTGGAGAATCCCCATGGACAGAGGAACCTACCTGGTGGGCTGCAGTCCATGGGACATGACTGAGTTGGTACACGACTGAGTGACTAAGCGCATATATACTCAGGGGCTGAGGGCCCAGAGTGTGGGGAGGTTGTTCAGTGGACACAGAGTCTGGGTTTTGCAAGATGAAAAAGTTCTGGAGCACGCTGGCTGCATACCCGTGTGAACATACTTCACCCTACTGAACTGTGCACTTAGCCAGATCAAGATGGTCAGTTTTATGGTACTTGTGTTTTACCATGATGAAAAATAAAAGCAAAACAGCTGCCACACCCCCAGAGTGCTCACCAGGGCCACATCGTGAATGTGCTCATTGTTTGGGGTGAACTTCTGAGCTGCCCCCCCTCCCCCACCACCAGCACCACCTTGCATCTCTCAGCAGGCACTTGGTGCCCAGCCATCCTTACTCTCAACTCAAGAATCCAAGGAAGCACATACTCAGCTTCCCGTTTTATGTCTGGATTTCTCCGCCTGAGGGTCTCAGACTCTCTCAGGAGGACGATCCCGCTTCACCCAGCTCCCTAGGACCCTGAAATGCAGAGCACCATCCCCGGGAACGACCCTTTCACCCCAGGCTTGGGCAGACTTCTAGCCCTTGTGACATAAATGCAATTTTAACACAACTGTGTGGGGGAACCTGGGCTTGCTCTGGACCACGTGTTCTCAAGAATTCGAGGCAGAGCCGAATTTCTATTATCACTCAGTAATTGGAGTTTCGTAGGCTCGGGATTACTGCTAATGGAAAGCAAATGGGCTAAGAATCAAGAAATAAGCACTTGAACAGCCAGTGCCACTCAGTATAAGCGAAGAGGCTATTATGGCACTTTATGTGGATAGAAATCGTCATTTGTAGCAAGATTTGCAAAACCCCTCACCACCCCAGAGACACGAAGCCGCACTAGGCAGTCCAGCGGCCCTGCCCTGCCCGCCAGGAGCAGCTGAGTGGCCGCCCAGGTGGGAAGCCCTCGTCTCCAGGGCGGCTGGCTGCCCGGGGCCAGGAGTGCCTCCTGGGAAGAGGAGAGATTTAATTTTGTCTTTGCTCTTTGTCTGGTACCCAAGCCAAAGGGCTTCCCTTGTGGCTCAGCTGGTAAAGAATCTGCCTGCAGTGCGGGAGACCTGGGTTTGATCCCTGGGTTGGGGAGATCCCCTGGGGAAGGGAAAGGCTGCCCAGTATTCTGGCCTGGAGAATTCCATGGAGGCCAGCAAAGAGAAGGGCACAACCGAGCGGCTTTCCGTCACTTGCTCTCTGTCTGGTACCCAAAGCTCAGAGAAGCCCCAGGCCCAGAGCCCTTGCGTGTGCCCTTCCCCGGGGTCCCTCAGCCCTGTTGCCCCCGCGGCCCAGAGAACAGGCAGTGACAGGCCTGGGATGGGGGTCCCGTGGCGAGGAGCCCCGAACGGTGGCTCTTGACCCCAGGAGAGGGAAGTGGCTGTACGGAGTGACGTTTCCCGGGGTGTGCTGACCCCTGGTCTCCGGGATCGTCTTGCCCTTTCTCCTCCAGGGAGGAGTGTCAGCCCCGGCGTCCATTGACATGAGGAGTCGCTTCTCCGCAGATCACGGCCACCCTCTTCCCAGTTGCTAAAAGGCAATTTAATATGCAGAAGCTCTGCTAGAACGGCTTTAGGTTGTGACATGAGGAGATGGAAAAAAAAAAAAAAAGCAACCTAAGCCCACACTCTGCCCTTCAGTCGTCCTCCTGAGCCCGCCCAGCCGTTGCCCAAGGACAGAGCGGCTGTGCCAGGGCTCCGCTGGCAGGAGGGACACAGGCCAGCTCAGCAGTCGGCCGAAGGCTGTCAGGGCTTGAGGGAGTTCTCAAGTCAAGTTGGTCCCAGGGCTTCGGGGGCCCAGGTTTTCGCTCCCTGGGGCCGGCAGACACTGGGGCATTTCCAGACCACCTCTCGGAGGTTGTCCGTCAGCACCTCCACTCAGCGGTGACTTCCTCTCACTCTGCCATTAAATGTCATGGCAGCCCATTCGCACCGGGGACAGAATCTACATCTCGCCGTTTTTTTTTTTTTTAAAAAGGTGATGAAATGAAAGAAGTTGTGAAATGACATTTTTTTTTCTCCAGCAGGTTTGTCATATCTCCTGCATGGAGGGAAATTGCTTTCTGTAAATCTTGGTCCAACAGAACAAAAACACTTATTTCTTTCCAGTTGGGGAGACAGCCATTCTCATCGGCATAATGAAGGTATTGTAAGCTGTGACTTTTACAAAGTCTGGGGGAAACCAATCTGAAATCTTGACAGATATGATCTTTCTGGGATGCACCGTTTGTTGATGGACCACGAGAGACCTCAATTAATTTATGAGTGAGGACAGCGGGGTGCGACCCCTTGTGCGTCGTCTTGAGCTGTCCCTGTCTGCGTGTATGTTCTGGTAATTTAAAAAGATTTATATTAAGCTTTTCTTTCATTCTGAGAGTAGATTAAAATTCTAATGGAAACCATTTGTATGCATTTGTTGAATTGAATAGTATTTATGGCTGTGTTAAAAAAAAAAAAAAAAACGCTGCAAAATTCTGCCGATAATAAAGTCAGTGAAGCAGGAATAAGTGTAAAAACAGGAAGGGAAGGCTGAATAGAAACTATCCTGTATTATACAAGCATAATGAGGGAGGCAAGCCGGGCAGAACGGGGCCGGAATTAGGCCCCCGAATGGGATAGGTTTCCTTATTTAGCGTAAGGTTTTTATAGCCCTTTTATGACTTAAAAGCAAATTTACATTTCGAAATGGGCCAAATCGGGTCCTCCCGGACCCCATGGCCACGTCGCCCTTTCCTGTCGTTCTTGAACCCCTACCGTGTCCAGGACACATGGGCAGGAAGGAAAATCTAAGCAGTGACTCGGAGAAAAGATGCTGATTTAGGGAAAGAGGACACAGCGCGTGGGAGGCCTGAGGTTGGAGAGTAAGGGGGAAAATCTGAGTTCAAGAGCATCAGGCAGGTTGAAATAGCGCCCCCTCTCCCCAGCCCCTTCTGGGCAGGACCAGGGACGGGCCAGGGCGCGGACCTGTCCACGTGTGCCCCTGGCGTCCACGTTCGTCACTTTGGCCGCTTGACCCGGACGCGGAGCCGCTGCCGTCACCTCTGCAGGGAAGGGCAGGGAGCACTCGGTGGCCGGAGAACCAGCGCCAGTGACGTGGGGCTCCGTGAGCACCCGCGTCCACTGAGGCTTTCTCGCGGGCACCTTCCCCAGAGGGCGGAAGAAGGGGCCTCCCGCCTGGCTGGCAGGGCAGAGAAAGCAGGCAGCCACCCTGTCAACATCCACCTCGGGGCCGAGAGAGGGCGTTTCAGAAACGCATCTTCGAGCCAGGGAAACGCCAAGCGTGATGGTTAACGATTCTAAGCGAGGAGAAAATGAAAATTTCCCGAGAGCACACACGGCTCTGTTCCTGGGCTGCTGTTGTTGTTTCCTCCTAGCTGTAAGCGTCTTCTTTAACAGAGCTGCACGGATGTCATCAAATGCCTTACAAAAGCATCAGAGTGGAGTTGTGCATTAGCGAATTTCACGGATGAGAAGCTGTGTTGCTGTCAACAGAAGCCTGCATGGAAAATCAGGGGTATCTTAAGAAAGGACTGTCTTCTTTCAAAATCATACCAAAGCCGAAAGGCAGACGGTCTGGGGCTTGGTATTTTCTGAGGCCAACAACATCCCCAAACCACCCGAAACACAGCCCTGTTCCAGCCCTGTGGGTCTCACTAGCCTCAGAGTCTGATCACTTCTCCTCTATTTAGTTCGTGTGGCCTCTGTGAAGCTACAACATGGGTCTCTCTGGTCAACTGTGTACCCCTGGCATCCGGCACTGTTCCTCACACATAGAAGATGCTCGGTGCATCCTTGATGAGCTAAACATATATGTTCTGCTACTGCTGCTGCTGCTAAGTCACTTCAGTCCTGTCCGACTCTGTGTGACCCCAGAGATGGCAGGCCACCAGGCTCCCCCGTCCCTGGGACTCTTCAGGCAAGAACACTGGAGTGGGTTGCCATTTCCTTCTCCAATGCATGAAAGTGAAAATCGAAAGGGAAGTTGCTCAGTCGTGTCCAACTCTTAGCGACCCCATGGACTGCAGCCTACCAGGCTCCTCCATCCATGGGATTTTCCAGGCAAAAGTACTGGAGTGGGATGCCATTGCCTTCTCCAAACATATATGTTCTAGGCCCTGTGAAAGATGCAACATTTGTTAGACAAGATTCCTGCTCCTCACAGGCTGGAAACCTCAGCAAGGGTAGGCGGTGACTACACCCAGTAGACACTCAACTCAGGTCCTCGGCTTCAGTTTCAGTGACTAGGGTCTTGTCTGGGGGTCCAGTGGTTAAGACTCCATGCTCCCAATGAAGGGGGCCCAGGTTCCATCCCTGGTCAGGGAACTAGATCCTGCATGCCGCAACTAAGGATCCCATGTGCCATAACTAAGACCCGGCATAGCCTGATAAATAAAAATTTTAAAAAATATGATAGCAGAATTTTCTTTAAAAAGTTTGTGACTCATGACAAGTTTTCAACCTTTCGGTCAGTTCAGTTCAGTTCAGTCGCTCAGTCATGTCCAACTCTTTGCGACCCCATGAATCTCAGCACGCCAGTCCTCCCTGTCTATCACCAACTCCTGGAGTTTACCCAAACTCATGTGCATTGAGTCAGTGATGCCATCCAGCCATCTCATCCTCTGTCGTCCCCTTCTCCCCCTGCCCCCAATCCCTCCCAGCATCAGGGTCTTTTCCAATGAGTCAACTCTTCGCATGAGGTGGCCAAAGTACTGGAGTTTCAGCTTTAACATGAGTCCTTCCAGAGAACACCCAGGGCTGATCTCCTTTAGGATGGACTGGTTGGACCTCCCTGCAGTACAAGGGACTCTCAAGAGTCTTCTGCAACACCACAGTTCAAAAGCATCAATTCTTCAGTGCTCAGCTTTCTTCACAGTCCAACTCTCACATCCATACATGACCACTGGAAAAACCAAATGGTTTTTCTATTAACTGCCCTTCACCCTCAGTATCAGAACACAACTTCATATAATTTAATAAAAACCCTTCAGCCAGTTGCTAGAAGCTGTTACATACTTTGGTCCTCCTTGGATTCCCAAGTTACTCCTGGGAAGCAGCTGATATCATCAGCATCATCTCATTCACAAATGAGAAAATAGCCGTGGGGAGATTTAAAAACTTGCCTGTTGTCATGTAACTGCCATGCAGGAGAGGGATTTGAGTTCACATTGGATCCCAAGCCCAGTGAGCAAGTATTGCCCGGACACTTGTGCCACGACCGTGCTGAGGAGGGTTGGGGGGAGGTCACAATACATTGCCTCTGCCCTCTAGAAGCTCATAAACTATTAGGCAAAGCCCACTGTAAGCAAAAAACAAAACAAAACAAAAAGACTGAATAGGATTTTTTTTCCCTATGGTATGAGATATACAGAAAGTCGCTTGGCCAGGGGAGGTGGTGGATAGACTTTCTAAGGTTTCCCAGAGGAGGAGAACTTGACCTCGTTCTTGGAAAAAGAAATCTTTTTGCCAGGACAGCCACAGGAATGCCAAGGCAGATCTAAGGTCTCTGCTCAAACATCACCTGACTCCCCCACATTGTTTTTCTGACTCCCCCATATTAAGAGCAAACTCACTCCCATTCATTCACAGCAGCCTCGACCTGTTTTATTTCTTTTCCCACAGCACTCCATACATACAACACACCACATGCCATCAGGCTGAATACTGGTCCCCCTCAAATACCCACATTCTCATCCTCGGAAGTTGTGAATCTCTTAGCTTACATGGCAAAAGGGTAGATATGATTATGTTAAAGATCCTGAGATAGGGGAGATTATCCTGCTTTATCCAGTGGGACCTGATGGAATCACGAGTCCTTCTAAGAGGAAGGTAGGAGGTCGGAGGAGAGAAGATACTCCTCACCTCACCTTGAAGATGGAGGAAGCTTCTAGACCGTGGGAAGCCACGAATCACAATTAGATGCTGAAAAAGGCAACAACATGAATTCTTCCTGGAGCCTCCGAAAGGAGCCAGTCTTGTTGACACCTCGGTTTTAGTCCTGAAGATCTCATTCTGGATTTCTGACCTGCAGAACTGTAGGAGAATACATTGAATATATTTGTGTTGGTTCAAGCCACTCATTGTGTAGGAATTTGTTACAGCAGCAATAAATGGCAACCCACTCTGGTGTTCTTGCCTGGAGAATCCCAGGAACGGGGGAGCCTAGTAAGCTGCCGTCTATGGGGTTGCACAGAGTCGGACACGACTGAAGCAACTTAGCAGCAGCAGCAGCAGCAGCAATAGGAAGCTAATACACCACCTGGTGTACTGGGTGTGTGTTAATCACCTGCCTTCCTCCACTAGAAGATGAACTCCATGAGTCCCCGGGACTTTCTCTACAGTCTTCACTCTTGCATCCATGCTGGCACAGAAGTCTTGTCGAATAGCCCCGTAAGTATTTGATGAATTAACCAAGACAGAGAGAGTCAGCACAGGAAGAGGGACAGCTGGTGGAGAGGGGTCTTAGGGAATGAAAGATCACGGTGTTCTCTAGAACAGCAGTTTTGTGTGGTTGATGAGCTACAGGATGTGGGGAGGGGCAGGGTTTGGAGAGGCTGGAGGGAACTGATGCTGGAGCATTTGTTCTGCGAGTGAGGAAGAACTCTTGATGGGTTTTATGTAGAATGGAGGCATGATCATATTTGCTTATTGCTTTTTAAGTAATTTTAAAAAAATTTAAGTAATTTTTAAGTAACCATTTCCCTGGTTTATTGTTAAAAATTGGGAATATATACAAACATGAGCTAAAAACAAGAATCACTCATAATCTCATTTCCTAGAGACAGCCACTGTCACCATTTTAGTGGGAGTGTGTGTATTTCTCCTTGCAAAATTGGGGTTATACTTTATGTACTGCTTCGAAACTGGCTTTTCCCCCTTAATGTGGATTTCTCCATGTTGTTAACCATTCTTTTAAAACCGTGGTATTTAATGACTACATAGTATCCTATCATATTAATTTCATTACTAAATTTACTTAATTAATCCCTCTAACTCGACAATTATTTTATCCCCTCAATACTTCATTTTCAGAAAGTGATAATAGTGGTGCCTAGCATATAGTAAGCATCAAGATTCGTGGAATAAGTGAATGAGTGAGTGATTCAGAGAACATTCCATGCATAAATCTTTCTGTGTATCTCTGATTGCTTCTTTAGGAAAATGATTCTTGTAAGTCACAGTGCTGGGTCAAAGGCTGTATTTTTTTTTAATGACTCTCAACACATATGGCCAAATTACCTTTCAAAAAGATTGTAAAAATTATAACCCCACCAGCAATATGTGAGTGCATAATTTCACTGCATCAATGGTGGCACTGTGATTTTTTAAAACCCCATTTGCATTTTAGAAAAGTTTCCATGGGGACTGGAAGGTAGGTGGTAAGGGGTCGAGTGAAGTTCAGGCAAACAATGGTAGGAACCTGAACTATAGCCACCGAGGCTAAATCAGAAAGAAAACAAATCTGAGCTATGTATGCAGGACAGAGAGGCCGTACAACTTGAATGCAGAGGTTAGAAGATCTGTTAGAACTGTTTCTGCGTTGGGTATTCATTAGGAGTCTGTTGCAGATGCCATAAGAAATAAGTCTGACTTGTTGCGGGGCTTTGTTGTGAGGATACAGAGCAAATCAGAGTCAAAGTAGAGGGATCCCAGAACCACTCAGGAATTGAGGGGACTTCCCTAATGGTCCAGTGGTTAAGACTTCGCTTTCCATTGCAGAGGACGTGAGTTCGACCTCAGGTCAGGAAGCTAAGATCCCACATGCCTCGAGGCCAAAAAGCCAAAACATAAAACAGAAACAATGCTGTAACAAATTTGATAAAGACTTAAAAAATGATCCACATTAAAAACAATCTGTAAAAAAAAAAGGAATAGACATAACCTACTCCTGCTTCCTTTTATACCTGTATGCAGGTCAAGAAGCAACAGTTAGAACCAGACATGAACAATGGACTGGTTCAAAATTGGGAAAGCAGTATGTCAAGGCTGTATATTGTCATCCTGGTTACTTAACTTCTATGCAGAGTACATCATGTGAAATGCTGGGCTGGACGAAGCACAAGCTACAATCAAGATTGCTGGGAGAAATATCAATAACCTCAGATATGCAGATGACACCACCTTATGGCAGAAAGCAAAGAGGAACTCAAGAGCCTCTTGATGAAAGTGAAAGAGGAGGGTGTGGAAAAGCTGGCTTAAAACTCAACATTCAGAAAACTAAGATCATGGCATCTGGTCCCATCACTTCATGGCAAATAGATGGGGAAACAATGGAAACAGAGAGAGACTTGATTTTCTTGGGTTCCAAAATCACTGCAGGTGGCGACTGCAGCCACGAAATTAAACGACACTTGCTCTTTGGAAGAAAAGCTATAACCAACCTTTGCTGCTGCATCACTTCAGTCGTGTCCGACTCTGTGCGACCCCATAGACAGCAGCCCACCAGGCTCCGATGTCCCTGGGATTCTCCAGGCAAGAACACTGGAGTGGGTTGCCATTTCCTTCTCCAATGCATGAAAGTGAAAAGGGAAAGTGAAGTTGCTCAGTCGTGTCTGACTCTTAGCGACCCCATTGCAGCCCACCAGGCTCCTCCGTCCATGGGATTTTCCAGGCAAGAGTACTGGAGTCAGGTGCCATTGCCTTCTCTGATAACCAACCTAGACAGTGTATTAAAAAGCAGAGACGTTACTTTGCCAACAAAGGTCAGTATAGTCAAAGCTATGGTTTTTCCAGTAGTCATGTGTCGATGTGAGAGTTGGACCATAAAGAAGGCTGAGCGCCTAAGAATTGATGCTTTTGAACTGTGGTGTTGGAGAAGATTCTTGAGAGTCCCTTGGACTGCAAGGAAATCCAACCAGTCCATCCTAAAGGAAATCAATCCTGACTATTCATTAGAAGTGCTGATGCTGAAGCTGAAGTAACAATACTTTGGTCACTTGATGTGAAGAACCAAGTCATTAGAAAAGACTCTGATGCTGGGAAAGATTGAAGGCAGGAGGAGAAGGGGAAGACAGGATCATGGTTGGATGGCATCACCGACTCAATGGATGTGAGTTTGAGCAAGCTCCAGGAGATGGTGAAGGACAGAGAAGCCTGGCGTGCTGCAGTCCAGGGGTCGCAACAACCACCTGCTCAGGACCCCAGCATCAGGGTCTGAGGCTCTGAAAAGGATTAATATGGTCTACTTTGGGTCAACAGTCCTCGCTGTTGCCAGAGGCAGTGGGAAGCCATTCAAGTGGGCAGTCCTATCAGGAAGAGTGAGGGGGGATTTCCCTGGCGGTCCAGCAGTTGAGACTGTACTTCCACTGTAGGGGAAGCAGCTTTCATCCCTGATCAGGGAACTAAGATCCTGCATGCTTCTCCGTGTGGCCAAAAAATAATTTTTTAACAAAAGAAGAGCGAGGGGGTTATACTGTTCCCTTCAGAAGACCTGGTGGCTTTCCTGGTGGCTCAGATGGTAAAGCATCTGCCTACAATGCAGGAGACCCAGGTTCAATCCCTGGGTCGGGAAGATCTCCTGGAGAAGGAAATGACAACCCATTCCAGTATTCTTGCCTGGAAAATCCCATGGATGGAGGAGCCTGGTAGGCTCCAGTCCCTGGGATCACAAAGAGTTGGACATGACTGAGCAACTTCACTTCACTTCACGTCAGAAGACCACTTAAATAAATGCCAGGTATGAAGAACCAATGGCTGGCTTCTCCATATGGCTAATTTAAAACATACCATTATTTGCCAGTAGAGACCAAAAGCTAATAAGATTGTGATAATTTCGAGGGGGGACTCTTCTAGTCCCCAGTCAGTGAATCTCAGACCTCTTAAGCCCCACTGTAAGAGCTCTGAGATCCTCTATACTCCCTGCTGCAAATCCTGGGCAGTCCTGGGGGACCCTGGACTCTGAAGCCCAGCGCAGACCCCCTATGGAACAGACGTTCTGCTTGGTGGTGTGAGCAAGTCTTAGGTGCTCACCAAGGTGTGTGTGACTGATTCTGGACCAAAAACCTGGAAGGTTTCTGATAGAACAAAGAGGCATGTAGCACTGACAGGGAATTTCAAGTTTGTTGAAATACAAAATGGACTTTGCTGCTAACAAGCATGTGTATGTCATGTGTTAGTTGCTTAGGCATGTCCAACTCTTTGCGACCCTATGGACTGCAGCCCACTAGGCTCCTCCCATCCATGGGATTTCCCAGGCAAGAAGACTGGAGTGGGTTACCAGTTCCTTCTCCAGGGCATCTTCCTGACCCAGGGATAGAACCTGGGTCTCCCACATTGCAGGCAGGGTCTTTACCATCTTAGTCCCCAGGGAAGCCCACGCTAATAAGCATCTGATTTTATTAGTTCTGTGGTCTGTTCTCTTGAGACAACACCTCCTGCTGCTTTCCTGGGGAAGGATTCCTCTATTTTATCATGAAGGAACGGAAGAGCACTTTTCCATGGTGAACTTTTCCATCCTGCTACCTCTGGTGGGTCAGCAGCATTTTATAGACAGGGAGAATGGGGTGTGGAAAGGTTTATTAACTCTCCCTGGGCCGGAATTCAAACCCAGCCCTGACCTTCAAGTTCATGGTCTTTCCATCACTTCCCATGACCTTCAGAGAAAAACGACTTCCCCTGCTCCCCCTTGTCCAAGAAAAATGAGCTTCCCTTGTTTCCTCTGGGGGGAAATAGTGGGAATAAAATTACTCTGTGTTCATAGGTAATTCATGCTGCTGGCTGTACAGAATGATTTTGATAGGTCCAGGCTTTCTGACTTCCGGAGGCTCTTATTTATGGTTTATTTTCTGGCGCAAGTGAAGACTGAAGTGTGTGTGCGTTGTTCCTGATTATCTCAGAGGTTGAACCCGGCCAAAGCTGAAGCGAGGCTGTGGAATGGGACTGGCTGGGTTAGAACACAGTGTAGTTCTGTGTGGTTGAGATTTTCATGAGAAATGTGGGGGGCTGGGATTCCAGGACCCCAGCCTGTGTTGGAACATGGTGGGGCTGTGGCTTAGTCGCCAGCTTTGAGGCTGGTCTGTTCTGTAACTGCTGGAGGCTGCTCCTTCACTAAGGCCCAGAGGCTGGTCAGCAAGTCTGGGGGTGTCCTCAGCCTGACCCTGTTCCATTTCTCCAGTGTGGCCACTGCAACGTGCTGTCACCAGAAACATGTGGGAAGTTTTAATGAAGGGATTCTTAAACTTTTGGGGGCCAAGGACCCCTTTGGCCATCTATGGGTCCCTTTTCAGAGCAATATTTTTTAGTGCGTAAAATAAGATACTGAGTTACCTAAGATACTAGTTACCATGGAAACTAGTTATATTGATATACAGTTATCAAAATATTTTTAAAAACTTGTGATAGAGAAAAATACATGCTTTTTAAATTAATGATTTACATAATGAGATCTAGCTGGGATTTAATAACCAGCATAATTTTGAAGTAGTGATAAGGGTAAATAATATTTCAAGATATTTGCAGCCCCTAGCACTGAGATATGAAAATATCTGTGATTTCTATTGGGAACAAACCATAGGAACTGTTAATACTGCCGTGGTTCAGTGCCCGCATTTTTATAATGAAAGGAAATGCTAAATTTCAGCTAGAGGTTAGTGAAAATGAAGATGTAATTGTTTTCTTATGCAACTTGAGGATCCCCTGAATTCACTGAACTCCTGGAAAAAAGCCTAGGTTTCTTCCCTCAAGACTTTTTAGAGAAATAACTAGTTTATTATTGTTGTTTCTCCCCTCCTCCTTTTTTTAAAATTCTTTTAATTTCCCAGTGTCTTGATTATTCTTGTTCATCCTCCCTGCATGCTCAGAATCCTTTCCTTGGTCTTTTGAACACCTTTACTTTCTTTTTAAAAAATCCTTTTATGATTCTCTCTCTGTCCTCTGAAGTCTGAGGTCCTCCCATCTCTGGAATCTGCGGTCCACCCTCCTGTAGATTTGAGGGTTTTCCCTCTCTGGAATCTGGGGTCTTCTTGCCCTCTTGTGCCCCTTACCTGTGAATCAGGCAGTGGCCTCAACCTTTTTGCCTGTATAGCCCCCTCAAAGAATTTTGAAACCCTGTGTATCCATTTTTAGGTAAACGGCTCAAAATTTTAATTATATGTTTAAATCATTTTAAAAGATTTATTTTCCTGCATATTTTGCATTGCCCACCTTCTTCAAACACATACTGTATTAAAATCTTGGAGCTGCAGATTTTAGCTTATCCAGTTCATGTGATGGAAATGACAAAACCAGTCTTTGCTCTCACATCAGTCAGTGAAATCAGACCTCTTTTGGTAGAAGATGTATCAGTTCCCAGGAGAAGGCAATGGCAACCCACTCCATTACTCTTGCCTGGAGAATCCCACGGATGGAGGAGCCTGGTAGGCTGTGGTCCATGGGGTCTCAAAGAGTCGGACACGACTGAGCGACTTCACTTTCACTTTTCACTTTCACGCACTGGAGAAGGAAATGGCAGACCACTCCAGTGTTCTTGCCTGGAGAATCCCAGGGATGGTGGAGCCTGGTGGACTGCCGTCTATGGGGTCGCACAGAGTCGGACACGACTGAAGCGACTTAGCAGCAGCAGCAGCAGCAGTTCCCAGGTTGACCACCTCAGTTCTGAACCTGAATCCTGACATGGGCCAGGACGTGGCCTCAGCTGGAGACAGGTAGCTGTGGTGGATGGAAGGATGAGCTGATGCCTGGGTTCCTTGTCCAGATCAACTGCTCCCATCAAAGTCTGTCTGAAACTCTCCATGCCTCACTCTCAGGGCCTCCTCAGCAACAATGCTTCCTGGAATTATCCCTTTTCTGGTGTCCTAGAGATGGAGGTGGCTCAGAGGGTAAAGAGTCTGCCTGTAATGCAGGTGACCTGGGTTTGATCCCTGGTTCGGGAAGATCCCCTGGAAGAGGAAATGGCAACCCACTCCCGTATTCTTGTCTGGAAAATCCCATGGATGGAGGAACCTGGAGGGCTATACAGTCCATGGGATCGCAGAGTCAGACACGACTGAGTCACTAACACTTTCACTTTCAGAGATGGTCACACTCCAGAACGACTCAGGATGAGTGACAGACAGTAAGGTCTTCCTTTATCCTTCCTCCAGTTTCATTGAAATATAATTGACATCGCAGCACTGTATACATTTAAAGTGTAGAGTGTAATGATTTGACTTGCATACATCATGAAATGATGACCACAATAAGGTTAGTGGACAGCTGTCCTCTTGTATAGATACAGTATAAGGAAGGTCTTACTGAAAAGACAATTGCACAAGAGGATGCAGTGGAGGATAAGCACCGCACAATGCTGGCATGTTTTTGGACCCATCAACTTTAGGCAGTTGAGAACCTGGAAATGGATTCCTGGAAAGCTACCCTGGTCGACTGGAAAGCCTGTGTGGTCTTTGGTTTCTTTGGAGACTCATGAAATAAAGGAAGCGGTTTATCATTTGCAGCAACATGGATGAAACATAGAGATTGTCATACTGAGTGAAGTAAGTCAGAGATGGAGAAATGTCGTATAACATCCCTTATACAACTAAGTGTGTGAGCATGCTCAGTTGTGTCCAACTCTTTGTGACCCCATGGACTGTAGCCCACCAGGCTCCTCCGTCCATGGGATCTCCCAGGCAAGAATACTGGAGTGGGTTGCCATTTCATTCTCCAGGGGATCTTCCCGACCCAGAGATCAAACCGGGGTCTCCTGCATTGCAGGCAGATTTTTTACAACTAGCTCCACATGGGAAGGACAAGGCTTTCCTTTCAAATACACCCTGCTTTTTTTTTCTTTTTAAAGAGATAAGTGGAAATCCCACAGGTGGGACTGATCCTCTCCAGAAAGATAGGAGGGCCGGAATCTTGCCAAAGAGGCAGGGAGAGAGCTGACCAGGTAGCCAGTCACCGCCAGGGAGGTCCCTTAGGCCGTCGGTCAAGGACACAGGTACGTGGGGACGGCTGTGGGTCGGCTGGGTGGGGGTGGGGGGCGGGGGAGGTGTTGAGGACGCCTGGAAAGCTGTGTATTTGAACGGAAGGTCTCAGGGCACAAGCAGGGGCCATGGCTTTTGCCATTTTGTCTCGTAAAGGCTGTCAGCTGGCACACAGCAGGCATCCTCTTTAACTTCAGGGTTGCTGCAGCAGCTGCCTTTTGGATGAAGTGGAGCCTGAAAACTCGCCCGCTCCTGGTGGCCGAGCTCGTCTGCCTGTGGCAGTCAGGGCCACGCTCTGCCAGAATGCGGTGCTTGCTCAGGGGCCTGGTGAGAGGCATCCTTTTACTGAAAGAGGCATTTGTTCTTCCTGTGGATCCGAGTTGCAGCGGAGCAGGCTGACCTCTGGGTGGCAGCCTGGCAGAGGTGGGCCACCTGCAATGTGTCAGCGAGGCCACAGCACAGAGCTGGGGCAGGAGTGAGCCTGGCTGGGGAAGAGGGGTGGGCGGGGGCTCCTCCACCTCTTGTCTGCCCTTGGTTGGTCCCTGGGGGTGTGCCAGCATCTGGCAGTTTACCCAGGGCCCCAGGAGACAGGCAGGTCCTGAAATGAAACACTACCATGAAGCTCCCTTTGGCGCCACTCTCTTTGCTAATTTTTAAGGCCTTGCCTAAACATCTCACCCCACACAGTGAAGAGTGGGTGCTCAATAATTCCTTGCTTGGGTTAGCAAATTGAAATAAATGGCAGTGTAGTATCAGTATGCTGGCCTTGGACTCAGTGTCCCGGAAAATAAGGGCCATGGCTTTCTCATAGGCTCTGTGAGCCCCTGGCTTCCTGTAGTAGGGATCTGCTAGTACTTTTGATGGTGATTATTAATACTGTATCTGTGTTCTCTAATCTAAAAAATAATGGAGATTGAGAAGTTAGAATCATGTGTGTTTACAAGGAAAATTGGGACAGATAATTTGACATCAGAAGTACCCTGGAAAATATTGTTTTTGAGTTGTGTCCGACTCTTTTGTGACTCCATCGGCTGTCCATGGCATTTCCCAGGCAAGAATACTGGAATGAGTTGCTGTGCTGGGCTCCACAGCATCTTTCCGACCCAGGGATCGAACCCTGAGTCTCTTATGTCTCGTGCATTGGCAGGCGGGTTCTTTACCACTAGAGCCACTGGGAAGCCCTTCCAGGCAGTTACTTGCTGTCAATTAATTAAGCCTCTAAATATGCATCAGTGCAAAGTGGAATAACCTGTGGTTGAGAGAGGGGGCGAACTGGTTCAACAAAACTCTCCATTCTGCGTCAGATTGGCTGCAGCCCGGTGTCGGGGACCTGGGATTTCTGCTTCTCCATGGTGACTATGGGCACACCTCTTTGCTCCCCTCTCGGGTCCTAATAGAGTCCCCAGGTGCGGTTCTGGGAGGAGGATGGGCCCGGTCCTGTCCTGCCAGCCACCTACCCATCATAGGGCAGCCCCAGCCCAGAGCTTTTGTCCCTGCCTTGGCTTTTCCTTGCTGAACTTGGCACAGCAAAGCCAGTCCCAGGAGGAGAACACTTTCTCAAGAGGAGGTTAAGCTTTTTTGTGTGCCATGCCAACTTGCTTCATTCTTTGCGACCCCATTGACTGTAGTCCGCCAGGCTCCCCTGTCCATGGGGATTCTCTAGGCAAGAATACTGGAGTGGGTCGCCATGCTCTCCTCCAGGGGATCTTCCTGACCCAGGGATTGAACTCCAGGCTCCCACATTGCAGGCAGATTCTTTACAACTAGCTCCACCTGGGAAAGCCGAGGCTTTTGTTCTAAATGTGCCCTGCTTTACTTTTTTTTTCTTTTTACAGAGATAAGTGGAAATCCTACAGGTGGGACTCATCTTCTCCAGAAGGATAGGAGGGCCCAGACCTTGCCAAGGATGCAGGGAGAGCTGACTAGGTAGCCAGTCACCGCCAGGGAGGTCCCCCAGGCCGACGGTCAAGGACACAGGTACGTGGGGACGGCTGTGGGTCGGCAGGGGTGGTGGGGGGGGGTGGGGGTGGTGGGGGTGGGGGGCAGCGGGGGAGGTGCTGAGAACACCTGGAAAGCTGTGTATTTGAATGGAAGGTCTCAGGGCACAAGCAGGGGCCGTGGCTTTTGCAATTTTGTCTCGTAAAGGCTGTCAGCTGGCACACAGCAGGCATCCTCTTTAACTTCAGGGTTGCTGCAGCAGCTGCCTTTTGGATGAAGTGGAGCCTGAAAACTCGCCCGCTCCTGGTGGCCGAGCTCGTCTGCCTGTGGCAGTCAGGGCCACGCTCTGCCAGAATGTGGTGCTTGCCTCGGGGGGCTGGTGAGAGGCATCCTTTTACTGAAAGAGGCATTTGTTCTTCCTGTGGATCCGAGTTGCAGTGGAGCAGGCTGACCTCTGGGCGGCAGCCTGGCAGAGGTGGGCCACCTGCAATGTGTCAGCGAGGCCACAGCACAGAGCTGGGGCAGGAGTGAGCCTGGCTGGGGAAGAGGGGTGGGCGGGGGCTCCTCTGCCTCTTGTCTGCCTTTGGTTGGTCCCTGGGGGTGTGCCAGCATCTGGCGCTTTACCCAGGGCCCCAGGAGGCAGGCAGGTCCTGAAATGAAACACTACCATGAAGCTCCCTTTGGCGCCACTCTCTTTGCTAATTTTTAAGGCCTTGCCTAAACATCTCACCCCACACAGTGAAGAGTGGGTGCTCAATAATTCCTTGCTTGGGTTAGCAAATTGAAATAAATGGCAGTGTAGTATCAGTATGCTGGCCTTGGACTCAGTGTCCCAGAAAATAAGGGCCATGGCTTTCTCATAGGCTCTGTGAGCCCCTGGCTTCTTGTAGTAGGGATCTGCTAGTACTTTTGATGGTGATTATTAATACTGTATCTGTGTTCTCTGATCTAAAAAATAATGGAGATTGAGAAGTTAGAATCATGTGTGTTTACAAGGAAAATTGGGACAGATAATTTGAAATTAGAGTATCCTGGAAAATGTTGTTGCGTCCTTAAGTCGTGTCCGACTCTTTTGTGACCCCAGGGGATTTCTCAGGCAAGAATACTGGAGTGGGTTGCCAGTTGCTTCTCCAGGGGTTCTTCCAGACCCAGAAATCAAACCTGTGGCTCCTGCCGCATATTCTGCATTGCAGGTAGGTTCTTTACCACTGAGCCACTGCAGAAGCCCAATATACAAGCTTAATCGCATAGATCCTTCAACCTGAAGAGCCCCTATATGACATATGATGTTTCTTTCTCACCCCCAGTTTATTTCTTTATAGCAAAAAAAAAAAAAAAAAAAAGCTAGTCGGAATATCTGTTATTTTCCTAGGCTGCCATCACAAAGTGCCACAGGTGGGGTGGGATGAGAGTGCAGTGGTTAAACAGCATGAATATATAAGCTCACAGGTGTCAGAAGTTTGAGTTTCTCGTTCCCCTGACCTCCAGTGGTTTGCTGGCCGTGGTGTTTCTTGGCTCATAGAGGTGTCAGCCAGGCTCTTCACGTGGCGTCCTCCCTCACACACGGCGTGTGTGAGTCTGTGTTTCAATTTCTCCCTTTAAAAAACAATGCATTATTGAGTTTTGGCTGCGCGGGGCCCTCGTGGCTGTACACGGGCTTTCTCTAGCCGTGGTGCTCAGGCTTCTCGTTGCAGTGGCTTTGCTCGTTGTGCTTTGGTAGCTGTGGCACACAGCCTCAGTTGGCCCGTGGCATGTGGGAATCTTCCTGAACCAGGATTGAACCCATGTGCCCTGTATTGGCAGGTGGACTCTTAACCACTGGACCACCAGGGAAGTCCTAAATTTCTCTTTTTTTTTTAATAAGAATAGCAGTCAGATTGGGCCAGCTCCACCACCCCCTCCCACGACCACCCAGTATGACCATGCATCAGCTGAACTCTTTCTGAGGATCTTATTTCCAAGTAAGATCACATTCTGAGGTCCTAGGGGTTAGGACTTCATATAAACCCGGAGTTTATAACATGTAAACGTATAAACCCGGGAGTGGGGAATAGGGCACAATTCGGCTCACAAGAGAGCTTTTCCAGCCTCGAGAAAGGAAGAGAGAAACATCCAAGGGGCAACTGCCTGTGAAGAGGTGGGGAGGGAGGTGGGAGAGGAAGGGACTGCCGTGCAGAGCAGCAGCGTCAGAGTGGGCCCGCCTCCGCGTACTCTTTCATTCCTGAGACTCTGCTGTTGGCTGTGACATCCTAGATGGTAGCATGAATCCATTTTCTTCTACTTGACCTCGCGTATGTGGCTACTGAAATTAAATAAAATGGAAAAATTCGGTTCACCAGTCTCACTAGTTGGATCTCAAGGGTGGCCTGTGGTTATACCCCTTTTGAATATCGAGGCTACAGAACGTTTCTAGCATCACAGAGAGTTCTGTTGGACAGAACCAGTCCAGAGGGTTGCACCGGAAAAACGTGGTTGACGAAGACAGAAATGGGGACTGGGAGACAGGTGGAAGTGGGCTGAAAGGAGGTGCAAGGGCCAAAGGTAGCCTTGAGTTCCAGCGGCGTTCAAGCGGCGTGTAGGGTTCAGAGATGTAGGAGGAAACCAAGGAGGCCTGAGAACGCTTGAGGTGGGCTGTACCCGCCAGGCTAAAGTGCTAGGTGGCAGACTACGTGACCATGGAGCTTATGTTCATCTCACAGCCCACTTCTGAGAAGCCGTTCACTCATCATGATGGGTGGTGCTTTGGAAATGTCCCCACACCTTCAGTTTGGGAAACACTGGCCCAGAGCAGAATGGTGGGGTGGGGTGGAGAGGAATGGCCCTGGCTGCTTATTGCTTCCTGGAGGCCCAGAGGAGCTGCTGTGAAGGGCCCTGGGTGAGGCTGGAGGAGCCGGTGATGCCCCCAGGCCCCTTCCTCATGCTCCTGCAAATGCCTCCAAATTGGCGAAGCTCAGAAGACAGAAGAGGAGTCCCCGCAATCTAGTTAAGTTTGATCTAGACAGACGTTTGATGAATAATAAGGTGTCTTTGAGTAATAACATGGATAACATGCTTCTAAGGGCTGAATACAAGGTATTTTATGCATATCCAGGTGGGAGTCAGCACAGCTGACAAAACCTCGGGGATTACTGGGTCTCAGAGGCAGAAAGCAACGGCCAGCGCCGCGCCAGTATTGACAGAGGGGCCGGGAGGGGCAGGGGGCAACCCAGTGTCACCGAGCAGACACAGCGGAGGTCAGGCGACGTGACAGGCCTTCGCGCCGGGCTCTGCTCTCTGAATTTTAAGAGCAATAAAGTATAAAACTGCAGCAAATCAACAGCAGCGATGAGCAAAGGTTACAGAGGGGCTAGAAGCTGTTCCACTTGTAAAAAGAGAAACGTCAGGCACGCACAATACAGTCTTATTCTCAGGCGCCCAAAGGAGCTGTGACAAGGACACTGGGTCTCCTCCTGGAACCAGCCGGGGTGAGCTTCGTTCTTGCTGGAGCGGGCCTGTGTGCAGAAGGGCGCTGCCAGTGGCTAACGTTTTCATTGATAAGTATTTCCTGGGGGTCCTTGATGTGATGGATTCCCCAGGGGCAGGGGCCCCAGCAAGAAATCTTTGAGCCCACATGTGATTGGATGCTCTCCACTTCTCTCACCAGTACCTCACTCTCACCTTCCATCGCCTCTCACCTGGGTTGGCAGGACGCGTCTCCTGTGCAACTGATGTGTCCTTCCTTGTTGAGGGAGCTTGGTCCCCATAATCTCCCGGCCTCTCTCCGCCTTTGACCCCCCTGGACCGTAGCACTGGTTGGCAGCTCTGGGAAGCTTGGACTGGGCGTGTTTGCTCAGCTTTGCCGTCTTCCTTTTGGGAGCACTACTGGCAAGGATGCTGATGCTACGAGGGCTACCAGCTCTTCTCTTCATGGGGTGCGGCACTGGCCCATGGTCGGGGTCGGGGGGAGGAGTGTCAACATTAGGAAGCCCTCTGGGCTCTTATACCTAGTTTTCCCAACATTAAGGGCTTCCCTGGTGGTGCTAGTGGTAAAGAATCCACCTGCAAATGCAGGTGACTTGAGTTCCATCCCTGGATCAGGAAGATCCCCTGGAGAAGGAAATGACAACCCGCTACAGTAGTCTTGCTTCAGAAATCTCGTGGACAGAGGAGACTGGCAGGATACAGTCCCTGGGGCTGCAAAGAGTTGGACATGACTTAACTTGGACTAAACAACAACTAACATAATGGTGTGTACTTGTTGACTTTCCTTTTGTTGACTCTCATTTATCCACTCTCTCCAACACGGAGGTGCAGAGCCTTCCTTGTAGAGCAAGGATAGGGTCCTTCCCCTTTTGCTTCCTACCCTCAGTACCTGGGGGAGTAGTCACTCCATAAATAATGTGAGCACTGAATGTAGGAGGGAGGGGGCGGTGAGAAGCAGTGACACCCACAGGACCACCGTGTCAGGAACCAAGAGAAACGGGGCTTCATGCCCGGCTCACCACTAGCAACTGTGTGCTTGCCACTTACCTCTGATTTTCCCCCTTCCTTCATCTCTCTAAAACAAGGAGGGTTCACTCTGCATTGGGAGCCTCTTGCAAAGGCCTGACATCCTTTTGGAGGAGTCTCTTGCTTCTTAGGAGATGCGTGTTTTCCTGGCCCCGGGGCTGTTACTATCTTTCCCCCTCCCTGCTCCTTTTAGTATTTAATGGCAGCCGCTGAATTATTTAACTGCGTGAGTGTTCGGGGGACCGCGTTTGAAGGGCACATAAGATAACAAATGAAGCAACGCTGTGGCATCATTCTTTCTGCTGCCGGGGATTCGGGAGCTTTTATTTTTCTTGAGCATCTTGACTTTCCCAACAGAAAGAGTAAAACAAATCACATACACAAATCACCACCCGCCCTCCCCGCCTGCCCCCCCAAGCCCTGCCGGAGCCGCTGCGGCCAAACGGGAGCGATTTTAAACGAGAAGATTATAGTCGCGGCTAATGGAGCAGGAGCGAGAAACACTTGTCCTGGGCTGGCGGCACCAAATACCCCTTATCACCTCGGAGAGCGAGAGCGTTATTATTTTAATGGTAAATGCAGTAGATTGCAAACTAGTAAAGTCACAGTCAGACCCCTCTGCTTGCCCGGTGACAGGTGCGTGCATTCATATGCTTGCCTTATTGTGAGGTTTCTCATCTGCCCGAGTCCCGTTCACAGCCTTTATCTCGTTAGGTACCTTCCGTGGAACTGTGCAATGAAGTCTCCCTTTTTAAAGTACAATGCGTTTCCCCCAACCCTATTCTTCCCGGGCTTTTATGACTCACAATTGACAAAGGCCTCGCTAATGGAAATGCAAATTTCCTACCTGTCAAAAACTGAGAATGTCTTCCAAAACAGTGGCTGGCGGGGCAGAAATTATATTAGCATTAGCACTTGCGGGTTGGGTGAGGGTGAGGGGGGCGGGGAGAAGCCACTTCCCAGGAATTTGTGGGATAAAAGTGTTTGTTTGATGCTGGGATATAAATAAAACAGCTGTGCTCAGAGCTCCTGTGCAGACAGGACAATTCGGGAATTTCTAACTTTTGTATCCCTCTGGTTTCAGCCCATGTATTATTCAGATTCAAATCACCCCATACTGCTATTATGAAGTCTTTGATTTGGGGACCAGAAAGGTTGGGGGCCTTGATATCTCTTCCTGTTTTCCTGAGGAAGTCCCCTGATGTGAGGCTGTCTTGGGACCCTACACATCTGAAGCATCGTTCCTGCCCCTTCTCCTCATCCTCTCCTCTTATTATTATTTAACTGTGTGTGAGTGCATGCGCGCACATGCATGAACAAGAACAGTGATTGAAATATGGTCTTTGCCTGAAATTTTAGCGGAGAGCAGGGCTGACTTCCTGTATGAGCCTGCCAGGGCTTGTCAACTAGGGAAAAAAAAGCATAACCTAAAAGTTGAGAATTATGTTTTGTTTGGCAGACAAACTGAGGCCTGAAGCCTGGGGGTATGAACTAAAAGAAATACACAAGTTTAGAGAGGCAAGTTAAGTTTTGTTTGAGGCAAAATGAGGACTGCAGCCTGGGAGACAGCACCCGAGAGAGATCTGGGAGACTGCTCCAAAGAGGCAGCGGGGAAGGTCAATATATAAACTTTTGGTGAAGGGGGAGCTCAATACAATTAAGTACTCATTTTACAAAAGGATTTTTGCTAGTTGAGCGGATCTGATGTTGCCATGAAGGGATTTAGTGCGTTTCTAGACATGAGGAGGTACAAGGATTGGGATCATAAAATCTGTTTTTTTGGGGAAAAAAAAAATCCAACTGTCTAATGACCTGGCCTACCAGATTCCCTGGAGCCCAGAGTGCCTCACTCCACCCTGGACTCTGTGCAGGTGTTGAAGGTCAACAGTTGCAGCTGCACAGGGTCAGTCTCCACAGAGGCAGGTGGCAAATGCCCTCGTTCAGTCCTTGACAATGCTCTTGGCAAGTGCCAATCTGTAGTTGACAGGGCCCCCTTGTGGTCATAAATTCAACCATACTTGGGGAGGCTTTTCATGACCATTCTGTCCCGTGTTGCTAGGAAGACTCACTCCTGGTTCTAAAGGTTTTTTTTGCTGGTAGATCACTCAGTGTGCTATTACTAGACTAGGTCTTGATAATCAAAGATCTCTGGATACCGGTCTTGTAGTTATGGTTCAGGAAAATATTCCCTCTCATTGCATCTTCCCATATCTAGAGTTACACTATTACAATCATTGATCACATACATTTGATCAATAGCTTCAAGTCTAGTTATCATTGTTTTCTACACATTCTGGGGAGAAGCTCATTTCATTGCAGGCTCAGTCATATACTTGGTAATAAAAGAGACAATAATCTTGTAAAACAGGCAATATACAAATAATATAGCTAGTAACATTAGTGGAATTATAATATTTCAGCCATGAGCCTCCCATACCATACCATTTTTTTTGTTTTTGTTTTTAATAAAGATTGTCTAGACTATGCAATGGGTCACTTAAGGCAGAAATCTAATTTTTCATACAGCCCATCAAATGTGTTATATTAGAGGATTCATCAGGTATGAGAAAACATTCAGTGTGAATTATGGTGCAGCTGCTTCCCTGAGATGCTCTAAGGATGTCAAGGGCCGTGCAGTTTTGTAGCACCACCTTCCTCATCATAGAGACCTCAGAGTTCAGTAGACTAATAGCCTGGTTACTCTCATTTAAAGCTTATTGAGTGAAAGTTCTTAAGGCTTCAATATGACCAGTTACATGCTCCAATCCTATTGAAAGCACACACACAAAAACATAGGTGCTAACTGGTCACACCAGTAGAATACCGATCTCTTGACTCATTGAGCTCACATCAACATTAGATTGGCTCAAATTGCCTCTAATTTATTACGTATATGACCTTGAGTTCATGGGAATCCCAGGTTGCACCTTCCTATTCATCTTGCTAGAAGCCGAGCCATAAATTAGTACCATAAATCAGCAGAGTTCCATACCGATCACTCTCTAAGGGTAATTGTAAGCATAGTTCATAAGGCATCCAGCCTAGTTTTATAATATTACTAGGTTGATCATTTGGGCTTCCCTGGTGGCTCAGATGGTAAAGAATCCACCTGCAATGTGGGAGACCTGAGTTCGATCTCTGGGTTGGAAAGATCCCCTGGAGGAGGGCATGGTAACCCATTCCAGTATTCTTGGCTGGAGAACCTCCATGGACAAAGGAGCCTGGTGGGCCACAGTCCATGGGGTCACAAAGAGTTGGACATGACTGAGCGACTAAGCACATAGGTTGATTATTTTAGTATGATTTAATTGTTCCCAACATAGAGGAACTTTTAAACTTAAAAGACCATAACCTGGTATTAACCATGGACTATAGATCCATCCCATAATTGTGAGAGTTTTCCTTTTAGTAGACAAGAGGTTTCAGTTTTTGATTGAGACTTAGTTCATCACTCTGAGTTTGAGTGACCCTAAGAGTAAATTTAAATCTATTGCCAGGGTCAGAGCTGCTGCTGCTAAGTCACTTCAGTCATGTCCGACTCTGCGACCCCATAGACGGCAGCCCACCAGGCTCCCCCGTCCCTGGGATTTTCCAGGCAAGAGTACTGGAGTGGGGTGCCATTGCCGTCTCCCAGGGTCAGAGCAGGTATTATTAATTATCCCATCTAGCAATATCATGAATAGACAGAACAGGACTGAATTCTCTTCTAAAATAAGCTTCCTGTGTGAGTTGCTCAATCATGTTCAACTCTTTGTGATCCCATGGTCTGTCCATGGAATTCTCTAGGCAAGAATACTGGAGTGGGAAAGTGCCATTCCCTTCTCCAAGGGGATTTTTCTGAACCAGGGATCGAACCCAGGTCTCCTGCATTGCAGGCAGATTCTTTACCATCTGAGCTACGAGGTAAGCCCAATAAACTCCCTAAGGGGTATGCTGTCAGAGCCCTGAGGGGAGAAATCCACCAAGGTAACCCAGAAGTGCTGCTGCTGCTAAGTTGCTTCAGTCGTGTCCGACTCTGTGCGACCCCATAGACGGCAGCTTACTAGGCTCCCCCGTTCCTGGGATTCTCCAGGCAAGAACACTGGAGTGGGTTGCCATTTCCTTCTCCAATGCATGAAAGTGAAAAGTGAAAGTGAAGTCGCTCAGTCGTGTCCGACTCCCAGCGACCCCATGGACTGCAGCCTCCCAGGCTCCTCCATCCATGGGATTTTCCAGGCAAGAGTACGGGAGTGGGGTGCCACTGCCTTCTCCCCAGAAGTACTAGACACAGGTAATTGGCCACAAACCCAACAATTGGACTGAGTCTTAAACTAGCATAGGATCATGTCCATGATAGAAAACATTTGGCTTATATGCAAAGGTCCAGGAAGTCAAGAAAGCGTTATAAATGATCATATGAATCAAGTCCGGCATCTTGGGCAAGCTGTCTGCTTCTGATATCGTCTACTTCCCTGCAAATTCACTGTGCATGAGCTAGTTAAGAGTACCTGATAAAAAGATCCTTCTATCTAGATTGGAGACAGTTCCTTAAATTACGTCTTTTTCCAGTCTTGGTTGCAGGTCATGAGGCATCTGATCTTTTTCCAAAGATAGATTACTGAGATAAGCTTCAGAAAGAAGCTTTGAATGTCTTTTAATAATTCAATTAAATTTTACATTAACATAACAGCAAAGAACTATACAGGAAATGAGTCTTAGTAGATACAGACGTCTATTAACAAACTTGGATTTAACATTCATTGAAACATCTTTTTCTCTCTAAAATTACCCTTGTTTTTACCAAATATAACCAAATTGAGACTAGTTTGTTTGCGAAATATGTCTAGTCTCAATAAACTTGGCATGATGATTTATTTAATCATAATTGATCATAGACTTTTTTGCTTTGCTGAAACTTTTATAGGGTCTCAGACTGAACTTTTAAAATAAAATCTTTCAGGGCGAGGAAAGTCATGCAAAAGGCTTATCACAGATTTTGCCTAACAGATCTAGGTGAATTCCTCCCTTCTCAAGGTCTCCAAAAGTTCTTGCGATTTTTGTATCTGTTAGTGAGATAATGTTTCTAACTTGCCTGATAAAGTTCCTGGAAATCTAAGAGTTTCCAATCTCTTGGGGGGTCAGAGAGAAAAGATAAATGTTTCAGTTTGTTTGTAAAGTATATTCACCAAATTACTATCATAATTAGTTTGAGGGGAAGGTTTTCCTTACATCTGGAAAACACTGATTCAAACCAGTAATTTTTCAGATAGAAACCATAAAAGTTGAAAGCATATTTGCCAGTTCATTCAGTCCTTTTGTTAACTTTTGTGAAGTCATCAGGTTTCCCATTAGAATTCTTTAATTTCTTCCAATTCAGAAACTGGTATTTATCCCAAAGTCCTTGCTATAAATCTTCTCTCTATTTTATTATTATTTTTTTGATGTATTTATTTTTAATGGAAGGATAGAGCATTGCACTGCTTTCTGAAGTGAAGTGTTAGTCGCTCAGTTGTGCCTGATTCTCTGTGACCCCGTGGACCAGGGCTCGCCAGGCTTTTCTGTCCATGGGATTCTCTAGGCAAGAATACTGGAGTGGGTTGCCATTTCCTTCTCCAGGAGATCTTGCTGACCCAGGGATTGAGCCTGGCTCTCCTGCATTGAAGGCTGTTTCTTTACCATTAGAGCCACCAGGGAAGCTCTCTGGGAAACGTCGGTTTCTATCAGTGGTCAGTGGGTTTACCCATCCCTCCTTCCACTTGAACATCCCTCCCACTGCCTCCCCATCCAGCAAATTCCCATTGGCTATCAATTTAAAAGTAAACTTAATTAAATTTGTTTTTAAACTTGGTCTTAACCATGTACAAAACTTTTCTCAGGGTCCACTTTCCACACACCTTCTAATCACTTTCTGTACCCGTTACTTTGTTCTCCCAACCTGGAACAGTCACCTGTACGTTAGACCTACTTCCTTTTCCCTTCATAAAATGTAATTCCTTTCCTCGTATCTTCTTTATCAGAAACACACATCCTACTTTCCTTAAGCAACCAAGAGCTGACCTTTACATTAGCATTCTATAGACTGGTGAGCATAAAAACCAGTAATAATTCTGAAGAAACTTTTAAAATAGAAAACAGGTCAGGATGGTACCAAACATTATTCACTAATAGTCCAAAATCTCTTTAGTTTTTTTGTAAGAAGAAATTCGTTTTCAGTAGTCAGTGTTTCAGAATCTTATTTTATTTGGAAATGATCTAGCTGTTCTTAAACTTTCATCACTGAGTTTAGCATAACCCTAGAAATTCAGGCTACCAAAATCGGGAGAGAGTATTTTAGGCAGAGATTCCTAAAGCATAATTACTCTTAATCGAATTTATCTAAAATCGCATATTTCATTTACATTTTTTGGGAAGTTTCTTAACTCGAGGAACTTTCCTTGCTGACAAACTTGTAACAGATATAGCAATATTTAATTTATGTTAAACCTAGGAACAATGAAAATATTCTGCTTAATATTAATGACTCTTAGACAAGTCTATATTTGTTAGATCAACAAACAAACACTAATACCAGGTACTTAATATTGAATATTTCCCAGTTTAGGTGAACCTGGAATTCATTTAGGTTTATTCTCTTGTATTTAGAATTGTTTGATTTATAAGCACTTACTTTTCTTTGTGTTATTGTTGTTCAGTCCGTAAGTTGTGTCCGACTCTTTGGGATGCCATGGGCTTCCCTGTCCTTTATTATTTTCCAGAATTTGATTAAACTCATGTCCATTGAATCAGTGATGCCATCCAACCATCTCACCCTCTGTTACCCTCTTCTACTCCTGCCTTCAATCGTTCCCAGCATCAGGGTCTTTTCAAAGGAGTCAGTTCTTCACATCAGGTGGACAAAGTATTGGAGCTTCAGCATCTGTCCTTACAATGAAATATTTAGGGTTGATTTCCTTTAGTATTGACTGGTTTAATCTCCTTGCAGTCCAAGGGATGTTCAAGAGTCTTCTGAAGTACCAGAAGCCTCAGTTCTTTGGTGCTCAGCCTTCTTTATACCAACTCTCACATCCATACATGACTACTAGAAAAACCCTAGGTTGAACTAGACAGACCCTTTGTCCACAAAGTGATGTCTCTGCTTTTTAATACACTGTTTAGTTTTGTCTTAACTTTTCTTCCAAGGAGCAAGCATCTTTTAATTTTGTGGCTGCAGTCACTGTCCACAGTGATTTTGGAGCCCAAGAAAATAGTCTGTCACTGTTTCCACTTTTTCCCCATTTATTTGCCATGAAGTGATGGGACCAGATGACATAATCTTAGTTTTTTGAATGTTGAGTTTTAAGCCAGCTTTTTCACTCTCCTCTTTCACCTTCATAAAGAGATTCTTTAGTTCCTCTTCACTTTCTGCCATTAAAGTGGTATCATCTGCATGTCTGAGGTTGTTATTTCTCCTGGCAATCTTGATTCTAGCTTGTGAGTCATCCAGCCCAGCATTTCGTATGATGTCGTCTGCATAGGAATTAAATAAGCAGGTGACAATATACAGCCTTGATGTACTCCTTTCCCATTTTGGAACCGTTGTTCATGTCCAGTTCTAACTGGTGCTTCTTGTCCTGCATACAGGTTTCTCAGGAGGCTGGTAATGTGGCCTGGTATTGCCATCTCTTTATTTCACTGTTTGTTATGATCCAAACAGCAAAGATTTTAGCATAGTCAATGAAGCAGAAGTAGATGTTTTTCTGGAATTCTCTTGCTTTTCCTATGGTCCAGTAGATGTCGCCAATTTGATCTCCGGTTCCTCTGTCTTTTTAAATCCAGTTTGGACATCTGGAAGTTCTTGGTTCACATACTGTTAAAGCCTTGCTTGAAGGATTTTGAGCATAATATTGCTGGGATGTGAAATGAGTGCAATTTTATGGTAGTTTGAGCATTCTTTGGCATTGCCTTTCTTTGGGATTGGAATGAAAACTGACCTTTTCCAGTCCTGTGGCCACTGCTGAATTTTCCAAATTTGCTGGCACAATGAATGCAGCATTTAAACAGCATCATCTTTTAGGATTTGAAATAAAACAGCTAGAAATCCATCACCTTCACTAGCTTTGTTTATAGTAATGCTTCCTAAGGCCCACTTGACTTCACATTCCAGGATGTCTGGCTCTAGGTGAGTGACTACACCATCGTGGTTATTGGGGTCATTAAGAGTTTTTTTTTTTTGTCCAGTTCTTCTGTGTATTCTTGCTACCTCTTCTTAATCTCCTCTGCTTCTCTTAGGTCCTTTCCATTTTTGTCCTTTATTGTACCTATCTTTGCATGAGGTGTTCCCTTGGTATCTCCAATTTTCTTAAAGAGATCTTTCCCATTTGATTGTTTTCCTCTATTTCTTTGCATTGGTCAGTTAAGAATGCTTTCTTATCTCTCTTTGCTGTTCTCTGGAACTCTGCATTCAGATGGGTATATATTTCCTTTTCTCCTTTGCCTTTCACTTCTCTTCTTTGCTATTTGTAAGGCCTCCTCAGACAACCACTTTGCCTTCTTGCATTTCTTTTTCATGGGGATGGTTTTGGTCACCACCTCCTGTACAGTGTTACAAACCTCTGTCCATAGTTTTTCATGCACTCTGTCTATCAGATCTAGTCCTTTGAATCTATTCATCACCGCCACTCTGTATAATCATATGGGATTTGATTGGGGTCATACTTGAATGGTCTAGTGGTTTTCCAAACTTTCTTCAATTTGAGACTGAATTTTGTAATAAGGAGCTGATGATCTGAGCCACAGTCAGCTCCTGGTCTTATTTTTGCTGACTGTATAGCGTTTCTCCATCTTTGGCAGCAAAGAATATAATCAATTTGATTTTGGAATTGACTGTCTGGTGATGTCCATGTGTAGAGTCATCTCTTGTGTTGTTGGAAGAGGTTGTTTGCTATGACCAGTATATTCTCTTGGCAAAACTCTGTTAGCCTTTGCCCTGCTTCATTTTGTACTCCAAGGCCAACAGATATCTCTTGACTTCCTACTTTTGCATTCCAGTCCCCTATGATGAAAAGGACATCTTTTTTTGGTGTTAGTTCTAGAAGGTCTTGTAGGTCTTTATAGAACTGTTTAACTTCAACTTCGGCATTAGTGGTTGGAGTATAGACTTGGATTACTGTGATATTGAATGGAAATGAACCAAGATCGCTCTGTCATTTTTGAGATCACACCCAAGTACTGCATTTCGGACACTTTTAGAGCTCATTTACAAACCAGTCTCAGCAATCAGCAATATTATCCGAAGACACATACTGAGACATACATATACCTAAATAGACACCAAGAGATCTCATAGCTTTTGTTTTCCAAATTTAGTTATGAATCAGATATCACAATACGAAAAACATCTACTTCTGCTTCATTGACTATGCTAAAGACTTTAACTGTATGGATTACAACAAACTGGAAAAGTCTTAAAGAGTGGGAATACCTGACCACCTTACCTGCTTCCTGTGAAACCTGTATGCAGGTCAAGAAGCAACAGAACTGGACATGGAACAATGGGCTGGTTCAAAATTGAGAAACATTTTGTGAACTGAGTAGAGGAAGCAAGAGTTTGTACAATGCAGACCAGAGAGTTGTCTGTCCATTCTGTAGATAAGGGAAATAGGCATAGAAAAGCTAAGGCAATGGACTACTTCATAGTAGCATCAGTCAGGGTCATATTTAAATCACCCAGCATAAGCAGAGTTCAGTGGATTCCAAGAGCAAGGATGAGAGCAAAGAAGACAATAGTTATCTACATGTACCAGATCATTACTCTGTGGGCTTCCCTGGTGGCTCAGATGGTAAAGAATCTGTCTGCAATGGGGGAGACCTGGGTTCGATCCCTGGGTTGGAAAGATCCCCTGGAGGAGGATATGGCAACCCGCTCCAGTATTCTTGCCTGGAGAATCCCCATGGACCGAGGTGCCTGGTGGGCTACAGTCCATGGGGTCATAAACAGTCAGACACGACTGAGCGACTATGCACAGAACAGCACAATATTACTCTGTGAGTGGATTGAGTGCTGGGAAGCATAAAGAGGATAGTTGCTATGGGTACTTAGCTTAGGGTTTAAGAAGATTTTTGGCCTTTCTGAATAGCAGCTTCAGGTCTTCTGGAGGCTCACTCATCCACCTGGGATTTTCAGGCTGTGCTGGGTCCTCTGAGTCCTGTGGAGACTTGGAGGAGGGGTGGATTCATAGGGATGGCCGGAAGGTGGGCCCTCAGGTTCCTGTGACATATCAGAGGGGACAACTTTAAACCTGGATAAATGAACCCAGCTGGTGACCCCCTGGAGTTTGACTGCCCTCGGGGTGCTCAGAACTTGGTAAGAACTGTTTGGGGAGCAGCTGGTTGCTGGGGGACTCATTCCTCCCGGCCTTTAAAAGTACCCAGTGTCCAGGTTTTGCTGCAGGATAAGGGGGCCTGGCATCTGGAGAGGGCTGTACTCTGTTGCCATATTCTTATATAGCTTTCTGGAACTGCCCCAGATTTATAATGTACACAAGACGAGCCCGGATTTCTGGGTTAGTTAGCATGTCTAGAGTAGTGAGGAATGGCCTTCCATATGTCATTTTGAAAGGGCTTAACTCAGGGGTTGTTTTAGGAGCTGCCCTGACCCTTAAGAGGGCTATTGGCAGCAGGCGATACCACGACTCTGACGTTTCCTGACAGAGTTTGCCCAAGGTTTTCTTTAGTGTATAATTAGCCTGTTCCACTTTTCCCGAGGACTGAGGTCTTCAGGATAAATAGAGATGGTATTTAATTCCTAAAGCCTTCGAACATTGTCATGTGACACCTTTGCTACAAACGAAGGTCCACTGTTACTCTGAAGGTGGCCAGGCAATCCGAATCAAGGAGTGCCTCAGTACTTCAACTGGCTTCTCTGCTCTAGTAGGGAAGGCGTCTATCCATCCAGTAAAGATATCTATAAAGACTAATAAATGGATCTATAAAGACAAATAACTGTTTGAAGCCCTGGAAGGGCATCTGAGTGAAATCTCTTTGCCAGTCCTCTCCTGGGTGAGTCCCTTGACGCTGGGCTGGGTGATCGTGAAGGGGAGGCTTGATGTTGCCTCCTGGGTTATGGGTGGTGCAAAGGTCACAGGCTCAAGTGACTCTCTTAATCATCTCCGGGAGCCCTTTCCCTGTAAAAAGTTGGAAAACTCTCATAGACCTTGCAGCTCTCTGCAGATGCAGAGAATCAGGTAGCCCTTTAATAATGTTCCAGTGATCACAGAGAGGTATGAGCGATTTCTGATCTATGTGCCACCAACCATCTGCTCCCTTCATTCCCCCTCTATCTCGTGCCCAGTTCTCTTCAGAAGTTGAATGCCTGGGAGTATAAGGTTAGAAGGGGTAAGGGATGGGATTAGAGCCATTTCATTTCTGGGCATCTGGGCTGCTTTCTTAGCTTCCTGATCTGCTTTGTTGTCTCTCTGGATAACTTGGGCAATTCCCTTTTGGTGTCCATAGCAGTGGATGACTGCTACCTGCTTTGGTTTTAGGAACACTTCTATGAGGTGTAAAATTTCAGTCCCACACTTTGTAGGAGAGTTGTTTTTTTTTTTTTTTTTGCATTTATACGTCCTCCCTGGTGGCTCAGATGGTAAAGAATCTGCCTGTAATGTGGGAGACCTGGGTTCGATCCCTGGGTTGGGAAGATCCCCTGGAGAAGGGAATGGCAACCCACTCCAGTATTCTTGCCTGGAAAATTCCATGGACAGAGGAGCCTGGAGCCTGGTGGGCTACAATCCATGGGTCGCAAAGTTGAACACGACTGAGCGATTAACACACACATGCGCTCTGTCTCCTCTCTTGCTGCGAGGGCAAGTAGAACAAGGAAGGCATATTTTGAGTCTGTGTATGTATTGGCAACCTTTCCTTCTCCTAGAATCAGATTAGATTCCTTCTCCTAATCTCAGGTTAGAGCTAGCAGTTCAGCCTTTTGGGCTGAGGTGTTAGGTGGCAAAGGTTTTGCTTCTCTGATGCCACGTGTGCCCACAATAGCCTACCCTCCCCTTCTGACTCTATATCTGACAAAATTACTGCCATCAGTAAACCATTCCTCCTCAGGCTTTTCTATGGCTTGATTTGTTAGATCCAACCTACAGGAATAGACTTGGTCCAAGGTTTCAAGGCATGAATGTATTAGCTCTGGTTCCTCAGCAGGCGTCAATGTAGCTGGGTTCAGGGTGTGACAAGTTTTGAGAGTCCCTTCTGGAGAATCAAGAAGTAAAGCCTCGTATTTAGTAAGACAGCCTCCTGTTAGCCAGTGATGGCCTTTCATCTCTAGGATCCCCTGTACTTGATGAGGGGTCTGGACTTGAAGTGACTGCCCAAAGGTAAGCTTGTTGGCTTCTTCAACCAATTAAATGATGGCACCTACTGCCTGGAGGCAACCAGGCCAGCCTTGGCCATGGAGTCTAGTTGCTTGGAGAAGTAGTCTATGGGCTGCGGAACTTCCCCTAGCTTTTGTCCTAACCCCCAGGGCTGTCCCTTGTTTTTCAACTACTTACAAGAAGAATGGCTTGTTTAAGTTGGTGAGACCCAGAGCAGGGGCTCCAGTTAGGGCCTGCTTGTTATTGCAAAAAGCCTTTTCCTGCTCCCCATTCCAGAGTAAAGGCTCTGTATCTGGGCCTTTGATGGCTTCATACAGGGGTTTGGCCACTAGCCCAAATCCAGGATTCTGTAGAATCTTGCCATGCCTAGAAAGGTACAGAGATGTTTCTTAGTCTTTGGGGGTACATAGGCCCAATGTAGCTAGTTTTCTCTCTGGAGATAGCTATATACTCCCCAGGTTTATAATTTATCCCAGGTATTTAACCTGTTGCTTTGGAATCTGTGCCTTTTTCTGAGAGACTCTGTAAGCATGGGTTCCAAGGAAATTAAAAACTTCATGGTTGTTTTGATCTGAGGCCTCCCTTGTGGGGCGACATATTAAGATATCATCCACATATTGTATAATAGCACCTTCTCTTAAGTATTTCCTTTAGCTCCTTTCCTAGAGCCTGGGCGAACAAGTGCAGGGTGTCCCGATATCCCTGAGGCAATACCATCCAGGTATGTCTGAGTCAGGGTCAGTCCACTCAAGTGCAAAAAGATATTGTGATAAAGGATGAACTGGGGCATCCTTGGGACTGAGAACAGTAAACCCTTGAGCGTTTTCAGGGACCTGGGCGAGTATCTTGTAAGGATTGGCCACAAGGGGATGTGTAGGGATCACAGCCTTGTTTATTGCCCTAAGGTCTTGAGTCATCCTATATTCCCCATTTGGCTTAACAACTGGCAGGATAGGAGTTTTGCATGGAGACTGGCAGGACACCAAGAGGCCATGCCTTAGGAATTTATCCACGAGGGGTTGCAAACCCTTCTTGTGCTTCCAACTTTATAGGATGGTTTTTCTTTTTAGGATAAGAGGTTTCTAGTCTAAGGCTAATTCTCACTGGTTGGGCGTTTATGGGCTTCCAGGGATTCCCTTGTCCTATGCTGAAGGGTCTACTGCTTGTAGAATATGGCTAAGAATAGAATCTTGCTCTTCTGGCTTGTCTGTCTGAGAGTTAAAATACGGGGCTCCCTGGGGGCTCCTAACTGGAGTATGGCCCCAAGGGAGCTCAAAAGGCCCCTCCCAGGGACAGAGGTAAGACACTGAGGCACAATGGGAAAGGCATGTGAAATCAACCGCCACTCAAATTGGCCAGTGAAAGGCCCAGGGAAACAATGGACCTGAGAATTCCATTGACATCAGTCACAGTACAGCTTTTGGAGGAGTGAGGTTCCCGCATGACAAATTAAGACCGAATAAATGGCTCTTATATCAGTTAAGAAATTGATTTTTTTGACCTGCCATGTCAAGGACTACCTGGGGTGCCTCGGTGGAGATAGACATCTTGTTGCGGGGAACCGCCAGAATCCCCTGGCCACCTGTCAGCCAGCATGATGGCCATTTCGGGAACAGGAGCCCACCTCTTCCCCTTCAGGACTGAGGGCAGTCCCTCTTCCAATGACTTGTTTGTTTGCAGGCAAGACATGGCCTGGGGGGCTCTTTCTGGTAATCTAGGGCCCAGTGGCCAGTTGACTTGCATTTGTAGCATTGCCCCTTGCTGGTCTTACCTCCAGACGGATAGCTGGACTTTCTCGGCCCCCTTGGGTTGTCCTGAGATTGCAAGGCATGGCTGACAGCAACGACCATCAGGTGTGCATGAGCCCTGGCCTGCCTTTTCTCAGGTTGGGTTCTCTTTTCCTCCTGAGTTTGGTCTCGATTATTAAATACCCACAAAGGCCACATCTAGGAGCTGGGCCATAGGCATCTGTGGGCCAAATTGTAACTTTTGGAGTTTCTGCCTAATAGGGGGTAGACTGGCTAATAAAGTACTGTCCCAGCAGGGACTGACCTTCGGACACAGAGGGATCTATATTGGTATACTTCCTGAATACCTCCACAAGCTGCCCGTGAAAGAGGGCTGGATAGTCCTTTTCTTCCTGGGTCCTTTTAACCTTTTCATAGTTAACTGGCTTCTTGAGGCACTTTTTCATCCCTTCTAATACACATTGGACCATGTGCTTCCTGGCTTCCGTTCCCTCCTGGGTATTATAATTCCAAGAGAGTTCCTGCTTTGGGACTGCATCTCAGGGCTTCCCTGATGGTTCAGACAATAAAGAGACTGCCTGCAATGCAGGAGACCCAGGTTCGATCCCTGGGTCAAGAAGATACCCTGAAGAAGGAAATGGCAACCCACTCCAATATTCTTGTCTGGGAAATTGCGTGGATGGAGGAGCCTGGTGGGCTACAGTCCATGGGGTTGCAAAGAGTCAGACACGACTAAGTGACTTCACACTCACTCGGTAGCTCAGCTGGTAAAGAATCTGCCTGCAATACAGGAGAACTTGGTTCAATTCCTGGGTCAGGAAGATCCTCTGGAGAAGAGATAGGCTACCTACTCCAGTATTCTTGGGCTTCCCTGGTGGCTCAGACAGTAAAAAAAAATCTACCTGCAATGTGAGAGACCTGGGTTCAATCCTTGGGTTGGGAAGATCCCCTGGAGGAGGGCATGGCAACCCACTCCAGTATTCTTGCCTGGAGAATCCCCATGGACAGAGGAGTCTGGTGGGCTACAGTCCATGGGGTCACAAAGAGTTGGACACGACTGAGCGACTAAGCACAGCTCCACCCATAGCATAATGTTTAGGTTGGTCAGTATGCCCCAGGATGCTGTCTAGATTCTCTGTTTTTCCTCAGAATTGCAGCAGGTAGACAGAACTATTTGCACATCCTTCCAAGTTAGGTCAGAGAGCAGAGTGAGGGCATGAACCCCTTCAAGAAACTTACTAGAGTCTTCAGAACATTGGCCCAGTTTCTGTCTACAGTGGGCCAAGTCAGTTAAAGAGAAGGGCACTCGATGGTCCCTTCTCCATTTACCACCTCCCTAAGAGGACATAACCTCTCTGGTTCTGGGTGATAGGAAGCTCCTACTGTGAGTTACCCCAGAGGGACTAGTCTCTGTTTCTTGGGATAACGGGAGCTCATGGAAGGGGATAGGAGGTGAAGTTTGGGATGGAGGAGAGAGACCGGGAGAAAGAGATGATTTGGGAGAAGTGGTAACTCAGGAGGAGAAGGTGGCTCAGGAGAAGTAGGAATACTATCCGGAGCAGGGAGAGCTTAGTTTCCCCTCTGAGAGATGACAGAGCTTAGGAGGGGATCATCCAAAATGTCAGAAGAGTTTTCTGGTTCTCCAGGTTTTAAATTATGAGAGTCATATAGGGTGGGATTTTGGTAAAGGACCATGAAAGCCTCAAGATAGGGAATCTCCTTCCTCTTTTCCATTCTGTGGCAATAAAGATCCAATTGCAGAATGGTGTTATAATTTAGAGAGCTGTTCTCAGGCCATTTTTCTCCACTTTCCAACTTATACCAATCACTGCTGCAATACGACTTTAAGTTTTCTCCTTTCTTAACCCTTCGATTTTACATAATTTCCAGTTCTTAAGTGGAAGGCCTGGAAGAAGATCCTCCCACGTTAAGGAACCTTCACTCCCGGGTTTTGGCACCAGATGATTTCGGACACATGCAGCAATAAGCGGCAGCTGGAAGGAGGATCTTAGTTTCCTGGACCGGGAGTCCTAACCACTGGACCACAGGAGCCAGCAGGTGGGGCTGAGGTCCCTAGTCTTGCCTGCCTACTCAAGAATGAATTCAGGCAAGGAGGTAGAAAGTGAAAGTGAAGTTGCTCAGTCGTGTCCGACTCTTTGCGACCCCATGGACTGTAGCCTATCAGGCAAAGTTTATTGAAAGGAAAAGTACACATGGAAAGGTGCATGGGTGAGTTCAGAGAGAGTCTGGCCTTTGGGAAGTGTAAATCCTTTGTAAGGGGGCAGCTCTCTGGTTCTTTGTCTTCCCTCAGGCCAATGGCCTGGCTTTGCTCCCCCCTGGTTAATTTGTCTAGATACCTTCCCCTGGGCTGTGGACACACACCTTAGCCACGATGGATCTCACAGTGAAGGCTTCTGGGAGGAGCAAGACTCATTATGGCCTGGAATTATCCTCTGACTTTTGACTCCTTCCTGTTCATGCGTAGTGTCTCCCTTATCTTTTAGTCGGACAGGGTTTTTTCTTCTCTTTGTTCTTGCCGTGCTTATTCCCTTGAGGTGTTAACAAGAGACAAAGACTAGCTAGTTTCTGTGTTTTTGTTGTTACTTCCGAATGTAAATGCAAATGGGGGGCTGGTTATAAAATCTTCAACTGGAGCCCACCTATCTCTTATCTCAGGAAATGCAAAGAAGAGGCTGGCTGATGGTAAATGTCCAACCTGGATAACAGAACCTTTTAGTTCTGATATTGTTTCAAGCTAAAAAAGGCTGCTATCACTGACTCTTCCAGGTTGCAGGTCTAGTGGGACTAGGAAGCCATATTTGGTGACTTCCACATAGTTTCAAGAAATTTCTTGAAATTTGGTTTCCTGCAAAGGAGTTATTCTATTGTTTCCTCTTTTAGAAGCTTCTAGATACCAATTAAAGTAAGCACAGCTGGACTTAGAAATTTCTTGAAATTTGGTTTCCTGCAAAGGAGTTATTCTATCGTTTCCTCTTTTAGAAGCTTCTAGATACCAGTTAAAGTAAGCACGGCTTTCTAAAGGTGGGTGCAAAAATATCAATTTTGGAAAATCAAAAGAGCCCAAATTTGGCCATTTTCGGTTGAGACCTCTTTTAGTATAACTTCCCCAATTCACTAGGTACTTGCAAGTATGAGTTCTGTACATATTATATGGCTGGAGTGAGACATAGACAGAGGCTGGCTTTATTAAACCCCTCTGTTTCTATTTTTGAGATTCTGTTTCTCACTTTAAGTTGAATTTCATGAATAAAAATCACTAGTGAAATTGTGTGGTGGGCCTGTGTGCTGTTGTAGCTGAACTCCTTCAGGAGTCACCCCAGAGTTGTTTCAGCTTCTCTTACATGCCTTGGATTTTCCCTCCAGTAGTCTAAGACCAGTGTGGGTGCTCAGTGTGGGTGATTTTTTTTTCAACTGAGCCTCCTCCATTCCCAGCTGAATGGCCAGTTCTTATGCGCAACCCCTGGGCAAGCATTTATTTTAATTAATAAGTGGGTTTCCCCTATGGGGCCACTTCATGGCATGAAGACTAGGCCTCCACCACTTTCTTAAATTTCTCAGTCACATGAGAAAACTATACCTGGCCGGGAGGAGTCTTGTCCCTATTCTTTGGAGCAAAGCTCTCATATATTCTCCTCACTTTTATCTCAACAAAGTCTATAAAGGCAGTCTAACTGAGGAAAAGTATCAGATCAACTTCTTACCTAACCATTCCGCCAAGACCACTAAGTCCCCTACAATAGAGCGACCTCAGCATCTTTCAGTCCTCAGCGTATTCAGCCCCCAGTATTCCTCGATTTTTTTTCAGTTGAGCCCCCTCCATTCCCAGTACATCTCCACTGGGTGGTATTCCATTGTAGCCCCTGAGCCAGTATCTTTTGACTAGGTGGGAAGTTCTCTGTATCTTTCAACCAAGCCCCACTCAGTGTCTAGACCACAAGTGGGTGTGCCCTGTATATTTCACCTGGACACCACCCAGTATCTTTCCAACTGGGAAGGGGCAGATAACTTGCTCCACCACCAAATAAAACTCACAGTCTCAGACATTATGGGAGATGTGAGAGCCAGGAGAGACTCGGCCCAATTCCCCTGCATTCCCCACGGTGTCAGATGGGTGCAAGGGGCCACTGCTGGTACCAAAGTTCTGGTTCCTTGTGGAGTTTGGGTGAAGGAAGGAAGTGCACTCTGGTTTGCTTTGTTGGTTGCCATAACTCTGGACTAAAAAAGATGCACAACTTGAGAGTTGCAAGTTAAGTTTTATTTGGGGGAAAATGAGGACTGCAGCCCGGGAGGAATCACCTCAGATAGCTCTGGGAGACTGCTCCAAAGAGGTAGTTGGAGAAGGTCAATATATAAGATTTTGGTGAAGGGGGAGTTCAATACAGTTAAACACTCATTTTACAAAAGGTTTTCTGCTAGTCTGAAGATTTAGTGTTTTGCTAGATATGATCAGATTTAAGGATTTGTTATTGTTGTTAAGTTGCTCAATTGTGTCCAGCTCTTGCAACCCCATGGACTGCAGCATGCCGGGCTTCCCTGTCCTTCACAATCTCTTGGAGTTTACTCAAATTCATGTCCAGTGAGTCAGTGATGCCATCTAACCATCTCATCCTCTGTCATCGGCTTCTCCTGCCCTCAAATTTCCCATAACCAGGGTCTTTTCCAATGAGTCACCTTTTGGCTTCAAGTAGCCAAAGTATTGGAGCTTACCTTTCAGTCAATATTCAGGATTTATTTTCTTTAGGATTGACTGGTTTGATTTCCTTATTGTCCAGGGAGTCTCGAGTCCTCTACAGTACCACTGTTCAAAAGCCTCAACACATGGATGCTCAGCCTTCTTTATGGTCCAATTCTCACATCCGTACATGACTACTGGAAAAACCATAGCTTGGACTAGATGGACTTTTGTCAGCAAAGTGATGTCTCTGCTTTTTAATATGCTGTCTAGGTTTGTCATAGCTTTTTTTCCCCAAGGAGCAAGCATCTTTTAATTTCATGGCTACAGTCACCATCTGCAATGATTTTGGAGCCCAAGAAAATAAAGGTCTGCCATTGTTTCTATTTTTCTCTCATCTATTTTCCATGAAGTGATGTGACCGGATCCATGATCTTAGTTTTTTGAATGCTGAATTTTAAGCTAGCAATTCCACTCTCTTTCATCTTCGTTAAGAAGCCCTTTAGTTCCTCTTTACTTTCTGCCGTTAGGGTGGTGTCATCTGCATATCTGAGGTTGTTGATATATCTCCCAGCAATCTTGATTCTAGCTTGAGCTTCGTCCAGCCTAGCATTTCACATGATGTACACTGCCTAGAAATTAAATAAGCAGGGTGACAATATACAGCCTTCAGGTACTCCTTTCCTAATTTGGGACCAGTCCATTGTTCCATGTCAGGTTCTAAATGTTGCTTCCTGATCTGCATACAGGTTTCTTAGGAGGCAGGTAAGGTGGTCTATAATTCCTATCTCTTTAATATTTTCCAGTTTGTTGTGATTCACACAGTCAAAGGCTTTAGCCTAGTCAATGAAGCAGAAGTAGAATTTTTTTGTATTCTGTTGTTTTTCTATGATCCAACAGATGTTGGCAATTTGATCTCTGGTTCTTTTGTCTTTTCTAAATCCAGTTTGTATGTCTTGAAGTTCTTGGTTCACGTACTGTTAAAGCCTACCCTGAATGACTTTGAGCATGATCTTACTAGCATGTGAAATGAGTCAGTTAGCAGTAGTTTGAACATTCTTTGGCATTGCCCTTCTTTGGGATTGGAATGAAACCTGACCTTTTCCAGTCCTGTGGTCACTGCTGATGTTTTCAATATTGCTGTCATATTGAGTGTAGCACTTTAACAGTATCATCTTTTAGGATTTGAAATAAATCAGATGGAATTTCATCACCTCCACTAGCTTTGTTTGTAGTGATACTTCCTAAGGCCCACTTGACTTTGCACTCCAAGATTTCTGGCTCTAGGTGAGTGATCACAGCATCGTGGTTATCCAGGTCATTAAGATCTTTTTTATAGTTCTTCTGTGTATTCTAGCCACCTCTTTTTAATATCTTCTGCTTCTGTTAGGTCCATACCATTTCTGTCCTTTATTGCTCTCTTTGCATGAAATGTTCCCTTGGTATCTCTAATTTTCTTGCAGAAATCTCTAGTCTTTCCTATTCTGTTGTTTTCCTCTATTTCTTTGCATTGTTCACTTATATAGTTTCAAGCAATTTATTGTTGTTGATTTCCTGCACAGAAGTGACTATCATTTTCTCTTTTAGAAGCTTCTAGATAACAATCAAAGTAAGCACGGCCGACCTTTTCTAAAGGTGGGCATAAAAGTATCAATTTGGGAATATCAGAAGAGCCCTAATTTGGTCATTTTTGGTTGGGCTATCTTTTAGTATAATTTCCGCAGTTCACTAGGTACTTGCAAGTATGATCTCTGAATGTATTGTACATGAATCTGGCTGGAGTGTTAGTCAGAAGTCAGCTTTCTGAAATTCCTGTTTCTGTTTTTGAGATTCTGTTTCTCACTTTAATTCCACTTGAATTTCTCAGGGATAGAAATCACTAGTGAAATTGGTGGGCCTGTGTGCTGTTGTGAGCTGAACTCCTCCGGGAGTCACCCCGGAGTTGTTTCAGCTGCTCTTCATGCCTTGGATTCTCCCTCCAGCAGTCTAAGACCACTGTGTGTGCTCAGGTCGCTGAATGGCCAGTTCTTAGATGTGGCCCCAGAGGAGCAAGTATTTTAATTATTGAGTGGGTTTCCCTATGGGACCACTGCACAGTATGAGGACCAGGCCTCCACCACTCCTGAAATTGTCTCAGTCGCCTGAGAAAACCGTAACTGACTGGGTGGAGTCTTGTCCCTTTTTCTTGGAGCAAAGCTCTCATATACTCTCCTCACGTTTATCTCGACAAATTCTATAAAGGCAGTCGAATTGAGGAAAAGTGTAGAATCGGCCTGTTACCTAACCACTCAGCCAAGACCACTCAGTCCCCTACGACAGAGCGACCTCAGCATCTTTCAGCCGCGATACCAGTATTTCTGGATTTTTTCAATATAACACCCCTCCCCCGCAGTATCTTTCCACTGGGTGGGTATTCCCTGGCATCTTTCAGACAGCCCCCCACCCAGTATCTTTCACCTGGGTGGGAATTTCTCTGTATCTTTTAACTGAGGCCCACTCAGTGTCTAGACCATGAGTGGGTCTGTCCCTGATATTTCACCTGGCCCCCCCAACCCCAGTATCTTTCCACCTGGGAGGGGGCTGGTAACCTGCTCCACTTCCAAATCAATCAGACTCTCAACCAGTATGGGAGATTCGAGAGCCAGGAGAGACTTACCTGAACTCATCTGCACTCCCAGAGGAGGTGCATGGTGCAAGTGGCCGCTGCTGGTACCAAAGCTCTGGCTCCTCGTGGCGTTCAGGAGAAGGAAGGAAGTCCACTCTGGGCTGCTTCCTCGGTCATCATAACTCTGGGCTAAAAAAGATACACAACTTGAAAGTGTTGAGTTAACTTTTATTTGGGATAAAATGAGGAGAGCAGCCTGGGAGCAGCACCTCAGATAGCTCTGAGAGACTGCTCCAGAGGCAGTGGGACAAGGTCAATATATAAGAGTTGATGAAGAGGGAGTTCACTACAATTTAGCACTTATTTTACAAAAGTTTTTCTGCTAGTCAAGAGGATCTGATGTCATCTTAAAGGGGTTAGTAGATATGAGGAAATGCAAGGATTTGTTGTTCAGTCACTCAGTCAGGTCTGACTCTTTCCAATCCCTGGACTGCAGCATGCCAGGATTCCCTGTCCATCACTGTCTCCTGGAGTTTGCTCAAACTCATGTCCATCAAGCCGCTGATGCCATCCAACCATCTCATCCTCTGTCGTCCCCTTCTCCTCCTGACCTCAATCCTTCCCAGATCAGGATCTTTTCCAAGGAGTCGGCTCTTTGAATCAGGTGGCCAAAGTATTGGAGCTTCAGCTTCAGCATCAGTCCTTCCAGTGAACATTCAGTGCTGATTTCCTTAAATATTGACTGATTTGATCTCCTTGCAGTCCAAGGGACTCTCAGGAGTATTCTCTAGTACAATAGTTTGAAAACCTCAATTCTTGGCACTCAGCCTTCTTTATGATCCAAATCTCACATCCATACATGACCACTGGAAAAACAATAACTTGGACTATTTGGACCTTTGTTGGCAAAGTAATGTCTCTGCTTCTAATATGCTGTCTAGGTTTGTCATAGCTTTTCTTCCAAGGAGCAAACGTCTTTTAATTTTAAGACTGCAGCCACCATCTGCAGTGATTTTGGAGACCAATAAAACAATGTCTGTCATTGTTTTCACATATTTCCCATCTGTTTGCCATGAAGTGATGGGACTGGATGCCATGATCTTAGTTTTTTGAATGTTCAGTTTTAACCCAGATTTTTCACTCTCCCCTTTCACACTCGTCAAGAGGCTCTTTAGTTCCTCTTCACTTTCTGCCATAATGGTGGTGGTATCTGCATATCTGAGGTTATTGATATTTCTCCCAGTCATCTTGATTCCAGCTTGAGCTTCATCCAGCCCAGCATTTCACATGATGTACTCTGCATAGAAGTTAAATAAGCAGGGTGACAATATCTAGCCTTGATGTTATCCTTTCCCAATTTTGAATCTGTGCATTGTTCTATGTCAGGTTCTAACTGTTGTTTCTTGACCTGCATACAGGTTTCTCAGGAGGCAGGTAACATGGTCTGGTGTTCCCATCTCTTTAAGAAATTTTCAGTTTGTTTTGACCCACACAGTCAAAGGCTTTTGCGTAATTAATGAAGCAGAAGTAGATGTTTTTCTGGAATCCTTTTGCTTTTTCTATGATCTAACAGACGGTGGCAATTTGATCTCTGATCCTTTTGCCTTTTCTGTATCCAGCTTGTACATCTGGAATTTCTCGGTTCATGTACTGTCAAAGCCTAGCTTGAAGGATTTTGAGCATATTTTGATAGCATATGAAATGTGTGGTAGTTTGAATATTTTGTGACATTGCCCTTCCTTGGGATTGGACTGAAAATGACCTTTTCCAGTCCTGTATTCACTGCCGAACTTTCCAAATTTGCTGGCCTATTGAGTTCAGCACTTTGACAGCATCATCTTTTAGGATTGGAAATAGCTCAACTGGAATTCCATCACCTCCACTAGCTTCGTTTGTAGTAATGCTTCCTAAGACCCACTTGACTTCACATTCCAGGATGTCTGGCTCTAGGTGAGTGATCACACCATCCTGGTTGTGCAGGTCAGTAAGATACTTTTTGTATAGTTCTCCGTATTCTTGTTCCTTTTCTTTAGCTCTTCTATTTCTGTTAGGTCCATACTGTTTCTGTCCTTTAATGTCAACAAAGGTTCATCTAGTCAAGGCTATGGTTTTTCCTGTGGTCATGTATGGATGTGAGAGTTGGACTGTGAAGAAGGCTGAGCGCCGAAGAATTGATGCTTTTGAACTGTGGTGTTGGAGAAGACTCTTGAGAGTCCCTTGGACTGCAAGGAGATCCAACCAGTCCATTCTGAAGGAGATCAGCCCTGGGATTTCTTTGGAAGGAATGATGCTGAGGCTGAAACTCCAGTACTTTGGCCACCTCATGCGAAGAGTTGACTCATTGGAAAAGACTCTGATGCTGGGAGGGATTGAGGGCAGGAGGAGAAGGGGACGACAGAGGATGAGATGGCTGGATGGCATCACTGACTCGATGGATGTGAGTCTGGGTGAACTCCGGGAGTTGGCGATGGACAGGGAGGACTGGCGTGCTGCGATTCATGGGGTTGCTAAGAGTCGGACACAACTGAGCGACTGAACTGAACTGAACTGAATGTCCCCATCTCTGCATGAAATATTCCCTTGGTATCTCTAATTTTCTTGAAGAGATCTCTAGTCTTTCCCATTCTATTGTTTTCCTCTATTTCTTTGCCTTGTTCACATAAGAACGGTTTCTTATCTCTCCTTGCTATTCTTTGGAACTCTGCATTTAGAAAGGTATATCTTTCTTTTCCTCCTTTGCCTTTCACTTCTTTTCTCAGCTATTTGTAACGCCTACTCTGCAAACCACTTTGCATTTCTTTCCTGGGGATGGTTTGGATCACTGCCTCCTGTACAATATCACGAACCTCTGTCCATAGTTCTTCAGGCATTCTATCAGATCTAATCTCTTGAATCTATTTGTCACTTCCACTGTTTAATCATAAGGGATTTGATATAGCTTATACCTGAATGGTCTAGTGGTTTTCCCTACTTTCTTCAATTTAAGTCTGAATTTTGCAATGAGGAGTTCATGATGTGAGCCACAGTCAGCTCCTGGTCTTATTTTTGCTGCCTGTATACAAAGCTTCTCCATCTTTGGCTGCAAAGAAATATAATCAATCTGATGTTAGTATTGACCATCTTGTGATGTCCATGTGTATAGTTATTTCTTGTGTTGTTGGAAGAGGGTGTTTGCTATGACCAGTGCATTCTCTTAGTAAAACTCTGGCCTGTTTCATTTTGTACTCCAGGGCCAAACTTGCCTGTTACTCCAGGTACCTCTTTACTTCTTACTTTTGCCTTTCAGTCCTCTATGATGAAAACGACATCCTTTTTGGTGTTAGTTCTAGAAGGTGTTGTAGATCTTCATAGAACAGTTCAACTTCAGCGTCTTTGTCATGAGTGGTTGGGGCATAAAGTCAATTGCTATAATGTTGAATGGTTGGTTTACCTTAGAAACGAACAGAGACCATTCTGTCATTCTTGAGATTGCACCAAGTACTGCATTTTGGACTCTTCTGTTGACTGTGATGACTGTTCCATTTCTTCTAAGGGATTCTTGTCCATAATAGTAGATATAATGGTCATCTGAATTAAATTCACCCATTCCTGTCCATTTTAGCTCAAGCAGTTTGTACCAGATATCCTCACACTCAAACCAAGTCAACAAAATGAAACCAAACCAGAACCTCACCAACTTGGAGTCAAGCTCCAGTTTAAACAAAAGGCAAAGTGATGCCCGGAAATCAAAATCCAAGTGGTGCCCTCAAAAGATGGCAAAGTGATACCCAGGAAGTAAAAGCAAAATGGAATAAAGGCCAAATGTGAATTCCCAGTCCCACTAGAACTGCTACCTGGTAGAATCAGTGCTAGCAGAATTTTTTAGTCCTGATATAGTTTCAGGCAATTTCTTGTTGGTTTCCTGCAAAGAAGTTACTTTATTGTTTCCTCTTTTAGAAGTTTCTAGATACCAATCAAAGTAAGCATGGCTGGCCTTTTCTAATCATGCAAAAGTATCAATTTTGGACTATCAAAAGAGCCCCAATTTGGCCATTTTCATTTGAGATCTGTTTTAGTATAATTTCCACAGTTCACTAGGTACTTGCAAGTGTGAACTCCATATGTATGGCAGATGAACCTGCCTAGAGTGTTAGTAAGAGTTTGGCTTCCTGATACCCCACTGTTTCTTTTTTTGAGATTCTGTTTCTCACTTTAAGTTGAATTCATCGGGGATAAAAATCACTCCTCCAGGAGCCACCCCAGATTCGTTTCATCTCCTATTCTGTGCCTTGGATTTTCCATCCGACAGTCTAAGGTCACCTTGGGTGCTCTGGTCGCTGAATGGCCAGTTCTTCTGCGTGACCCCTGGAGGAGCAAGGATTTTAAAATAATAAGTGGTTTCCCTATGGGACCACTGCATGGTATAGGGACTAGGCCTCAACCACGTCCGTATATTTCTCAATCATATGAGACAATGGTAATTAGCCAGGAGGAGTCTTGTCCCTTTCCTTTGGAGCTAAGCTCTCATATATTCTCCACACTTTTATCCTGACAAATTCTGTAAAGGCAGTTGAACTGAGGAAAAGTGTCAGATCAGCCTCTTCAGTAACCACTCAGCCAAAGCCACTTAGATCCCTACATTGAACATTGAGGTGACCTTGGCATCTTTCGGCTGAGCCCTGGGTATTCCTCCATTGTTTTCAGTTGAGCTCCCCCACCCCCCGCCCTATATCTTTTCATTGCGTGGGTATTCCCTGGCATCAGACAGCCTCCTACCCAGTATCTTTTGGCTGGGTGGGAATTTCTTGGTATCTTTCAACTGAGCCCCACTCAGTGTCTAGACCATGAGTGGGTGTGCCCTGGATATTTCATCTGTGCTGCCCGCCCTGTATGTTTTCAAGTGGCAGTGGGCAGGTAACCTGCTCCACTGCCAAATGAAACTCAGAATCTCAAGCAATACAGTAGATTTTGGGAACCAGGAGAGACTCACCCAAATTTGTCTGAACTCCCCGAAGAGGCGGAGGGCCGCTGCTGGTACCAAAGCTGTACTTCCTCGTGGAGTTCAACCAAAGGAGGGAAGTCCACTCTGGGTCACTTCATCTGTCACCATAAATGTCAACTAAAAGAGAAGCACAACTTGCAAGTGGCAAGATGACATTTATTTGGAGCAAAAAGAGGACTTCGGCCCGGGAGGTAGCACCTCAGATAGCTCTGAGAGACTGCTCCAAAAAGGCAGTCGGGAAGGTCAATATGTAAGATTTTGGTGAAGGGGGATTTCAATACAATTAAGCACTCATTTTACAAAAGGTTTCTGCTAGTCAAGATGATCTGATGTCATCATCAGATCAGATCAGATCAGTTGCTCAGTCGTGTCCGACTCTTTGCGACCCCATGAATCGCAGCCTGCCAGGCTTCCCTGTCCATCACCAACTCCCAGAGTTCACTGAGACTCATGTCCATCGAGCCAATGATGCCATCCAGCCATCTCATCCTCTGTCATCCCCTTCTCCTCTTGCCCCCAATCCCTCCCAGCATCAGAGTCTTTTCCAATGAGTCAACTCTTCCCATGAGGTGGCCAAAGTACTGGAGTTTCAGCTTTAGCATCATTCCTTCCAAAGAAATCCCAGGGCTGATCTCCTTCAGAATGGACTGGTTGGATCTCCTTGCAGTCCAAGGGACTCTCAAGAGTCTTCTCCAACACCACAGTTCAAAAGCATCAATTCTTCGGTGTTCAGCCTTCTTCACAGTCCAACTCTCACATCCATACATGACCACAGGAAAAACCATAGCCTTGACTAGATGAACCTTTGTTGGAAAAGTAATGTCTCTGCTTTTGAACATGCTATCTAGGTTGGTCATAACTTTCCTTCCAAGGAGTAAGCGTCTTTTAATTTCATGGCTGCAGTCACCATCTGTAGTGATTTTGGAGCCCAGAAAAATAAAGTCTGACACTGTTTCCACTGTTTCCCCATCTATTTCCCATGAAGTGATGGGACCAGATGCCATAATCTTTGTTTTCTGAATGTTGAGCTTTAAGCCAACTTTTTCACTCTCCACTTTCACTTTCATCAAGAGGCTTTTTAGTTCCTCTTCACTTTCTGCCATAAGGGCAGTGTCATCTGCATATCTGAGGTGATTGATATTTCTCCCGGCAATCTTGATTCTAGCTTGTGTTTCTTCCAGTCCAGCGTTTCTCATGATGTACTCTGCATATAAGTTAAATAAGCAGGGTGACAATATACAGCCTTGACGTCCTCCTTTTCCTATTTGGAACCAATCTGTTGTTCCATGTCCAGTTCTAACTATTGCTTCCTGATCTGTATACAAATTTCTCAAGAGGCGATCAGGTGGCCTGGTATTCCCATCTCTTGAAGAATTTTCCACAGTTTATTGTGATCCATACTGTCAAAGGCTTTGGCATAGTCAATAAAGCAGAAATAGATGTTTTTCTGGAACTCTCTTGCTTTTTCCATGATCCAGCGAATGTTGGCAATTTGATCTCTGGTTCCTGTGCCTTTTCTAAAACCAGCTTGAACATCAGGAAGTTCATCGTTCACATATTGCTGAAGCCTGGCTTGGAGAATTTTGAGCATTACTTTACTAGCATGTAAGATGAGTGCAATTGTGTGGTAGTTTGAGCATTCTTTGGCATTGCCTTTCTTCGGGATTGGAATGAAAACTGACCTTTTCCAGTCCTGATGTCATCATAAAGGGATTTAATGCTTTTCTAGATATGAGGAGATGCAAGGATTGGGATCATAATATCTGTTCCTGGAAATATCCAACTATCTAAAGACCTGTCCCACCAGATTCCCTGGAGTGCCTCACTCCACCCTGAACTCCCTCAAGGGCTGTTGAAGGTCAACAGCTGCAGAAGCACAGGGTTCAATGTCTGCCGAGGTAGGTGGTAAATTCCCTTGTTCATGGCAATGCTCCTGGCAAGTGCCAATTTGTAGTTGACAGGAGACAGCCTCTCAGCACTGAAGGACTGTTCTGAATAGGTTAGGAGGAGCCAGGATTATATAGGAGTTTTGGCAACAAACAAACAAAAAAACACTAACCACCCCAAAACAAAGCCAGGTAATGGTAATATCAAAAGATTACTGCTGATATAAAAAAGCAGACATCTGAAATTAATGAATTTGGCACACTTCTATTTATGGAAAGATGCAAGAATCTGGGCTTATTGAAGTTATTCCTTTGACATGCTTCTTGACTATCAAGGACCAGTATCTTCTTTTTCTCCATCCTGAATCCCTCAGGGTGAACCCAGTGGAGGGGTGTGTGTGTGTGTGTGTGTGTGTGTGTGTGTGTGGCTGCAGTGGTTCATGGTTTACTGGCTACAACATCCATTGTTTACTGAGATGGCAGGGGACATTCCTTGTATACACACTGCTATAACAAAGTACCCAGACTGGGTGGTTTAAACAACAGAAATTCATTGCCTCACAGTTCTGGAGGCTGGAAGTGAAAAAAATCAAGGTACGAGGAGTGCTGATACTTCCTGAGGGCTGAGTGGAAAAGGTCTGCTCCAGACTTTTCTCTTTAGTTGGCAAAAGGCCATCTTTTCCCTGTGTCTCTTCCCATCCTTTTCCCTCTCTGCCCATCTCTGTGTCTAATTTTCCTCTTCTTATAAAGACACAGTCCTATTGGGCTACAGCCCACCCTTAGGACCTCATTGTACCTTGATTGCCTCTGTGAAGACCCTCTCTCCTAGTAGGGTAACCTTCTGAGATCCTGGGCTTTAGGACTTCAACATACAATTCTAGGGCCGTGGGTAGAACATCATTTAGCCTAGTAACAGTTGTTGTTGGTGTTGTTCAGTCACTCAGTTGTGTCTGACATTTTGTGACCCCATGGTCTTCAATAGGCCACGCTTTCCTGTCCTTCACTATCTCCCAGAGTTTCCTCATAATTATGTCCACTGAATCGGTGATGCCATCCAGCCATCTCATCCTCTGTCATCCCCTTCTACTTCTGCCTTCAATCTTTCCCACCATCAGGGTCATTTCCAATGAGTCAGCTCTTCCCATCAGCTGGACAGAGTACTGGAGCTTCAGCTTCAGTGTCAATCCTTCCAATGAATATTCAGGGCTGATCTCCTTTAGGATGGACTGGTTTGATCTCCTTGCAGTCGAAGGGTCTGTCAAGAGTCTTCTCCAACACCACAGTTCGAAAGCATCAATACTTTGGTCCTCAGCATTCTTTATGGTCCAATTCTCACATCCATACATGACTACTGGAAAAAACATAGCTTGGTCTAGACATAACTTTGTCAGCTCTGTGATGTCTCTGCTTTTGAATATACTATCTAGGATTGTTATAGCTTTTCTTCCAAAGAGCAAGCATCTTTTAATTTCATGGCTGTGGTCACCATCCTCAGTGATTTTGGAGTCCAAGAAAATAAAGTCTGTCACTGATTCCATTTTTTCCCTATCTATTTACCATGATGTGATGGGACTAGATTCCATGACCTTAATTTTTTGAATATTGAGTTTTAAGCTAGCTTTTCCACTCTCCTCTCTCACCTTCATCAAGAGTCTCTTTATTTCCTCTTTACTTTCTGCTATAAGGGTGGTGTCATCTGCATATCTGAGGTTATTGATATTTCTCCTGGCAATCTTGATTCCAGCTTGTGCTTCATCCAGCCTGGCATTTCACATGATGTACTCTCCATATAAGTTAAATAAGTAGGGTGACAGAATACAGCTTTGATGTACTCCTTTCCCAGTTTGGAACCTATCCGTTTTTCCATGTCAGGTTCTAACTGTTGCTTCTTGACCTGCATAAAGGTTTCTCAGGAGGCAGGTAAGATGGTCAGGTATTCCCATCTCTTTAACAATTTTTCATAGCTTGTTGAAATCCACACAGTCAAAGGCTTTAGCATAGTCAATGAAGCAAAAGTAGGTGTTTTCCTGGAATTCCCTTTCTTTTTCTATGGTTTAATGGATGTTGCCAATTTGATCTCTGGTTCCTCTGCCTTTCCTAAATTCAGCTTGTATATCTGGAAGTTCTCGGTTCACATACTGTTGAAACCTAGCTTGAAGGATTTTGAGCATTAGGCTACAGTCCATGGGGTTGCAAAGAGTCAGACACGACTGAGTGACTTCACTTCACTTCATGTGAAATGAGTGCAATTGTGTGGTAGTTTGAACATTCCTTGGCATTTCCCTTCTTTGGGACTGGAATGAAAACTGATCTTTTCCAGTCCTGTGGCCACTGCTGAGTTTTCAAATTTGCTGGCATATTGAGTGCAGCACTTTAAGAGCATTGTCTTTTAGGATTTGAAATAATTCAGCTGAAATTCCATCACCTCCACTAGTTTTGTTTGCAGTGATGCTTCCTAAGGCCCACTTGACTTCACACTCCAGTGCGTGGCTCTAAGTCAGTGCTCACACCATCATGGTTATCAAGGTCATTAAGACCTTTTTTGTATAGTTCTTCTGTGTATTCTTGCCACCACTTCATAATCTCTTCTGCTTCTGTTAGGTTCATACCATTTCTGTCCTTTATTGTGGTCATCTGTGCATGAAATGTTTCCTTGGTGTCTCCAGTTTTCTTGAAGAGATCTCTAGTCTTTCCCATTCTATTGCTTTCCTCTATTTCTTTGCATTGTTCATTTAGGAAGACTTTCTTACCTCTCCTTGCTATTCTTTGGAACTCTGCAGTCACATGGGTGTATCTTTCCTTTTCTCCTTTGCCTTTTGTTCTCTTCTTTACTCAGCTATTTGTAAAGGCTCCTCAGACAATCATTTTCCCTTTTGCATTTTTTTTTTGGGGGGGGGTGATTTTGATCAATGCCTCTTGTACAATGTTATGAACCTCTGTCCATAGTTCTTTTGGCTCTCTATCAGATCTAATCCCTTGAATGTATTTGTCACTTCCACTGTATAGTCATAAGGGAATTTATTAGGACATATCTGAATGGCCTAGTCATTTTCTCTACTTTCTTCAATTTAAGTCTCAATTTTGCAATAAGAAGTTTACGATCTGAGCCACAGTCAGCTCCAGGTCTGTGTTTGCTGACTATTTAGAGCTTCTCCATCTTCGACTGCAAAGAATATAATCCGTTTGATTTTGGTATTGACTATCTGGTGCTGTCCATGTATGAGTCATCTCTTCTGTTGTTGGGAGAGAGTGTTTGCTATGACCAGTGCATTCTCTTGGCAGAATACTGCTAGTCTCTAGCCTGCTTCATTTTGTAATTCAAGGCCAAATTTACCCATTACTCTGATATCTCTTGACTTCCTATGTTTGCCTTCCAGTCCCCTGTGAGGAAAAGGACATCTTTTATTTGGTGTTAGTTCTAGAAGGTCTTGGAGGTTTTCATAGCACAATCAACTTCAGTTTCTTTGGCATGAGTGGTTGGGACATAGACCTGGATTACTGTGATATTGAATTGTTTGCCTTAGAAAGGAACTGTGATCATTCCGCCTTTTTTGAGATTGAACCCAAGTACTGCAAGTCATACTCTTTTGTTTTTGAATAGGAGTACTACTCCATTTCTTCTAAGTGATTCTTGCCCACATAATAAATTATCATCTGAACTATATTTGCCCATTCCTGTCCATTTTAGTTCACTGATTCCCAAACTATTGCTGTTCATTCTTGCCATCACCTGTTTGACCTCTTCCAATTTATCTTGATTCATGGACCTAACATTTCACGTTCCTATGCAATATTGTTTTTTACTGCACGGGACTTTACTTTCTCCACCAGACACATCCAGAACTGGGCGTCATTTCTGTGTTGGCTCAGCCTCTTCATTCCTTCTGGAGCTATTTCTCTGCTCTTCTCCAGTAGCATATTAGACACCTACTGACCTGGGGGGTACATTTTTCAGTGTCACAGCTCTTTTCCTTTTCATACTGTCCATGGGATTCTCAAGGCATGAAGCATACTGAGACATACACATATCCGAATAGACACAACCAGGTGATCTCATAGCTTTGTTTTCTAAACTTAGTTATGATTCAGATATCACAATATAAAACTCACTAATTGTAAATAACAGTTGGAATGTGAAAATTTTAAAATGGCTTTGTTCCTCCTCCTTTTTTTTGTGGTTTCAGAATTAGAGATGGTCTAGATAAGATAAGTGATCCAGAGAGCTCTGGTCACAAGGTATAGGAGGAGTTATTTCCTCAGGGCAAGAATTCTAAGAGATCTTTTTTTTTTCCTTCAGCTTTCTCTGTAGTCTAAAGAATATTGTGACCACACTGTCAAAAGTAATCTTAATTTTTGTGTTATCATAGTTTCATAACTAAAATTTAGACCAGATAGTGGTCAAATTGGCCCTGAGAACAAGGGCAGATTGGTCCCAGCAGGGACTGTCCCTCTGGGGAAGTGGGGGCCTTAGTTTGATCAGCCCCAGCCTGTTGATTATAGGAGAAAATCCTGGACATAAGGGAACTTCAGTCCATTTTCCTATTCTGTGTCAATATAGATTTAATATTTTTAGGTCATTTTTCTTGTCATTGGGTCATAGCTATAGGTTGACAGGTCATTAAAATTTTTTTCCAAGGGATTCCCAGATGGGGTGTGGACCCTTAGAGGAAGTGCTTCCCATTTTATCTCGAGCAGTGTACCAGATGTCTGTGCGCTCAAACCACGCCAACCAAACCAGAACCTCACCAGCTGGGAGTCACACTCCAATTCAAACAAAAGGCCCTAGAGATGCCCAGAAATCAAAAGCCAAGTGGCAAGAATGCCCCCCAAAATGGCAAAGTGATGCTCAGAAATCAAAACCAATTGCCATTAATGCCACACGTGACTTCCCAGTCCTACTAGACCTGTGACCTGGCAGAATGAGTGTGAGCAGCCTTTTTTAGTTCTGATATCATTTCAAGCAATTTTTCCTTGGTTTCCTGCAAAAGTTAGGATAGAGTAACGAGAGAGTAACAAAAACGATAGAGTAACAAAAAGTTACTCTATCGTTTCCTGTTTTAGAAGCTTCTAGATACCAATCAAAGTAAGCACGGCTGGCCTTTTCTAATTGCGTGGGGAAAAATATTAATTTTGGAAAATCAAAAGAGCCTCAATTTGGCCATTTTCATTTGAGATCTCTCTTAGTATAATTTCCCCAGTTCACTAGGTGCTTGCATGTATGAGCTCTGTACGTATTGGGCATGAATCTGGCTGGAGTGTTAGTCAGAGTTTGGCTTTCTGACACCCCTCTGATTCTGTTTTTGAGATTCTGCTTCCTACTTTAGCTTGAATTTGTCAGGGATAATAATCACCAATGAAATTGTGTGGTGGGCATGTGTGCTGCTTTGTGAGCTGAACTCCTCCAGGAGTCACCCCAGAGTCCTTTCAGCTCCGACTCTCTCTCCAGCGGTCTAAGACTACCATGAATGCTCAGGTCTTGAATGTCCACTTTTATGTGTGACCCCCGGAAGTTCAAATATTTTAATTAATGAGTGGGTTTCCTTATGAGACCACTGCACAGTATGAGGACCAGTCCTCTACCACTGCTGTAAATTCCTGTCACCTGGCAAAACCATAACCAGCCAGGACGCGTCTTGTCCCTTTCCTTTGGAGCAAATCTCTCAGATATTCTCACTTTCACGCAGACAAATTCTATAGAGGCAGTCAAATTGAGGAAAAGTGTCAGATCAGCCGCTTGCCTAACCACTCATCCAAGACCACTCAGATGACTGAGTTCCATACGTTGGAGTGACCGCAGCATTTTTCAGCTGAACCCCCGGTAATCATTGATTTTTTTTCAATTGAGCCACCCCCCACCAGTACCTTTCCACTGGGTGGGTATTCCGTGGCATCTTTCAGGCAGCCCCCCACCCAGTTGTCTTTCACCTGGGTGGGAATTTCTTGGTATCTTTCAACCGAGCCTCACTGTCTAGACCATGAGTGGGTGTGCCCCGGATATTTCACACGGGCCCCACCCCCAGTTTCTTTCCAACCAGGAGTGGGCAGGAACCTGCTCACCACCAAATGGAATCAAAATCTCAACCAATACGGGATATTCGAAAACCAGAAGAGACTTACCCAAATTTGTCTGCACTCCCTGAGGAGGCCACTGCTGGTACCAAAGCTCTGGTTCCTCATGGATTTCATGAGAAGGAGGTAAGTCCACTGTGGGTCACTTCATTGGGTACCATGCTGCTGCTGCTGCTGCTAAGTAGCTTCAGTCGTGTCTACTCCTAGCGACCCCATGGACTGCAGCCTTCCAGGCTCCTCTGTCCATGGGATTTGCCAGGCAAGAGTACTGGAGTGGAGTGCCATTGCCTTCTCCATTGGGCACCATAGCTGTCTACTAAAAAGATACACAACTTGAGAGTGGCAAGTTCAGTTTTATTTGGGGGCAAAATGAGGACTGCAGCCCGGGGGGCAGCACCTCAGATAGCTCTGGGAGACTGCTCCGAAGAGGCAGTGAGGGAAGGTCAATATATAAGATTTTGGTGAAGGGGGAGTTCAGTACCATTAAGCACTCATTTTACAAAACGTTTCCTTCTAGTCAAGAGGACCTGATGTCATCATGAAGAGAGGTATTGATTCTCTAGACGTGAGAGATGCAAGGATTTGGAGTTTTTGTTCAGTCCTTCAGTCATGTCAACTCTTTGGGACCCCATGGACTGCAGCACAACAGCTTCCCTGTCCTTCACTATCCCCTAGAGTTTGCTCAAACTAATGTTCATTGAATTGGTGATGTCATCCAACCATCTGATCCTCTGTCGACCCCTTCTTCTCCCACCCTCAGTTTTTCCCAGCATCAGGGTCTTTTCTATTTAGTTGGCTCTCTGCATTTGCAGGTACTCAAAGTATTGGAGCTTCAGCTTCATCATCAGTCCTTCCAATGAATATTCAGGGTTGATTTCATTTAATATTGACTAGTTTGATCTCTTTACTGTCCAAGGGACTCTTAAGAATCTCCTTCAGCACCACAGTTGGAAAGCACCAATTCTTCAGCTTTCAACCTTCTTTATGGTCCGGCTCTTACATCTGTACATGTACTGGAAAAACCATAGCTTGAACTATACAGACCTTTGTAGGCTAAGTGATGTCTCTTTTAAAATATGCTGTCTAGGTTGGTCATAGGTTTCCTTCCAAGGAGCAAGCATCTTTTAATTTCATGGCTGCAGTTACCATCTGCAGTGATTTTGGAGCCCCCCAAAATAAAGTCTGTCACTATTTTCTTTTTTTCCCATCTATTTGCCATAAAGGAATGGGACTGGATGCTATGATCATATTTTTTTAATACTGAGTTTTAAGCCAACTCTTTGACTCTCTTCTTTCATCTTCATCAAGAGGCTCTTTAGTTCCTCTTCACTTTCTGCCATTAGGGTGGTTTCCTGTGCATATCAGAGGTTATTGATATTTTCCTGGTAATCTTGATTTCAGCTTGGGCTTCATCCAGGCTGACATTTCGCATATACATTTCAGATGTACTCTGCATATAAATTAAATAGGGTGACAATATACTTGACATACTGCTTTATCAGTTAGAGAGCAGTCTATTGCCTTCTATCCGGTACAAAGTGTTGCTTTTTGACCTGCATACAGGTTTCTCAGGAGGCAGGTTAGGTGGTCTGGTATTCCCATCTCTTGAAGAATTTTCCAGTTTGTTGTGTTCCACACAGTCAAAGAATTAGTGTAGTCAATGAAGCAGAAGTAGATGTTTTTCTGAAATCCTCTTGCCTTTTCTATGATCCAATGGATGTTGACATTTTGATCTCTGTTTCCTCTGCCTTTTCAAAATTCAACTTGCACATCTAAAAGTTCTTGGTTCACGTACTGTTGAAGCCTAGCTTGAAGGATTTTGAGCATTACCTTTCTAGCATGTGATATGAGTGCAAGTGTGCCGTAGTTTGAGCATTCTTTGGCATTGCCTTTCTTTGGGATTGGAATGAAAACTGACCTCTTCCATTTCTGTGGCCACTGCTGAGTTTTCCAAATTTGCTGGCATATTGAGTACAGCAGTTTAACGGCATCATCTTAGGATTTGAAATACCTCAGCTGGAATTCCATCACCTCCACTAGCTTTGTTCATAGGAATTCTTCTTAAGGTCCACTTGACTTTACATTTCAGGATGTCTGGATCTAGGTGAGTGACCACACCATGTTGGTTATCTGGGTCATTAAGACATTTTTGTGTTCTTCTGTTATGCAAGGATTGGGATCATAAAATCTGTTCATGAAAATACCCAACTCTGCAAAGACCTGTCCCACCAGATTCCCTGGAGCCCTAGTGCCTCACTCCGCCCTGAACTCCCTCCGGGGGTGTTGATGGTCAACAGCTGCAGAAGCACAGGGTCAATCTCCGCAGAGGCAGGTGGCAAACGTCCTGTTGTTCAGTTGTTGGCAATGCTCTTGGCATGTGCCAATTTGTAGTTGGAGGACACAGCTCTCAGATAGCTCTGAGGGACTATTCTGAAAAGTAAGGGGGCAGAAAGGATATATAGGAGTTTTGGCAAAAAAAAAAAAAAAAAACCATAAATAAAAACTCCAATGGCCCCTCCTTCCCCACCATCCAAAACAAAACAAAACAAAACCCAGGTAGAGGTAACATCAAAAGATTACTGCTGATTAATGAAAACCAGATTATCCCGAGTTAATGAATTTAGTGCGCTTCTATTTATGGGAAGATACAAGTGTCTGGTCTTATTGGAGTTATCCTTTGATCTGCATCTTGACTATCAAGGACAAATATCATGTTTTTCTGCATCCTGAATCCCTCAGGGTGAACCCAGTGGAGGCGTGTGTGTATATGTGTGTGTGTGTGTGTGTGTGTGTGTGTGTGTGTGTGTCTGCAGTGGTTCATGGTTTAATGGCCACAACATCCTTTGTTTACTGATACGGCAGGGGACGTTCCTTGTATACAGGCTGCTCTAACAAACTACCCAGACAGTTTTAGAAGCTGGAAGTGAAAAACTCAAGGTACAGGGAGTGTTGATTCTTCCTGAGGGCTGAGTGGAAAAGATCTGCTCCTGGCTTTTCTCTTTAGCTGGCAAATGACCATCTTTTCCCTGTGTCTCTTCCCATCTATAAAGACACAGTCCTATTGGACTAAAGCCCACCCTTAGGACCTCATTGTAACTTGATTGCCTCTGTGAAGACCCTCTCTCCTAATCGGGTCACTTTCTAATTCTTGGGGGTTAGGACTTCAATATACAATTCTGAGGCCATAGGCAGAACACCATTTAGGCCAGTAACAGCTGTTGTTGTTGTTATTCAGTCACTCAGTTGTGTCCGACTCTTTGAGACCCCACGGACTTCCACATGCCAGGCTTCCATGTTCTTCACCATCTCCTGGACTTTGCTCAAATTCATGTCCATTGAATCTACGAAGACATCCAACCATCTCATCCTTTGTTGTCCACTTCACCTCCTGCCTTCAATCTTTCCCAGCAACTGGGCCTTTTCCAGGGAGTCAGCTCCTCACCTGAGGTGGCCAAAATATTGGAGTTTCAGTTTCAGCATCAACATTTCAGTTTCAACATTAAGTTTCAGTTCTTACAATGTATATTCAGGATTGGTTTCCTTTAGGATTGACTAGTTTGATCGTCTTGCTGTCCAAGGGACTGTCGAGCGTCTTCTCCAGCACCACAGTTCGAAAGCCTCGATTCTTTGGCTCTCAGCCTTCTTTATGGTTCAACTCTCACATCCATACATGACTACTTGAAAAACCATAGCTTGGACTATATGGATCTTTGTCGGCCAAGTGCTGTTTTGCTTTTTAATACGCTGTCTAGGTTTGACATAGGTTTTCTTCCAAGGAGCAAGCGTCTTTTAATTTCATGGCTGCAGTCATCACCGTCCGCAGAGATTTTGGTGACCAAGAAAATAAAGTCTGTCACTGTCTCCATTTTTTCCCCATTTATTTGCCATGAAATGTTGGGACTGGAAGCCATCATCTTAGTTTTTTGAATGTTGAGTTTTAAACCAGTCTTTTTACTCTCTCACCTTCATCAGGAGTCTCTTTAGTTCCTCTTCCCTTCCTGCCATTAGGGTGGTGTCATCTGCATATTTGAGGTTATTGATATTCTCCTGGCAATCTTGATTCCAGCTTGAGCTTCATCCAGCCTGGCATTTTGCATGATGTATTCTGCATATAAGTTAAATAAGTTGGATAACAATATACAGCCTTGATGTATTCCTTTCCCAATTTGGAACCAGTTCGTTGTTCCGTGTGATTCTAACTGTTGCTTCTTGACCTGCATACATGTTTCTCAGGAGGCAGGTAACATGGTCTGGTATTCCCATCTCTTTAAGAATTTTCCACAGTGATCCACACAGCCAAAGGCTTTAGTGTAGTCAATGAAGCAGAAGTAGATATTTATCTGGAATTCCTTTGCTTTTTCTATGATCCATTAGATGTTGGCAATTTGATCTCTGGTTCCTCTGACTTTTCTAAATCCAGCTTGTACATCTGGAAGTTCTCAGTTCAGGTACTGTTGAAGCCTCACTTGAAGGATTTTGAGTATTACCTTTCTAGCATGTGAAATGAATGCAACTGTGCTGTAGTTTGAACATTCTTGGGCATTGCCCTTTTTTGGGAGAATTGGAATGAAAATTGACCTTTTCCAGTCCTGTGGCCACTGCTGAGTTTTCTAAATTTGCTGGCATATTGAGTGCAGCGCTTTAACAGCATCATCTTTTAGGATTTGAAATAGCTCAACTGGAATTCCATCACCTCTACTAGCTTTATTCATAGTAATGCTTCCTAAGGCCCTTGACTTCACTCTCTATGATGTCTGGCTCTAGGTGAGTGCTCACACTATTGTTCTGGTCATTGTTCTGGTCATTAAGGCCTTTTTGTACAGTTCTTCTGTGTATTTTTGCCACCTCTTCTTAATGTTTCCTCCTTCTGTTAGGTCCATACCATTTCTGTACTTTATTGAGCCCATCTTTGCATGAAATGTTCCCTTGGTACATCCTTTTTTTCTTTAAGTGATCTCTAGTCTTTTCCATTCTATTGTTTTCCTCAATTTCTTTACTCTGTTCCCCTCAGATGGCTTTCTTATGACTCCTTTCTATTATAACTCTGCATTCAGATGGAATCATCTTTCCCTTTCTCCTTTGCCTTTCACTTCTTTTCTTCTCTCAGCTATTTTTTAGGCCTCCTCAGACAACCATTTGGCCTTTGTACTTTTTTTTTTCTCAGAGATGATTTTGATCAACCCTTCCTGTTCAGTGTTAGGAACCTCTGTCCATGGTTCTTCTGGCACTCTGTCTATCAGTTCTAATCCCTTGAATCTACTTGTCACTTCCACTGTATACTCATAAGGGATTTGGTTTAGGTCATACCAAATGGCCTAGTGGTTTTCCCTAATTTCTTCCATTAGGTCTGAATTTTGCAATAATAAGTTCATAATCTGAGTCACAGTCAGCTGCCAGTCTTGTTTTTGCTGACTGTATAGAGCTTCTCCATCTTTGGCTACAATGAATATAATCAGTCTGATTTCACTATTGACCATCTGGTGATGTCCATGTGTGGAGTGTCTCCTGTGTTGTTGGAAGAGCGTGTTTTGCTATGACCAGTGCGTTCTCTTGGAAACACTCTGTGAGCCTTTGCCCTGCTTCATGTTGTTCTCCAAGGCCAAATTTGCCTGTTACTCCAGGTATCTCCTGACTTCTTTTGCATTCCAGTCCCCTATTATGAAGATGACATCTTTTTTTTTTGGTGTTGTTTCTAGAAGGTCTTGTGGGTCTTTATATAACTGTTGTATTTCTGTTTTTTCAGCATTGGTAGTTGGGGCTTTGGCTTGAGTTACTGTGACAATGAATGATTTGCCTTGGAAAGGAACCAAGATCCTTCTGTCATTTTTGAGGTTACACCAAGTACTGCATTTTGGTCCTATAAGGGCTACTCCATTTCTTCTAAGGGATTCTTGCCCACAGTAGTAGATATAATGGTCATCTGAATTAAATTCTCCCATTCTTGTCCATTTTAGTTCACTGATTCCTACAATGTCAATGTTCAGTCTTGTCAGCTCCTGTTTGACCACTTCCAATTTACCTTGATTCCGGACCCAACATTCCAGGTTCCTATGCAATATTGTTCTTTACCATATGGGACTTTAATTTCGCTACCAGATATATCCACATCTGGGTGTCGTTTCTGCTTTGCTCAGCCTGTTTATTCCCTCTGGAGCTATCTCTCCGCTCTTCTCCAGTAGCATCATGGACACCTACTGACCTGGGGGTTCATCTTTCAGTGTCATATCTTTTTTCCTTCATACTGTTCATGGGGTTCTCAAAGCATAAGACATATTAAAACATACATATGTGAAAAAATGCACACCAAGAGATCTCATAGCGTGGTTTTCCAAACTTATGAATCTGATATATGAATCAGATATCACAATATAAAACTCACCAATTGTAAATAACAGTTGGAATATGAAAATTTTAAAAAGGCTTTGTTCTCCCACACACACTTGTTTTCTTTTGGTTTCAGAAATTAGAGATTGTCTAGATAATGTAAGTGATCCAGAGAGCTGTGGTCTCAAGTCATTGGAGGAGGAGTTATTTCCTCAGGGCAAGAATTCTGAAGAGACCTTTTTTTTTTTTCCTTCCAACTTTCTCTGGAGTCTAAAGAATATTCTGACCACATTGTCAAAAATCATCTTTATTTTTCTGTGGTCATAGTTTTATAGCCATAATTTAGACCAGATAGTGCTCAAACTGGCTCTGATAACAAGGTCAGATTTGTCACAGCAGGGACTGTCCCTCTAGGGAAGTGGGGCCTTAATTTGATCATCCCTAGGCTATTGATTAACAGGAGAAAGTCCTGGACATAAAGGAACTTTAGTCAATTTTCCTATTCTGTGTCAATAAAGATCTGATATTTTTAGGCCATTTTTCTTTTTGTTGGATCATAGCTATAGGCTGACTAGTCATTTAAAAAAATTTTTGAAGGGGTTCCCACCTGGGGTGTGGAACCTTAGAGGAAGGGCTTCCCACTTTAGCTCGAGCAGTATACCAGATGTCTGTGAGCTCAAACCACGCCAACCAAACCAGAACTTCACCTGGGAGGGGAGTCACACTCTAAATCAAACAAAAGGCCAAGAGATGCCCAGAAATCAAAAGGCAAGTGGCATAAACGCCAGATGTGACTTCCCAGTCCCGCTAGACCTGCCACCCAGCAGAGTCAGTGCTAGCAGCCTTTTTTAGTTCTGGTACATTTTCGAGCAATTTCTTGTTGATTTCCTGCAAAGAAGTTACTCTGTTGTTTTCTTTTTTGGAAGCTTCTAGATACCAATCATAGTAAGCATGCCCAGCCTTTTCTGGGAGCAAAAATACCAACTTTGGAATGTCAAAAGAGCTCCAACTTAGCCATATTAGGTTGAGATCTCTTAGTATAATTTCCCCAGTGGACTAGGTACTTGCAGATATGAGCTCTGTACATAGTAGACATAAGTCTAGCTGGAGTTGAGTCAGACGTTGGTGCTCTAATGCTCCTCTGTTTCTGAGATTGCATTTCCCACTTTTAGCTGAATTTCAGGGACAATAACCGCTAGTGAAGTTGTGTGGTGGGCCTGTGTGCTGATTGTGAGCTGAACTCCTCCAGCAGTCACCCCAGAGTCATTTGGGTCCACCTTACATGCCTTGGATTCTCCCTCTGGTGGTCTAAGATGACCATGGGTGCTCAGGTTGCCAGTTATGCGTGACCCCTGGAGGGACGAGCAAATATTTTAACTAATGAGTGATTTTCCCTATGGGACTGTTCGTAGAAGACTGAGGGGGTCCGGCTGCTCGCTGCTTAAAAGCCAATAAACAGGCCAAGGTGGTGGCAAGGAAAATTTGCTTTATTTCAGATCTTGGCAACTGGGGGTGTGGATGGGAGGGTGATAGACATGTATCCAAAGGCCACCTCCCCCCGCCTTCCACCACAAGCAGGGGGTGAGAGCTTTTATAGATGGTGGTGGAGGGGGGGGAGCTACATGCAGAAACAGCACTGCCATCTCTAACAATCAGCTTCAAATTGATCATCGGTGGTTTGATCACCATCATCTTGGTTAGGTACAGTTAATCTTCAGTTCCAGGGTCCATTTGATCCTGTATCTTTGTGGTCAATTCTCGGAATTATGGCAGCTCATGTCCAGGATACAGTCTGGTCATCATGTAGGTAGCTTCTCCCACCTGAGGTTTAAGTATCTATAAGACAGCTCACAGGCTGTGACTCAGAATATTACCTGTAGACCTTGAGAAGAAACTAAAGGTCCTTGACTATGCTTAAGGGCTACATTATTATTATTTGGTCTTCTTTGACTGTTTTCCTTTGTTATCACATGTTCTCATTTTTCTGATTATACATATCCTTTGTCTAAAGTTTTCCACAGACAAAAGGCAGACACAGGTCATGGTGGGGGGCAGGGAGGACCAGAGTCTGCACTGTTTCAGGACACTGCCCATGTGAGGACGAGACCTCCAGCACTCGTAAATGTCTCAGTCACCTGAGAAATCCATAACCTCCCTGGAGGGGTCTTGTCCCTTTATTCGCAGCAAAGCTCTCATATATTCTCCTCACTTTTCTCTCAACAAATTCGATAAAGGCAGTCGAATTGAGGAAAAGTGTCAGATCAGCCTCTTACCTAACCACTCAGCCAAGACCACTCAGTCCCCACCAACGGAAGAACCTCAGCATCTTTCAGCCAAGCCCTGGGTATTCCTCCAGGTTTTCAGTTGAGCTCCACTGCCTGCCCCCCCCCATACCTTTCTATTGGGTGGGTATTCCCTGGCATCTTTCAGGCAGCTCCCCACCCAGTATCTTTCACCTGGGGGGGAATTTCTCAGTATCTTTCAATTGAGCCCCACTCAGTCTCTAGACCATGACTGGATATGCCCTGGATATTTCACGCCCCACCCCCAGCATCTTTCCAGTTGGGAAAGGGCAGGTAAATTGCACCACTGCCACATAAAACTCAGAATCACAATCAATATGGAGATTTGCAAACCAGGAGAGACTTTCTCAAATTCATCTGCACTCCCCAAGGAGGAAGACAGGTGCAAGGGCCGCTGCTGGCCCCAGAGCTCCGGGGCCTCCTGGTGTTCAGGCGAAGGAAGAAAATCCACTCTGGGTCGCTTTGTCGGTTGCCATCACAGTGGAGTAAAAAAGATCCACAACTTGAGAGAGGCGAGTTAAGTTTTATTTGGGGGCAAGATGGGGACTGCAGCCCAGGAGCCAGCACCTCAGATAGCTCTGAGAGACTGCTCCAAAGAGGGAGTGGGGGAAGGTCAATATATAAGATTTTGGTGAAGGGGGAGTTCAGTACAATTAAGTACTCATTTTACAGAAGGTTTTCTGCTACTCTAGAGGACCTGATGTCACCATGAAGGGATGTAGTGCTGTTAGATATGAAGAGAAGCAAGGATTTGTTTTCATTGTTCAGTTGCTCAGTCATGTCTGACTCTTTGGGACCCCATGGACTGCAGCACAATAGGCCTTCCTGTCCATCACTATCTCCTGGAGTTTGCTCAAACTGGTTTCCACTGAATCGGTGCTGCCATCCAACCAACTCATCCTCTGTTGTTCCCTTCTTCTCCTGCCTTCAATCTTTCCCAGTGTCATCCTCTTTTCCAGTGAGTCAGCTCTTCACATCAGGCAGCCAAAGTTTTGGAGCTTCAGCATCAGTCCTTCCAATGTATATTCAGGGCTGATTTCCTTTAGGATTGACTGGCTTGATCTCCTTGCTGTCTAAGGGACTCTTAAGCATCTTCTCCAGCATCACAGTCCAAAAACCTCAATTCTTTGGCGCTCAGCCTTCTTTATAGTACAACTCTCACATCCATAAGTGACTACTGAAAATACTATAGCTTGGAGTATACAGACTTTTTTTGGCAAAGTGACGTCTCTGCTTTTGAATGTGCTGTCTAGGTTTGTCAGAGCTTTTCTTCCAAGGAGCAAGCGTCTTTTAATTTCATACCTCCAGTCACCGTCCACAGTGATTTTGGAGCCCAAGAAAATAAAGTCTGTCATTGTTTTCATTTCCCTCCCTGTATTTTCCATGAAGTGATGGGACTGAATGCCAGTATATTAGTTTTCTGATTGTTCAGTTTTAAGCCAGCATTTCTATGCTTGTCTTTTACCTTCATCAAGACGCTCTTTAGTTCCTCTTCATTTTCTGCCATAAGGGTGGTATCATCTGCATATCTGATGTTATTGATATTTCTCCCGACAATCTTGATTCCAGTTTGAGCTTCATCCAGCCAGGCAGTTCACATGATGTACTCTGCATAGAGGTTAAATAAACAAGGTGACAATATACAGCCTTGATGTACTCCTTTTCCAATTTGGAACCAGTTCCACACCATTTGTAACTGTTGCTTCTTCACTTGCACACCGGTTTCTCATGAGGCAGGCAAGACAGTCTGGTATTCCCATCTCTTTAAGAATTTTCCACAGTTTTTTGTGATCCACACAGTCAATGGCTTTAGCATAGTTAATGAAGCAGAAGTAGATGTTTTTCTGTATTCCCTTGCTTTTTCTATGATCCAGCAGATGTTGGCAATTTGTTCTCTTGTTCCTCTGCCTTTTCTAAATCCAGCTTGTACACCTGGAAGTTCTCGGTTCACATATTGTTGAAGCCTGGCTTGAAGAATTTTGAGCATTACCTTGCTAGCGTGTGAAATGAATGTGGTAGTTTGAACATTCTTTGGCATATCCCTTTTTGGGATTGGAATGAAAACTGACTTTTTCCAGTCCTGTGGTCACTGCTGATTTTTTCAGTGTTGCTGGCATACTGAGTACAGTGCTGTAACAGCATCATCTTTTAGGATTTGAAATAGCTCAGCTGGAATTCTATCACCTCCACTAGCTTTGTTCATAGTAATGCTTCCTAATTCTGCTTAATGTCACACTCCAGGATATCTGCAGTCACCATATGCAGTGATTTTGGAGCCTGAGGAAATAAAGTCTCTCACTGTTTCCATTGTTTCCCCATCTATTTGCCATCAAGATGGAACTGGATACCATGATCTTAATTTTTTGAATATTGAGTTTTAAACCAGCTTTTCCAGTCTCCTTTCCTCCTTCATCAAAAGGCTCTTTAGTTCCTCTTCACTTTCTGCCATTAGGTGGTGTCATCTGCATATCTGAGGTTATTGATATTTCTCCCGGCAATCTTGATTCCAGCTTGATCTTCAGAAGTCTGGAATTTTGCATGATGTACTTTGCATATAAGTTAAATAGCAGGTGACAATATACAGCCTTGATGTACTCCTTTCCCAGTGTGGAACCAGTCTGTTCCATGTCCAGTTCCAGGTATTGCTTCTTGACCTGCATACAGATTTCTTAGGAGGCAGGTAAAGTGGTTTGGTATTTCTGTCTCTTTAATAACTTTTCAAAGTTTGTTGTAATCCACACAGTCAAAGGCTTTAGCACAGTCAATGAAGCAGAAGTAGATGTTTTTCTGGAATTCTCTTCCTTTTTCTATGATACAACAGATGTTGGCAATTTGTTCTCTGGTTTCTCTGCCTTTTCAAAATCCAGCTTGTACATCTTGAAATTCTCAGTTCACATACTGTTGAAGCCTCACTTGAAGGATTTTGAGCATACCTTGCTAGCATGTGAATTGAGAGCAATTGTGCTGTAGTTTAAACATTCTTTGGCATATCTCTTTTTGGGATTGGAATGAAAACTGACTTTTTCCAGTCCTGTGGTCACTGCTGATTTTTTCAATGTTGCTGGCATACTGAGTGCAGCACTTTAACAGCGTCATCTTTTAGGATTTGAAGTAGCTCAGCTGGAATTTCATCACCTCCACTAGCTTTGTTCGTAGTGATGCTTCCTAAGGCCCACTTAACCTCACACTCCAGGATGTCTGGCTCTAGGTGAGTGATCACACCATCCTGGTTGTGCAGGTCAATAAGATATTTTTTGTATAGTTCTTCTCCATATTCTTGTTCCTTTTCTTTAGCTCTTCTATTTCTGTTAGGTCCATACTGTTTATGTCCTTTAATGTCCCCATCCCTGCATGAAATGTTCCCTTGGTATCTCTGATTTTCTTGAAGAGATCTCTAGTCTTTCCCATTCTATTGTTTTCCTCTGTTTCTTTGCATTGTTCACATAAGAAAGCTTTCTTATCTCTCCTTGTTTTTCTCTGGAAGTCTGCATTCAGGTGGATATATCTTTCCTTTTCTCCTTTGCATTTCACTTCTTTCCTCAGCTATTTGTAAGGCCTCCTCAGACAACCATTTTGCATTTTTGCACTTCTTTTTCTTGGGGATGGTTTTAATCACCACCTCCTGTCCAATGTTATGAACCTCTGTCCACAGTTCTTCTGGCACCTGTCTGTCAGATCTAATCCCTTGAATCTATTTGTCACTTCACTATATAATTGTAGCTGATTTGATTTAGGTCATACCTGAATGGCCTAGTGGTTTCCCCTACTTTCTTCAATTTAAGTCTAAATTTTGCAATAAGGAGTTTATGATCTGAGCCACTGTCAACTCCTGGTCTTGTTTTGCTGACTGTATATTGCTTCTCCTTTGGCTGCAAAGAATATGATCTCTGATTTCGCTATTGACCATCTGGTGATGTCCATGTGTAGAGTCTTCTCTTGTGTTGTTGGAAGAGGGTGTTTGCTATGACCAGTGCATTCTCTTGGCAATACTCTTTTAGCCTTGCCCTGCTTCATTTTGTACTCCAAGCCCAAACTTCCCTGTTACTCCAGGTATCTTTTGACTTTCTTCTTTTGCATTCCAGTTCCCTATGATGCAAAGGACATCTTTTTTGGTGTTTGTTCTAGAAGGTCTTTAGGCCTTCATATAATTGTTCAACTTCAACTTCTTCAGTATGAAGACTATGAAGAGAGAGGGGGCACAGACTTCGGTTACTGTGATATTGAATGGTTTGTCTTGGATACGAACTGAGATCATTCTGTTGTTTTTGAGATTGTACCCAAGTATTGCATTTCAGACTCTCGTTGACTATGAGGGCTACCCCATTTCTTCTAAGGGGTTTTTGCCAAAGGTAGTAGATGTAATGGTTATCTGAATTAAATTTGCCCATTCCCATCCTTTTTAGTTCAGTGATTCCTAAAATGTCGATGTTCACTCTTGCTATCTCCTGTTTTCACCACTTCCAATTTACATTGATTTATGGATCTAACATTACAGGTTACTACCCAATATTGTTCTTTACAACATTGGGCTTTGCTCACCACCAGAGACATCCACTCATGGGCAGTCAGTTCTGCTTTGGCTCAGCCTTCTCATTCCTTTTGGAGCAATTTCTCTGCTCTTCCCCAGTAACATAGTGAACACATACTGACCTGGGGGTCTCTTTCACTGTCATACCCTTTTGCCTTTTCATCCTGTTCATGGGGTTCTCAAGGCAAGAATGCTGAAGTGGTTTGCCGTTCCCTTCTCCAGTGGACCACGTTTTGTGAGAACTCTCCCACCATGACCCATCCATCTTGGGTGGCCCTACATGGCATGGCTCACACAAAGCTGCGATCATGTGATCATTTTGGCTAGTGTAGCAAAGATGGCGGAGTAGAAGGACACGCTCTCATCTTTTCCTGTGAGGGTTTGGGAGTCTCTGGTGGAGGTGCCCATTGACAGTGGCCTGCTGTGGGGTCAGAGACCCTGATGGCAGCTGTCCTGGGAGGCGCAGCCTGCTGGCGTAAGTCCTTTTGGAGGAGGTTGCCATGACCCAAGTAAGAGTGATCGCCTGGAAAGGTGTGTGGCGCGCTGATCAGCAGAGCTCCTCTTCCGCGGAGAGTGGGTAGAGATGAGAAACTTGTGGGCATCCCTGCCTTTGGGGGCCTGCTTTCTATCACTGAAGCTGCCACTAAGTGACTGAAGCTTTCCAAGGATTCATTTATGGCTTCTCCTGGGTGGTCAGGCAGAAATCCTAACGTTCACCACAACAATTTAGCTACTTTTAAAATGTGCCCTAATCATGTAGACACAGTGCAGAGAGTCTGACCAGGTGACTTTCCCTCTGGAGGGCGTTCTCCGTGGAAGTGGGCTTTTTCTGGGGGAAGAGAGAACGGGACCAAGCCAAAATGAGGGCAGGAGATCTTCAGCCTCCTGAGGACAGCAGCACATTTTGGATTTCTTCTCTTGGCTTAAAGGTGGCAAAACAGTGGGACATGGCTCAAAGAGACGGGCTGGCTTTGGCCCAGGGCAGGCCCTGGCGTGCGACCCCAGGCCCTGTAGCATCCTGTGAGGCCGAGTGAGTCGTAAGAAATGTAGAGCAATGGAATAACCGGATGGAAAAAAGGAACTGTGTCTCATTCACTTGGCTGTTGCCTTACAAGTGGGAAAGCCACATCTTCTCCTTTGCTCAGTTCTAGAGTTTCCCTGGGAAGGGTTATTAGATGTTGTTATTATTGGCTTAAAACAACGGAAATTGTCTCAAGGTTCTGCAGTCTGGAAGTCTGAAATCAAGGTGTGGATAGGCCACGCTCCCTCTGAAACCTGTGGTGGCATCCTCTCTGGCCTCTTCCTAGTTTGTGGGGGGGTTGCCAGTCGTCTCTGGTGTTCCTTGCATTGTAAATCCGATCCTTCTGTTGTTCTAAGCCGTCCACTGTGTGATACTTTGTCACTGCAGCCCTAGGAAGCCAGCACACCCCCCGAGGGCAGTGGGAAGCGAGGAAAGGACGTTCAGAAGCGGAGGGACTGGTTCTCTGATCTGGAAATTGCTAAAGAGCTACCAGGTGTGACTTAATATATCTACAGATTGCAGTATGATTATGACCTAGCACTAGTGAATGCCTCCATCGTGTCGGGAAGATCCCCTGGAGGAGGGCATCACAACGCATTTCAGTATTCTTGCCTGGGGAACTTTCCCATGGACAGAGGAGCCTGGCAGGCTACAGTCCTGGGGTTACACAGAGTAGGATGAGACTGAGCACTAAAGAGCAATGACAGCGCTGAAGTTCATCACACAGTGTTGTCTGTCATCTTTCCGCTCTGCATCTGAGTTCTGGGTCTTCCTTATCTACTGGTTCCAAGTTTGTGCTCCCTAAACCATGTCTCCCCAGTTACCACCCTCCCCATCCCCTGGTAACCACCCTTCTACTCTCTGTTATTATAAGTTTGTTTTTAAGATTCTACATATAAATGAAATCATACAATACTTTGGCCACCTGATGCGAAGAGCTGACTCATTGGAAAAGACCCTGATGCTGGGAAAGATTGAAGGCAGGAGGAGAAGGGGACGACAGAGGACGAGATGGTTGGATGGCATCAGCGACTCAATGGACATGGGTTTGGGTGGACTCCGAGAGTTGGTGATGGACAGGGAGGCCTGGCGTGCTGCGGTTCATGGGGTCGCAAAGAGTCGGACACGACTGAGCGACTGAACTGATACAGTATTTGTCTTTCTCTGTCTGACTTAGCTCACATTAGCATCATCCCTTCAATGGCCATCCATGTTGTGGCAAATGGTAGGATATTCTCCTTTCTCTTGAGCAAACAATATGCCATTGTATGTACATATCACATGCTCCTTATCCATTTAACCTGTCTGACTCTGATTTTCCTGGGACAAAAATTCTCCTTGATCTTAATAAGAAGAGAAGTTTCTGCATTTTCCAACTCCTAAAATGAAGTCTCTTTCCTTCCTCTCCTCTGAATCCCCTTGCTCACTCTTGCCGTGGTTGCCTTTACTTTTACTGTCCTGCCTTCTTTTCCTTAACTGTCAGTCCTTACTCTGTTAAAAGACTAAAGAATTGGATGGAGTTGGTCCCTGACCCTGGTCCGGTGCAGACTTGCAAGAGAGGAGGGGCTGGAGATGAGACAGGAAGGATCAGGGCATTGCCGTGACCACTGGAGCCATCTGAATCTCCAGGGTCCCTGCTTGTGTAGCTATCGATTTCAGGTTATAACTGTCACTTAGGACAAATGCGGCTCTGGTGATGAACATGTTTTGAAGGGGAAACAAACAGGGGATGATTGACTTGCCACTGAAAAATAAAACTAGATTCCAGCAGAGAAAAAGAGAAAGATGTCAGAATAATTTAGCAGGGTGGTGAAGGAAAATCACAAGACACACGACTTAGCAGCATCTCTGATCATCATCAGAAAGGAGAATCAACAGGTCCTTGTTCGGAATTTTCAGACAGAGCTGACTCGGGCTTCCGGACTCTCCTGGGTTCCTGAGATCCTCATGAAAAGATCTGCCAGGATCAGATTTACCTCCGTCACTGGTGGCAAGGGTGGGTGGGGGGATAATGTTCCCCACCTTTTCCAAAATTAAAAGAAAAAACAAAACAACATGATTCCTCTGTGGCACCCCCCCACCTGAGATATTAGTGGAGGTTATTCTGCTCACTTCTCTACCCCGTAACAAAGTCTTTCCAAGGAAGAGCTGAAATGCAAAGTCATCTGAAACAAGATAAACATTTCTAATTTGGACTTGTCCTCTAGAGGTGATCTTTCAGAAGGCTCCAGGGCCTTTGATAAATTAGCTCTCTGGTTCTAATTCCAGGACTGATTGGAAGGGAGATTGAGAAAAAGTATTGAGAGAAGAGGAATTTGGAGAAATCTTCCTTTGTCAAGGCCAAGACTGCCAACCTTTCTGAGTGAGGGGCTGGCTTGCTCAGCCTGCCCTCTGGGGGTGCGTCCCAGGTGGAGGCCAAGGGGGCAGGGGCCCCTCCTTGGAAAGCATGGAGTGTTCAAGTCCCATGGCCCTGGGGTCATTTCCACTTGACCCCTTCTGTGATATCCGCCTTCTGGCATCTGACTTCACCTCTAAATCTTAGCTACCGCTTTATAAAATGGGAGTAATCATAGCATCCGCTTCCCTAGTGGCTCAGTGGTAAAAAACCGGCCTGACGATGCAGGAGATGTGAGCTCAATCCCTGGGTTGGGAAGATCCCCTGGAGAAGGAAATGGCAACCCGCTCCAGTATTCTTGTCAGGGAAACCCTATGGACAGAGGAACCTGGCAGGCTACAGTCACAGAAGGGTCAGATACGACTGAGCAACTCAACAACACCACAACAATTGTAGCGTGTACTTCACAGGCTTATAAATACTTTAAAAGAAATTTCACAGAATGCATTTGGCTCAGTGCGTGGACAGAGGACAGTCCATAGCGTAGCAAAGAGGCCGATAGGACTGAACACACCTGCACAGAGCCTGCAAGGTATAAAGTTTTAGTGAAGAGCATCCAGTGTGTTTAATGAGGCCCCTTGCAGAGGCCCCGGGACCCACAGAGTCTTACGGGGTCTTAGGTGACCCTCAGCCCAGACCGCTGGCTATCCAAGGTGTGCCAGCCCCAGCAACTCTGCGTCTGCCCGCTCTGTGGAGGAGCCCACGATGGCCGTGACTGTAGGTGGGCGGAGCCCTGGGAAGGAGCGTCTGTCTCCCTTAGCCGTGGATGGCACCTGAGGCTGGCTTTGCGGTTCCTCTGTTGCTGGACATTTTGGCCTCGGCGAGTAGCTCAGCTCATCCCCGTGAGCATAGGGGTGACAGAGCTCCGGAGACCCCCTTTTTGCAGGCCCACATAGGGGATGCTCCCTGCCTGGAGGCTGAGGTGCTGCAGGGCCTGCTCGGTGCGCTGGGGTGCGCTGGGGGTTCGCTGGGGGCCGCCTCCGCCCTGCAATGTTAATCAGGCCGCCCGGGCTTCTCCCCCAGCGCGCTGTATCTCTCTTCACTGAAGCATGCTCTCGGTAATTTCATTGTGGGGTTTTCCATTAAAAAGTTTGATTAATTCCATAAATATTAAAATAAGACAGATAATTAGAATCCAGGTACTCACTGTTACACGAAAGCGGTCAAGTCGGCACTAAATTATTATTATTAATAATAAGCGCTCGCGCAGCCCTGATAATAAGTGCCGAGGAAACCAAGGGCCCACAAACGCCGTTATTAACACCATTCCCGCAGGATGGTCTGAAGCAGGGGCTGCGAGCGGCCGGCTGCAGGGAGAGATGCGCGTGGGGAGGAGGAGGCTGGTGCGGGGGCGTGTCGGTGGGGGTGGGCTGTCCTCCAGCTGCAGGGTGGGGGACTCATCTGCTCACCGTTCTAGTAGTTTCCAGGTCTTCTGTCGCTGGAGACAGGGTCTCTCCCTCTCTCCTGACCAGGTCCCTTGATACCGAGGCTGTTAGCGCTCCCTCCGCTCCTGAACTCACGGGATGCTGGCGGTGATGCGAAAAGAGGCGCAGGACCTGCTTGAGCACCGAAGCTAAAGAATAGGTGTGTCTGAGCTTCTGTGTCAATCCCGTGGACAAGTTTGAACTATGAGTCATTAAGGTAGAAGGAGAGGGCGGGTACGTCTGATGATACGCAGCCAAGCAGGGGCCTGGCATGCTTCGGTCCAGGCCGGTCTTAGGTTCCAGTCGTCATTGTCTCACTCATCATTTGATGGGGCGAATTCCCCTGGTGGGGACCTTACAGAATGAAAAAAAAAAAAAAAAGCCAGTTCTTGTTTTTAATCAGAGGAACAAGTCAACAAGTCAAGTATCCAGAACCTCTTTTCCTTTTTTTTTTAAAAGGCCTCTTGGCAGCTGATTGAGGAAATGGCCTGGTCTTTCCCTATCAGGCTTTGACACCTGGGTCTCAGGTGGGACTCTCTCGCTCCCTGCTGGATGGGGCATCTTAGAACACACTCTGAGTGTGGTCTTCAGCGCCGAGCAGGTGTCACCACACTGAAGTGCCGGGCCCAAGTTTAACAGAGATTTGTGACCTTTTTTAGAGGGCTAGGGACCCTGCAGAGTAGCTGGATGAGGAACAGGAGAAGGGCAGAAACTTGATGAAGTTGGTGGGCAATGCAGGGGTAGTGGGCAGCCAGGATAACCCAGCCACTTATGGAAGGAGGGGGAGCGTTTAGACTTAATTCCTCAAGGCCCAGGAAGCCGAGTGAGGACCAGAGGTTAGAAGTCACAAGTATTGGGACTCCCCTGGTGGTCTACTGGTCGGGACACTGAGCTTCCAGGGCAGGGGTCTGGGTTTAATCTCTGGTTGGGGAACTAAGATCCCACATGGTGCATGGTGTGCCCCAAAAACGTAAATAAATAAAACAAATTCTAATAAAAATAGGAGTTACAAATATTTGGGGGGCCAATACAAGCCAGTTGTTCCTATCCAGTGGAACTGCCCAGCAGTGGACTAAGAGACCTCATGGGGTGAAGAGTTCCGTCACTGGGGCATCCAAGCAGGTACCACCCTGGCTGGGATGAGGAGAGGGGGTCTCTGCATCTAAGGAGGTCTCTTGCAGCAGAATGCAGCTGGAGTCCCATCAGCTGGCCCTGTCTTCAGAGGAGGTCTCCTTGAACCTTGGACCAAGAGCGCCGGTTTCTGATTGCAGGCACAGGGGAGCCATTCTGTGTTTCTCTTTCCTGGTAAACCAGGCAAGTCAGACAAGGACACAGAAGACGATCAGAAATCTCACCTCTCTTTCTCCCTTCACACTCCCTCCTCTCCCCTCCTCCTCCCTCTGTTTTATTTGTTTCTTATTTCAATGAACAAACTGTTCTAAAAGAAGAGATATCAGACTCCGAAAAGGGAGGCTCTTTGACACATGGGTTTACATCTCTCTGATGAAAGAATTTTCGAGATTGAACATTCTGAGAATTTGGCTTTGGAGAAAGAGGGCGGGGCAATTTGGGGGTCTGAGCTGAGCAAACAGATTTGTAAGCAGGAACATGAAGATCTCTTTCACGTCAGTGGTTAAGGATTTAAAAACCCACGGCTTTGGAACTCAGATCCGGCACTTGGGGCAGGAGAGCCCGGGCCAGGCTGAGTTTGCAGTGGTGCGACTTCTTTGCATCAACCCTGAGGGATTCAGGTGCTTTGAGAGCTGCACGTGTGGCACTGAAGTCATTGTCTAGCAGAGAACCCTGAGCCATGAGCGTGTCTAGCACAGAACCCTGAACATGAGCATGTTATTTCCCCCAAGTCAGAAAATCTGGGTGTCCTTGGTGTTTTTTTTGTTGTTCAGTTCCTCACGCATGTCCGACTCTTTGCAACCACATGAACTGAAGCATGCCAGGCTTCAGTGTCCTTCACTGTCTCCCAGAGACTACTCAAACTCATGTCTATTGAATTGGTGATGCCATCCAGCCATCTCATCCTCTGTCACCCCCTTCTCCTCCCACCCTCAATCTTTCCATGCACAAGGGTCTTTTCCAGTGAGTCGGCTCTTCCCATCAGGTGGCCAAAGTATTGGAGTGTCAGCATCAGCCCTTCCAATGAATATACAGAGTTGATTTCCTTTAGGATTGACTGGCAGAGAAGGAAAAGGCAACCCACTCCAGTATTCTTGCCTGGAGAATCCTGTGGACAGAGGAGCCTGGTGGGCTGCTGTCCATGGGGTCACTCAGAGTCGGACATGACTGCAGCAACTTAGCAGCAGCAGCAGCAGGATTGACTGGTTTGATCTCCTTACTGTCCAAGGGACTCTCAAGAGTCTTCTCTAGCACCTAAGTTTGAAAGCATTAATTCTTCAGTGCTCAATCTTCTTTATGATCCAACTCTCACATCTGTATATGACTACTGGAAAAACCATAGCTTTGACTTGGTCAGCAAAGTGATGTCTGGGCTTTTTAATATACTGTTTAGGTTTGTCATAGCTCTCATGGCTGCAGTCACCATTCTCAGTGATTTTGCGGCCCCCCCCCAAATTATTTATCATTGTTTTCACATTTCTTTCATCTATTTGCATGAAGTGATGGGACCGGATGCCATGATCTTAGTTTTTTGAATGTTAAGTTTTAAGCCAGCTTCTCCTTCACTTTCATCAAGAGGCTCTTTAGTTCCTCTTCTCTTTCTGCCATAAAGGTGGTGTCATCTGCATATCTGAGGTTATGAATTTCTCCCAGCAATCTTGATTCCAGATTGAGCTTCATCCAGCCCAGCATTTTGCAAGATGTACTTTGATTATAAGTTAAATAAGCAGGGTGACAATATACAGCCTTGATGTACTCCTTTCCCAATTTGGAACCAGTCTGTTGTTCCATATCTAGATCTAAGAGTTGCTTCTTGACCTGCATACAGGTTTCTTGGAAGGCAAGTAAGGTCATCTCGTATTCTTATCTCTAAGAATTTTCCACAGTTTGTTGTGATTCACACAGTCAAAGGCTTTAGTGTAGTCAATGAAGCAGAAGTAGATGTTTTTCTGGAATTCCCTTGCTTTTTCTATGATCCAACGGATGTTGGCAATTTGATTTCTGGTTCCTCTGCCTTTTCTAAATCCAGCTTGTACATCTGCAAGTTCTCAGTTCACATACTGTTGAAGCCTAGCTTGAAAGATTTTGAGCATTACCTTTTTAGCATGTGAAATGAATACAATTGTGTGGTAGTTTGAACATTCTTTGCCATTGCTCTTTGTTGGGATTGGAATGAAAACTGACCTTTTCCAGTCCTGTGGCCACGGCTGAGTTTTCCAAGTTGGCTGGCATGTTCAGTGCAGCACTTTAACAGTATCACCTTTTAGAATTTGAAATAGTTCAGCTGGAATTCCATCACCTCCACTAGCTTTGTTTGTTGTAATGGTTCTTGAGGCCCACTTGACTTCACACTCCAGGATGTCTGCTTCTAGACAAGCACACTATTGTGGTTATCAGCATCATTGAGACGTTTTCTGTACAGTTCTTCTGTGTATTCCTGCTACCTATTCTTAACATCTCCTGCTTCTGTTAGATCCATACCATTTTTGTCCTTTATTGAGCCCATCTTTGCATGAAATGTTCCCTTAGTATCTCTAATTTTTGTGAAGAGATCTCTATTCTTGCCCATTCTGTTGTTTTCCTCTATTTCTTTTCATTGTTCACTCCAGCAGGCTTTCTTATCTCTCCCTGCTATTCTTTGGAACTCTGCATTTAGATGGGTGTATCTTTCCTTTTTTCCTTTGCCTTGCACTTCTCTTCTTTTCTCAGCTATTTGGAAGGCCTCCTCAGACAACTCTCTTTACTTTTTGCTTTTGTGGTTCTCGGGGATGGTCTTGATCACTGCCTCCTGTCCAATGTTACGAACCTCCATCCATAGCTCTTCTGGCACTCTATCGGATCTGCTCCCTTGAATCTGTTTGTTACTTCCACTGTATAGTCAGAAGGGATTTGATTTAGGTCATACCTGAATGGCCCAAATCCCTACTTTCTTCCATCGAAGTCTGAATTTTGCAATAAGGAGTTCGTGACCTGAGACACAGTCAGCTCCCAGTCTTGTTTTTGCCGACTAAGACCTTGGTGTGTACCCAGACTATGTATCCTCACCTGTAAATTGGAACTTAGAAGAATACATCCTTTATAGGGCTGTTATGAGCATTAAGCAAGGAAGGGAGAATACAGTGCTTTAATACATCATGCGTCCCAGAAATAAACTCACATGTTGACTGTGAGCTTGTCGCCAGGGAGGTCATTTTAGGAGTTCTGTTAACCACCACTAGGGAGAGTGCTGGCCCAGTTTCTGCCTCGCGGTCCTGGGGGTGTGGGGGTGCGGGGTAAGCACATTGTCCTCCCACAGAATGAATGACAACGAAGAGAAGCTTCAGGAGGAGAGGGTGGTGGTGGTGGATGGGATGCCCTGCGGATCCTGGACACTTGCAGACCCAGCTGGCAGCGACTGAGGGGCTCATCTTGCAGGCATGTGGAGGGACAGTAGCCTCGCAGAGGAAGCCTCATCTCTGGAGATGGGATTCCTCTGGGCTTTCTAAGCCTCGTCTGACCTGTTCCTCACACCTGAATGAGTAGGGTGCTCACAGTGGACACCTAGAGACCACAGGATGTTGCAGTGACCTCAGTCTACAGGTTTGATTTGAAACGCGGGTTTCCTATGAAATATCTTTTCGGGCAAGGGCGTTTTGCAAGCCTTTGGCAGGAAGTACTCTGTTCTCTGGTGGATGATGCCAGACATTAGAATTTGGAGCTGTTGTCAACGCAGTGAATGCTCCAGGCATTTACCTCTGCCACCCTGAAGACCAGCTTCCTGCTCTCAGCTCTTTGATGCTGGGGCTGGGAGTTGGCAAGGGCCATTTCTCCTCTGCAGGCTGACTCCTGTTGTTTCAGCCCAAAGGGTCAAGTCGGAGCAGGAGAGGGGACGGAGCTGAGAGAGGGACTTCCTGTTCCTTGGTTGTTTACTGTTCCTGTCATTGCAGCTCCCCTGTCCTGGTGCCAGCGGCTGGCTTCTGTCTCCATGCCCAGAACCAGCCTCATAGCGCTTTCTCGGAGGTACCAGCCAGCAGCGTCAGAGGGCAGCTCAGAGGGCTGTGTCCCAGCTCTGTGGGGGAAGGCCCTCTTCCGAGGTTCTAGCTTTAAATGCACCCGGCCCTTCCCATTGTGCTCCTTGCACTGGGAGTAGTATCTGTTTTCTGTTGTAATCATTTTTTGTATGTTGATGTCCCGTGCTTTCTTGCTAAAGTTGCTTCAGTTGTGTCTGACTCTCTGTGACCCCATGGACTGTAGCCCCCCAGGCTCCTCTGTCCATGGGATTCTCCAGGCAAGAACACTGGAGTGGGTTGCCATGCCCTCCTCCAGGGGATCTTCCTGATCCAGGGATAGAACCCACTTCTCTTAAGTCTCCTGCAGTGGCAGGTGGATGCTTTATCACAAGTGCCCTGGGAAGTACCCTCTCACCCCGTTTGTTTTCTCTTTCAGTTTCCATTCCCTATGTGACCAGCTCCCCTCTGTTGAAATAACTGTTCCACCGGAGCTGCTGTGGCTTTGACTCTTGTACATGGAAGCAGTTGACACCAGGGCTCCTGTTAGGTTAGGAGGAGGTGTTGGGCATGTGGAGGATTGCAAAAGTGATGAGTGGACAGACCAGAGGAGCTTCTGTAGGGAGTGAAGTGCCACAGACAGGCTCTGTTTAGTTTTGTAATTCTGTCCAGAGGTAGCGAGTAAGTGGTGCAAATGCCCTAATTGGGATGCCAGGACCAATTTTAAAGATGGCACAACTCTGTTTCCCAAAAATGATCATTATTTTCACATGAAGAAAAAGACGAAAATAAGTAAAAGAAAGAAGAGGAAGAGATGGAGATGTATAATATCAGTATCAATTCAGTTGCTCAGTCGTGTCCAACTCTTTTCGACCCCATGGACTGTAGCATGCCAGGCTTCCCTGTCCATCACCAACTACCAGAGCTTACTCAGACTCAGGTTCATTGAGTTGGTGATGCCATCCAACCTCTCATCCTCTGTCATCCCCTTCTTCTGCCTTCAATCTTTCCCAGCATCAGGGTCTTTTCTAATGAGCCAATTCTTCACATCAGGTGGCCAAAGTATTGGAGTTTGAGCTTCAGCATCAGTCCTTCCAATGAATATTCAGAACTGATTTCCTTTAGAATGGACAGGTTGGATCTCCTTGCAGTCCAAGAGACTCTCAAGACTCTTCTCCAACATCACAGTTCAAAAGCATCAATTCTTTGGCACTCAGCTTTCTTTATAGTCTGACTCTCACATCCATATATGACCACTGGAAAAACTATAGCTTTGACTAGACGGACCTTTATTGGCAAAGTGATGTCTCTGCTTTTTAATATGTTGCTTAGGTTTGTCATAGCTCTTCTTCCAAGGAGCAAGCATCTTTTAATTTCAAGGCTGCAGTCGCCATCTGCAGTGATTTTGGAGCCCCCCAAAATAAAGTCTGTTACTGTTTCCCCTGTTTCCCCATCTATTTTCCATGAAGTGATGGGACGAGCAAAGTCAAATTTTGGAATATGTCCTGGCTCAGGATCACCTTTAAGAGAAAGAGAGTTTTAAGAAAGGGAGAGAGGGACTTCCCCGGTAGTCCAGGGGTTAAGAATCTGCCTTCCAGTGCAGGGAATGTGGGTTGAATCTCTGGTCTGGGAACAAAGGCCTCGAAAAGCAACTACGAAGCCCTTGTGCCATAACAGAAAGTCTTGTGTGCCACAGCTAAGACCCAATGCAACCAAATATATAATAAACAAAATTTTTTTAAAAAGGAAGAGAAAGAAAAAGTAATTAGGGGTCATAGGCTCTGTGCAGGAGGCAGGTGGATGCTCGGGAGGGGAGTGGAGGCAGAGGGCAACACAGAGGCTCTGAATTCCTGAGAGGCAGGAGGAGGAGAAGGGCCAAGTTGGAGGAGGTCTGGATGTTGGGGAGGAAGACACTAAGAACAACTTGACTTTGAAATTTTGCTAGGATGTTATACTCTCCTTCTGGATCTAATCTTTTTTTTTTTTTAATGAAGTTTTTAAGAAGTCCAGATGTAAACTAATTTCCACCACACATCTCCTGCTGTGCCCCATCAGTATTCCTCCGTGACCACATGGCACCAGGGAAGGTGGGATGGTGCCTGCCTGCAGCCTTTCTGGGCTCTGCCCTGGAGCTGGGCAGGCCATCTGCCTGAACAGCCCCGCTGAGGACAGTGGACTGGCTCTGGCTGGTGCACAGATGGCCTTCCCTTAAATGACACTTACTCGCTTCCTGTTCAGGGACATCCCGAAAGGGAAGCCAAAAAAGGAGAGCTAGTGGCTTTTCGTGTTAGTTCCGGGGGACCCTGTGCTCAGGAGCGGGAAGGTCAGGGTCTCGTGGGTCTACATCTTCTGGACCGAGTGCCCTTCTGCAGAGCCCAGAAATGCTCCATGTGTCGTGGAAAAGCCATGCTAATTGCAGTCATTTGGGCAAATTGATTACCACTTAGGCCTAAGTGCCAACTGCACAGTCATGATTCTGCTAATCATTATACATGTGTCAGATGAAGTTGACTGCAAGGCTTTATTTGATGACAACAATAAATTCTCCTCTATCTCAGGCTTTGTAAACAGCCTTCAGTCACATGTTGCTCACATGGCTTGTCCTATGCCCGGAGAGGACCTGTGCAGAGGCTCGCTGAGAGACAGACCCAGAGCCATCCCTCCCCCTCGCTCTTCCTCTCCTGTTTGCCTTGTGACCAGGCTTCTTTCTGGGCACCTGTGATTTGGCATCTCCTTGACATCAGGCAATGCCATAGCTTCTCAGGTGGTGCTAGTGGTAAAGAACCTGCCTGCCAATGCAGGAGACATAAAAGACTCGGCTTCAATCCCTGGGTTGGGAAGATCCCTTGGAGGAGGAAATGGCAACCCACTCCAGTATTCTTGCCTGGAGAATCCCGTGGACAGAGGAGCCTGGTGGGGTCCTGGCAGAGTCCACGGGGTTGCAGAGAGTCAGACACGACTGAAGTGACTTAGCATGACATCAGACTATGCTAGCCCCCTTTGTGACATTGCTTCTCTTGGCCTGAGGATGGGGAACTTGGGAATCTCAAGAGTGCTTCCGTTTCTTTTTGTAAACTATTGTTTTATTTATTTTTGTCTGTGCTGGGTCTTCATTGCTGCACAGACTTTTTCGTTAGTTGGAAAGAGTGGAGGATACTCTCTAGTCATGGTGTGCAGGCCTCTCATCTTGGTGGCTTCTCTGTTGCTGAGCACAGGTTCTACATGGCCCATGGGCTCAGTAGGTGTGGTTCCAGGGCTCTCAAGCGTAGACTCTATAGTTGTGGCACATGGGCTCAGTTGCTCCGTGGCTTGTGGGATCTTCCCGGACCAGGGATCAAACCCGTGTTTCCTGCATTGGCAGGTGAATTCTTTACCACTGAGCCAGCTGGGAAGCCCAAGAATACTTCCATTTCTTTCCAGCAGACCCCCAAAGTTGCTTCTGTCCTTTGCCAGGGTCTATGTGTATATGTGTTGTGTTGTGTTGAGTTGCCCAGTCATGTCCAACTCTTTGCGAACCCATGGACTACAACACACCAGGCCTCTCTGTCCATCGCCAACTCCTGGAGCATGCTCAAACTCAAGTCCATTGAGTTGGTGATGCAATACAACCATCTCATCCTCTGTCGTCCCCTTCTCCTTCTGTCTTCAATCTTTCCCAGTATCAGGGTCTTTTCTAATGAGTCAGCTCTTCACATCAGGTGGCCAAAGTATTGGAGTTTCAGCTTCAACATCAGTTCTTCCCTTCCAGTGAATATTCAGGACTGATTTCCTTTAGGATGGACTGGTTGGATCTCCTTGCAGTCCAAGGGATTCTCAAGAGTCCTCCCCAACACTGCAGTTCAAAAGCATCAATTCTTCACTGCTTAGCTCTCTTTATGGTCCAACTCTCACATCCATACATGACCAGTGGAAAAACCATAGCTTGGACTATATGGACCTTTGTCAGCATAGTGATGTCTTGCTTTTTAACATGCTGTCTAGGTTTGTCATAGCTTTTCTTCCAAGGACCAAGTGTCTTTTAATTTCTTGGCTGCAGTCACTGTCCACAGTGATTTTGGAGCCCAAGAAAATAAAGTCTGTCACTGTTTCCATTGTTTCCCCATCTATTTTCTATGAAGATGGGAGTGGATGCTGTTATCTTCATTTTTTGAATTTTGAGTTTTAAGCCAGCTTTTTCATTCTCCACTTTCACATTCATCAACAGGCTCTTTAGTTCCTCTTCACTTTCTGCCATAAGGGTGGTGTCATCTGCATATCTGAGGTTATTGATATTTCTCCCGGCAATCTTGATTCCAGCTTGTGCTTCCTCCAGCCCAGCGTTTCTCATGATGTACTCTGCATATAAGTTAAATAAGCAGGGTGACAATATACAGCCTTGACGAATATATACTCCTTTCCTTATTTGAACCAGTCTGTTGTTCCATGTCTGGTTCTAAAAGTTGCTTTTGACTTACATACAAGTTTCTCAGGAGGCAGGTAAGCTGGTCTGGTATTCCCATCTCTTGAAGAATTTTTCACAGTTTGTTGTGATCCACACAGTCAAAGGCTTTGGCATAGTCAATAAAGCAGAAATAGATGTTTTTCTGAAACTCTCTTGCTTCTTTGATGATCCAGTGGACGTTGGCAATTTGATCTCTGGTTCCTCTGCCTTTTCTAAAACCAGTTTGAACATGTGGAAGTTCACAGTTCACGTATTGCTGAAGCCTGGCTTGGAGAATTTTGAGCATTACTTTAGTAACGTGTGAGATGAGTGCAATTGTGTGGTAGTTTGAGCATTCTTTGGCATTGCCTTTCTTTGGGACTGGAATGAAAACTGACCTTTTCCAGTCCTGTGGCCACTGCTGAGTTTTCCAAATTTGCTGGCATATTGAGTGCAGCACTTTCACAGCATCATCTTCCAGGATTTGGAATAGCTCAACTGGAATTCCATCACCTCCACTAGCTTTGTTCGTAGTGATGCTTTCTAAGGCCCACTTGACTTCACATTCCAGGATGTCTGGCTCTAGGTGAGTGATCACACCATCGTGATTATTTTGGTCATGAAGATCTTTTTTGTACAGTTCTTCTGTGTATTCTTGCCATCTCTTCTTAATATCTTCTGCTTCTGTTAGGTCCATACCATTTTGTCATTTATTGAGCCCATCTTTGCATGAAATGTTCCCTTGGTATCTCTAACTTTCTTGAAGAGATCTCTAGTCTTTCCTATTCTATTGTTTTCCTCTATTTCTTTGCATTGTTCACATAAGAAGGCTTTCTTATCTCTCCCTGCTATTCTTTGGAACTCTGCATTCAGATGGGTATCTCTTTCCTTTTCTCCATAGCCTTTCACTTCTCTTCTTTTCTCAGCTATTTGTAAGGTCTTCTGAGACAACCATTTTGCCTTTCTTTTTCTTGGGGATGGTTTTGATCACTGCCTCCTGTACAGTGTTACAAACCTCCATCCATAGTTCTTCTGGCATTCTATCAGATCTAATCTCTTGAATCTATTTGTCACTTCCTCTGTATCATCGTAAGGTATTTGATTTAGTTCATACCAGAATGGCCTAGTGGTTTTCCCTGCTTACTTTCATTTAAGTCTGAATTTTGCAATAAGGAGTTTATGATCTTAGCCACAGTCAGCTCCAAGTCTTGTTTTTGCTGACTGTATAGAGCTTCTCCATCTTCAGCTGCAAAGAATATAATCAATCTGATTTCACTATTGACCATCTACACATGGTGATGTCCATGTGAAGAGTCATCTCTTGTGTGGTTGGAAGAGGGTGTTTGCTACGACCAGTGCATTCTTTTGGCAACACTCTGTTAGCCTTTGCCCTGCTTCATTTTGTTCTCCAAGGCCAAACTTGCCAGTTACTAAAGTTATCTCTTGACTTCCTACTTTTGCATCCAGTCCCCTATGATGCAAAGGACATCTTTTTTTTTTTTTGGTGTCAGTTAGGAGGTCAAGCCTAACAGAGTGTCGCCAAGACAGCACGTTGGTCATGGCAATATTGTTCTTGACTGCACGGGACTTTCCTTTCTCCACCAGACACATCCAGAACTGGGCGTCATTTCTGCTTTGGCTCAGCCTCTTCATTCCTTGTGGAGCTATTTCTCTGTTCTTCTCCAGTGGCATATCAGACACCTACTGACCTGGAGGGGTTCATCTTTCAGTGTTGTTAACTTTTTGCATTTTCTTACTGTTCATGGGGCTCTCAAGCCAGGAATGCTGAAGTGGTTTGCCTTTCTCTTCTCCAACGGACCATGTTTTGTCAGAACTCTCCACCATGACCCGTCCGTCTTGGGTGGCCCCACATGGCATGGCTCATAGTTTCTGTGAGTTAGACAAGGCTGTGGTCCACGTGATCAGTTTGGTTAGTTTTCTGTAATTGTGGTTTACATTCTGCCTGCCCTCTGATGGATGAGGATCAGATGCTTGTGAAGCTTCCTGATCGGAGGGACTGGCTGTGGGAAAACCTGGATCTTCTTGCTCTGGTGGGCAAGGCATGTTGTATGTGTGTGTATATATGTATGTGTGTGTGGGGGGGTAGTTTTAATGCAACAAGTCAGGGAGCACTCTGCACTCCGTCACGGTTTATCCTGGCCACCCAGACAATGGCCTCCTTCAGTATTAGGTGTCGGAAGTGAGGCCTTCACACAGGAAGTCTCCACATAACGAGTGAAGCGTCTGTCAGCTCTGCAGACTATGGATTTCCACTGCGCGGTCCAGGCCGGAACCCCGGGGCCAGAGCGGCCCTCGTGGAGGGCTGGGCACCCAGAGTGTGAGGCGGGCTCTCCCTGGGGTTCCCTCTCCTCCTGGGGAGCTTCTGGGAGGCTCCTGGCAGCTCCGTGGGGCTGGACCCCTTCTCCCTGGCAGGAGGGGGGTCTGCGCTGAGCCCGGCCTGGGGCTCTGAGAACGCACACCTTTTGCAGCCGGGGGGATCTTCCACCTCCCAAGGCGGTCCCTCCTCCTCTGCAGGGCTCAGCCTTTCCCAGGACCTGGCTTGCAGCTCCACCCGGGGCCCAGCACAGAATCCCCAACTCCGGGTTTCCTGGAGGCTAACAGGGTCATTTTTGACCTGTTTCTGGGGTCTGGTTGGGCACCCTTTCTGATTGGTTCTTTGCAGGAAGAGATGGTAGGCAGCTCTGGCCCGAGGCAGCCCCTGTTGTGGGCTCAGTGAGCATGGACGTTTCCGGTCAGTGTCCCGCATGGTTGGGATCAGAGTTTTCAGAGTTTCAGCACGGTGGGTGTGGCTGAAAGCAGAGTGGATTCTCCCCTGGCGCAAAGGGTGCCCCCGAAGTCATTCCACCAGGGCTTCAGAGTGGGACCTTATTTGGCAAATAGAGTTCTTTGCAGAAACGATTGGATTAAGATGAGACTGTACTAGAGTTGGGAGGGGCTGGCCCTCCTATGACTGGTGTTCTTAGAAGCAGAGGAGAGAGAGGCCAGAGACCTGCAGGGTAAACTCAGTGTGACGCTGAAGCAGAGGAGGGACAAGGGCCCCCAAGGGCCCCAAGGTGGCCGGCAGCCCCCAGGAGCTGGAGGAAGCAGGGGTCCTCCCCAGGGCCTTCAGAGGGCACGGCTCTGTCGACACCTCGAATTGGACTTCTAACTTCCAGAATGTGATAAATGCCCGTTGTTTCAGCCACCCTGTCCGCCATACTGTGTTCCTGCAGTCTGAGGATCCAACATACCCTCCACCCCACGCCCTGTCTCTGTCCCCGCCCTGTGCTGAGGCATAAACACCATCAGGCTTTCCCGTAGGTCAAGGTGGCCAGGTTTAGCACAAACAAAACCGAACAGGATGCCCACTTAAATCTGAATTTCAGATCAGCAACTGCTGCTGCCTGCCAAATCGTTTCAGTCGTGTCCGACTCTGTGCAACCCCATGGACTGCAGCCTACCAGGCTTCTCCGTCCATGGGATTCTCCAGGCAAGAACACTGGAGTGGGTTGCCATTTCCTTCTCCCAGATCAGCAACAAATACACCTTTTTAATATATGTTCCTAATATTAAATGGGACATAACTTATATTGACAAATGATTCACTGCTAAACTGAAGTTCAGTCTTAACTGGGAGTCCTGTCCCTTATCTGACATTCCTAGCCCCCAGCCCTTGAGTCCCAGAGGGCCTGTTCTGACCCGTGTGTGGGGCCGGTCAGGGGGGCGGCCAGCAAGCCCGGCAGGGCAGCTCTAAGCCCCTCGTGCTCCCCTCTCAGGGTTTCCTGAGCCCTGCCAGCAGCCTGCAGTCTGAACATCCTCTCCACCAGCTGGGTGAGAGTCTGGGAGGCTTGGAAGAGACAGGAGGAGGCTCAGAGGGGAGCCTGCTGCCTGCCTGGGGGTGGATGTTTGCGGGGAGGAGGAGGGCCCCTCGTGGTTCCAGCTGTGCACCCATCTCTGCACTTTGGTTTGTTCTATTTTAAGCTGTCTGCAGTTTCCCTCCTGGGGAAGGGAGAAGATAATGGGGAGGGGACTGGGGTGGGGTGTGTGGAGTGAATCAGGGGGACTTAGGAGCAGACAGGAGGCCAGTTGGCGGGGCTGTGCAGGATTCAAAGGCAAAGGCGAGGGAGAGAGCGAGCTGGCAGGCAGTCTGGCCAGAGTGCAGGGCACCTGAACGGAGTTCCCTTTCCAGAACGCCGCGCCGGGACGCTGGCTGTGGGCAGTATTCCAAATGTGGTGGTAGTGTTCAGTTGTCAAGTCGTGTCTGACTCTTTGTGATCCCAGGACTGCAGCATGCCAGGCCCCCCTGTCCCTAACCATCTCCTAGAGTTTGCCCAAGTTGATGTCCATTGAACTGGTGATGCCATCCAACCATGTGTATTCCGTATTATTCAGTATTTTTCTGTATGTGATCACACATATTAACACTCACTAATTTCCATCACCTTAGGGTGAACGAGAGCCTGGGTGGAAAGGGGCTTCATTCTCAGCTCCTTCCTGAAGGTAAAGGGTTGGACCTCAGCAAAGGTGGCAGCCCCCTCCCCTCTGGAAGGGAGCCCCCACCCCCTTTCCCTTTGGAGATGCCTCCTAATGCAGCCTGGACAGAGAGATGTTGGAGGTTGTGTCTGGGTGAAAGTGTGAGTCACTCAGTTGTGTCTGACTCTTTGCGGATCCTATGGACTGTATACCCCACGAGGCTCCTCTGTCCATGGGATTTCCCAGGCAGGAACACTGGAGTGGGTTGCTGTGCCCTTCTGCAGGGGATCTTCCCAACCCAGAGATTGAACCCAGGTGCCATGCGTTTCAGGCAGATTCTTTACCGTCTGAGCCAGTTGAAAGATGTCTGGGTAATAACCTTAAAATCACCATGCTATGCTTGGTTGCTCAGTCGTGTCCAACTCTTTGAGATGTTATGGACTGCAGTCCACCAGGCTCCTCTGTCCTTGGGGATTCTCTAGGCAAGAATACTGGAGTGGGTTGCCATGCCCTCCTCCAGGGGATCTTCCCAACCCAGGTCTCCTGCATTGCAGTGGATTCTTTACTGACTGAGCCACGAGGGAACCCATAGGCTTTTGCCCAAAGTAAAAAAAAATTTACTTTTGCTTTGTCTCTGTCACACAGGCGTATACACAGACACACACACACAGACACACACCCCTTTTGGGCAGGGGAGCCTGAGAAGGATCTGCTCAGGGGCAGAGGGCTGGGCCCATTTTAAGGATGGAGAAACTGAGGCACAGACACAGCAGGGGGTCGGGCAACTTGGGACTATCTGGTTCTTGTCTACTGCTCCAGGGCTCCCCCCAGCTCTGCTCCCCCATCTGCCCCCACCCCAGCCAGGGCCTCGCTGAGTCTGAAGACCAAGAGCACTGACTGGCGAGGCTTCAGAAAGAGCCTGAGTTGCGGCGAGGCCTGCATCCTGATGTTGTTAAGAGCATCTTAACAAGCCACAGAGGACTGGGGAGGGGCCGCCGTCCCAGAGTCCAGAGCTCTGGCTCTGACCTGTTCACTCCTGCAGGGTGGTGGGGGTTTGGGGTTGGGGAGCAGATGTATGAAACAGACCCATCTCATCTGGATGGCTGGCAGTCTGCTGACGAGGTGAAGACTTGGGTTTTAGGACTCGTTTCCGAAGCAGCCACCAAAAATCCCCGTGGGTGTCACAGCAGGAAGGGGGTGCTTGATAGAGGCCCAGAGGGGTGAAGCCCTGTGGCTGGGGGCCATGCGGCTGCTTGGTTCCTGTGTGTGAGTGTTTGCGTGAGTGTATGCGTGTGTATGAGTGAGATCTCATGCCTGGTGGGCACTAGTGGGGAGACCTGGGCCTCATTGCCCCCCACCCCCATGGCGGGGGCCGCCCCGGGTCAGTACCAGCAGCCGAGTGCGGGTCTTCTTTCTCTACCTAGTTTCCGCATCCGTCTGGCTTTTCACGTGAAACTACATCCTCCGTCTTGGTCTTTATCTAAGGTGATCCTGTGGTTTTCACATGCCAGCTTTAATCGTCTTTCTCATTTCTGCGAGCGCTTGGGTAGGGAAAAGAAAGCGTTGCTTATGCATTGAGTCCCCACAGGCCTCCAGGAATGACAATGGGCTCCAGCCGAGGTCTGTTTCTGAAGCCAGGACACCAGTCCAGGCTGCTGTGTAAAAGCAGCGTCCATCAGCTCCTCTGGGGGGGACAACGTGGGACAAGAAGGTTGAACCCTGGGTCCTCTCCCCCAGCGGTCACTGTGGAGCCAGCAGGTCGGGGAGGTGGACGGTCCACCCTGGGGGCGTCCAAGAGCACCGGGTGGGCCCAGCTCAGGCCTCAGCCCAAGGGCTTCACCCTTCCAGGCTGTCATCCCATGAGAGCCTGGCTCCCTTGGAAATAAAAACGCCATTCTGCATTTAAAGCATCTGTCCTTCTGGGAATTTCTTCAGAGCGACAGGACTGCTCGAACATGAAAAATAAAAGGGAAACGATGTGATAGTTCAGAAACCACTGTTTTCGGGGACCTGCAAAACTCAAACAGCCTGCGGACAATTCCTGGGAGGAAGGGCCTTATTTTGATCTGCGAAGCGAGAGGAACATTGTTTGACAAAGTTTCTGCTTGACGGGAAGGGAAATCTTACGGGAGCGATTTTTTGCGAGGACCGGGCCTCAGTGAGGTGGTGCGTGAAGCAGAAGTAATCGTTTTATGTGTGAAACTCCGTGCGTAGAGCAAAGATGGAAAAATAGAGGCTAATTGGAACTGGCCTCACCCGGGAGAGGGGTCGGGCTGATGGTTTTCGGTCCTCGCGACGCTCGCGGGCGTCCCTCCCGGTCCTCGCCTGAGATGCCCATCACTAGGGGGCGCTAGAAACCTTCTCCGAAAGTACCTGGGAGGAAGCCATCACTTGGAGGGTGGTCCGGGAAGAGCACCGGGGTCCCCAAGTCCTCCCTAACCTGGTCCTTCCTTGGGGTTTCAGGAGGAGGAGAAAGGGTACTTGCTGAAGGGTCCTTGCCCATATGTTGGGGTGGCTTTCCACTCCTGCAGGACCAGAGCCCTGGTTTTGAAGGGAAGGCAAGAGGGCAAGGGAAGGGTGCCGCATCCCTGTGAGCCAGACCGCCTGGACCAGCCTCTCCTCTTGCGTCATCTCCGCCTCTGCTCTCTGTTCTGCAGTGGTGCGTGTCCACGCTTGTCCCCAGAGCATAACCCCCCCCCCCCCTACCCTGGGCCTCCTGCTCTTTCTTTCTTTCTTTTTGCTGTAGGGCCGAGACTAGAAATCATGCCGTAGCTGAAGTGAGCAGATTTAAAAATCTGCTTGTTTATAACCTTTTGTAAGTAAGCTGGGGACAAAGAACTCTACTTTCCTGTGTGATATCCTGGGTTATTATTTAAAGTCCATCAGGTCTACTAAGGGAGACATATGGGTTTTCCTTCTAAGCCTTCCTTAGCCCTGTGGCTCAGATGGTAAAGAATCTGCCTTCAATGCAGGAGACCCAGGTTCAACCCCTGGGTTGGGAAGATCCCCCTGGAGAAGGGAATGGCAACGTACTTCAGTATTCTTGCCTGGAGAATCCCATGGACAGAGGAGCCTGGTGGGCTACAATCCATGGGGTCCCACAGTTGGACATGAGTGAGCGACTAACACTTTCTAAGCCTTAGAAAGATATCTCGTTAGATACAACCTAAGTGGTTGCAACCTCGACAGGTTCTACCAGGAGGTAAAGGGTAAATCCAGTGAATAAGAGAGAGAGAGAGAGAGAGAGAGAGATGATGGGGAGACGAAAAAAGAAGGGGAGGGGGAGGGGAGGAGGAGAGAGAGAGAGAAATTGCCTTCTCGGGAAGAGCATCATGGATGAGTCCTGGGGACGGTTTTCCTGGTGTTCTGTGGAGCAGCTATGCTAAAATCTCCCTCACATTCACTGTGGAGGAAAATGTGGGTAGGACTGTTTCTTCACCTCTGTGGTCGTTAATCACTTCTGTGATAGAACTCAGGTCCACCAGGGCCTTTGGTGTGTTCCTTATATTCTCCACTGTTCCATTTTCAGCCTTTCAGTCACATCAGAGAATGAGTCATTTGAACTCCTTGGGCATTTCTGCTCCCCTCACGGCTCACTGATAAAGTTAACGTGAAAATTTTACAGAATTCACTGTGACCCTGTGGATGGCTCATAAATCCTGTCAGTTCTAGGCAGCAAGTTAGGCTGGACAGAAAGAGCCATTGTGGGTGGAATTCAGGAATTCTTTGTACACGTGTAAAAAGAAGGCAATTTCCCTTCCCAGTGCAGGCTGAACGCTGTGGTTAGGGCTCAGCTCACGATTCACCTTAGGAGCAGGAAGGCTAAAATGTTCCTCCACTGCCTTGCCCCAGAAATCACAATTTATGCTTCTAATTTTTAATTTTCCTTAGCTTAGGTCCCAGAAGGATTTATTAAATTCGCTTTGTGGAACCCATTAACTCTAAACTGAATAATGATGTTACTCTAGGCTTACGATCCGTTTATAGCAAATTTGCTACATACAAGACTCTAAGAATCTTCTATTCCTCCATGACGGAATTTTAGGTCTGTGCATACATGAAAAGATTTACTCACTTTACCTAAAAGTGATTCGTAATTAACAGAGGTGGTGAATAGCAAATGAGAACTCTGGAGAGAGAGGATGTTCATCACGCGGCTTAAATTACAAGGCAGGAAACGCGAATGGCTTATCACTGTGTCTTTGGGACTCTGGCTTAACTCTGTACTTCAAGTGGGTAATAGTGACTTATAACTAATTTTTAATTTTTCACTGCCTTGGTAGGATCACCAAAGCTGAATTTATACATCACTTAGGGAAAACTTAGATAAATATTTAACGTGTGTGTGTATGCAAATCTATGGTCTTTCTTTTATAAATCTTTTTAGAAGTGAGGAAGTCATTAACATTGCATGGCAGACTTTCTCATCGAAGGTGAGGCAGGCTGAGGAGCTGGAAATATTGGCAGGTGGTGGGGAACTCAAGACATGTGCCCTGTCGGAGGGTCTAGGGCATCTTTATATATTGAAAAATGCTTGTCAGGACTCTGAATTATGGCAGCTTTGGAAAGACTCATGCCCCGAGGGACTGGTGGTGGCAAGGCATGTCCCTTGCATTTCCTGGCTGGTGTTACAGGGAGGGGGCTTCCAGGTGGCGCCAGTGGTAAAGATGTGGTAAAGATGCGCCTGCCGATGCAGGAGACATGAGACACGGGTTGGATCCCTGAGTTGAGAAGATCCCTGGGAAGAGGGCATGGCAACCCATTCCAGTATTCTTGCCTGGAGAATCCCAGGGACAGAGGAGCCTGGAGGGTTATGGTCCATAGGGTTGCAAAGAGTCGGACACGCCTGAAGCGACTGAGCACACACGTTACTGGGAGTCTGTGGGCTACAGTGGGGGGTACTAGCTGACAGGGCATCTCTGTTCACCCAGATTTGAGCCACTTCTGTGAACCTGGGCAACTCGCTCACACGTCTCTAAGTGCCTTCCGGCTCCCGCTTCTAGAATTTGATGCATTTCACAGGGTGCTGGAGTCAGCTCCCCTCTTGGAAGGAAAGTGGGGTGGAATCTGGGTACTGGAGGACTGGGAAGAGCTCTGTGGCCCTTCAAGGCTGTCCCTGGGTGGGGCGACTCCACTCCGCAGGAGCACAGATAGCAACCCAGGCGGGCAGGGGGGCAGATTCTGGCCCAAGGGGACCTCCTTCTCCTCTGAACTCGGGCAGCCCGCTGCTGCGGGTGCTGTCCAGGTGGCTTTGGCCACAGACAGGGCGCGATGCGGACCAGCGCCCTGCCGCTGCCTCTTTTGGAGTCCTCCATTTCTAGAGCATCTCACATAACAGATTTCCTGCTCAGCGGGTGAGAGAAGCAGCTTCATTTGGGAGCAGGCCAAGACAGAAGGAGAAAGAAAAGGTGGCCCACAGAGAGGGTGGTGGGCTTGGTTAGGGCGGCATCAAAGACAGAAACCTCCCATCATCTTTAAAGTGCTTGGGGACTGGTGTTGAGAGCAGGCGTCATACGTATGTGCGGGACCGTCACTTAAAACCACATCCAGTGATTATGTCACGTGTGCAACATGTTAACATCTGAAGGCGCATCTCACAGGAGGCGCAGCTGCGTATTCCATGCCCAGACAATTCTGCTACAAAGAAACAATTTTCACCTACATTTTTCTTTGCATTCGTTCAGACATGACCTCTGGGGAAAGCGGTGTGGAAAATGAAAGCAGCAATTCGCATGTGTTTTTCTGCACCCCCCACCCCCTATTTGAGGGTTAATCTCTAATAAGAGGAGAAAAAAGAAATAGACCCTTTGGCTGAGTGGAGTGACCTGATTCTTCCTGGATCAACATGTTATCAGGTTGAGGTTGTCACTGCAAAGCAAGGATGATGAAGCCTGCCTTTTCAGACTAAAATCAAAGCCTTGGCCGGCCAGGCTGAAACTGCTGACCTAAGCATCCCCTAATCAGGCGGTCTATATGTAGATTTAGACATCTCCAGGAGGCTAGGAGACTATCAGGCCCAAACTGATTATTCTAATCAAGTGTTTTAATTAAGCACTTATTGCCAGGATCACAGGAACGGGGCCTGCTCTCAAGGAGTAATGGGCAGCATCTTTTTCCTCCTTCTTCTTCACGGTGATGAGGTTTGGCTTTGTAAGGTACATTTAACATTTTTTCTAAAGTAGGCCATGGAAAGAGTTTTCTGTGAATGGCACAATGACGAACAGGCTGTCTGGCCAGCGGACACCACAATTAGAAAAGAAAAGAAAAGGTATGATCAACTGGGTTGCAGACGAATCAATACCCCAGCAACTGCATCTATTTGCATCTTCCACCCCCAAAACACAAAAGGAATCCTGGCTGGCCCAAGATATTTTTAAAAAATATATATAAAACACACACACATTGGGTTGGCTTTTATTGGAATGCCTAGATGCAATCTATAGTCATCAAGTTATGGAAAATTCAGGTCACATATAAAGTTAAGAAGGCAAATGAAAAGAACAATACAAATCAGACAAAATTTACATCTCAAAATATCATGAAAGCATTTTGACTGGCTTTGCCTAAAATACTTTGAATATCAATTTCTTTTTTGTAAGCTAATTCTTTTCATTATACAGCCCCCTTCCCACCCTCCCAACTCTTAGAAAAAGGTCTTTTGTTTACATATTCCCCAAGGTCACTATTTCTTGTAAAAGCATGTCCAGATCACAAGTCTTTTTAGAAAGAAATAGGCTCATTATACCCACTAACAAGACACTAATTGGGTTGATTTGACTTCACCTAAAATAAGCACCAGGAGAAGACTCCAAATCTGTTATTTACTGGTGCCAGTGTGAAGGACCAGTCCACGTCAAGAGGAGGATAAGGTTATGATTTTACTTCCGTCATGTGGTACAAGCTTTTTTCATGGTCAATACATCTGAAATATTTCTGAGAATGTAGACTCAGAGCCTATTTCAACCAAAAGTACTTACAGCATGCTAAATACAGCCCTGCAAAAATGCCATGGAACAGAACTGCAAACACCTAAGTTAACAGTTAGAAAATCAAATGTAAAACAGAGCCATGTTTATGTGGTTTGAAATCTCAAGAGTTGTCTAAACTGGGGCTTCATAATACTCGCCAGAGGATTTCCAGGATAAAAAATATTACTGCTAATCTGTGCTTTCATTCTAATAAAATATCAGCATTCATTAGAAGATTAATTACTTCGGTATGCTCTACCAAATACACAAAGACAGTAATAGCACTGATACTGTAAATTCAGTAGCTATTTTGAAACTTTCCCAGCCCATCTGTTTAATAAACACACCTACTGTGCAATTTAGAGTATGTGATACATACAAAGCAGTTAGAAAATTAATTTTCAATACATCACTTGAACCTTTATATTTACGACATGTTCACTTGCTATGTTTTATCACCATTATACATAGAGGAAAACAGTGTGTACTATAGCTCAATGAACTGAGAAAGGTTTTCTAAAAATATTTTTGTGGCTGAATTTAGTGCTCACGAAAGAGACGTGCCAGAGTGGCTGAGCCGCAAGGAAGCGCAGATGTTTGGCGCGCTGGCACGCGGGCGGCAGGAGGGCACGGCTCTCGGTTCACTTCCAGCGGATCCGCCACCCCCAGCTTCCCCGAGACACAGCAGAGGCTCCCATTCAAACCAGCTCCGAGCTGGCTGGGTCGTTTGGGCTTACGGGAGCTTTTGATCTCCCCTTGACATCCCTCTTTGTGACCTGAGGGTCCAAACTCGAGACTAGCTGAGTGAGTGACCCTGACCTTCCCTGTCTGGGTGTCTCACCGCAGCTCGGTTTCTGCTAGCTTGCCAAGATCTTAAGACATGTGTAAGGTGACGACTAACTACATTAGCTCCTTTCCCGCTCACAAAGCATCTGATGGGGGTCTTGCGCCTCCATCATGAAAAGAGGCTTCAAGGAAGGTAACAGTAAAACCCTGGGGTTAATGGTATCAACTCCCCCATAGACTTTTTAGGGGCGGAGAGAGGGACAATGCCTCCTGCGCTGTTTTATGTATTTTTGGGTTTGTGTTTCGTGGCTTCCGTTACATTCCACCAGCCTTAGTTTTCTACCGTGCCTCTTAGCTGACAATGGTTGAGGACACTGGCCTGATGAAAAAGAGGAGGAGGAGAAAGGAGGTCTCTGATTAGCCACCCACGGAGGATCGCACAGTCTATCCATCTAGTGATAGAAAGTTGCACGTTTTTTTTTTGTTTTGTTTTGTTTTTCAACCTAATACAAAAATATTAACACATCTGGACATTATAGGCATAAGTCGTTATATCTCTACAATATAATAATTTATACTGTACAGCTATAACAGATAACAAAAGGTGCAATCCTTTTAAAAAAATCACACAGTTCACATGTTTTTATCGTTTTATTTTTTAAGTATAAACTTTTTAAACACTTTACATAAATTAACTCCTCTGAGACTAATATCTGATGTACAGTAAATTGTAATTCATATAAAAATCCATAAACAACTTGTCTCACATAATTTACAAAAAAATCAGGGTTTCCTTTGCTTATCAGTGACCAGGATTCTATTTGCCAGTTTTCTTCCCCCCAAGGCAAACCACATGAGCATTGTAAAATTCCTTAGAAATCCCCGCCCTGGCAGCAGAAGTCACGTGTGCCAATGTCCTTTTACAAACCAGCACAGGGAAAGCAGTTGGGTTGTCTAGAAACAGTAACTTTGCCCCACATTTTAAAATTAACAGATATATATCACATCCTATGCAGAGAGACTACTTCTTGTAAGCAAAGGTCGACAACGGTAATACCTGGAAACACTGTATGCCTTTCTACCTTCGTCAGATACAGTGCCTCAGAGAACAAGATGGCCCAGAAGCAAAAGGTTTGGGCCGCTTTCTTTAATGATCCGTTTTTCCTTGGAATACTTTCAGTCCAACTGAGTGCAGCGATATGCATATGTAAACATATTCTTTAAAGCCGATCACCTTTTAAGGTCATTCAGAAGGAAGTCTTTTGTTTTCTTTTTGTGTGTGTGTGTGGATTTTTTAAAATAGCAGTCTGGTTCTCCCGGAAGGCTCTTCGGTGCCGGAGAGTCCCCCCTCGGATTGTGCTACAGACAGATCTGAGCAGAGGTGGGGGAATGGGGGGTGCTGGGGCTGGAGGGGCAAGTGGCGCCCCGCCGGCTCGGGTCCCCGCAGGGGTGGTGGCGGCGGCGCGCGCCTCCCTGCCGCCGGCCCGGGGGTTACCTCTTGCCAATCTCGCTCTGGCGGAGGAACTGGATGTTGTTGGCGCTGTCGGCCAGCTCGGGGTACTGCTCCACCGAGAGTACGTAGTACCCGTCGTAGCCCTGCACCTTGCCGGCGCTCAGCAGCTGCCGCTTCTCGCCTTCCGTCCAGAGGCGCGCGCCCTCCTCGCCGTCGCGCACGCGCTGCTGCTCGCGCGCCCAGGCCCGGGCGAGCGCGCGCTGCCGCGCCTGCTCCAGGATGCGCGCCTTCTCCTCGTCCAGGGTCATGCCGTAGCGCACGTGCAGCGCCAGCGCACCGAACTGCATCTCCACGTCGGCGAACCTGCGAGTCCTGCCGTTGACCACGGTGGTGGACTGTGACACGGTCACGTTGATGCCATTCTCCAGCGCCTTGCGGCCGCTGGTCAACCGCAGAGTGCCCAGGTCGCTCTCCGGCGTGCTGGTCTTGATGAAGTAGTGCGTGTCCTTGCCCTCGATGGTGAAGTGCAGGTTCTCCAGGTAGAAGGCGTTGTTGAGCACGGCCGCCACCTTGATGCAGTCCTCGTTGGCGATGTTCAGCACGTTGGTCTGCACGCGGCCCTGGCTCACGGCCAGCATGACGCCCTTGCCAATCAGTGACTTGACCGTGGCGAACCACAGCCACGACGGCGCGCCGCTGCCTTTGCGCCTGCTCACCTGCACCTCGGCCATCTTCCCCAGGGACAGGAAGGCCTTGGCCTGCCTCGCCACTTGCTGCTGGACTCCAAAAATGGGCTGCAGAGAGAAACAGACCCGCAGGATGGGTTAGAGAACAGTCGGGCTCTTCTGGCCCCAGGGAGCCAGGCTTCCGGGCGGTGCTCTGGTTCTGGGCAGAAATGAAACGCGGGGGAGTGGGGTGGGGGCGGGGGTTTGCTGATTAAAACCTCAGTAATTTCTTTAGAAATGAAAAGGCTAAAAAACCCTGGGGGGAGGAATGCACTCAAGACCCGCTCCCCTCAAGTTGATCCCAATATGTTTTGAAAGGTAAAAAGAGGTAACTCCATCATGTATTGTATGTGTCAAGAGCTTTATAGTTTCTAATGTGGGTGATGCTGGGAGGGATGGGGGGCAGGAGGAGAAGGGGACGACAGAGGATGAGATGGCTGAATGGCATCACTGACTGGATGGACGTGAGTCTGAGTGAACTCCGGGAGTTGGTGATGGACAGGGAGGCCTGGCGTGCTGTGATTCATGGGGTCGCAAAGAGTCGGACACGACTGAGCGACTGAACTGAAGTGAACTGAACTGAATGTGGGTGAAATGGACTTCCTTGGTGGCTCAATGGTAAGGAATTCGCATGCAATGCAGGATTTTCAGGAGACTTGGGTTCAGTGTCAGACTTTATTTTTTGGGCTCCAAAATCACTGCAGATGGTGATTGCAGCCATGAAATTAAAAGACGCTTACTCCTTGGAAGGAAAGTTATGACCAACCTAGATAGCATATTCAAAAGCAGAGACATTACTTTGCCAACAAAGGTCCGTCTAGTCAAGGCTATGGTTTTTCCAGTAGTCATGTATGGATGTGAGAGTTGGGCTGTGAAGAAAGCTGAGCACCAAAGAATTGATGCTTTTGAACTGTGGTGTTGGAGAAGACTCTTGAGAGTCTCTTGGACTGCAAGGAGATCCAACCAGTCCATTCTGAAGGAGATCAGTCCTGGGTGTTCTTTGGAAGGAATGATGCTAAAGCTGAAACTCCAGTCCTTTGGCCACCTCATGCGAAGAGTTGACTCATTGGAAAAGACTCTGATCTGGGAGGGATTGGGGGCAGGAGGAAGGGGATGACAGGATGAGATGGCTGGATGGCATCACTGACTTGATGGATGTGAGTTTGAGTGAACTCTGGGAGTTGGTGATGGACAGGGAGGCCTGGCGTGCTGCGATTCATGGGTTTGCAAAGAGTCGGACACGACTGAGCGACTGAACTGAACTGGGTTCAGATCCGTGTGCCAGGAAGATCCCCTGAAGGAGGGCATGGCAACCCACTCCAGTGTTCTTGCCTGGAGGATCCCATGGACAGAGGAACCTGGTGGGCTACAGTCCAAAAGGTCGCAAAGCAGCCTATAAGACTGAAGAGACTTAGTCCGCACACATGAAGGTAGGCGAAATATTCAGGTTTTTGCCTTTTCTCTTTCCGTTTCTAGATACCCTTTTCCCAGGCTCACCCCATTTGGGGAACCAGCTTACCAGATGGGCCGTCTCAACAGCTTTCTCCATGGGAGGCTGGTGAGAAAGCGCCAAAATGCAAAGGAAGGTTGGAAAGCCTGGGGGTGCTCCAGTTGGATCACCCAGTCCCACTTTAAGCTAAAGTCCCACTTTAAAGCACATGCCTTTAATTTACTTAACAGGCGTGTGCTTTAATTTAGGTAAACTCTGTAATGTATCCTGGTGAACAGAGCTTTCAGCTGAATTTGACTGTAAAACTGATGGACTGAAATGGGCCAGGATGAGCGCACAGTGGGGACAGCTGTCAACGAGTGTTTATCGCTTTAGGAAAACATTTATTTTTCGCAGACTGAGGGACAGTGGGCCTTCTGCATTCACAAGCGTTTTTAATTGGGAGCATCTTAACTCAGGCATCTCTTAGACTACCAGATGTTCGTCTGGCCAGCATTTTCCCCAATTGGAAGCATGTGTTTCGTTTGCAGCGGTGAAAGACACATTTGTTTTTCTGTTCTCCAGGCATCCTTGATGTCTTTACTGGCGATTCCCTAAGCTGTCCTTATGGTGCACTTCTTATGACAGAGAACCGGAACTGTATGGAAAAGACTGCCTAGGAAAAAAGTTGGCAAGTCCACTTGTACAGTATGACTTAAGTGTTTTCAGACATGTTGGAAAGTCATCTGCAATTATTACGTGCTCAGAGGCATTAGCAAACTTAGGGATGTCTTCATGGCACTTGATCAGTGCAGGTATATTTGCAATTAGAAATGTTAAAATGGCTCCCAGATCCCGGAAACTGAATGGGTTTTGCCTTTTAAATGTGAAGGCGACATCTGAGAAAGGAATTGCTTTTAAGTATGAAACATGTGCCAGAAAGCAGAGGTATTGGCATTGTGTGTGTGTGTGTGTGTGTGTGTGTGTGTGTGTGTGTGTGTGTGTGTGTGTGTGTTTTAGCCAGGCTTGCCTTTTCTTTTTGAGTTCATTGAGATTATAGGAAATTGCTCAAGGGGGGAAATTAATCTTCCTAAGAAACACTGTGCTCTCTTCTTATCATTATGGGGTAACCCAGTTTCTTGATCTTTAATTATTTTTGCTTTAAGCTAGAAATTCTGATATTTTGTTGTTGCGTTCCTTTCTGATCTCTGAAGGGTGGGAATTAAAAAGTGTCATTTTGTGAAATGGCAGCTTTGATTTCACAATTTTCCATTCTTTCTCCTTTTATTTCTCAGAATGGTTCCAGGCCTCCTGGTCTGTTAGTTTCAGGAAAATTCCATAAGCACCTAGTGGTAGGTGGAGCTTTACCAGAGGCCATTTTATTTTTAATCTTTTTCCCTTGAAAACATGGCTACATTTTAAAGAAGTGGAACTTTGTGGCACTGTTTGTGAGCTGCTAATTTGTAACATGAATTCCCTGCCCTCCTGTTTATTGTATCTTTGCCTTAAGGTCCCAAATCTTATAAATGTGCATTCCTGGGGTTCTCTGTAGAAACCCTGCACTCAACAATGAGCTTTTATATTTTATTACTGTTTGATAATGTCTTTCTGTTTTTATTAGCATCACTAAAAGCAGACTGAAGCCTGTTTCACAGGCTCCTGGTCTGCTGAACAGAAATGCAAGAGACATGGTGCTTTCTTTCCTGAGTCAAAAAAAAAAAAAAAAAAGGCCTTTGGTACCCAGGGAGTCTGATTAAACAGGGGACTGTAAGGCACAAGCAAGCCCTTCGTCACCTTTCACAGTTTTGCTTTTTGTCTCTTACCGGTACATCATCCCACTGCTGACTCTTCACGAGTTCATAAGAAGGCTCCGTTAAATCAAATTTGGGGACAGGGAATCCAGGAATAGCATTGTGCAGATGGAAGCCAAAGGTCACCAGCCAGCTGTTAACATCTAGGAAAAGAAGGTCCAAAATGAAAGACTTCCGAGCTCACTTTGTGCTTTCCGACACTGAGAGCCTTACCTGAAAACCCCACCTTCACAAACGATAACCTGAGAAAGAGCTCCTGTTTGCCTCTGCCCTACAATTAACAATACTATTTTCAGACACGGTAAAAATAACTTCAGTAGCAGGAGGAAGTGAGGCAAGGGCTACAGACAGTGTGGATAATAGAGACTCACTTAGACAGATGGGTACCCAGTCCCACCTGGGAACTTGCAACCCGTGCTGGTAATAGTGTTTAAAAAAAAAGTTGAATAACAATGCCTAGCAGCGTGAAAGAGATGTGGTTGTTGAACACAAATGACATGTGTAGTTAGTGAAGGCTGGCCTTAACTAGAAGTCCTGTGTTATTAGCTTTCCAAAGTGGCTGCCCAAGGATATGCAAGTTTCCACCACCCATTTTCTATTAATAAAAACCCCACATCGAGTGTATGAAAATCAACAGTCAACTCTTAATCAAAGACGGATGCCAAAAGCTGGCCGAGCTGGCCAGGGGCACGAAGTTCTGATTCCCATCAGTTCCGACTTCAAAGGCTCACTGCGCACAGGTGGAGACAAACTTTTGAGGGAGAGAAGCTGGAAACCTTTAAGATGGTATTTTAAAATATTGCCATGTGACTCCAAAAGCCATTACACTGAGAATAAAGCTTTTATTCTATTTTGGAGGTTATACTGTTACAGAACTACTCAGCAGGCTTGCAGCTTTATGAGTACAGTTGGGTGTAGATTATTTTATATATTAAGCACATTGCTGGAAAATTTGAAATTGCATTTCACCTAATATATTTTATGCTGTTCCATCTCTCTTTTGATGTTTTGCAAAAAATGCTGCTGTGGCATTCCCTGGCGTCCATGTTGCTAGGAGAGGATGAATTCAGGAGCGGTGGGTTGCCAGCCTCTCAGGCAGCCACTGTCAACACCTCTTAAATAAGAAGTGGGGGACTGCTTATCAGAATGATGGAGGCCACTTGCTCTCCGATTCCTTCTCCAGGGCACCAACTCACACCTGTCAGGCTGGCAGGTCCCTTTCTGCAGGCATCATATAGGCTCTAAACTTAGTGGTATGCTCCCTCTTTTTTTTTTTTAATTAAAGAAAATATTGATTTGGCCAAGTCGGGTCCTAGTTGTGGCCCTCAAGATCCTTCACTGTGGCCTGAGCTGTCTAGTTATGGCAAGAGCACTTAATTGTGCCATGGCATGTGGGATCCTGGTTCCCCAACCAGGGATCGAACCAGAGTCGCCTGCACTGCGAGGCAAATTCTAAACTGCTGAACCACTAGGGAAGTCCCATCCCTATTTTAAATGGAGGGCTGGTGGTGGTGGTGGAGGAGAGAGAAAAACCCCAAGTTCACTGCATAGGAGAGAAGTGATATATATGTGTGTGCGCGCGCACGCATGTGCATAAGATTGGGGGGCGTGGTTTATGTTTTAGAGAAAATTTTTGAACGGGGGCAGAGGTACTCCTACTATGAACGATGTCAGTGAAGCAGTGAAAAATCAGAGGCTCTTAACATGTTGAAGATTACTGCCCAGATACTGGGACATGAATGCAGATGTGTCCTGGGGAACCCTGAAGGAGAATGCCCATTTGGGTGTTGCTGAGTCAGGATGCTGACAGCAGGGACTTGGAGCGGGTTCGTGTGGGAGAGAGCTAGGCGAAGCTGGAGAGAGTCTGCGGAAGCGGGAAGCAGATGTAAAATGAACAGGGGCAGTATTTTGAGAGCTGTACTGAGAACTGAGAAGACAGAACATCCTGGCATGCTTCAAATATTGAACAAGGAGAGAGACAGCCAGACGGAGCATCTAACACAAGGCAAAACAAAACAGAAACCCCCAAACCAAACACAGAAAAAGAAAACAGGGAATAACCTTCCTCTAGGAAGCATAAACAAGGGGGTTAATTATGGCAGTGTAACTCAGGAACAAAGTGGAAACAGAAGGGCTCAGCGTCCCCGGGGCCGAGGATGAGTGGAGATCTCTGCTCGCTAAAGGGAAGCCCCATGGACTGTGGGTGGGAGTGTAAACTTGTGCGGCCACCAAGGAAAGCAGGATGGAGGCTCCTCACAAAGTTAAGAACAGAATTCCCATGTGATCCAGCAGTCTCTCTTCTGGCTAGTTATCCCCCAAATGCAAAAACACTAATTTGAAAAGATATATGCAACCCTGTGTTCACTGCAGCATTCTTACAATAGTCAAGGAAACGCCCTAAGTGCTTATCCATAGATGAATGGATAAGGAAGAATTGGTGTATGTCAACATGGATGGATCTTGAGGATATTATGCAAAGTGAAGTCAGTCAGGTGGAGAAAGACCAATGCTGTATGATTTCACTTGTATAACAGTTTGTTTTTGGCTGCACCACATGGTGTGTGGGATCTTAGTTTCCTGACCAGGGATTGAACCCCGGGTCCCCAGCAGCGAAAGTGTAGAGTCTTCACCATTGGACCCCCAGGGTATTTCCCTAATTCCTCTGAAACAAATGATCAAACCAAGCATGCAGTAGAGACCAGAGTAGTAGTGGCTACCCGGGGGAAGGAGGTAGGGGGAGGGACAAAGTGGATTAAGTGCATCAGCTCTCTGGGGACAGATGTTGAATAAATTTTGGATGGTACACTGTAGTGTATACAGAAGTAGAAACATAATGTTGTACACATGAAACATACAATGTTATCAAGCAGTGTTACCTCAATAAAGAGTAATGAAGGTTATTACAGAGAACTACAGTTTTGCTTGGGCTTCCCTGGTGGCTCAGATGGTAAAGAATCTGCCTGCAATACAAGAGACCTGGGTTCGATCCCTGGGTAGGGCAGATTCCCTGGAGAAGGGAATGGCTACCCACTCCAGTATTCTTGCCTAGAGAATCCCATGGACAGAGGACCCTGGTGGGCTACGGTCCATGGCAGTCCAAGAGTCACCACTGAGTGACTAACACTTTCACTTTTTTCCCACTGCTACTTAAAGCAGAATTGCATGTTATTGTATTTTATACCACAAAGTAGGATTGCTGTCCCCATTTTATTGTTACGGAAACAGACTCATAAAGTCATGTGACTTGTCTATAAAGCCACATGACCTGTTGTTGGAGAGGCATTCAGATTGGAACCCCGATTTGCAGGCTTCAAGTTCATGTTTTCTGCAACCTTCCGTGTCCCTTCCCTTCAAATGGCATGCCTAGATTCCATGTCATTTCAGAAAACCTGTGGTCTTGGGCGCTGGCTGGCAGAACAGGCAGTAACAAACTATGCCTAGTGTCCCTCTGTTGATTTCTCCTTGGTTTCATTGAAAACATTAGACATTTGATTTTTTTTTTAAAAGACATTTGATTTTGCAGAAGGAAGGCATCAAGTTAAACCCCCAGCAGTTATTTTATGGATTCAATGATTAACTCAGTACTTGGAAAGGAAAAACAATTCTGCTTACCTGTGATGTAGTCTTTCACATCATGGATTTTGCTTGCTGGGTTGTTATTCCTAAACATATACAGGTTAAAGGGAGCTGGGTCCTTCCCAATTCTTTTCCAGATTTCTATGTCAGGTGTTGTCCACCGTCCTGCCAAAATGTCATAATCCCTTTCTCCAAAATGGATTAATTTTGTGAGTGGGTCATACAAGCCACCGTGAAATCCAATTACCAGCTGGAAGTCAATATTGGAGTCAAAATAGATCTCACCATAGGCGGTGTACTGAATCTGCTTGAGCATAAGCCCGTTGCTACTGAAAACAGCCAGTGGTGTCCCTGTGTTGTCCGACGCGATGTAGAATTCATCCCCGCTACTGATTTCCATGGCAAAGAGATGTCCTTGGAGATCGTAATAGAGGGAGGTGATCTCCGAACTTGAGTGGTTGTAGACGTGAGTAATTCTGGTGGGGTAAGTGAGGTCCGCATAGAAAAACTGCAGGTGCTGTCCCAGACTGGTCTTGCTGGACACGCGCCTCCCCAGGCCATCGTAACGATAGATCACTGTCCAGCCGCTGCCTTTACTGTAGACTCGGGTCAGAAGCCCCTTGGAGCTGTACTCGAAGATCTCGGTGCCTCTCTGCCGCAGGAAACCATCTTCATCCAGCCGGTACTGAACGTCACCCAGCCGGGTGATCCTGTCTCGCAGGTCGTAGCGGAGCGGGGTCAGCCGCGCGCTGCTACTCGGATTCAGTAAATGGAGATTCCCATTCAGGTCGTAGTTGTAACGCCACATGATTTTTTCATTCAGGTAGACCGTCTGGAGCTGTCCGTCGACGTCATACTCATAAGCGTACTTGGTGGTGTTGGCGAAGGGCCCTATTTTAATCTCTCTCTTGGTTACCCGACCCATGTTGTCATACTGAATTGTAATCCAGTACATAAGCGACCTGAATATCTCATACTGAATCTCCTTGATGCGGCCGTGGGCATCAAAGTGCTTCGTGTAAGTCATGACAGCTGTGGAAATGATCTGGTTAATATCGTAATAGATGACGCCAAATTTTCCAAACTGCTCCACTTTGCCCGAAATGTCATCGAACTGATAGAGGTCAATGGGCAGGGGAGTCTCATTGATGACACCCTGCATGCTGGTCACCCGAAAACTGTTGTCATAGCTGTAGTCGAATCTCGCGTTCACCATCCCATCTTCGCTGAAGCGGAAGATCTGCCTGTCAATCAGGGGGCCGATCTGCCTGTATCTAATGGTGCAAATGAAGCCATCGCTCTGGAGGTTTACCGTTTTGAGGACTCCCGCCGTCTCATCGTAGGTGAAACTGACCCGCGTGCTGTCGTATAAGATCTCCGAGAGCCTGGTCTGCCTTCGATACTTGAATAAGACCCTCCTGCTGGTTCCCAGGAAAGCCGTCTGCAGAAGCAGCCCCTCCTCATTGTAGTCGGTGATGACCGAGGCGTTGCTCTCCGGGGGGTTGTATATGTTGCGGTAGTAGCCGATGGAGCGGATGGTCTGCATGGTGTGGCGAGCCACGCTGGGCATGGTGATGGCAGAGAGCTGGTCCCACATATCGTATTCAAAGATGTACTGCCGCTGGCTATGGAGCAGAAGCACCATGGACTGTAAAGAGGGAGCATGCCATTAGCCGATATTTGCGAATGGGGTTGGGACGGGGGGAGTAAAAGCAGATGTAGTGACCACAAAGACGCAAAAATAGTCCGCCTGAGAAAATGATTTTCGTTTTAATTGAGTTCTCCTTGACCTTCCCTGTCCTTAACGATTTCCTGCCTAATTTGCCTGGATGCTTAATTGCCAGCGGTTTCTCACTGAGTGCCTCAACTCTCATAATGGGTTACTTGTCAGGATCAGACTTTTTTTTTGTATCACAGGCATTCACAGCCAAGCAGCAGATCGTCAATGGATCTGGATAAGTCATAATACAAGCATGAACAAAGCTGCTTCAAAGACAATATTTCATGGGGAAAACAGCATATGGGAAGTACAGTCCTGTCCATAATTAGCAATTATTTAGTAAGGTGGCTTTTCCCCAAACATTTCATGGAAGAGCCACTCAAATCATGCTTGAATTTCCAGTGCACTTGGAGGATGAGCAAAGCATTCAAAATATTTATTTTATAAAGAAGAGACATAAAATTAGCCCCTAAAGGGATTGTGTGTACATACAGCATCATCAGCAACACTGCTTGGTTAATCGCTTGGTGAATAAGAGCTGTCAATGCTCTTATTAGGAATATGGATCCAGAGATGGTTTTTTGTTTGCAAATTCTTTACATGACATCTGAAATGACAATGAAATCTTTTCGTAAGAACCAAATCTGACTTGTCCCTTAGGTGCAGTAAGGATGGTTTCTGGGCTATACACTGCTTGGGTGCTAAATTATGAGGTGAATAAATATATGACTCAAAGTAAGCTTGGCTTATTCTTCAAGTGATTTCAGAATGACAAAAGACAGTTTATTAGACCAAGGGAGAGAAGGTCAACCTGGAGGCTGGTTTGGTAGCTCTGCAGTGGTACGGAATGCGGGCGGCTCTTTCCTCTGGGAGGCTCCCTCTAAACCCTGTTAGACCAAATGGAGTGATGGCCGAACTGGGTGGATGGTCAGATTAGGAGCTGACCCCCCCCCTCTCCCTCCCACACTGGGATGTACTCTTTGCTTTTGACATAAAAGTGCATAACCCCTTGTCTAGGCTCACTGCTTCTATCGTCCACTGTTTTTCAAATGCAGTTTGTCTGACTCAGGCTTCTGCAGGATCTCCTCCATAGGCACATCTAGGGGCAATTTTTGTGTGCAGGTTGTGTGACCAGTGTCTTGAGACTTGTTGCTAATGGTCTGCGTTCTTCCAAGGAAGGCCTGGACCATTGCTGAATTCACAGGACCCTGCTTGCAGTCACTTAGAATCAGGTATGGAGAAGGCAGTGGCACCCCACTCCAGTACTCTTGCCTGGAAAATCCCATGGATGGAGGAGCCTGGTAGGCTGCAGTCCATGGGGTCTCGAGGAGTCGGACACGACTGAGTGACTTCACTTTCACTTTTCACTTTCATGCATTGGAGAAGGAAATGGCAACCCACTCCAGTGTTCTTGCCTGGAGAATCCCAGGGACAGGGGAGCCTGGTGGGCTGCTGTCTATGGGGTCGCACAGAGTTGGACATGACTGAAGCAACTTAGCAGAATCATATAGGTAGTAAAATATTACTTGCTTTGCCATGAATACACGTTGGCTTAGGGTGCCTGTCCTAGCGAGGAAATGGAAATAGTTTGGGTGGGTTTTAGGGATTTGGGAGAGATGCTGAGAACGTGCTCGTTGGCTTTTCTGACCCCTGTTGATACGTGAAGGTGATTTCTGTTACTGCTGGGTCATTTTGACAGCGGCTCTTATCGGTGGTATGCCCCTTGGCTCCCTTTAAAGACTTTTCAGTCACATTACACTCACTAATTTCAACGTTGGGGGTCTGGGAATTTATTTTATTAATTTATTTTTGGCCAAGAGATCTTAGTTCCCTGACCAGGTCTTTAGGAAGAGGAGTCTATGTACAGTCCATCTAGAATTAGCTGAGCTGACTTACATGCACGAGGCTGGTCCAGAGCACCTCTGGGGGAGAGCAAGATGGGGTGTGTGAGGGGGACAGCGATGCAGACGTGAGTGTGTGGAGGACAGAGGTCACTCCAAACAGTCGAGGAAGGGCAGACTGAGCTCACGAGCGGCACTTGTGTCTCAGCGGCCCTGTGGCTGCTGGCAGAGAGGATCGTTGGGAGCGATGGGAGGCACTGAACTCAAAACCAAGGTGAACCTTCATCTCAAAGGGGAATGAAACGCCTCATGAAGATGCTCTCTGCAGGATTCTGGCTCTTTCAGAAAGGAATTACAAGGAGGTGGTCCTCCCCGTTCCTCTTGGTTTCATTCCCTTTTAACCCTGGTCACTACCTGAAACCTGGCGCCCTGCACAATCTTTTTTGGTAGCATGTTATCTGTCTTAAGCATGGGTTCCCTTTCAGTGCAGACGAAAGGAGAGAGGGCCCAGAGGCCCGGAAATGGGGCTTGCTTAAAAAACGGCTTCTTTTGGTTACTGATGCGTAAATAGGATCTATGGGCTTTTTACCGTTATGTCGAAGCTCTGCCAGGAACGACACATACCTGACAGCTTTAACTGTGCGAACGTGTAAGGCGCTGTCTGAAATGAAAAAGCTCGCGCTGAGATGATTTACAAATGACTTACAAGCTCAGGGTCTAATGTGTGAATGTTGTCGACGGATGAGCTTGGCAGGTGGGCGGCGGTGGTGGTTGTTTCCAGCACAAGTCATGTAAAAGGGTCTCAGAGAGCCGAACTTCACTAAGGAGAAGCACCGGGGCTGATGTGCAGGTTCCTCCGCGCTCTATGGCCCTGACTTACATATGGATGCTCGGAATAGTAAATGGAACTGAGTCAAGTCCTGGTGGCCCCGCCCCCGCCCCGCCCACCCCACAGTGCGCCTGGGCAAATTGCAGGCTCTCTGGCTGCAGCGTACCTTTTCCAAGTACGTGTAACTCCAGGTTTTACCGTCAGCAAAAACCCGGGACACAATCCTGCCCTGTCCGTCATAATCGACTTTCTCGCTGGTGGTTCCTCGCTGGATGCTGGCAATTTGACCCGTGGACGAATAGGTGACATTGACGGCCATCAGCTTGCTACTCGGCAGCCAGAGAGTTGGATGCCCTGACGTGTCATAGGCGATCCTCAGGAGAAATTTACGGTGGTCATCATAGATCTTCTCTGTCTTTGTTGTTCGATCAAAGTCAACTGAAAGGAGGTTTCTGCCATTAACCTGGTACAACACAAACAAGATGATAAAATAAATCACGCTGTTCCAATACCAGCCCCTTATTACTCTTCAGGGTCCCCGCTATTGTTTAAACACCATTTATGATGATTGATTCTCTTTGTCAGTAAATTAATTTAGCAACTTCTTGGGTACAAGTGCAAGGCAGTAGATTAACTGCTCTTTTAAAAGGTTTCATTAAGCAGAGAGACAGCCTGGCGTTTGTTCAAAACCCTTTCAATTAAATTTTGTAAACTTAAGCAACTGATAAGAAAAATGCCGAGATGTATTTGCTTTCAAGTTTGCTCAGAAGATAGGAAGGTGGTAAGCCTGACATCGCTGCAAATTACTCAAAGCCCCGCCCTCCCAGAAGACACTGGGAAATAACTGTTCACTAGATTAATCATGGCTACATTAAATAAAACGGTGGTAAATGTGATTCTAGCCCTTTGAAGAACAGTTAAGTAGAAGCTGGAGTCCACATTACTGTAAATTATTAATCAGTTTAAATAGCAGGAGGTTACAAACACGATCCTCGCTTTGGGCTGAGTGCTGAAATGTCACAAGTTTTTGGAATGCCTTTTTCTTTGATAACATCTGGTTAACTGGCAAGGACTTCAGATCCTTCACCCCACATCTACACAGTCTGACCACCGTGCTTACTTTACAAATCGAGCCCCATGTTGTCCTAGGAACTCCGTGGGGCTCTGTGCCATGCCCAGAATCCACAACTACATCTGGCTGTTACTGTCTGTGATCCAAGGTGCACACCAGCCGGCGTTTGTTGCTACGGTGGACACGTGGCCTTGGTTAAATTCTGCTTTATAGACGGTCTACAGGGTTTGCAGAAGGCCAGGGCCAGTCCATTCTTCGATTTTCTATGCCCCTTTGTGATAATGGTGGCTTCTCCATAACAAAATGCTCCTCAACTGCTCAGACTCTTACAAGTTAAATGGGAAAATCTTAACCTTAATTGACCATGTCCTGGCTAGAACCTTCAAAATGGACAACTCCAGGTGATCACTTATACACACACACACCCCGTAGAGGGAAATGACAACCCACACCAATATTCTTACCTGGGAAATCCCATGGACAGAGGAGCCTGGTGGGCTACAGTCCATGGGGTCAAAAAGTTCACAGCAAAGCAAGTGAACACCACCACATACACACACCACACCAATACATGTAAATACATATTTACGTACCTATAAAATATACATGTATGTTTATGTAAATCTGGGATAAACATTTGTGTCTTCTATCATGGCCATTAAACAAGACCCATGAAAAAATGCTCCCTAAGCTTTTATTTGAACTCTTCCAATTAGCTCTTCAAGGGGAGTATTGTGAAGTCCACAGAAAGGTAAAGATACCAGCTCAAAAGAAGTTTATGCCTAAAGGCAAAGTGATTTTGGGGGAAAAATACCCAGAGAGATGGTCCACAGCATATGAGAAAGCGGAGCCCGGATGAAGTCAGGAGATCTTAATTGTTCAGTTCTGTCATTGTAGATCCCTAGGTCAGGAAGATCCCCTGGAGGAGGGCATGGCAACTCCAGTATTCTGGAGAATCCCTTGGACAGAGGAGCCTGGTGGGCTACGGTCCCTAGGGTCACAGAGTCCGACACGACTGAAGCCACTTAGCACGCACGCATGATGTAGGAAAAAGAAAACAACTCTGGACCACAGAGCAACTGGTATGCATTGGTGTGGGCATGTGTGTGTGTGTTGGAGGAGGAACCCAAGAATCTGAAAGCCCCATTTCCACACCCACAGGGGCTAGGAGCTGCACAACTCTGGGCTCGTGGCCCTCAGAGTCTGTTTCGTCTCTCTGTAAATAAAGAGGTTGGAATGGAGTGTCAACTACAAATTAGTACTTGCCATGTGTATGTGTTAGTTGCTTGGTCATGTCCAACTCATTGCGTCTCCATGGACTGTAGCCCACCAGGCTCCTCTGTCCATGGGATTCTCCAGGCAAGAATACTGCAACAGCTTGCCATGCCCTTCTCCAGGGGAATCTTCCCAGTCCAGGGATTGAATTGGGTCTCCCACATTGCAGGCATATCCTTTATGGTCTGAGTCCCCACGGAAACCCTGGGCATTTGCTATCTACCTCTTACAAGGATTAAATCATGTGCTACTTCAGCTTCTGACCTTCAACATCTCCTGAAAGGAGTTCAGGGTGGAGAGCAGAAATGAGACACTATGCTCTGGAAAATCTGGCAGGACAGGTCTTCAGAAAGATACTCTCAGGGGCTGATTTTATGAACCCAATTCTTGCATCTCCTCATATCTAGAAAAGCACTAAATTCCTTCATGGTGACGTCTGCTCCTTGTGACTAGCAGAAACCTTCTGGAAAAATATGTGCTTGACTGCATGTATTGTATTCCCCCTTCTCCAAAGTCACATATATACTGACCCTTCCCTTCTCTTTGGAACAGGTTCTCAGAGCTATCATTTTATATGATTCTGACCCACCAGCTGACGGCTTTCTGGGCTTCCGTTTTCCCAAGTGGAAGTGTCTGCAGATTAGTAGCTCAGCCTTCTGTGAATTGTGAGACTTTACAACTTTGTCTTGGAAAAAGCCTGATGAAGGCACCGCTTGCCGAATGCTTTGTGTACCCTGGAAGGAAGCTATTGGCTAATGTTACAAAGATACATTTTGAAGTCTACAAATTACAGATTTGATTTGATATCAAATTAGCTCAATAATGGACTGGCAGAATTCAGCTCTTCAGCTTTTATTTGCACACTTATGATGCCTGAGCTTCCCTTGTGGCTCAAATGGTAAAGAAGCTGCCTGCAATGCAGGAGACTGGGGTTTGATCCCTGACTGGGAAGATCCCCTGGAGGAGGGCATGGCAACCCACTGCAGTATTCTTGCCTGGGAAATCCCCACGGACAGAGGAGCCTGGCAGGCTGCAGTCCATAGGATCGTAAAGGGTTGGACACGACTGAGCACACAAGTGATGCCGGAAGAAGCGGCTTCACACAATTTAAACGGTTTCTGAGGGCTCTTATGTTCCTCACATCGTGACTTGAGAGGGAAACATAAGCCTCAGAGTGTTTAGGCTTGCCCTCCTTTGCCCTTCCTCGGGGTTATTCCAGGCTGCGAATAGCCAAGCAAGACCACCTGTGTAGTGGGTGTCTGTGGACGGTGTGGCCCATGGCCTTGCCCCACCTTTTTGTGATTTCCTTGCATTCATCTTAATTTGTATATCGGATCTTTATCGCCTTCCTGATTCCTCCTTGTCTCCACAGTGTTCCCTCTGGATAGAGCATAACAGAACATCTGCCCTGCAGATCTGGTAGGACCGTTGGACTAGAAGGGCCTTTTGGTAGAAGGGCCTAAAGACAGGTCTGGGACCCCTTCTTTGCAGGCCTGCACCCTGCTATGGGGCTTCCGATTCGTCTCCTTGGTTTGGGACTATGACTATACCACACTGAAGCGTCTACAGCATCTAACACGGCCATCCTGTGAGCTGCCACACCAAGCACATCACATACGGAAACACCTCGAAACGCCATGAGACCAAACGTCTGGAAAGCACTTAACATTTTCCTCTTATCCTGACCAATGCCTTTCTTGGGTCCTCCAACTGAAGAGATGAGGAAAGAATTAGAATGTGGCTGTTTTTCTCCACACTCCAACCCAAGCCAAGGTTTTCACTGTTCTTACTATTTCCAGACACCACCCACTGTTATTCAATATGTAACGTTTCAGACGATACTAACAACAAACAAAGGATTAACCTCCAAAATATACAAACAGCTTATGGAGCTCAATGTCAAAAAAGCAAACAACCCAATCAAAAAATGGGTGGAAGACCTAAATAGATATCTGTCCCAAGAAGACACACAGATGGTCAAGAGGCGCATGAAAAGATGCTCAACATCACTAATTATTAGAGAAATACGGCTCTCCGCCCCCTCCCCCAAGGCCCTAACGTTCTCCTTTGGCAGTTGCAGACACAGTGAGACACAATCCCACTTAACTACACCTGTATGAACCATGGCAATTCTGCAAACTTGTTTTGACAGTCATAAAGGGCTAGCATTGTTCCAGACCCCAGAGGCCTTTAATAAATAACATTAAAATACATCATTACATCGTATACTTCACCTAAGATGAAAAGCCTATGTAGTTGTTTAAACACCTTCAGCTACATCAAAGTGAATCCAAATGTTGTGACTAGGTAAGAGGCCACCATGAATTCCTTTGTGATGTACAGCGTTTCTTTGAGCTAAGCATGGAAAAATCTCCATTTTCAAAGATCAGGTCCAGCGCGGTGGCAGTTAATCACAATGTCCCTTTAATGTCAGGAGGGGAGGGAGTTATGTTCCCTCTGGAAGGCTTGAAAAACTGAGGCTCAAACAAGTGAAACAGTGTCTGACAACACAGGGCACGATCAGACCATATGCGGGTACCTGCCATGTGGGTGACAGTATCTCGCCTCCCTGGGGTCCTTGTTAGAACGTCAACTGTCTGCAGATGGTTTTGCGTCCCCTCCACAGGTCAGAAGTGCCAACTGCTCTGCATGGCCCCCTCCAGGCCCCAGCGCTCAGATTATACAGTGAGACACAAGGATGTCACACACACGTGACGGCACAGTAAGTTACATAACGGTCTTCGGAGCTATCACGTCTAGGTATGCCTTGAAATACCGCTTTGGCTTTCAACTTCTGAGAATTTCTTTTTCAAACAATTCACTAAATGTTTTCCTTTAAGGATAAGAATTCTGGGTAACTTTAGGTTACTTTCTTTTTGACATGGACCATTTTTAAGGTCTACTGAATTTGTTACAATATTGTTTCTGCTTTATGTTTTGGTTTTCTGGCCATGAGGCATGTAGGATCTTACCTCCCAGACCAGGGATTGAACCAACAGCCCCTGCACTGAAAAGTGAAGTCTTAACCACTGGACAACCAGGGAAATCCCCTAGAAGGTGACTTTTCATTATTCAGATGCCATTATAATTTGGGGGAATTGCTCAAAGGCTGATTGCAAGTTCAACCACTGACAAAAATCAGGACTATTAAAAACAAACAACTATTATGCAGGTCTTTCTAAAAAAACAAATATGTAGGTACAAACAAGTGAGCTAAGGAATTGTCAAATCTTTGCTCTGTTTTTCCATGATTTCCTCCGCTGGTTATTCCTATATCTCCAACCCCTTTTCCTCTTAATATAGTTTCACAGAAAATGCTTTTCACGTTGCTCATTTCTTTTATAATTTTTCCTTTTCTCCTCTTTGCCTTTTTTTTTTTTTTAAAGCCACTGCATCCAGTGTTCTATCTATTAAACCCATGTAATCTGTTCGATCTAGAGATAGGTTTGCTTCCTGCAGTCAGATGTTGGTGAGGAGGTGCTATTCCTACAGCTTCTCTCTCAGAAAGACCTACAGGCAATAACATAATCCATATATTAAGCCTGGCTCTTTCTCATTCTTTCATTTATTGAATAAATATTTGACTGCCCACCCATGGGTCAGGCCTTCAAAACAAAAAGCACTTTCTGCTAGAAGATAAGGAAAGGTAAGAGAGGAGACGCCCTCCCGAGCAGCCCAAGTGGTAAAGAGCCCACTTGCGTAGACTCCAGGTCCGGTCCTCCAACCAGATTCCCAGATCATCTCTTTCTCCCTGGAATTCCTCTCTTAGGATCTACAGAGGGGTGGAATGACCAGGCATGGCTGGCACATCCAAGCTTATCTTGAAAATAAGAAACCTTCCCTTGCGATCTTGGTGCCGTCTCCACGTGAGCCATCACACGGATCAGCTGGAAGTCTTTCAGTGTGACTGAACAGGCCATTCTTAAATACTGGATTTTCTGAAATGGCCTGCCGAGGCACTGTCGTTCAGCTATTTAGAAAGAAACTAACACCCGTGCCTGTGTGCACTGGTCTCTTCCTTCCCAAAGGAAGACTCACTTGGAATCAGACTGAGAACCAGAGACTTATAATCAGATTTTTTCCTCTGCTCTTCTTCACTATTGGTGTCTGTGGTTCAGATTCTCTGGGTTAGGGTCACAGAATATGTAGTCATGCCTTTTGTTTTCAAAGGACTTTCACATTATCTCACTTGATTCTGTAGCAATTGTGTGAGACTGTAGCAGGGTAAGGCAGTCAGTTATATTTATCCATAATACAGATAGTCTATACCATGTCTATGGGCTTCCCAGGTGGAGCAGTGGTAAAGAATCCACCTGCCAATGCAGGACATGCAAGAGACACGGGTTCCATCTCCAGGGTCAGGAAGATCCCTGGAGGAGGAAATGGCAACCCACTCCGGTATTCTTGCCTGGGAAATCCCATGGACAGAAGAGCCAGGTGGGCTACAGTCCGTGGGGTCACAAAGAGTTGGACACAACTGAATATATACACACCATGTCTACATCATCATGTTAGAATATCTGCACATTATAGTATTGCTATCATGATACAGATACTATCATACAGATAAAATGATGTTAGGGCTGTTAGATATCTGTTAGAATTTTCCCGTATAGTTTAGTAAGAAGTGGAGCCTGATCTAGAACTCATACTTTTTGAGCACAAATGTGAGCAGGACCTTTATGTCTTTGGATAAAGTAAGTCCCGTGTCTGAGTACAGGTGTGCCTCCGTGTGTGTGTGTGTGTGTGTGTGTGTGTGTGTGTGTGTGTAGGCACACCACGCCTGGCTTAGGGATGGTCAAATAAGACAAAGCCTGGGAACTAGCTTCCAGTGTGCAGCGGCCCAGGGAAGCAGGGGCTGGGGCAGTGGTCAGCAGCAGCATTAGACAGACACGCCGGCAGCTCGAGGCCTTGCTTCAGTGGAAAAAAATGCTGAAGCTGAAGCTGCCTCCGGCCATTGACCAAGGCCCTCTGCAAGTGACCCTGAAACGAGCCTGGAGCTGGTTTTCTTGACCATCACGTTGTTGTTGCTGTTCAGTCACGAAGTCCTGCCCAAGTCTTCCACCCCATGGACGGCAGCACACTGGGCTCCTCTCCTCCATTGTCTCCAGGGGTTTGCTCAAACTCATGTCCAGTGAGTCAGTGACGCCATCTAACCATCTCATCCTCTGCAGCCCCCTTCTCCTTTTGCCTTCAGTTACGTTACCCCCCTGCTAATCTTCTTCTTTCTGATGTTCTGTTTTTTCTTCTTGCCTCTCTCTCAGGATAACCCTTGAGCCTCCCCAGCTTCTGTGCACCAGAGCTCTGGGTCTAGGGCCCTGGAGCTGGGGCATCCTGGGGGATGGTAAGATGGGACCACAGCTTTGGTTCCAGAAGATTATGTATTTAGAGTTCCAAACTCCTGCCTTGCGATGGAAGTGGAACTGGAATATAACCTGTGAGCTGAACAGCCTGTATCTGATCACTGATTCTTTTTTTACTTTATTCTATTTCTTGGAAATGGCCAAAATATATCAGCTGTTTCTTAACTGTGAAGTTGGCCTGGTGAATAATGTTAGCCTGTTATACTAATAACTTAACCATTTTTTGGTGCCATTAATAGAACATGAATGGTACACTCCATGTTTTCTTCTCTCTCCTTGATTTTGAGTAACTTTTTTTTTAAGGCAAGGGAAATAATTTCAGGAATGGTTATCTGCATTTATCTGATAAACAAAAATCTGTTCACTAACAGAAAAAATGAAGCAGGTTCAGTTTACAGTGGCCTGAAGGGGGTTCCTCGTAACCTGTGTTTTAGTCCTTCATCTATATTGTCTTTACTGAACAACTGTCATAAATCACAGCTTGCTTTCTATTTGCATCTGGTCCACAGCATGAAAAGGACGAATAAAAACACCTAACAAGGCAACACAGAGAACATTCTGCAAAGATCAATTTACCCTAGCAATCAGCAATGTTATCATGTGTCTCATAGAAATAAGGTAATTCTGGGACTTCCCTGGCGGCTGTGTGGTTAAGAATGTGCTTGCCAATGCTGGGGACATGGGTTCGATCCCTAATCCGCGAAGATCCTACATGTCACAGAGCAACTCAACCAGTGCACCACAACTACGGAGCCTGCGCTCTTAGAGACTGCAAAGCGCAACTACTGAGCCCACACGCTGCCACTGCTGAAGCCTGAACGCCTGTGCTCCGCAACAAGAAAAGCCACCACAGTGGAAGTCTGTGCGCTTCGACTAGAGAAAAGCCCGCACAGCAACAATGATCCAGCACAGTCCAAAAAAAAAAGGTAAGTCTGGGTTTTTCATCAATAGCCAGGAGGTAGGTTCTGACGCTGGTTATCTCCTGTGTGCCCACATTACACTTTTTTTTTTGATGTGGACCATTTTTAAAGTCTGTTGAATTTTTGTTACAATGTTGCTTCTGTTTTTATGTTTCGGTTTTTTGGCTGCAGGCATGTGGGATTTTAGCCTTCTGCCAGGGATAGAACCCACATCCCAAGTTCCCAACCACTCTACCACTAGCTGCTGCTAAGTTGCTTCAGTCGTGTCCGACTCTGTGCGACCCCATAGACGGCAGCCCACTAGGCTTCCCCGTCCCTGGGATTTTCCAGGCAAGAACACTGGAGTGGGTTGCCATTTCCTTCTCCAATGCGTGAAAGTGAAGTTGCTCAGTCGTGTCCGACTCTAGCGATCCCATGGACTGCAGCCCACCAGGCTCCTCCTTCCATGGGATTTTCCAGGCAAGAGTACTGGAGTGGGGTGCTATTGCCTTCTCCCACTAGAGACGTCTCAAGCCCACACTGTACTTTAAAAATATTGAGAATGCAAAGGCAGACTCCATCTTCCAAAGGCCAGCCCCCTGTCTTTCAATATACATATTTAGGGTTTGGAATACTTGCAATGTTTCAGCCAATGCTTACTCATCCCTATGTCATTACAAAGTCACCTCTCCTGAGTGGGTGAAGGAAAAGCATAAGATTACTAAGGTAATATTAGTAAAACAAGAATCAGTTGTCATCCAGGCTATTTGGGACTATCCTACATGCAAAATCTTCCCTGGTAGCTCAGATGGTAAAGAATCTGCCTGCAATGCAGGAGACTGGGGTTCAATCCCTGGGTCGGAAAGATCCCCTGGAGAAGGAAATGATGACCCACTCCAGTATTCTTGCTAGAGAATCTTGTGGACAGAGGAGCCTGGTGGGCTGCAGTTCATCGGGTCACAAAGAGTTGGACATGACTGAGTGACTCACACATTTTACATGCAAAATCCTAATTTCCTAGGAAAGAATTTGATTTTTAATCAACGCTATATTGAGAGAACCCTTTTTTCAAATAGTTGGCTTTTACTATGAGCAATCTGATGGCTTGAAGGCTGGCTGTAAAGTAAGGTGTCCCCCTGAGCATGAGCAGGTGAGCCCCAGGCACACTCTCGTGGACAGGCCATTGAGTGATGCAGAGGACCGGCTGGCCATCACCACCCTCTGACGCTGACTTACCCTGAGCTTTCGACCGAAGACATTGACTTTGCCTTGAGCCTGCTCCTTCCGGAATCTCCACTCCACCAAATTCTGACCATTTTCGCCAGGCAGAGTCATGTTTCTTTTGGCAACTGTTGGGTTAGCGGTGCCGGCCAGAATGTGGGGCTCGGTCTGGTAATGCGAGTCTAGACCACTGGCACAGATGATACGAAGGGAGCCGTCATAACCAATCTGGTAGCTGCTCCTTAACTGATCTGGAAGAAAAGAAACCGCAGAAAACATGAACTATAGGTGTGGACTGAACACTTGGTTGGTTGTGGGGTTATATGCATGTCTAAAACACTGATGGGACTCCATTGATAAGGAATAAAAAGTACTTAATGATATTCTTGTAGAAAATAACAAACAACTTTGATTTCTGGCATCTCATGCTATAGTGCAGGGGTTCCCCAACCTCCAGGACCCTAATGCCTGATGATCTGAGGTGGAGCTGATATAATAATAATAATAGGAATCAAGTGTACAATAAATGTAGTGCTCTTGAATCATCCCCAAACCATCCCCGGCCCCCAGTCTGGGGGAAAAAACTGTCTTCCATGAAACTTGTCCCTGATGCCAAAAAACCTGGGAACTCCTGATGTAACAGGTTTGGCTGAATATTAAAGGTAACCTTTAGGGGAAAATGTAAAGTCCTTGTCCACTTTAACAGATTTCTTTTTCTCGTGTGCCTGACAAAACGGATGACGGTTCAGCCTCTGTGGAACGTGCAGTAAATGTTTTGCAAAGAACCGAATAATATGGGTTCTTTTAGGAGCCTGTGTCTCACCTTCAGGGTCTTAAGAGACACCCCTTCCTACACCCATCTTTATATCTATCCTTTGTTAAAGACATTTTGAAAAGATTTAATATCTATACTTTCCACACCAAAAATATATAAGGAGCTATTTCCCCCGAAACTGACTTTAAAAAAGGCAGTCACCTTATATTTTGTACAAAACACCCACTCATTTTGTAGGTTATGGACTTAACTAAAGAATTTTAATACCATAGGGCCATTTGGGGAAGCAATAAGTTCAAGCAACAGTAATTTTAGATGACTGTAGAGATTACCTGACAGAGCTGGTTAATAAAAACGAGTCAAAGAAGTTTAACTCAAACTCCCTGGTGGTCCAGTGGTTAGGACACTGTGTTTCCATTGCAAGGGGCTTGGGTTTGATCCCTGGTGGAGGAAGTAAGATCCTACAAGCCAGGAGGTGTGGCTAAAGAAAAAAACCAGCAACAACGCAAATCTATAAAATATTGTGTAAGTGTGTCAGTCACTCAGTCATGGCCAACTCTTTGTGACCCCCATGGACTGCAGCCCCCAGGCTCCTCTGTCCATGAGATTTTCCAGGCAAGGATACTGGAGTGGGTTGCCATTTCCTTCTCCAGGGGAATCTTCCCAAGCTGGAAATAAATCTAGCCATAATCTGAAGTGTAACTCAGATTCAACAATTAGTTTTAGAGCAATGACTTCACAGTTGCAGCGGTCATTGTAAATGGGGTTCCTGAAGATTACATCAAAAAGGAATATGGTGGGAGGCTCTCATGGAGATATTGGATGTTTATGCCTACTTGAAAGTGATAAGTGTTAGTTGCTCAGTCATGTCTGACTTTGACCCCATGGACTGCAGCCCGCCAGGCTCCTCTGTCCATGGGATTCTCCAGGCAAGAATACTGGAGTGAGTTGCCATTCCCTTCTCCAGGGGATCCTCCTGACCCAGGGATTGAACCTGTGTCTCCTGCATTGCAGGCAGATTCTTTACCATCTGACCCCCAGGGAAGTCCATATACTGAATGAAAAAATGGAAAGCCCAGATATCACACAAATACTTGGAATCTGGTATAAATTTCCAGTGATGGCATGAGAAGTGGATTCAAAGACTGCATCATCACCCATGGATTCAGAAAGTGCTTAGCCTCACGCTGCTGTCCTTCCATGGCCAGTGACACTGAAGTAAAAAGGGATCGATGAGAGAAGTAGAGAGTGAGAATTAACTTATTAAGTGGGAAAGAAAGAAGACTATTTCTAGGTCAACAGAAATATTTAGATATTATGTGATTTTAAATATGTATGTGTGTGCTCAATTGCGTCTGACTCTTTTAAATTAGATTTCTTAGTATGCTCCATGGACTCTCTGCGACCCTGTGGACTGACTGTAGCATACTGGGCACCTACCGACCTGGGGAGTTCATCTTTCAGTGTCCTGTCTTTTTGCCTTTTCATACTCTTCATGGGGTTCTCAAGCCAAGAATCCTGAAGTGGTTTGCCATTGCCTTCTCCAGTGGACCACATTCTGTCAGACCTCTCCACCATGACCCGTCCATCTTGGCCCTGCACGGCATGGCTTAGTTTCATTGAGTTACAGAAGGCTGCGGATGGAGCCAAAGCAAAACCACCACCCAGCTGTGGATGTGACTGGTGATAGAAGCAAAGTCCGATGCTGTAAAGAGTAATCTTGCATAGGAACCTGGAATGTTAGGTCCATGAATCAAAGCAAATTGGAAGTGGTCAAACAGGAGATGGCAAGAGTGAACGTCGACATTCTAGGAATCAGTGAACTAAAATGGACTGGAATGGGTGAATTTAACTCAGATGACCACTATATCTACTACTGTGGGCAAGAATCCCTTAGAAGAAATGGAGTAGCCATCATAATCAACAAAAGAGTCCAAAATGCAGTACTTGGATGCAATCTCAAAAATGACAGAATGATCTCTGTTCGTTTCCAAGGCAAACCATTCAATATCATGGTAATCCAAGTCTATGCCCTGACCAGTAATGCTGAACAAGCTGAAGTTGAAAGGTTCTATGAAGACCTGCAAGACCATTTATAACTAACACCCCAAGAAGACGTCCTTTTCATTACAGGGGACTGGAATGCAAAAATAGGAAGTCAAGAAACACCTGGAGTAACAGGCAAATTTGGCCTTGGAGTACAAAATGAAGCAGGGCAAATGCTAATAGAGTTTTGCCAAGAAAATGCACTGGTCATAGCAAACACCCTCTTCCAACAACACAAGAGAAGACTCTACACATGGACATCACCAGATGGCCAACACTGAAATCATATTGATTATATTCTTTGCAGCCAAAGATGGAGAAGCTCTATACAGTCAGCAAAAACAAGACCAGGAACTGACTGTGGCTCAGATCATGAACTCCTTATTGCCAAATTCAGACTGAAATTGAAGAAAATCGGGAAAACCACTAGACCATTCAGGTATGACCTAAATCAAATCCCTTATGATTATACAGTGGAAGTGAGAAATAGATTTAAGGGACTAGATCTGACAGACAGAGTGCCTGATGAACTATGGATGGAAGTTTGTGACATTGTACAGGAGACAGGGAGCAAGACCATCCCCAAGAAAAAGAAATGCAAAAAAGCAAAATGGCTGTCTGAGTAGGCCTTACAAATAGCAGTGAAAAGAAGAGAAGCCAAAAGCAAAGGAGAAAAGGAAAGATATACTATATGAATGCAGAGTTCCAAAGAATAGCAAGGGGAGATAAGAAAGCCTTCCTCAGTGATCAATGCAAAGAAATAGAGGAAAACAACAGAATGGGAAAGACTAGAGATCTCTTCCAGAAAATCAGAGATACCAAAGGAACCTTTCATGCAAAGATGGGCTCGATAAAGTACGGAATTGATGGTATGGGCCCAACAGAAGCAGAAGATATTAAGAAGAGGTGGCAAGAATACACAGAAGAACTGTACAAAAAAGATCTTCACGACCCAGATAATCACGATGGTGTGATCACTCACCTAGAGCCAGACATCCTGGAATGTGTAGTCAAGTGGGCCTTAGGAAGCATCACTACAAACAAAGCTAGTGGAGGTGATGGAATTCCAGTTGAGCTATTCCAAGTCCTGAAAGATGATGCTGTGAAAGTGCTGCACTCAATATGCCAGCAAATTTGGAGAACTCAGCAGTGGCCCTGCGACTGGACAAGGTCAGTTTTCATTCCAATCCCAAAGAAAGGCAATGCCAAAGAATGCTCAAACTACCGCACAATTGAACTCATCTCACACACTAGCAAAATAATGCTCAAAATTCTCCAAGCCAGGCTTCAGCAATATGTCAACCGTGAATCTCCAGATGTTCAAACTGGTTTTAGAAAAGACAGAGGAACCAGAGATCAAATTGCCAACATCTGCCGGATCACTGAAAAAGCAAGAGAGTTCCAGAAAAACATCTATTTCTGCTTTATTGACTATGCCAAAGCCCTTGACTGTGTGGATCACAGTAAACTGTGGAAAATTCTTCAAGAGATGGGAATACCAGACCACCTGACCTGCCTCTTGAGAAACCTGTATGCAGGTCAGGAAGCAACAATTAGAACTGGACATGGAACAACAGACTGGTTCCAAAAAGGAAAAGGAGTACGTCAAGGCTGTATATTGTCACCCTGTTTATTTAACTTATATGCAGAGTACATCATGAGAAATGCTGGACTGGAAGAAACACAAGCTGGAATGAAGATTGCCAGGAGAAATATCAATAACCTCAGATATGCAGATGACACCACCCTTATGGCAGAAAGTGAAGAGGAACTAAAAGAGCCTGTTGATGAAAGTGAAAAAGGAGAGTGAAAAAGCGGGCTTAAAGCTCAACATTCAGAGAACTAAGATCATGGCATCTGGTCCCATCACTTCCTGGCAAATAGACAGGAAATGGTGGAAACAGTGGCTGACTTTATATTTTTGGGCTCCAAAATCACTGCAGATGGTGACTGCAGCCATGAAATTAAAAGATGCTTACTCCTTGGAAGGAAAGTCATGACCAACCTAGATAGCATATTAAAAAGCAGAGACATTACTTTGCCAAAAAAGGTCCATCTAGTCAAGGCTATGGTTTTTCTAGCGGTCACGTATGGATGTGAGAATGGGACTATGAAGAAAGCTGAGTGCCGAAGAATTAATGCTTCTGAACTGTGGTGTTGGAGAAGACTCTTGAGAGTCCCTTGGACTGCAAGGAGGTCCAACTAGTTCATCCTAAAGGAGATTAGTCCTGGGTGTTCACTGGAAGGACTGATTTGAAGCTGAAACTCCAATACTTTGGCCACCTGATGCAATGAGCTGACTCATTTGAAAAGACCCTGATGCTGGGAAAGATTGGGGGCAGGAGGAGAAGGGCACGACAGAGGATGAGATGGTTGGATGGCATCACTGACTCAATGGACATGGGTTTGGGTGGACTCCGGGAGTTGGTGATGGTCAGGGAGGCCTGGTGTGCTGTGGTTCATGGGGTCGCAAAGAGTCGGACACAGCTGAGTAACTGAACTTGACTGACTGTAGCCCACCAGGCTCCTCTGTCCATGGGTTTTTCCAGGCAAGAATACTAGAGTGGGTTGCATTTCCTTCTCCAGGGGATCTTCCCAACCCAGGGATCGAACCTGGGTCTCTTGCATCCCTGCACTGGCAGGTGGGTTCTTTACCATCACTCCATCTGGGAAGCCCTTATGTTGCTAAATAAACATTACATGTAGATATGAGGCTTTTCATCCTTATCTCTAGAGGTTTACATTTCCACCTTTCCTTCCCTAAGTTCATCTTGAAACAGCGCGGGGAGGGAGGGGGATGGCCACATGCGACTTCCGTGCCAGCGGTGTTTTAAACAGGGCCGTTGAAAGCTGTGCTTTCATGCTTACCTTGAACCATGGTGTAGAACGAGTCAATGGAGGACAGATTTGAAGTGATGCTGACATCTTCTTCTCGGCTGGACGACTCAATGTCCACTGTGATCGCCTTGTCCATGTCTCCATGAAGGTTGGTGACCACGCCGGTTGGAAATGTCACGTTGGTCAGACGCCCTTCGCTGTCATAGCTGAACGAGAGAGGAATGAACTGGGTGGTAAACAGGCAACTGCAGATTCTTCCTACTTACACGAGAGTTGGCGGCAGTGTTAGCCGCACGTGTTGGGAAGCATATTTGTCTTTGTGCAGGAGCTGTGCTGAGTGAGGACTTCAAACATGCTTTGAAGTCATCAGAAGCCTGTTTAACATAGAAAAGCCATGCCGGTGAGAGGCAGAGTAAACAGCTCTCCACCTCAGCACATTTTTCTCTGAAGTGTGACCAAAATCCTCCTGCACATCTAATTTGCTGTTTCAAAGGGAACATGTTTGGTGATATTAAATTTCTTAGTATTCCTCCATATTTTCTACAAAGTAGACTGAATTCGCTGTTATATCCTGTTTGAAGGTTTTACTAACTTATGCCCTCTATGGCAGTGCAATATGAAAAAATTATATCTATAACTTTGTAAAGCAGTATATATACATTCATGTTATATATTTACATATGTAAAGATATCCCTTCAGTATCTTGAGACATCTTCAACAAATTAGTATAATAAAGACTTAAAAAGACTTTATTTCTCAGTGATTGACATACTTCATAATGGTACTCTGGGACTTAAATGTTGGCGGGGGTGGTGATAATGTAGTCTCCACTGACATTACAGGAATGGTGGTGTTTTGAATGATGATTTATTATGTTTACTGAAATGAGATGTAATACTTCCTGACATTTAATGACTATTTATTATACACGAACTCTGTCTTAGCATATATATAAGGAGGAACTTATAATTTAAATGTTAGGATGTACCTTAAAAAGCTATCCTTTAATCATAACTATGCATTAGAGATGTAACATTTTACTAACATATTGATTTTGGGAGGTGACTTTCGCACTGGTGGCAGCACCAGAGAAAATTTAGAAAAATGACAATGTGCTTTAAAGAAGCGGGGGGCGGGGTCGGGGGAGTAGCGGATATTGAATGAGAAATCAGGGACTTCCCTGGGACAAAAATGCATTTAAGATAGGATTTCATATTTACACTAAAGTTGCTTCATTAACAAAAGATCTAAGAAATGGAGTGCTGAACCATGTCCTACTGAAAATAAGTCTGGATGCAGAAGTAGGAGATGAAAGAATCTTAATAGGGAAAGATAGAAGTCACCAGGAAAGAGGAAAAGTGAAGGTATAATAGTAAAAGGTGAAAACACGGGGCAACAAAGAGATGGGGGTAGAATAAAAAGTACTAGATGTTATTTTGGAATAAAAGGATAGCGGGCTTTGATAGTGTCACTTAGAGAAATGTACTTGGGAATCAGGCATTTGAGGGAGAGAATTCCGCAAGGACAATGTCACGGTGGAGACAGGAAGGTGGAAAGTTGGGAGGAGAGAGAGGGATGTCCGTTCAGGCCCCATTAATTCAGTGGGGACAGTATCAGTCAGATCAGGGGTTTGACTGACTTGATCTGACAATCTGCCCTGCCGCTTTGCCAGCGGCAGGAACGGGCACTCAGGAGAGGAGGCGGGCGATGGAGACACAGAGAGAAAGAAAATGCACCATTAAGTGTAATCATTGTTTGGACCCACAAAAGGCAGAGCTGAAATAAAAAAGGCGAGTCCTTCTCTTCCCCAGCAACCCAAATGCCCCTAGCAGATTAAGGCATCAATGAAAGAAACTCAACAGGGCTTATTGCTGTCACTACTTTTTTTTTTGAAGACATTATTACTTTTGAAGAAACAAACAAGCCTAGGTTTATAGAATTACTGACCATACCAGCCTAAAGTGCAGTGTTAACCAGGACATAATTCTTGCGTTGCTTTATATTTCTCACAGGATAAGAGAGAGAAAAAGTTACTGTGTTTTTACAGAAATTAACACCCTAAGGTAAATAAGTACCAGGGATGCAATGTACAACCAGAAAAATACAATTAACACTGTTGTTTAGTTGCTAAGTCATGTCTAACTGTTTCGTGACACCATGGACTGTAGCCTGCCAGGCTCCTCTGTCCATGCGATTTCCTAAGCAAGAATACTGGAGTGGGTTGTCATTTCCTTCTCCAATAATTAAACTGCTGTATGTTTATATATATATATATATATATATATATATATATATATATGTTGTTAAGAGAGTACATCCCAAGAGTTCTCATCATAAGCAAAAATTTTCTATTTCTTTACTGTTTTATCTATAAGAGATACTGCTACTGCTGCTAAGTCGCTTCAGTCATGTCCAACTCTGTGCGACCCCATAGGGAGCCTACCAGGCTCCCCTGTCCCTGGGATTCTCCAGGCAAGAATACTGGAGTGGGTTGCCATTTCCTTCTCCAATGCATGAAAGTGAAAAGTGAAAGTGAAAGTCGCTCAGTCGTGTCCGACTCTTAGCGACCCCATGGACTGCAGCCTACCAGGCTCCTCCGTCCATGGGATTTTCCAGGCAAGAGTACTGGAGTGGGGTGCCATTGCCTTCTTCAAGAGATGATGAATGTTCACCAAACTGTGATACTCATTTCATGCCTTACCTAAGTCAAATCACTGTGCTGTACACCTTAAACAGTGCTGTTTGTCCATTATGTGTCAATAAAATGGGAAGAAAAAAGCCACAGAAAAATTTTAAAGAGAAACTGACATCCTTTTGCATCCTCCTATATAAAAGGCAATTCAGTACTTCATCAACCCTTGCCTCCCTTCCCATTTTACAGACGGACAAATGAAAATCTGACATGGTTAGGTGATTTGATCAGGCTCTGTCTCTGCATCTCACGATGGGCCCATGTCTGGAGATTCCAAGCACTGGACCCAGGTCCCCGGGCCCGTCTGTAAATCAAAGTGCTTGACTTAGAGTGGAGAACGATAGCTTCATATAGATGATGCCACTTGCCAGCGCTCCACGGATGCATTCCCGCGGCTGTCACTCGCCTGCCCTTTTCTGTCCCCTTTGCTGGTTTATGTTTCCTAGCTCCATTCAGTCTACAGCGGGCCCATCACCTTTCTCCCGTGGAACGCATTTCTTCCATCCTTGCCACTGCTCTTTCACTGGCCAACCCCGTGGTTCCCGTCCTGCTGGGCAGGCATTTCCTATCACAGGATGCCGAGTGCGCCGCCTTCGAGCAGGGGGCACTGCGTATTCAGACACTCACCTGTTTGCTTCTGGTTCTTTGGGAAATAAAGCCACAAGTAGCTTTTGTAGGCAGTGCAGTTAGGAAGACAGAGGCTTAAGCTAGCATCCTAGTGGCCCAGCTCCACAGTGTAGCCCTGGAAGTCCTGAGTTTGTGCTTTCAGATGAGGGGCTGCTCATAAAAAGTAAGGCACTCAGAGGGCTGAAGCGCTCACACAGGGCTGGCCAGGAAAGCTGCTATTTTCCAAAGGACCCTTAGGGCATCTACCCCGCTGGTCACCTACCAGTTTCTGAATAAGCTTGTAGGCAAGTTACAGCACGAGGGAACTGTGGGTATGAAGAGCATCAAAAGCCTGGCGGTCCAGAGCCCGCTGAGTGCAGGTGATGGTGTGAGGTCCTGCTGGGGTGGCAGGCAAGTGCCATGTCAAGGTGGGGACCCATGCTGGGCCTTGAAATAGATGCGGATTTAGATGGGAAGATAAGGAACACAGACGGGACACACACCAGTCAAGAAAACAGGCAGGGAGAGGTGTGGAGGCATGAGGAAAGACAGGCTCTGAAGTCAGGGCGTGGAAGAGCCTGCTGAAGCAGAGGGTCCAGGTAGGGGCCGCGAGATGATGGAGGGAGGACCTGGACAGGGGTCACCACTGGGGACTGTGCTAGTTTTTAGGAGAAGCAAGGCTCTAATCAGGCTTAAAGGAGCCCAGGGGTGGGGTGACAGGTCACGCAGGGACTCCTCCCCAGACTCGCCGATTTCACAGACCAAGACAAAAAATAAGATTGGGAACCAACAGAGAGTTTTGCAAATTCTTCACCTGTTACCAGCATCCTTTCATAAAAAGAGGCCATTTAGCCATGCTGCAGGCAAAAAAGGACCTAACTTCAGGGGGCAGACCATTCTTGACAAGGAAATAATAAAGCTTTATGAACACATTCTCTCCATCATTATGTATCTTTTTTTTTTTTTCCATTTCACTGTGGATCTGTGAGAACTTTTGCACAGATTCGCAGCTAGGACAACAGAAGTGAAACAAGATGGATGGCAGACATTAGAATTACCAGGGGACCCTGGATGAGGGAGGGAGGGAGGGAGAATGAGATGCCTGTCAGACAGGGCAGGTGATCCCATCTTTAGCAAAAGCAGAAAACCAACGCAACAGCCGATGTCCAGCCGTCCTCCGAAAAGCTTTGATCCCGGGTTCTAACGGGGCCTTCTCATCAAATACACGCCTCTGGACACAGTCTCTGCCCCTGTGCAGCGTGTGGCGCTCCAGAACGCTGCCTGGCCCTGCTCGTGAGAGCTAGCCTGCTTAGCCTGTAGATTTGAGACGTGGTTTTCTTTTATGAGCTTTTGAATTCACAACGCTACAGGCTCCAGGGAATCCGACTGGAACATCACTTTCATGCCCCGCACCCCTTCCACTCATTTGGCCTCCACCTCGTAGCTTCAGATTCATCACACGGCACATTCCTTTTTGCTCCCGGTTGACCCCTCTTGACAACAGCCCCTCGCTGGAAAAGACAAACTCCCTCAGGCTCTCCATGACCTTCTGCTCCTTCACTGATGGGCTGCCCCGTGTTGAGGTTTCTCTATTTGTTCATCTTTAATTTTGATTGCGTTTTTGCCTAGACTTGCTGTTTTAGCCTTTATAGTATATTTTAAAATCTCCTTTTAAGTTTCCTTAACAGCGGGATTCTCGACAAATGCCCCGGAAAGCCAGAGGCTCAGACCATCTCAGTTGAAAATGCTGATTTCCATCCTGATGTGAAATCCTCTCTCTCATACCCCCTTAGAGACAAGAAGTTCCCGACACTCTCCTTTGCCTTCATAATGTCTCACACGTATCTTTCCACTCCCACAGCCGCCCTAGATTGCAAAGTTGGTTTGGCTGCCTCTCCCCACATCCACGGCTACCAAATCCATCTTCTAAGCCATGCCATGCCCCTGCTCCCGAGGGCAACACTTCTCAGCTCAAACATCTCTAGCAGTTCCTCAGCTGAGACAGCCATTGACTAAGGCTGTCACCAACTAAGACCCATAGACTGTTAACACTGCATATACATTCAGGTGGAAACAAAGTTCTCACAAACTTAAAAAAAAAAAAAAAATTCAACAGCAAAAAAAAAAAAAAAAAAAGAGGTGTGTGCGTGTGGAGGGGGAGGCAACTTCCTGGGTAATCCAGCTGTTAAGACTCTGTGCTTCGAATGCAAGGGGCAAGGGTTCAATCCCTGATCAGGGAACTAAGATCCTGCATGCCCATGGCATGAAGCCCCATGCGAGCATGCTAGGTCGCCTCAGTCGTGTCCAACTGTTTGCAACCCTATGGACTGTAGCCTGTCAGGCTCTTCTGTCCATGGGATTCTCCAGACAAGAATACTGCAGTGGGTAGCCATGCCCTCCTCCAGGGGATCTTCCTGACCCAGGGATCAAACCTGCATCTCCTGCATTACAGGCGGATTCTTTGCCACTTGCTCAAAATTCTGAGCCACCAGTCACTGTAAGGACTCCCAAGACAGACTTAATCAGCCTGTCTTTTCCACTGTCCCCATGACACAGAGGGAGAATTTTTTCCTCCCATCTATCAGAGTTCCTTTGGTTTCAATTTCCTTTCATCATTTAACAGCCAGTAAAACAAAACAAAAATCCCCCCAGTCTTGCCATCTGTATGGCAGTTCTTTTCTCACAATGCTAATCTGTAATAACTTCTCTGTCACTGCAGTAAAGGAGAACACAATTACCAACCGTATCATAACAAAAGCATATATACAAATCATTCCTGGATCTGCATTTCTGATGAAGGACATGGGCAAACAGCAAAACCAGAACCTGATTTAAACTGCTCGCGGTGGACTGAATCCTAACAGCCATCGTGCGATTTATAACACGCACATCCTGAAGAATTCATATTTCAGTATTCTGGGAATGAACCTGAGGTTTATATATCTTACCAATGATCTCACAGGCAAATGATAATTTCTTTGAATTCAAGAGCAAATGTTGTCGGTGAGCAATCCTCAAAAAATCAGATTTTGAAGAGAAGATGCAAAACGCTTCCATCATCACAGGAAGCAGAACAACCAACTAGTTTCTAAATCATGTGTTCGTCTGGTACTCAGTTGTCTACCTACCTATACGCATATTGCCAGAAATAACAGGGAAGATGCAAGATAAGAAAAACACCAAAAGATATTCTTTCACATGAATTTTGTCTCAAGTGCTAACAGGATCATGTCTATAAATTCATATATATTCACACTTTTTCCTCCCTAACCAGATCTTCCCAGTGGGATTTCATTCACACTCGTGGCTCCGTTTTTCCCACAGCTCCCATGCCCACATGTCTAGAACTGACTCACCCGGAGTTCCTTTTCTTTCTTTTTTATTTAGTTGGCTGCACTGGGTCTCAATTGGAGCATGCGGGATCTAATTCCCTGCCCCGGGATCAAACCCGGGCCCCCTGTGTTGGGAGCTCAGGGTCCCAAGCCACTGCACCACCAGGGAAGTCCCTCACCCTGAGTTCTCACCAGCCATTTTTGACCACATGCAGGGTTGGACTATGGTCCCTCAAATCATAATTTCCAAATCAGAGCTCATCTCTCTCTACCATCCTGCATCTTCCCTGTATTTCCTACCCACTTGGTCACTAGGTTAGTGGATTTTCTTTTCCCTCCCCTCGTGCATTAAGTCCTCAAGCTGTATTTCATTTCCTGATGACTAGCCTACCTCTTTCTCTGAAATTTCCATGCCCAACTGTGGGTCAGACCTTCACTACTCAACTAGATTTACTGTCTCCTAACTCCCCTCTCCCCCTTTTCTCCGCCTCCTACTTTTCTACATTCAGTCCATCCTTATGTTGTTGCCAGATGGAACACTGTGCTTCCCTGGGGAAAACTCCGTTATGGGAGCCCTGTCTAACTGCAATCGCCAGGTGGTTAGTATAAGCCCTGCCGCATGAGAACTATGATCTCCCTCTACTCATCTTCCTGCTTCCACACATACTCTATGCTCCTGTTATTCTGAGCTGCATGTTCTTTCTAAAGCCTGCCATGCTCTGCCTCCCGAGTAAATGTTTGACTCTGGCCTGGAACACCCCACCTTGGCTTGCTCACCTTGCTTCGTACCTCTGAAGGTCTCACTTTAAGTCGATGGCATGATCGGCTCCATGGACATGAGTTTGAGCAAACTCTGGGAGAGAGTGAAGGACAGGGAAGCCTGGCGAGCTGCAGTCCATGGGGTTGCAAAGAGTCAGACACAACTGAGCGACTGAACAACAACAACAACAACTAGACTGGCTGAATTTTGGGATGAACTGAGGTCTAGGAAATCTGTTTGGAAGTATGTGTGTTTTTAAGAGAGGGATGCTAAGAGGAGTCAGAGATGATGATATCCCTAGTCATCTTATCTCCTTCCTAGGTCTCCCCCAACCCTGGGGCAGAGGACAGAAGAGAACAGTGACCATATTAGCTTGCTTTTAGGCCTCAAGACATTCTGAAACCAGGATCCTGGAACCCAGGCAAGGGGCCTCCTCTGGGAGGCTGAGAAGTGAGGGTAGCTGGGAGGGAGGGAGGCCGAAGTTGCTTTTATTTTGATATCCTCTGGATGAGTCAGAGACGAGACGCCAGACAGTCTCTGGAAAACACCAACTGTCCATCTTCAGTTCTGGGATTATAAAATAATAAACTTTCCTTTCATTGGTTGTCACTGTGTAGATTTCTTGCCCTGTAATCAAACAACCCTTTAAAATGGCTGGAGTATGTAACTTGGTCTCAGAGTAAATCATCTGAAGATCACCCTATAAGGGAAGTTGCTGACACACCCAGATAGGATGATATCAGATCATCCAGTTTAGACAGCTATGTAATTAGTTTAAGGAAGGAATTCGACACTTTGAGAAGCTGCATTTACCTGAACCATTATGGAGCAACTGAACATTAATTGCCTAGATAAAACACACCAAAAGAGTTAATGTAGGCTTGCCACTATTGACACACTGCAAATTATAGTGAGAAATATGGAACATTTTCTATTATTATATATATTGTGAGATAGGCTGAAAATAATCTGACAGATTAATCTGTTTTTTAATTTTTCTGGGATTTTCTCAACCTGTATAACACACAATTTCTCCATTTCCCTTTCTGCTTTGAAACCTGGACAGAATGAATGATTTCTTAAAACTAGACTGCAGAAGACTAATACTAAATCAAGTATTAGTAAAAAGTACTGCCTTAGCAATAGTAGCATTTGGGTTAATGTTTGAAATGTACGAAGATTTAAAGGGTTAATGTTTGAAATGTACAAAAATGTACAATTATTCAATTGTCTACACATTTTTTCTTTTTTTTAGTGATGTCCCTGGGACTAACCATACTGGTTAAAAATTTAATGTAAAATTATTAAACAATTAAAATAGCAAAAAAATGGAAATCAACCATAACATTTCCCCATGAATTTAAGTAATCTGCTGATTAAATCTCTTAAAATCACACTTAATGCAGTAAATGCTTTTTTCCATGAGGAAAGTAAGAAAAAGGAAAATAAAGAAAAGGAATTGGGTACCATTTTTAGAGATGTATTTGTAAAGTGGGCAGCTTTGTTGTTAATGCAGTTTTGGGCAGAAAGAGCAATGAAATGTGGTTTCAGTGTTTGAGTTTTTAGGGTTGGATGTCAGATGCCTACCAAGGGAAAGGTTATTCTCTCCGTTTGTACAGACTGACGCAGATGTCTGGCTATTTAGACGTGATTCACAGTCAATACTGGAGAAATATCAATAACCTCAGATACGCAGAGGACACCTCCCTTATGGCAGAAAGCAAAGAACTAAAGAGTCTCTCGATGAAAGTGAAAGAGGAGAGTCAAAGAACTGGCTTAAAACTCAGCATTCAAAAATCCAGATCATGGCATCTGGTCCCATCGCTTCATGGCAAATAGATGGGGAAACAATGGAAACAGTTTACAGACTTTATTTTCTTGGGCTCCAAAATCCCTGTGGACAGTGACTGTAGCCATGAAATTAAAAGACGCTTGCTCCTTGGAAGAAAAGCCATGACCAACCTAGACAGCCTATTTAAAAGCAGAGACATTACTTTGCTGACAAAGGTCCGTCTAGTCAAAGCTGTAGTTTTTCCCATAGTTATGTATGGAGGCGAGAGTTGGACCATAAAGAAGGCTGAGCATCAAAGAATTGATGCTTTCAAATTATGGTGTTGGAGAAGACTCTTGAGAATCCCTTGGACTTCGAGGAGATCAAACCAGTCAATCCTAAAGGAAATCAGTCCTGAATATTCACTGGAAGGACCAATGCTGAAGCTGAAGCTCCAATACTTTGGCCACCCGATGTGAAGAGCCGACTCACTGGAAGAGACCCTGATGCTGGGAAAGACTGAAGGCAGGAGGAGAAGGGGACAAAAGAGGATGAGATGGTTGGTTGGCATCACTGACTCAACAGAGATGAGTTTGAGCAAGCTCTGGGAGATGATGAAGGACAGGGAAGCCTGGAATGCTGCAGTCCATGGGGTCGCAAAGAGTCAGACACGACTGAGCGACTGAACAACAACACTGTCAATGAGACTGGATTCATCTTTTCTGATCTGGAATAATCACCAGCAAGTTTTCCTAGGTTATCTGCGCTGTCTGCACACTATTTTGAACATGAAGTCCAGGCATTATTTACACTGCCTCTCTCTCCTCTGAGATTCCCCTTCCCATCTTCTCTGGGATGATCAGAACTGATGTCAGTGGCAGCTGTGGGTCTGCACGGGCACAGAGTTACGTTCATTATAAAGAAATGAACTGAGAAGCTCATTCTGAAATTGCTTAGCTTGAAAGGAGAACAATAAAGCACCTGAATGAGAGGTCAGAGACCCATATATACCTACATAAATGTGTAAGAGTGCAAACTCATTTATTTGCTCCTTGAATCTGAATAGAACTCATGACAGAGCACAGAGTCAACCCCTCATATATAAAGCTCCAAATATTCAAAGTCCCAAGACAGAAAACTGCCACCAACTCGGCAGTGTGCATATACATATCAGCCAGAACTCAGAGTTTTCTTCCCCACATTGTCTTCTCTAACCTGACAGAGTGCCTCCAGATACACCCACCCGCTTTGTGTTTTATGAGGTAAGCAAGCAGAGAGCTGTGAAATGCCATTAGCTATTAAATAATTTATTCTATTGCCCAACTCAATACACTGGGTCTGTTTTTGTGTGCATTCGAGTGTAAGAAGTGAGGTCTAGCTCTGGCTATGAACTTTTTAAATAATATATTTCCAGTAGGTAAGATCTTTTGGGTCTCCCTGGAATTACTCCAGCTAAGGAAATATAACGTGGGATAATTGTTTTAAAATCGTATGAAGAAGAGCGTAGAAGAATCCCGATTACTAAGTGAAGGGGGTAACCAGGCTTATCACAGGGTCATCAGACAAGGGGACCCCAAAGCTAGATGGACAGCAAGTCAACAGAAGAGGTGGTCTGAGGAAAGAGGGTTTATTCATCAGCAATGAAGAAGTCTTCTGTTCATGACACATATTAGTCTAATTCAGGGATCTCAGAGCTGGATTATCAACGACCTGACACCTGCTATTGTCTTCCTACCAGACCATCTGTGGTGTGTCTAAGAATGCTGGCCACTCCTTCAGGAGTCACGGTAGCGATACAAAAAGAACAAATAACATGGAGAGAAACTGCTGCCCAGAAGAAGACGGTGCCTCCAGTTTCTGAAATGAAAGTTCTTTTGCTTTGTTAATTCTCTGTGAACCCTAAAAAGTCACTCTATTATACTGGTGAAGAATTTCAAGTTTAGAATTGGGTTTTGTTTTCCTGGAGCCATTCTTCCAGCTATCAGGGGCAGCAATATACTTAACAGTATTTGGATGGGAAACGTTTTCTGTTTTCAACTCTTCACCCCCAACATTTCAGAAGAAAGTGCTATCAATATGGAGTCTTAATTTTTTGTTGGTTATTTAATAATGAGGTCAACTGAGAAAGTCCTTATTTTATAAAACAAAAGACAGTAAATATGTAATAATAGGTAAATACATTCTTAAAAAATCAACAACAAAAGCGAGAAGTGTTAATATTTTCAGCATTAACTATTGGTATGGAAAGGTCTGAACTATTTCAGAAAGCAAATATTTACACGATAGTCTTCCAATGGAGGGCTTCCCAGTAGCACTGGTGGTAAAGAACCTGCCTGCCAATGCAGGCGACTTAAGAGATGCAGGTTCCATCCCTGGGTCAATAAAGATTCCCTGGAAGAGGGCATAGCAAACTACTCCAGTATTTTTGCCTGGAAAATCCCATGGACAGGGGAGTCCATGGGGTTGCAAAGAGTTGGACACCACTGAAGCAACTTAGGACGCACGCATGCACTTCCCATGGAGCCAGCTATAGGTTTTATCAGGCTCTTCTCTATAAATAAATGTTCACCAACCACATCTTTAACAACAGTTAGAACTGGACATGGAACAATTAACTGTTTCCAAATTGGGAAAGGAATACGTCAAGGTTGTATATTGTCACCCTGCTTATTTAAATTCTATGCAGAGTGCACCATGTGAAATGCCTGGCTGGATGAAGCTCAAGCTGGAATCAAGGCTGCCGGGAGAAATATCAATAACCTCAGATATGGAGATGATACCACCCTTGTGGCAGAAAGTGAAGAGGAACTAAAGAGCCTCTTGATGAAGGTGAAAGATGAGAGTGGAAAAGCTGGCTTAAAACTCAACATTCAAAAACCAAGATCATGCCATCTGGTTCCACCACTTCATGGTAAATAGATGGAGAAAAAATGGAAACAATGACATTTGTTTTTTTATTTTCTTGGACTCCAAAATCACTGTGGACAGTGACTGCAGCCAGGAAATTAAAAGACGCTTGCTCCTTGGAAGAAAAACTATGACAAACCAAGTGTATTAAAAAGCACAGACATCACTTTGCTGACAAAAGTCTATATAGTCAAAGCCATGTTTTTTCCAGTAGTCATATATAGATGTGAGAGTTGGACTAAAGAAGGCTGAGAACCAAAGAACAGATGCTCTTGAACTGTGGTGCTGAAGAAGATTCTTGAGAGTCCCTTGGACTGCAAGGAGATAAAACCAGTCAGTCCTAAAAGAAATCAACCCTGAATACTGATTGGGAGGACTGATGCTGAAGCTGAAGCTCTAAGATTTTAGCCATCTGATGTGAAGAGCTGACTCACTGGAAAAGACCCTGATGCTGGGAAAGACTGGGGGAAGGAGAAGAAGAGGGCAACAGAGGATGAAATGGTTGGATGGCATCACTGACCCAATGGACAGGAATTTAAGCAAGCTCCGGGAGATAGTGAAGGACAGAAAAGCCTGGTGTGTGCATGGGGTTGTAAAGAGTCAGACATGACTTAGCTACTGAACAACCACAACCCTTATAAGGTCTAAATTAGACTTGCGGTACTATCAGAATACGAGGGGAAGTATTACAGACACGAACTAGGATTCTGGGATCTGCCAGCTCACTAATAATGACAAACATCAAGGAATCCTCCAAAATATCGGAGAAATGTGTTTTACAGTTTCTCACACTTCAAAGGGTGGGCCCTTCCTCATTCACAGCTAAATTATAAGAGTATATCATTATGCTATGATTATATTATTATAATTATATATATTATAAGAAAAAGTCCTTTGTCATTCTGATATAATGGTTCTGAATTATTTAGGTTAAGAGCTCTGTTTTTTCTCCTGTCTTGTATGGTAATCCATTGTTTCGCAGAGTGCATAAATATTTCTTGAAAATGGTTTAATCATGTCTTTGCTGTAAACATCTAGAGGAAAATTAATAGAAACACTGCTTTTGATTTATTTTTTGGCCATGCCACTCAGCACGTGGGATGCTGGTTTCCCGACTGGTGATCAAATCTACACACCCCCTACATTGGAAGTCGGCAGTCTGAACCACCGGACTACCAAGGAAGTCCCTCCACATCTGTTTATCCTATCCCACATCAACTCCACAAATGGAGTATACCCATTTCTCATCCTAGGTCATTAGTGAGCCCGTACATGTGTTATAGAAGTTCAATCAGTAGTAACCCACGTGACGAACTGTGCATTGTCAATTTCAAGGAACAAATAAGAGCACATTCAAAAATGGCCCACAGAGCAGAGGTTGAGTCTTAGACTGTACTAAAAACTTATTTCTCTATTTCCCCCCCTGCTTTTAACTAAACCGAAACCCTACCAATGCCACCATCATTTCCTGAAGATCTTATCATCAGAGCAGCTCTCGCGCCCAGTCTCATCAGATGGGGGCACTTTTACTGTACTCTTCGTCGTCTCTTTGGCAATACAGCCTGCTATCACTTTGAAAACGGTGCAAAGGAAGTGCTTGCCATTAACTTCCAATTTATTCCTTTCCTATTGCGATCCCAAAATGAGCAAAAGGAATGTTAAGAACAGAATTTTAATGTAATTCAATTGAAAAGGTTTGTTCCTCTGACAAAATCAGGCTGCTGGGGAACATTCATTTTATTAAAAGGGAATCTGTCAAAAAAGAAAAGCGATCCAAGCTACAGGAGAACTAAGCCTAATGTACAGGTTCTATTCCAGAAAAGTTGCATAGAAAATATTTGTATATTGGGTCATTTTTTTCTACTGACTTTTATTATAATTTTAGAGGTGTGTTCCTATAGAAAGTACATTTTTCTCCAGCATTTCATTGTAGAAGTCATACTAAGGATCTCAATATTCATTTCCAGGACTATTTTGCATTGTCAACATGCCATCTCTGCACGTCTAATTTCGCCTTATGCTTTGTGCAATGTCAGTGGAATGAGAAAGTAATGGAAAGTGATTTTACACAGTCCATGAAATGTGACTGTTCTTAGAGCACACTGGCTGGGCCTTTCTTCCACAAATTTAGTAGAATAGCCTGGCTGGATGCTCCTTTTACTTTTTCATATGCTTCCAGAATGACCAGCTATTTCTGATTTGCATTTAGTGGTAAGGTTCTTTTAAGTGGAGTTCAGATTCTCCAATAACCAATTATAAGAAGTTCAGCCTGTCTCAGTCTGAATGGAAGGGGTGTTTGGGGGAGAATGGATACATGTATATGTATAGCTGAATCCCTCTGCTGTTCACCAGATGCTATCACAACAATGTTCATTGGCTATACCTCAATACAAAATAAAAAATTAAAAAAAAAGTTAAGCCTTTCTTTATGTGGTACTGAAGGAATCAGCCAAGTTCATTGTAAATGTTTTTAATGTTTCCCTTCAAGGGAGTTTGGGAAGGTCATGTACACACTGCTACATTCAAAATAGATAACTAACAACGACCTACTGTATAAGCACATGGAACTCTGCTCAATGTTATGTGCCAGCTTGGATGGGAGGGCAGTTTGGGAGAGAATGGATGAGCCTGGCGGGCTACAATCTACAGGGTCACGGAGTCAGACACAACTGAAGCGACTTAGCATGAATGCATGGATACATGTATATGTATGGCTGAGTCCCTTTGCTGTTCACTTGAAACTCCCACAACATTGTTAATGGCTATGAGGCAGTGAAAGTTGCTCAGTTGTGTCAGACTCCTTGTGACTGCATGGACTACAGTCAATGAAATTCTCCAGGCCAGAATACTGGAGTGGGTAGCCTTTCCCTTCTCCAGGGGATCTTTCCAACCCAGGGATCGAACCCAGGTCTCCTGCATTGCAGGCAGATTCTTCACTAGCTGAGCCACAAGGGAAGCCCAAGAATACCAAAGTAGGGAGCCTATCCCTGCTCTAGCAGATCTTCCCGACCCAGGAATTGAACTGGGAATCTCCTGCATTGCAACTGAGCTATCAAGGAAGCCCCTACTCAACACAAAATGAAAAGTTAAAAGTTGAAAAAAAAAAAAAAAAGTTCTCCTTCAGTGACAGCTAACATAGCCAGCTTTAGCACATGGGTAAATATAACCCCCCAAAAGTTTATGCCTAAAACCAAGACTGCAGTATGTTTCCATGAAAGTTTGCTGTTAATATAATATTAGGTCTATATGAAGCAAAATATTAATCTTTAAGCAGAGTTAGACTGACCTTGATGGTCATGAAACTTAAGCTTCAGGGCTCCCCACTTGCCTGGGTCCCTTCCAAGGCCCTGACCCTAATTTTGTCTTCTTTCTCCAGAAAAAGTGATCCCCAACTTATAGAAGTTTCAGGTTCTCCCAAAACCTGGATCTCACTTGCCCTTAAGATTATACTATTATTATACGTACTACTATTTATAAAACAGATAAACAGGGACCTACTGTATAGCACATGGAACTATATTCAGTATCTTGGAGTAACCTATAATGGAAAAGAATCTGTAAAGGAATATATGTGTGTATAATATATATATACAACTGAATCACTTTGCTCTGAAACACACATTGTAAACCAACTATACTTCAATAAAAAACAAAAAGAAAAGAGGCAGAAAAAGGATCATACTGTTATTATCTTATATTACATTATTATATCACAATATTTTATAATCAGAGTAGAATTTTGATATACTTACTCAAAAAATGTTGTCCATCCGGTTTCATCGCTTTTAGTGGCCAAAAGGCCACTGTTGCCATGGTAAGTAAACAAAACTAGTTCTAGTCCTTGAGCGGTCATGCTTTTCAAACATCCGTTTGTCCCTATGGTCAACCATATCACTTGGTTATCTGGGGACACCACTCGGACTGGCATGCGATTCGGGTCCCGTCTAATCCTAAGGGTGTTGCCGTTACTGTCGGTCACAGCGGTGATATCATTGTCGTTGCTGTAGCTAAAGTTGTACAGGTAATCACCAGTGACTAAGCTGACGGTATACTGGTGGGTGCCATTGATGTCAAAGATGTAGAGTTCTTGATCAGTTGGAGAGGCAACTTCGTAGAAGTTCATAGAGTTAAGTAAAGGCTTGTTCTTTGACACCGCCCGGATCCGAATGTTCCCCAGGTCTGCGATGTACAGGGTGCCGTCCGGGGAGGCGGCAAGGGAGGATGGAGCGCTCAGTTTGGCATCTTTGGCGTAGCCGTCTCCGCTCTGGTAGCAGTCACAGTTGGCATCGTTTTTGCAGTCACACTCTGACGGTATCCCGGCGACCAGGGAGATCTCCCCATCGGTGGTGACTTGCCGAATCCGGTTGATTTTCTTTTCGTCGGTTTCGGTGATGTACAGGACCCCGCTGTAGGACACAGCGATGGCAGTGGCGGATTCCAGGGTTGTCTGCACTGCATGCTTGCCGGCGGAATACTCCACCCCCGGCACCTGGCAATGCATGGGCCGCCCAGCGGCGATGCGCACCTGCCTGTTCTCAGTGATCTGTAAAACGACATTATTATCCAGCACATAAATGGAGTTGTCCATTGGGTTAATGGCTAGGTCAGTGGGCCATTCCAGGCGTACCTGAGTTTAAAAAAAACAGAAATGGTCTGGTTAGTCAGTTGCTGAGCTGCGGGTCATTTGCCAGAGAGTAAATTAGACTATTTAGGGAAATGACCGTTAATTTGATAAACCGTTTTAAAATTGTTTTTAAAACATATACAATGAAATAAATGTAAATGTTTGGAGTGGAGACAAATGGAAGAAATAAATTTTATTTAAAAATGCAGCTCACTGAAAGATTTTGCAGATTATAGCTAAGTAGCAAATGAACCTCTAAGTAGTGAGTTAATAGATATCAGTGAGATATGAACACAATTCCTTTCAGTGGCAACAATCACCAAATGCTGGGGCTTTCTAGGTTATGAATACATTAGAGTTCTCTTGTGTTTTCAATCAGGCCAATAGTAAAGTTTCTAATTCTAAACAGAAGTCCCTGAGGACTAATCTTAGGGGGGTTCTCTCTACTACTTAAGGACCTCATGCAATCACAAGCTTAGAGATTTAAGCAGTTTTGTTCTTCTTGGAATATCTGCAGGCTGCTGCCTTAATGGTATTTTATTACAAATGATTAGCATTTCTTAGTGATAATTGTCCTGTATTTCATTGAATTCTTCAAATGCAGAACTGGAGAAGAAAATAACTTTGTATTAGCTCTGGAGACACATATCAATGGAGGAACTTTATCACAAGGAGGCTGCCATGACACACGTGGTTTAAGATGGTGTTATCATAGTTTACGGACACTGTAAATCAAGTCACGCAGAAGAGAAACAGACACTTTGGGGCAATGTTTTCACTACCTGGCTGATGTGCATGCTAGTGTCACAGGTTAAAGGTCTGGCTGAGGTCAGATCATTAGAGCCCAGGAGAGTTGATATGATTCCATTCTGATCAACTTTTCGGATCATTGTTCCATCAACAAAGTAGATTAATCCATTTTTATCAATTGCCATTCCTGTATCCAAGAGAGTCCCTGTTAGTAATCTTTCAAAAATGATTTAATTAAATGCTCACAGCCATCGTTAAACTCAACATTTAACATCAATAACATGGGCAGTAGACAGAAGGTAAGATTGCAGTTACAAATCAATGTAAAATGTAATAAAGAACCCAAATTTGTAAGAATCTGTACTTAGCATGTGGATCATATGGGTAGTACGTGTATTTAAAATATAAACACCGCACAGTGTTGCTGTCTATAAATTATAGAAACAGGTCAAATTCTGTTATGCTGAACTTAGAGTAACTCTATTCTAACAAAAATAGATCTAAGCCAAGGTTAGTGTTTTGTTGACCTTGTTACAATGAAATCTGCTAGGATGAATAATTCAGCACAACAAATACTTTTTTCCAGTCCGTGTTCACATAACAGTCTCTTGCTATAATGAAAAAAAAAAAAGGCTCAAATCGAAAAACACTGTAATGAACGGCATAATACATGAAGAAGGAGTCAGTTCCGACTGGTTTAAAAGCTAGAGGCCTCCGTCACATAGAATTTTTAGCCCCTGTTACCTCCAGAAATTCATTACAGCAAGCATTTTTTTCCCATGGCATAGAAACAAAAGTTTAGTAGCTCCAAACTGGGTGAGGGCTAATAGGGTCACTTAGTGATGGTTCTTAGGGAGGCCTGGGACTCACTCACGACAAAGAAATTCCAGGACAATGAAAGAATGCGGACACTTCCCTGAAGCTGAAAAGGATGTGACCTGAATGATACTGAGGATTTGCTTGATTCCTTGAAAAGTTGAAAAAAAAAAGGTATGATAATAAAAAATGCCAAGCACGTAAAATCAACCTATAGTTGATTTTACTGTAAAATCAACGTTAGGATTTTAGCCATTTCACACTAAATGGCTTTTCAAAACGCTAGATGTGAAACGGCTTTCCAGAACACAGTTGAGAGGAAAATGTTAACTCAGCATTAAACACAATCAGGCACTAACTGGATTTTCCACCTTTTAATTTTTTAATGAAAAGAAATCCTCCAATTGGTAAATGCCGGTTGGTACCTTTGGGACTCATGAGTGTTGCTTCCACAGCCTTTCCGCCATCCCCACATCTGGCTTCATCGAAAGGAAGGCACTGCTCCCCTGTTCCTGCCACTACTTCGGCATTCTTAGTCAAGTCTTTTGCACCCGTAAGTGACTTTGGGCGATAAATCCTGCGGGTGTTAGTGTCAGAAACATACAAATCTCCCGTGACTGGATCAGTTGCAAGGTAGTACCTGTGAGCTGGGTTGCTGCTGTAAGAAAAGATCATACAGAAATATCACAAAAAAAATTACTCCTAAAACACAGAAATTAAAAGCAAAATAAAACAGATGATGAGAAACTAATTACAAACTGCGACTCCTCATCAATGACTAGAAAATGAACAGCACTGTAAACAATGATTTAAAAGAACTGGTGCCAATGACTCTTTTCCTTATCTCTTGTTGAGGATGTAACAATTTATTAAACAGCCATCTTAAAAGTAATTACCTTTAGAAGGCGATATGCTTCCAACCTAAACGAAGAAGCAAGCTCTTGAAATATTTTTGGTTCAATGCAAAGCCATTAACACACAGCCCTTGAGTGACAGGCTTAAGGATTATTCCAGGGGAAGGGGGTTTCTAACAAACTCTCCAGTCAAGTGTAACATTCTAGTGATTCTACTTGCATCTCATTGTAGGGAAATCTCCGGTTTTCTCTTGCAATCAAACCAAAAACACCTGGCTTCAAAAACGGAAAAAAAAAAAAAAATTTTTTTTTTGCAGCATGTGGGATCCTAGTTCCTCAACCAGGGATTGAACCATTGCCCACTGCTTTGGGAGCTCAGAGTCTTAACCACCTCCAGAGAAGTCCTGATGCCTGAAATCTTAAATGCACTAAGACATACTGTGTTCCTTAATGTGGTAGTTTATTACTTTGTACTGAGGTGAAAAGTTACATATCATTATAATATTCAGAAAAATTTTGCAGAGGTTTTTTATTCCCTCCAATAGTCAGTCTGGTATTGGCAGAGTCGCTCTTCCAGATATATATATACAGCTGTGACACAGTCGTAACTCAGTCAAGCTGGGTCTATTTTGGAAGGCATGACATTGGAAAGATTCTCTAGTTTTTCCTATCTCCCTGATTATACACTAATTATGATACAGTTGGTTGTAAACATGTACACACACATTTTATCTTCCTGCCAGCTGTATATATATATGAACATAACCTCTGGACCACGTTGCCCGTGTTTGAACATCAGCTTCATCACTAAACTGTGTGACCTTGAGCAAGCCAGCTAACTTTGCCTCAGCTTCCTTATCTGTAAACATGAAAATAATGCAGATTTCATAGGCTGTTGAGAGGGTTACATGAACTAGTGCAAGTAAAATCCTGACAGCAGCGCTGGCCACACAATACATACTCATAAGCATTAGCTATTCTTAATACTGACTTGGGTCCTGTCTCCTCTTACACTGCACTGTCTTTGGCCTTGTGACTCAAGCCTGTGTAGAAGTGTAATAATTATTGTTAACTAAACTGTAACTTGCCTTCTGAAAATGTAAATCAGGAAAATAGAATTCTCTAAACTTGAATAGGTTCAATTTGTTTCTTTAGTCCTACTATTATTCTGTAATGTCAAAACTACCAAAACAATGCAGATCCTTCTTAAAATATCCAGTCTGAATGGTTTCTAGTTGAATGATGCTAAAGGTAAATGAAGAATGCATACTTTTTCATGGTGCCCCTCATTTTGAGAAGAAAACAACAGATTTCTGAGACGCCTGCTTGAATAGCGGCGGTATACTCTTTAGCTATAGGGCATGAGTTTTCTTGGTCCAAAAATAATAGATATTCAGGTCATAAGCTTTGCATCTACTGGCATCACTTCTATTCCAGTGGAATGGTAAAAAGACAAGGTCCAAAGTGATGCTTTATATTTTCTGTCCTGAAGCATCTCCTTCCTTGAAGACACAGAGATTTCTAAATCAAGCACTATCTGCCAATGGCTTTAAAAATGTCCATCAAGTGAAGGCTCTAATTTTGCACGGAAGTCTATTGTCCAGAAGAACAAATGTGGAGGCGTATGCAGCCCTGGAGAGGAGCATTCGCCTCTGGAAATATTCCCCGCAGAACAGCAGGAAATGAGAGCGAGCTCCTTTCCCTACAGTGCAGCCTGCCATGGCAAATTAGAGCTGCTTCTTGGGACCCAGTTTCCCTTAAATGGAAAAAAAAAAAGGGGGGGATCTGTATTGAAACGCTCAAAGAACAAAAAAGTGAGTGTGGAAATTTTCAGTTGATAGACTTGTGGCAAGAAGCTCTGAGTAGCCTGTGTGATGTATTTCGGATTCAAGGACACCTGATTTAAGCAAAGAGTTTTCTGAAGGGGGTGTTGGTTCTTGCCCTTCCAACTTCCTGCAAAGCCAAAGCATTGGAGAGGCTGGGGTGGTGGTACAAATGGGTGATGAGCTTTTATATCAGTGATGTATCTCCTGTGAAAATGTGAGGCTATGATGACTGACAACTGTCAGATGCTGGTAATGAGGGTGCAGGATATTTACCAAGTGCACAGTTTGGGGGAATCTCTGTTCAGCAGAATTATATACAATAGCCTTCTTAGGTGACCAACTGATTTTTATTTCAGAAAGGTTTATGATAACATTGAGACTTCAACTAATAGCATCAAAACCAAAGAAGCTGAGATCAAGTTAAGAACCTATGCTATACTATACTGTGCCTGAACTCTTAACTCACCCTGAATTGTCTAGATCCAAGCTGTCTTCTCTAAGTCTTACTCAATTAGACTATAGATTTAGACAGATCCAGTGGTAAATGCAGACTAGGTTTCCTCATTTATTTTATCATCATTCAGCCTTCTTAGACTAGAGAAATATTTGCAAAGGACAAGCTGCGTGTAGAATGTTAGTCTCTCAGTCGTGTCCAACTCTTTTGCAACCTCCATGGGCCTGCCAGGTTCCTCTGTCCATGGGATTCTCCAGCCAACAATACTAGTGTGGATAGCCATTCCCTTCTCCAGGAGATCTTCCCGACCCAAGGATCGAACCTGGGTCTCCTGCATTGCAGGCAGATTCTTTACCATTTGAGCCACCAGGGAAGCCCAAGCTATAGAATAGATATTATTAACACTTATAAAACTTTTCAGTTGGAAACTGTACCACAGCCCTTGGAATACAGAGTTTTTCTGAAGGTGTATAAATTATACTAATGCATAAAACTATGATTTTCTGGCAAACAAAAGATTGTTTATATTATTGCAAGCAAGGTTTTGGGTTTGGGATGTGATATTTTTGTGCTTGCTTAATTTTTAACTATGAAGTCAATGACAAGCGCTGAATCAAATTTTTAGAGTCTTCTATCTAAACTTTAATCTGTTCAATTTCACAGACCTGTGATTGACATTTCTTTGATCTTTTAATTGGTAATATAAAATTCACAAAGTTGATTTTTAGAATTACATGCTGAAATGCCCCTTGGCTGGTATTAGTTAATGAATTTAGTTTACTTTGTTTTGGAATTTTAAAGAATTGGATCAGGAATGAGCTAACATTTACTACCTACAAAAGGGGTTTGTTAGCAAACATACTAGGAACATCATAGGGGGAAATGTTGAACATATATAAAAAAAACTTACTTTCTAAGCATTTTGGAAGCTCTCATTTATGTAAAAATTTAATATGTTGGGTAGTATTTATATCAATTAATTAAAGTATAGCTAGACGATTTGATACAATATCCTGACAAATACTTAAAACATTTGGTATGACAGAATACTCTGAATGTTAAAACATTAGGAATGCTTTTATATTTATTTTATTATTCAATATATTTATTATTTCCCCCATCAGTCCAATTAATGAGACTGTTGATATGCTATGAAGCATAGGAAGAGGAGAAGAAACATTCATTTTTCTTCTTTACTTCATCATTAACAACTGACTTCCCTGTTCATTTTTATATATTTAGACATATTTTTCTTTTTCTTTCTACCACCTTTCCTAAGTCTTTCATGACTTGTGTGCTAGCCAGGAAAGTGGGAGAAAGGAGAAAGCCAGGTAGGATCCTTTTGTTGTTGTTGTTCAGTCGCTCAGTCATGTCTGACTCTCTGTGACTCCAGGGACTGCAGCCCGCCAGGATCCTCTGTCTGTGGGATTCTCCAGGCAAGAATACCGGAGTGGGTTGCCATTTCCTTCTCTAGGGGGTCTTCCTGACCCAGGGATTGAACCCGTGTCTCCTGCATGGACAGGTGGATTCTTTACTGCTGGGTCACCAGGGAAGCCCAGGTAGGATTCTATCATCTGATACAAGGAACATGATATTGGAGGGTAAATAGGAAGAAGCATCTGTAAAGAATTTTCATTTTTTAAGCTAAATGAAGAAGCTCTGATGAGCTGAAATACCTTGGTTTTGTTAAATCAATTTTGATAAATTAGTTACTAAGCAAATGAATCCCTAATTTTTGTCAATGATTATTATCATCTGTTTGATGATGTGGACTTAAAAGCCTTATTTTTTTTTTTTTCTTATATCTTTCTCTTTCTCATCACTCACACACTGTGTCCATTCTCTGCCTTCCTTTATCTCATCAGCTGATTCGTTCATGACTCCTCAGACTATTTCAGGTACCTAGCATCTCATGGTTTCACATAACAGCTTCCTAACTGATCTTCATGTCATTGTGGACATTGACACCAGATTCATCTTCCTAAAAGGCCACTCTGAGATGCTGCTATCTTATTCAACATCAGACCACGGTTCCCCACTGTCTGCTACTCTGCAGGACTGGAGAGTAACTCCTTAGAGCCATCAAGGCCCTGAGCTCTCTGACCTTAACCTGCCTTCCTACCGATCTCTCGTTACTACCAACACGGTCATTTTGATGTTATCATAATTTTGAACTGGATTGAGTTTCTCTTAGAACATGTCCCACTCATCTCTTGTGAGCAAGTAACTTGACTTGTTCTATATTCTTTCTTCATGACTGCTCTCCTTTCTCCTGGTTGTTCTGTGTCAGCAGATTTCATTTTAGACCTGCGTCAAATCAACCTTCCAGGAAACTTTCCTTAAACACACCCCCATTTCCCCGTAATCTCTCCCTTCACAGACAGTGAAAAAGTGTTAGTCGCTCAGTTGTATCTGACTCATTGCAACACTATGGACTGCCAGGCTCCTCTGTCCATGGAATTCTCTAGGCCAGAACACTGGAATGGTTTGCCATTCCCTTCTCCAGGGGATCTTCCTGACCCAGGGATCAAACCTGGATCTCCCACATTGCAGGCAGATTCTTTACCATGTGAGCCACCAGAGAAGCCTCCACACATTTACTCTCGAAATACAAGCCATGTGATTAGGTGTTAAAGAGTGATATTGATGATGTCATTTAGTCTGTTACATGTACATCTTGTTCTCCCTACCGGATTGTGAGTTCTGAGAGCATGGACTTTGTCTCAATACTACAATCTGTCCAAGAACCCAGCACATGGTAAGTGATCAGTCAACACAGATTTAATAAAGACGGATATCAATTTAAAACCTAAACCATTGTGTTTTACATGGATGGCACATAAAGCAAATGCAAGAGTCCATGTTTAGCAGGGATAATGTACAGAGAAGGATCATGAGACGGATTACAATGAGCACCACTGCCAAACATCATGTGCTAATACAGAATGAGTTCATTGTACAAAGTATTGTTAATAATGTAGCTCTAATCTCACAGACTTTTTTCTAGAGAGATGACAGTTCTACATAATTTATCAAATGATTGTGAAATAAATATAGCTTTTTATAAATCCAGGGAATTAGCCTATAGAAACCTGGCCGCTTGGACAGATGAAAACTGACTATGTGGTATAGTATAAATAAATTAAAAGACGCTTACTCCTTGGAAGGAAAGTTATGACCAACCTAGACAGCATATTAAAAAGCAGAGACATTACTTTTGCCAACAAAGGTCCGTATAGTCAAGGCTATGGTTTTTCCAGTAGTCATATATGGATGTGAGAGTTGGATTCTCAAGAAAGCTGAGCGCCGAAGAATTGATGCTTTTGAACTGTGGTACTGGAGAAGACTCTTCAGAGTCTCTTGGACTGCAAGGAGATCCAACCAGTCTATCCTAAAGGAGATCAGTCCTGGGTGTTCATTGGAAGGACTGATGTTGAAGCTGACACTCCAATACTTTGGCCACCTGATGTGTTGAACTGACTCATTGGAAAAGACCCTGTTGCTGGGAAAGATTGAAGGTGGGAGGAGAAGGGGACGACAGAGGATGAGATGGTTGGATGGCATCACTGGTTCAATGGACATGAGTTTGAGCAAACTCCTGGAGTTGGTGATGGACAGGGAGGCCTGGCGTGCTGCAGTCCATGGGGTTGCAAAGAGTACGACGTGACTGAGCAACTGAACTGAACTGAACTGATGTGGTATAGTGTAAAGAACACGCTTTTCAGACTGGTTCAAATCTCTGTTCCCCATTTCTTAGTTACGTATCTTGGGGGAAGAGGCATAACCTCCTTGAGCCTCTCTTAGTTCCTGTGTAACCTTGAAGGGCTGCTGTGTGGGTGTGCAACACTGTGTATCTGGCACTGTGCCTGGCCTGGAACAGCCCAGCCTGTTAAAAAGGTGGCTGTTTTGATCATTTTTTCTGTATTGCCTCCAGCGTTTCTGCATTTAGTTGGTGTACACACCAGCTTGTCTTCTCTTCTCCACAGTTACTAAAAAGACCAGGCCAGAACAATTTTGATATTCAGCTGTGGTTTCTAACAGCAGAGCTTTTCATGCTTAGAAGTCTGGAGAAATTCTGTGCTAGTTTCTGCATGTGGCTGGGCTATTAGTTGCTAGCGTAAGATCAACAGGGGAGCTTAGGTGAAGGTCTTGGGACTGTGGATATGGGTCGTATGGGTATGTGACAGCTATACATCTTTTAGCTGACCTTTGCTTTTTATTTCCTAGTTGTCAATCTCTGCACAAAGGTTTAATTGAGTCACATGGATTTATTCATCTCAAGGACTTCACGTTAACTATCACTAACTTTTCTATCCAATATCATTGTATTACTTATTTTAATGGCCAAACTAGATTGAGCATGTCCAATATACCTTGCCTTTTTTTCTTTTTGCTAGCTTTACTTTCAAACATATTCCGCCCCCCCATCCTTTTTTTTTTTTTTTTTTTTGCTGTCCTGAGGAAACCTTCTCAGTTAAAAGTGCCCATACATTATACAAGCTTGTCCTGTACCTTCTCAGCTAAGTATACAGAGCAAATAGAATCTGGAAAACTTTGGAGCCTATATATTTGCTTCAACGACATTCATTCTGAGCCCTGAAGAAAGTCTTTTCCTCCATAATAATGTCAGTGGAAACACTTCTTCTTAAAACTGAAATCTATTAATTCTCTCAACTTAGGAAAATATACAGTTTAAATGGGGTTTAAAGCCAGCAAATTTGGAAAACTCAGCAATGGCCACAGGACTTGAAAAGGTCAGTTTTCATTCTAATCCCAAAGAAAGGCAATGCCAAAGAATGCTCAAACTACCGCACAATTGCACTCATCTCACATGCTAGTAAAGTAATGTTCAAAATTCTGCAAGCCAGGCTTCAGCAATATGTGAACCGTGAACTTCCTGATGTTCAAGCTGGTTTTAGAAAAGGCAGAGGAACCAGAGATCAAATTACCAACATCCACTGGATCATCAAAAAAGCAAGAGAGTTTCAGGAAAACATCTATTTCTACTTTATTGACTATGCCAAAGCCTTTGACTGTGTGATTCACAATAAACTGTGGGAAATTCTGATACCAGACCACCTGACCTGCCTCTTGAGAAACCTATATGCAGGTCAGGAAGCAACAGTTAGAACTGGACATGGACAACAGACTGGTTCCAAATAGGAAAAGGAGTACGTCAAGGCTGTATATTGTCACTCCGCTTATTATACTTATATGCAGAGTACATCATGAGAAACACTGGGCTGGAAGAAACACAAGCTGGAATCAAGACTGCCGGGAGAAATATCAATAACCTCAGGAATGCAGTTGACACCACCCTTATGGCAGAAAGTGAAGAGGAACTAAAAAGCCTCTTGATGAAAGTGAAAGTGGAGAGTGAAAAAGTTAGCTTAAAGCTCAACATTTAGAAAACGAAGATCATGGCATCTGGTCCCATCACTTCATGGGAAATAGATGGGGAAACAGTGGAAACAGTGTCAGACTTTAGTTTTGGGGGCTCCAAAATCACTGCAGATGGTGACTGCAGCCATGAAATTAAAAGACACTTACTCCTTGGAAGGAAAGTTATGACCAACCTAGATAGCATATTCAAAAGCAGAGATATTACTTTGCCAACAAAGGTCAGTCTAGTCAAGGCTATGGCTTTTCCTGTGGTCATGTATGGATGTGAGAGTTGGACTGTGAAGAAAGCTGAGTACCGAAGAATTGATGCTTTTGAACTGTGGTGTTGGAGAAGACTCTTGAGAGTCTCTTGGACTGCAAGGAGATCCAACCCGTCCATCCTAAAGGAGATTAGTCCTGGGTGTTCATTGGAAGGACTGATGCTGAAGCTGAAACTCCAATACTTTGGCCACCTCATGTGAAGAGTTAACTCACTGGAAAAGACCGTGATGCTGGGAGGGATTGGGGGCAGGAGGAGAAGGGGACGACAGAGGATGAGATGGCTGGATGGCATCACTGACTCGATGGACGTGAGTCTGAGTGAACTCCGGGAGTTGGTGATGGACAGGGAGGCCTGGCATGCTGTGATTCATGGGGTTGCAAAGAGTCAGACACGACTGAGTGACTGAACTGAACTGAAATACACAGTTTAAACTATAGCAGCAATGAATTTACCAGGAAGTCAGTAAAGCTTAACCTTTAGGGCTCCTCCACTTGTATGAGTTCCTTCCAAGTCCAAGGGCCCCTGGCAGCATGTTCACGGGACCTTATGTTTTAAAAAATTCACCAAAGTAAACTATCTTTAGGTTCTTCTTCTTTAACCTAGGCCCCCTAATTGAATAAGCTTTGGGCCCCATAGAGCAGATCTGCCCTGGTATTGGTCAAACTGAATGCTCCTCAAACTCTTCCAAGTGTGCTTCAAATGTTGTTCTGTTCAATACGGCTTACAGTCAGTACCTGAAATTTACAGGTTTCTTTTTTGTTACCCAGAGATGCTCATTATTATGGTTTTCTGTGACAAAATTTAATCTGTTAGCCAACTCAAAAATATTTTTCAAATTATATTGCACAATATAGGCTTTGCAATATGCTGTATCATAATAGTTCATTTATGCGGTTTTCATTCCTTAGATGTTCTCTGCTGCTGAATTTCCTCTCATGATAAAATGTTCTTAGAAAACAATGTCAGAGAGACAAGTTGACACATACGAAGGACATTCAAAAATACACAATAACCTTTAAGCAAGATGCTTACCTATGTCTAAAATCTTTATTTCTTGGTGGAAGCAGATAAAAAAGGTGGAGAAAAAAAGCATAGTTAGAAAAGGTTTCTATATAATGAACTGAATACTGAGATTTTAATTATTTTATGGAAAATTGCTAACTTAAGCAGAACTAACACTGGAATGAATTTTGTAGGTCAAGGCTTATCAAACAATTTATAGAACAGAATGATTTTGATAAACATGCCTAATGAACAAAGCAAAAACAGCAATTTGTTACTTTAACTACTGGCATTATGGTTAATGAGTTAACCCAACTTGAAGATTTGATATTCCAGTTGAAAGTTATAGGCTTAGTTTGTTTACTGTTATGTCCTAATATTGTAGGAAAATATTTTATGCTTTAATTTCAACCAATGTGAAATAAAGGTGTAACAACTTATAACACAAGGTTTTTCTAAAGATAACTATAGAAATTTAAAACCCATAGTTCTAGCTTATTGGAGTATAGAAAATTCACTGGAACCGGTGAGATTTTTATATCCTAAGTTATTTTATACTCTTTCATACATTTATGGCACAATATACACGTGTTGGGCTTTTCCAAATTTGAACCAAGAATTTCACTGCTTTCTAAGGAGAATTTTAAACACTAGAAAGGTATGTTTAAGTAAATAAATTAGTACACCATATGCAACATTATTTCAAAGTAAAAGCATGTTTCACTATGATCAAAACCCCCAAATAAGGAGAGACATACCTTAGTTCTAAAACGCTTGTTACGTTTCCAGAAGGGAATATGCGCCGAACATAGTTGAAATCCCCCACGTACAGACTGCCGTCGATCCCACATGCCAAAGCCACTGGGGCCAAGAGTTTATTACCATCGGCTTGACCGTTGCAGCTCGGGCACGAGATGCTGCGCCTTCTTCCATTGCCCATGATACTGCTCACCACGGGGGGCTGCTGGGAGATAAACTGATTCTCCCCGTTTCCCTTGTACAGGATACCTGGATGAGATAAAATGCATTTTTCTTACGATAAAAGGATTGGGGCTAGTGCACTGGGACGACCCAGAGGGATGGTATGGGGAGGGAGGAGGGAGGAGGGTTCAGGATGGGGAACACATGTATACCTGTGGCGGATTCATTTTGATATTTGGCAAAACTAATACAATTATGTAAAGTTTAAAAATAAAATAAAAGTAAAAAAAGAAAAGAAAAAAAAAAAGGAGTAAAGTTGAAAAGTTACCAGGTTCAGTACAGAAGCCACAGTTTGGTGCCTTTTCGATTTGGACTGGGAAAACTTTTATCTAAAGTTCTTTCAGAAAAAGCTCCATTCAATGACCCACTGTAAAATATTATATAATAAGATATATGCTGCTGCTGCTGCTGCTAAGTCGCTTCAGTCGTGTCCGACTCTGTGCAACCCCATAGACAGCAGCTCACTAGGCTCCCACGTCCCTGGGATTCTCCAGGCAAGAACACTGGAGTGGGTTGACATTTCCTTCTCCAACACATGAAAGTGAGAAATGAAAGTGAAGTCACTTAGCCGTGTCCAACTCTTAGCGACCCCATGGACTGCAGCCCACCAGACTTCTCCATCCATGGGATTTTCCAGGCAAGAGTACTGGGGTGCCATTGCCTTCTCCGAATAAGATATATAGGAGAGAGCAAAAAATGCTATCCGTTATTGGTTTAAAGAATGTCAGGTGAAAGAAACAAAGGCCTAACAAGAAAAATTAGAAACTGAGTTCTCGACACCAGTGATTCTCAAACTTGGCTACACGTTGGAACTGACAGGGAAGTTGTATAAACTACTCATGCTGGGATCTCATCCCGAGGGATTCTGATGTAATTGATCTGGGGTGCAGCCTTGGTATTGAGACTTTTAAAAGCTCTCCAGATGATCTTAATGTGCACGCAGCCAAATTTGACAACCATCTCTACACAATGTTCTTTGAAAGTGAGAGTTGCTCAGTCCTGTCTGACTCTTTGCGACCCCATGGACTATACAGTCCATGGAATTCTCCAGGCCAGAATACTGGAGTGGGTAGCCTTTCTCTTCTCCAGGGGATCTTCCCAACCCAGGGATCGAACCCAGGTCTCCCGCAATGTTCTTTAGGGTGCAGCAAGTTTGCCTAATTGTTAAATGATGTTGAAAACATTCCATATGAGCCCAACTAATAAAAATATGTACCAACAATATGACTTTCTTCTTTAGGAGTTTATCACTGAGTTGTAAAAAAATTAAATACACTTTACAGAAAACAAAGCTAGAAAATATATACCAAACCTTTAACATATTACTATACCATGAAAGAGTATTTTTCTTGCTTATACTTCAACTTGATATGAAAATGCATGCACATGTAATTATTCAAAATTTCAGACATTACAAAATTGGGAAGGGCAGTTTATCATTTAAAGTGAATTTTGCTTTTAGATGTGAAAATACCAATAATTTTAAGGCAAGATGCCAGTCTGCTCCATTTTGGTCTTTAACAAAAAGCTGAGAAAAAAAAATCCTAAATAAATATTTTCAAAGTGAGAAACTAGATGTGAGTGGAGATTCTGATTTTACTCATTTACCATTATTAAACATTGTTCACCGGTTGCATTTTGCTATGATGTAACTGGATGGTCAGCTGTTATTGTTACACACGTTCAAGACACTTCTCAATATGTTATTATCTGTAAACCACCTGCTGTTTATACATTTTTTTTTTAAACAGATATACTGTTAAAAGAATCAATCCCAAGAAAGTACCAACAGGAAGCTTGAGAAAGTGTTTTTTCTTCCCACTTGGGGATAATTTTAAAGTGAAGAAGAAAGCAGAATAATGGTGTTCCTCTTAGAGCTCAGCATTTTTTAGGTGAATTCTGCCGTTACTTTTCTAATGCTCTGCCACATGGGTGATGTAATAATCATGGCGAATTTACATAAAGAAATCAGGACTTAAAAAACAAGTTTATTCAAATTTAGGGAAAATCATCTAAATAAGGCTTGATCATAAAAACAGACAAACGGCATTTTGCCTTGAATATTCAAAGAATACATTAATGATCCCTAAGATCTTTCTGTGATTGCGTTATTCGACAGTGATGGAACTATAATTTCCTAGAACAGCCAGTTCTGTAATTTTCATCAGAAAATCCTACAAGTCAGCCTATGGCTCGCCTGCATCTGATTCAGTCAGTCATTACTTAGAACGATCGGTCTTTCATGATTCTCCTCTGTTATGACAGGATAGAAAGATGAACATTAGAATATTTATTTCCATGTTCCAGGGTGCCTGCGCAAACACCTGTCACTGTCTATATTTCTGCCTTCTCGTCTTCCTTACTGTATTTCCATTGCTCGTCCACCTTGTCACGATTACAAATCACTTTGTTTATTCGATTAGACACACGTCACTTTGAAAAGCCACTACTTGTCAAACTGCTCTGGGATAACATTTGAAATCACATTCAGTTCACTCTGTGAAGTAGGTTACCTCGCATTTTAAAATAATATATATTTTATCATTTATAACTTTTTGGGGAGGATGGAATTTGGGGTCAATTTTTACATCTGATCTGTTATTTTAATAAAATTTAACCATCTATTATTCTCTGGAAGAATGTGTGTGTGTATTTTTATTAAATGTATCCACATACAGAACATTTATGAGTTTCTTATTCTTCCTGAATATTACACTGAGTGCTGAATATCATACATATGGCTTTTCCTGAAGTTTTTGGCTTGTAGTCTTTTTACTGGTTCATAATTTCTTGGGTGAAATCTTGTGGCTAACTGGTTATGAACTTTACCCTAAAATCTCATAATAATGAAAACACGTGGAGGTTTTTCTCTGGGTTTGTTTATAAAGAACTTCTGGAACCTTCCCTGGTGGCTCAGGTGGTGAAGAATCTGTCCTGCAATGCAGGAGACTTGGGTTCGATCCCTGGGTTGGGAAGGTCCCCTGGAGAAGGGAATGGGTACCCACTCCAGCAGTCTTGCCTAGAGAATCCCATCGACAGGAGCCTGGTGGGCTACAGTCCATGGAGTTGCAAAGAATCAGACACGACTGAGCGACTTTCACAGCAACAGGAGGAATACAGCAATATGTCAAACCATGTGAAATATAACTGGAGAGACTATCAAAATGTATCCTTTATTTATTTCAATTTTTTGGCCATGCCATGTGGCATGTGGGATCTTAGTTCCCCAACAGGGACTGAACCCACATTCTCTGCATTGGCAGCACAGTCTTAACTGCTGGATCACCAGGGAAGTCACAACTGTAGAGAATTTAATCAAGAGCGGCCACTGGCATGGCTGGCACAAGGCTTTGCATTTTAAAAGACTGAGGCTAAGCCTCGTGTGGCTAACATCAGAGGCGGAAACCACCACTGCTTTAGACACTGCTAATGATCAGACAGGACATGTGGGACAATCTTTTTCTTACTATTGATTAACTCATTCAATTCTTTTCTGAAGAAGAGAATGTTCAAGTCCTGGATTTAGAAGTTTAAAATGTATCCTCTTCAACTCCAATGAACATTTTTTTTTTCAAAACAAAAAGAACCAGTATCAAAGCAACATTAATTAGAAAAAGTACCCATCAATCATAGTTAAATATTTATTTAGTTGTACTGGATACTTGATTCAACATTCTGTACCTCTGAAAACTTCTGCTAAGACAAAAGCTAATTTTAACAAGACCATGAAATCTCCTTCTTTGGCTGTTTGTAAGAGAAGAGCAGAGAGTTACTAGCATGGTAAGACTTAATTTCAGTTCAGTTCAGTTGCTCAGTTGTGTCTTACTCTTTGAGACCTCATGGACTGCAGCATATGCCAGACTTCCCTGTCCATCACCAACTCTGGGAGCTTGTTCAAACTCATGTCTATGAAGTCCATAATGCCATCCAGCCATCTCATCCTTTGTCATCCCCTTCTCCTCTTGCCTTCAATCTTTCCCAGCATCGGGGTCTTTTGCAATGAGTCAGTTCTTAATATCAGATGGCCAAAGTATTGGAGCTTCAGCTTCAGCATCAGTCTTCCAATGAATATTCAGGATTGATTTCCTTTAGGATTAACTGGTTGGATCTCCTTGCAGTCCAAGGGACTCTCAAGAGTCTTCTCCAACACCACAGTTCAAAAGCATCAGTTTTTCAATGCTTAGCTTTCTTTATGGTCCAACTCTCACATCCATACATGACTATTGGAAAAACCATAGCTTTGACTATACGGACCTTTGTTGGCAAAGTGCTGTCTCTGCTTTTTAATATGCTGACTAGGTTGGTCTTAGCTTTTCTTCCAAGAAGCAAGTGTCTTTTAATTACATGGCTGCAGTCACCATCTGCAGTGATTTTGGAACCCAAGAAAATAAAGTCTGTCCCTGTTTCCATTGTTTCCCCATCTATTTGCCATCAAGATGGGACCAGATGCCATGATCTTTGGTTTTTGAATGTTGAATTTTAATCCAGCTTTTTCACTCTCCTCTTTCACTTTCATCAAGAGGCTCTTTAGTTCTTCTTCGCTTTCTGCCATAAGAGTGGTGTCATCTGCATGTCTGAAGTGACTGGTATTTCTCCTGGCAATCTTGATTCCAGCTTGTGCTTCACTCAGCCCAGCATTTCTCATGATGTACTGTGCATACATCTGACTCAATGGATATGAGTTTGAGTAAACTCCAGGAGTTGGTGATGGACAGGGAAGCCTGGTGTGCTGCTGTCCATGGGGTCGCAAAGAGTCATACATGACTGAGTGACTGAACTGAACTGAACTGAGCATTTAAGTTAAATAAGCAGGGTTACAATAGACAGCCTTGACTTACTCCTTTTCTAATTTGGAACCAGTCCACTGTTCCATGTCTGGATCTAACTGTTACTTTTTGACCTGCATACAGATTTCTCAGGAGGCAGGTCAGGTGGTCTGATATTCCCATCTCTAAGCATTTTCCACAGTTTGTTGTGATCTACACAGTCAAAGGTTTTGGCATAGTAGATGAAGCAGATGTTTTTCTGGAACTCTCTTGCTTTTTCTATGATCCAGTGGATGTTGGCAACTTGATATCTGGTTCCTCTGTCTTTTCTAAATCCAGCTTGGACATCTGGAAGTTCTTGGTTCACATTCTGTTGAAGCCTGGCTTGGAGAATTTTGAGCACAACTTTGCTTGGATGAGATGAGTGCAATTGTGCAGTAGTTTGAATATTCTTCGGCATTGCCTTTCTTTGGGATTGGAATGAAAACTGACCTTTTCCACGTCCCATGGCCACTGCTGAATTTTCCAAATTCGCTGGCATATTGAGTGCAGCACTTTCACAGCATCATCTTTTAGGATTTGAAATAGCTCAACTGGAATTCCATCACCTCCACTAGCATTGTTCGTAGTGATGCTTCCTAAAGCCCACTTGACTTCGCATTCCAGGATGTATGGCTCTAGGTGAGTGATCACACCATCGTGGTTATCTGGGTCATTAAGATCTTTTTTGTATGGTCATTAAGTTCTTCTGTGTATTCATGCCATCTCTTCTTAATGTCTTCTGCTTCTGTTAGGTCCATACCATTTCTGTCCTTTACTGTGCCTATCTTTGCATGAAATGTTCCCTTGGTATCTCTTATTTTAGAGCAAGTTACCTTAAGGTTCTGCCTTTCTAGCAAAGTTGTTGAGTTGCTAAGTTGTGTCTGACTTTGCAACCCCATGGACTGTAGCCCACCAGGCTCCTCTCTCTATGGGAATGTACTTGTATATTATCTGAGATGTAGCCAAAGAAAGTAAAAGTGATAGTTGCTCAGTTGTGTCTGACTCTGCAACCCCATGGACTATGCTGTCTATGGAATTCTTCAGGTCAGAATACTAGAGTGGGTAGCCTTTCCCTTCTCCAGGGGATCTTCCCAACCCAGGGGTCAAACCCAGGTCTCCTGCACTGCAGGTGGATTCTTTACCAGCTGAGCTACCAGGGAAGCTAGCCAGGATGTGGGTAAATGTTGGTAATACAGCAAAGACAACATAATTTGTTTAACGTAATTAATGTTCTTTATGACATGAAGTTGGTCACATTTTGCAAGTAATTTATATCTCTTGGTTTATGAGATCTGACATGTGTTTCTCAGAGCATATTTATCTATCAGATCTACAACAAGTAATACTCTTTAATTCTTGCTTTCCTTTTTCCAGAGTATTTTTTCCTAATATTTGTAAAGTCAAAAAACAGTATACGTAACCCAGTTTGAGTGGGAAAAGTTTTTCTTTCCCTCAAATGCAATCTAAGAAGAACTGAAAAAATTCTAGATAGTGAGAACGGGCTACTTTTTTAAAGATTAAGATCTATTAGAGCAATGGCACCCCACTCCAGTACTCTTGCCTGGAAAATCCCATGGACAGAGGAGCCTGGTAGGCTGCAGCCCATGGGGTCACGAAGAGTCAGACATGACTGAGCGACTTCACTTTCACTTTTCACTTTCATGCATTGGCGAAGGAAATGGCAACCCACTCCAGTGTTCTTGCCTGGAGAATCCCAGGGACGGGGGAGCCTGGTGGGCTGCTGTCTCTGGGGTTGCACAGAGTCGGACATGACTGAAGTGACTTAGCGGCAGCAGCAGCAGAAATATTTTTGTAAAGCCACTTGGAATTTTAGTTTTTTCTTTACTTAAAAAATCCCCCTCCCTCCATTTTTCATAAACCTACCTAAAGCACTCTGGATCAACTCAAGTACTTTCTAGGAAAACTATGTTGGTGATGAGACCATGAACACTGTGAAGTTTATTACACAGTTTCCATTTTAAGCTTTTATAGTCTTTAATCTATTTATGATTTTGGTCATACAATGTGGCATGTGGGAACTTGGTTTCCCAACCGGGGATCAAACCCATGTCCCCTGCAGTGGAAGCATGGAGTCTAAACCTCTGGACCACCAGGGAATTCCTTGAAGTCTTTAAAAATATACTTTTTGTCCCCCTGCTAATTCTGATCCTATAGCATGCATGGGATAAAATGTTGCTCCAGTTTAACTGGTTTGAAAGTGAATGATATTAACTATCTGTGGACAAGCTCTTACCGTTCTGAACATCCAACACATGATGCTTATTTAATGTCCAGCCGCCCATATTGGAAGCATCCAGTTCGTAGCCTTGCAAAATGGCAGTCCTCTTCTCCCACAGAGTCAGGTCCAAACACGACTCATATTCGTATCCCACTGACACTGGAATCAGAACAAATCATGGTTCATCTTCCCAGCCGCAGGCAGAAATGCAATTTATTTTATTATCTTGATAAAACTGCTTTTTTCACAGATGTGCTCTGGAGATCATATTTCCACTTATTTGTGAACAGAGTTTATTTTTTATATGAGAAGATTTGATCATATAAAAGGTGGTTTTTGAAAAAAAAAATGATCTCCAAATATTATTTTTGTATTGACTTAATAGAAAACTAGTATTTTTCCCTACACCACTTTTTCACAAAGGGTCCATAGTACAAAATGAAGCTCAGGTTGAGCAACTGGGGAAGTCATTAGTTAGATTGATAAATCAGCCCCAAATGTGATCAGACAATAACAACAAAAAGCACTATTTACTATCTGAATAATCAGAGATGCTTAGTCTCCAGGAGTATTAAGCTATGGAAAATATTTATGCTAAGTAAGATTTAATAGAGCAAACAAAGATAGCCAGGTTACAACATTATATTCACATGCTCTTATCAGGAATAAACAATAAAATTAGCAGCAGATTAATAGGAACAAGTCTCAAAAGGAAAACTTCAGAGGTCACAATGAAGCATGGATTTTAAAATTTAGAACAAAGTGAAGGGAGAAGAGGCAATTATCTGATCTGAACAAATTCCAGTCTAAATTACATATTAATTTCAAGATAAAATGCCTACTGTATTTTCAGGTAACATGTTTTCCTTTCGTTTTTGGTATTCTGAGCCTGAGCCTGGAGCCACAGTATGCATATCTCAACAGATCAAACTCTGATTGCATTGTCCCCTCATGTGGCGAAACAACTGGTTTGATGGTTCATGAATATCATCCTGCTGAAGTGACTGGTCCTTCCAGTCAGAAGAGCTGAAATAATTTTTGGACATAAATGTTGTCTGATGTCATGTTAAAATATCATTATGACTTGAAACTACATGTTGTTAGATACTGAAAATGTAAAAAAGGTTAATGAAAATTGAGATAAAATTATAAAGGAAAGAAGAAAATGAAAAAAGGAAGGGACATGATGAGGAAGAAAAACATGAAAAAAAGGATATGAAAACCTGAAATTTCACATTCATCATATGGAATCACATTCCTTTTTCTTATGGTAGATCTAAACCAACCATTTACAACCTTTCTAGGCAACCTTACTGGCATCCTCTCTGCTTATCCACGGATTTTCTTGGATTGTAATGAATTTCATGTTAATTCTGAGTTCAAGACAGTGTTTTTGGTGCTGAATATAATACATTTACAAGGGACTTACCAACAGCTTCAGACAGACCATAGACCTTTTGATTATATGCATCTGTTTTATCCCATATAAACGTATAGGCCAAGTTTGGTGATGCAGGAAACCACTTTTGAAAGAGTCTTCCTACGACAGCCACCATCAGATGCACCTTCATTAAATTAAATGGGATAACAGACTGGGTCATGGTGATCTTAAGTACTGACTTATACCCGGCAGCCCTGGAACTCAGGTAGGAAAGTTTCAAGTCTGTTCCTGGAATTGTGGTTTCTTCGTGGAGGACCTAGGTTTCAAAAGAAAGCAGAAGTTGCAAACAGGGATCACGTATGACTATTAGGTAAAATACATTGAAAAGAATGCAGCAAAGCAATTAACAATAAGATAAGATCCTAAAGAGTCACTATCCACAAAGACGCATTTGAGATGTTATCTTATTCAATAATTAAAAATAACGCTGCTGCCAGCTCAATTTTTCTCCTCCTAAAAGCGTCCTGTCATTTATCTTGAATTAATCACAGTTCAGGTGTTACTTCTAATACAGGAAATTTTGTGACTGCTGCATCAGGCTGACATGCACTGCCTTGTTAGTTTATAGTCACCGTGGATTCTCACTAACCCATCTTTCACCCCCGTTGCCCTGGAGAATTAGAGCAGACGTTTGTAAGATGGTTCGCTCAGCACAGAAATATGGCCCAGGCCAAAGATCTGGCCCACGCCAGCTGGCTCATTTCGGGGTTAAACCTACATCTACAGCCTCATCAACTGACTGGTCACAGCCCAGAAAGACAGGAATGGTAACAAAACAGACCAATTCACTTGGGATAAACTGTAGCAAACTCCATATTTATGTTGGAAGGTAATATAACAACAGCACACTCCCATAATTAGTTAAACATTGAGCTTGGACTCATCGCTGATTTTTGATATGATGGTACATGAACTAATATTTTCAAGTTGCATAAATTTCCCCCCAGAGAACAATTAACGTATGTTGAATGTCTGCAAAAGACGCTCGATACACACTGCTTGAATTGAAATGAATGTAAAGAGTTAATATAATTACCTGCCTAAAAATTATCTGTTACAAATTTTAAAAATCATATTCCTAACCCCACAATGTACCCATCAGTGTGACTTGCTCAATGAATACCAATAAATTTATCCTGACATATGCAAAAATACATTATGCCGAAACAGGATTTCAGTATTTTGAAAAAAATCTATGCTATGTTGTATATAAAATAAATCCAAATAATTCAGATTCTACTTGCTAATAGTGCTCCTATTAGTTTGGTTAATAATAATAGCTCTTCTTAGGGTCAGGCTTCCCTGGTGGCTCAGATGGTAAAGAATCCACCTAAAATGCAGGAGACCTGGGTTTGATTCCTGGGTCAGGAAGATCCCCTGGAGAAGGGAATGGCTATCCACTCCAGCATTCTTGCCTAGAAAATCCCATGGACAGAGGAGCCTGGTGGGGTACAGTCCACAGGGTCGCAAAGAGTCAGACATGACTGAGAGACCAACGCTTTCACTTTCACTTGGACTTACTACCTCTTGTGTAATGCACAAGGCTATCTACGCTTAAGAATACACCCCAGGAGCTTATCACCTTCTCTACTAAGAATTAAATAGCATTCTCAAAGGTTTCCTCAGATTGCGCTAGGAATATTCATTGCTGCTGCTGCTGCTGCTAAGTCGCTTCAGTCGCGTCCGACTCTGTGCGACCCCATAGACAGCCCACCAGGCTCCCCCGTCCCTGGGATTCTCCAGGCAAGAACACTGGAGTGGGTTGCCATTTCCTTCTCCAAGGAATATTCATTACTCAGACTTAAAGGACTACCTTTTTGTGTTGGAAAAGTCTTAAAAAAGCGATTCAGGGTTCAGTAGTGTTTCTCTTCCTCCCAACTCCTCTCACATGAAACAGGAATGATGTATGTCTGTCATACAAATGTTAATAACTTAAGTAGGACCCTTTGGTTCAGGGTGAATCATCTTAACAGAACTCACTGTTCCGTATCATTGGGGGTGCAACACTGGTGCCTTAGTTTGAAAGACAGATTCTGTGACTTGGATGGCCCTGAAAATGTAAGTGATTATAACTTAAAGCGTATCATTTATTTCCTCTTAATTTATTTTCAAAATAATTTCACATAAATTTGATAGGTTTCCTATAGATACCTTCATGAATATATACTGTGATCTCCCAGGAGTTAATATCTCTATTTCAAAATATGTTATTCCTAATTTTAATAACTGATTTCTGTCTTTGTCATCATTAGCTTACTTCACTGGAACAAATAATCTGTAATTTAACTCATTAAAACGTGTTTGTCCAAGGTAATTTAATTTGACCAACTATTTTGCACTAGTGGAAAAGCGAATCAAGCCAGAGTGGAAAAACCAACCATTAAGCTGATTGTATGGTTCTTACCGCTTCTTACCCCCAATCACCTTTATCTAAGACACCATCATTTCTCCTACTACTGAGACTGCCTTCTGACTGGTCTCTTTGTTTCAACCCTTGCCCTAAATAGAATATTCTCAGCACAGCAACTGCAACGATCTTTTAAAGAAGCAAATAAGAAACTGTACTTGGTCTGCCTAAAATCCTCTCACAGCTTCCAATTACTCAGTGATCACAGGAAAAGTCCTCATCCTCGCCATGGTCTTCAGTGATCTGAGACATCATCTCCTTCATTTCAGCCACACCTGCCAGCTTCTCTGCCGTTCTGTGAACAGGCCCAGTTTTTGTTCTTCCCCTTCTGTTTGTTCAGTTGCTAAGCTGTATCTGACTCTTTCTGGACCCCATGGACTACAAAGCCTGCTAGGCTACTCTGTCCATGGGATTTCTCAGGCAAGAACACTGAAGTGGGTTGGCATTTCCTCGGATATTGGATCTTCCCAGCCCAGGGATCAAACCCATGTCTCCTGCACTGCAGGCAGATTATTTACACTGAGCCACCAGGGAAGCCTGTTCTTCCCTTGGAGCTTTTGAACTTGCTCTTTGCTCTGCTTGGAATGACCTTCTATTTTCCAGGTTTATTCTTTCTCTTCTCAAAGTTTCTGCTGAAGTGTAATCTCATCAAAGAGATCTTCTGGGACCATGCTATATAAAACTGCAATTCCATCCACTTTACCCTGCTTTATTATTTTAATTAAGTCTTATTCACAACTTGACATATATTTGTTTGTTTTCAGTCTCTCTGTGTAAATTGGCAAACTTCTTGGAAGCAGGTACTTCATCTGATTGGTATACTGCTTTGTTTCTTTATAAGAGCGCCTGGTGCAGAACAGGGATTTCAATAAATATTTGAAGAATAAACGCGGCCAAGCTGTTCAGTGCTGTTGTATTTTAAAGACCACATGTTTTTACTCAGCTGTTTACATATGAAGTCCATTATCGCTGTACTTAATGTCCTGCCTTTAAGATCTGAAAGTTATTTCTAATTGGAAACATACAGGAAGGAAAACAATCCCCTGATATTTCAGCAGACAAAAATGAATAGTGCAAACATGGTTTAAAACTTATATAATTTTTTCCCTGTGAAAAATATGGCTTTACGAACTACATCATTAACCCTATATTATTAGGGTTTAAGACATGATACCATGTTTTAAAAATATTGTGAGAAAATCAATGAACATTTTTTATGGAGATTCATCTGTTCTAACGTATCTTCTGCTTACAATAATAATTAAACAGTAAAACATTGAGAATAATGACCACGTACAGTAGCACTTGGTATAATGTCAGTTAGGAGGTCAGATACATGGCAGGCACTAAAAGCCTTTTCCAATGAATGAATCAATGAGCAAAGACATTACTAGCTGTTGCACTTAAAGCTGTTTTCCCATCTGGCTACAGCTAATAAATAGACACAGATGAATCTTGAAGAAGAAGTATTTTGAACAGATCTTTAAGAAATAGATATCCTAATATAATAACTCTTATTTACTACACACACACATACACACCCCACATTCTACATGTCATTCCAGAGGATTACTTAGGCTAGCACTGAAATTCTGTAATCCTTTAAAAAAAATTCTTTGGAAACCATGTGATCTGAAAATGGTTTACTGCAAAGCACTGCCGGCTACAATAGTCTACCTGTGTCTCGGGAATAATGGGACTGTCTTCAGGAGACGATCTAAAAAAGGTGGATAAAGGCGAGGACACGATGATAGGACTGGGCCTCACAAAGCCACTCAGATCACAGCTGGGAATGTCGTTTTCTTCTTTCTTCATGACAAGGGTATCCATCACATAAAAGACATTCCATGGAATCCACACAGTGTGATACTGGGTGAGGAACGGGGATCGTTCAAACACCAACGTCAGAGAAGCTCCGCCATTTGCCACCAAGTCAAACCTAGGAAAACACAAGACATATTTAGTGAACTATCTGGATCTTGTGTAACTGTCAACGCTCGCCTCCTTAAATCAATATGCTTTATAAGAAAGACCTTTTTCTCTCAACTTTTACATGAAATAGTTTAAAATCTATGAGAATATTAAAAGAATTATACAATGACCATCCATATATCCTTCAGTTCAGTTCAGTCGCTCAGTCGTGTCCAACTCTTTGTGACCCCATGGACTGCAGCATGCCAGGCTTCCCTGTCCATCACCAATTCTTGGAGTTTACTGCAACGCACGCATATATCCTTAACCTAGATTAACTAACTTACTAACATTTGTACAAGCTTGCTTTATCTATCCACTCCTTTTCTAGAACCATCTGAACTACAAAGTCTCACTCTCAAATATTTCAACATGGGGGCTTCCCTGGCGGTCCAGTGGTTAAGACTCTGCCTTCCAATGCAGGGGGGCACTTGTTCGATCTCTGGTCTGGGAACAAAGGTCCTGTGTGCTGTGGGGTGTGACCAAAAATTACAAAAATTTTTTTTCAAAATGAATCTTCTGAGACAAAGAAAGAACATTCTCCTATAAAACCACAATACTTTTATTATGCCTTAGAAAATGAGATCAACTTTTAAAACCTACATGAATATATAACTTTAAATTTTTGCCACCACGTACTGTCACAGATCTCTGATCTAAAGGTTGTTGCGTTTTCAGACTAAAAGGGACATTAAAGCATCATGCCTGGTAATTAAAAAAAAAAAGCCTAGTCTTTATACTCTTTATACTTAAAATACTTCAAAGAAATATAGGGTGCTGGAACTAACTTACATTCCGTCCTGGCGGGTAATAGTATATCCGTACTCTGGATAATGGAAAAATGAGACATTCACTCCAATAAGTGGAGTTCCATCAGCAGTCAGCACTTGGCCTCTGATGACGGACGCTAGGCTATGAGAAAAGTAGAAGAATTAGACTGAACATTTATCTCCTCAGACAAACATTATCATGATGTAGAGATAATTCAACCCAAGGATAAAATAACAGTATCATAAGGCACTTGTATTCACAAAAACCAGACTGGAAACACTCCCAAGACGGTGTTCCTTATAATTCACCGCAATCCACATTCTTGAAATACCTGGTGTTTACCCTGTGTTTTAATTCACTGCAATCTGGGTTTTGGAGAGTTATCAAGACCAATAATTTAGAGATGAATTTTTTAAATTATAAACTGTGCGTTTTTTCGTAAGTCATATATCTGGTGCTTGCATGAAGGAAAGTATACTTTCCAATTAATTCCAAGGCAATCCGGAAACCCGCAGGGACCGAGAAGTACAAGATTTAAGGGGGCAATGAGGAACATTTGTGCAACAACTTTTAATCAACTGCTGGGTCTAACTGCATTAATGCTGTTAAATTGCTGCAGACCCAGGAGTTCTGGTGTAAATCATCTTCTTTTGCTCAGTGAGACACAAGACACCTGCTTTCACTTACTGGTTTATTTTCAAGTCATTACTGCTCTGCAAAGCACCAGGCCAACAGCTCATGCAATCTTACTGCCATGCTGTTAGCAGTTCCATTACATTAATTCATAATTTATATTATTTAGTGAGCTCAGCTTAAAAAAAAGTGCACTCCTCTTTTGCCTTTTGGGGTCTTTTCATTGCTTCTTTTGAAACACTTCCAACTGTGCTAAGAAAATCAACCAGTTAAATGAGGATTTATTGACTCCTTAATGGGATGTCCTGTTATGCTTCCGGTACTGAAATTGACAAAGTATGTGAACTGTGTCAAAAATGCTTGAAACATGAAGTTTGGTGAAGGATGTGCCGAACGATGAAAAACTACATTTTAAAAAAGGCACTTTCCTCAAATTTGCAGTCATCAGCATTTTATATTAAGGGCTTATAACTGTTGATAATATCATTACGAATCTATGTAAGGAAAAGTGTATTAACCTCTTATTGAAAGGACTTTCTCCAGGTATGACGTGGGTGCTATCAGATCCTATGAGAAAACTGATGCGGTCATAGAAGGATTTGGCAGCTTGCTGAGATGGTGACTGTAAGCTTTGGCTAATGATATCTTGGGGGTCAGGCAGTCCCCGACAGTAAGGCTGATTTTGGCAGGAACTCTGTAAACAGCAATCAGGATCCATGCAGTCAATAAGTCCATCTGTAGAGAGAGATGTAAACCAGTTAGAAAATTCCTCTTTTTTCGGCCATGATGCAGAATAAGTTTTGTTTGTTGACTGGCTATTTTTTTTCACATTCAACTATTTGTTCCTCCTATCTAACAGTAATTTCTGGCATCCTTTTTGAAATCAAATACAATAGCTACAGTTGCTTTCATAGACAGTAAATGTTTGCAATGGAGATGACTGAAAAGAATTATATAATGTTGGTTCTGAATAAAAAATAAATGACTGTTTAGAACAATGTATTACAGGCAGATCTCATTTTATTGCCCTTGGCAGATGTTGAGGTTTTTCTTTTTTAACAAATCAGAGGTTTGTGGCAACACTGCATGGAGCAAGTCTATTGGTGCCATTTTTTCAAACAGCATCTGCTCACTTTGTGTCTCTGTTACATTCTGGTAATTCTTGTGATTTTCCACTTTTGCATTATTATTGTATTTGTGATGGTGATCAGTGAACTCTGGTGTTACTGTTGTAATTGTTTTAAGGTGCCACTAACCGCGCCAGAATACGGTGCACTTGGACAACTACTGTGTGTGTAGACCGCTCCACTGACTAAAAACTACTGTGTGTGTGCAAACCACTCCATCGACTGATAATACTGTGTGTGTGCAAACCATTCCATCGACTGATAATACTGTGTGTGTGCAAACCACTCCATCGACTGATAATACTGTGTGTGTGCAAACCACTCCATCGACTGATAATACTGTGTGTGTGCAAACCATTCCATCGACTGATAATACTGTGTGTGTGCAAACCACTCCATCGACTGATAATACTGTGTGTGTGCAAACCACTCCATCGACTGATAATACTGTGTGTGTGCAAACCATTCCATCGACTGATAATACTGTGTGTGTGCAAACCATTCCATCGACTGATAATACTGTGTGTGTGCAAACCACTCCATCGACTGATAATACTGTGTGTGTGCAAACCACTCCATCGACTGATAATACTGTGTGTGTGCAAACCATTCCATCGACTGATAATACTGTGTGTGTGCAAACCACTCCACTGGCTGATAATACTGTGTGTATGCAAACCATTCCATCGACTGATAATACTGGGTGTGCAGACCGTTCCACTGACCGACAATACTGTGTGTGTAGACCGCTCCACTGACTGATAATACTGGGTGTGCAGACCACTCCACTGACTGATAATACTGTGTGTGTGCAGAGCGCTCCACTGACTAATACTGTGTGTGTGCAGACCACGCCACTGACTGATAATACTGTGTGTGTGCAGACCGCTCCACTGACTGGCTGTTCTCCCACCTAAAATTTGGGAAAAGGTCCGAAAATGGAAGTCTGTGAAATACTAATACAAATTAACATATAATAGATGAGATGAGCCAGTCACCTTTCAAGGAAATCATTTTCCCAAGGATGGTAAACATTAGTTGCTCAGTTGTACCCTACTCTTGGTGACCCCATGGACTGTATCCTGCCAGACTCTTCTGTCCATGGGGATTCTCCAGGCAAGAATTACGGGAGTGGTAGCCATTTCCTTTTCCAGGGGATCTTCCTGACCCAGGGATCGAACCTGGGTCTCTTGCATTGCAGGTAGATTCTTTACTGTCTGAGCCACCATGGAAGCCCAAGGATGGTAAAGTATATTTCAAATATAATTAAGTCATTTCTCAAAATTTAAACTGGAACCTGAGCTCTATTAATATGCCTCCTGTAAAATGAAGATGTTAATAAAAATATGGGTAATGTAAATAAGCTATAATATTGAAAATGATAAGAAATCTATCACTCAAAATTGACCTACAGGTGTTGGTGACATAAAAAGAATAAAGGTTAGAATCTTCCCGAGCCTTCTCCAGGAACATCAAAAGGAAACCATATTCAATGGGCCATGTAAGAATTTTGTTTGAAACATATAAACCATCCCATTAGCAGATAAGAGTGTTAGGATAATGGTTTCATGACATTTATTCTTTAAGGTCATTTTTCAGTGACCAGTTGATATGTGAATTTTGATCTGTTTGGCTACTACATTTCTCAGTACAGATTAATAAAAACAGTTTCTGCAGACTTTAATCATCATTGGGAGAATGGACAAAATAATTGCTGCTGCTGCTGCTGCTAAGTCGCTTCAGTCGTGTCCGACTCTGTGAGACACCATAGACGGCAGCCCACCAGGCTCCCCGTCCCTGGGATTCTCTAGGCAAGCACACTGGAGTGGGTTGCCATTTCCTTCTCCAATGCAGGAAAGTGAAAAGTGAAAGTGAAGGCGCTCAGTCGTGTCTGACTCTTAGCGACCCCATGGACTGCAGCCCACCAGGCTTCTCCGTCCATGGGATTTTCTAGGCAAGAGTACTGGAGTGGGGTGCCATTTCCTTCTCCGGGACAAAATCATTAGAAAATCTTAAAACCTAAGTTTCAGGTCTCAGCGTGACTTTATTATGGCAAACTCAGCTGAAAATATCTGGTTGACCAATGTTTTATTTACACAGGTGTTTTGAAAACGTTTATTAAAAAAAAATACACTAGGTTTTTTTTTCTTTTTTGCTTTAGGCTACTCTTATTAATAGAACATACGCTTGCCCATTCATTATCTGAAAGCAAACTGAGACAAAATAAAACAGACTAAGTTGAATCATATTGCCCAGTCTATAAGTAGGTCAACAACAACACAGATAAGGTAAGAAACAGATGAGTGGCCTGGCTCAGTGTCCTTCAATCATTTTACCCACCTGAAAAAGAATGTTGTGAACACCTGTGGTTTCTTCTAACACTCATTCTCCTTTCTTTGGAGCTACTCTGAATTTTCATTTGGACAGCCAGTCCTCCTCAACTTTCGGTTTATGTGCTTATCTCCCTTTGTGTTTGGTTCAGAAATGGACATGGGACCTAATCTGTCAAACTGGACTGAACTTCAGGAACTATCTAAAAAGCCATCCCTCCCCACCCTCATCCCTCCAGGCTTGGAGCTGTCAGGCTGTGAGGTTAGGGTTATCCCAGCTCCCTGGCTGCCACTACGTTAGAACCTGTCTCAGAAAGGAGCCTTCCCAGAAGAGTCAAAGTGAAGAGCTGGAGAGAAAAAACTAAAACGTCACAGTGACATCTTTGGGGCTTTTGCAATAAGCTGCATCTGACCTGGGCTTCATGGGGTCGCAAAGAGTCAGATACGACTGAGCGACTGAACTGAACTGAACTGACCTGACCTGGGCTTTTCAGTTCTAGAAGTCAAAGTGCTGCCTTCTTTCTTAAGCCTGTTTGGGCTGGCTTTTCTGTCACTTAAAACTGAAAGAGATGTAGCTTATCCAGAGACATTAACTAAAAATTTCACTATTTCCCATATAGTTGAAAAAAAGAGCTTAATAAGCATTAGAATTAAATGTATGATGCTGAACTCTTTTGCATGACTATTTTAACTTTTTGACACCGTAATTTTTATACACATGAAAATGTATGAGTCTGAATTTCTGATAAGCAGATCTTATAGTTTCTTTATTATAGCTACATTTTCATGTGTATGTCTGTTACAGTTCTAAAAAATGGATTGTTAATTATTTGAAAGCACATATCTATTCTGTGACAAAAATTCAAAATCATGTTTTAAGAAAATCAAATGAAACTGAGCTTTGAAATTTCAGAGAAATTTATCAAAATATTGCTTTTTTAACCAAAAGGCCACAAAGATGAAAAATGTCTAAATATTTCTCAATATTTCTAGTGGAAGAAAGATGAAACTATGCTAGAGGCTTATTTTTCATGAGGATATGTTATAATATGCAATATACTGCATTTTTTCTCCATCTGTCTCAAAGACACAGAAGCGTAAGTTATTAAGACTCAGATTTTTAAAGTAGCAGATGATTGACCTATTGCACCCAAATAATTTTAGCTTCAAAAAAACAATTAAAAAATTCTTTTAGTAACAATTCATGATTTATAATCTCAACCTCATGAAGGTTGAGACTTCATGAGGAATCTTTAGTATGTTTTATAATTTAAGCTTCCCTGGTGGCTCAGCTAGTAAAGAAACCATTTGCCAATGAAGGAGACACAAGAGACATGGGTTCAGTCACCAGGTTGCGAAGATCCCTTGGAGAAGGAAATGCAAACCCACTCCAGTATTCTTGCCTGGAAAATTCCACGGACAGAGGAACCTGGTGGTCTACAGTGCATGGGGTTGCAAAGAGTTGGACACGACTGAGCACGCACACACACGTGTATACGTGTGTATATATATGTATATGTATATATATATACGTGTGTGTGTGTGTGTGTGTATGTGTATGTGTATATTTAAGAGTTCTTACTCCATGGATTTAGAATGAGTATGCTTGGGAGAGTAATTCCATATAAATATTTGATATTCTTGCAAATTTTTCCCTTACATTCATTTTTTAGACATAACTAGAAAGTGAAACCTCCAAAGGTTACATTTTATCTCCATTAACCTGGTAAATTAAGGGTTAAATCCCCCCTCCTTCGGTCCCCCATAATACTCCCTGAATGCCTTCCTTTAGGCACTATATGGTACAGTTGCCAAACAGGAATGCTCAAATCTCATCATTCATCTTTGTTAGTTTATAAAAACCAAATGTGCATCTGGCATGTGGTCTGCAGGTCATAAAACTGCATGAGATTGACACCTTCTGAACTAATCAGTTGGAAATGCATTTTTACAAGCCTCTCTGCTAACATCAATCAGAGACAGAATCTCATTTTCAACAGCCAAGATGCAGGGACGCATGGTTTGTTATTTTTCTGCAGAGTTTATCAGTAACTTGCCCAAGCAAGTGACGGATGCTTATGAATCTGGCTTCCTATAACTTGAGAAAACATTTTTCATTCTTTGCCTATATTCACATAGCTAGGGCTATCTAGTACCACTAAAGTTGATTATCCACTTGCCCAAATGTCTATTGTAGTAAAATTGACTTCGTAGATGAGCTTCTTAAAATCATCGACATTCCATTTTAGTCTCAGGAATATGAGGTTGGCTTAAATTGGTATTGGCGTAGAAACCGTATCTAATAGAATTAATCATAAAAAAGACCTAAAGAAACTCAGAAATGTTCAAAACCCACTGAATAACAACTTCAATGATCAGTTAAGAGCCTTTCTTTCTCCAGGTTAGGCTTTGCAATATAGGTGGTATTTTGATATAAAGTAGACAATATAGTTTATGCTTCCTTCCACTTAATCCTCAGTATTATTGCTCTAGTTATTTAAAAATATGCTCTCATCTTTCCTAGGACTTTCATTGGTTTGTAACAGTGGTTGGCAAACTTACTTTGTAAAGGACCAGATAAAAAATATTTCAGGTTTTATGGGCCATATAGTCCCTGCTACAAGTATTTAACTCTGCCTTGATGAACTGATAGCTCTAAAGCAGCCAGAGACAATATGTAAATAAGTGGGTGTGACTATGTCTCAATAAAACTTTATTTACAAAAACAAGCTTTGGCCCAGAGGTCATAATTTGTCAACCTTTAGTCTTGCTTTTAAGTTTCTACCCTGCCCTGTTTCCTTTGTCTTTAAATCATTATTTTTTTTTTCTGGTAAAGTTAAACAATGCACATTTTACTAGATTATTAAAACATCTGACTCCATCATTTCCTAATTTACACTCTATGCTGACTTTGACCTGCTTGTCAAAACTCTCACTTCTGTCTTTTAAGCAGCTATGGATAGTTTAACATTTTTTTCAAAACCTTGATATACTAACTGGATAAAAAGTCATGAATTTCCTTTGAATGAATTTTCATCTTCATTCTAAAGGTAATTAAAGCTCTTACCCACAGTATTTGGAAGTCTTTCTCCCTCATTCCAAGCTGGAGGTAGAGGTAGAAATTCTTTAAAAAATTAAAAAAATATATATTTAATTTTATTTTTAAAAAGTGTCACGGCTGCTCGGCTGTGTCAGACTTTTTGTGATCCCATGCACTGCTGCCTACCAGGCTCCTCTGTCCATGGAATTTTTTAGGCAAGAATACTGGAGTGGTTGCCATTTCCTTCTCCGGGGGATCCCTTCTTCCGGACCCAGGGATCAAACCCGCATCTCCTGTGTTTCCAGCACTGGCAGGTGGACTCTTTACCACAGGCAGTACCTGGGAAGCGCCACCTCCCCACTCCCCGCCCCCCTGCAAATATATCTTTATGTTTCTTCTTGGCTGCACAGCGTGGTTTGTGGGATCTTAGTTCCCTGAACAGGTATGGAACCTCAGCCCCCTGCAGTGGAAGCACAGTCCTGGACCACCAGGGAACTCCCAAGGTAGGATACCTGATGCAGTATTTTATCTCTGGATTTTAGAATCTTCAAAGGGCACAGGTATACCTTTTGTTTCTCTTTTGGGTCACCATTCTGTAACATACATGAAATTCATTTGCTTATTACTGAATCTGAATCATGTTTGGTTTTGCGTATGTTCCTGGTTTGTCTGATTAACAGACTTTTCCTCCTGGTTTGCATCATTTCAATCGTAATGACCCCAGGCTGTTTATTCTCCTGAATTCCCAATCCACAACCTGCCTTGTAGATATTTCCACTTGGATATTACACAGGCATCGAAAACTTAACATGTGGAAAAGGCAACATACATGATTTTCTCTGGACAGACCACTTTCTCTGCATTTCTTACTTCAATGAATGGCTCCGCTATCCACTCACCCAGGTTCTCAAAGTAGAAACCTGAACGTCGTCCTTCACTCCTCTCCTCCCTTTTTCTCTGCACCTAATCAATGGCCAGCTCCTCCTTTTCCCTACCCCAAACATGTCCTAAGTCAGCTTTATTTTTATTTCACTGAAAAGACCCTTCAGGCTACCATGGTCACCTCTTCACAAGATCTCAACAAGAGCTTGGTTTCCCAGGCTCCAGTCTTGTCCCAGCTATTCATTCTCGACACTTCTGTCAGAGTACTCTTGGCAGAAATCAAATGTGATTATTTCACTTCTCTAGGTAAAATGCTTCCTTTAATTGGTCCCTGCTGCTTTCTGAGTAGTTAGAACTCCTTAACATGGCTTATGAGACCTTTGTGATTATTATTTCCTCTGCTGGAGACCTCTCACTGCTCTTATCCCGGCTCCCTCCCCAATTCCTTTAGCAATCAGCTCAGACACCGGTCTCACCAAGTTCCTTGAGGGCCAATCTAGTCCACTGTTGTGGCTCCCAGAATTTAGGACATATTCTTTTTGGCACTGAGCACGCATACAAAAATTTTGCTGAACAAAGTGAAGAATAAATTCAGTTCCTAGAGATTATGAGATCAAAACAGGCCAAAAGGATGTCTTAAAAGCACAGCAGATTTTTAGGTGTTTTTTTTTTTTTTTTCCCAGGAACCACCATACTGTCCTCCATTGTGGCTAGGCCAATCTGCAATCCCATCAGTGTAGGAGGGTTCCCTTCTCTCCACACCCTCTCCAGCATCTATTGCTTGGAGATTTTTTGATGATGGCCATTCTTTACAACAGATAACCAACAAGGACCCACTGTATAGCACAGGAAACTCTGCTCCAGGTTATGTGGCAGCCTGGGAGTTTGGGGTGAATGGACAGATGTATATGTATGGCCGGGTCGCTTTGTTGTACATCTGAAACTATAACCACCTTGTTCATCGGCTATACTCTAACATAAAATAAAAAGTTACAGAGACACACACTGCTTTCTTTCATCACCATTTTCCTGTCCTCAGATACTCATGCTAATCCTTGAATTCCTTTTTCTTTTTTACTCTAATAGGTACTTTTACATGTTCTTGATAAGTTGGACATTAGGCAATCCATACAATTGTAAAAAGTATTAAAAGAAATTATATGAAATACTACATATAATCTCAAAAGGGCAAGGCCTTATGTACTCATAAAGACAGATAATCCCAAATTCAGGAAGGAAAAGTTAAACCTTATAAACATTTGCCTTGTAAAAGCTTATCATCTGAAAACTTCTGCATGATGAAAGATGCCATAAACAAGGTTAAAAGATAATGAAAACTTGAGGTAAATTATCTACAACACACTTCATAAAGAGCTGATAAGTAGAATATATTTTTAAAAAATCCTTAAAATTAAAAAGGAAAAGTCAAAAAACTCCATAGAAAAAAAATGGTCAAGAGAAATAAATAAGCAACCAGAAAAAGAAGAAACACAGTCAAGGAGCATATATAAAGATCATCAATCTAACTCGTAATTAGGGAAATGCAAATGAAAACAATAAAAATGGAATCATTTCCACCCAGCAGACAAAATTCATATTTTTCATTTTGTTGGACAATTTTGCTTATGCACAATGATTATGTACAGACTATGAACATGGGGAAAATAAACACACTCCTACCCATGAAGTGTACAGTGGTGAAACTTAGTGTGAGGCAATTTGGCAGCAGCTACCAGAATTAAATTTAAAGCACCCTGTGACCCAGCAATTTCATTTCTACAAATCTGTTCCAAAGAAATATGTGTACATTTACACAAAGATTTATATGCAGATAAACACACATATACCCACACACAGATTCCCTACAGATCTGCCTTTATACCAAGAGCAAAAAAATAAGAAACAACTAAATGATTATTAATGGAGTAGTGGTAGAATTAATCAGGACATCTGTGCTTCTGTTATAAAGTAGGAGACAGACCTACACGTACTGACATGAAAAAAATCTCTTTGGCAGAATCAAATTTAGAACAGTACCTATCCTGTTCTCGTTTAAAGACATTAAGTGTGCGTCTAAGCTCACTGAGGAGGCGTAGAGACCCGCACTCTGAGTTGTTGACAGTGGTGATCTTGACAATTTGTTGTTGTTCAGCTGCTAAGTCATGCCCGACTCTTGCGACCCCAAGGTCTGTCTGCAGCACACCAGGCTTTCCTGTCTTCACCATCTGCTGGAGCTTGCTCAAACTCATGTCCATTGAGTCAGTGATGTCATCCAACTGTCTTGTCCTCTGTCGCCCCTTTCTCCTCCTGCCCTCAATCTTTCCCAGCACTGTGTGTGGCTGCTAGTAATAATCCTGCCCAAGAATGCAGAGGTTCTTAACCCGGAGAAAGGGGACACTGTCTAAAGAGGTTCTGGACAATGCTCTTTGTTGTTCTAAAGCTTGCAGTGGCAGTGAATGGTAATGGGTATAAAATATAGGGAAGACTGTTAGTTTCAGCCTGTGTGAATATTTTTCCTCTCCTAAAACTCATTCAAAAACAGTGGTCAAACCCCATGCTTCTGAAAGCAAAGGTGGACTTCTCTTTTCTAGAATGGGATTCTCCTGGGATCTAAAACTTCTGTGGATAATAAAAGGGTTCAGTTCAGTTCAGTCGCTCAGTCGTGTCCGACTCTTTGCAACCCCATGAATCGCAGCACGCCAGGCCTCCCTATCCATCACCAACTCCCGGAGTTCACTCAGACTCACGTCCATCAAGTTGGTGATGCCATCCAGCCATCTCATCCTCTGTCATCCCCTTCTCCTCTTGCCCCCAATCCCTCCCAGCATCAGAGTCTTTTCCAATGAGTCAACTCTTCGCATGAGGTGGCCAAAGTACTGGAGTTTCAGCTTTAGCATCATTCCTTCCAAAGAACACCCAGGACTGATCTCCTTCAGAATGGACTGGTTGGATCTCCTTGCAGCCCAAGGGACTCTCAAGAGTCTTCTCCAACACCACAGTTCAAAAGCATCAATTCTTTGGCGCTCAGGGTTCAAAGTAACCTAAATCTCCCCGCTGAATGTATGCTAACTCGCTTCAGTCGTGTCTGACTCTTTACGACCCTATGGACTAGTCCTCTAGGCTCCTCTGCCCATGTGATTCTTCAGGCAAGAATACTGGAGTGGATTGCCATGCCCTCCTCCAGGGGATCTTCCTGACCCAGGGATTGAACCCGTGTCTCCTGCATTGCAGGGGAATTCTTTACTGCTGAGCCACCTGGGAAGCCCCTCTCCTCTGCAGTAGGATCTCACGGAGTCTTTCAAAAAAAAAGTAATTTCCCCCCAAATCATCTGCCAGGATAATGTATTTCAAGGCTCTGATACTGAGTGCCACTCTTCATTCTGACATCTGGATTCTTTTTAAGAAGTACCCAGGAACTCTTATGGGCTTACCTTGTGGCTCAGCTGGTAAACAATCTGACTGCAATGAGGGAGACCTGGGTTCGATCCCTGGGTTGGGAAGATCCCCTGGAAAAGGGAAAGGCTACCCACTCTAGTATTCTGGCCTGGAGAATTCCATTTGACTGTATAGTCCATGTGGTCACAAAGAGTCAGATACGACTGAGCGATTTTCACTTTCAGAACTCATAATTTCCTCCCTTCTCTTCCTCCTTCCTTCCCTCTCTTCCTTCCTTTTTTTGTTCTTTTTTAAACCATTCCCCTTCTGATTTTTTTTCTATTTTATTTAACTTTTCTTTTTTTAAAAATATATTCTGGAGAACACAACCATCTCATCCTCCTGCTAGAACTTTTTATAAATGTATTTTCAAATGTTTCCTTATTTTCATTTGGAAATCTCCAAACTTAGACTGCCTCTGTCCATTCATCACATTCATTCTGACGCTTACATTAAAATATCATTCATCATTTCCCTCTTCTTTGTCATTTCTAGCACACACACCTGCTTGCTTCTGCAGTTTGAATCTTCTATTTGTATTTTTCTTCCTCCCTCTCTCAGTACTGTTTTTTCATTTCTAAATAACCTCAGTTGAATTGTGCTTCTTTTTTCTACTATGATCAGACTCTGCTGCTGCTGCTGCTAAGTCGCTTCAGTCGTGTCCGACTCTGTGCGACCCCATAGATGGCAGCCCACCAGGTTCCCCCGTCCCTGGGATTCTCCAGGCAAGAACACTGGAGTGGGTTGCCATTTCCTTCTCCAATGTATGAAAGTAAAAAGTGAAAGTGAAGTCGCTCAGTCATGTCCGACTCTTCTCGACCCCATGGGCTGCAGCCTACCAGGCTCCTCCGTCCATGGGATTTTCCAGGCTCTAAAGGTATTAAAAAAAACCTGTTTGAGGTATATCTTCCTGGCATATCCCCACAAAGTAATATTAATAACTCTGAAGGACAAAGAATAACTCCATGTACTTAAAAGTAAGAGGCATCATTCCTGGCAGGATTTATATTCTGACATTCTACCATCTTGCACAGAATTTAGGAAGAGGTTTAAGTCATTCTTGGGCCTTCCACCATCCAATCTGCAGAAGAAGACTTGCCTCTTATGCCTCAGGTATCCATAGGGGAGCTGTCTATTTGAGGACCGGACAGGAAAGCAAGATGTCAAAGGGAGCTCTGACCACATCTCTCTAATGAGAAGAACGATAGGAACATGGCAGCCACTGCCACAGATTACGTATTTTGGAGAAATCAGCTCATTCATGAGTATCTACCTTGAGTTTCTATAAAGGTAAGAGTTGTCTCTGGCAAGCTGTTGCATGTTGATGCTCGCACTGTGGGACCACCATATGGGGAGCTATTGAAGTCAAGACACTCCCTATCGAATGCGAGTCTTAGCAGTGTGACCAGGCGAAAGCAATGGTGCTTTCTCAAGTATTGGGGGAGCTGGAGAGCTGCCTTGTCAGGCTGGGGCGTGGAAAGCATGCCAGAGACGCCAGCACTGACTTTCCTGTTCTCAAGTAAGAGGGGAGCAAACTCCTGGAGGCAGTAAAGGTGGGCTACAGTCCATGGGGTCGCAGAGAGTTGAACACAAGTTAGTGGCTGAACCACAACAAAGTAAGAGGGCTGGAATTTGGAGGGAAGGAAGGAGAGAGAATAGAAGAAAGTAACAGAACTCTACTAGCCATATGAAATGGTTATAATAAAACGAAACGGTATTGATGGCTATTCATATTCTGATAGAATAATCTGTTTTTCTGCCCACCCACCATCCTTGGGAAAAAAAAAAAAAGGTGAAAGTAAAAGTGTTAGTTGCTCAGTTGTGTTCAATTCTTTGCGACCCATGGACTGTAGCCCTCCAGGCTCCTCTGTCCATGGAATTCTCCAGGCCAGAACACTGGAGTGGGTAGCCATTTCCTTCTTCAGGGGATCTTCCCTACCTGGGGATCAAACCTGGGTCTCCTGCATTGCAGGCAGATTCTTTACCATCTGAGAGACCACGGAAGCTTCTATCATTCTTACCCGGAGATAGAACTTTTCTGCCACTAGTAAGCAACTTTCTCTCTCTATCTCTTTCTCTCTCTGTGCATGTGTGGTCTGTAAAGTTCTTAGAGTTGTGCTCTACAAATTTGCTCAGACTAGACTATGAAGCATTTAATTTTTGATTCAAGTCAAATCAACCTCTTCATTTTCTCCTTTTTTAGTTGCTTAATATGTTAAATGAAACTACTTAGCAACTTTCTGGCTAATTCACTATTTTTGACACCAAATGCAGATAACGTATCTATCATGGCACAGCTGCCACACGTCACAGAATTTCAACTATAGTCCTTATTTTAAATGTTCTGTTTTACTGTCCTCATCTAATGGTAATGGCAATAATATCCTCAATCACCAGACTATGTGTCTTAAGTTGGTATTTAGTGTGAAAAATATTGTCTGTATACACATAACCCATGCTTAAGTTCAAGGAATCCTCTAGCTTGGGTTATAAGGCACCCAGGTTATAATCTTAGGGTGTAACAAAGCTGGTGCTGAGGTTCCTTCTCAGAAGATGAGAAAAATTAGGTTAGGGACAGGAATACAAATTATATGAGATAAGCAGAGAAGCCACAGGAGGTCTTCTATCAGGTCCGATTTCCCCTTGGAGAGGGAAGTCTAGAGATAGCAGAGCTTCATGCTAATAAGAATAAACAAAGAGGGAACGAGGCCAATTCATAGCTGATAAATTCTGAGGAAAGAGAGAAACCGCCTTAGCCGATAAGGACACTACAGAGTTGATCAGCCCGTAAATTACTCTGCAGGCTCTGCAGACTGGGCCCTGAAGTTTGCTTCTCTCTGCCAGAGGTGTAACCTCCTCAGTGTAATCTCTTAGAACACGAGGGTGAAACATCTGATCAAGGAGGAAGGCAAGCTAGCCTTCTTCCCAGGGGTAGGGGCTTCCTGGGAGGGAGGGGAAGGCTGCTGTATGGGCGTGCAGAGGACTGATGCTGCAGTTTCTGCGACAGCACCGGGGCACAGGGAGGCGAGAGAGGCAACTGTGTATTATCAGGCAGAAAAAGCTTCGAGGGCTAAGGACCAAACACCTACATCCATCAGGACAGACAGCAGAGCTCAGAATTTGTGGCTCAAGTTTCTTGACAGTCCATGTTAAAGGAGCACAGGGAAATGAGTGAACAGTTAGGCAGGAACGGAAGAGTGGACAGATAGCTGGGGATGAATGGGGAGAACTGCAACTCGTAGTCAGGAAGATGAGAAACAAGTAACATCTGGTTTGAGAATGACTCTGTGTGTTGTGTGTGTGTGTATGTTGGGGGCAAGGAGGAGAGCTGAGACTTGGTTCTGACCACCCTGCTTCCTAGAGAACAGTACAGGGCAGGCCTTGTTTTACTGTGCTTCCCTTTAAGGGGAAGATGTTGCATTTTTCACAATTCCAAGGTGCGTGGCAACTCGAAGTGGAGCAAGCCCAACGTGCCATTTTCCCAACAGCACTTGCTTACCATGTGTCTCTGTCTCATGTTTTGGTAATTCTTGCAATATTTCAAGGTTTTTCATCATTATTATATTTCTGATGGTGATCTGTGACCTTTCATGTTACTACTACAACTTGCTTAAGGCTCAGATGACGGTTAACATTTTTTAGCAATAAAGTATTTTTATATTGAGGTATACATGTTGTTTTTAGACACAATGCTACCACACACTTTAACAGGCTACAGTATAGGGTAATTTAACAGTATCCAATAGGCATAACTTTTATATGCACTGGGAACCCACACCCGCCACATTCACATGACTTGCTTTTTCATGACACTTGCTTTACTGTGGGCATCTGTCGGATGTCATGTCTGCTCTATTTGGAAAGGAAAGGGCCACTTCAGCCTTCTCTGACAACCTTTTATGAAGTCCACCTAGTCAAGGTGAGCACTTTGAAAGCGAAAGAAGGAAAACTGGATAATGAGAGCTGCTCCTTACAATGTAACATAGCCCTGGCAATTCACAAACATTCTTTCAGTGCTTCCACAAACTCCTTTATGCCTATTTGACATGTGAAACACGTGAAGTTTAACACAGCCAAGATCTTGTCTACGGTCATATAAGCAGTACGAGGTGGAGTGATGCACGTGTGCTCAGTACTAAGTCATGCCTGACTCTTTGCGACCCCATGGGCTGTAGTCCACCAGGCTCCTGTGTCCATGGGATTTTCCAGACAAGAATACTGGAGTGTGTTGCCATTTCCTGGTGGAGTGAAGACCTGACTGCAAACCTGCACTCGTAACCATCACCGAACTGCCCACGTGGACACTCCCAGAAGGGCAGGCTCAATGAAGGTGGAGGAAGGGAAACATGCATAGGGCAGGTCACACGTGGAGCAGGTGACCAGAGAGGGCTAGACAGAAACTACAATAATTCCTCCTGAAAAACTCAGGCCGAAAGGGACACCAATAGCGAACAGCTCCACCGCTGCAGACGCAGACACTCACTCTCACTCTTTATTCTCTGAGATCGTAACATACCAGCACAGAGGATGGGCACAACGGGAAAAAAATAACTATTTCTTCACTCTGGGCTTACATGGGGTGGAATATCATACTCCTTTTAACAGGCTGTAAAGTTAAGGATAAAAAGACCCTGGAAGTACAGCTTCAAGGGGATTGCTTTCTCTTCCTGGCCTTTCGACAGAAGAGCTCGGGAACTACCTTGCATCTTTTGGTCTGTTCCATTATTAACATACTGCTCTTGAGCTCCCAGTTCACAGGGCCCTAAAAACTGCATCAAGGAGAATCATCACCTGGAGATTAGGACAAGAAATGGAGAATAATGTACGTTATACAGTAGCTTGGTTACCTTGCCTTTTCCCTGAATGATAATAATCTTGCATTTGTTTCAGGGAAAACAGGGAGCAAAATCATTCCATCAGCACTTATACATTTTTCAATCAATCTAACCTGTGGGGATCAAAATTTTTTTTTGGTAACAGATAACCGTGGACCCATGAGAACTTATAAACCGCGTTCTGGCACAGGCTCGCCTTCCCGCTCCGCATCTCTTACCTCCCTCATTGTCTTTGCTGTCAGTGCAGAGGGTCTCCATGGCTACATCGCATCCTGCTCCTCGCCACCCTGGCTGGCAAACACAGTGCCAGCCGTTTTGGTCTAGCGTGCACCTTCCGTTGCTGTTGCACAGGCCGGGGCATCCCTCTGTCAAAAGAGACAAAGAAGGACAACACAAGTGATTTGAGTATTTAAAGTTTTTGCACCTCAAATAAACAGATGAGGGACACTTAGTGGGAACAGGCCTTTCGAAACAGCACAAATACTGTAATTGCACATGGATAGAAAGAGCAACGTAATCTAAGGAATCTGATTCTTATCCAAGTGGCATCTTTGATTGGCCTGACCCTTGAGACACCACTTACCTGTGCAGGACAGAAATGTCTGCAATGACCCACTAAAATTGCTGCAGGCCAGACAAAATTAACTTACATTTTTTTTCCTTTAGCAAAGCAACAAGGTTGATCATTAAAGTGTGAAAAAAGCATCACAGCGAGATCATTTCAGAAGCCCTAGAACAGATTTTTAATCTGCTGTAAACATTACTGGTCATTGGTTAGGACACATCTTCTTAAAAGTGCCTTGTTGCTTTCAAAAATTCCCTCTAAATTTAAAAGCATGAATGCGTGGGTACGTGGCTATGAAGGATGTTCAAAAGAGAACGTTAATTTTATCTGGCCTCAGAGTTGCCATATATTCATGTGAAATTACAGTGCATTAAATAATTGCACAAAGTATAGGCCAGTATCAATGACTATACTTTATGCCGAGAGTACATTCCTTTTCACAGAATAAGCAAAGCCCAGGAAATAGTGAAGCAGCTTAGCATCTATTCTAACAAACATTAGGATTCAGGCTGCATACGGATGGGACGGGACTGACAGGATTTCCAACTAAATGTAATAGCTGTGCATATCTGATTACTCAGGACGGACGAAATGAAATACCATAAGGACCACAGTAAAACATCGAGAGACTGAACAAAACACGGTAGTGACGTGCTTCAAGACAGAGCGCAGAAGAGTGATAGTTAGTGACAATCTCCCTAGAGCTTTTATGCTGTTACCTTTATATCCTATCTTGTCTGCTTTTATGGGCAAGGAGGGAAAATTTGGGAAACAATGAAAATAATTTAATATATCCAAAATCTATAATTGTTTCAGTCTAACATGACATTAAAAAAAAAAACAAAAACAAATTCTGCCACTTCCTACGGATGGTAACTGGCATGCAGCCAACATGATCTGTTTATGAGCATGACACTAGGGTAGGTTCTGGTGCTCTTCTCTATGAGTGTGACATGGCACTGACAGAAACGAGGGTATAAATGCTCTAAGATGGCAAGGATAATGGGCTCTTAACCAGAACTCTTTGGAAAGAATTAATTTATAATTTGGTATAAAGTATATACGTATATGAGTTAATGCCTGCTCTAGCAGTTGGGGGTTTGTTCTAGCTTCTTATAACTAGAATGCTTGTTTCGGTGACCAAATTTAAGGGAACCATCTCTTTAAGGATGTTTATTTTAGGTCTGTATTAAAAGAATTATTCATATAACTGGCTTTCCCTCCTTCGCTGTGGAACTTGAAAAGATCTCAAAGAGACTTTCTGTCTCTTCAGATTAGAGTTAACAGAAAGAAGACTGTTTTGACAGTCCCTTGCGGCAGGGTATGATGAAATTAGACTTACGGACGCCATCAAGTCAGGAGAATATTAATTTTGCTGCTTCTTTTCTTTCAGACAATTACCGTCTGTTTTTATGGATTATTCAATGCCTAAAAGGTAAATTTTCCTTATGGATGTCTCTGTTGTGTTTTTAATGGGAAAAAAAAAAAAAGGTTTAATTGCCCCAGTGACAAAGGGACGCAGCAGTTGACTTGGGAAGTTATTACATGAAAGCCTGGGTACTGCCATGAATAATTTCATATTCCAATGAAAAGCACAAACAAGGAATTAAAAAAAGGTAATCTGAGGAGCGAGGGAAAGGGACTCTTCTGAAAGATACGGTTTTCACTTATTTCTATGATAACTGAAGACAAAGAATCTGCTGTTTTCTGCTGAGCAGAGTTATCATTTTCGTTCTCTAGAATGCACAGTATTTTGTAGTTTTTTTTTAAAGAAAATCACAAAACAAATTATGATATCACATATATTTTGAAACATTGAGATAAAGCCAAAGGAGTTTCCATATGAGGATAAATGAGATTTCTCTCAACATATGTTAACCAGAATCTTCTTTAGATTGACAATTTCTTATTCTGTGATAAGAGTGAGCGTTTGTGATTCTTTGATTTAGAATTTAAAGCTTATGAGCTGAATTGCCAAGAATGAAGATCTTAAAGCCAAAAAAAAAAAAAAAAAGAAACCCAAAAAAACTCCATAAACAAAAAACAGCAAATATACTGTTATCTTCAGTTTTTGGTTCCAGTGAAGACTAATGCTTTTACATAGGAATGAAATCTGTGATAACCCAAAATTATAAAAATGAGACACAGACACTGAAGTCTCAATACTTTAAATCCAAAGGATTTCACATAATGTAGGCCTGATTTATCATTTACAAAAATATGCAGGAAAACAATCTATTTTCATACCTACTACAAGCTAAACATGGTTATATAGAGATATATATGGAGATATGTCAACAAAGAGCAAGTATACAGTACCTTTAACTATCTTATCCAAATAGTGAGCTTGAGAAATTAAAAAGGAAAAAAGAACAGACAGACATTTCAGAAGTGTCACACGGGACAAGGAAATTTTCAGAATTTACATGCAAATTGAGCAGCTGCAGCTGACATCAGACATCACACGACAGAGATGCACTTCATATCTTCTACAAATGCAGTATATTCCCATTTTAGCAAATGCGGTCACGATTCCAGGAAATATTCAGCACTTTAAGGGAAAGTGTGCAGGTAAACTAACGCTTCCTTTTGCAGATTATTTGGGACGGACCCATTCCGATTCTTCCTAAGATTATACCTTCATAACTAAGTAGAACAAATGGAATCAATTTTTGTCATTAGAGAATTTTGGAAATTTACAAAACTATGAGATTTACAAATATCAAACTTTTGGAGGGGGTGAGAAAGTAATTCTCTTTCAGTTTGTTTTGAACAAAGTAGTTTCATAAGGGTTACACGGTGGAAGGGCAGAAAGAACACACAGCAGCCCTGGGGGAACCCTGATACATTTTCAGATGCTTTCTTTAATCTGTGACATACACCCACAGAAATTCTACTTCATTCACCTTCTCTCGAGTTGCTTGCATATTTACAAAAGATCAAACTTTAATTGTTAATAATAAAACAAAAAAGCAAATGTAATATAGTATTATGAAAAAGGCATGCATTAAATTCTATACGATTTACCCAGCAGCCCTTGACTACTTGTTGGATGGACAATGATGTAACCCGTATGTAGCCCATTAGGAAATACAGACTGTTCTAAGATCTTGTTTCCTTTCAGGATTCATACAGGAATAGGCTCTGTTTCTCACAAAAGCTTTGCAGGAAGAGTCAGGACGAAGACTGAAGTCTCTTACTGTACCTGTCCATTTAATCTTTCATGAGGTTACAATTAGCCTACACCTTTCCTCTTGAACAGAAGCATAAAAATCCCTCTCTTCACTCAACAGAGAGACCTAATATATTCTTAATAAGCCTCAGATCTTCTTGCTTTGTCAAAATTCATGCATCTTTAATGATCTAAAATTGCTTTTCAAAGACGCTTATGTTGATTATTTTTCATTACTGACATATGCAAGTGGTCGCGGAACTCTTAACAGAATGATTTAAACTATAACTTTCAGTTGAGCGACTAAAGCCTAGCAGTTCTGTCACGTGCATAAACAAAACCATAAATGGTTCAGACCCATCTGCACCGTTTATATGAAAGGATGCTTCACTTTGCCACAGGATTCCATTAGAGGCTTCCGAACTGCATTTAAAAATAAGCATGTTTACAGCTAACTGACAATATATTGTGGGGGAAGTGAAGGAGGGGTTCGAGAAACAGTGTCAGGCACTAACCTGCAATTATAATTTCATAAAATAATTGTTTTCCAAGCATTAAAATACAACTGTATTACTGTATAACATCATTCATGTAATTTCTTAATAATTCCTTCCAAGCGTTATATAACCCAGTAGAGTCCCATGAGTGCTCGTTTGATATGGAGGATAAACAACGTGCCTTAAAACATTCTGGAGTTTCTGGTTCAGCCAGGTTCTAGGGAATTATTAATACCACTTATCAGAGTTGGAGAATAAGCTTTTGGCTTTTACATCAGGTCCACTTCAATTAACACACAACAATAAGGAATTAATCCTGATCTGGAGTAGAAGTTCTAAAGGAAGAATAAATCAGAATCCAGCCAATCCTATTACTCTCGCAAACAATCGATTATGCAAAACAAGGAATTACAGGTAAAGGAAGGTTCGTCATTGGACCAAGAGAATGTCAAAAGTGGAGCTGAAATTAGAAAACAGATTTAAAGTACACAGCAGGTCAAATTTTACACAAAGATTTAAATATTAAAAATGTTAAAGACACATTTTACAAACCGACCATAAGAAAAATATCTGCACTGCGGAAAAAATACCAAAATTTGTCATTTGCATTTTATATCATAGGGAATAGTTGTTAGGCTGATAGCTTAAAACTAAGAGAGGAAGGAGGTTAAAAAAAAAAACCAACCACTTTCTACCTTTTGGCCTTGAAGAGTAAAATGTCCAACAATACCACAAGAGCCTGGCTCTAAATAATGAAGTTAAAAGAAGATGTCCATATATGAGGTTCAAAGAATTATTAAAAGTAATAATTGCAACAATGAAAACATCATTATATAAGTCAATACAGGAAATTATCAGAAAAATGCAGGCATGTTGTAAAAAGCCATTAGGAACAATAATCATAAAAATAATACAGTATATTTAAAAATTAATACACCTAATAATTGCTGAACTGCACATTAAGTTGCAAAAAAAAATCACTTTGAAAATGAGTAAGTGTATTCTGACACTGAAGGAAAGTTGTTTCTGTTAGATCTACTAAGAAGTTTTAAATTTGCTTTATAGAAGAAAACTCTATTTATAAATATGAGTGCTTGACATATAAAATGGAGCCCTTGGAAAAAAACTGTTCCCTGGTAAAATGTTGTATTCATAAAACACTTTCCCTGGAGTTTTGATTATTTATCTTTTTTTTTTTTTTAACATTTCACATCGTTTATTAATGCAGGACACATTAGATCCAAAATCTGCATTTTCTAAGCATACTGTGCTTGGATCTTTCGGATTCTTCTGCAGGTTTAGGTTATTTATATTTATCTTTTAAGAAGACCAAATGGGGCGTAAGTGGATGAGTATTACCGTATTTTCCGTAAGACAGTGGTTTTTAATCTTTTTCACGGTCTCAGTTCTCTGAGAAAAGTGCTGGGAGTTACGGATTCTCCATAATCTCTGGTTTCTCTCCCTGCCCCCTGAAAAAATGCACAAAAGCTCACAAAGCGCTGCTTATGACTTGAGCATTTCTGGAGCCCTGGTTTCATAACTGGCAAATTATGAACACCTGGCTGATGTATTAATGATGCCCGAATTTCTAGCTCTAAGCACTTCATCATTCTCTCATTCAATCTCCACCACAACCCTAGGATGTAAATACAGCTGATACGGTAAATACAGATGAAGAAAGGAAGAGTGAGGCAGTCTGTGTGACGTCATAGGCTAGCTGGCCAGGCTGCCTGGCTCTGGAAGGTAACCACTGTCACAATGCCTCTTCTTAGACATTTCAGTTCAGTCACTCAGTCGTGTCTGACTCTTTGCGACCTCATGGACCTCAGCACACCAGGCCTCCCTGTCCAAAATCAACTCCCGGAGTTTACTCAAACTCATGTCCATTGAGTCCGTGATGCCATCCAGCCATCTCATCCTCTGTCATCCCCTTCTCCTCCTGCCTTCAATCTTTCCTAGAATCAGAGTCTTTTCTAATGAGTTGGCTCTTTGCATCAGGTGGCCAAAGTATTAGAGCTTCAGCTTCAGCATCAGTCCTTCCAATGAATATTCAGGATTGATTTCCTTTAGGATTGACTGGTTTGATCTCCCTGCAGTCTTAGACATTTATAAACTAACAAAAATTTTTTCTTCAGTAGAAGAAATGGATGAAAGAAGCTCAGAAGTACTGTGCAATCTTTCCTGACCTCACGTGAATCTCAGCAGATAATTGTTTCCCAAAGTCACAGGGTGGTACTCCACGTTTTTGACACCTACGTGGCTTACTTGGCAAAGTGCACAGAACAGGTAAAAGTGAAAGTGTTAGTTGCTTAGTAATGTCTGACTCTTTGTGACCCCATGGGCTGTAGCCTGCCAGGATCCTCTGTCCATGGACTTCTCCAGGCAAGAATACTGGAATGGGTAGCTATTCCCTTCTCCTGACCCAAGGATCAAACTCAGGTCTCCTGCATTGCACTGCAGGCAGAGTCTTTACCATCTGAGCCACCAGGGAAGAACGCAGGTGAGTGCTGGACATTTAAAAATGGAGCCCTTGATCTCCAGATGCACTGGCTCATCATGGTCTGAACTGTCTCTCTTTCAAAATCCATTCGGATACAGAGTCATCCCGGAACATAACAAATGAAACCACCGCTCTGGTTTCAAGCTCATGCATGGGGAGTCCCTGTCTACTTGCTGGTACAGGTGGGCAAGGGCTCAGTGAAATCTGAGATGTGGGAGAAGGGTGTGGCTCAGCAAAAGAATTGTTAGTATACGATTAGCTCATAAACCTCCAGCATCACCAAACCAAATGATTAGCACTGTATCCTCGTCACACACTCCCCTTGAGGTGCTTCTTTTTAAAAAGAATGCTTGCTCTTTTCAAGGTCCCTGTTTACCATATCTTTCCCTTTACTTTTGGGGAAGTGGGGTGGGGTTGAACACAGAATGATTTGCTCTTGTCTGTACCACTTAGCAAAGGACATGGATTCCACAGACCCCTGGGAAGAAGCCTGCTCACAGTCTTGTACCATTTTGCATTCCCAACATGGAGAGTATGGAAGAACAGCACCTTTTAAGAAATTCTGCCTACATGTTGTTGCCCCATTTGCTTATCTGTCAAAATTATGTGGAGTTCCCTGGTAGTCCAGTGATTAAGACTCTGTGCTTCCAATGAGGGAGCGTGGGTTCGATCCTTGGTTGGGGAACTAAGATCTTACACGCTGCATGGTGTGGCCCCTCGCAAAAATATAAAAAAAACCAAAATCATGGGCAGACCTCCTCCCTCCATTTCTGCTAGCTAACTGATTGTTCTCATTTCCCCCCGAATATGTCTCATGGATGAAGTCTAGGAGTACAAACAGCAGGCTAAATGTAAAAAAAGAGAAAATATCCAGAGATCAATTCATGTCAGTTAAGACAGTCCAGGAAATCATAAGGCTTTAATGATACATAGACATATGCGAACTGACCTGTAAACCTTTCCCATTAGAAATACAAACTCTATGGCCATGCTAATCACTGTACTCCCATTGCTCATAAGGGATTCTTAATATCTGCTGAGTAAAATGATTAAATGTACTTATTATGGTATTCCTACTCTGTCCTACATGTGTCTGCAGCTTTTGAAGAAATTCTCTGAATAATACAAAGATTACCTTTTGTGAAAGAAGCATATGTGAAATACCTCATTTTACATCCTTCCCCTCTCCTTCATCCACCTGCTCCTCTCCCCTTGCCCATCCATCCTAATTGTGTACAGCACTATTAACAATCACTAGCCTTGACCGACTGTTTCTATGTGCTGAAAACTATGCTAAGCATTTAACACGAATTGGCTCATTTAATTTTTACCACCTCTTTATTATCTTCCCTATTTCTCAAATGAGGAAACTGAGACACGGGAAATTAAATAACTTCCTCCAGGTCAAAATGTTAGCAAAGTAGCCAAAATTTCCAAGTCCATAACACTTAACAAAGAAGCTCTATGTAGAACTTGGCATACGGAGAACCGTGTACCTGGGTAAGGCAGACCATAAGCACATCTGTTTTTGGATTATCAGTGAACTCACTTGAATGAACAAATAAGACGAAAAAAATGAGGAAATCCTCAATTCAACATCAACAATCAAAAGGAGAAATGGGCAAGTTAGGTTAAATCCAAAAAACTTGAAATGTTCATTTGTGAACATAGTCTCATACGTGAGGGTACTTTATGTAGTTAAGAAACCTTTATAATGAGAACTGTTATAACCTGTTCTAAAAATCCCAAGTTTGGGCAACCGACTGGCAGGTTATTAAAACTGAGGGATAAACCAGGGAAAATGAAAAAAAAAATGAGTTTGAAAAATTAAAGAACAGAAGCAGTTCGGTGGATGCCTGCTATATAAAAAAAAAAAAATCAGCTAAGTGATAGCTGCAAAGAAGACTGCTCCTTTAAAAAAGACGTCAGCGGAGTGTACGTGCCTGTTTGTGGGGGAACTGGGATATCTGGAGGTCTTCCTGGAATAAGATTGATTCCGACTTTGTTTTCCCCTCACCATCAAACTGATTCTTCAAAACACAGGGAAGAAACAAAGGGAAACCAAGTTGCTGATTTATCTCTATTAGGCAGCTCACGAGGGAAAAATATACAGTGTGTGTGTATTTGTATTTGTTGCTGATGTGTGTAGTTATGATCCATTCAGTGTTTCTGCTGTCAACCATGTGCCCAGTTGGAGCATATTAAACAGGACAGTATTTTCACTGGGCTATTGAATTCACTCCTGGGGATAGCCTAGGTACAGGGAAAGAACATAGAATCTAGAATGCTGGAACTAAAGTCTTAGGGGCCCATCTCTGAAAGAGGGTAATTCAGTCGATGAATCCATAATAAAACACAGACATATCCTTTACTATGGTGAATACTACAAAGGCCTCGGAGTCAAGGACAGATGTTTATTTAGCCTTGTGTGTTTTGTAGTACTTAAAAAATACAGTCTTAAAAAGTAATTCACATTAGTATGTCATTAAAAGTTGTTCGTAGGTATCCTTCTTTTAGATTACTCGTATACCATTTCTATAGGATGCCAGAAAAGCTACAGTTTGCAAATAAGTACATATGAAATCCATTTATTCCAATCAGCAACTGTTTAAGTCAGCGTGCAACCTGCATACCCATTGATTTGATGTTCCTTAATTGGTACCCACTGCATTCTTTCATTACTGATTACCCTGTCATAAAGAATTACAACACTGACATAATTTTAAACACTGCAAAACAATTTACTCAGGCTCCTTAAAAACACGTGTTCCCTCACCATTGAACTCTCATTCTAAGATTGCGAGAAAACATTGCAAATACTTTATTCTATTTAGGAGCATCAATTAGCTTGAATTTTAACAACTAGCAAGTGAGTTCCAACAACTAGGTTGTGCCAGTAGAGAAAAACAGCTTGTGCGTGTGTGAGCACATACGTGTGAGCACACACACACGTGCACGTGTTCTTGAAAGAGCTTTTGCTCCTCTAAAATTGGCCGCATATTTCTGAAAACCTGCTTTAAATAAATTGTCTTTGAAAGTTTGCCTATTTCATTCTTTTTATAGATTGGAAACCTGGTGAAACAATTACCTGTATAATACACTGCTTCTTGCACGCACCTACCTAAGCAAAATACTGTTCTTCAGTTAGGAACACTATTTATGCCAAGACATTCCAAGAAAGTGAAATAATATTTTTCCTGATTTAAGTCTGCACAGGAAAAAAAAAATCTAGATTCTATGGAAAAGGTGCTTTGAGATACACCAAAATTTTCAAGTCAGCACTGCTGAAAAAGTGCCAAGACAAGCTGCAGAATTTTGTACAGACAACTGGGAGAATAATATTTGGTATCTTCCTTCAGTTTAGAATTTCATGTCTCACCATAGAGTACATCTACATAACAGAAGTTGCAGAGAAGCAGGCACAATACAGAGAGCACCAGTGATGCTGGCACGCACATCGACTGCAAGAGAGATGACTGTTGTTTGGCGTGTGATTCGGGATTTCTGGTGTAGTCTTTACACATGGCATGATTTCATCTACTGGACCACATACTTAAACATGGAGTAACACATGTCTCCTTCAGATTTTTACTTCTTGTTTGACTTCAGTGAATGAAATAAGCGAACCCACATTTCCTTATAATTTCCTAGATTTAAAAAAATCAGGTATATTTTAGTACCTGGATTTGCAAACTAAGCTATTCAGAAAAGTTCTTATATATGAAAATTAGAATACAAATGTATTGTACACTAAATAAATATTTGGATCGCTAACATCCTGACACAATTAACTTGGTTATTGCAATTACCAGGTGTTAGTCACTCTGTGCCTTTTTGCGACCCTGTGGACTGTAGCCCACCAGGCTCCTCTGTCCATGGGTTTCTCCAGGCCAGAGTACTGGAGTGTGTTGCCATTTCCTTCTCCAGAGGATCTTACCAACCCAGGGATCAAACTTGAGTCTCCTGCATTGAAGGCAGATTCTTTACCATCTCAGCCACCAGGGAAGCTTTTACTGTAATTACCAAAGTGATGTCTTGCTGGTAGTTCCAAGTCTTGTGGCAGGAAAAGCACAAAAATCATCTATTGATTTGGTCAATATCAATGAGTTTTAATTTCTTATCTACCATTATTACTTTTGCCTACTATAAAATTCAATATTTAAGAAAATTTATAGAATAAAGTGTAAATGAGTATGTAAAATAACTAGGTCTTTCTGTTGTCAATTTTTAAAACTATATCAGGAAAAAAACAAAGCTGGATAATCCGTTTAATTTGCTGAAGATAAACAAACTTATTTGGAGAAAACTGGATAAATGGCTCTTTTCAAATGTGATTTACAGAGAGCGTATTTTTTCTTTATCTGTAGCTGTGAGAGTGTGTGCACAGATTTTACCACTTGTACTTTGGGTATTAAACTTTTCTGAGACCTTTTTCATGAGCTGATACTGGTTACACAAGTCATCTATGCACTCTGTATGAGTGTTTTTCAGTGGTCAAAGTCTATACATAGTATTCAGTCTACTGAAAAATAGGAAATAAATTTAACTTTTAAAAGGAAGTGTGTAGAGGGAGTTCCCTGGTGGTCCACTGGTTGAGACTGCCTTCCAACGAAGGGGCCTCGCTCCCCGTCAGGGAGCTACTCCAAAACATAAAACAGACGTAATACTGTAACAAATTCAATAAAGACTTAAAAATACTAAAACCTTAAAAAAAGGAAGAGTGTTGTGTTTTCAGTAAATAGTTTACAACTTTCTTAAATCCTCTACAGTATAAATTGATTTTACCTAAACTGTTTTTTTTGTTGCTGGGATTGTTATTTTTATTTTGGCAAGCTATGGATCCTATTACCAGTTATAATTTTCTGAATAGAAAGTGACATTTTATTATTAACACATTACTGACATTGTTATCACTGCATCTGTTTCTATGACAATTCAATCTTATGTGATAGGTACATAGATAATAATGTATCTTTATCACACAAAAAAGTTCACTTTCACCTATTCTGCTATATACATACAAGGTAAAACAAACAGTAATTTAGGAGACGGCATAGTCTAGTGCTTAAGAGGATGGGCTTGGGAATGGTTCATGTGGATTTGGGTTCTGGTTCTATTACTTACTAGCTACGCATCCACAGAAAAGTTTTAGAACCTCTGTGAGCCTGGGTTCTGTCCATGGAGATTTGAATAGCTTCTACTTAATAAGATAAGATAATGTACACTAAGAACTTTACACTGTGCCTTGCTGATGCTAAGTCACTTCAGTCGTGTCCGACTCTGTGTGACCCCATAGACGGCAGCCCACTAGGCTCCCCCGTCCCTGGGATTCTCCAGGCAAGAACACTGGAGTGGGTTGCCGTTTCCTTCTCCAATGCATGAAAGTGAAAAGTGAAAGTGAAGTTGCTCAGTCGTGTCTGACTCTTCGAAACCCCATGGACTGCAGCCCACCAGACTCCTCCGTCCATGGGATTTTCCAGGCAAGAGTACTGGAGTGGGGTGCCATTGCCTTCTCCGACACTGTGCCTTAGCACACAGTAAACACTTGATACATAATAGGTACTATTAGTCAATCTTTTAACTAAAGAATATAAAAAGGACAAAATTACGAAGTGACTGGTATCTTTTAAGAGACACCAGAAAGAAAGGAACCTGACTTTAAGCAAAACACCTCAGGACCGCCAACGATCTATTTTCATAAACCAGGAAGTCCACTCTGCCCCAATAATGTCAGGATCGGATCGGCTGCCACATGTTCCACCTCCTCACGATATACTCCCTTTAATGGGACCATCCTCCAACATGAACAGGCTAGATCCCAAAGTGCAGACAATCCTACTTTTATATTAACAAGTTTTCTTATTGTCTCACATAACCCTCAGATGGTACAGATGCACAGTTCCTAACCAAATTCCAAATCAGCTTTTTGGAATAAAGAACACATCACCACTTGTCCTTATATATTCTGTGTTCCCTCAGTAGTGACTTGAGCAACGTACATTAATATTTTCTACAGGGCTATAAATCTGCGTATAATCTGCTCATAAACTTGGAAATGCAAGTCACTTTTACAGTAACTACTTGGGAAGTAAGACATCTAGATATTCTATTTTACATGCATATCACAATCCCCAGACTACAATTTTGCTGAAAAATTTTCATTCTGTTCTTCATTATGGGATGTACTGAGCAGGCCTGACAGACTATACCTTGCTAACTTTTGAAACAGAATGATCTGAGTTTGTGTATCACCATTCCTACAAACAGGAGGAAATTCCCTGTCACTTGGCTGAGCAAAGCATTCCCAATAGCTTGTCGTCGTCATCATGGGCGCTACGCTGGTACACCCAATTGAAATGGCCCGTCTAGACTCTTACTATGTGGCTTGAACTTACACTGGTCGCAGATCAGAGAATAAAGCTTTTGGTGGCATGAAAGAGTTAGGGTATGTGCAGTAACCACATGGAGAGTTTTCTTTTTGCTTTTTATGATGGTTTTTTTTTATGTATGGTGAGTTTTTTCCCCTGCATATGCCAATGTATTTGGAGTGGGTTTCTCGCATGCATAATAATCACTACTGGGGACTCATCTTAAAAGCCAAGAGCGGAAGTGTATGTGAAAAGCATTTTACACTTCATTGTTCATGTGGGGACTAATTAATGAATACCTAACGCCATTAATTCACAATTAGATCACTTATGTTTAACCGCATGCTTTCTGTGCATACATATATAAATATTAATTTTGGATAGAATGATAATCATTCAGCTTCATAACAATTAAACAGCTGTAACCTGTCTCGTGTGTTAAGTCATGGAGCTACAGGCAAGCTCCAGAAGCAGATGGTCTTACCCACCCATGCTTAATGTTACAGACTTTTTAAAAAAAGAGGTGTTGACAAATCAGAACAAGGAGGCATAGTTTTCATGCAAATCGGCCCATTTGCAATGGAGATTACCCTAAAAACTAATTTGGTGTATAGGAAAAAAATTAAGCTCTGTTGTTAAAGGAAGACATTATATTCCATTTGGATATAACAGATTCCCCACCAACATAATTATTTACTAATTTCATTCAACCAACAGCGTTTAATGGAAAAGCAGCTGGCAAAGTATTCATATTTATGGGCCTCCTCTGACTGCTCCTTAATTTATCCAAGGCACATGTCTGTTAAACCCCAGAAATAATAGCCATATTTCAGGCAGCTGTTTTCCAGCACCACTAAAGAGTACTCAAAGAAGAGAGGGTCAATGAACCCATCATGAGGAAGAGCAATAGAAAAAAATTGGCTCGAGTCACATGGTAATCTGTGAAAATAATATGTTAAATATGAAAAGGGAGAAAGGCCATGGCTTTTGCACCAACTAACACCGTAACTGAACTTGTATTTGAAAACCAAGTAGGTGGAAAAGGAATGGTTTCAAGACGAAAAGAGGCTATTTTCAATTTGTCACATTCAAGAAACGACAGAGAGAAGTTCCACCATTCAAAGGACACTGAGGTATCATTGCAGGAAGAAATAATCACGTCCCTTAAAATTGTGGGCTTAATGTTTCCACCCTTACATGACACTAAATGCAAAGTTCTGATTTTTTGTTTACTCCATTAAGGCAATAGGATTTTTGTAGATAACGAGAATTACTTAAAATTTACATGAACACTTCATTAGGTGACTGGTAGTCTATGGTTATCTGTCTTCAGTTTACTGAAGATGGTGACATATTCATAATCTGGCTCTACCGTCATCTTTCTCTTCCTCACGAATACTATGAAAATATCAACTGATAACATATTATTTTGCACTTGGTTTCACTCCCAAATGCCTTGGAACTAAACTCAATAAAAGCTTTTGATGAAGAATTTAAAGGAGCATCTTTCATCTTTATTTCTGGTTAAAGGGTATATCCAGTCAGTGGTGCTTTCAAACTTCCTCTACACTAGATGTGGTGGAAATTAAGGTATTAGATGACTTTTAAAAGATGCAAATTGACAAAGTGTTCCAAACTAAAAAAGAGGCTTTAGTATATTAGTGAAGGAACACAATGGCATAATAAAACATTATGCTATACATTTGATGTGCTACTTAAGTGGTTTTTATCCTGATATCCTATCTCCTCATAAACCTTTAAAACTATAGCATACAGCATTTTAATTCAAATGAACAGATTAAACATCTTCTTTGTGATAAAAATTATAATTTATAAATTGTTTCCCTAAGACATAGAGCACTTACACAATAACTTATTTTGAGAGACTTAAAAAAAAAACCTCTAAGTTCATAGTGGGAATAAACACAAAATGGTAAGAAAGGAGGGAACTGGTTTGTCGAGGTATATTTCACGGTCTGTCAGGTTATTTCAATGACACCTAAGTGATCATAATACAGTACAAATAATCACTATTTTCTTCTACTGCTCTTATTAGAGAAAAAGAACAATGGATTTAACCCTCCATTTTTTTTTCCCCCTGAACACACACTACCTCTAAAGCCAGAGGGCTTCACAGTAAGCTGAGTAGGAGTAAGGTTAATTTACAGCAGCTCTTGGGACTCAAGCTACACCACAGGAAACAGACTGGAGGAAAATTTGTGTACAAATAACCACCACAGGACAGAATTCTTTATCATACAGTCGACTCTAAAGAATGTCAAGAATATTTCTTCTAAAGAACTCAAAACTCTCATCCTTACAGGCTACATGTAAATCATCTAAATAGAAAGATCTATGTTAAATCCAGATACACTTAACCACAATTATCTACATTCAGAGCTGACGTTTAGAAGTCCTAAAAATGCCCCTTTTCTAAAGTATAGAAATACACGCAACATTTCCCAAAACGATGCTACTGTCACTGGGATTTACATCTGAGCAGCACGGCTCCGTGTGAGTAGAGTCTCAGCTTCAGGCTGCTGCCTCTGAGGGTAAACACAGCAAGAAGGACCCGACAGAGGAGCCTGTGCTCAGTTGCTCAATCGAGTTCAACTCTTTGTGACCTCATGGACTGCAGTCCGCCAGGCTCCTCTGTCCATGGGATTCTCCAGGCAAGAATACTGCAGTGGGTTGCCATTTCCTCCTCCAGGGGATCTTCTCAAATCAGGGATCAAACCCGCATCTCCTACATCTCCTGCATTGGCAGGCGGACCATTTACAGCTGAGCCACCCGGGAAGCCTCAGACAGAGAACAGTGGAACTCAGATATCTGAGGTTCACAGCAAAGGATGTGAAGGGTATGAAGTTAAGTGGGCCTCAGGAAGCATCACTATGAACAAAGCTAGTGGAGGTGATGGAATTCCAGATGTGCTATTTCAACTCCTAAAAGATGATGCTGTGAAGGTGCTACACTCAATATGCCAGCAAATTTGGAAAACTCAGCAGTGGCCACAGGACTGGAAAAGGTCAGTTTTTATTCCAATCCCAAAGAAGGGCAATGCCAAAGAATGCTCAAACTACTGCACAATTGCACTCATTTCATACGCTAGCAAGATAATGCTCAAAATCCTTCAATCTAGGCTTTAACAGTACATAAACCGAGAACTTCCAGATGTACAAGCTGGATTTAGAAAAGGCAGAGGAACCAGAGATCAAATTGCCAACATCTGTTGGATCATAGAAAAAGCAAAGAATTCCAGAAAAACATCTACCTTCTGTTTCACTGACTATGTTAAAGCCTTTGCGTGTGTTACCATAACAAACTGTGGAAATTTTTTCAAGAGATAGGAATACCAGACCACCTTACCCTCCTCCCGAGAAACTTGTCTGCAGGTCAAGAAGTAACAGTTAGAACCAGACATGGAACAGTGGACTGGTTCCAAATTGGAAAAGGAGTACAACAAAGCTATATATTGTCACCCTGCTTATTTAATTTATATGCAGAGTACATCAAGAAATGCAGGGCTGGATGAAGCTCAAGCTGGAATTAAAATTGCCGGGAGAAATATCAGCAACCTCAGATATGCAGATGACACCACCATAATGGCAGAAAGTGATAGGGGACTAAAGAGCTTCTTGATAAAAGTGAAAGAGGAGAGTGAAAAAGCTGGCTTAAAGCTCAACATTAAAAAAACTCAGATCATGGCATCGGTCCCATCATTTCATGGCAAATAGATGAGGAAAAAATGGAAACAGTGAGACTTTATTTTCTTGGGTTCCAAAATCACCACGGATGGTGGCTGCAGCCATGAAATTCAAAGACACTTGTTCTTTGGAAGAAAAGTTTTGATGAGTCTAGACAATGTATTAAAAAGCAAAGACACTACTTCACTGATAAAGGTCCGTTTAGTCAAAGCTGTGGTTTTTCCCGTAGTCATGCACAGATGTGAGAGTTGGACCATAAAGAAAGCTGAGTGCTGAAGAACTGATGCTTTCAAACTGTGGTTTTGGAGAAGACTCTTGAGAGTCCCTTGGACAGCAAGGAGATCAACCCAGTCAACCCTAAAGGAAATCAGTCCTGAATATTCACTGGACGGACTGATGCTGAAGCTGAAGGTGTACTACTTTAGCCACTGATGTGAAGAGCTGACTCATTGGAAAAGACCCTGATGCTGGGAAAGACTGAAGACAGGAGAAGAGGGGGACAACAGAGGCTGAGATGGTTGGATAGCATCACTGACTCAATGGACATGAGCTTGGGTAAACTCTGGGAGATAGTGAAGGACAGGGAAGCCTGGCATGCTGCAGTCCATGGGATCACAAAGACTCCGACACGACTGAGTGACTGAGCAATATAGCAAAGGGTGGTTAGGTACATTGACTCCTATTCTTAGGGGTAAATAAACTGATGCCGGGGGAAATAAACCGTCACAACAATGAATGAACATTTATCATGATGGCTCTGGGGACTGTGGATTTTACTGATGGTCACCCAGTAAATCAGGAGCAAAGTTATGTGAAGATTCTAATCCAGACTTCCCCCAGCATTTGTCTTATTTGAGGGTGTAATTTTCCTGATGGTCTTGAGACCTGATATTACTTGTGCAAGGCAGGTTGACAAGTTAAGGGAGTTAACAAATTAAGGAGTTGAGGTTAACACGTTAAGGATGCTCAAAGTTAAGGTTGCAAGGCAGTTCCCAGAAAGAAGAGTCAACGCTGAAAACCACTCTGAAGCTTTAGAAGATACAGACTGTCAAAGTTATTAGAGATTCAGAGTGATTAAAAAATCTAGACATACCACCTTATGCCTAATGTATGATGGAAGCATAGGGCTTCCCGGGTGGTTCGGTGGGTAAAGAATCTGCCCACAGTGCAGGAGATGTGGGTTCAATCCATGAGTCGGAAAGATCCCTGGAGGAGGGCCTGGCAATCCTCTCCAGTATTCCTGCCTGGGGAATACCATGGACAGAGGAGCCTGGTGGGCTACAGCCCACTGGGTTGCAAAGAGTTGGACACAGCTGAAGTGACTGAGCTGTGCATACACACACACACGACGGAAGCACAGACTTAACTAAAATTTCAAATTTAAGACAGTGAACTTTTTTTTGTTGGTTAATTCCTCTCTTCCTCAAAGGTTACTGAACAGTGAGTGAGATGACTAATTTAGCTTTAAGTACAGATCTGCCACATTGCTGGCCATGCTGGCTTCAGTTAAATGGAACCCTGGCTTCATTCACGTCCTTTGAGGCTGAAATTGGTACAGATAAAGAAAAACAGACCGATGGAAAAGAACAACTTACACAGTGAAGAGAAAAAGCACTTAAAGGAGTTGAATTAAAACTTCAGAATGGATAGCGAGTGACCATTATCTTCAATAACGTTTCTGATTATCCAAGCACTTCTTCACAAAAAATGAAAATAAGTGGAATACGGTGACACTGACTAGTGAGACAAACACGATCTCTGTGATGGTTTAAAAATACTGAAACCGTGTAGAGAGAGGGCTGACAACCTAGCAAAATGGGACCTCCATTATTCAGAAAGGTCCGAGAAACTAGTTTTGCATTTTTCAGAAGAGAGGAGATTAAGCGACCTCATTAAAAAAAAATACCAATTCTGAGGGGATTACAGAGGATCAAGCACTGTATATAAAACTGTTAACTGAATAAATCAGACTCAGAGAAAGAAAATAATAGCGAGAGGCCCCCGATGGATGCGACTTTTATCTCAAAGGAAGAAAACAGACATCGAAAAAACCAGCCTGGTTTTCAGGACATGGGTGATTCTCAGTGAGTTGTGAAGCAGGCTTTCCAGGGTTCTCTTAGGAATTGCCAGGCTCTCAGTCACATGAAATTACTTAAGAGTCACTGAGACTGCAGGGCAGGAAGAAACTTAAGGTCTCCTTTTCTGCACATTCCATGGGACACTTTCTAGCCTGTCTGGATTTTTACTGCCAACCAAGGGGAATCTCCTCCCCTCAACTCCACACCTGGTATGTCCTCCCCACACCTCCACCCTACATGACAGGTCACCAAGCATCTTTGCCCACACCATCAGCGTGCTGCAAACTGCAGGGGAGAGGTCGTTCTTGGAACCAGCATGCTATAGGTTCATGCTTTAAAAATACAAGCATCCTGATCAATTCCTCAAAAAAGAAATAATCATCGGGGACTCTCTCAGCAGTCCAGTGGTTGGAATACCATGCTTCCACTGCAGGAGGCACAGGTTGGGAACTAAGATCCAGAATGCTGCATAGCCAAAACAAAAAACAAAAAACAAACAAAACAAAAAAAAACAACAAAAAACAATCATTGAAAGTGAAAATTAGGGCAAGTTTATAACTGTGTAAGTTCCATCATCAAACGTGTTGATGACAAGAGAAAATGTCTGTTTCGATTGGGTGTTTTGTAACATATCTGATGACAGGAAGGATTTTTTTATAGATGAGTTTGGTTTCCATACATTTCAAACCTTATTTCTGCTCCACTACTTACTTTCCTGGGCTTCCCAGGTGGCTCAGTGGTAAAGAATCCTCCTTCCAGTGCAGGAGACTAGGCCTCAGTCCTTGGGTCAGGAAGATCCCCTGCAGAAGGACATGGCTACCCACCCCAGTATTCTTGTCTGGGAAATCCCATGGACAGAGGAGCCTGGCAGGCTACATTCCATGGGGTAGCAAAGAGTCAGACACAACAACAACAACCACCTATTTTCGGGGCCGTAGTTCAGGGCTCCACAGGACAGATTTGTTTCTTCCTTTAACCTTTGACTCTGTTACTCTGATGTCCCTAGGTGAGTCAGTGGGTGGGAGGAATATTCCCAATGGCTAGCACTAAGAATTACAGATGGCGATGACTTCTCTCAGAAGAATATCCAATTAAATGGTAACTAGGCTCAAATTCTCCTTAGCTGAATCCTCAAAGTGCCCACAGCCACTCCAATGCAACGGAAAAGTGTGATGAAGTTGGGAGTGGAAAGAGACCAAGGTCCTAACTGATCTGCAACATGTGACCATATAAATCCACGGTCCCCATGTAAGATCCTAGAAGGGGCCCATGCAAGTGAGGGGCCCTGATGCTTGAGCTTCACCAGCTTCACAGCAAGGATGTCAGTGGCCCCATCAGAGACCCCTTTCTTAGCATGATGCTGATACACGTGAAGCCTGGTCTCAGAGCAATCATTTGCTGGTGTAATGTGGTCCTTACAAACCACTTGTTAAGGGAGAAATCATAGTTTAAAATATGAAAAGATAGTTTTAGAATTTCCATATTTCATGCCATTATGAATGTGATTCTCAATTTGGGAGAGCTCACAAAAGCCACAGAGAATATTGATCTTGTCATCTCAGTGAAGTATCTATCAGCAAGGTCATTTTGTTTTCAAATTTGTCACCTAAATGTTCTAATTTAACAACTAGAACACTATTCTTTCACCGTTATCCTGAGATGAGAATTAAGAGTACCAAGCCTAAGCCACGCCCATACATGGAACAGTTCCGCTCTTTCCTTTACCCGCATACTGTTTCACAGATAACTCCCCAGCTGTGTATATTTCATTTTCAATTTCTAATCTCCAGCACCCCTAAGCCCAGAGCACTGGGGTATTTATTAGAGGTGTGCTGAGTACTCGACGACTAAGTTTTGTCTGAACAAACAAAGCATGTCTTTGTGATCATTAATGATCTTGTTTCCCAAAGTGCTAAAGAATTAGAATAAAAACAAATAGCCAGTCTTTTGTAGCTTAAAGGAATTAGGATTTCCCCTAGGCCAAATTTCCATTTGAATTGCCTGAAAGTACATGAAAATCAATGTAGCTCAATAAACAGCTCTGTGTTTGAGACATAACTAGAAGAAAAATATCACATTAGACTCTGTCTTTCAATCACTGTGATTTTAAAAAGCAACACCTCCCTAACTCGCATCCCAAACTTAACTTCTTTTTAAGCCATATCCAGTTTGAGACTAGGTCATACTTTATAACAATGAAATGGAAATTGTGTTAACTCATTAGAGCAAATTTGCTGGATAGCCATTTGTTTTATCTTTTTAAAACAATTTTAGCACTCAAAATGTTGTCTGCATTATACTTTTGACTCATTTATACTTAACAATGAAATAAAAAACTCTAGTTTGGTAAACACTGCTAGGCACTTTAATAAGTGATTTACATTCTGGTATTTCATATGATCCAACATATGAAAAACCCTATGAGATAAATAAAATTTATGGTGAAAACATACTCAGAGAAGTTATATGATTTGCCCAAAGTCACAGAGCAAGCAAATGATGTAGCAAAGATTCAAATTCCAAAAGCTCTTAAACATCAGACACTCTGCTTCAAAATCTCATATAATAGGACCATTATAGCCACTTCAAATTTGCAAAAAAAAACACAAAACCCAATGGAGGCTAAGAACAGTTAAGTCAGTGAATAAATCACAGGACTGGTTGGGAAACATCATTTTTAAAATTTCAAAGCCCATGCCTTTTCTTATTATATTACTCTGACTTTCATTAAGAAATAGTATTCAATTATCACAGATGAGCTGATCGATAATTGCTTAATGGATAAAAATGCATAAATTAACAAATGAAATGTAACTGAGGCACACAAATGCCGCAAGAAAAATGAAAATGGAAGTTAAATGAAATTGAGAATAAAAAGGGAACCGTGTGCTTAAAAATAGCAATTTTTCAAATTAAGCAGAAATTATCAATACATTCTCGAATATCAAGAGCCCCCAATGGGATACTGTTCAAGAGACTACAAAGAAATTAAAAAACACTTCTCTCCTAAAACACTCCTCTATCTAACAAACAGATGAAAACCAAAATGTCCAAAGTTTCATGCCTAAATAATTATAGTATTGTTAATGCTTATTGGGATGGAGATTCAGAAATTTGCTTGGAATCTTGTTCCAGGATTTAAATAAGTTTCCAACCTTCATTAAGTCTAATCACTTTTTAAGCAATTTAAGCCCATTTTCTCCATTTGTGTCTGTGAGGAAATCAGCATCCAGTAGGGGATTTGCCATGGACAGACAGAGATCTGAGCCTTCCTCACCTTCGTAACAAGCCTCCGCTGGATAACTATCAGTGGCATCATTCAATCTCCCTCCTCCTCACCCTTCAGGTCACAGTCTCATCTACAGCCTCCAATGCTCTCAGATATAAATGGATGGCTCTAGGGGCAAATTTCTTCCAGCATTGCTGAAAAGAATATTTCTTGGGGGAAAGCACAGGTTAATAATACTTAAAATTCGGTACTTGGGATTTATCATTGACCAAGATAGTTAGCTGGTGTTGACACTTTTATGGATTCCGCCTCCAAACGTCTGTTCAGTAGAGGCTGTAGGTGTTTGTGCTGCTTCTACGGCCCATTCACTCCAACCATAGGCCAATCGGGTAACTAGCCTCTTTCCTAAGCAACAAGCAAAGAGAGAGCCAACCAAGTTGCCTCTGCATAGTTACAGATTCTGGTTCCAATTAAATACATTACAAATACTGAGCCTACCAAGTTAGGCCAAGTATCTTCCAGTTCACAGATCTGACTTTGATTCATCTCAATTCTCACACTACAAAACTGTTTTAAGTTTTGTCATATAGAAATAGTTATAATAATATTCTAATTCTGTCAACTATTACTTATAAACCACATAGTTATATTTAATATTTTTAGATTAATTTCTGTATCCTCTAGTTATCTTTCCAATGTATGAAAAACAAAGATAGAAACATGAGTATGATAATCTTTTGACCAATTATGGAATGTTTGCTTACAAAGGAAGACATTATGGTAGCCGAATATCTACCAGTGCTACTAGTAGTAAACTATGCCAGTAATCATTGCTGGTGCTTCTTTGATGTGATTCAGTCATGTAACTCTTAATTTATGAAAGGGTCCAACAATCTTAAATGGTTTTGAGGGGAGGAAGGGAGATATATTCATTTTAATCATAGTATTTCTAAAAGTAGATTTCTCTTTGTTTCATTTTTTTCTTATCTGGATACATTACTAATCAAAGTCTAACCCAAGAAAGGAGAAGGACTTGGGACAGCAAACCTGAGGATGACTTTGCTGAATACATGATTCATAATGAGAGCAAAGTGTGAACACACTAATAAAAATATCAGAATGCAATCAATCCCTTCAGGTGTTGGGTGTTCTGCGAATACTCTAAATTCATAACCTATTTTACTCTCAAAATGCCTATGGTTTTATGGAAGCATGAAGAGTTTATGAAGACAGTAAGATGACTAATGAAGAATATTCTTTGCTTTCTATTGGGAACTTTTGTTTGCTTCTAACTGTTTAATTTCTCCTCCATCTCTCTTTCAATTAACCTCCCTGTTTGTATTCAATGAGATGGCACATAATACGGAGAAAGGAAAAAAAAAATCTCGCTGATTTATGAGTCTTCTTTCATAAAGTGAAAGTTCCTTTCAGCCAGACGCCTAAGTGTTGAAATCGAGAGGAAATGAACAGAACAGTAACTCTTCTGAATGAGAAAACATACTGTAGTTTCCTGGGCTGTTTAATCAGTGGCTCACAAAGGCCTCCTTTTAAAGGACCCCTGAGACTTCACTTTGGACATATACACAAGGTAGGAAGTAGACAGGGAAAAGCAATTGGATCTTTGTATGCAAAAATTTGGAATAACTACTTCTGAGAGTATAAAAGAGTAAAACAATGATTTAAAGGTTCTCTACATCTTTTAAAAGGTTCATTTCAAAGATTTATTTTTAAATGAAGCAGATCCTTTCCTTCTACACTGTCACTTATACAGAGTATAAAAGCAACAAAATAAAATGAAACAATAGAAAGTGGAATTGTTAACCACTGCAGGACACGTTAAATTATAATAAAAAGACCTGCTACTAGCAAAAATCCCCTTTCTTCCCAGACTTGGAGAAAGTTGTTCAAGAACAGGTCCTCTGTGGGAAACTAACCATATAATATTACCAAGGTCAGTAAGGATACCCAGAGAATGATTTGTTTGGTGGCTGTTGGTTGACAAGTGAAAACTGCCCATGGATAACTTTACAGTACACTTCCTCATAGTCCAAGCTATATATACATGTGTTGGTTGCACTTCCCAGGATACAAATAGTCCAGTATATAACATTTTCCTTCTAGCTAGATTCAACTCACTTACGATGGGGGTGGTGGGGTCAAAAAACACAATGGAGTAGGATTAGAAGCACACTCTTCCTGCCCCGCTTCTAGTGTGCACCCATTCTGGGACTGGGGCATGGAGCTGCCTGATCACAGGGATACTACACTGTCTCTTGTACATCCTCAGAACAGATGCAAATCGTGGTTGTCAACTATTTTCTGCCTTGCTGTAGCTCACAAGTGGGGCTCCCGTGAGCAACAGGCAGCCCCTTCGCTGTGGAGCCTCCCTTAAAGCGTAGAGGAGGGCAGAGCCTCCTGAGGGAAGGATGTTAGGGGTGAGCTCTCTGCAAGGGTCCTGCATGTGCACGTTGGCAGTTTACCCAAGTAAGACTACAGGCTCCCCAGTTGTTGGCAGTAGCTCACCTTTAACAGGTGACCCTGTAAGGCCTGATCTTCAGACAAACACCATTTCTCAAATTACAAAATTTTTGTAGGATCATGCCATTTATAATTAATATTGTACACTTTCACTGAAGTGAGGCAGAAATGTATTACTTAACTTCTGTTGCATTTTCTTTAAATAAATGTTTTACTTTCAGTGACTAAAACAGTAAAGGCCAAGGCACTTAACACCCTGAAAATACAGAACCAGTATATGTATTCTGGGTACTTTTGTATCCAGGCTAAATAGCACTTACATACCAACATTTTGATCTTAAACACCTATTTGATTGTCTTATTTAACCAACACATGTGCCAGAACCTCATCATATTTTAAGAAGTGTGAAGCATATAAATCTAAGAAAAACTAGAATTGTGCATTTTACTCTACTTTCTCACAGTACTACAATATAAAGTCATAAAAACTCAAACTTCTTTTTTAGAGACTCAAATAGATGGACAAGTGCTAAGATGTGAGATTCTGGACTCTATAGGAGTCCAAAAGGCTATATACTGGGGATCTTTTTTTCAAGTAAAAAATACTGCTTTTCCACAGTGGCAATATGTAACAGAATATTGTAATGTATGTAATGTATGTAATTCCACAGTGGCAATATGTAACAAAGGAATATTCAATAAGAGTTGGTTTATAAGAAATTAAATCCTCCTTATATGAGTCAATTTTGGTGGCCATCCCCCAAAACAATGAATAAAATATGCTTATACTTCACACTTGATACAGCGGTTTTAAAAAGAACCAGATTATAACAAATTCACTTCTCTGTACAGCAGAAACTGACCCAACACTGTAAAGCAATTATATTCCAATAAGAATTTTAAAACATTAGAAAAATAAAAAGAACTGGATTGCAATTGGAAAATGAGGACCTTATTTTAAAATGAAATTATTCCTTTGGAAGAAAGAGGAGGACAAATTATCAATAATTAGAAGAGTTTTTCCAAGGTGAAACGCAGCACCTTGTGAGCTCTGTTAGGGTACTCGGGGCCGGGGGCGGGGCCGGGGGCGGGGCCAGGGCAGGGGGCGGGCCTACCGATGGTGCAGTGCTCTCCGTTCCAGCCCTGGCTGCATTCACACTTGCCATCCTTGCAGGTCCCATGCTCGGCACAACGCGGGTGGCAGGCTCTTTGATTGCACGCTGGGCCCGTCCAGCCTTCTTCACAGCGACAGGACCCCCCCATGCAAACACCGTGTGAGCCACAGTCCACGGAACAGATTTCTAGATGTAAAAGAGAGGAAGCAGGTCAAGAGAGAAGAGTAGAGGGGAGTGAGAAGGGGAGTTAGTTAATAAGCAGTGCTTCGTCTTCAACTCTAACCTGTGACAGTGAAAAGCAAAATCCTTGAACATAAGCACGAAAGTATTTACCTACTAAGTCATTTTACCTACTAAGTAAATTTCAGTATTGGCGGCTAAGAATGATAAACGTAGTTTTACTTTTTAAAATTTTACATTCTGCCATATCGGGGATAAAATGCACATAATAATTATGCTATAAACAATTTCCTATATTTATATATGTGTGTACACACACACTACTAACAAAACAGAACATATGATTCATAATGAGAAGAAAATATGTGCACACATACTTATATGTTTCTCAGAGGAAGTTTTTGGCAGCCAGGAACACATGTACATATACATCAAATTGATATAAAATTTATGAAATAAATTTGTATGTGTCTATGTACATCAGGTATTTAACAGGAGTTGGGTTTCACCAGTGTAGCAAAAATTGAAAAGGAGTTATTTTTAATCTTATAGTTTACATTTTTTAAATATTTAGAAACTTTCATTAGAAAGAATCTGTTATTAAAAAAAGTAAAAAAAAAAAAAGAATATTATAGTATACATATTAGCTTGGGTCCAACACACAAACTGGTTAAATAAAATAAATTGTTGTTTTTTTCCTAGACAGTATATTTGTACTGCTGACAGAAGTTGCTGAGCAAAACAATATTAGAAAACCAGTTTAATAATATATATAACCATGAACTCTAACATTTGAAAAGCAAGGTTTTCCAATTACTAGAATTACTGAAAACAGCACAAGTCACCAAAGGACTTTTAAAATGGTAACAAGAAGTTAGGTCATTAAAACAGAATTCAGGCATCTGACCTAAGTTTTTTCTTAAAAAGTTTTCTTAAAAGTTTTTTTTTTGACGAGATCCAGTTAAGAGAGACAGACAGACAGACAGAACTCTGAGGGTATTTTATTTTTTACTTTTTACATATAAAGTTAAATAAAATGAACTATTTTTTTTCTTAAGATTGGAAGACTATTGTTTAGTTTTGTTTTTTTTCAACAATAAACATAATGAATAAAAACCTTAGATCATTTCTAACAAACAGGAAATGGACTAGCTGAATTTTAAAATAAAAAATAGCCAGTCCCTGTTTAGGTAGTCACATGCATGATCCCACAGTTCCCCAGTCATTGGCCAAATAATATTTCTCAGACAGTAGACTTCACAGGGCTGCAGAATTTTTAAAAACTTGATCCAGGCTCTGTGACCGTGGTGAACATTTCTTATAAACAACAGTCAGGGCTATGAGCTGGAGGAGAGTGGCATGTAGTTTTTCACGCCACATTTTCTAACTCCTTTGAATTAAATTTTTGATTAAAGGATCCAAGATGTTTTGATTAACTTCAGAGGAACAGAACGTCACTTGAGCTTCAGAAGACTGAGGTTTCTTTCTGAGGTTCCCTTTTTTATTCCATCTAATCAATTTTTCATTAGGGTGAAGGTGTTTATCAGCGTTTAGCACACTTGCTTTGAGCAAGGTGTGTCAATCTTTGTAATGAACTTATTAATTAGAGTTAATTTAATTGAAGTGGAATTGAAGGGCTAATTAATGGACAAACTGCTGCTGGAGAGAGAGGAGAGCTCTGTTGCTTTCAAACCTATAAACTTTCTGATGGAAATAATTCATTTCTTCTCTTTTAGCAGCTTAACCAAATGTTTCTTCAGGTGTAAAACCTACTCTCATATTGAATTTAGATCTCTGAAGGTCATTTCCACAACAACAATAGAGGCAGCTGGTAGTGCTCTGCTTTAGAATTCAATAGGTTAGAAATTCGAAATGCTACTGCTTTTAAGTCACGAATGTAGATTAACAAAGGTGTTTTCCTAAACTTTCAATGAGAACTGTGCGATATGCAGACTAATTGGAGGCACATGAATCCAGATGTTTTCACAGGATAGCCCTATGTGTGTTTGAGACCTCTACTAACAATTCTAAGTAAGTTTTCTGTCTTTCGGCAGCTAATAGTAAAGTTTAATAAAGTTTTGCTCTGTGCTTAACTACTTTCTCCCAAAGAAGTATATTGTGTTTATTAGTCAACTCTCTATATTGAGAATTTAATAAGTGTGCATTTTGCATTAAGGATTTAAAGATGAACAGGATGAAGACCTTCACTCTATGTCTAAACAGTCAGATATACAAGTAAAATTAGATTTTAAGCTAGCAAAATAGTAACAGCAGTATGAAAAAAATCAGTCTAAATATGTAAAATAATGATATGTAATTTTGGCAGCCAGTTTAATTTTTTAACTAACACTGATATCTTTTTGGCTATTCATAACAATACCATTTTTACCATTTTATGAAGAAGATCAAATTACTTTTTGAGCTATTTAATATTAATTACAAACCATCCTTTATAAAATAATCCTGGTAATGTATTAAATAAGTTTACATGAAACAAAAACGGGGCCATTGTTTTGTTCCTTTCCAACTTGGAAAACTGTGGGAAACAAATTAGAATGACAATATTTCAAACAAATATTATTTTATAACTAGTATTATTATGCCTATTTCACCAATGGAGGCAGAGAGGCCTGAATCAAGTAGCTTTATACAAGTAATTGTATCTATAAACTTTAATTGGATTTTTACATTTTTTAGTATAGAAGCTGAAAATGTAAATAAAAACCCTAAAGAAAGAGCTAAATGCCTATATTGCTCTTGTAATTATATTTTTTTAAAGTGGAGGACAAAATGAGCTAACATGTTTTTGAAAATAATGCCATGCATCCATGCTTTGATAAACCTTGGTTGGTGATGATTTTTTAAAACTCATTACTGAGACATTCAAGGTCCTCTGCAAGTCAGCCCCCAATTTAGGTTTTTTCACTCTTATGTATCCTATACACCTTGCCCGCTCTGACAGTCATGAATCGTCTAACCAAATTCTCTGGCTCACCAAGCTCTCTGAATCAACTCGCGTGTCTATGAGGCAGTGACGGGCATATTATAGACACTGTCTGCCTTCACAAGACTAGGGAAGCAGAGGACAAGGAGGGAAGGAAGAAAGACTGAAGGAAGGAAAGGAGAGGGGAAGGGAAAGGGGAAGAAAAGAAAGAAGGAAAAAGAAAGAGAGAGCAAGAAAGAAAACTCCTAAGTTGCTCCTTTAACTAGGATATCTACTTATGAGTTCAACAGAAGTTTTCCATCAATACCACAAATTAACCTATATAAGACTTTCTCTAGTTTGGGCTTCTGAGTCAATTTGTAACAGGTGAAGAGTGGTCGGTGACTCTTTCATGCCAATATTGACTCCTAGGGCAGCACACACGTTACCCAAGTTCCTCAAAAATGCCAGGAAAAGAGAGTTCAGAGCTCATGCTCTTAAGTACTTTCTACTACTGTTCCCCTAGTCAAAAAATATTCCCTCAACCTCCACACTAACTGCAATCTTGAAAAGAAGGAAAGAAATATTAAAAATCTTGTAAACTTTCAATATGCATCAAGGCAGGATCTAAATATTCACTGAATTTAGCGCATTAGTCCATGTAACACTCAATAGAATATTAAACTGGAGCGTATTGGTTTCTAAGTATTTCATGTGTGTTTATCTTATCTCCCCAATGAAACTATAATCTTCATTCCAGTATTCTTGCCTGGAAAAATTCCCTGGACAGAGAAGCTTGGTGGGCTACGGTCCATGGGATTGCAGAGAGTCAGACACGACTGAGGGACTGAGCACACAGATTAGAATAGCTTCTATCCATATTGTGTGACTAGGGAATGGTCACAGAATTAATTCATGGGTTGCAAAAGGCAATAAAAAAGTAGAACAGACTTGAGAGAAAGTATCACTATACATCACTTTGTAAAGCTCTCATTTCAGTGATGTGAGTAAATGCACACTAAGGTATATGAGCTCACAATGTAAAAATATATTTAAGACCACAGGTCATTTAGGTCATGGTCAAAACCTTGAAAGCCACTATTCTAGAGGGCAGGAATGATTGATTATTCTTTAATCCCTTTGGGGCCTGTCACAAAGCCATGCACAGAGTTGGTGCATAAAAACATGACTGACTGAATAAAATTACTACTTGCCATTTCTATTATAATCATACAGTGGCAATTAAAAACTCAGTGTTGAACTATTACGTACACCATAATATCTATATGTGTATACTCTTTATTGTGATCATATTAAAAGTCTTCTGTTGTCACATAATTTTTTAATTGAGGTTTCTGTTTATGAGATAATGTGTGTTAATCTCCAAGTTGCACATAGGCCTTCAGAGTTAAGAATAAAGAGAGCTTTATTGAACTGAAATATTTTTTTCTTTACAATAATACTAAAGGAGAAATTTTTTTAATACTAAAGGAGAAATTTTAATGACAGATGATGAAGCCTGTTTCTTTCCATATTAAAAGAGAACAAATCTCATTACTTTTAACATTTCTTTCTATAAATGGTTACTTTAATAAAACCTATATTAAGTGTAATAAGAGTGTTTTAAAAATTATTGGGCTGGTCAAAAAGTTCCTTTGGGTTTTTCTGTAAGACGCTATGGAAAAATCTGAATGAACTTTTCGGCCAACCTAATAAAGTATGGTAACCTTTGCGTGTGTGTGCTCAGTCATGTCTGACTCTTTGCAACTCCATGGACTGTAGCCCACCAGGCTCCTCTGTTCCTGGGATTTTTCAGGCAAGCATGTTGGAGTGGGTTGCCATTTCCTCGTCCAGGGGATCTTCCCAACTAAGGGATCGAACTTTTGTCTCTTGGGTCCCCTGCATCGGCAGGTGGATTCTCTAACACTGCGTCACCGGGAAAGCCCATGGTAAACTTTAGCTAAACAATACTAAGCACTCAAATGTATGAAGCTCACCGTTGGAGCAGTCTGGGCCAGTCCAATTAGGGTCACAAGTACAGGAGCCACTTTCTTGAAGATATGTTCCATGGCCAGAGCACTGGTCTGGACACATGGTCTTGAGTATTTCACAGTTGTTACCACCCCATCCAGGATTGCAGTGACATTCCCCATGGATACACACACCGTGATTAGAACATCCAGGGTCTAGACAGTCAGCTAGTGGAAAGAAAAGAGAACCAATTTACCATTAAATCTAGAAGATATACACAGTACATACAGAACAAAGAATTAAATCCCAATTTACCTGAATATTTTGGCTACTCAGATATTTACCTACCATTTGCAAGAACTTGTTTCTGAAAATGCAGAGAATTTATGCAATAAAGCATTAAGAGACATGCCATTTAGGTAATGGAGACTCTTACAAGGATTTGTAATTCTCACTTCTGCTTTTGAGAGGACCGCTTTCCACTCTGCCCAATCAGAGAGTAATAAGTATTGGCTTCACTATAACAAAATCTGAATTAGCTGGCCCAATCCATAACCACTGAATACTGACAGCTGTGTGGGACCCTCACATGTTTGAGAAATAAATGAGTTGCATACCCTCTATTCTTCTTAATTCACTTTAATGTGCTTTAGATGACGAGATTTAATTTAGCAATTTGACTCAATAAAACTTTACACTTGTAGGGTCAATGGCCTGAAAATTTAATTCCAGAGACTTAATTGCATTACTTTGTGTGTGCAGATCAATAAAATCAATTTGATTGAAGAACGGAAATGGTGCTTTTCTGCTTTTTGAAAAAACTAGCTCAAATGCACTTTATAGTATTATATCTTAACTATCATCATTATATACAGTTATGGAGCAAACCCATGATGTATCTTTTCCCATCAGTCTATTATATTCAATATTCACCTTTCTAGAGATACCAAATGCTAACAGATTTAGGGGCTAGCATCAAGGTGAAAAATGGCAAAAAATAAATAAACAGTCCACTGTTGGTTCCAAGACACAAGTTTTTTCTTATTTTCTCAGAGTGGAAAAAAAAATTATTCACACAATTGAGAAAGAGCAAAGGGACTCCTTGGTATTTTTTCTTTTTATTAGGTAAAATGTTCATGAAGCAACGCCTCCATGAATATGGAAATCAAAATTACCTTCAGAAGGAGGCATATAAAAAGATTCATTGCTAAACTAAAGATTACACATATCACCTGTTTTTTCTTTATGAATATCTTAGAATAGACTTTGGCAAATATTGACATGTTTACCTTCTTCGCAATTTTCTCCTTTGTATCCGGAGTTGCAAGCACAAGAGCCCATGATGCAAATCCCACGGCCCCCGCACTGCGGGTCGATGCACTGCGTCGTGGGCACATCGCATTCTGTGCCCTTCCAGCCGCTGAAACACAGGCAACGGCCCTTGGAGTACTGGCCGTTGCCACTACACAGCACCGGACAGGCTGCTGCGAAATAAAACATGGCAGGAGAATCATCAGCCGCGTTTCCCATCGAGATTCGCTCAAAGCAGCAGCATGTTGTTAGAACAAGAGGTACGCCATTTCTTCACCCCCCGCCCCCCCACCTTCTTTCCTGTCTTGGGAGTTTCCTGAATGACTCGTGTTTCTACAGCTTATTTATCTTGGCTTAAGAAAAGAATCTACGTCGCATACCTCTTGAACAATCCGGACCCAGAAATCCTGGAAAACAATGGCAGGTTCCAGAAACGCACTCTCCATTTCCATGGCAATTTCTGGGACATTCCACCACAGACTCTGAAGAAAAGAAAAAGAAGTGATCCTTGCTGTGCACCCTGCCTCCTGTGCGAGGCAAACGGTGTCACTTTGATCATTTTAGCTACATCTTGAAGGAAGTATGGCTGGCTGGCTCCATAACCCCAGAAAGGATTCATTTATACCAGACTGTGTATGTGCTAGGTCGCTTCAGTCATGTCTGACTCTTTGTGACCCAATGGACTGTAGCCTGCCAGGCTCCTCTGTCCATGGGATTCTCTAGGCAAGAGGACTGGAGTGGGTTGCTGTGGGGAAAGAGCACGTAGCCAAGATGGTGAAAGTCGAGCTCTCAGGCCCTCTCGCCCCGCATCCTGTAAAGAATGACTTTGTATGGTTATGTAATAGCTGAGATCACTTATAGCACTGAGCTTGCATATCACATTGCACCTGCTTGGCCATGGGCCACTTTGGTTCTGTAAATGTATACAAGCCCCACCTGAGAAACCCCTTTTGCTGCTGCATCAATCTGGAGAGAATAAACATGTCTGCAGTTCCTACAGCTCCTGGAGTTTTCTTCCAGCTTCCCTGCTCGTGCCTTACCTACCCTGGGTTCAGCGAACAGTGTGGGAAGTGAGACAGTTGCCATTTCCTACTCCAGGGGGATCTTCCTGACCCGGGGACTGAACTTGAGTCTCCTCCACTGGTAGGCACATTCTTGACAACTAAGCCACCTGCGTCTCTGATGTCTCCTTCAGTGGCAGGCAAGTTATCACCAGCGCCACCTGGGAAGCCCCTAATACCAGATTATTCGAACAGTAAAGCAAAACACTGCTAATTTCAAACACAGGTGTTTTTAACTGTTTTTGTGATACACTCTCCTCCTCCAAGCTACTTTCGAATAACTCTTTCAGTGCTTCATGGTTTGTCATATATTCATAAACAAACAATTTAAAAAATAACTTCTCATAATTACTTCAGGCTCTAACATCCCAGGACTCACTCAGGACTGGGGAAGGTAATTTAGTTTCTATTTAACACAGCATTGAGGCTGGACGCCTGGAAGTGATACCTGGAAGATGGTCCTTACCTATCACAATGGTGTTGAAGGACACCTGCTCTGCATTCTTCCCATCATTATAAAAAGCCAGATGCCAGATTCCGGAATCCAAGTACTGGATAAAGCCGGCCTCGTGGAGACTGACGGACCTCGCCTGCCGCCCAGCTCTTTCGGACTCCAGCAGGTTCCGCTGCTCTCTTGCGATCAACCTGCTGCCATCTAGGAGCTCCACAAAGTCATACTGAGGACGAGGACAAGGAAGACTGTTTAGCAGTCGGAAATACTGCAATGGCAGGAAAACGTTCCTGACGGACAGGTCTTCTAGGTATTGTATTTACAAGGGTGATGGAGATTACTGCCTGCATTCCGTTGTTCTATTTAACATCACGGACCATTTCTTCCCTTAATTCTATTTAATTCTTCCGACTGATGAAAAGTTTGTGAGTGTAAGCTATAGAGAACAGACCTGGGGTTTGCCAAGGGGCAGGGTGGGGGAGGGATGGAGTGGGCGTTTGAGAGTGCCGGGTGCAAACCATTGTATGTAGGATGGATAAATAAGGTTTTACTGTACAGCACAGGGAAATATACTCACCGTCTCACAATAACATGGAAAAGAATGTATGTATAACTGAATCCTTTTGCTGTACAGCAGAAATTAATAAAATGTTGTTTAATCAACTATACTTCAATAAACTATAAATTTTTTTTTTTTTTTTTTACAAAATTTGTGAGTCTAGGCAATTTGGGGCTATGACCATAAACCTCCATCATTTTTACTTAGACATTAAATGATCTCTTAAGGTTTTCTCCTTATTAATACTTAAGTAGTAACCACTGCTACTGAATACTTATTCTGTGCCAGGATTATTTTTGATCATCATTAGCAACATTTCTAGGAAGATGTTATTGTTTACACTTTAAAGATGAGGGAAACTGAAACCCGAGACGCCTGAGCAGGGTCAGACAGCTGGTCAGTGGTGCAGGTGGTTTGTGAACTGCAGTGAGCTTTGCTCCAAAGCTTGGGCTGTTTCTACTACCTGACTCCACACCTCTCTCTGACCCTGATATGACCACTGCAAGCACCATGGAGAAAGCCAGCGTGGAGTTGTACTTAGTTGCAGTTAGATTAAAAACATATAATAAGATGCCTTTACATCTTTGATTGGCTCTTCTGTCCATGGAATTTTCCTGGCAAGAATACTGGAGTGGGTTGCCACTTCCTTTTCCAGAGGGGTTCTGAAAGGATGAGCCAATTATTATCATGAAGTCAATCATCATTAAACAATATTTATTCTAGTAAGATTAATCATGAACACTGGGCAGCTGGAAGAATTTAACCAGAGAATTCAAAGGTAATTTTTAAAAAATGTGATGTGGCTGGTAATAGTGGGATAATATTTTGTGGTCAGAGATAATTCAGCGAATTTGGAAGACACTGCAAAGACTTTTCCAACACAGTTTTAATAAACTTGTTCAACAATAGTTTCTTAAAAGTAATTATTCAGTGTCTATAGACTCTTACCCAGTTTCACTTTATTCCTGAGGTATGTACTGATGGTGAAAAGTACACCACAGCGCTATCTATAGAAATCATTAATGTCAGAGCCCTGCACGTGTGAATCACTAATATTCTAATTTCTGATAGATTTCTTAAATGGAATTTCATCAGAGGTCTACTTAAGGAAAACTTATTTATAATGAATCCCTTAATACAATCAAATTGGAAAAAAAATCAGTTGTTGGGATTCAGAGAATCACAGTTTAATTCTTTGCCACTGTACATAGACCTTTTCCTGTTACTACTGGACAGAATTTAGAATATCTAATTCAGCTTCCAACATACTAAATATTAAATTTAAGTATAAAAGCATTTTTTGTTATTGTGCAGTCGAACTATACTATAATATCATTCAGCTGTGAGGAATGCAGAAAAAGCAATAATGTGATTAGCATTCAAACTTTTTTTTTTTTTTTTTATATCTTACAAGGATGAAGATAATGACTGGTGTGGACACTTGAACTACAAAAATTTCACTGGAATTATATTCCAAAATTATCAGAGGAAATTAACTCAGCAGTTCTGAATGGTGCCTCTGTCTCAAATAAACCATTCATTTTCTTATCAGTTTTAAATAGTTGCATGAGCATGGCAAAAAGGCCAGAAAAAGTTTCTTTTGATGGTCCCACTGCATATAAACATTTTTCTCCCCTAGCATAAACACAGTAACTGAAAAAGTGAAAAAGAGGAAATTTTGAATTTTGGTAGGTCTTTCAGGCCCTGTGAAGTGTCACCTTTTATCACAGAAATCATCATTTTGCATCACACTTTGAACAGTAAACTAAGGCTGGAGTGGTAGGCATGATGCTTGTGGTGAGGAGTAGCTGATTGTTGTGGAGTAAGTATCTACCCAGCTCTAGGCTCTTCCCTGGGGACGTTTCACACACAACTTCAGGAGGATATTCAAATACCTAAAGATAGGTTCCCTATTTAATACTACAGTCATTGCTACAAAAAAGAAGCAAGTTATATGGAATAGAAATTTAGTAACCTTTGTTCTTTGGGTGTACTGTAATGACTTAAGGGCAAACCTGAGTTTTGTTCTGTAATACCTATTCATAAGATTCTTATGGATTTTTTGTGCAGCAAGTCTTAGAATCCTGTTATTTTTAGGACAAAATTCAGTCTCACCACATTGGGGGAGCGATCATGAGACAAAGCTTATACTGAATGTATTTTGATGGTTCGTTACTGAACAGATTATCCTTATTCTTAACACAGTTCAGCTACTAAAATTATGAGAACTCAGAATCTATGAATACCTAACTGTGCTCTAAACTTTTTGATGGTGATTTAGTCTCACTGTAAACACAGAGGAGGAAGCGATTTTAGAGATCACCTGATTCAACTCATTCATTTTATAGACAGACAGTGAGTCACCAGGAAATTAGATCTGTTCAAGGTCACAAGGTCAAAAAGTGGCGACCCAGGTTTCTGACTCCCACTCTAAAACAGCTTCATGCAAATGCACTCAAAGGATACAGTATGCTATTAACTGTATAAAGCGTTAAATTGCTTCCTTAGGCTTCTAACTGTCCAGGAGAATGAATCGGGCATCAGGGGGAAGAAAGTCAATTGATTCCTTGGCAACAGTCACACGGACAGTTTTATAACGGGTCACAAAGACTTTCAAAACTCAAGTGATTATTCTGAATGGTTGGCCAATTTTAATTATTTCGGGCTGATTTATTTAACGTTCCCCAGAAACAGAGAAATGTTCAATTTGGGCTGCTTCATAGCGTATTTCATGTTTAAACACTGAACTCGGAAACAGCTGTTTGCTCTGCTGATCCTGAATAAACCGGAGGCAGGAACTCTAATAACTGTGGAGCTTAAGAAAATGCATAACCTACTTAAACACATACATTGTGGTAGAAAAGAAAAGTGAATATCACGTATATTGTGTTTAAATACCAGAAGAATTATAAGAAAACCTGAACTACACCTTTTATTCCCTAGTCTTTTATGGTATATATAACTTGCAAAAAGTCAATTCTAAATCTTTAAATAAACCTTTAACGTGCTCAATGCATTAATTTTTTCCTTGAAATTAATCTATGGAATTTACAGGTTACAAGCTTGCTATTGTACTTAGAGGTATGTTTCTTGAGTTATAAAAATAATTTAATCACACATGATTCTAATGGAAAAAAGTTTTTTTTTTTTTTCTATTTCACTGGAATATTGTTTACTAAATGTAATCTATTTGCTATAACTGAAGTCATGGACAGCCACTTCTACTTAAGAAAAGGTTGTCATTACATCTTAGTTAGTATCACCTGTAACATGAACTACAGTCAGATGTAACTATAATCTAAAATTTATAATTGGACCCTACCTAGTACATAATAAGAGGTATTTTGATATGAGAGCATTAAAGGCATTAGTCTAACAATGTAGATATGAAAAATGTTAACTCAGAAAAATGAATACATGAAAGTATGGCATTCAAAAAATTCAGTTGTATGAATTATATATGTATATGAAACTTTTTTAATCCAGGACATTAGAGAAAGCGTGTTCAAATTTTTCTTACTCATCTTTTTTTAAAAACTGTTTTTATTAGTATATGGATCAATTTTTCTTATAGTTTATATTCTGAGATTATAGAAAAAGCATTTCTCAGAAATTTACATAATATAAAGCATCTGGTCTTCATTTAATACATCAAATTAGTCAGCATGAAATTCCATGGGCAAATAACTGATTTTCAGGCATAACTTTAAGCTCATCTAATTGCCCATTTTAATTAACCATCTATCACATTTTTGGAATTCCTGTTTTGGGAAAAAGTCTAGGCTCCAGTTTTGTGGTAGGTAATTTACATAATTTCTCAGACGTAATAGAATATCTTTAAACCACAATTTCCAATTTACATTCCATGAGTCAGTACTGGATCATGAAAAGGTCTTTAGGATTATTAATCTGCGACAGTTGTGAAATGATTTTCATGAAAGCAAACTGACTTTAAAGTTCTTTGCACCTATAATATAGGAGTATTTGAATTGTTTTAAATAATGTGATCATCCTTGATGATCTATGAAAGCCCTTTTGCCTCTGTATTTTAGTGTTTATCATATATAGATGAGGAATTGTGGCTTAGTTGATAAAAGTTCATATTATATAACTGTTTATGGTCCCATAATTTCTTTACAAAGAGTAAATCTGACAAAGTAAAAACTATGTATTTTCAACAGAATGAACACATGTTTGGGATGAAATTGTCATGTATTTATTACATGAAAGTTGTGTGATCTTTGGAAATGATCACAGAATTGTTCTAAAACACTTGGAAAATCCATGATGTTTTACTGCCTAGATGATGTTCAATATTCATCAGGTTACTCACAAATTCTGTACATTTTAATCAATCAATAGTGATTAAAGCGAATCAGAAAGAAAGAGCTGTTCTTCATACTAATTCAAAAGTCTCAAGATAAGTGTCACCTACAGTCACAACTCTTCGCTGTAACACATCAATAAAAAAGTGGTCAAAGAGTTAAACCGGTGCACTTAAGAAATGGAATGACTTTAAAAATGCAAACTAGCGGTTTTCAATTTATTGGTAATAGAACCTACCTGAGTGTGAGAGGGTGGTAAGCCTTTTCGGCCATATACTCCAATCAAGGCATCTTTCTGAAGAGAGATGTTGAATTTAAGAAACTGTGGCTGATCTATAAAGAGTTGTGATCTCCAGAAGATACCAGGAGGAACCTCTTGAATTGCTCTTCGGCCAATATCAAGTTCTCCAGAATCTATGGTATTATTTTCCTGTGTAAATCCACCTAATTTTCCTGAATGTAAGAGATTCATTGAAAAAGAAGGGAAAATTAAAAAGAAACAGAACCAAAACTAAAACAGCCTTCTGACTTTCCAAAACTTTTTTTCACTGAAATGCTCAGAAATTTCATTTCCTTCTGATAAATGAAATGCTCTTCTTTATTTCTAATTTTCCCTTTAAAAGGTTTTTCTCTGTTAAGATATTCTTCAAGTAATCCTGATTTAGCATGTTCTTTAAGATATTTAAGTCAAAATCCTTTTACTTTCCCCCAAGGTACACCTATTACTGCAACTGTTTTCACACTTACAGTCTTTCTTGATCATTTGAAACGTAATTATCTTACAAATTATATGTGGTGTTATTTCTTGGGAGAGATTAAGTCTGGTACTTATCAGTCATTCTAAACATACCATAACCCTGCGAAGTGTAAATTAAGGCAGAATGGATTATGAAGATTTCCAAATCAATCAAATTCAAAATTCAGATAACTGCAAGTAGTTGTAAATTCTTTTAATGACAGAAGAGAGTCTTCTATCTACAAAGAACTCTTAATTTACCATTGAGTTCATTTTGGAGCATTTACTAGGGACACAGAATTGCAGGTATTAAGAAGAAACATAAACTAGAAAACAGATTCTTAGAGATTATGGACTTTGGCTTTGATGGCTTCTGTCATCAAGCAAGTAATTACCTGGTTGGAAAGACGACACCTACAAACTAATACATGACTATCTTAAGCAACGTATGGTTAAGGGTCAGAGCAAAGTGATATCACGGAAGGCTGGAGCTGGAAAGATGCCACAGAGGGGCAGGCACTGAGTTCGACTTCGTAGGACAAGTAGGATAAGGTTTCTGAGTAGAGGTAAACTTTGTAATTAAAAACATGCAATGGAACTGAACATGTGTTAGGACAATGGTAATCAGAGAGATCCATTTGGCTAGAAAAGAAGCCTAGAAAACTTGTCCTGGAGTCAGACAAACTGGAGTCTGAACCCTGACTCTACTGGCTAACTAGCTATGTGACCTGAAGGTGTATACTAAGCTTCTGATTCTAAATCTCACCTGTAAAAGTAACCATGCAATCACAGGACTCCTCTAAGCTTTACATGAGGTATTCTATATAAAGCACTTGGCTCTCAGAAGATATCAAATGAATGGAAGACATCAATGGATTTGTCATGGGAGAAATAGAAAATAAAACTGGAAAAGCAAAAATGGTATCAGATGGTGGAGGCCCCTGAATGCCAGGTTAAAGAATTTGGTCTTCTCATATTCGTGGATTTTTTATTTTCGGTTCTATCAAACGGCATTATTACATCCCTTTTCCAGAAGTAGATATATATGTGTTTTGTGTGTGTGTGTGTGTGTCTGTGTGTGCAAGGAGATCAAACCAGTCAATCCTGAATATTCATTGGAAGGACCGATGCTGAAAATGAAGCTCCAATACTTTGGCCACATGATGTGAAGAGCTGACTCATTAGAAAAGGCTCTGATTCTGGGAAAGATCTGAAGGCAGGAGGAGAAGGGGACAGAGGATGAGATGGTTGGATGGCATCACTGACTCAATGGACATGAGTTTGAGCAAGCTCTGGGAGATGGTGAGGGACAGGGAAGCCTGGTGTGCTGCAGTCCATGTGATTGCAAAGAGTCAGACATGAGGGAGTGACTGAACAACAACAATGTGTGTGTGTATATATAAGCGTTGTGTTACTATGCATACAATTCATGGCACATTTTAAAAATAGACACTTGTAGAGCACAGGGAACTCTGCTCAATGTTATGTAGCAGCCTGGATGAAGGGGAGTTTGCGGAGAATGGATATATACATATCCCCCAAAAAAAGTATATATAAAAAAAAAGTCAGTATTTTCATGTCAAAAAATTTCAAAAAAACCCAGATACTTGAAATCAGAGAAGGCAATGGCACCCCACTCCAGTGCTCTTGCCTGAAGAATCCCATGGACGGGGGAGTCTGGTAGGCTGCAGTCCATGGGGTCACTAAGAGTTAGACACGACTGAGCGACTTGGAGAAGGAAATGGCAATCCACTCCAGTGTTCTTGCCTGGAGAATCGCAGGGACGGGGGAGCCTGGTGGGCTGCCGTCTATGGGGTCACACAGAGTCGGACACGACTGAAGTGACTTAGCAGCAGCAGCATGTACTTGAAATAGATTTAATATGGGTAAATTACACTTCAATGCCACAAAGGCAGATTTTTGTTCCTATGTCTTGTGTGTGTGTGTGTGTGTGTGCACACGCGCGCGTGCATGTGAGACCAGGAAAAACTGAATTCAAGATTAGTCATGAAGGCACCTTTCTACCACAAAAATTTTAGGTAGATATCCAGGTCATGGCCATTAGGGTCTAGAGTAACAACAAATTACACTTATGGACGAGTATGAAGTCTGAGGGAAAGTGTGTTACTAGTAAGTGCTGGGATTCTTTTCTACCTGGACTATTGCATCCTACAATGATACATGATCATCAGGTCAAAGGACAGCTACAGCTAAACAGAGATCCATGGAAGGTTTTGAAAAGGTGAAAGGTGACACAAAGTCATTATCTCAAGGCATTAAAGTGCAGTCGTGTGGGAAGCCTAGAAGTGGAGAAATAATGAGAATACAGTTGTAATAACCCAGGTAGGTAGCAGGAGGGGGCTGTACAAGAAAGCTTAATAAAAAGTCATTATTAACAGTCTCACTTCCTCTCTTTTTTTTCCTGATGTCCACACTCATGGCAATTAACAGTCCTCCACCTGCCACGTCTATTTTTGTTGAACTAATTTACCAATATAAAATGCTTTGGAAAATAAAAGTTCAAAATTGGGTCACAGTGATCACTGTAATTTTTCATGTATCAACTCACAGACTATCAACTGTGCATCACTTACTGAATTTTAAAATATTTATCTTATGCTATTAATATTCATTTTAGCAAAACTAGAATATATAGATAAAAGGATAAAAAATATAGCCCTACACCCAGAGATTATTTTTGCTTGCTAGCGAACTAAACATCCTTATTTATAGAAAATTTTAAATACCTGAGATCAATGTCTGCTTTTCATTTTGGAAGCTTTTGCACAAGAACCTACCTTTGTCATAAAATAGTTTTTACTGAAAAGATTAAGGAGGGGGGAAGAGGGAATTAACCTTTAGTGAGAATCTGCAACATGCTAGGTGGTTTCATCTATATTATGTGTTTTAAATTTCAAAACAACTCTGTGAGATTGATACTATTTTGAGATGAGGAATTTAAGGCTCAGAGAAGTAAATTATAACCCAAAGGGAGGGTTGAGTCAAGGTTCAAATAGAAGTCTGCATAATTCCAAAACTATGTGTCTTATAGTATATAAGACTATATAACCCATGCTTTTTATTAAAAACAAATACTTATTTCAAGTTATTAGGTTTTAAATTTATCTGTCTATTCCATATAAAATCAGGTATGTTAGCCCACTAAAAGACACCAGAGAAACTGCTTAGCTTTCAGTTTTAGGACATAAAATTGTACTTATTTTTATTGGGAGGGAATGATAGGCTTTGTGTGCCATGGTTACTATGACCTAATATTGTTCATATTATATGTGTTAATTGCTCAGTCATGTCTAACTCTTTGTGACCCTATGGACTGTAGCCTGCCAGGCTCCTCTGTCCTCTGTAAGTTTTCCAAAAATTAAGACAGTAATCCTTTTGAATATCTAGTATTAATGATAATACTACAATCTATTAAGTCCTTAAAGGGAAACATCACATACGCCCACACACAGAATATAAATTTATGACTTTTTATCAACCTGAACACACATATTCACTTTTAATTTAGTCAACTTTTCTTCACTTCTAACGTGTTAAATACAACTTATTGTATACTTATTACATGCCAGACACTGTTCTAAGTTTTTGACATCTACTCTTTTATTCACTGTTGATAAAGTGAAAGTGAAGTCGCTCAGTCGTGTTCGACTCTTTGTGACCCCGTGGACTGTAGCCCACCAGGCTCCTCTGTCCACGGGATTTTCCAGGCAGGAATATTGGAGTGGGTTGCCACTCCCTTCTCCCGGGAATCTTCCAGACCTAGGGATTGAACCTGGGTCTCCTGCATTGGAGGAGGCATATTCTTTACTGCCTGAACCACCAGGGAAAATTCTTTGTATTATAATTTATTATAAATTGCTAATAAGTTTTGGTTGATTTCTACATATACTATTTTTTAAAATACTGAGTAGAGTAGTAGTCCTTTATCCCACTAAGATCTGTTAGTACACATATTTATACATGAGATTATTCATATTTAGACTCATTCATTATATTCATAGATTTCTAACTCTATTATTATACATTATTGCCATTAACAAGTTCTATTGTTACTATCTGAAGCTTATGTGATTTACTCTGTTCTCTGGTCTCGATCCTATCTACTGCTGCTAGAAATGGCTTGTAGATGTTTTAACAGTGTACCCATGCTTTGAGAGCTGGTCAGCATTAGCTGGTGCTAATCCCAGAACTGTTTTCCAGAACATCATCTCTGCCCAAGGGCATTAGCTTTGGAAACAGTAACCAAGTTCTGATTTCTAGGGTTTCAGGTTTTGCTTTATTGCTTTCTCTATATCCTGATTTTGAGGTGTTAAAATCTTTCTCACTGCAATGATGTGTGTACCCACTTCTGGGTCGAGAAGTGTATCTACTTATACAGTTAGCCCCATAGTTAATTTAACAGGTGGCTCTTTTTCAGAAAGAAGGTTATTTTTAATTGTAATACAAAAGAACCAAGGTTGAGTGGATGTGCTTGAATGGGGGCAACAGTAGCTCTGATCACTGTTTCTTTTTTGTCTACCTGTAATGGAAAATCTTGCTAGAATCTCAGAGTTTCAGTGCCCTTGGAGGTTATTTGGTCCAGGATTCTTCAAACAAGAGTAGTTCATACCCCTATGGAACACGAGGAGTTTTCAATGTAGGAAAAAGGGGTACATTATTTTGTGCGAATTAATTTCTAAAACCTTAACAATTCCCATATTTAGACTGCCATTACAACAGAAAGGCATACTTCTCACATATCCAGAATCTTTCTTTGATACACTCTCTTCGAACATAAAGTTTCCAGTGTGTCAAACAGGCAAAATTGAAAGTATTTTTGTTGATAAACATTCTTTAACCAAGACAGCATAAACCCAAGGAAGGGCTCTTTTGTTTTTCCTGCCATACATGTATTTCTAGCAAAGGCAAAATGCAATGAAGTTAAGAAATGGACTATTTAAGACTGCTGGCAGGTTTTAAAATCTGATGCATCAAGAGGGAGAGAGAAATCTTCGTTTTGTGCCCCTGTCACCCACTCACCCACTGTCTATGAATGCTTTTCATCTGCAGAAGAGTTTTGTGATTGCAAAGAGAACTTCAATAAAGTAAGAAGTATTCAAGGCAATGATGCCTTATTTAATCCAATTGTCAAACTCCTGGCAAGGCTCTGAGTTTTATCCATCTCTCTACTGCCTGACTAGCATAGGAATTCTGAGCTGAGATGGTTGTGACAAAATTTATATTAATTTATTTGAACTGAAACAAACAAGCCAGACTTTTTATGGAAGAAAGTTAAGTTTGATTTTATTGAAAACTAGCTCTACCAGTAAATTAAATAGTGAGTATTTCCCATATATTTGATTAGCTCATATTTGATGAGCTAATTAGTGATACTGATAGTGTATGATAAAAGCATTCAAAAGAAATTATAACAAAGGTAAATGGAAATGAACAATGGTTCCATTTTCCACTCCATTCTGTATATATCAGATAAAATAAAGTGCCACTAAGTAAAAGAATAAGAGATATAATTAGTGGTAAGCCTTGGTGAAGCCTTCTCTGGTGTACTCCAAGAAAATTGAGAAACTGGATTGATTTGGAAAACTGCGTAAAGAATCTTTTTGAAATCAGGTAGCTGCCAATTCTTTGCTTTCAATAAAACTGAAGAAGAAATGTGGTGGAATTGACACTTGTAGACCACTAAATCAGAGAAGGCGATGGCACCCCACTCCAGTACTCTTGCCTGCAAAATCCCATGGATGGACGAGCCTGGTAGGCTGCAGGCCATGGGGTCGCTAAGGGTCGGACATGACTGAGCAACTTCCCTTTCACTTTTCACTTTCATGCATTGGAGAAGGAAATGCCAACCCACTCCAGTGTTCTTGCCTGGAGAATCCCAGGGACGGGGGAGCCTGGTGGGCTGCTGTCTATGGGGTCGCACAGAGTTGGACATGACTGAAGTGACTTAGCAGCTTAGCAGCAGACCACTAAATATACTTTTCGGAAATAGATCACTATGTGATTTTTAACAAAGGACTAACAAGGACTTTGAATAATTGAATGAGACATCTTCCTAAAACTATTCTTCCATTTCCATCTGCTTATTTTGTAGGGAGAGTTCTTATGTTTATACTTATAAAAAAGGAAAAACAGGAATAGAATTGATATTGAAACTTGCTTTGCTCTTGTAATAAGTAATATTCATCAGTGAATATATAAACTGTCTGAAAAGTCTCCATCTCATTCAGAGAGGTATTTTCTAATACATTTTCACGTTTTATATTTAATAATTATCAAAATGCTTAACATTATGTATATAATAATTAGGTTAATTTCAGCCAAATATGTACAACTGATAAATGGAAACAAAATTCAGTATAGAATAAAACAGATTTTTAAAAAAACACTCAAGAGTACTATAGTTGCAGGAAATACAACTCAAATTAGTGTACATATTTTAGACACACAAGAACAAAATAGTTTTAAGATCACTGATCTAGCTTATCCTATGAAATGTGTTCATTTTTAAGTGCCTATCCATGTCTATCTGCTTTAAATTATTACACTATTTAGAATCTAGGATTTATTTTGAATTGAGATCTCAAAATGTCTCTTTCCTAAAAGGTAGATGCCGACCTGACCCTCTCACTATAATCAGTGATGCACAGAGAAAAGGACATCACAGATTTCTCTCTGCTTAAATCCATGGAACTGGCCGCTAATATTAGTGCAACATTCCTGCTAAAAAGCCTCTATCTGAATGTCAGGAGACTAGAGTTTTGTGAAGGTGCTTTGTCTTTTTAAATTCTGCACTGTTGCTTTTCAAGTCATGGCCCTCCTCTCATTCGGCCAGGTCAAGCGTGGTCATTGCTGTTAGCATTTTCAAATGCTCTTTATTGATTGTAAACACACCTGGAAGTCAGCGTGCCATTGACACCATTTGATAAACTTGTAAATACTTGGACAACCTTTTCCTCTGAAGCTCGTCAGTCCTCCCAGATAAAAGCCTGGAAACAGATGTCTTTCATCATGTCCTGAATTCCAGAAAACTTTGGCTTCAGAGGAAATGAAAGGAGGGCTGGTTTTAGTGCTCACCATCCTCCCTTACTGAGATCACTCCATCCTTAAGCCCCCAGAGTCTGAACCTGGGAACGATCACAGGAAATACTAAGGCGGTCTGTAGGTTTTACCAAGAGAAAAAGGAGGAAAGATGGAGGAAAAAAAAACAGACAGGGCAACAGACTGCCCTGTAGTTATTCTAAACTCAAAGCATGTGGGTTAGGAATCAAACCAATTAAAGCCTTCACAGTTAGAGTGAGATGTACCACATCTTCAAACACAATAAAGTATCATCTTGAAGGTTTTTTCCCCCCATCCTGTCCTGTTGTGCCTCAACGTGGGATCCACGAGCTGTCTTTTCACCTGCTAACTGTGATTTTTCCTTTCATCAGAAAGTGTGTGTCACAACAGTCTTAATGTCTTAAAATACGGTTGTCAGAGTGTGAAAACATAAAGAGGCTGAGTGCACATAGCTATTGTTATTCCTCTCCTTCTTATGTGATTCCCAGTTTATATAGAAACACATCAGTAAAGTGGCATTTCTCAGATAACTCCACTAAATAAAGGACTTTGTACTCTGAGATATTTTATGAATAATAGTTTATAACCCCCAGATATCATAAGGACAAAACAGAGTAGTACTTAAAAATCCTATCGGTAATTTAGGGGGTTTGGTATCTGTTTGAGAATTACTCTATGACATCAGAAAACCACTCAGAGTTAAAAAATACTACTCTTTGGGGTCATAGATATTATGAGCTTGCTGCCTGCACATCATGTGAGTGAACTGGCCTATACTGATTAAAATGAAAAGCAGAAAATACATCCAACTCTGAAGGTCTAACAATTGTCAAGGAAGGTAAATGATAATAAATATCATCTTAGGTCCCACAGAGGCACTAATAATTAAGGCATCAGGAAGCAAGGTTGGGCATTTATAGACAATCAATAGCCCACCCTCCAATTCTATGACCTAACCTTGGATTTATACTCTGACTTTGAGATCTCTGAGAGAAAATATCTTTTTATAAACAACCACATGCCATAACTTAACATTATGTATACAGAGTGTTACATCACAAGCTAAGTGAATTAAAACTTTACCTTGCAAATGTAGTTTAATGGACAAAATCAATGTAGCATCTAATTAAGGAGCTATTATACATGCAACACCATAAATACTATATGCAATATTGAAGAAAACTCAATACCCTTGAAGCACTGTTAGCCCCATTTCTTCAATTCATAGGCAATTTTTAACTTGCTCTAAAATCTAATTCTTTGAAATTGGCTTGTATTTGAGAAAATTCATACATGACGAACAATAATGTAAAACTTAAAAGCAATCTGAACCTTTTTTTGTTTAAAGAGGATGAATCACATAGTTTTCAATTTGTCCTCATACAAAAGGGGTTTTTAATTATTTGCTGCATGCAACATGATATTAGTTTCTGATGTATAACGACTTGATAACTATATATATTGTAAAACAATTACCACAATATGTCTAACATAGTCACAACTTTTTCTGTATGTGATGAGAATATTTAAGATCTACTTTTTCACGACTTTCAAATATATGAGACAAGTGGAGGAAGGGAAGGTAGCCACCCATCTGGGGACTGACCCCAGAGACTGTCTCTGCCCTGTCTCACTTCCCACAGAGGTTAGGGGGTAATGCCTGGGCACAACGTCCCATGTGCCCCTCTGTGCCTGCTTGTGTGAATATACACACTATGCCTCCATCGCTGAGTCGGTCAGTTCCTGGCAGGGCCCCTACTCAACAGCACTGTGTGGGATGGGGCAGGAGGGCTGGGCTAAGGAGACCCTGAGAAGGAAGCCCCAGCTATGGGACTGCAGGAAGGAGAGAGTGGGGGCCCCCCACCTCATCCTCATGGTGACTAACTAAAGTCACCGTGTTGTATATTATATCCCATGACTTATGTATTTTAAAACTGAAGTTTCTATAAAAGAGTTTTTTTTTACTTGGAGAAGTCATTTGCCAGAGTTACACTAACCAAAACTGATGGCCTTCATTTTGTCTTATATTAATGTGCTATGCTCAGACACTCAGTCATGTCCGACTCTGTGTGACCCCATGGACTGTAGCCCGCCAGGCTTCTCTGTCCATGGGATTCTCCAGGCAAGAATACTGGAGTGGGTTGCCATTTCCTTCTCCAGGGGATCTTCCTGATCCAAGGATCAAATTTGCATCTCCTGCATTGGCAGGCAGATTCTTTACTGCCAAGCCATTGGGGGAAGCCCAATAAAACGTTAGGATGTATAAACAAATAAACAAAATGTGTACAATAAGCATTTTTCTTATTCTTACATTTCTTATGTAGGGTCTGTAAAAAGTACCCTACATGTGTGGTTAACAAGTGCTATTTGATCATTCACAGGAACCATCCACTTTAACAGACAGTCTAAATTTCAATCTATATAAACCCAAAATAAATACTTTTAATTTCTGTATAGTTACTGGATCTGTTCATATGTGTGTTATCAGTGCATTAAAGATTAAACAGTTGTTTAAAGTAATTATATTTCACTTAATTGAAACTTCCCACCAACAGTTTTAATTAGGCCAGCTTTTCTTCACTCCTCTAATCCACTGTGTGCTAATTTCCACTGTCACTGCCATCAACCATTAGATTATAGTTTATTTGAAATATATAGCACTTGGTATCAAACACTCTGCACAGGGGCAGCGGTGGTGGTATTATTATTACTGTGAAAATCGAACATTTAGAAATGTCTTCTAAAATCCCTCAGCCTCCCTAAGAAAGAAGAGGGCTGAATATACAGCACTTGGTATTAAATACTCTATACAGGGGCAGGAGTGGTGGTATTTACCATTACTGTGAAAATCTAACATCTTCTAAAATCCATCAGCCTTCCTAAGAAGGAAGAGGGGGTCATGAAGTATTATTATTAAAACAGAAGATGGAAAAGCAAAGAACAAAAAAATATGGTAAAAGCACTAGTCACAGCCAGTGGGTACATGTAAAGTAGCAGCATATATAAAATACAAATAAATATACTATATAGATATATAATAGTTTCTTTTCAGTCTTGCAAAGAAATCAGCCAAGGAGGATGAAAATAACTGATGCCAAAGCAGAAGAAAAATATTCTAGATTAGAAACAAAGAGGAAGGAGAGCCAGGGAAATGCTGAAAGGCAAAGAGCCTGTTTCTCATGTGATGGAAAAAGGTGTCTTTATCCAGTTGCTTTGAGATATAAAGTACTATGACATTTTGCAAAAAGTCAGAGAATGCCAAATGCCAAACATAAATACAAGCATGTACACACATATAATAAAAATAGGTACATCATATAAATATACTTACACATGTATGTATTTTTCTGGGTGTTTATATTGAAAAAAATGAAATACAGCATTCTCTAACCTCTTAAATACCAATTTTTAAACTCGGAACCAATTGATTTGAAAGCCTGTTAGCTTAAAGTGTAAACTTTTGAAAATTTAGAGAAAGGGCAAGCTGAGGAAAGGTCAATAAACGATAATCCTTTAATGTGTTTTGTATGTAAAACCTTCTAAAACAAAATGAAGATAGTATTCCAACTTCCCATACTAGCTGAATGAAGAAAGATCAATAAACCCAAGATAATATAAGAGATGATACACTGAATTAGAATCTATTTACAGACTAAAAATAAAACAAAATGCACACTTTTGAAGGAAAGGCAGAAAAGCCTAGCCATTGACTTAGAAGGCAGAACACTGTATTATTCCTATGATAAAAATGTGAATGTTCAGTGCTTCAAGTAACTGAATGAAAGCCACTCATTCAAAGATAATATTTGTAATTCTAGAACCTCTTCCTTCTCCCATACACAATTGGCTCTAACATGGGTAAAAATAAATTTATGGAAAAGAAATGTTAAAAGAAAAACACAGGACACGTGATTATTTCTCTTACCATTGTCGCCAGAAGGTAACGATACAGTGTTTGTTGGCATGGTATCAGAATTCACTTTTCCATTCTCAAATGTGTCATTTTCGGTCTGCTGTAACTGCCAATTGAGGCCAAAGAGATGCATTGCTGGGGGTAAAAAACACACGGTGTTTAAAGGTCTGCTGCTTCTAGCTACAACAGCAAATGGTACATCTGTTCATAACAAGAGTCACATGTAAAGTTAGAATTACCACGTTCTGAATAGCAAGAGTCACATGTAAAGTTAGACTGTCCATACTCTGAGTAACAAGAGTCACATGTAAAGTGAAAATTTCCATGTTCTGAAATGCCAAGGATTCATCGCCTAATAAAAATAAGAAAACAGTTCCTCACACAAAGGCAACTCAGGCAGCAGTGCAAGGCAACACGGCAGCACATTAATAAAGATTTGATATTACTCAGCTAATGAGCACCGGGAAACTCTTAGAATGAATCACTCTGTGCTCTGCTTTGTTCCAATTCTACCACTCACCATCATCTAAGTGAGTTGCAGGACAGGACCACAGGCTTCTTGCACATGTGCAATACTTGGTTGTAACGTTTATAGGTTCTTAAGAGCTGGTGATGGACGGGGAGGCCTGGTGTGCTGCAGTCCATGGGGTCGCAAAGAGTCGGACATGACTGAGCGAATGAACTGAACTGAATTGAAGAGACATAGCACTCTTCACTTGGACTAAGGTAACAAGTGGTCTCACAGATCAATATGGTGCATGAAATGGTCAACATGGATTCAGATGTACAACATACAGTAATATTTGAATATTCTTAATTTAAGATGAATAATCTTCAAATCTTTGACTTACAATTCAGCACTAGCACAGATCAAGCAACATGCATATGTATCAGATTCAGCTCAATTCAGTTCAGTCGCTCAATCTTGTCTGACTCTTTGCAATCCCATGGACTGCAGCACGCCAGGCCTCCCTGTCCATCACCAACTCCCAGAGTTTACTCAAACTCATGTCCATCGAGTCGGTGATGCCATCCAACCATCTCATCCTCTGTCATCCCCTTCTCCTCCTGCCTCCAATCTTTCCCAGCATCAGGGTCTTTTCCAAAGTGTTAGGTAACTTCACATAAAGTTTTTGATGTAGGATTGGTAATCTTATAAATTTATGTATAAATTCATACATAAATTTTATATGTTTACTAATTTTCTTTATGTAAAAATCTTAGCAAATAGCTAACTAGAAGACCAAGTAATTAGAAAGAGAAAGGTAATATAATTTATTATTTTACATATTTTTATTTTATTCTTTAAAAATATTTAGAATAATAGTCACTGTCACATTAACCATTAACACTGTATGTTCATTTGTGCTCCATAAAATAGAGTTTAGGAATTAATCCTGAAGGAAGGCTAAATATCCATGGGGAAATCTGGTGACTGTCATATTACTATGTCATGAAGGAGAATTTTTCAACATTATTTGACAGTATATATTCATTATACATATTGGAATTTACCAAAGAGAGATGTAAGAGTTTAGAAAGTACTGTTAGAGACAGTGTGATAACGACTACTGTTAAAAAGCCCTTATTAAATATTGAATATATATGAACAAAACTAGGCTGTTACAGTGCAAAGAGCAATTAGTTAGACGTGGGTTCAGTGTCAGTCTAGAATTTGTTGTTGTTTAGTCACTAAGTTGTGTCTGACTCTTTTGCGACCCCATGAGCTGTAGCCCATCAGGCGCCTCTGTCCATGGGATTTCCCAGCAAGAATACTGGAGTAGGTTGCCATTTCCTTCTCCAAGGGATCTTTCTGACCCAGGGATCCAACCTGTGTCTCTTGTGTCTCCTGTATTGGCAGGCAGACTTTTTAGCACCAGGGGAGCCCAATCTAGAATTTAACTTTGGACAAATGATGTAATATTAAACATTAGGTTTACTTACAAAATGAGGCTGGTTAAACCAACCTTAAATGATGTGAATTTTCTAGACCATGTATATGAAGAATGTGTGTGTGTTAGTCACTTAGTCGTGTCCAACTCTTGTGACCCCATGGACTGTAGCCCTCCAGGCTCCTCTGTCCATGGGATTCTCCAGGTAAGAGTACTGGAGTGGGTTGCCATGCCCTTCTCCAGGAATTTTCTAGACCATATATATGAAGGATAGCTGGCACCTACTGGGGCAGCCCATAGTATGTAGCTCTTTCATTTACTTATTCTGTACTCCAGGATATTGAACCATTTGTAGTCACCTGACCAGACCACAGAGTCTCAATAAACATCCCCCTCAGCCCCCACATCTGCAGTGCTCTCTACGCACTGCAAAATACCTATTCTTCCCTCTGATGGTTGGTGTCAGCTTCTTGGGGAGACCTCCCTGACTGAGTGAAGTATCTCCCAAGATTGTCTCAGATCATTCACCTATCTCACTTGCCTCATACACTGTCTGCTACTGACCACATCTCAGTAAGCATCTGTCAAAGAAATAAACTCTATTTTCTGAGGTTTTAAAATCTCAGACAACACTTTTGTGGACACAAGTATAGCAATTTAAGGCAAAATTAATAAATACCAAATAAAAATATAAATGGCTAAGAATGGAGTGTTACATTATTAATGATGAATTAATGATTGGTCTTAGCATAATGCTATAGGAAAACTATAATAGCTGAATGAAAGTCCATTAGCACCGTATATAATTGATCAATTTTTTAAAAAAAGATTCAACAGTTTGGGGACATTCTATTCCAGTCTCGCATTGTTTTGTTAACAATTTCTTATATAAAAATCATCCTTTAGTAAAGAAACACACCAAACATAGACAGGAACATAGCCACATCCACCCTGGACAATTTGTAACAAACATATAGGCTCATACTCCCTGTTTAAATTATAGTTTTTTGATGTTCTCAGGATTTGGACTTAAGCCTAACCCTAACCCTGTTATACAGAGTGAAATAAGCCAGAAAGAAAAACACCAATACAGTATACTAACGCATATATATGGAATTTAGAAAGATGGTAACGACAACCCTGTATGCGAGACAGCAAAAGAGACACATATGTATAGAACAATCTTTTGGACTCTGTGGGAGAGGGAGGGGGGGGATGATTTGGGAGAATGGCATTAAAACATGTATAATAACATATAAGAAACGAATCGCCAGTCCAGGTTCGATACAAGATACAGGAAGCTTGGGGCTGGTGCACTGGGATGACCCAGAGGGATGGTATTGGGAGGCAGGTGGGAGGGGATTCAGGATGGGAAACATGTGTACACCCATAGCGGATGCATGTTGATGTATGGCAAAACCAATACAATATTGTAAAGTAAAATAAATAAATAAATAAAATAAATAAATAATAAATAAATTATAGTTTTTCAGCAATTTCCTTTAAAGACTAATTTTTTCAAGGATTAAGATACAGGTTTACAATTCTCCAATATACAAACTGTCAACTCATAAAGAAGTATAATTTCATGTCATTTTGCATTAAAGTATGTAGTTTTTGAGTGGCAAAATATCAGAAGCTTTCTCAACATTTATCACTTCATACATTTTTCAAGGTTTCAGATAGTTCCGCAATGTGTGAATAAAATGCTGTAGTTCTGAGTACAGTAAAAGTTTTGACAGACATACTCTGGCTTAGCAATAATATTTCAAAAGAGCCATAGTTTCTACACAAAATAATGTATCATCATTGTGAGCTTTTATGTAACATAAAAAGCCTTCTTGAATGATAGATTTGCTTATATTACTGGTTTTAACAGACTCTGAAGAAGAGGAACAGTCCCTGGGTCATGCACAGATATCAAAAGTTAAAAAGCAGGGTTTTGTTTGTGTTTGGAGAACTATTTTACTTTTTGCCAGATGGGCCAGAGCTTTATTACATATATTTTTTATAGAAAATCTCAGTAAGATGGGATTTTGGTTCTACTTGAGATGTCATATAATGAGAAACATACCAAATGGTACTGTATCTTGTTAAACTCTGCTTTGAAAACAGATACCAAACGGTTGTTTGGTCTTAGGACGTTATGTACTTTGAAAATGTTGGTGTTTGGTATTGAGTGAAGTTCTCGACACTGATGTGTCACGAAAGATTTTTATGCAAATATAGAGATTGATTCCAAAGTTAATGAGAGACAGAGACACACAGAGAGAGGGACAGAGAGAGAGATACAAAGAGAGTGAGAAAAAGGAGGCAACAAACTCAAAGTCAGAATGCTACTGAAATTACCGAGCACTGGTGTAAGCAGCTATCTTGGCAGACAAATAAAGCGAGAATTAGAGAAATAAAATACATCTATAAAGAAAGGAGAATGATCCTAATTCTTTAATGCCCAGGCTGGAAAGCAGAGTTGATCCCATGAGAAGGCAATTGCTGCCACTCTTCATGATGTTGTGATGGGTCCTGGTTTGCCCAGGACCTGACGGAGGGCATGGGAAGAGTGCCAGAGAAGAGACTGGCAGCTCTGTGCTCCGCGGGGCCCTTGACCTCTGGGTGGACAGCTTAGCTAATGAGGACGGCTTAGGCGAGGTGGCACAGACTGGCAGCAGTACCAGGCATTCTCTCAGCCGCAGACAGGGTCCTCTGCGTTGGTGTGGGAACGTGGGGATGCAATATTTTTTAAAAATAAAATGTTCACTGAACACTTAACTATGTGTCAAGTGTTGTGCTTGTGCTTCAGCTTATCATCTCATTTAATCTTCCCAAAGACTCCATTAGGTAGTTACTGGTTTTTTTTTTTTTAATTATAAATCTGTGAAAACTGAGACTTTCTGAGTGTACGGTTTCAAATGAGTAAGTTGTGGACCGTGACCTCAGACCCAGACCTTCTGATGATAAAGGGCACACACACCACCTATAACCTACCCGAGGGCGGAGTGTGAAAACCCACACAGAGAGGAGCTGAGTGTAACTTCTGTGAGGGTCGTAGGCTAGAGACATGATTCTGCACTACATCTAGGAAACTGAAGGCAGAGACAGAGTTTGGAGAGAAGGGAAGGGAAAAACAGTAACTGGTAACACTTGTGTACTCCAGGCACCGTCCTGCCACACAAATACTTTTCCATCGCAGTATATTGTTGCAAAAGGAAAGCTCTACAGTAATGTTATGACGGTGATTAAATTAATAACAGGCTGTTTTAACTCCAAGAGTCTTAAAAACAATTTAAAAAATATGCAAGTAAACAGCAGTGTGTGTTTTAAAGTTATATATAGATATAATCAGTTCAGTGTGTTTTTTTGCATTTTAGAATACTTTGATATATATTATCTCCTAATAAATGTAGTGTGTGACAGGATCGTTACCCCTGATGTAGGAGGATGTAACACAGGCAGAGAGGGGTCAGTGATTTACCCAGTTAGTGCATGAAGAGAACTCAGGATGTGTATCTCTGTGTGTATCTGTGTGTGTGTGTCTCTCTCTGTCTCTCATTAACTTTGGGCTCAGTCTCTGTATTTGCCTAGAGATCTTAAGTTACACATATTAAGTGTCAAGAGCTTCACTCAACACCAAACACCATTTTCAAAGTACATAACAGACCTCCTGATGCTACTTCAGGATTCCTTTTTCTGCACTGTGCTGTTTTCCTACTTATCCGAATCAAAACTGAGCATTCGCCTCAAAGGAATTACAAAAAGTCTTAACACAAATTGTTAATTCATCTCTCTTTTGAGGAGCAGACATACTCAGAAGTTGTCCATTTCTTAAAATTAAGTTGTAAATACAAGATGTTTACCAACTATAAATAGTTGTATTTTTGCAAGATCATTTAAAGGTTGCTTGTTGGGAATTAGAATATATTTTCTCCTTATTAAAAAATCTTAGATACAGTGGGTAAGTCCCCATAGATGTACAAAACTCTGCCTGCATATCCAATAGAAACATGTATACACACAGCACCAAAAGGCATGAACAAGAATGTTCATGGAAATATTTGTTACAGCCCCAAACTGGAAAGAACTCAGATGTCTGCCTGCAGCAGGATGGATAAAAAAATTATAGGATTGTCATACAATGGAATTCCACACAGCAATGTGAATGAGTGAGCCACCTCCAGATGCCCAATATGGAAAACCTTCACAAATACAATACTGAGCAAGGGAACCCATTCACAAAAGACATGAATACTGTGTTAAGTCCATGTGCATAACATTCAAAGCAGGTGAAAGTCCCCGGAGTGACTCTCTGCAGGGAGAAGAGGGGAGGTGATGACTGGGAGAGCCCATGGGGGCTTCTGGAGAGCGGGTAATACTCTATTTTTCTGCCTGGGAAGTGGTTCCACTGGGTCATTCACTTAGGTTCTGTATACTTTTCTAACTACATACTAAACTTAAATACTTTATTTAAAGTAGTCCATCTGGCACAGGGCATTAGCTAAAGAATGTCTGTTTTACCTTCCCTGAACCTTTGCCGCAGGTGCTTTTCTCTGCAAAACTCCCAGGCCTTCCTGCCCATAAGGCTGCGGGTGAGACAATGAGGACAGCCTGTTATAGCAACACCACCCCGACCCCCGGCCCCGCTGAGATAAACAGAATAAATGCACACACAGGGCAAAGACCCAGTGTAGAAGGATGGTAAGCGACTCCATCCGGTAAGAGGAAAACGGAAGAGTGAGACAACAGTCAAGAGACAGAAGAAACCCACATGTCCACTGATGAATGGATAAAGAAAATGTCATATACATATGTTGTTGTTTAGTCGCTAAGTCATATCTGACTCTTTGTGACTCCACGGACTGTAGCTTTCCAGGCTCCTCTGTCCATGGGATTTCCCAGGCAAGAATACTGGAGTGGGTTGCCAATCCAGGGATTAAACTTGTGTCTCCTGCATTGGCAGGTAGGTTATTTATACTACTGAGCCACAAGAGAAGCCCATTATATATATACACAGGACAAATACTGCTTGATTTCACTTATATGGACATCTAAAATAGACCCAAAGGAGCAGACAGTTGAATGGTGCTAAGGGCTGGACTGGGGGGATACGGGGAGTTGTTTAGCGAATAGAGAGTTTCTATTTTGCAAGATGAGAAAGTTCTAGAGCTCTGTTGCATAACAAGGTGAACACAACACAGATCCCATGAGCTGGCCAGATTTGCCTGTCTACCGTAGTATCCTTAATTATTCTACTTCCATGACATTGTTCCTTATAATTCCTGGTTTCTGGGTTGCCTTCCCCAAACTCTGCCTGATGAAATCTCACCAACACCCTAACATCTAGTCCACATAACATTTCTTCATGAAGTCTTCCTAGAAGACTTCATGAAGTCTATACTGCCATCAGTTCAGTTCAGTTCTCTTCAGTTCAGTCGCTCAGTCGTGTCCGACTCTTTGCAACCCCATGAATCACAGCACGCCAGGCCTCCCTGTCCATCACCAACTCCCGGAGCCTACCCAAACTCAGGTCCATTGAGTAGGTGATGCCATCCAGCCATCTTATCCTCTGTCATCCCCTTCTCCTCCTGCCCTCAATCCCTCCCAGCATCAGAGTCTTTTCCAATGAGTCAACTCTTCGCATGAGGTGGCCAAAGTATTGGAGTTTCAGCTTTAGCATCAGTCCTTCAAATGAACACCTAGGACTGATCTCCTTTAGAATGGACTGGTTGGATCTCCTTGCAATTCAAGGGACTCTCAAGAGTCTTCTCCAACACCACAGTTCAAAAGCATCAATTCTTCGGCGCTCAGCTTTCTTCACAGTCCAACTCTCACATCCATACATGACCACTGGAAAAACCATAGCCTTGACTAGACGGACCTTTGTTGGCAAAGTAATGTCTCTGCTTTTGAATATGCTATCTAGGTTGGTTATAACTTTCCTTCTCAGGAGTAAACATCTTTTAATTTCCTGGCTGCAACCACCATCTGCAGGGATTTTGGAGTCCAAAAAAATAAAGTCTGCCACTGTTTCCACTGTTTCCCTATCTATTTGCCATGAAGTGATGGGACTGGATGCCATGATCTTAGTTTTCTGAATGTTGGGCTTTAAGCCAAGTTTTTCACTCTCCTCTTTCACTTTCATCAAGAGGCTTTTTAGTTCCTCTTCACTTTCTGACATAAGGGTTGTGTCGTCTGCATATCTGAGGTTATTGATATTTCTCCCAGCGATCTTGATTCCAGCTTGTGCTTCATCCAGCCCAGCATTTCTCATGATGTACTCTGCATATAAGTTAAATAAGCAGGGTGACAATATGCAGCCTTGACATACTCCTTTTCCTATTTGGAACCAGTCTGTTGTTCCATGTCCATATACTGCCATAGCAATTTATATTATTTTATCTTGAACAGACCACCTTATATTTGGATACATTTTTAATTGTCTCTTGTGTGAGAAGTAGGGGGGGTTGTAGGAGAATCACAAATGGATCTTTGCAGATAGGGGGTTAAAAATAGGTACTCTGATGGAAAACGATGAGTTTGGGGTGGGGTAAGGGAATAATGTACAGGATGTTAGCTATGGAAAAATGGGAGAGGACAGTTACAGGAAAAATTTAATATGTAATTCAGTTTTTTCAATATTTTTCTTAGAGTTGATCTTAGAGGGCTGGCTCTCCATAGCTTGGTTCCTGAGAAATAAGGATGATAACAGAGAATCTGAGACTGGTAACAGTCAGAAGCAGTCTTAGCATATTATTGATTGGAGATGCATAAACACCACAGATGTTAGTTTCTACAAAAATGCCCCAGTCAATAATGTGTTAGAAAGTACCTAGTATAATTCCTGTTTTTGCACAGTGGGAGAATACATATTTTCAAGATGATTCTCAGTCAGAACTCTTTTAAATTAGTTGTAGTATCTGACATTTGTAGTCTACAAAATTCATGAGCATACTTTTTATACTACCACCCAAGTCAGTGATAAAAAAATATGACAAAGATATCAACTCTAGAAATAACTCAGTGCTAAACTGTCAATCACTTTTGCAATCTATGTTACTTATAGCCCAATAGTCTACTCTAAACTACATTTTAAGGGTTTTGCCTGGTATTCTTAGATTGTAACCGAATTCAAGATGCTTAAATTAAAATATTTCTTGTGTCACTCAAAAAATATTCTATAATTTCTTAATTTTTTTCTTTCTAGAAATGCCAAGAAAAAAAATCTCATTAACTGAGAGAATTTTGAGACAATATGCTGGTGAAAATCTACCAGTGAAATTTTATGAAGAAATTTTTAGGCTCTGAAATACCATTGAAGTGAGAGAAATTATAGCATCCGCTCCCTTTATTTTTCAAGGCTGATGGAGATGAAAGGAATGTGTGGTATTATATTTATTTCACCTCCTCCCCATAAAAAAATGGGCATGCCATTGTTTTTAACCGATATATGCTGGTTTGATATTTAAAAGCCAGCATGTAGAAGACTTGAAACCAAAATGTGTCATTAAGGAAAATTATATGCCACCAAGGAGCAAATGCAGCGCCATTTTTAGTTCCATGATGAGAGAAATGGTGCCAAATTTTGATCTTGTCTCTGGGGAGCATGCCACCGAAGTTGTTATCACAGCTACTATTATTTCTACTGGCGTGCCTGTGTTCTCAGATACTGCCAAACAGGGATGGGAAGGAGGGGTGGCGACAGCTGGTGACATGGTCCAGCAATCTGCCAGAACCTTAGAGTAAATTACAGGGGATGTTGTGAAGCGAACACAGAAGCGAGCACCCTTGCCATCAGAAACCTGAACCCAGCTTATGTCACCAGAACCCTGAAGAGTACGCTCTGAGCTTCTGGCAACTTAAAATCTAGTTCTTAGCATGCCTGGCATTATTGGCTAAATGCTGTTTAATATTACAAGATCAAGCATGCATTCTCACAAAGACAAAAATAGTATGAGATAATATGAGAACCAGATTCTGGTAAAACAAACAAAGAAAAAACTAAGCTAAAAGATATCCTGAAGGTATTTGCAATTCAGTTGGATTTAGCCTCCAAAACTTTCCAAGTTCATCACAACAAGCTAAGGTTAAATGCTTTCCTGTCTTGAAATTCACCTCACATCCACATATGTTTTCCCCCAAAATAATCTTTGTGAGAAAGAATCATTAAGAACATGTTATCAGAAGTTGCAGGAAAAGAAAATCAGAATCTGATCATTTATAGGTATGAATGCAGTTTTCAGCACAGGCTGTGTGGTATCTTGCGGAGCCCTCAGTTTACATTTAAAGAGACCTGGGTCCAAGTCTCAATTCTGGCTCTATTGAGTTCTGGAACCTTGGCAAGTCCCTGGGCCTCTCTGAGGCTTAGATATCTTATTTATGTAAAAATCTGAAGAACTGCACTCACTGATCTTTAAGGTTTCTTCCAGATTTATATTCTATGGTATGTCAATATAATGTTTTAAAATATAAATATTTAGGCTAAATCATTGAGCCTAAGGGAAAAAAAAACATCTGGCATCAATAAAATATCAACATATTAGAATACCAGTGTTGTGGTTCCTTTGTCTTCATTTTCAAATAAAGTAAAATTGCATGGGCTCAAACTATCATTTTATGCATACTACTCCTTGGGTATCTTGGGTTTTGAAAGCAAAATTTCTTCATTTTGTGTTTAAATTTCATGAATACATAAATATACATGATGCACATGTGCAATGATTAGATTTTACAGAGGAAATGAGAAGAATACTCTTAAATATAGGGCAATGATTTGATTTGATTCATGTTTCCAGAATGCAACCAAGTTTTCAATGCAAAATGAAAGTATCTCATGTAAAGACTGCAGTTTGTAACTTGGACCCCTACTGGTCTAAACTGTCATTAGGAATACATAGTTTTCCATAAATTAGCTTTTGTTTTGGATTTCCTGCTGTGTTCATATACATGTTGACGGAATGTGTTGGGCAATATTTTGGCATTCAAATCCATTATTATTTGTTATTAACTTTTAAGGCTAACGTTATTTCAAAAGTTTATACCTTGCTGACCCAAATATGGTTATTTGAAAATCAGTATTTCTTTTGAAAGCTTAAATATTAGTATGTGCTCAAATTGCCATTAAAAAGATATTTTGATATTCAAAGGAATTAACACTTGATGTAGCAAAGTTCTCTGAGCATTATAATCTACTGGAAATCACAAGCTTTACGAACAAATAGTTTTGAAGGGGAGAAGGGGAGGGAAGTAAGGAACGACTGCTGATATTTTATATTTCTATACATGTATTTTTCCTTTCTATCCTTTCTTGGCCTGTGTCATTAATGGGCATGTAAAACTATGGCTATGATTCAGCTCTGTAGGTTTGTTTCTACCAGAATATTAGACACCTGTTCTTTTAGAAATAATATTAAAAATTCTACTTTTAAATTTCTAAGTCCTTTTTCCTTTCTCCAGTATGGAGATTCAGTATACTATGTTGGAGGATGCTGCTTAGTAAAATAACAATTCCAACTGCCCACTGACAGCCAGGGCTGAAGCTGACAGAGGCGTATGAAAATCAAGCTGTTGTTTCTGTCACCAAGAGAATTAAGTTGGGATTTCTACAACAGATTGTTTTCCTAGCGTTTCGTTAGTTTTTTCTCTTGTTTCCAGGTTCTGTTCTAGAAATGAAAGAAGCATTCATTCTCCAACCAAACAGAAAAGACTAACCGTGTTCACCCTCATGATTGACTGCCCAGAGGGGCCAGTCATTATCAATAAGCCAGGGAATCTTTGAAGTAACAGTTGTCAGCGTTAAAGAATATGGTATGAGGACCCATTCCAAGAACATTCAAAATACAGAATGAAATCATTTACATGATTTATAGACTATGCCTTGCTTGCCAAAATACTGAGTTTGCTGTTATCATGAAATGTTTGTGACAGAGGATTCATTGGTAACAGTTATTAGTAGCTTCACCATTGAAATCCCATGGATCTACTCATTATTCAAAGGCTTATTGTACTGACTCAATTTTAGAAATAATAATATTAAAAGGAATCTGAATTCCTTTCTCTTGAAAACATTATTTAAGACCTATATCCTACTTTTATGCAAGTAAACGTGTATAGATGTTAGTGACCTACTTAAGCACATAATATTTCCTTGGCTTGTTTTAACTTTTTGGAAGAAGAGTACAATAGACCTGAAAATGATAATTCTTTGAAATTTTAAGACACTTTAATCATCATTATTACAAGATCTAACTATTAGGGATATGGAAGGTTGGTAGATTAAAATATGGCAAAATCCAGGTTGGTAGATTAAAATATGGCAAAATCCAACATGTACATGTATGGCTGAGGCCCCATCACCATTCACAAGACACTATAACAATATTGTTAATCGGCTATACCCCAATACAAAATAAAAAGTTAAAAAAAAAAAAAAACAACCTTCTGTATAGGCCAAACTTTATCCGGTGGTATCAGTCTGAAACACTTAAATGAGTATATTTTTAAGACCTTTGTTTAAAAATTTAGGTTTCTACTGTTCATTTTAAAATGCCAACTTAGGAACACTGTGATGTGGGACACACTTATTGCATACATTGGAAAGAACATCTCTTACAGTACTATTGTTGCAGGAACACATAAAAGTATTCTTTGTCTTCCTTTAGGTGGCTTGTTTCTCCAACACTTCATTTGCTTTTAGAAAGACCTACATTTCTGCTCCAATAAAGAATAGTTAATGTGAAAAAATTTAAAAAGGTAAAATCCAGAAAAATATTCCCTTCAAAATGTCCCTTTCCTAATACTAATTATGAAATAATGAGTCCACTTCTTCCCTGAGAAGTTACATTTGAGAGAAAGAACATGATTTGTGAGTGTGTATGTGTGGCTGTCAAGTGATAAATTCTATTAATAACAAAATCAAAGACCCTTCAGGAACACAGGCACAACCAGCTCAAGTAGTTTGTTGTTAGGGATTCGTTTGTCAACAAAGATTTAGTCAGTGTCTCCCTCACCAAGTTCTGTCGTCTATGAAAGCTGGATGACATGGAGACCACGTCACCACTTCAGACGCCTCGTAGGTAACCGTAAATTCAACACATCCCATCAGCCTGCCTTGACCTCTCACGTCATCTCATCAAGCAGGGTGAAAAACAGCATGGGAAGCCAGTTTCCCAGCTGTTCCCCATTCATCTGGGCTCACGTGGAGAGCAGCTTTCCTCAGTTATGAACTTAACTCTAATTAATGATATTTATGAAGCTTTTGTGGGATATTCTTTTTCAAAGCAAAATACCGAGGAAGTCGTCTCTGATACCCTGGAGATGGCTCTCGCTGCCCACCTGCTTCTGTATTCGGTGGTCTCAGGCTCCTTTCCTAAAAATAAATGACCCACTTTCCCACTTTCAACATGCAGTGCTTCTCTCTATGTGATTCTCTTCTGAGATCACAAGGAATATCTGTGAAGAAGTAAAATGCATCTAAAAACAGCTTTAGTCTTAAAATAGAAAATAATGGTAAAATCTGTGATGACTTGAAATGACTGAAACAATATGGTTAGGTTTTATGTATAAATTCTGTGTAACTCAGTGTCTCAGAACTACATCATGAAGCTAGCTTGTAAAAACGACAAGTGGAGATAAGGAACAGATGAAGCATCCAGAACAAAATTAAAAGATCCCATGGAAAAGAGCCACAGCATTTTCGGTCCCCTCAGCAGTGGTCCCTGTACATTTCTTTAATATGCTCTTCACCTTTATCATATAATTGTGGACCTTCTATGGTACTGTTATTTTATATATATTTTTATATTTAATTCAGTTTTTCCTTGCGATTACTGGCAAAATTTTAAACACATTTTTAATTTGTTTTATAACAAATTGCAATTTTTAACTAAATTCTTAAGTCTTATGAGACTTAAGTCAATGCCCTCTGATATAGTGGAATAAAGTTCTGGACTCAAAATAAGAAGACCTAGATAATGTGCTTATCATGCTCGTTCCCTAAGTCATGTCTGACCCTTTGAGACCTCACAGTCTCAAAGCAGACTATAGCCTGCCTGGGTCTTCTCCTCCATGGGATTTCCCTTGAAAGAATACTGGAGAGGGTTGCCACTTAAACATTGACTGGCTTTAATGCTGGACAAGTCACTGATTCTCTGGGCCAAAGATTTTTCTTTCTAAAAAATTGTGGATACTGATATTTTATTCACTAGGTTGTGAAATAATAGCAGCTAAAATTAATTCAGCACTTACATTTTATAGGCACAGATTATTATTTTTCTTATTAAAATTGAAATACAATTAATTTACAGCATTGCATTAGTTTCTATTGTAAAGGAAAGGGATTCAGTTAAACATATATGCATATCTATTCTTGTTTAGATCCTTTTCTACTATAAAAAATAACCTATTTTTCTATAGGTTATTACAAGATATTAAAAATAGTTCCCTGTGCAATATAGTAGGTCTTTTAATAATTATTTTATGAAATATTCCAAAGATCTCTACTATTACTAATCCTGCTTACAATGACGAGGAAACCCAGGTTTATGGAGGTTAACTGCCCTGCTCAAGATGACACAGCTGATAAGTGACAGAGGTGGGATTACAAATTCAAATCTTACTGCTTTGAGGCTCTGTGCTTATAAACAGCATTCTAAAAATACACTGTAATGTGGTATTCAAAATTGACACATTTTCCCACATAAGATCACTGTTGTAAAGGTTATGCCTTACTGTGAACTCAGTGGTTAGGAAGGATATTCAATACTTGGTAAATTTAAGGGGATTAAATTGGTTGTGATCTTGGAAATAATTAAAAGGAAATGCCTGGGAAAAACAAATAAACATGTCCAAGATGCAGAAGTAGTGTATCATTTTTTTTTCCCTCAGAGGAAAGGGCCTCATATCCTAGCTTCGCATACAGTAACATGTTAGGTAGCCTTGAGTGTCCTACAACCATGGAAAACCACGGGAAATGTAGGATGATATGCAGAAGGCTTCCTCTTTCTTAGGGGCAGAAGCAATAAAGGGGAGAAAGAGCTCACTAGTGGAGGAGACTGAAAGGGTCAGGCTGTGGCCATAACATTAAGGAGAAAAGACAATTCCAGGGGAGTCCACCAACACCAACTCAAGCTGACTGATGGGAAAAGCTACAAGGATGATCCTCTTGTTTTTTGAGGTTTTTTTGGATGTAGGCCATTTTAAAGTCTTTATTGAATATGGTTCTATATTGCTTCTGTTTCATGGGTGGGGGGAGGGGAATTTGTTTTGTTTTTTGGCTGCGAGGCATGTGGGATCCTACCTCCCCAACCAGGGATCAAACCTACGCCCCAGGCACTGCCACTGGAAGATGAAGCCAGGGCGGTCCCAAGACGAGCCTCTCTGGAAGCCTGGATAAGTCACCAGTGATGAAACCTAACAGTTCAAGAAGAGACTGGAAGTTCTTATCTTCAACAATACTGATTATTTTCTCCCCAAACAAGTTAGTACTACACAAAACTGGCTAAAAAAATGTAATTGTTCTTTGATTCAGTGTCTATGTGCTTAAAATGTGCCATGGAAGTGTCTCAAGGTAATGTTCTTTCCCCTTCTAGGCCCAACTCAAGAATGGAAATTGGACAGGTCGACCTCTTTGGTTCTCAAATGCAGAACAATGATATCTATCTCCAAATAACTTTTGAAACACAGGAAACACATGTTTTAGAACTATCTTCAAAATAGGTTAATATAGAACTCATCAATGCTTGCAAAAGAATGCAGAAATATGATTTAACAGCTTTTAAAACTTTTCTGGATATACTCTATAAAGAAAATTCTTAAAGCATGAAAGTGTGTTATCTAAAATTAAAGGAAAGAAACAAGCAGAAACAGACTATAAATTCTCATGGAAATTTTAAATATAGTTACCCCAAATCTCCAAACAAAGATTTCTTTTGATTTCTAGATATTAACTACAAAGAGGATTCTAGCTAAACTAACTCAACAAAGAAAATAAAAAATATCATAACTGTTTTCCCCCTCAGACACTTCCAAATTTATTTTTATTATATCACAATGCATTGGTTCTAATATTCCTGAGAATTGATTTTTGGGCCATATTTAGGTTTATGTGGTAACACTTAACATTTGTCCTTATGTCAGCATTTGTCAGAACACATACTACTACTTATTATTCTGGTTTTAGCAGGAAAACCTTTCTCTAATGCTCAGATTCGGTAAATACTGCATTTTATGCACTGCTCTAGTCTTCCACATTTTTTTTCTCCTTTTAAAATAGACATCCTGATTAAAATTAACCGCTCAATGTTTACTGTCTCTAAGACATAATCTCTAAGAGGACAAGGACTGTGTAAGGTTGCTCACTGCACTATCTGTGATAATGTCTCAATAAATAAATGTCCAAAGAATGACAGATGAATGAACGGTCACTTCCTTTTCTGATGTTATTTTCTTAGGCCACTAAAGAAACGGTGGTATCGTATTGTTAAGGAAGGACAAGATGTGAGTAGTCTGAAGACATTCTAAGATGACACAGGAACAATAAACTAAAAAGAGTCGCTACACACGTGCATTTTCTTTGATCTGTTTTATTTAAGGATGAAATCTCTGTTGGAACATAGATTCAATGGAAATAGAGGTTTTCTGCTGAATTCATTCCTAAGATTCCTAGCAATCCATCAAGCTTTTTTAACCTCATATATGCCAGTTACTTTTTCTTTCACTCCTCTCTATGTAGATATTTCTCTCGGTACACTCTGCTCTCAGTAGCACTAACGTTAAAGCAAATGACATATGCAACACTGATTAAATATTTATGCAATGTAGCACTGAAATGGTAAATATTGTATTATGCTTTCCACTTGTCATTAGTCAGGAGTTGTTGCTACATTCTGCAAAACTGATAGCCTAAAACAAAGAAGACAGCCCTGTATTTCACAGGCAAAGTATTTATCTATAGCACAAACTGGAGTTTAGATGACTTTAAAGGTATTTCTTTTTGCTGTTGTCCTTGGACATTTTTCAAGTCAGGGAGAGTCTTATATTTGAATGGTAAAAACAGTCTGCTTATACTATTTCCCATATATTATTTACTTTGAAAAGTTAAAGTGTTAGTCGCTCAGTTGTGTCTGACTCTTTGCCATCCCATGGACTGTAGCCCGCCAGGCTCTTCTGTCCATGGGATTCTCCAGGCAAGAATGACGGAGTAGATAGCCATTCGCTTCTCCGGGGGATCTTCCTGACCCAGGGATCGAACCTGCATCTCCTGCTTTGTAGGCAGGTTCTCTGCCATCTAAGCCACAAGGGAAGCCCACCAAACTAAGAGTAAATAAATCCTTTTTGGTGAGGAGAGGAAGAGCACACTTTCTGCATTTGTATTTCTGCATTTCTGTACCTGATTTTGGTAGTAACCTCTTTTTTCTTTAGAGTAATACCAGAATCAACCTAAAACTAAACACTTTTATGTTTTGCTAATAAATAGCAGCAAAAAATCTGTAACATCAAAAAACTCTAAGTGTACAATATATTGATTTTTCCCCACTATAGATTCAATTCAGAAGTCACTGAAATGATTATACAGAGGTGGCTAGAGAAAGAACTGAATTTTAAGTGATCTCTCGATCTTTTCTAGGTTTCTAAATGATATGCTAGATCATGTAGAAGAAAAATGAGATAAAATACTGATCTATTGATTTAAAATTTTCAGTTTACAATTTTCAACCCACTAAAATATGAGCAATACAATTTTTTTTCTTTTTTTTTTGAAAACCCTTTACTTTGCTTTATTATTTTTTCCCCTAAGAAATTAGATTTTTAAAAAAATTTTATTTTATTTAACTTTACAATATTGTATTGGTTTTGCCATATATCAAAATGAATCTGCCACAGGTATACATGTGTTCCCCATCCTGAACCCTCCTCCCTCCTCCCTCCCCATACCATCCCTCTGGGTCGTCCCAGTGCACCAGCCCCAAGCATCCAGTATCGTGCATGGAACCTGGACTGGTGACTCGTTTCATATATGATATTATACATATTTCAATGCCATTCTCCCAAATTACAATTTTTTTTCCTATATTGTGGTGACACCACATTAGTATTAAAAATGCCACCATTCCATCTCAGACAAAATGCATTTTACTGAGTGTAATACAACTGAGAGCTAAGGGAAGAAGCCATTGTGAAAAACGGTATATAATTCATCATTCGGCTGTGTTCAAGAACCTAATAAAACATCACTTTTATGACAAAGACATGTCGAAGAAGAAAAAAAGAATGTCACAACACATTTTATTTTGCCATCTATATTTAAGTGGTTGATTTTTTTCACAAAGCCTAAAGGGCTGGCTGATTTTTCCTCCTGACCCTGAGTTGCATATATATAGCTAGTACCATAATCAATATCAAGGTACACAGAGAGGTAAAGATATTCATAAAATGCAAATAGACCCAGAAGTAGGACAGATAACTGCTAAGGAATCATCACTACCATGAACCTGGATCCGACAGGTTATGTTTTGCTTGATCTAGGGAATGCTTATGTTGTTAAACAGCCTTTTTAGCAGATGTATGACAACATCTATTTTAGGAATCAGTTGGTAGCAGCTGTTCAAAGGAAATAAATAACTACATAGTATTTTTTCCTAAATGAAAAGGAGTATTGAAAATGTGAGTAGTTCTTTGGTTAGCAGCCTGTGTCAGAAGTTCATGAGAAAAACAATGTAGAGTTATTTGTCGCTGGAAATTAGTCCATAAACCAGCCCCTTACAAATTCAGAGTTTCATGGGAAAAAAAAGATTACTGAATGTTTGGAAGGCAATAGGAAGTGTCTGTTTAGGGATACAGGGCTGTTTTTTTGTGTGGGTGATAGAAGTACTCTAAAATTGGTTGTGGTGATGACTGCAAAGCTGTATGAATATAAGAATACCCATTGAAGTGTGGGCTTTAAGTGGGTGAACTATATGGTATCTGAATTATATCTTAACAAGCTGTTATAATGGACTTCCCAGGTGGCGCTAGTTGCAAAGAATCCACCTGCCAATGCAGGAGACACAAGGGATATCAGTGCGATCCCCGGGTGGGGAAGATCCCCTGGAATAGGAAATGGCAACCCACTCCAGTATTCTTATCTGGAAAATCCCAAGGACAGAGGAGCCTGGTGGGCTACAGACCATGAGATCGCAAACACTCGGACACAACTGAGCACAAAGTCAACACTTCTAAGCTGTTATAAAAAAAAATTAGTTATGGGGATTAGTGGGTTGTGATAAACTTGGCCTAAAGGGCCAAAAATTGAGAAACGATGCTAACATATGTAGTGTTTTGAACATAATTTTTGATGTAGACCATTTTTAAAGCTTTAATGGAATTTGTTATAATATTACCTCTGTTTTATGGTTCGGTTTTTTTGTCCACAAGGCATGTGGAATCTTAGCTCCCAATCAAGGACTGAACCCACACCCTCTGATTGAAAGGTGAAGTCTTAACCACTAGACAACTAGAGAAGTCCCAAGCATAATATATTTTGATAAGATTTTTGTTTTCTCGAGTTTCCCTTAAGTTTAAATTATATGTGCAAGCTCTTTTGGTGCTACTCTACATGGAATTTCCCATGATAATTCTGTGAATTTTCAGACTCTGCCTAGCAGTATATGGTCACATTAATGAGGTTGTGTCCATAATGGTGCTATTTGAAGTTTGGCTTGATTTGTTGCAGTTTTCACTGGTATTAACATAGTAATTTCAACATATTTTGACCAGTGTTTCCTAACGTTTCAATGATGTTTACACTTTATGGTAAGATTTGTGGGCATATTTCAATGTGTACAAAGTCAAAATTTCAGGGTGCCTCCCACCTAGGAAAAAGAGCCTTCTGTGAGTAAAGAACAATAATCAAGATGCCTACTCATCCCATAACTGTGAGCAGAAGCAGAAGCAATAGTAACCAAAAGACTATCTCCTTTCTATTCATTCTCTGGTGAACAACTGCTGACTACTGCCCATCTTCATAATTTTCAGATTTTAGAAAAACAGTTCAGTTCAGTTCAGCTGCTCAGTTGCATCTGACTCTTTGCGACCCCATGGACTAGCACGTCAGGATCCCCTGTCCATCACCAACTCCTGGACTTTGCTCAAACTCATGTCCACCGAGTCAGTGATGCCATCCAACCACCTCATCCTCTGTTATCCCCGTCTCCTTCTGCCTTCAATCTTTGCCAGTATCGGGGTCTTTTCCAGTGAGTCAGTTCTTTGCATCAGGTGGTCAAAGTATTGGAGTTTCAGCTTCAGCCATCAGTCCTTCCAATGAATATTCAGGGTTGATTTCCTTTAGGATGGACTGGTTTGATCTCCTTACAGTCCAAGGGACTCTCAAGAGTCTTCTCCAACACCACAGTTCAAAAGCATCAGTTCTGCGGCACTCAGCTTTCTTTACTGTCCGATATCCATACGTGACTACTGGAAAAACCATAGCTTTGACTAGATGGACCTTTGTTGGCAAAGTAATGTCACTACAAAATGGAGTAAATTAGGGCCCAGAAAAAGTGGGACAGCTATTTTTTTTGGATAGGGCTGTATCACTAACCACTATTATTGAACCTAAAGTTTATGTTTAGTAATCAGGAGAATTTTCACTGTGGAAAGGCATATCAACTTAAAGATAATGCGTCAGAGAAGGATCTTAATCAGGAGCTCAGTGATCTAAAGAAAACCACATGTGACTCTGTTGAAAAGAGGTCTGCCATATGTATAGACCTGGACATTTGATTTTTAAGAACTGGGATATGATAAATCATGGCCCATCTATTCTATTGTGAATCAGCTTCATCATAGTTTTTCAGTTCTTCATGGTTTCTCAATTCCGCTCACTTCTCTGTCACAACATGGCTTCATGATCTCCCACTTAGACTAGTTTTCTAACAGCGCTGTCTACCTTTGTACTGTCCAAACGGTATCCACCAGTCAAACATGTAGCTGTTTGAGTTCAAATTACTTGAGTGCATGTGTGTGTGCTCAGTCACTTAGCTGTGTCTTACTCTTTGCGACCTCCTGAACTGTAGCTTGCCAGGCTCTTCTGTCCGTGGGATTTTCTAGGCTAGCAGACTGGAGTGGGTTGCCATTTCCTACTCCAGGGGATATTCCCCACCCAGGGATCAAACCTGTGTCTTTTGTGTCTCTTGCACTGGCAGGCAGATTCTTTACCACTGTGCCACCTAGGAAGCCCCTCATATTAATTAACAATAATAAAACCTAAACTCCAGGCTCTTAGTTACACCAGCCACTTTTCAAGGGCTCTCTAGTCATGTGTGTCTAGTGGCTACGAACTGGACACTGTAGAAATGTTTCCTTCATCAAGCACAGCATCTGACTGTGCTGCAATGGACCACAACACTGTCACCAGGGAGCCTGTCTGAAACACAGACTCTGTTCTCACACTGGATCTGCTGAATCAGAATGTGCATGTTAACAACATCCCCAGGTGATTCCTAGGAGCTGTTAAGTCTGAAAAGCCCAAGTTCGGACTTTCTGTCTTAGAATTGCATAGTTTGGAATGCCACTAGAGCAATTTTTCAAAACATAAATGTGATGCTTTTTCACTACAATGCTTCCATTTCTTCAGTTTTTTCCCTCTTTTCAGTTCTTCAGAAACCTCATGGGAGGCCCCGTAGATAATGTCCTGGGATCCTTGGCAGTTTCCAGTCCAGCTTCTGTCATTTACTGGCCCGTGTGACTTTAAGGTGAAGTGCCTTTCTAAGAGTATCCTATTTGTTAAACAGAGATAACTCATGGGGCTGCTGGGAAAATGAAGGGAGGAAATTCGTACGCAGCTTCGAACACAGCAGTGACACATCGTGAGCCTCCACAGGCACCGTTCTGGATAGCTCTTGCTTCTTCCTTCCCCGCCTCGGATGACCTTGTCTCATGGTGATCTCCCACCAACCATTGTGACGTCAAGCCCAGAGAAATGAACTCCTCTGCATCTCTTAAACATCACCTGCTATTCCTACATCAAGTCTTTCCCCAACATCTTCAGCCAGGGGCAGGCGTTTCCTTCTTTTCTTTTCCTTCTCTCTCTCTCTTTTTCTCATTTGGAAAAAGTTGTTATGAAAGCATGTTCTGTTAAAAGTGTACAGTATACAAATATTTGCACACATCTTTATCACTTGACTGGGAGCTTCTAGAAGAAAGGGCTAATTTGAACCTCTAACGCAGAGTGGAGTGATGAGAAAAATGCTGAGCTAAAAATGGTTACTAAAAGGCCACAGAAGTACCAGAAGAAAATTTTTAAGTGACTTTTAAAAAATAATACTTGGAGTAAATAAGAATTTATAGGTATAACATGAACACTAGAAATGACAAGAAAAAATTGATAACTTTGATTACTTAAAAAATTCCATATAATATATGGCAAGATAACCAAAAACAAAGTTCAGAATAAATTGGAAGAATATATAACATATGACAAATGATTCATATCCTTAATCAACAGGTACAATTGCCCCCTAAAAAAAGAATAAAAACCCCAAAAGAAAAATGGAGGAAACTAGGCTATTAAAACATGTACAGGAAAATTACAAATGGTAAATAAGCATTTGAAAAGATATTCAGCCCTACTAGTAAAAAATGAAAATGACAATAAAATATTTTTACCTAAGAGATTGCTAAGAATTAAAAATATTGATTATATGTAGCACTGATAGCTGTATGAACTGAGGGTAACTTGGACCTGGCTTGATAATTTTAAGACATGCCTATGCTTTGGCACAGAAAATTTCTTTCAAAGAATTTATTCTGATCAAAAATTTCATCAACGGAAGACACCCTGCAAACACAAACACACACACAAATGCATAAGAAAATGGTCATGCATTTTTGGAAATTGTTTAATTAAAAATAGGTGCTAAATGATAGTTTGTGTGTGTGTGTTAGTCACTCAGACATGTCTGACTCTTTGCGACCTTACGGATTGTAGTCCACTAGGCTCCTCTGTGCATGGAATTGTCCAGGCAAGAATACTGGAGTGGGTTGCCATTCCCTTCTCCAAAATGATAGGTTAGTGAATGAGAAAAATCTGGTACAAAATGCATTAAAAATATGGACTTCTAGGTGTATATGTGTATGTTAGTTGCTCAGCCGTGTCTGACTCTTTGCGACGCCATGGACTGTAGCCCGCCAGGCTCCTCTGTCCATGGGATTTTCCAGGCAAGAATACTGGAGTAGGTTGCCATTTCCTTCTCCAGGGGATCTTCCTGACCCAGAGATCGAACTTGGGTCTCCTGCATTGCAGGTAGATTCTTTACCATCTGAACTACCAGGGAAGCCTAGGTGTATATGTGCGTGGACAAATATCTGAAACGGTGGACACCAGGAAGTTAACAGCAGTTACCTATGCAAAGATATTTCTTTGCATTGATCACTGAAAAAGGCTTTCTTATCTCTTCTTGCTATTCTTTGGAACTCTGCATTCAGATGCTTATATTTTTCCTTTTCTCCTTTGCTTTTCGCTTCTCTTCTTTTCACAGCTATTTGTAAGGCCTCCGCAGAAAGCCATTTTGCTTTTCTGCATTTCTTTTCCATGGGGATGGTCTTGATCCCTGTCTCCTGTACAATGTCACGAACCTCAGTCCATAGTTCATCAGGCACTCTATCTATCAGATCTCTTCAAGAAAATTAGAGATACCAAGGGAATATTTCATGCAAAGATGGGCTGGATAAAGGACAGAAATGGTATGGACCTAACAGAAGCAGAAGATATTAAGAAGAGGTGGCAAGAATACACAGAAGAACTGTACAAAAAAGATCTTCACGACCCAGATAATCACGATGGTGTGATCACTGACCTAGAGCCAGACATCCTGGAATGTGAAGTCAAGTGGGCCTTAGAAAGCATCACTACAAACAAAGCTAGTGGAGGTGATATAATTCCAGTTGAGCTATTTCAAATCCTGAAAGATGATGCTGTGAAAGTGTTGCACTCAATATGCCAGCAAATTTGGAAAACTCAGCAGTGGCCACAGGACTGGAAAAGGTCAGTTTTCATTCCAATTCCGAAGAAAGGCAATGCCAAAGAATGCTCAAACTACCGCACAATTGCACTCATCTCACACGCTAGTAATGCTCAAAATTCTCCAAGCCAGGCTTCAGCAATATGTGAACCGTGAACTTCCTGATGTTCAAGCTGGTTTTAGAAAAGGCAGAGGAACCAGAGATCAAATTGCCAACATCCGCTGGACCATGGAAAAAGCAAGAGAGTTCCAGAAAAACATCTATTTCTGCTTTATTGACTATGCCAAAGCCTTTGACTGGGTGGATCACAATAAACTGTGGAAAAATATGAAAGAGATGGGAATACCAGACCACCTGATCTGCCTCTTAAGAAATCTGTATGCAGGTCAGGAAGCAACAGGTAGAACTGGACATGGAATAACAGATTGGTTCCAAATAGGAAAAGGAGTACGTAAAGGCTGTATATTGTCACCCTGCTTATTTAACTTATATGCAGAGTACATCATGAGAAATGCTGGACTGGAAGAAACACAAACTGGAATCAAGATTGCCAGGAGAAATATCAATAACCTCAGATATGCAGATGACACCACCCTTATGACAGAAAGTGAAAAGGAACTAAAAAGCTGATGAAAGTGAAAGAGGAGAGTGAAAAAGTTGGCTTAAAGCTCAACATTCAGAAAACGAAGATTATGGCATCTGGTCCCATTACTTCATGGGAAATAGATGGGGAAACAGTGGAAACAGTGTCAGACTTTATTTTTTGGGGGCTCCAAAATCACTGCAGATGGTGACTGCAGCCATGACACTGAAAGATGCTTACTCCTTGGAAGGAAAGTTATGACCAACCTAGATAGCATATTCAAAAGCAGAGACATTACTTTGCCAACAAAGGTCCAGCTAGTCAAGGCTATGGTTTTTCCTGTGGTCATGTATGGATGTGAGAGTTGGACTGTGAAGAAGGCTGAGTGCCGAAGAATTGATACTTTTGAACTGTGGTGTTGGAGAAGACTCTTGAGAGTCCCTTGAATTGCAAGGAGATCCAACCAGTCCATTCTGAAGGAGATCAGCCCTGGAATTTCTTTGGAGGGAATGATGCTGAAGCTGAAACTCCAGTACTTTAGCCACCTCATGCGAAGAGTTGACTCATTGGAAAAGACCCTGATGCTGGGAGGGATTGGGGGCAGGAGGAGAAGGGGACGCCAGAGGATGAGATGGATGGATGGCATCACTGACTCGATAGACTTGAGTCTGAGTGAACTCCGGGAGTTTGTGATGGACAGGGAGGCCTGGCGTGCTGCGATTCATGGGGTTGCAAAGAGTCGGACACGACTGAGTGACTGAACTGAACTGAACTGATGCAAAGATATTGGAGAAGGCAATGGCACCCCACTCCAGTACTCTTGCCTGGAAAATCCCATGGATGGAGGAGCCTGGTAGGCTGCAGTCCACGAAGTTGCTAAGAGTCAGACACGACTGAGCGACTTCCCTTTCACTTTTCACTTTCATGCATTGGAGAAGGAAATGGCAACCCACTCCAGTGTTCTTGCCTGGAGAATCCCAGGGACATCGGAGCCTGGTGGGCTGCCGTCTATGGGGTTGCACAGAGTCGGACACAACTGAAGCAATGTAGCAGCAGCAGCAGCATGCAAAGATATAACATTGACCTACAGGGATTAATTTTCACTTTCTTTTCGGCTTCTGTCTCTGAAATTTTGGTTAGGAATAGGGATCTGAATGTAACCCAGAAACCCAGATCTGATCCCTGGGTTAGGAAGATCCCCTGGAGAAGGAAATAGAAACCCACTCCAGTTTCTTGCCTGGGAAATCCCATGGACAGAGGAGCCTGGCAAGCTACAGTCCATAGAGTCATAATGAGTTGGACATGAGTGACTGACTTTCACTTTGTCCCTGAGATAGGAAAAACCACCAAACACAAAGCCTGTCTCCTCTCTCCCTTCCTTTCTGACTGTTCTGAGATAATTCTACCTTAGAGAAGAGACTGGTAAATGCTATATTCTCATAACTTCTCTTGACCTTACTGGAAGGTGAGAAAATTCTAGGAGACAAATAATCCCTCAGGCCCTTTATTTCTTTAAGGCTTTGACTTTATATTGACAGTCAATACGAGGGAAGGGGACCTCTAAGGGAATGGAAACAATTTAAGGATGGCTGCGCTTTTGTGAAAGATGGTAAGGTCAATCTGATGATGACATTGGTCTCCCCATTGATTCTAGGGTTTATCAGGCTGATCTGCCTGGACAAATCTCCCTCCCGGCTCTACACCACTCAATAGAAAAGGACCCCCTCCCGGAGAGCAAAGTGTCCTCCTCTGCTTTTCAAGGGTAAAGGCAGTATCTTCACTCTCAAGAAGATGTATCATGCTAACTGATGAAGAAGTGAAATTCTTTACCTGACCTAAACAACAGCAAAGAAATCACTGTGTTAAGAATGTGAGTTATTTAAGCACAGAAAGACCAGTGAAAATTCCAAGTATATTTGTGTGCTTAAGTAAAGCAATAAAAGGATGGCTTAATTCTTTGATGATAAAAGTAATTTTTCTAGATTCCATATATATGGTGCTGATGATCCTCTTGCAGGGCAGGGATAGAGACGCAGACATAGAGAATGGATTTGTGGACACGGAGGTTGGAAGGAGAGGGTGGGACGAACTGGGGGAGGAGCGCTGATAAACATACACTGCTATGTATAAAACAGATAGCTAGAGGGAACCTGCTGTCTCGCACAGGGAGCTCAGACTGGTGCTCTGCGATAGGCCAGGTGGGTGGGATGGGGGTGGGGAGGGAGGGAGGCTCGAGAGGGAGGGAATATACGCACATATATACATACATGTGTATATATATACACAGCTGATTCCCTTCATTGTACAGCAGAAACTAATACAACACTGTAAAGCAATTATACTCCAAGGGGAAAAAAAAAAAAGTAATTTTGTCAGATAACACTTGGATTGTATCACCTTAATTTCCAGCACAGTAACTAAATCACAACAAATGTTCAACAAATTATCTGTTGAACTGACAAGGGTACGTGAATATTTTTAAAATATTCCATGCAGACAAAGATAAAATCAAAGGGAGATGTTTAAAATAGGATGCTAACCATGAAACAGTAAAAACTGATCATTTGAAAAAAAGGAACATTTTGAGTTTTTATTTAGGAGTCTGATATTCAATTATATTCATTGACAGATCCTTAAAAGGAGGAAAGGCTCACAAATAACAGTGATCTGATCTCACGTTAAAATGCTATTTTTCTTCCTAATCACACAGTGTAAATAAAATTAAATGGTAGCAGAGCTGATATTCAAAACATTTAACAACCTATTAAATAAATATTTAATAGGACACAGGCACTTAAGATCAGAAACGATGTCAGACAACACATCAATACAGACACTGAACTCCACCCCTGTGTAGTTCTTATTTGTCAGTTTAGCATGTACTACAGTTAAAAAAAAAATCCCCTACTAGTATGCTTAATTTATTACATCCCACTTATGACTTACATTTGAGAAACCCTTTAAAATTATCTAGCAGTACACTGTTGACGTACGCAAATAATGAACAAATAGTTAACCAGAAGAGACGCTCTTCAAGGCCGGATATTTTCTAGCTGAATACTAGGAATCTGTTTGCTTGCTGTGACATTCCTGTGTACCACGAGTGTTACAAAACAGCACAGCGATGTATCGTTGGTGTGATCTCAGAGAGCGACAACCCTTTCAGTACCTGGTTTGACCACCTTCACAAGGAGCGAGTTAACTTAGACGATTGAAAAATGACAGAAAGGCCTCATCTTGTTTTCAGCTCTGATGGACAGTGGCCTGTGATGAGGATGATCAGGCTGTGTGCGGGTTTAGTGGGGGGGGGCGCCAGGTTCATGAGTGACGTTGCCATGGTCACAGAATCGGAAGTCACAGTGGGAAATGTGTCACCGCATTGCTCCCCCCAGCTCAACTATCTCTCAAGTTCCTTCAAGCTCTAAAATTCTACTTTGCTCTTCAACGACGTGACTCAAGATGGTCACTTCACTTCCTAAGGACGTAATTCATAGTTAAGGAGTATTATAGCTAAAGACAGAAACCGGTTTACCACAAAAGGCTCCTACTATTCCACAGACAGCCCTGTGACACTTATTCACTAATGGAATTTCACCAGGCATCACAAATAGCTCTGCAAACCTGAGGAAGCTTCACTGGCTGTTCTTGGCGAAACACATAACCTGTGATTTATCTCAGTGAACATGATTTGCTTTTCGATGACGTACGCCTTTCTGTACACACTTAGATCAAGATTGGATATGGTCATTTCTGACATTTGAATAAGCCATTTGCCAATAGCTTGAATGCTCATCTATGTTCTGAAATAGTTAAAGAAAAGACACATTTGCAACTTCTCTTAGCAGCTCCAATCAGTCAGGTGCCAAAAACCACGATCAATATTCCATCCAAAAGGTGGGTAACCCACAGAGAGGGATGTGTACATCATCCAGCCCTTGTTTTACGGATGCACAGCTCTCTGGAGAGAAGTTCCTGAGTGCACAAGCATGGCTCTGAGTGATGAGTTTTACATTTAGACCACGGGCTTGGCTGAAAGACGGGCAACATCACGAGGAGGAGCAGAGAGCTCCCTATTGACGCCGCCCTGAAGGGGATTCCTACACAGGGCCCACTCCTGCAAGCGCGTGAATTACTTCCTGGACATGAAATGTCACAGAAGTGAACACACTCACGAGGGACAAATGCAACACAGATGGATGCTCTAGTGAGTGTCCAAGGCAGACCTCGCGCTTCACGTAAACACAGCTTCTCCATTCATCTACATAATGAGAATGACCATTTATCATATATCAGGACCAACTTCTCGCCCATGATGTATAACCTCGGAATTCAAGCCCTGTCCAAATAAACACATAAAACCAACTGAACAATCAGGCAACGTCCCAATGTATAGACAAAAGAGTTCTAGAAACGGGCTCTTACCTATAAAATACGACAGCAGTATTGCCAGGAGCACTGAGACCCCTACAGCGCACAGGGCGGTACATTTCCAGCTACAGTACTTTGAAGACTTCTTGAATTTAAAAGCACTTCTTGACAGGGTGTTTCTAGGTAGTGGCCGAGTAGGTGGCGAGTAAACAGAGCCAGAGGCCATCGTGTACCCTGGGGTGGCCGTGCTGAACAGTGGCGTGGTCCCTGTTCCTGTTTTGAATAGGAAATGCCTGCAGGACAGAAGAAAATCATTGTAAGATACAAATATACTGCGATCGGAGAGACAGAGACAGCGAGGCATGAGCTCACCTCTCGTTCCGTCTCTCTCTGGCTTTAAAATCATTCACTACATAGAATTAAAAAAAAATGAGACATTAAGAAAATATTTTAACCTAAAAACCTGACTCAGAAACATGTGACTTTGAAGAGACTGACTTATAATGAATAGAGGAGGAGGAGTTACACACACAAATGACTCCTGTCCCTTCCAGTAGGTGTCTGGAGAGACTGCAGAGGAGTTCTAGCCACATCATTTTCCTGCACAAAACCATTCTGGAAGTTCCCGTCATGAACTGCCTTCAGAACACCTTCACATTTCAAAGAAGGAAAGCAACGCCATGACTTTACAGCTGCGTGTGGCTTTGCTCCATGTGAGGGTATGTACGCCTACATACACAAGCACACACGACCACGTAGAACAGGCTGCTTTCTTTCCTGGACGTGCTCGGAAAATTCTCACCTGTCCCTCACCTCCCACCACCCATATCGAGTACTGTCAAGCTTGGCCACAGGTGGCTGGCCAGTTTTCAAGGGAGGCAAACTAATTTTAATCTTTTGCTTATGTCAAACATAACCAGCAAAGTGAGTCTAGTGGGGTGAGGGATGGAGAAAGGGAAGGAAACACAGAACACTTTCTAAAACCAGACTCAATGAATGAACAGGCTAGTGAAGCAAGTTTTTAGATCAACTTCCTAGGTGGTGCAATGGTAAAGAATCCACCTGCCAATGCAGGGGATACAAGAGATTCAGGTTCGACCCCTGGAGTAGGAAACGGCAACCCACTCCAGTATTCTTGTCTGAAAAAATCCCATGGGCAGAGGAGCCTGGAGGGCTAGAGTCCACACAGTTGCAAAGAGACACGACTGAGCGGTTGAGGACCCACAGGCGCACACACGAAAAGATTCCCTAATGGTATGAGCTGAACGACAGTGGCACAAACTGCCTCTAAAAGTTCTCTGCTCTCTTGAAAATGTCTAAGCAGAAATTGAGTGATCACACAAAAGGAGTGACAGGTAATTCTTTATAAAAGATGACTAGTTTTAAGATTCCTATGAACATTAAAATGTCCTCAAATTGAGACAAAAGCATCATGTTTTTCATGTTTGAAATTTCATAGCATGTGAGTATCTTACTGTGTTTTTACTTTGTGTCCTAACCTTTTCTATTATTTTCCCTAATAACATGTTCAGTGAGGTCAACAGACTCTGCTCTCTTTCCTATGCAGGGGACTATAGGAAATAATCTAGAGTGTTCCATCATGGTACAAAACAGTCTGCATGCAAGATGATTTTAGATGGGATACAGCTGGATATTTTAAATTGTAATACAAAGGAATTTGTTTTAATGGCTATTAGAAAATAGACTGAGTATATCAAACAAGTTAAGGGGGTTAAAGGGGCTTCCCAGGTGGCACTAAAGGGGTAAAGAACCTGCCCGCCAAGGCCGGAGACAAAAGAGACAGGGGTTCGATTACTGGGTCAGGAACATCCCCTGGGGGAGGCATGGCAGCCCACTCCAGTATTCCGGCCTGGAGAATCCCATGGATAGAGGAGCCAGGTGCATACAGAGTCAGACATGACTGAAGCAACTCAGCACGAACAAGGGGTTAAAGGACAGAACCTAGAAGGCCGATTGCTGAGGTTCAAATCCTGGTTTACTACACTAGGTATGTGTCCTTGGGGAAGGTATTTACCCCCTCTCTGTGTTTTGGTTTCTCAACATGGAAAACAAGAATAGTATCTATCTGTCAGAGTTGTTATTAGGCTTAAATGAGGTAATGTTCTTACTGTAAAGTACCTGGAATCCAGTGAGTACAATGCGGGGCTTCCCAGGTGCCCCAGTGGTAAAGAACCCACCTGCCAATGCAGGAGACGTGGGTTGGATCCCCAGGTCAAGAAGAGCCCCTGGAGAAGGACATGACGACCCACTCAAGTATTCTTGCCTGGGAAATCCCATGGACAGAGGAGCCTGGTGGGCAATAGTCCACGGGGTGCAAAAGAGTTAGCCAGGGCTTAGTGACTAAACAACCACCACCAGCAAAAGGAAGTGTTGAGAAATGAAAGAAGAAACAAGCTTATGATTTAACAACATATTATTGCTTAGGCAAGGCTAACCAGGGATTTAAGTTACAAAGAACCCATTTCCAAAGTGGATAAATGTGTAGCTGATGTACAGATACGGTAAAAGTCATGAAAATTTGCCTCACGGGTATAGTGCAAAGAATTCTAGCTTAGAAATCAAAAGATTTAGGTTTAAGTTCCTGATCTAACATTTCCCAAATTTAGGATCCTGTTTTCATGTGTAAAATGAAGCTAATGACTTACTTACCTTACAAAGCTGTAAAGAAGTTAATGCATCTAAAAAGGCTTTGTCAACCACAAAATTAGAACACATGCAGATGACAAGTAACTACTTCTATAAATTATACTAATGACCATATTATGAGGTCCATTTCCCCACAGAGAACTACTTTACAAAGCAAACTTTAAAGTTTATAACCTGAATTAAATGGTATGTTGGAAGCAGTGTTTTGGCACCTGCTACCATATTGATATTCAGCCTAATTATTAAGAATGTGGGCTCTGGAACCAGACTGAAGGTGAACATGTTGGCTCAGTTGTGTCCGACTCTCTGAGACCCCATAGACTGTAGACTGCCAGGCTCCTCTGTCCATGGGATTTCCTAAGCAAGAATACTGGAGTGGGTTGCCATTTCCTTCTCCAAGGGATCTTCCTGACCAGGGATCGAACTCAGGTCTCCTGCACTGTAGGCAGATTCATTACCGTCTGAACCACCAGGGAAGCCCATGCCTGGGTTCAAATCCAGACTTCACCTATAATTAGCTGGATAATGTTTCTAAATTACTCAAATTTTCTGTGTGTTGGTTTTATCACCTATAAAATGACAATAAAACATTACCTATTATGAAGGCATGTTATGAGGATTAAATGAGTAACGTATATGACATGTTCACATCCAGCACCAGGTTAAGTGTTCAATACACACTGAAGAGACCGTCCTGAGAGTCCTGCAGCTCAGCGCAGTTTGTGGGAAGCAGAATGACTTCTGTGGCTTCTAGAGCAGCAGAAAAAAGAGAGAGTGTGTCGCTGTCACTGCAAAGAGGCCATGCAGACAGGGATGCAGGCCGTCACAGCAGTCACACTGTGACTGATGCTGAGGGGACAGACAGAAGACCAGCATCTGGGTGAAGACTCCAAGCATGAGGGGCAGCTCGCTGTGCTCACAGCATCATGTCAGGAGTCAGGGGTGGGGGAAAGACCCAAATTACCCGGGTGAATTTCCTAGGGTTAAGTTTCAAATAAAATATAGACAGAAATGTTTTAAAAAAAATCATTTATCTGGCATACAAATGTGGATGGATACAAATGGTATATCCATGGCGTAAGTATGCAGTCTGTCTTCTCTGGTTAGAATGTAAATTCCACAAAGTCTCATTCGCCTCTGTCTTTTCAGGACTTACAGAGTTCCTGACTTGTTGCTCCACAAATATTGTGAAATAAAGAAAACGGTGACTATTGTGCCAATATGGAAAGTGAGTCTCATAGAAAAAAGTACCTGGGACAAAGACTCATGGCTAATAAACAAATGATAAAAAATAAATAAAAGTTGGAAATTATCGCAAACCTCAACCTGGAAAATGTGTTAAAAGGTTTATTCAAAGTGGTTGGGTCATTTATGAATAGGAAATGGGACTTGACTCTGAGCCTTTAACACTGAAAACATGGATCAAGACAAGGAGTTAGACACATGTTGACTTCAAATTAGACACTTCTGTTTCAGTTTCTGAAATCTGTGGTATCAGTACATGATGTCTACCTGCTCTGCTGATCCTGGAAAAGAATTCTTTCAAGAACCAGGCTTGAGCCACTATGAAATTATTATTTTTCTTGGAGTAAAATGTAACTTTGAGATATTTGAAAACAAAAATATATTACTCAAAAATATATTTCTTATCAATGTGAGTGGAACTGAAGACTCTTAATTTTCAAAGAGTTTCTAAGTTATTTAATAACATAAGTTTACTTTTGTTTCTGCAAGAGAAAATAGAATTTTTATGTATTTATTGCTACTGTCTTTAAACCTCAGAAGTGCATTCCCTCTTCCTCTGTATAAATGACTTTCTATGTCAGGGGGTTCTCAAATTAGTACATTAGAGATTTGCATAGTAAATAAAGAAACATTATAAAAACATTGAAAGAGAAACCAAATCACCCATGAATTTTATTCTAGAATCACTGGTCTTCAATACTTTTGGATAGCTTCTTAGTATGCAAGTACAGAAAGAATTCGTAAAGACTGCTTAAACGGATGCATTTTGAAAGCATTTACAAATGGTATTGTTCATGCGAGGATGATTCCTTTAGGAATCTTTAAGGCTTCAAAACAGGTTAAAACACACATGCAAAAACCTCTTAGACATTAACTAGACTAGTAGAAAAGTTCTGTGTCAACATACTTTCTATAGAGAACATTTGGTTTCAGATTTGGTAGGAATCTGTCCATTTTTAGGCTCAGACAGGATGCCGTCTTTCCCAAGTCAGCAGTGTCCTTTCCACTGCAATACAGAAAACACAGAACACTGACGAGCGGATTGTGCGACTTTAAGCCCAGGACTTTTAAAAAAACTGTTTCAAGGTCGAACACAATGCTTAGTTTATGTCTGAAGCTCCACAAATACCTAAGAAATGAACGGGGAAAGGGGATACTGGAATGCAGGTACATGAAAAGTATACAAGGACTTTCCAGAAAATTCTTTTATCACCTAATTCTCTCTAAGGCACCTACTCCTGTGTATGTCATGACAGTCTTCCCCACCCTGTGACACTTTGCCAGGTCATATAGCCTTGGGAACATGCTTCTTATATATCAAAAATTCTGCAAAAATTACTATCAAAAGCATATGCTTCTGATCCGGCATCCACACAAGGTTTAGAGAATAAAGGGAGAGATGCTGTTTCCTTCTCAGACCATATTTGGGAATGAAACCAGTGGATCCGGGGAGAATGTTCCCCCATTGTATTCGGCAATAAAATAGAAGCAGCAGCAGCAGCCTCTTTGTAACACAGAGCACACCAGAGCCGGCTGATTTTTTTCTGATGTTTCTAATGATGCCCGGCGTGGTGCCTGCCTCCAGCTCCTCTGCTATTTGTGCCACCGTTTTCACTCTGGTGATGAACTAGAGATGCACACTTGAAGAGAGACTATCAGAGACTGGGATGAGGAAAATCAATTTCAAAGCCCCAAAGACAGCCGGTACAGAAGGTCACCGAACATTTTACGTTGCTTTGCGGCTTTGGAATCTTGAGGGGGATTCTATTAACAACAACAAACAGCCTCGTGGAACTGCGTGGCATTATTAACTGTAAGGCCGCAGAGCAGCGAAAACGTACGTGGGGAGGATCACCCGGTATTAAGCACAATTAATAGCTGCTCGTTTTTTTTTTTTTTTTCCTGAAGTTCAAAAATCTGTTTCTTTGTTGATCTGCCTTCAGACCAACCTTTTCATTTCAGCTTTCTGCCTTTGGTTCTAGCTTCTAATTTCTGATTCTGTGACGGGGCTTTCCCTGAGACATGTCACAAATTAAAAATTACTATCTAAAAAAGGATACAAACGAACTTATTGACAAAACAAGAAAAGACTCACAGACTTAGAAAACAAACTTAGGGTTACCAAAGAGGAAAGGTGGGGCAGAGAGGGATGAATTAGGAGGTTGGGATTAATGCACACTCAGAACTATATATACAATAGACCATTAATAAGGACCTACTGTATAGCACAAGGAACTCTGCTCAGTACTCTGTAGTAACTTTTCTGGGAAAAGACTATGAAAAAGAATAGATACAGGTATATGTATAATTGAATCACTTTACTGCATACCTGAAATGAACACAATATTGTCAATTAACTATACTCCAGTATAAAATAAAAACTGAGAAAATTAATCAGGACAGAGGCTGAATTTCCTGTTCTTTGTCGCTGTCCCCATTCCCACCTTTTCGTCACTGTTGGTACCTCTGTCCTTAATGTCTAACTGACGGACGGAGAGCTAATTTTCAATTACTCTTCTCTTCTGCCTGCCCCCTCCTCCCACTAGTATTCAACTGTCAGAGAATCTTGTACTCTTTCCTTCACCGCATTTCTCCCTTGCTTTTGTTCTCCGTTTCATTCATTTTGCTTCATTGCCAGGGTGGAGCAGTTCTTCTGAGTTCTTGCAGCTCAACGTCCTCATTTTAATTTGTTTGGCCAAAGCCAAGAACGGGCACAAGTAACATTTTCATTTCAAAGTTTCTTCTACTCTCTGGTGAAATGCCATGTTTTTAATACTGAACCCTCACACTACCTTTACAGTGGTTAATACAATCACCTCTGTATGCCCACTCATAATGTGTATCTACGCTTACCTCAGGCCACTTATAGCTGCTTCCAGTCATTTATTTCGCTCTTTTACTCAATCTCTCAGCAGGTATGTTTTGTTCCTTGCTAACTCTTCACTTTTGATGGAGTTAGTCTTTCAAAGTAATTACTTTGAAAAAACTTAACTTTCATTAAAATTTTTAGTGGAGAAATAATAGGGCTTTTTGAGTTATTTTAAATATGCCTTTCTATATTATGTTATATGTAATATCAACTCATTCAGCGCTCATTTTATAAGATCCTAACATCATGTACAAAATTGAACAAGTTATAAGATATAATTAAACTGTAATTGTACAAACATCACCAGGAAATACACAGGTTAAGACCAGTCTTTTGTTCAGGAGGTTAATATAATCATGATGTTCCTCTAAAATCAAAGAACATGGCTTAGTAAGTTGGAAATTATAGGGACCAGATGGGGAGAAGCACCCCAGAAAAATGTGTTACAGTATCATTTAAAGCTATGTGAGTGATTTCCTCAGTGGGCCACTGGGATGCAAGATAAAAGTCAACAAGAAAGTGTGTAACCACTGAATGAAATTTTAATAGATTAACTTCAAAATTGGTTATCTTCACAGAAAAATAGTTTTTCTCCCCCTTTCGATGTTTTATACAGTGTTAAAAACCTTTTGAGAGATGAGCAAACAAAGCAAATGATTAGAATGAAAAAGAATAATAGTCAAGTGTTCAGTTTCAATCCCTAAGGCACAGCTGAAACCTTCACTGGTGAGATACAGGCATCTGGAGAAACATTTCTATTGTCCACAGCCTGTTCCATCTAACTGGGAGAAAGGCTCTATTGCATAGGAATTATTGATACTTTCTTCCTCTTCTTACAGTCTCTGTTGAACAGAGAGAGTAATTTACATCAAGCTAAATGTGAACTGTTTAAATGTCCTGATGCCTTGCTTTTTATGTTTCTAGGCAAATCAATAAAAAAAAAACTTACCCAGAATATAGATTGCTTGCTTCAAATTGGATGCTCTGATTTCAAAGACAATGTGCCGGTAAGAAGAAAGATGGGCTTTATTTGGCCAAATTTACAGCCTTTTCAGAATCCAAAGTTCTCACTTAAGAGCTCAAGAAATTTGAAGGTATAGGTTCTTTTTCCTTCTGGCAAAATATAACTTTCTAGATTTAAGAGGCTTATTAAAGGTCTCATAAGATTCCCTCAACTTCAAACGACTCTTCCGAATTGACATTTTCAGATTTAAAGCAAATGAATCCCATACTTGTGGATTAAATTTACCTGGTAATATAAGAAAGCTAAAATTAACTACTGAGTTCAGATAGCTTTAGTCACTTGATAATGCCGAAACAATGGATGGTTTCCCTGGAATTCATCTTAAGACAAAATACTTAAAAATTTTTTTTCAAAATATGAAAAATTTAATTACTGTATGTTGTCTTCCCCTGACTTAATTACTTGCGGTCTATCATGGAAAGTATATATATATCAAACATTGCATGAGTTAAAATAGCCCCAAATATTTGTTAGTATATAAGAAATGATAAAACTGAAAGATGATATGAACTATTATTTAAGAACTTTGAACCTTAAAACCTGTGCTTCATTATTGAGCATTTTCACTATCAAATTCTGATTTTTCAATCTCAAGGCCAACTGGATTATCTGCTAAATATATTTTTAGCAATGTGTTTGTGACTGATTAAAAGACCTACAAAAGCAGTTTATTGAAGTGATGGGCTTCAGGATAATGATCCAAGCAAATATAAATTTTGGGGGCCGCTATTAAACAGAAATCTAAAGAAAGCAAGTCCATGTAGAAAATTAGCTATCTCTATTCAAGGCTGGGTTCCTGTTAGGGACTGATGCTCAATAGATACCCAGAGACACCTGGGGAATTACTTACTGTTCTTAAATACCTAACTGTTTGGAAAGAATCTCCATCAGTTGAGGATGATGGCAGTCAGGAGTTCTGTGAAGATTCCAGAACTAAGAGATTGTAGACGCTGCTATGAATTTTCATGGAGAAGCCCACCCACGCTAACATCTGCATAAGACTGCACAGAGTATTCTGCAGTCACCCATCTTTCTCATGGAGCCTTCCATCAAATTGATTTTGGACTCACAGGTTTTGGTAGAACCTTGAGAATTTACATAGTCAAGGCTTAGGCCACCAACAGGCACAGAAATGTGCTTTGAGACTATTACATACGTTAAAGCAGTGGGTCTCAAACTTCAGCTTGCACCAGAATCCCTTGGAAGGCTTGTTAAGACATAGAAGGTCTGGGGTGGAACCCCAGCAGCTCATGCTTCCGGGTCAAGGGACCATACTTTTGAGAACCACTGCAGTAAAGGAACTGGTGTGTTAGTTTCTTAGCTTTGGTTTAGCTTCAAGATTCCCATCCAGGTTGTATAACAAAACAGAAAATCAACCCAAAGACTCTTGCTTAAACAGTCACTGCTGCTAGCTCTCTTCAAGTAGTTTAGAGCAAATGGAATGTGTAGGACATGAAGCTTGATCCATCTGACCTCAGGATCCAAAGGCCTAACCATTTTTCACCGTATTATGTCATCTCACTCTTTATTTTTTACTTGCAACAACCTTTCCTTTACTGTTCTTCCCCTTCGATTTCACCTATTTGTTAAGAAACTGGTTCCTGTGTCCTAATTTCATTGGCACTTTTAAATGCCTACCACGTTTACTGACTCTTACTTATCTCTAAATGAGACACTGGGGTCCATTCTACCCTGGTTCTTCTTTGTTTCCCAGAGTATCTATATTTCTATGTGCTTATCAGACATTCACCAACAAACCACCTTATTCCATTAGGACCTCTTTTTTAGAGAGTTCTTTCCTTTTTTCATTGAACTTAGTACTTGGATTTGTCAGTCATGTAGAAGGCTACCTGATCATCCATCTTGGGTATCTACAACTTCCCAAAAGGTTTCACTACTTTTGTTCATACAGATAATGCTATTTCTCCTCTTAACCTTTCTGTCTTTGTATATTCTCCTTTTTCCTCTAAATATTTTGCTTCCATATTATTACCTGAATTAAAAGAAAGAGTTATCTCTACTCATTCTCTGTTAGGAAATACTTCTGGAAAAATCAATTCTAAACATTTTAAAAGAACTGAACACACACACACACACAAATCTAATCTCCTCACCTCCTTACACATCTGTCACTATGAGGCAAAAGAAACAAATGAGAATTTTCCTGTAGAACATTAGTTCTCCCTGACTTTTCCCCTTTGAAGCAGCTTAAGACCCAGCAGTGACAATCGGGGTGACTTTCCCAGCACTGACCATGGTGTGTGCACTACCACACACGTCCTGACAAAGGCTGCAGAACTAGGAGCTTCTGAACCACGAAAACTACACAGTGAAAAAAAAAATTCTCTCACTGAGGTTCAGAGGGAGCAGAATTCCAGTATATTTGAAAAAAGAAATCCTACACTGAATCCTCATTATTACAGTTGAAGATTTTTCTTTCATCCTTTAGATATTATTTTAGAACATGTTTTCAACGGTGAGTAAGAGAACCAGTGAAGAGTTACTTAACTGGTAGGAGGAAAGTAAAAAGTATTTGGAGAACTAGTTTTTAATTAACTTCTTAAGCAACCACTGTGCTGAAGCAGCACTTGCCAAAAGGTAAAACGAAGAATAAAACATTATCAAATGGGATATTAAAACTGAATAGGCTTGTCTCAAGGATTGATGAAAAGGTGAAATGGTTGAGAAAAAAACAAGATTTACCTACAGTGAGTCAACGATAAACCTCAATATTTTTCACTTTGCATTTTGATAATTTAATTTTTGCTAATTTGGGGGACTTCTGGTGGTCCAGTGGCTAAGACTTTATGCTTCTGATGCAGGGGGCCGGGGTTTGATGCCTGGTCAGGGAACCAGATCCCACATGCTGCAAATGAGAGTTTGCATGCCACAATCAAAGAACCCAGCGCAGCCAAGTGAATTAAAAGAATTGATTTCTGCTAATTTCTAAACAGAATGAGTCTAGAAAAGGTGATGCGTGTTGGGTGTGTGGATAAATTTTCTAAGAACTGGACAGGGCTTGTTCAAAATAGATGAATTATTTTGCTTCTGATGTAAAGGTATTATCACTATAAACAACTGAAAATATTTACTAAGTAATATATTGTGCAAAAAAGGAAATATTTTAAACTCCTACTAATTAAAATGCCTGTTCTTTTATTACCTTTAAATGAACTGTGGTATGCATTTTAAAAATATTTTAAATAAGAAAATTAAACATCCTCCACGTGAGTAATCAGCATTAGAATGTAAATTACGTATTTTGACATGAAAACAAAAGAACAAATGTGTAATGATTCTAGCTGTGACACAGTGAGTGAGTTAGTGAGACTGATAAACTACTTCATGCTGATAGCATGTTGTGGTCTCAAACCTATTACACTTTTGAATTGATGTGTTATTATCTTTGGACAACTTTCACACTAGGAGGTGATCCCAACAAGAAAAATGTCTTAAATGAAAAGTTTATAAACAAGATATATTTCACTGCTATTACCTGAATTAATATGCACTATTAGTGGTTTACAAAAAGAGGATTGAGAGAAAAAATTGTTTTATAATATTTTACCAAAAAATTGCAATATGAATGCATTGATAACTGTACATTTTGGCAACTGCCCTGTATCATCTGTAATCATACTGAGTACACAAACATGTACTTGGTAAATACAGCATCATGTGTTAATAGATCTTTGAAAACCGGGAGGCAAAATTCTGGACAGTATTAAGGTGATTTGCGGGAAATGTATTTTAGTAAACTTTCTACTGTCTTACATTTACTTTTCAGTTTTAAATAAGGAGAGACATACAATGTAAACTTTAAGTATAATCACATCAGTAAACAATACATAAGGCTATAATAGGAAGAAAAATATTTTTACTATGACTTGTTTTAACTTAAACATGTCTATAATCAAGTAACAAATCATCCTGCAGAGTTTGCTTGGGAGCATTAAGAACTGAACAACTAGATTAAATATGCACAATTTTTAAAACTATTATCAAAATGGCTAAAATAGCTTACTAGTCTATGATACATTTTAGCTGTTTTAATTGTGTAGCCATGATATCAAAGACTCAAACTTACATTAGATAGTTTCCTACATGTTTTAAGATATCAATTATAGTACTGTTGGGAGTTATTACATACTAAATATATTAAAATTAAAATAGAAATGAAAAAGGAGATCTTAAAATTCCTATGTGCTATTTGAACAAGATTTAATCTATTTAATTATTAATTCATTTAATTATTGATGCCTTAAAATTGTTCAGCAAAGCTCTTTCTATAAATTTGAGAAGGAAGCGTGATCTACGAAAACAATAATTTCAGGTATTGATGTAAGCTGATGAGGAATAAAAACGTTCCAGGGTTTTGAGAGATGTGGAAGTTATCCTCGTCAATCAAATTTGTGATGGTGAGCAAGAAGTATTTAATAAAACAGAACAGAAAGCGACCAGCCCAAAGAGTGGTGAGTGTTCTAAGTAAAGCTTATTGAGGCCCTATTGAAAGTGTGTAGAGAAAACATTATGTTATTTAAACTTCATAAAGTCCCCACTCCGTGTGTATTGTAAAATCTACTTTTTTTTTTGAGGCTGCATTGTGCAGCATGTGGGATCTTAGTTCCCCAAACAGGGATTGAACCCGGGCCCCTGTGTTGGGAGTGTGGAGTTTTAACCACTGGACTGCCAGGGAATTCCTAGGTAGTAGTATTGTGAGTGACTTGGAATATGAGGTGAGATACTAAGAACTCATAAAGAGGGTCACAGCAGAATCAGAGGGGCTACCAAATAGAATGTATTAAACTTATTTGGTTAACTTTAAGATTTTAATCTTACTGGCTAAAAAGAAAGCATTCTGAGAATGGGGTAACAGGACAACAGACTCAGGCTTGAAATGAGAGGAGAAAGAAATAAAATAGGCAAAAGTAAGTCAAGCCAAAATGAAGAAACCCAGGAAAAGAAAAGCAATTGTCTTTGACAGGGTATTGTTCATTGGTGATGAAACCAGAGGATGAAACTTTAGAGAGAAAAAATAGTTTTAAAATTGGACAATGTATTCTAGAAAAAGATAAAATCAACATGAAGTGATGATGCTAAGTAGAGATAACACACACAGGTACATACTCTCGCAATCAAGGAAAGAGGACTGAAACATATTTTCACAGACGATCTCAGTGAAGAGTAAAAGAATCTTTTAAAAAAAACTTCCAAAAACAGTTGCTGAGGAAGAAGAGAGGCACCTTACAATGAATAGGTCAAATACAGAAAAAAGGTAATGATAAAATCAGTCATTAGCTGTGACCAGAGCAACAGCACAGTTGGCCTTTTACTTTGATCATGCTCAGAGAAGTGACTAGAAATGTGTCAGGAGTAATTAAGAATTCATTTCCCTAGGTATCGTGGAAATTAAGGTTATCATATATGAATATTTTATACAGATTGCTGGTTATCCAAAACCAGACATTATCAGAGTACACAGTATTTGCAATTGGAGGGAATTATGCTTTCAAAAAGTCATTTAAAGCCTTTAGCAAATGATTAATGCATACTTTCTTGGTATCTTAATTGCTATTAAAAAAAACTGGTTCACCTCAATTAAACAAAATAACACTCCTACTCTATTGCACAGTAACTTCATCATACTCAAAAGATACCTAAAGCTTTAAAAGCCTTAAAACACAACTGGGGTCTCACTTCTGACTGATGTGAAGACAATGCATCTATCAAGGTTTTTATGGATTCATTCCAAACATTTATTACTTTAGTTAATTAAATGTTTCAGGGATATGAATAGTTGCCTTTCATTATAATTTGAAGATTTCTTTTTTCTTCTCAAGAACAAAATGAACAGACTTGGGGTTCCTATCTGCATAAATTTACCTTCTTTTTGCTGAATGACAGGAATAGTGAAAAACACAAGAGATTTTATTCTGGTAAAACTATGGTTTAGGCTTAGACTACTTCACATATAAAGATAAATTAGACATAAATACTCCAGTTAAAACATACATTTCTCGTTTTTGGAGAGAAGAGAGCTACTTAATGATAAAAGATATCTGCGCAACTCTTAACCAATTAGGTTATCTTATCCCATGCAACGGTTATTATTATCTGGTCAAGTTAAAAAACATTTATGAAGTACTTATCATGTTCTAGGGGCTTTGCTTATATTATTTCATTTAATACAACATTTTTGAGATGATATTATTATTGCATCGGAAACTGACCTCAGATTTAAATAATTTGTAGATTATTATATAGCTAGTTTAAATGATGGATCTAGCTAGGATTAAAAATCAGGTCTAACAGCAAAGCTTGTGTTTGTCTCATGATGCTAAACTGTGTTTTTATATATCTACTGGATCTTCAGGAATATATATCAATACGGCCTCCTGAGAGTCAAAATTTTAGAGTATAATTAGTCCACAGCCTACTTTCTCATTTTAATTATTGGCATGATGCCTGTTAAACAACCTAGTTGGGGCTATAACATTACAACTGGTTAGTAGTTATTTCACATTTAAAAACTATGATTTCACTTTCACTTATCTTAGTAATCATCTACGAATCTTTATCTCATACTTTAGAATGAGGTCTCCTTTAATATAACAGAATGGTTTCAGAAATCAAATTATAATGCTACCGGAGAGACACAGATGCCCAGTGTTTGAGTAAATTCAGGATCAAATTTTCTCTTCAATATTTTTAGTTAATATGATTTACCTTTAACATCTGACATTTAAGAAATTAAATTTGAACTTTTTGGATAAAAAAGCCATTCAATACACTGATTTAATACATGCCCCCTCTTGTTCTCTGGATATTGCAAGAAGAAAAGAAAGATGACTATTTTACATGTCATTCTAGGAATTACATATTTTGGAGGCCAACAGCAGTCTTTTTCTGGGAAGGGTTAAATATTTGCTACAAATTGGCAATAAAAACTAGAAAATCTCAAAGTAGGAATCACACATGTATTCAACTAATGGCTGCCTTCCTATTGCCTCTTTTACTTACTCTCTGTGTTACTATTTACCTTATGTGTAAAATAATTTGAACTTAAAAAGGAACTTTACTCTTGGGAATAAAACTTAGTTGGGGTACATATGCCTCTTTGCCAAGAGCAGCCTCAGTTTGTGTCTGCAGTTCCTGTGTCTCCTGTCGCTCTCACACTGTCCTGGTTGGACGATAAATTATATGGTTATGATAGAATACAGGCTTTGAGCTAAGAGTATAGCAGCTTCTGGAATTATCCTCCTCTCACTGAGATACATTTTTAAGCTACAAATGGATGAAATATCCCAGGTCCTCAGCCTGCCTTTTGTCTGTGGAAAAACTTTAGCCAAAGAATAAGTTTAATCAGAGAAGTGAGAACATGCAGAAACAAGGGAAAACAGCCAAAGGAGACCAAATAATACCAGTTTAGTCAATAAACACAGTCAAGGACCTTTAGTTCCTCCTCGAGGGCTATAGATTATATGCTGAGCCATATCCTGTGAGCTGTCTTACAGATACTGAAACCCTAACCATTTGGAGAAGGTAATTACATGATGACCAGGCAGTAACCATGACATAAGCTGCCACAATTCTGAGAACTGGCTTCAAGGAAATGGAAACAAACCGCCCATGGAACTGAAGACTAACTGTACCTAAAATAATCAAGATGACGCTGACCAGCCCACTGATGACCAGCATCAAGATACCTGTCAGAGATGGCTGTGCTATTTCTGCATGCAGGTCCCTCCCTCAGCCTGTAAAAGCTCTTGCCCACTGATGGTCAGGAGGAGGGGGACTTTGGACAGGAGATTGCCCTCCCCTCGGTGGCTGGCATCCAAAATAAAGCAAACTTTCCTTTCCACTAACCTGGCCTCTTCAATGGCTTTTGAATTGTGAGCAGCCAGACCCCACTTCTGGTTACACTGAGACATCTTAAAATACAAACACCTCCTAGCAAATCTTCTTGTATCACACCTCTGTCTTCCTCTGTCTTTCTATGACTCTTACAGCTGGACACACACATCCCTCTATGGGCCTTTTAGCAAATAACAAAAGTTATTAAAGACAAAGTATTTCAAGAGATCTTGGGATCCCTTTGATTTTGACTATTCACTAATATGCAATTTTAGATGAGTTTACAGGGTGCTTGTAAAAACAAACAAAACAATAAAAAAAAATGGACACAGTGAGACTCTCAAAAAATTTCTTAGCTGAGGCCCACATCCGATTTTGAAGTTTATGTTCTGGAACCTGAGCTTTTTATTGTTACTTCTTGTTATCATATTTTGTGGTTTCCTCTTTTCCCACAGGTGTTCTTGGGTTTCCTCAAAATATCTTGAACAGTTATACTCTAATAAAATATAGGATTAGAAAGGAAACAAAAAACTGCAATTAAAAAAAGGATATGGCATCAATTAGTAAAATTAAGTCAGTGGATCACCTTTCCAGTGAAATTTCACTTAAAGCTGTGTCTTTAATGAAGCAGGATCTTACTACTTACCACCTTGCTAAAGGTAGCTGGTTATCAGCTTGTAGGTGGAAGTACAGTTTTTCAACTGGGAAGGCTTTCCCCTGGCACTGAACAGCCAGTATGCGTGTAGCTGCCTAGATTTCTAATAGCCAAGGCTAACTCAGACTTGGTTGTCTTTCCTTTTCCTTACAACCATTTAAAGTAAAGATAAAAGGGGGAAAAAAAGAGGAAAATATCTTACTTTAGTGCATCATACTTCTGTTTACGTATTTTTTTTAAAAGATATACCCATTGATTTCCCATTAAAGCATCCTAAGACATCTTGATATTTAAATTAAAAATGCAGTAATAAAAAGGTAACTGAATATGCGTTTTCATACATTAATAATTAGCAAAACATTACTGAGCTACAAAGTAAAAAGCTATGGGAACATAACTAATGAGCTATCCATGCCAAAGTAGACTTCATAATAAAACAAGACTTTAATAAATCTTTTATTAAATAGCTACACATGAACCCCTTGGTTAACATCTAATAGGTAACTACTAAGCTACTTAATTCACATATATAAACGAGGAACTTGCAGGCAATTAACTTTACAATTGCTTAAGGTCAGGCTTCTCAGTGAGTGTCTCTGTACCGCACCTTTAAGTACCACTGCTATCCGGAGTCAAGTGCAAGCTTTTCTTCAGCTGCTCTATATTCTGGTAGCAGCTATTATTATGTACTGAGGCAGCTGAAGTATAAAATAAACAAAGGATGAGCTACAGGCTATCAGATGCCCTAAAAATGAATTATACAAAAGACAAGAAATACTGAGCCCCAAGGAAAAGAGCCATCAGAAAAATTCTAAGCAAGTATTGGTGTTCTATCCATGCCCGGATTGTTATTTCTAGGTGATGATAACATAAGAAGAATATACTCATAAATGGCAAATAATTGTTTGCATCTTGATATGACTCTATATCTGAAAACTCACTGGAGATGGGAGACCAGAGCTATTCTGTTTATTGGGTAGAAATGCACAGGACCCAATACTATTGATTGTCTCCAGCAGCAGCAAATGTTAAATTCATTAGCAAAAGGAAAGAAACACTTTTACAGAAGTAAGAATCTGCTGGTGGGAAAAAATACTTTTTAATAAATCAACATGAAAGCTATATTGAAACAGACAGGACATATCTTTTATGTCTTCTCTATCAAGTTTAGATGTGAATTACTGAGATTTTAATGGATTATGACATGCCACTTGTTGCCAACTATTATCATGATATGCTGAAAGGAGAAAAGGGGAAGAGACAAAAAGAAAACAATAGAGGTTCTTAATCTACACAGAACTGAATTTTAATCTTTATAGCTAATATCTTTTAAATGACAGTTTCAGGAAAATGACAATCAGTAAGATAAGTCTTACTTATCATAAGTAGCAATAATTGCCAAAGATGAAACTCTACACTAGATTAAAAAATAGTTGAAGGCAGACACAAGTCTGGATGAAGTTGTTAATATAGTTGAAACTGAGAATCATACTCAACAGGGAACCTTAACTAAAAAAGGAAAAATCAATGATAAATAAGCCTGGTTCTTCACCTTAAGAGTTCCAACCAAGTGAGACTATTAAAGAAACCACAGTGGCACTGTGTCAGCATGGTGTGAAATTTCCTCACCACTGCTTAGGCTGATTCACCGAGTGCCTGCAAGTGGAAATGCCATTTCTTCTGATCAGTAATATTATAAGGTGTGAACACTAGAAAAGGAGAAAGGAGAAACGAACAAAACTCTACCACAGATTAAAATAGTTTAGCATGATGTACAGTGTCTAGATTCATTATATTTTCTATATATGTGTGTGAGAATATCAACTAGCAGATTTTCTTCCTTTGTCAATTCATAAAACTATAAAATGTAATTCCATTGATGGTTCATGAGTAGTACTGCTTTGAAATGGAATTTCAAATGGCACAGCTTTGAAACTGCTCTGAGAGTGATTTCTTATATGGTCTGAATTTGGAGAAATCAGTTACAATTTCACATATAGCCACCATGGGTTCTCTTCTAAAGAGCCACTTTCTTTGCTCACTCACCAACAACAAATATTCATTAGCACAATATGAGGAATAACAAGAACACGCTGTATATTTCCTTCCAATGATCCCAAATATCTGCACTTCAAATTAAGCCTTCAGGACTTCCCTGGAGGTCAGGGATTAAGAACCTGTCTGCCAACGCAAGGGACATGGGTTCAGTCCCTCTTCCAGGAAGACCTCACACGCCGCAGAGCAACTAAGCCTGCGTGTTGCAACTGCTGAGCTGGTGCTCTCGAGCCCAGGAGCCGCAATCACTGAGGCTCATGTTCCAGAGGCTGTGCTCTGCAGCAAGAGAAGCCACAGCAACTGAGACGCTCACACACTACAACTGGAAAAAGCCGGAGCACAGCAACCAAGTACAGAGTAGCCAAAAATAAACAAATTAATTAACTGGGAAAAAAAAAAAAAGGATATGGCTTCAAGGAATACCATCTTTCCTATCACCAGTTTTTGAGGCTTTTGTGCTAACTACCACATCCCCCCAATTAAATGCATTTCTGATTACCTAACTTGGCACATTTCATAAATATTTGTCAAGACACTTATTGTCAACTACATTGCAATCATCCATATTCAATTTGATGTCTCAGCTGGAAAATTACTTTTTTCCTAATAAATTTTTTTTTCTCCAAATGACAACATTGATTAGTTGTTTAGTGTGTGCTAATTAATGACACTGGGTAAATTTAAATGACACTGTGCTAATAAACTCAGGAAGAAAAAAATCTGTGCACATGACGCTTTGTCTTTAAGTGAAGAAATCTGCTGCTTGCCTACTTCTTCTGTACTCTCTCTTCCTAATTGCTCCAGGGACAGTGCTCAATAATACAAAATAAATAATAAAACCCAGTTACTCTTGGCTGACACTATAGACAAAAAGGGTTCTTTTTAACCTGTTCTTAGTTCAAGAGTAAAAAGAAAAAAAAAACCAGAGAGATTTGTATTGTTGACAACTAACTGTGAGCAGCTCCTGCTTGCTCATCCTCAGGGTAGAACTGCTTTAGGTCACACAATTAATGGCAAAAAACAGCAGTTTATTCACTGAGACCCACTTTTTCATTCAGGACCTAATGTAAATGCTGACTTTTAGCACTTCCCTAGTAGTCCAGTGGCTAAGAATCTGCATGCCAACACAAGGACACATCCCCGCTCCGGGAAGATCCCATGTGCCTCGGAGCAACTGAGCCTGAGAAACACAACTATTGAGCTGATGCGCGAGAGCCCGGGAGCCACAGCTATTTAACCCACGTGCAGCAACTCCTGAAGCCCACACGCCCTGGAGCCAGTGTTCTGCAACAAGAGATGCCACTGAGATGAGGAGCCTGGGTACCACAACTAGAGAAAGCCCTGGGACAACAACCGGTTTCCAGTGTGAACAAAAATAAATAAGTAAATAATTATTTGTTTGTTTTTTAAAGCTGCCTTTAGCCAGGGGCTCCACAGGGCAGGGCACTTGAGGGAACATTCTCCCAGGAGGTTCAGCAACCTCCGGTTTCTGGCTTTATGTGGAGATGAATCTTTTTCTCTGAAGCTACGAGAAGCTTCAGGGAAGGCACGGAAGAAATAAACACTAGCAGGAGTCTTAGGGGAACTGTGCTGCAAAGCCACCAGGAGGAGACCCATGAGGTAAGACACCACAGCATTTGCTTGTGTGATACATAGCTCTAAGGAGATGCTGGCTGTTGAGGTCCTGACCAAAGGAAGAAGATAAGGTTTTCTGTATTTGGAGATATTTAAAAATGAAATGGATTAGCTCAAAATAGCTCTGGCTGGTCTATATTCTTGTGTGAGCCGGTTGCTAACTGCGGGCCAAGCTGTGCTAGAACTCGTAATTATTAAGAACCTCAGGGAAACATCAGCATGTGCTAGAGAAAAAGCACCAAGCTGGCGAAGCTTCTGGAAGGGGAGACTGAGAGGGGCCCCCGGGCGGTGGTGTAGAGATGGGGCAAAATGGCTTTGTGGAATTACACATTCCCAACTGCACAATGACTACCAGAGGAAGGGAGTTTCTGGAACAGAAGTTCAGTTCATCATAAGGAAGCTTTTCCTAATACCATGGTCTAGGCATGAATTGGAGAAGGCAATGGCACCCCACTCCAGTACTCTTGCCTGGAAAATCCCATGGATGGAGGAGCCTGGTAGGCTGCAGTCCATGGGGTCGCTAAGAGTCGGACACGACTGAGCGACTTCACTTTCACTTTTCACTTTCATGCATTGGAGAAGGAAATGGCAACCCACTCGTGTTCTTGCCTGGAGAATCCCAGGGACGGGGGAGCCTGGTGGGCTTCTGTCTATGGGGTCGCACAGAGTCGGACACGACTGAAGCGACTTAGCAGCAGCAGCAGCAGGCATGAATGGGAATAATGCTGGAAGGAACTTGAAGCCTCCCTCACATTGCAAAAAACTAAAATATCCATAGCAAATGGTCATCTGACTTATGCTGAATTATCATCTGTGAGAGTCCACTATGATGTTAAGATGCAATAGACAAAATGGATGTTAAGATGCCTGTGAGAATCAGGGGCATCTAGATCCCAGCAGATGCACAATATAATCACTGCATCCTGGGACTGAGAATAATCACCCTTATATCTCTATCCCTTTTTTCCCATATGCCTGAGAATCTGAAGATAAGAAAAATAATGGTAGCAAGGAGAAGTTTCACTGAAGCCCTTTTTACTTATCTCTCATAGACTGCAAAGTGTGAAAAGGATGGCTAAGTGCACTGCCCCACCAACCAAAAAGGCACCAATAATGTGGCCCTGTTTCTAGAGGAGACGAACAGTGTGGAGAAAAGGAAACCCTCCTACACTGCTGGTAAACTGGTGTAGCCACTATGGAAAACCAGTATGGAGGCTCCTTAACAAACTAAATACAGAACTACCATATGATCCAGCAATCCCACTACTGGGCATATACCCTGAGAAGACCATAACTCAGTCATGATGCACGCTGGTGTTCACTGCAGTGCTATTCAGTGACCTAAATGTCCATCAACAAATGAATGGATAAAGAAGATGTGGTACATACATACAAAGGAGTATTACTCAGCCATAGAAAGGAATGCAATTGGGTATTTGTAGCGATGCAGATGGACCTAGAGTCTGTCATACAGAGTGAAGTCTGAAAGAGAAAAGCGCATATCGTATATTAACTCATATATGCAGAATCTAGAAAAATGGTACAGATGATCCTACCTGCAGGGCAGGTACAGAGAGGCGGACACAGAGAATGGACATGGACTTAACGGGGGAAGACGAGGGAGGGATGAACTGGGACATCAGGACTGACATATATACACTACCGTGTGTAAACCAGACAGCAAGTGGGAGCCTGCTCTGCAGCACAGGGAGCTCGGCTTGGGGCTCTGCGGTGGCCTGGCGGGCTGGGTGGGGGTGGGCAGCAGGAAGGCTCACCAGGGAGGGGATACATACATACACACACGTATGCCTGAGGGACTTCACTCAGCAGAAGCTAACACAGTGCTGTAAAGCAACTGTACCCCAATTTTTAAAAAAGTAAATCTCTCTTACTGAGGAAAGGGTTGGACCAGCTTATCTTTCCATTTCAGATGCTAAAAAAATACAGTTTGTTGACTGCTGTCAAACATGTGTTCTCCACGCAGGTACACTGTGTGGTCCTAACAGTCAAATCCTCTGCAAGCCTCCCCTTCGGGACTCACCTGCTTTCCAGTGGTACATTACTGCCAAGGACCCAGCTGTCCTGCAGCTGGACGGACTCGGGTGTGGTTTGCAGCTCGGCGGGCAAAGCAGCCGGCGGGGCCGGGCTCTGGTTCCTTCTATTGGTCAGGGAGTTCCTATTGAGAGAAGTGATGGATGGATGATGCTGTGCAGAGTGCTGCTTATGGGAAGGTGGCAAAGGCTGTAGGGTGGACTGGCCTTGGTTGTTTGCAGGTTGCTCTGAAAAAAAGAAAAGGAAACTCATTATATATATGTGTATGTGTACATACACATTTATACACACTACCAATTTCTTGGGGATCCACCACAGATCCATTAGCATTAAAAACGGCATAGAAATCCATTACCTAATATATTTGCATATTATTCTATTAGGCGGGTGTTCAGTGACATTCTCTAAGAGCAAGTTTACCCTTGATACGCAAAGTTCTAATTAATCTACAACAGATGGTAAAATTGCTTTTGGTTTTAATTTGTTTCAGATTTTTTTTTTCATCTGGTTTTATTAACACCTACAGAAAACAGCATCTGACAGCTCCCCTAATGTGCCTTTACATTTCAGCTTTTTTTTTTTTTTAACAAACCAACCCTGAAATGAAATGGGTAATTTCAGTAGAACACAAAGGTTTTGGAAATGCATATAATCCCTATAATTATTTAATGGAGTTTTTTTAAGCTTTATTTAACTGCAATAAATTATTACAAGCTTGTTGCTAAACAGTAGTCGACTACTCTAGTTTAGTGCATTTCAAATAAGGCAGATCTGCACTGTGATCTACTAATAGACGCTAAGTATTCTTTAGCAGAAGGTCACTCTGTGAAGCAGATGTTGTTTCATGGATATTTAACAGACTGAATCACAGCTGATTACAACGTCAGAAGACTCATATACTTAATGACCGTTACATCCATTAGAACACACACAGAACAGATTTTCCAATTTCACAGTGTGCAGTAGAAGTACATTTTGGAGTAAGTCATAGGTGACCACAGTGACTCATGTCACTATGTCAGTGGTACGAATATTTTGTTTCGAACCAGAATCCTAGCGGATCCAGCAGCTTCAAAATATAAATACAACAGTAGGCTGTAGCCGGGCAAAAAAGTCCCTCAAGCTAATAAGCCATAAGTTAAAATGCACAAATGAATGCAACATCTGAGACCCACATCTCAATCTCATTACCTAGCTTTGGACATGCCAGAATTCACAAACACTACATTTTAGCCAACAGACAGATGACTCCTTAATTTAATGCTAAACTTATTATGGTTCTGCGCACATAAGATGTCAATTTTTGACTAAATGCAGTTCAAAGTGCAATATAATTTTGAAGTGATGTATTAAATCATGCTATTAATATAAATGCATGTATTAAAAGAGAATAGGAAACGCAGGGACTATCTTTCATCTACAATGTGAACTCCAGCAGTGATTGCTAAGCCAAATAACACAGTCAAACATTATAATTCTGGTTACATGGAATGAATACACGACATGTTAATACTGTGAATATATATTATCAAACCTCTTTACAGGGTATGCAATTAAAATAACTCCTCCCATAGTATATAATATTAGTAATCACTGCATGTTTCCAGTGGTCCCTAATAATCCATATCATACCATTTAACAACTAATAATTTCTTACTCTTGAAATGAAGGACAGAAATCACACCTAAATTCATGAAACAGAGCTGCTTCCTCGCAGTCTTCTTGAAGATTCCCACACTAGAAACTACAGAAATCTTACTTGGCCCATTGGTGTGCTGCTCATGAAAAACTATGGGTGTTCAAATATCAGTTAAAGTGAATCAGCCTTTGAAGGAATGGCAGGGTTACAATACAAATATGGTTGTAATCGGGTGAGAAAAAGAAACGGACATTTTAAAATTCATGGAAGATTTACCATTCAGGTAGGTGGTGCTAGTGGTAAAGAACCCGCCTGCCAATGCGGGAGACGTAAAAGAGACCTGGGTTTGATCCCTGGGTCAGGAAGATCCCCTGGAGCAGGGTACAGCAACCCACTGCAGTGTTCTTGCCTGAAGAATCCCATGGACAGAGGAGCCTGGCGGGCTACGGTCCATGGGCTCACAGAGAGTCGGACACGACTGAAGGGACTTAGCGTGCCCGTAAGCACACTAATCAGCTTTGCTGTTCCTAGCATCAGTGCGTATGATCAGAATGGCTACAGAGGTCTTCAAGGAACATTTCAAGAAAATGCTTATAGGATGATGTAATAAGCTACAGTTATGAGGGCCTAAATTAGGTTGGCCTCATAATGAAAAGAGAAAAAAGAAACGTCTTGAAAAGAAAAATATTAAGATTATGCCTAAAAAGAAGTAGAGGAACGAGGCAAATGACTCCATGTTTTTAAGTACAGCTTCATGAAAGAATGGAATTATGTTATAGATGGGTTACACAGAATAAATGATACATCAGATATTATACTATGCTGAGAAAGAGCTATGTAGTAGAGGTCAGGATAACAAAGTGACTTCCTAACTCTGTCAGGTGTCGTGAGAGTGAGTCTCCATCTCCTCATCGGTATTATGGGAAATAATACTGCCCCACCTCAGATATGCAGATGACACCACCCTTATGGCAGAAAGTGAAGAGGAACTAAAAAGCCTCTTGATGCAAGTGAAAGAGGAGAGTGAAAAAGTTGGCTTAAAGCTCAACATTCAGAAAACGAAGATCATGGCATCTGGTCCCATCACTTCATGGCAAATAGATGGGGAAACAGTGGAAACAGTGTCAGAATTTATTTTTGGGGCTCCAAAATCACTGCAGATGGTGACTGCAACCAGGAAATTAAAAGACGCTTACTCCTTAGAAGGAAAGTTATGACCAACCTAGATAGCATATTGAAAAGCAGAGACATTACTTTGCCAACAAAGGTCCGTCTAGTCAAGGCTATGGTTTTTCCTGTGGTCATGTATGGATGTGAGAGTTGGATTGTGAAGAAAGCTGAGTGCCAAAGAATTGATGCTTTTTTACTGTGGTGTTGGAGAAGACTCTTTGAGAGTCCCTTGGACTGCAAGGAGGTCTAACCAGTTCATCCTAAAGGAGGTCAGTCCTGGGTGTTCTTTGCAAGGACTGATGCTAAAGCTGAAACTCCAATACTTTGGCCACCTCATGTGAAGAGTTGACTCACTGGAAAACACCCTGATGCTGGGAGGGATTGGGGGCAGGAGGAGAAGGGGACGCCAGAGGATGAGACGGCTGGATGGCATCACTGACTCGATGGACATGAGTTTGAGTGAACTCTGGGAGCTGGTGATGGACAGGGAGGCCTGGTGTGCTGCGATTCATGGGGTTGCAGAGTCGGACACGACTGAGCGACTGAACTGAACTGAACCAAGGTATTAGTACCATCTAAGAATTCAATGAAATGCACGCATTCATCCACTTATGCACACACTTAAGTCATTCATCTCACAGACATTTATCAAGCTTTTATATTTCAGGGATCTGCTAAACCAGTAACAGGTAAAAGCACTGTGTGAATGGTAAATTATTATAAATATTGTTATTGAAACATGAAAAGATTTAAAATCTATTATCATCATATATTTCAATATGTTGAATTTAAGATTCTTATTCTTTTTTAACTTTAATTTTAAATTTTTCATAGAAGTATTACTGAGTTACAATATTATGTTAGTTTCTAGAGGCTTAATATACTTAAAAATATACTTAATATACTTAAATAAAATATACTTAGTATGCTTAATATATTTAAATAAAAATATAAACAGTGGGTGTTCACTAGGCTCCTCTGTCCATGGAGTTCTCAAGGCAAAGATACTAGAGTGGATTGCCATTTCCTTTCCCAGGGGATCTTCCCAACACAGGGATTGAACCCCATTCTCCTGCACTGGCAGGCGGATTCTTAACCACTGAGCCACCACGGAATCCTCACTACCAGAGAAGCAAACCCAGATAACGAAAGCTAGGTTCAACTTAAAATCTGACGGAACAGATTAAGTGCACAGTCTAGGTGAGATGGAATGGATGGCCAGACATTTAAATTCTGCAGCAGACCACAAACAGAAGCAAAATCTGAGGATGCAATTGGAGGTCAATGCTAGTTCTAAAGATTCCAGCTTACAGGACGTGAGAAGTAGCTGCAGCACGTATTTATCTACACAAACTTCTTTTAGATCGATTAGGTTTATAAAGCATAACAGGATAAAATAAAATTTAACACTGTCAGAGAAGACAACAGAATAAAGGAAAACTGAAAGTAGGAAAGATAAAGCCAAATACGAGATAAGTGGATGAATTCCTGCTCTATGGTTTTACACAGTTTTTTTTTTTTTTAGTTTTTAGTTTTTAAAAGGATCTTTCTTTTATTTTATTTTTAAAAGTATTTATTTATGTGGCTGTGCCAGGCCTTCATGTGGCATGCAGGATCTTCTGCGGGGGTGTGTCGGCTTTTCTCTGGGTGTGGCACGTGGGCTCAGTTGCCCCGCTGCATGTGGGATCCTACTGCCCGGACCAAGGACTGAACTCTTGTCCCTGCACTGGGAGGCAGATTCTGAACCACTGGACCACCAGGGAAGTCCCTACACATTTTTAAAGCAGGTATAAATCTGGCTCTAAATTACCTTGTTGCAAGTACAAAGAGGGAAACATGATCAATTACATGATTCGGGGTGTTTTTAAGCTCAAAAAACTTGCTAAAGAAAAGTATTGAGGACAGACAGAACATTCTCATTTAACCTCATAGGAAGACATATGAACATCCAGGGCAAAGTTCTATAACCGAGATTCAAAGTGGGCACAAGGGTTTAGACTTGGAGACCAGCAATAAGAATCTAATATAAGTGGGCAGGTCCACACGAGAACAGCCAAAACATCTACTATAGACTTTGCTTTAAGCTAATCCACTGATACAGGCTTTACATAGACTTGAGAAAAAGTTTTAGATGGGACCTCACAGAGTCACTAAGTTTAATGTTCCTGAAACATAGCTCTGAACACATCATTTTATTCCTGGAAAACCCAAATGGCTTCCAAGGGCCTATAAAACTTATAATGAACTCTAAAGGTCAACGTGATCCTTGTCCACGATAGTCCCCCAGATATTTCTGAAATGTTTCTTTCATGAATTCTCTTGATGTATCCTTGTCCTAGTCAAGCTTGCTGTACCCAGTACACCCCCCACACCTTTTGATTTCTGTACAGTGGCTTCTGTCTGAAAGACATTTTCCTCCACCTTTCTGTATCCAAACCCTGTGTATTTCTAGCTCTAAGGATGATGACACGACCCTACTTCGGTATTCTTCAAACAGAAATCAGTTATTTCTTCCCTGAATCTTCTTAGGTTTTTTAATCTCTCTTTCCCATGGCCCTTCTCCTTTTCCTCTCTGTATTACAACTAATTTTGGAGGTCTCATGTTCCCCGTTAGATTCTCTACGTAGAGAATCCCTAAGGACCACATGATGATAAATACTCAATGGATACTTGTTGAATGAATGATTATTCGTGAAGAAGTCAATGAAGAGTGAGTAGAAGTAAAAGTGGAGGCTTCTCACCTTGCCTTCTATTTTTATTACTGCAGTATAGTTGATGTCAGTGCTATGTTAGTCTCAGGTGTACAGCACAATAATTCAGTTATACATCTTGTATTGCCTTTAATTGTAAGGCAATTTGCAAACATGTCTTGTTTCCCCAACTAAATTCTTAGATCCTGAAAGGCAGGACTCTAACTTAAAGTCCTTTGGATTTATCAGTACCTTTACTAAACCTTCCCTGGTGGCTCAGACGGTAAAGCGTCTGCCTATAATACGGGAGACCTGGGTTCAATCCCTGGGTCAGGAAGATCTCCTGGAGAAAGAAATGGCAACTCAGTCCAATATTCTTGCCTGGAAAATCCCATGGACGGAGGAGCCTGGTGAGCTACAGTCCAAGGGGTCACAAAGAGTCAGACACGACTGAGTGACTTCACTTCACTTACTAAGCCTTATTCAAAGACTCCTAAAAACATGTCGGATGGTTGGTGATATTTACGCATTAAAAGGACCTTGGCAGGTGGTAGGGGGTGGGGGTGGGGGGTTGTGATCTCATCCAAGCAGGGTAGCATGCAACTCGCTCCAAAAATTGGATTTCTGGAATATTTCTTTTGGAACATGGCAGATATTCCAATATTTAAAATCTACCTTTTAAGATGTACAAATAATGGAACAATTACATAAAATATATAAGAATATATGATATAAATATATGATATGAGCAATACATAAAATATATATTATAGCTTGCCAAATATAATATGTTTTCCTTACATTTTAAAGTTTATGATTAGAAATGCTCCAAATTAGATATTTTAGAAAAGATGTAGGTTAATTTTTCCAGTCTTCCCTACTTTTTTTAAAAATTAAAATTTTTGGCCCTGTGCTTCTAGAAATTATATACTATACCTAACTAGTGTTGTTTCTTTCAGCCCATCTTTCTTTGTCCAAGTTCCTACAGGTCATATATCTTTCATGATAGCCTAATGGCTTCTGATTTTTATTTGATAAACTGAACACAGATGATAGCCAATATCTGTTCAAATTCACATGAATAAATATTAGATAGATTTCACTAATTTTGCTCAGCTCCTTGCCACCAGAGAAGTCAGGTCTTTGACAGAGGATTGAAGGCTGTTCCATTAAACCTATCAGCCTGGGGTAAGACACACAGAAAGGTGGAAGATCCGGTAAGGCAGTAAGGCGTGCAGACTATTAGACCACAAAAAGCTATTTGACAGTGGAGTAGATTCCAGTTTAATCAACCTCTAAAACCCAATTCCAAGCAAATGTAAGGCATAGTCCCTGAGCTCCAGAGGAGGAAGAAAAGAAACTTGCCAACTTTTCTGAACAGCAACTCTGCTTCATGAACCATTGAGGTGGAAGGGCCACGGCACATGGCAGAGACACAAGACAATTTACTTTTCGTGGGATATTTTCTTGAATAAGTTACATTTCTCTCTTAGCTTCATTTATTTTATAGTGCCTATTTGAGGGGACCTAAAAGATACAGTGCCTGGCATACACAGGAAGAGCTAAAAGGCAACTTATTAATGGAAGAAATAACCAGCTTCAGGGCAGAACATCTTGAGGGAAAACAAAGGAACGCAACAGCCTTGCCGGCAGCTAATACTATTATCACAAGAAGGAAGAACATGCTATCCAATATCTCTGAAGAGGAAACGCTTTTCCTTTCACAGCAACAAAGCAAGACTCAGAAATGTCACAGGAGGAATCAAAAATAAACTACAGCCTCGGCGGTTCTCAGAGAAGAGGGAATCTGATCTCTCACTCCTGAAGTGTGGCAGCGTTTCTTTTTCCCATCTACTATGACCAGACCATTGTGTCAAGAATTAAAAAAAAAAAAAGAACATTTTTTTTAAGCCTATTTGGGCATATTTGCTATTTGTTTTTATTTTTTTTTTTAATTAAAAGCCACTGCAGACAACTTTCAGACAGTAAAGTGCAGTTCAGTCTAGCTCGCTCTGATTCACAGCCTTGGGCTGTGGTCTCCTCGGACCCGAGTGGAAATGGACTTTCAAACAGGAAAAGTGGGGAGAGAAAAGACTAGCTCCTGGGAGACAGAAATACCTCTGTGTGGCTGTCTGTCCACAGGTGTGCCCTGCCCAGGTGGGAGAGGCAGAAAGGCAGGGGTGATGGGAGAGGTGAGGAGAAAGAGCTTGCTTTGACCGGCTGCCCCTAGGGCTGGGCCCCACTGCGTTCCTTCCCTATTCTGTCCTCTTCTTCCTCCCCAGCAATTCGGAGTGGCGGGCTCGCTGTAAGGACCTCCAGGGAAGAAACCCTCTATCTTGGAAGAGACTTAGAAGCTAGGGGTTGATAGCCATGCTGCTTTCAAATAACTTTGCAGTCTGAGTGGAGTCTGTTAACAAAGTACAGATGGGGTGATGAGGATGAAGGGATGAAGAGGGGCAGGTGGAGGGGGGAGGAAGCAGAGCAATGAAAGGGAGGGGTTAAGGCTGGGGCAAGGGGAGAGAAACGTGGAACACTACTGGAGAACCAGAGAAGCAGCCTTCTTCTATGGCTTGAGAACTCTCAAAGACAGCAACTTGAATATATGAATAAACTCTGCTTCTACCCCTCTCCTATTCCCCAGAGTTTACAAAAAGATACACTGACCATGCTGACCTGGACACGCATTCAGGAGGGCCCACGTCCATTTACTGGGGATTAGCACTGGTGAGGTTAAAGCCTTTGTTTCTTTACCTCAAAATTTGTTCATTCTCACTTGACTTTCTGGCTGTATCTACTTTCTGCCAGCTGTCTCAAACAAAACTGAAGTTTTCTGCAAAACTGACCTCTTTCTTAAAAGAGATCACCAAAGCACATAAAATACTTTGATATTATATATCTTATTACTCTATTAATTTTTTATTATAGTTGATTTACAATATTGCATTAGTTCAGCTATACAGAACAATGATTCAGGTTTTTTTTTTTCACATAGTATTACAAGTTATTACAAGATATTGGGTACAATAAAACCTTGTTTCGTATCTATTTTATGTGTAGTAGCTTATATCTTAATTTGTCTCTTCCTTCCTCACTCTCCCCTTTGGTAACTGTAAGTCTGTTTTCTATGTTTGCGACTCTGTTTCTATTTTGTATTCAGATTCATTCATTGGGAAAGACTGAAGGCAACAGGAGAACTGGGTGGAAGAGGATGAGGTCAGATAGCATCACTGACTCAATGGACATGAATTTGAGCAAACTCTGGGAGACAGTTATGACCAACCTAGACAGCATATTCAAAAGCAGAGACATTACTTTGCCAACTAAGGTCCGTCTAGTCAAGGCTATGGTTTTTCCAATAGTCATGTATGGATGTGAGAGTTGGACTGTGAGGAAAGCTGAGCACCGAAGAATTGATGCTTTTGAGCTGTGGTGTTGGAGAAGACTCTTGAGAGTCCCTTGGACTGCAAGGAGATCCAACCAGTCCATTCTGAAGGAGATCAGTCCTGGAATTTCTTTGGAAGGAATGATGCTAAAGCTGAAACTCCAATACTTTGGCCACCTCATGCAAAGAGTTGATTCATTGGAAAAGACTCTGATGCTGGGAGGGATTGGGGACAGGAGGAGAAGGGGATGACAGAGGATAAGATGGCTGGATGGCATCACCGACTCGATGGACGTGAGTTTGCATGAACTCTGGGAGTTGGTGATGGACAGGGAGGCCTGGCGTGCTGTGATTCATGGGGTCGCAAAGAGTCGGACACGACTGAGCAACTGAATTGAACTGAACTGAACTGGGAGACAGTGGAGGACAGAGGAGTCTGGCGTGCTACAGTCCATGGGGGTCACAAAGAGTTGGACACAACTTAGGGACTGAACAACAGCAACAATATAGATTCATTTGCATGAATTATTTTTAGACTTTCCACATAGAAATGATATCATATAGTATTCATCTTTCTTTGTGACACAGTTCACTAAACATAAAATTCTCTAGATCCATCCATGTTGCTGCAGATGGCAATATTTCATTCTTTTTGAAGGCTGAGTAATATTCCATTGTCAATATATATCACATATTCTTAAACCAATCAGCTGTCAATGAACACTTAGGTTGTTTCGAGGCCTCGGCTACTGTAAATAGGGCTGCTAGTGACCAGAGTTTGGAGTGGACGATCTAAGTGTATGGATTGAATCACAATTAGCTTTTGTGTTTGAAATTGTACTGTAATTCTTGGATTTAGCTTAATCTTTTGTTCCATCATTAACTAACTCAGTGGCCTTATGGAAGCTGCTTTTCCTTGATTTTCTAATGGTAAGCTTAGGAAACAATACCTCCCTCATCTGACTACATTTTAGGACCTATTGGCAAAGGTATAGTACAAGTATTTTATGACCCTGAAAATAACAAATCATTTGAAAATATCTCCATTGCTTAGAAAATATCATACATATTGCAGACACTTAATTGACATTACTTCCCTATGAAGATAAAAATTAAGTAGCAAGAATTTTCCTTATAAATGGGAAAAATTTGAGTCAATAAAATATGTGTTCTTAGCCATACCACAATTCAATGGAGACCAAATTAAACAAAAATATTTACACATTCAAAGTGTTTTCTTCTCCTCTCCTTTCCCACCCTGCAGATAAAACCCTACTTTTAATGAATTTATAGCCTAAAATTACTTAACATAAGAGAAAACAATCTACCTTGGATCAAATTCTATAAACAAAAAGCAAGAATTTTTCTCCCCCAAACTTCAGATAATGCAGCCATTAGATAAAGTGACAAGCACGTTTAGAATGTTTACAGATTTAAAAGGAATTAAGAACGTATGAATAAGACACCATGAAAAAAGAAGAGGTGTTATTAAAAAAGTTATATAAAAAATGGTACAATGTGTATGCAGACACTGAAGTTAGAAACTCATTGGGCAGTTCAAACAATATATTAGGTAACTGTAGAGAGTACCAGTGAGTTGGAAAAGAGATCTGGGAAAATCACCCAGATGGCATCAGAAAGACAGACTGCCTAAGTATAAAAGAGTAATTCACAGACAAAAAACAGAATGAAAGAAAGGTCAATATACATTCAGTGAGAGTTCCAGAAAGCAGGAACAGAGTTTTATTTGGCGATACATAAACAGCTTTCCCGGAGAAGGCAATGGCACCCCACTCCAGTACTTTTGCCTAGAAAATCCCATGGACGGAGGAGCCTGGTAGGCTGCAGTCCATGGGGTTGCGAAGAGTCAGACAAGACTGAGTAACTTCACTTTCACTTTTCACTTTCATGCATTGGAGAAGGAAATGGCAACCCACTCCAATGTTCTTGCCTGGAGAATCCCAGGGACGGGGAAGCCTGGTGGGCTGCTGTCTATGGGGTCGCACAGAGTTGGACATGACTGAAGTGACTTAGCAGCAGCAGCAGCAGCAAACAGCTTTCTATACAGTTCCTAATACCATACTCATCAATCAGTTCGGTTGCTCAGTCATGTTTGACTCTTTGCGACCCCATGGACTGCAGCACACCAGGCTTCCCTGTCCATCACCAATTCTCAGAGCTTGCTCAAATTCATGTCCATCAAGTCAGTGATGCCATCCAACCATCTCATCCTCTGTCATCCTCTTCTCCTCTTGCCTTCAATCTTTCCCAGCATCAAGGTCTTTTTCAATGAGTCAGTTCTTCACATCAGGTGGCCAAAGTATTAGGGCTTCAGCTTCAGCATCAGTCCCTCCAATGAATATTCAGGACTGATTTCCTTTAGGATGGACTGGTTTGATCTCCTTGCAGTCCAAGGGACTCTTAAGAGTCTTCTCCAACACCACAGTTCAAAAGCATCAGTGCTTTGGCATTAGGGTTTTTTTATTGTCCAACATCCATACATGACTACTAGAAAAACCATAGCTTTGACTAGATGGGACTTGGTTGGCAAGTAATGTCTCTGCTTTTTAACATGTTGTCTAGGTTTCTCATAGCTTTTCTTCCAAGGAGCAAGTGACATAGTTGTCAAATGATACAGAATTTAAACTTCTTCATCTCCTGTTAATTTCATATGAATTATCTCTGCTATTCTCTTTTTTGTTATTGGAAAGCAGCCTTTGTGGGTGCTGTTTCATTTTAAAGATAAGTTCTCTTGAATGGCAAAAATTTCCCTTTGAAGATATTCTGGCTTCTATGCAATGGCACCCCCACTCCAGTACTCTTGCCTGGAATCCCATGGGCAGAGGAGCCTGGTAGGCTGCAGTCCATGGGGTTGCTAAGAGTTGGATACAACTGAGCGACTTCACATTCACTTTTCACTTTCATGCATTGGAGAAGGAAATGGCAACCCACTCCAGTGTTCTTGCCTGGAGAATCCCAGGGACATGGGAGCCTGGTGGGCTGCTGTCTCTGGGGTTGCACAGTGTCGGACACAACTGAAGCGACTTGGCAGCAGCAGCAGCAGCAGCATGATGCTCAAAAGTGTGTCCTGAATTTAAAATGTCAAGCACTCTATGTCAGTGCTTGGAAACAATACCTTCCACTTGTTAAAGTAGTTTCAATATACTTAATACTAGGGCTTCCCTCATAGCTCAGTTGACAAAGAATCTGCCTACAATGCAGGAGACCTGGGTTTGATTCCTGGGTCGGAAACATCCCCTGGAGAAGGAAATGGCAACCCACTCTAGTATTCTTGTCCATGGGAGAATCCCATGGACAGAGGAATCTGGCAGGCTGTTACAGTCCACAGGGTTACAAGAGTTGGACACGACTTAGCAACTAAACCACCAATAATGCCACCAACACATTATCCTCTACAGAATTCTTTGTTTTCCATAATCATTGTTTACAGGGAAGTACTTAAAACTTACACATGAATAGAAAAATGGATCTAAGTATCTTGTAAATGTCTCAGTATACATTTCAGGATATTCTTCTGCCCATTTACAAATAATTTACCTGAGAGAGCAAGCAAAAAAGGAAGAATCTGTCCCAATTGTGACAAGGAAGAACTGCTGACATACAATCAATAATCACTTTTCTCTCCTCTCTGATTTCCTAATGGGCATTTGATTTCAGTGCAGTTAAATTTTATTGACCTTAAATGGAGTATATGATATGATATAAATAAAGCACATACTTGTAATATGGATAAGAATAGGCTGGAAGGCAACTAAAAGCTATAACTATGTGATAAGTGGCTTATAAAGAATAAAAAAAGCAAATTGAATATTCCAAATAATGCAGAACTTATTATGCTTTTCAGACAACATATTCTCTATCTCAAAGAAAATGTCTGGTATAGAAGAAAAAGTACTAGAAGAGGAAACAGGAAATATACAGTTGAGTACTTACTTTACTTAACTAAATATAATCACACATAAACCAACTAACTTCTGGGCCTCAAGTTTTTCTCCTCTGTCAAAGAATAGTTGTGGTTGCGGGGTATAGTGGGGTCATACAATAAATTCTAAAGTGTTTTAGCTTTAAAATTCTATTTCACGTACTTTACAATATTTTCTTGAAATATATTGGTGTATGTTATATTACAGTAGTGTCCGACTGTTTGCAATCCTATGGACTGTAGCTCTCCAGGCTCCTCCATCCATGGGATTTTCCAGCCAAGAATACTGGAGTGGGTTGCCATTTCTTTCACCAGGGAATCTTTCCGACTCAGGGATCAAACTCATCTCTTGCGTCTCCTGCATTGCAGGTGGAATCTTTACCTCTGAGCCATCGGCTTCCCTTATTAAGAACTTAAGGTAATTAAAAAATCTTATCCTAGTATCTCAAGTTATACCTATAAATGTTTACGGGACATATAGTTTTAAAAAAACTACTTCAAATATAAATATTATGAAAGTGCTACTCAATTAATTCATATCAAAAAATAAATTAATTCATATCATAACTACTCTACCACATTATCTTATGCTATAAATATTAAAAACTATTTATTTTCTAAATAAACCACTCTGTGTTGCCTAATGTTGTAACTAGTGACATCTTAAGGTACATGTGGTAAAAATCGTGTGTGTTCAGTCACTCAGTCGTGAGCCCATGGACTGTAGCCCACCAGACTCCTCTGTCCATGGGATTTCCCAGGCAAGAATACTGGAGTGGGAATTCCCTTCTCCAGGGGATCTTCCCAACCCAGGGATTGAACTCAGGTCTCCCATATTGCAGGCAGATTCTTTACCAGCTGAGCCACGGATGCAGAACCCTCTTCCAAAAGCTGCCTTATGATGAGAAAGTGAAAGTCGATTCAGTTGTGTCTGACTCTTCGCAATCCCATGGACTGTAACCTGCCAGGCTCCTCTGTCCGTGGGATTTCCCAGGCAAGAATACTGGAGTGGGTTGCCATTTCCTTCTCCAGGGGATCTTCTCAACTCAGGGATCAAACCCGCATCTCCTGTGGCTCCTGCACTGGCAGGTGGATTCTTTACCACTGAGTCACCTGGGAAGCCCCCTGGTAAACAAACATGATGTCATATAATATGCTAAGGAAAAAGATCAATGGCGGAGTTAATATTTGGGGAGAACCAGATGAGCAGGGTGGGTGTATACTTTCTATGTATTCTCTAATCACCTATTTTTTTCTATCATTCTTGAAATATTTTAAAAGATGGAAATTAGAAAAAGGTTCAGATAAAATAGGCTGGATGTCTTTTCCCTAAAATTGATTAACTAGCTGTAATTTTTTGAATGCGCTATAACTGTCTTCCTAACTTTTAAAAAACAGGTCAGTTTTATTTAAGTTTGAAAGTTCTTTTCTGGCTTTTATGTAGTGGTTTTCACAAGCAAGGTTACCTACTGAAATCGGAAGTAAATTTAAATTTGATATAAAGTTATTTTATATGAACATATTATTTGATATCATACTTGTTAACTGCAGCTTGAGTCTGCATTGTCTGCCAATGTTTTACATTAAAATAGAATCAAATTTTTAGTTTCCTTCCAATCACATCATGGCCTCTAAACAGAGATGGTGTCACCATAAACATTAAGTATCACACAGATGCAACATAGACTCCATCGAACCCACTGTCCCCATCCCATTCTTGGCATTTGCAATGAGGGTGATCTGTTAAGTGGAAACCAAGTTATGATGTTCTTTGATTAAAAAGGAAATAGAGTCACAGTTTATGCTGACACATGCATGTTTGCTGGACTCCCTTCTCTGTCATTATTAATTAGAGTATAATGTGTGTGTGTGTATGTCAACACTAAATGCCTCTTTCCAACATATGTTTTTCTGTTGCTTCAATGCCTGAACACCAATGAAGAGCAGGATGATACAGTGAAAAGAACACTAAATATGGAAGATATTATGAAGACCAGTATCAAAATAAGATCATGCATAGGAAAGTATTTCATAAACTGTAAAGTACTATAGAAAAGTAAGGTGCTGTTACTGTTTGGGAGATTAATGATAGGTATCTTCTGAGTCTTGGCTGTGCCTTTTAAAATGGTTAGCATGATTTGTTGAGGCTGGAAGCCTGCATCTTTTCACAGGATGCTAATTGCCTTTAGAAGCCTTCCTCTCAAAATAGAGGTTCAAAAAGAAGCCGGTGACTGAGGTATTCTCGCCCAGATTGTCTAAACTTTTATTTCAGGAATCTAAAAATATTTTAATGCCAGTTGATTAAAATTTTCCATAGAAGAGGGAAATAAACACTAGATTTATGGCAGAGAAGAAAAAGGAAGACCTGGAATATTAGTTCTGCTCCAGCTGCTGTATGAAAAACTACACATGAGGTGATCTAAGCAACAAGAAATAACCTTTAGTCAGGCAGAGTCAGTTTCCTGCACGGGTTCTCCACCCGGGCTGAGGGAGCTACCTTCTCCCTGAGCCCTTGCAGGGCCCAGCAGAGTTCTCTGGGGTCTCTCCAGATCTGAACACTAATCCTATCAGACAAGGCCTCACCCTTATGATTTCATTTAACCTTAATTACCTTCATTAGAGGTCCTAGCTCCAAATATAGTCATGTGAGGACTTAGGGTTCGGTAAATACGAATCTGGGGTTCAAGCTCCCTGTCTGAAATCTAGTAACTGTGGAACTTCGAGCAAATCAATGTCATATTCCAAATTCTCTGAAAACTCCTCATCTGTAAAATGTGGGTAAAATGTGAGGATTAAAAGAGATAATGTGTAATACAGGATTTTTATAAACTATGATGTGCTATGTTAATGTGAGGTCTTAATTTTTAGACTTTTCCCATTTACTCAAAGTAATAATTTGTGGGGGTCAGGGGCGACTAGAGGAGATGTTCGGTTTGAGTATGCCCATAAGGTAATTTCTTTCTACAGGTATGTCTTTGAAAACATTTCTCTTCTCATATCTAAATTTATAAAGGCAAATATACATATAATTATTTTTCAAAAGTGTCTCTTACTATCATTTAATTAAACTGTTTACCTAAGATAATATATCAGTAGCATAAAAGACAGATAGAAATGTACATTATTAGAGAAATAATTCCCTGAGTTTACAGGGTGGCTGGTTAAAATGCATTTCAATCCTCCAGACTGAATTCATACTTTAAGTACTGAATTGTGTTCTTTGCATTTAGGGCAACACACTAGGAAATGATGTTCCCACCGAAACATGTGAAAATGTAAAGATGAATGGAACAACTTTATGTTTTATGGCATTTACTTTGAAAATCTGATGAAGATGGATGTCTTCAGCTCATAATTCTTCAATGTCACGTTGCCATAGTTCCCATCAGCAAGATGTTTTAAAGGGCTTCGATTAATATTGCATGCCAGAACTGAAATTACATCCTTTGTCGTTTAGTTCTTAATGGTGCAAGTGATATCTATCAAGTAGTGTTATATGAAGCATTTGTGATTTTTATTGCAGGCTGTTTTCACAAATCTTTTTCAGGTTTCACAAAGACTGCTTTGGGTTTACCATAAATATGTCCTTCTGTTGAAAATCTGAATGATTCTTAAAAGTGAGGTTAAATGTAGATGATTAAAATTTACTTGTAGGTACAAGAAACTTCTACTTGAATCTGCTGTATTGCCATTTGCACCTAATCTTGAATATATTTTCTTTCACCCAAGTCTTTCAGTAAATCATTGTTATAACATATGCAAAATATATGCCAAATACACATAGCTCACAAAACCTTCATCAGTAAGCAAATACATTATCTGCCTAATAAGGAAAACATGGTTGTAGGTACTAAAGAGCTATAGTATACAATAATTACTGAATGTTGACTGAGTTTGTGCTGCAAAAGTGTGTGTTTTATTTTTTTAATATAATTACTGATTACTGACTCTCAGTTCAGTTCAGTCGCTCAGTCGTGTCCGACTCTTTGCGACTCCATGAATCGCAGCACGCCAGGCCTCCCTGTCCATCACCAACTCCCGGAGTTCACTCAGATTACTGACTCTAGTGTCCTGAAAAATAATTTAAAATTTCTGAAATTCAAGCACATCAAAGACAAGTCAATTTCATTTATTAAATACCCAGACTCATGATAGAATCTTACTTATATGTAGATTATAAGAATATAGATAAAAATCTTCTATCATATATATATATGTGTGTGTGTGTATGAATAGTGTATGTGGTGTGTACATATACACACAGAGTTGCTAAAGTCTTGATGCTGTTATACTTTACCACTTGGAGTTTTACAAAATACAAACAACTCATCTAAAACATTACAAAGGACAATAGTGAGGGGCTTATTCTGGGATGTGTCTTCCTCGGGCAGTTGATGTAAGAGAAAGCTGGCTACATCTCTCCCGAGTGAGCTGCGGTCTTTAGGGATCTCACAGACATGGCTTTTGCCAACTATATGTCTTTACAAAGGAGAATGGAAACATTCCCGTTAAGATGGGCATTCTTATCCAGCAGCGCCCAGCACATTCATCTTGTTTGGATACTGTGCATCTAAAGTTAGTCTCCTTATCTGGTTCCAGACATGAGGGGAAAATGCTCATGTGGAAAAGTGTTTTCAAATTCTGATTCCCCATGGAAGACCACTGCACCTCTCATTAATTCTGTAAGGAAGAGCTCGCCTCTTCTACAATGTTTACTTGAATTTTTCCTGCTGTATGTGGTTGACTGAAGGAATGGAAACAGCTCACTTTGAAAATATTCCCTCCATTAGCTAGGATTGATTTTTTAAAGCATTCCAACACATCCACATATACCCTATAACAATTCCTTTACAGCTGATACTCAAAAATCCTGTGTGCTCAAAAGATAATGCTCTCCATGTTAAGAAAAGAAACTATTTTATGGGGCCTTTTTTTTTTTCTTTTTGCTAGCTATAAGTAAATTAGGTTTACCCAATAATCCCAAGAAGGAGTTACTAAAAATCTAAGTTCAAATGTAAATTTATAGATCTTAAATGCAAAAGAGGGGTTGCACACTGAAGGGAAAAATCCACAAAGGAAATTTATACTCAGTAAAGCTTATTAAAACCCATTATGCTATGAGTTCAATAGAAATTATTTCCTTTAATCTCATAGCCACCTTAAACTGTCAGTATTTATTAATATTTCACAAGATGGGGCGAAAAAGTTTCGAGAAACTGAGAACTCTGGCAACAGTCACAGAGTATGATTCCAAAGCCTTCCACCCTAATTTACACGGGAATAATCATTTTTGTCAGTTTTGTTTCAGGCATGTTGTCAGGAGGAAAATGAAGAATGAAGAGGAAACATGAGCTTTAAAAGAGGCCTGTAGAAATTCAACTTTAGATGGAAGAAACATTCGCTTTATTTTGAGTGTGGGGTGGGGATGCCATCTAGTAAAGGCCAGGGTGGAGATCAAAACCTAGCAGCAAAAAGAGAAGCATTTTTCTCTCTCTTTTTTTTTTTTGGCCGCACCGTGCGTGGCATGAGAACTTCCCCGACCAGGGATCAAACTGTGCCCCTGCAGTGGAAGCTCAGAGCCTCAACTGCTGGATTGCCAGGGAAGCCCAGAAGCATTCTTTTTAAATAAGAAAACGATGCTGCATAACATTTTGTAGTAGGCAGGCAATGTTTTGTCTCATTTTTAAACTTTCTGAAGCCAGTTTATTTCTTTCTCATGCTAAGAAAGAAAAATATATTAGGTTTAAAAACATCTCTAAAAGAAATGATTTAAACACATACAAGATCCTAGATACCACTTCCCCCCCGCCTCCTATCCTTATACTCTATCTTGGGATTGCCAGGTTATTTTTACAATCTCACAATAGTTGCTAATGTAAGCATAAACTATTTTTTTCTAACGTTCTTAAGGGATTATTAGAATTATCAAATCAAACAGAACTACAAAGCACAATCCCATAGGCTTGTCTTTGATTATCACCACAATTTACAGACAAATATTTGAGACAGCATTATTAAAAGTTAATGGCTCTCTTGTTTTTAAAGAAATGTTAACTCTTTAATTCCTTACTTTGATCATATACTTCCATGTCTATATTTTGCGAGGGCATTAGAGTAGGGTCAAACAGCTTCCAATGTTATCCTCAAAACAAAATAATATCTGCTTCCATGAAAACTTCCTACTTCTTCCCTGTTACTTTAAAATAATGGATAATTTCAATTTTTTTCACAGAAGGCATGCTCTATAAACCGAGTATTAGACTAGAATAAAAGTATAATTTACATGAACACGCTTAGTAAGCAGCTTTTCGCATGTCAATGCAATTAGAGGTAGCATGCTTAAAATACATAATTTGACTTAAAAAGCACCCACCAAAATCAAATGAGACAGACAGATACAATTAAATGATGACTCGAGCAAAGAAGCAGGTATTCTGGCAAAGAATACTAATTAACTTTCAAACAATGAGTAGTGTGAAATTCCAGCTTTACATTGCATGGTACTGCATAAGTAAGAATGGAAAGTGACTTCAGAGTCACTCTTTAAGTTCAAAAATGTACCACCCATAATTAGCCATCAAAGCAGAATCATCAGGTTTGATGACAAACATTTTGCCCTGGCACTGGGTTGAGGCAGGAGAGTTGGTGGAAGAGACTATGATGTCTGCCATGCCTCCCTTCATGCTTGCTGCTCACTGAAAACAAGCAGAATGAAAACACTTTCTGATTTCAAGGCAAGTCAGAAATATGAAGATTTATAACTGGGCAGATCTAATGGAGCTGTCAAAAAGGGAAGTTACACTCACAATGAGAGGCTCACATCATGATCTAGTTTTCATCCTAATTGGGGAAAAAAAAAAGTTCTTTGTGAAGAAGCCTGCAAATGTTGTTGTGAAAAGAGGCTCACAATAAAAGAGAAAGGGGAAGAAAAAAAAAAAGAGAGAGCTTGGGAGGGTTATTTCTTCAAAGAATTATAGCTGAGGTCACAGATAATATGGTGCACAAGGAGACCGTGAATTTAGGATAGCACCTTCCTTTAAGTGCTTTATTCCTCTTTCATTTAGAAGAGAGAAGAGAGTCAGAGCAAGACAAAAGACAAGGAAAGAACCAAACTTCCAAAATAGCATTACACTACATTATTAATAGTGTCACACGAAGAGAAATGACAGTTCTCAAAAGAGTACTTTTGTCTCTGCTTACTTTAATTAAACTCCCTAAGCCTTAAAGTGAAGTGGGATCTCTAGTTTTTTTAAACAGAAAAATACATCCAGGCTGATTAAGATTTGATTTCTGTCCTCTAATGGCCTTCAAGCATAGTTAGGTCCTATTGAAAGCAAGAGAAACAGTCACAGCAAAACCAAACCTCAACAGCATGCAATTTTCTCAAAAGAACCAAGACTTCATCCTCTGCCCCTGTCTTTTCACAGGTAAATTATCTCCCAGTGTGTCTCTTCCTTTGCAGCAGGCACTGATTCATTAAATTTGAAATGAGAGTTACAACAAAATTATACTAGTATGAATGTTTCAATTATCTTTCTTTATAGCAGAGTTCCATAACAACCTTGCTTTTATAAACTAATGTGATTTTAAAAGACCAGTGTGAAGTACGATCTTTGAAAATTAGTCTTGATGTCACATTTGTATTGCGAGAAACAGTTCTCAAATCAAAAATCCATTGTAACCAATGTAACGTCATTACTCTTATTCCAAAACATCTTAAAGGGAAACCTATTTCTTTAATTTTTAAACTTTTTATTTTATAATGGGAGTATTGTTGATTAACAATGCTGCGTTAGCTTCAGGTGTAGAGCAAAGTGATTCAGGGATACATAGACAGCTATCTATTCTTCAAATTCTTGGGATAGACATGGACACACTGCTATATTTTAAATGGATAACTTGGACCTCCCTGGTGGGCCAATGGTTAAGACTTTGCCTTCCAATGCAGGCGGGGCAGGTTGGACGAACAAAGGTCTCTCACATGCCTCCTGGCCAAAATACCAAAACATAAAACAGAAACAATATTGCCACAAATTCAATAAAGACTTTAAAAATGGTTCACATAAAAAAAAAATCTCATTAAAAAACTTTACAACAGATACCCAACAAGGATCTATTGTATAGCACAGGGAACTCTGCTCAGTGTTATATAACAACCTAAATAGGAAAAGAATTTGAATTTGGAAAACCTATTTCTTGCCTTCTCAATATGCACTGTCATCTGTGCAAAACTAAGTTCATCCTTCTACATACCTTGCCCAACCCAAATCCTCATTCTCAACCTTTTCATTCTTCCCCTGAAATCACCATTTTCTCCTTAAAAATGTGGTGATATTTTTGACTCTTACTTTATACTTAATCGTCAAGTTGGTCGTTAGTTCATTCAAAATGTACCTTGGTTTTGTATTTTTCCCGGAAATGCCACTGTATCACCCTGCTGCTGCTGCTGTTAAGTCGTTTCAGTCGTGTCCGACTCTGTGCGACCCCATAGACGGCAGCCCACCAGGCTCCCCCATCCCTGGGATTCTCCAGGCAAGAACACTGGAGTGGGTTGCCATTTCCTCCTCCAATGCATGAAAGTGAAAAGTGAAAGTGAAGTCACTGAGTCGTGTCCGACTCTTAGCGACCCCATGTACTGCAGCCTACCAGGCTCTTCCGTCCACGGGATTTTCCAGGCAAGAGTACTGGAGTGGGGTGCCATTGCCTTCTCCACTGTATCACCCTACCTAGATCATTACTACCGTTCCTCCTTACCTCTCAATTATTCAATAACAATCCTTGCCTATCGACTAGGTACAGGCCCTTGAAAAGCTATGTGCTGCCATCTTTGCATATTGACTCTCTACTCCAATCCCTTCTACATACAACTGACAGCTTCATTTTTATACATTCATTTTCCTTCTTGAACCAAGACTGCTTTGCTGTTGCCAAGTTACAAGCCCACATTTTATTTCCCCAATAATGTTCAAGAACTGTGGAGATACAGAAGGAGAAGACAAGTTTATTGGCCTAAAGGAGGTTGACGCATCTTTTTGGAGCTGAAACTTGCACACCAGATGCAGCAAGAACACAAATCTCAGACAAGTGCAAAAAAAAGAAACAAACAAACACATCCAAATTATGAGGAAAGGGAAGAAGAAAACAATTGCTTCCTGCAGGAGTTAGTTTTGAAGGCTTCATGTGAAGGCTCAGCTTAAGCTAAACTTGAAGGGAGAAGCAAACATTTAGGAAAGTCAAGGTGGAGATCACGTGGGGCCAAGTGATGACTTTAAACTCCAAGTGGGAGACTTTGTGCTTGATCTGGGAGGCCATGCAGAAGTCCCTAAGAAGGGATTTATTATGAGAAAAGAGGTTGGAGGAAGAGTAACCTGGATGTTCTTATAAGGTACAAGGACCTTGTAGCAGCATAGTGCCTGTGAAGTAATGGCCCTCTTTTTATGTCTGGAGCTGAGTATACTCATCGGTAATGCTCCATTCATTCATGCCACACATATTTATTAAGCACCTCCCACTGCATGAGGGATATATCAGTTAAAATATAATGAATTAGGTTTTAGCCATGTTGATAATGGTTTAGAGACATTTACAGGTTAGAATATTTTGGTGAGATATCTTGCAGATTGTTGAGGAACTGAAAAAAATAAGTGCTATTATTTATGTGCATGATAATCATATTTATTGAAGTTAATACAAAATATTAATCCCCAAGAAGGGAAAGGCTACCCATTCCAGTATTCTGGCCTGGAAAATTCCATGGACTGTATAGTCCATGGCGTTGCAAAGAGTCGGACATGACTGAGAGAATTTCACTTTCCAGTTTATATATTCTCTTCCAAATTCACTAAATTTTCTATGTTTTTAACATAATAGAGGGCTTCCCAGGTGGCGCCAGTGGTAAAGAATCCACTTGCCAATGCAGGAGATCACTGGGTTTGATCCCTGGGTCAGGCGATCCCCTGGAGAAGGAAATGGCAACCAGCTCCTGTATTCTTGTCTGGGAGGATCTCATGGACAGAGGAGCCTGGCGGACTATAATTCATGGGGTCACAAGAGAGTTGGACACGACTGAGTGACTGAACACACACACACACAACATAACAGACCCACTTGACGATGACTCCACTGCTATTTCTGAAATTAACTCCTATAGTTTCCTATGTAACTTAGGGAATGGTTAAGAATTCCCTTTAGATAGTCATTCCTTCAATTCAGCAACACTCCAGCAGGGGTTTACACCCTTAATATCTTTAGAAATATGTCTTGGACTATTATCTCACCCAGTTTCAAACAGTACGACACAGTCACCTCCTTCCTTCTCTCCTTCCCTCTCTCTTTCCCTACTTTTACACATATACAATAAACAAGTCTTGCAACATTTCAGGTACCTCCCTGGTACTAGTAATTCAATGATGCGTTAAGTACTTTTCAGTCCTTTTGAAGCTTCCACTGTGTCTGATTCCAAAGTTTTCTTTCCTACTACCTTGTACTGCCCTCTGACTCTTAAGTACACAAACATTCAAAGAGATCAAATGTCATCTGGTAAATAAGAGATGAAATACACTCAATCCTGACAGGGTCACACAATGCTTTTCTGATAACATGCTTGAGTTGTCCTGAGAAATGCAAATTTCAGGCAAAGAAGCCTAAAAGAAAACTGGGAAAAATGCAAATGCATGGAGGTGAGAAGAAGCAAAAGGTAGTATTCCTTCAGATTGGCTAGAGCATCAAGGGTGTGAGTGGATGCTGGGATCAAGCTGGAGAATGGCAAATGAGACAGAAAAGGAAATGGGAAAGTAGGGAGGAAAAAGGTTTTGATGGGCTTTGCCTTCTATACTGACTTCAGAAATTTGCATATTGTTGTATTAGCAATAGGGAGCTGCTGAATGGTTTTAAGCAAATGAATGACAAGGACAGAGATGAATTTATGAAGATTACTCTGGCAGCAGCTTGGAGGGAAGATGTGATAGCGTGTGTGTGTGTGTGTGTGTGTGTGTGTGTGTGAGTGTGGTATGTTGGATGAGTGACAGGAGATGAGAGTTAGCAGGGATCTGCAGTAAATATTTGTATGGAGTACATAAATGAAACCCCTGGAAATACGGATAAAGATGCTGGGTCAGACTCAAGAGATAATTAAGAGGTGAATAAATTGATTACCTTCAGTAACACATTAAATGAGTGGCAAGATAAACAAGAGGGATGTGCATAAAATTTTTAGAATATTTTGAGCGATATCTTTCATCTTTTAAAATTACTTAAAAATCACAAGATCACATCATATTAACCGTATTTGGTTCTAACCACTCTAATCGTTCTGGAAATCTACACAGGAGTGGCTTATGTTTCTGTTAAACTGTGGTTATGGAAACATTTCTTTTCTACACACCAGGGCAGGGTAGTGCTTGTGTTAATATTATTGTCTGTCTCTGAAACACTCCACAGCGCTGAGTGAAACTTAATACACATGTCTTTCTAAAGTTGATTCTTTTTTTTTTTAATCCCGCATTCAAAGTATTTTTTTTCACACAAGCTACTCACATTAAAAACAGATGAAGAGGCAGAAAGAAAAAGAAACAAACTGGGAGAAAGAAATTTGGTATGAGGGGAAACTGAACCTGAATGCATAAAACTTACACTCAGTATATGACCTGACGGGGAGAAAGCAAAGTTCACCCAAAACCCTACCGAGCAAATACATCTACTGAACAAATACCCTGCACAGTGGATTTTCTTAACAGTGTCTGAAACATGAGCCTGAGAGCACCCTTAATTCCACTTACAGTAACGCCTTATCACACACTGAAAGGGAGGGTAATCAGACACAGCCCAAACTCTTCCAGAGGAAGTTCAACTCTTGGCCATGAGGGATAAACACAAGAGAAAGTCAAGCAAATGATGATTTTTCAGCTTAAGAATTTTACTCTTTTAACTGATTACTATTCATGGTTAGAGATAAGGATTTTAGGGGGAAAACTCTCAGTTTTTCCTTTCTTATAGCACTAGGTCTAAAAAGAATTTCTTACTTTCTTATTTTGTTTTCCCAATATTGGGAAACATGAAACCAAAGCCATGCTTATAGGATATTTAAAATAAATGAAAGAGTATATGTATACTTTACAGATACATACTTGCACAATTAAAGAAAATTATAAAGAGATTAGCTGAAAATTACAGTATTATAAAACAGAAACAACTCACAGATAGAGAAAACAAACTAGTGGTTACCAGTGGGGAGAGTGAAGACACAGGTGGTAGATTAAGAGGTACCACTACTGTGTACAAAATAAATAAGCAACAAGGATATATTGTACAACACAAGGAAACACAACCATTATTTTGTTATAACTTTAAACAGAGTACAATCTATAAAAATACTCAATCACTATGATGTACGCATACTAATTTGCAAAGAAACTAGACTTCAATAAAATAAAAATAATAATTAATAAATATATAATTAGCATTTGTTACCATTTTTTCCCTGGAAGGGAGTCTCAGATAAAATATTAAAAGCAAAAGCTAATATCTCTTTAAACCAGAGATCAGTAAATAGCAAGTCTGCAGAGTCTGCTTCTATAAATAGTTTCAAAGGAACACAGCCATGCTCATTCCTTTGTATTCAATGGCTTTTTTTTTACTATAACAACGGATTTGAGCAGCTGCCACCTCCAGTCCCCCTAAAGGCCTAAAATATTTACCAAGCCCCTTTTAAAAAAAGTTTTTCAACCAGTTTCTTGTTTTTTGGTAAGTGAAAATTTTATTGAGACAATTACAGATTCTCATGCAGTTTCAAGAAATAGTACAGAGAGGATCCATGTACCCTTTACTCAGTTTCCCCCAATGACGACATCTCGATAAACTAATACATCCACCTTTCTTTTTCAGACTTGCCAGGTTTTACCTTTTATTTCTGGTTTTGTGTATGTGAGTGTATGCGTATTTGTTCAGTATGATTTTAGCAAATGTCTATGTTGATTAGTTTTAAACATAAACTTGTTAATTATTTCCTTAATAACGAGGGCTTTTTCTTCTCATTTGTTTAGAAGGTAAAAATTGTAGTTCTAAATCCAAATATCATAAAGTTCACATTAACTTCAAGTTCAGCAGAAGTTGGGGAGATTACCTGGGGTAAAGACAGCCAGATTTAGGGCCTATCTGTAAAGTCATTTTTAAAAAGGAACCATATGCTTTATGTCTGTGAAAAGAATAAACAGTTTTACCATCTGCAATTACATTGTGAAGATTTTTCTTTTTGAAATAAGATTTATTGAAAAGTTTACTTTCTTACTACCAAATCTTGTGGAAAGGGAGGGTTATCAGGGCAATGAGAGGGGGGAGAAAGAGAAAAAGGAACAAAAATGCAACCCAATTTAGGTGGATCAACAGTTATTTGTCACAAAACTCTATCTGTATGAGTCATTTGAAATTAGTATCAGAAAGGCAAAATATATATATATATATATTTTACTGTGCGTCTGAGTTAAAATCCAGAAGAGATACACCTATAAATGGCTCAATGAAATGGTTTAGCATTTTAAATAATTCTTTATAGAGTGGCTTGGGAGAATTCACTCTTTTAAAGATGCTTCCTTCATTTCTAAAGCAAGGAACTAACTAAATAAACTAAACTAATAAAACAAAAGTTTCATAAATACAATGTAGTAGAGAAAGCAATAAATAAATGCATGAAGTAATGCATATCAAATGAAAACAATCCTTAAGTAAACCTTTCCTGTGAGTATCCTTTCTGGAATAAAGTGAAGAATAAATTAATGAATAAATAAATAATAAATAATAAAGCTGTGGCAAATTGCAATTCTGATAAGAGTAGAAATCTACATGTTACGGGAATCAATTTGACATGACGAGTCACTTTGAAAGATTGATAAAAGGCATATAAAAGAATGTAAATTTCTAACCTTAGATAACCAAACTGAACTGTCAAGCTTGTTGTAATAAAAAATATGAGACGTTGGATAAATTGTGAGAAAGTATTTCAAGCCATACATAGAGAAGGATGTTCAAGAAGTCTTTTTGTAAATTAAAATATTTTTATGTGCTTGAAATAAAATGGAAAATACACTGAGTTAAAAGTCCTTAAGGAGAATTCATTTTAGTTGTTGACATTTTATTATAGCTAATCTATTTTTATTCCCGAAAAACAAGATGCTTTCAGCTCTAAAAAATAAGGAGTAATAAGTAATGACAAATGTGAAAAGAATTACTGCTTAAGTACAATCATTGCAATGATGTGTGAAATATGAATCTCAATATTTTTCCTTATTAATAAATAAAACATTATGACATTTGGGACTATCTGGAAATAAGTTATAAATAAACTTTCTTTTAAATATTAAATCACACAAACAATTCAATTCAGCACTCTTTTTTCCTATAGCTGTTTCTCTAGTTTCCATCTCAAATCCTTTAGAAAAATCTTCAGAAATTTTAACAAATCTACTGTGTTGAAGTCATATTTATGGCATTCATTTGATACAGGAAACTAGGCTAAAACACACATTTACTGGATTTTCACTATTTCTTTTCTCTTATTATATCCCTGTTTCTTTTTATAAGCAATTGTTTCCAACGGTGTCAAACAAAATTTCATCATTGTTTATTGTGATATTCTCCTAAAAACATGATCGACTTGATTCCCACATCAAGAAAACCTACTTAAATGTTTATTTGAAGGCATACAGTTGAAAACTTGTCAAAACACTTAAGAGAAATTTCTTCAAAACTAATATTTCAAATTGATTTGATACAATTTTGTTGTAAATATCAGGACTAAGTATTTAGTTCTCGTTAGTATAACATACATTATTGGCTACACAGTTGACTCTTGAACAACAGGGTTTTGAACTACAGGGTCCATTTTTCGCATATACTTTTCAGTAGTCAGTACTACGTGGTCAGAGGTTGCTGACTCCCCGTCTGGAGAGGAACCTCAGATACACTGGGCCAACTATAAATCATAATCATACTCGAATTAACCCTTACCTTGTTCAAAAGGAAAGGAAAGTGAAGTTGCTCAGTCGTGTCTGACTCTGCAACCTCACAGACTATAGCCTACCAGGCTCCTCCATCCATGGAATTTTCCAGGCAAGAATACTGGAGTGGGTTACCATTAGCTTCTCCAGGGGATCTTCCCAACCCAGGGATCAAACCTGGATCTCCTGCACTGCAGACACTCACTTTACCATCTGATCTACAAGGGTCAACTGTATTCCAACATGTCTCATTATTCAAGTGAGTCTTCCTACTCAATACTAAGATACAAAAACTAAGCAATGTCTTTGGAGTCTAGTCAAGTTGGATTTGAATCTCTGAGTCTCATTTTTCTAATGGAGAAAATGTGGATAATAGTTACTACCTCTGGAGTTTCAAGAAGAATGAAATTCAATGAAATAATACCTGGCACAATCTGTAATTGATAGTTGCTTTTTTTTTTTTTCTGATGACTGACTTAGGAAGAATCAGCAAAGCCATGCCTTAGAACAGAGATGGACTATACGCATCTCTCAATACTTTCCTTCTTATCCCCTTATGCCTACCCTATGTCTATGATCTTAACAGCTATTATTAATGTATACAGCACTCTTAGCTACCAATAAGGTCCTACAAAATTTTCAAATCCCTGAATCAGGCAGTTACCAACAATGCATTTAAGTTAGTACATGAATATAAGCCTCTGGATCAAACCTGCTGCTGCTGCTGCTGCTAAGTCGCTTCAGTAGTGTCCAACTCTGTGCGACCCCATAGACAGCAGCCCACCAGGCTCCCCTGTCCCTGGGATTCTCCAGGCAAGAACACTGGAGTGGGTTGCCATTTCCTTCTCCAATGCATGAAAGTGAAAAGTGAAAGTGAAGTCGCTCAGTCGTGTCCAACTCTTAGGGACTCCATGGACTGCAGCCCACAAGGCTCCTCCATCCATGGGATTTTCCAGGCAAGAGTACTGGAGTGGGGTGCCATTGCCTTCTCCCTGGATCAAACCTAGGGGCAACTATTTCTACCATCTTATAAGTCACTGAGAGAAGTTCCTTTAAACCGAGTACTTCTAATTTTGTTTTTTCTACTTAACTCTAAGTAGAAGTGACTGAAATATGAGTTTAATGAAATTTAGGAGGAGACAGGTCACTGCAAATAGATACACTCATCTGCAAATAAGTAGGGTTTCTCAACAAGGACAGTGTCACTCAGGTCAGCTCTACTGTTGGATTTATTCATGGCATTGTGATTCTGAAGATACTATGAATTTACCAATTAAATATAGACCTGTGCCTAAGATTACCTAGAGAGGGCCGTAATAAGTGACTTAGTACACATTCTATTGTTATCTTTCGCATTTAAAATATATGTTCCTCTAGACTGACAGCTACTTATGTGTGTCTAAAAAGGCCAATTTGATAGATAAGCAAACTGTCTTTACAACAAAGTTCTCCTTTTAAGACTAACCTTTGGTTTGTGGCTGTTTATAAAATACGCTGCTGTGTGCAAATCTGACGCTCACTTCAGAGTCAGTCAAGTCTTTGTTTTAAAACAGGTCATATCATTTCTAGTTGCTGGGTGCCAGAGGCCTCTTTGGTTTTTGATTCATAGCAATTTATAATGATATCATACTGTTTGAAATTTTGCAGTCTTGTGTGTTAATCACATACACAGGAAGAAAAGACTTAATTCTTAAAATGTTCATACCAATGATTTCTAACATAGTTACTTTTCAATGGAAATTTATATTGTCTGAAACATAGGTCATATTATCAAAATGTATTATCAGGAAAATCCAACCAGAATAACTAGAATTCTCAGTTAACTGGAACTTTTCCCTATCCTTCAAATTTTAAAAGAGAAGACAATAAAAAGTGTGATTTATAAATATTTAAAAAAAGCATAGGGCTTATCCTTGTTATAACACTTATAACATTTTAACACTTATTATAACACTTATAATATTTACCCTCACACTCTTTATACCTCTCAGATGAGAAACGAAACAAGAGTTCTTACTTCCTGAGTGTTTACTGGAGGCACTGCCATTTACACATGCTTATTTGGAGCTGTTGGTACAAAGTGGTCCATATTTTGTGATCATACACTTAAGAATCATTACCCACCCCTCTCAAAATGAGTCCTGCCATTTCTGATTATTGTATTCCTGGCTGGTCCGTCAGTTCTTATAGCACACTATAATTATATATACAGCATTCTTGACATGTGACTGAGAGCAAGCACACCCGTCACCACTTATAGAACCTAAACTATCATTTGCTCACTGGCCCTTCCCAAAGTTTTAAATCATTTCGAACCATCACTGGTATGGGTTTAAATTCTAGTTCTAATATTTTGTAGCTGACTGCCCCTTGATCAAGTTAATAACCCCTCTGGGTCTTAATTTCTTATATGTTTGCAGACATTAAAATCAAGTGCCCAAAACTCAAGATGTGGTAGGTAGTACCCTCTTTTTTTCTAAACCCCTTACAAATCTGTTTCTTTTTTCCTGTGTTTTTCTCTAAGGAAGTATTAATATCAATACATGGCATCCAATCTCAACCCATATTATCCAAGTTAGAAATCTTAGAACATTCTCTGATGTGGCTCACTCCATAATCCTTGCCCTGCCAAATATAACCACTCCCCCGGGCCAGTCAACTCTGTTCTAAGAAATAGCTCTTGAATTTTAATGCTCCTTTTCTTTCCTGCCACTGTGCTAGTCCAGGCCTTCATTATTTTTTGCTTCAATTATGGCAATTAGTTTAACTCCTCTTCACGCTTTAAGGCCAGCACTGTCCAAAGAAATATAATGTGAGCTATAGAGAATTAAAAGTTTTCTAGTAATCAAATTCAAGAAAGCGAAAAGAAACAAGTGGAGTTAATTCCAATAGTACATTCTGTTCAACCCAATATATTCGACCTGCACTTTCTCTAAATTCTACTAAATTCCCAGTTTACCCTTTGAGGCAAAGTTCAAACCTCACCTCTCCTGAGAAGACTTTCAGAAAGACACAAATACCCTAGGCTCCAATTTTCTCCCTGACTTCCTAACTGGCAGTTATCAAATGTATTCTCCCTTCATCACAAAATCATGTTGACTGCTTCCACGGTGGCACGGTCACACTGTCTGTTGCAGCCTGGCCCTCTCTCTTACTCACTCAGACTTTTGTTGTATCTTTTCATTTCCCGTCACATTCCTTAACGTAGCTGCTCTAAGCTCCTTCTAATCTTCCACTCAAATCACTCATGCATCAAGCTCAGGAAATGACTGAAGTGTTTTACTTTTCTAAGGTTTGAGTCAATGCGCTTGAGTTCTTGCATTTTCCTTCCTGTTTATCTCAAGAGTCTCATAATATATGCTCAGACATCGTTATTAGGTATGTTTTAATTGAGGCATAGTTAATATATAATAAAGTACATAGGTCTTAAGTGTTCCGTTTGATGAATTTGGTGATCAATCGTATACACCCATCTAAATAGCACCCAAAATAAGATACATATTTTTAAGTGTGTGATTTTTTTTTTTTTTGTGGGGAGTAAACAACAGAACTTTATTTCTTCATAGTTAAAGAGGCTAGATGGAGAAGGGAATGGCTACTCACTCTAGTACTCTTGCCTGGAGAATTCCATGGACAGAGGAGCCTGGTGGGTTCCAGTCCATGGATAGCAAAGAGCAGGACACGACTGAGTGACTCACACACACACACACACACACACACACACACACACACACACACAGGCTAGAAGTCCAAGATTAAGGTGTCAGAGGACTGATTTCTTCTGAGGGCCATTCTCCTTGGCTTGGCTTATAGTTGGCCATCTTTTTCTCAGTGCCAAATAAGATATTAGGCATTTGGGTTACTTCTGTGAACAAAACTGAGTAAATCTCTGTCTTTTTGAGGATTCCAGTCTTTTGGGGGAAAACAGTAAATAATGTAATTACAAAGGAAAGCATATGGTAACTCAACAGGCAATACGTGCTTTAGGGAAATAAAGGAGGGTAGGGTAGAGATGTTGGGGTGAGCCTCTTTGAGCAAAGACTGAATGAAGGAGATGAGAGCATCCAACAGGGAGAAGTCTGGTTGAAGAGTGTTTCAGGGAAGGTCAAACTAGCACAAAGGCACGCCTGGTATCCTCCAGGAACAGGAAGGGGGTCAAGGTGCTTGGAGGGATACAACCATGGGGGAAGGGGAGCAGGGGAGGAGGTCAGTGATAGCAGGAGCCAGACCACATGGGACCTCGTAAGCCACGATCAAGACGAGACTTTACCTGGAGTGGACTGGGGAGCCGGTAGAACATTCTGAGGAGCTAAGTGACCTAACCCAAGTTACATTTTAATAGAAGCACATAGGCTACTGTGTTGATTACTGATAGGGAGTACGTGTCAAGGGTGGAAGCAGACGGCACAGACAGGAATCTTCTGCAGAATCCAAAAAACCAAGGAGGGTCTTGGAATTTATGGGAACAGAAAGACCAGACCCTTATCATCCTTCCCTCCTCCATGTTGTAACTATTAATGGAATAGTACAACCTGTCTCCCCTCTGACCCCAGAGGGAGAAGGTACTTTGCCTACTCTTCCCTCATCCAGTATATGCGCCTCATCCAATCAGCAAATGACCTGCAAGACCCCTTATCCTACTCCTTGCACCCTGGGTATAAAAGTGGACTAAAGACCCCTGGTCAACATTGGTTCTCCCTTGAGCTGGCCCGCTGTTCTAACAGTGTCTCCCACTCTAATAAACTTTATTTCCCTCTCATTCTGTCTCATGTCTAGAAATTATTTTCCAACCTGCGCCCAGACCATGACACAGGTGAGAGATGGTGGTGGCTAACACACCAGCAGCAGAGCCGATAGGAGATTACTGGATTCTCATCCTATTTTTGACCATAGAGACAATCTACTTAAACTTTTAATTTACAAGTCATTCCATCACACAAAAAGGGACAAAAAAATCTTTAAAAGAAACCTCCACTTGGAGCTCTACTACCCAGTGTTAGATTTGAATGGTATAGACTAGATTGTGTCTCTTATATTTACCTCTTTATTTAACAGTCATTTTTAATTTCTCTTCCTACAAACTCTTTGTGGTATGGAGCAATTTATGCTTCATTTCTTTTATACCTCTTTAGAGGGAAAAAAGAAAAAAACCTTTCATCACAGTAAAGAATATGGTCTTTTTAAGTCTTAAAACATGCCACTGTATATACCAATAAATTTAATCTTGAAAGTAGCAAAATACGATAGAAAAGAACAGTGTCCAGGTAAGCAGTTTATTGTGCATCCGATATAAAGAGAGTTCAAAAAATTTTTGACATTCACTATTTCAGAAAAACAGCTTTAGATCCAAAATCTGATAGCTGTGCAGACATGAGAACATATTCCAGACAGAATATGTCATTGTTGTCAATCTACATTGACAGTCAATGGACAGGCCACCTACAAATGGAGAGCACCCACCTGGCAAAATTCAAGAGCTCACGGGCTCCCTAAAACTGGAAAATAGTCTGCCAATTTGATACAGTCCATTCTGGTCTAGGGGAAATAAACAATACACACAACAGCAGCATGGTAATTTAGCGTTGCGATCTACTTGGAAGTAGTCAAGATTTGACTTTCATCCTCAATCATTCATACAATGTTTCCTGTGGAAGGGCCAATGTTCCCTGCCTTGGCTTCGTTTCGTTCATTTCCTGAGCTGGGTGTTATGCCAGGTTAAGCCTTTATTCCATGGTTACAAAAAGCCAGGAAGCACAACAACAATGGGAAAACCTTCCACATAATTAAAGCCTTTGATTGGGAGGCACATCTCGGGGCAAATCATGTTTCAGACAGAGAAAATCAGTTTGCTTCTCTGAATTTGTTTTCCACTGACTCCAGATATCGTATGGACACTGAAACATCTTTGACTCAGCAATGTAAGTGACAAAAACAGACATGTACTAAGGCCAGTGGAAAGAGGCCCTGGGGGGTCTTAGCACCCACCCCAGTAACACATAATTGGCAGCAGAGGTATTCTCAGAAGCATGATGAAATCAGAGAAAGACCCCATCTGACCTCACACAGAACATTTCAGAAGCACAACAATCAAACGAGGAATGCTTTCAATAACAATGGTGTACAAAGTGAAGGAGTTCCTTTGATCAGAGTGGTGGAAACTAGGTAACTGAATCCTCCACAAGCGACTGAAAATATGCAATAATTAAGGGGCCCTTCGAGTTTACTTCAACAGCTGGTCTTAAGTTGAAAAAGAAGACAGAATTCAATCCCACATACTAGTGATTATTTAACAGATGCGAAAATCCCACTATTCTCTCTCTCCCTTCCTTCTTAAATAACACCAAGAAGAATTTTCTTTAAGCAGAATACTCTAGATGTTTAATCCATATTCGTCTGCAAGCAGGAAATGTGTTTTCTCAGTGTTTTATTTGAGAGAGTCGTCTGGATGCCCAAAAGGGCATTATAAAACAGGACACTGATTTAAGACGGAAAGTGTGAAAACAAACTAATAAGGACAACTGATATGAGGGAAACTGATATCAAAGGTGTATAATAATTTAAAACACTTTTCTCAGACATTTGACTTTTTTTTCTTTTAAAAATCCTGTTGTTGAATAACCAACATAGTTGCAAGACTCCATGAAGTATTTACGGAGAATCTGAAATGGCTGCCTCTGTGTAAGAAATTCAATGGCAGAAAATTCTTCATTGTTTGCAATAACTGGGTGTGGATAGGAATTAAAGTCACATATAATTGATAGTTTGTAGCTTTAATCTTCACAGCCAATACACCTTTTACCAGGGAAGAAATTAACTGACATTACTTTCTCAGCTTTTTTTTTTTTTTTTTTGGTTTTATCATCCTGGAGGTTAAAAAACAGTCTAGACAGTAGGATAAATAAATAAAAGTAGGTAGTAATCAAGACTGATTTCATCAGGAATGTCTCTTTTAATTCTAGTCTACTCCTTTAGCATGCGCACTTACTTTATAAATTGTGTAATTGAGTATCCTTACTAATGCTATAACTGAACATATTAATAAAGCCTTATTACTTCATCTTAGTGATGGACTAATTATATCTGAACACTAATGAATACCGTAACTTTTCGCACACTGTGGGGAAAAACAAACTGAATGGAAAATGTTTCCAACACAGGAGATAAGTAAGATGGCACCTATTCATTGAAGACATTTATACTGTAACGCTGGAGTGTGCTGCTCAAAAACAACAGATACAAAAGCAAAGAGAGGGAATAAGCTTATAGAGTTAAAAATTACCCTGGCAGAGACTTATTTGACATTTCTGTGAAGCTAAAAGAGGAGAGAAACAGATGTTTCATCATTGCAGGAGTTACTACAGATCACCTACCAGATGGAGGGTATGTATTGATGCCTTCCTTTACAGATTATGAAACTGGAACCAAAGCAATACTGTAACGATGGGGCATTTTAACCATTCGTTAACTCGGGAAACAAAGAGGTGTCGGCTGCTTACTGTGTGTCAAGAACTGTCACCATCTCAGGGACAAAGGAACAGATAAAACCAGGAAGGAACTGGGGATGACCAGCCTGGTGAAGAGGAGGATTGAGGCAGGAAGACAGAAGTTCTTATTTTTGTGGAAAGACTGTCATTCAAAAGAAGGAATGGACTCATTTTAACGGAAGTTAAAGGCTGGCATTCAGTAAAGCAATAAGGAACTTTTCAGCACTTTCAGGGAAAGTGTTAGTCCTGTCTGACTCTTTGCAACCCCATGTTCTGTAGTCCCCCAGGCTTCTCTCTCCATGGAATTCTCCAAGAATTCTCCTCTCTCCAAGAATTCTCCAATTCTCCAAGAATACTGGAGTGGGTAGTCATTCCCTTCTCCAGGGGATCTTCTAGACCCAGGGAACAAACCTAGGTCTCCTGCATTGCAGGCAGATTCTTTACCATCTGAGCCATGAGGAAGCCCTTTACAGCATGTTATGCTTGCCAAAAATAAGACAAGCTGCTTTGTGAAGTAGTTAATCCCTTATCCTACAGTTCAAGGAAAGGTTGGAAAATCATATGCCAGAGATCCCTTAGAAGAGATTCCTGAGCTCTGAGCAGCTCTTGCAATTCTAAGGCCCTTATGATTATATGATCTAAGCAATGTTTTACTAAAATTAATTGGTGTTAAGAATGTACTGGGGCAGGAATGAAGAGCAGCTGGGAAGGACAAGGTAGTCATTGAAATATGAAGCTATGAAGACCAGAATGAAGGAGAGACCTCTAGAAAGGAAAGGATGGACCCAATATTTTCAGTGGAAAAGTCCATCAAAAAGTAAGCCTGGATGAAACTGGAGCCTATTATACAGAGTGAAGTAAGCCAGAAGGAAAAACATAAATACAGTATTCTAACGCATATATATGGAATTTAGAAAGATGGTAACAATAACCCTGTGTACGAGACAGCAAAAGAGACACTGATGTATAGAACAGTCTTATGGACTCTGTGGGAGAGGGAGAGGGTGGGAAGATTTGGGAGAATGACATTGTAACATGTAAAATATCATGTAGGAAACGAGTTGCCAGTCCAGGTTCGATGCACGATACTGGATGCTTGGGGCTAGTGCACTGGGACGACCCAGAGGGATGGTATGGGGAGGGAGGAGGGAGGAGGGTTCAGGATGGGGAACACATGTATACCTGTGGTGGATTCATTTTGATGTTTGGCAAAACTAATACAATTATGTAAAGTTTAAAAATAAAATAAAATTAAAAAAAAAAAAAAGTAAGCCTGGCAATGCTTAATTAATAAGGGTTTAGAGCAACACTAGGCATTATTGCAACATTTTGATAGTTTCCTCTCCAGCATATGCCTTACATGCTGAAGATGCTCATTACATGCTTGTCTCCCATTTTTCTTACTTGTCCAAGATCAAAGATACTTCTCATTTGTGTGAATGACTTCATTTCTTTATCTGTTAAAACGGGGAGAACAGTCACTACCTTGGCTTCATCACGGTACTAAACTGAAGATCATTTGGCATGAAACTGATGGAAGTGGGTAATATTTTTATTTAAAAGGGATTATTATTATTTTTTAAAATTATAGAATTAAATTAAGCCATTCCTTTCTCTTCTCTAATACTAAATTCTGAAGATAATTCAGTTGTATACCAGAGTCATAATTTGAAATATTAATCAAGGCTTCTAACCATTACCACCATCGTCTTTTCTCTTGTATCTTTTTCCATATTCTATTAGTTCACAGTACCTTGGAAAAAAGCTGCTAACACATAAGTAAAGCATAAACAAATAAATGCTCGATCTTTGAGTTTCAACAGCTTAAACTTACGCAAGAAGCAGAAAGGTTCCAGAAGAATTCCTGAGTGTTCAGAGCTAGTTTTTCTAGCACCCTCCCCGCCCACCCACGGTGGCATGGCACTGCCAACATGACTAATTGGAGGAGAAGAAAATCCAGGCAAAGACTTGCTTGTGTGAGAAGACACTTTGCTCAATGCTGCCCCCTACCAACTGGATTGCTGTTTGGTTGCTAGGTCTGACTCTTTTGTGACCCCATGGACTGTAGCCTGCCAGGCTCCTCTGTCCATGGGATTTTCCAGGCAAATATACTGGAGTGGGTTGCCATTTCCTTCTCCAGGGGATCACCCTGACCCAGAGACTGAACCAAAGTCTCCCGCATTGCATGCAGATTCTTTTGCACTGAGCCACCAGGGAAGCCCACCGACTGGATACAAGAACAGAAAAGGTGAACCCAAAAGCAGCAAAAATTTACCCTTTTCCCAGCATGGTGAAGTAGGATAAGACTAAGGATGCATGGGGGGAGTGTGTTTAGGCAAATGGGACTGACACCCCTTTGAAGAAACAACAGATTCAGATCTCCAATCCCCACAGCACCCAGGGTGTCTTACGTGGCAGCCACATGCTCTCAGTAAATCAAAGGGTCACGAAAATCACTGAAAGAGGACTAGAATTTTAAAGGTCTATGGTTAGTACGGACTTATGGGCCACAGTGATTGTAACAAACTCATGAAGAAAGATACTCATAGGTTTCCAGGGGCAAAGCAAGAAAGAAGACGGGATGTTTTTTGTATTGGTCAGCTCAGACTGTTGTAACAGAATATCACAGACTGGGTTAGCTTAAACAATACACATTTGTTTCAGTTCTAGATGCTGGAAGTCCAAGGCGAAGGTGCCAGCCAATTTGGTTCCTGATGAAGTCCTTCTTCCTGGCTTAGAGGTGATCACCTTCTCTCTGTGTTCCTACATGGTGGAAAAGGTGTCCAAGTTTTGATTGTTTTTTGCCTAATAATTCATTTCTCAATTCATCACACTCTTTCCTCTGAGCACTGAGAAAGAACCCAGCTGATACTCCAACACTTTGCTTAGAAGTCTCCTTAGTTAGACATCCAGCTTTATCATTCAGAAGATCTACCTTCCACAAACACGAGAATACAGTTCTGCCCAGCCTCTGCTACTCCGTAACAAGGATCACCTCCCTCCAGTTGTCACAGACATGTTTCTCATCCACGTGAGACCATCCTACGATTGACTTCAGCATTCATATTTCTGGCATGAAACTCAAAACTATGCCAGCTTCTACCCAACACTCACGCCAAAGCCGCTTCCTCACATTTAGATGTTTGTTACAATCTGCACCCTATCTCTTGAGACCAAAATCTCTACTGGGTTGTTACAACAAAACACCATAGATTGGGTGGCTGAATGACAGAGGCTTGTTTCTCATGGTTCTGGAGGCCAGGAAATCCAAGATCAAAGTGCCAGCTGGCTGGGATTTTGGTGAGGACCCTCCTCCTGGCCCGTCTTGCAGACAGCTGTGTCTCCACAATGGCAGACGGAGTTCTGGTGTTTCTCTTTCTCCTTATTCTTATAAGGGCACTGATATAATCAAGAGAGTGCTACCCTCACAAGCCTGTCTAACCTAATATCTCTCCGAAGCTTCATCTCCAAATGCCTTCGCACTGGGATTAGGTCTCCAATACCTGGGATTTTGAGGGAGTAATTCAATCCATAGCACTCACACATAATATGCTATTAATATAATCATATTCCTAGAATGAGATTAGGAAATTGATAGAAGACCCTGATTTGACTAAATCCATCTGAAGACTTTCTACTGCCTGGTGAAATGGGGGCTCCAAATGAAAAGAATAAAGACAGTTATAAATGTATATACGTTTGCATAGACACGCACACATACATTTTTAGCGAATGAAATCAATCTTCCTATTTAGTTTGGCAAAGTACTTTTTTATCCACTTCACAACAGAGCATAGGTGTCTTTTCAAGCTAGTGTGTATGTATCTATATACACGTGCGTGTCCACACACATACATATACACTCTTGTTTATATACATATATACACAGTATACCTTAGGTATACTTTTAAAGTAATAACTGAATGGTACTGTTGCATAGTATAAATTCCCTTCTGATGGGCATTTACTTTGCTTCTAATGTCCACTGATACTTTCAGTATCAGTACTTCTAAAGTACCGATACTTTCAGTCACTTATATAACTATTTCTACAGGAGCCATCCAGAAAAATGAGATACTGAGTCACAGCTCATCCACATAAGCAATTTTGAAACATACTAACCAAAACTTTTCTCATGAAAAATTTTAATTCTTTCATCATAAAAATGCATGTAACTGTATAAAAGTTGAGAAAAACAGAACTGCAGAAAAAATAAAGAAAACTAGAAAAAAGAGAAAACCCAAACTATTCATAATTCATATACCCAGGGGAATTTTGGTTTCTTTCTTTCCTGGCTTTTTTTTTTTAATACAAATCTAGTCACACTTTAGATCATACTGTATTGCCTTATTTTACTATTTTTCATGTATTATCATGTCATGAACATTCTCCTATGTCATTAGATACCTGGAAGAAATTTTTTAAACTGTAAAGAACTAGGAAGATACTAGCTATATTTTAAATACCCTTATTTAGGTATCTTATAAAGTTTATCATTTTGAAATCTAGATTAATATATTCAACAATTTTTTAGTAAATCTACAGAATTTTACATCTATCAGCCAATCCAGTGTTAGAACACTTCCATTAATGCCATATCAAATGGAGAGAGTTTAGGTGTGATATTCTATACTACTTAAAAAAATATATATGTACATGCACGCACACACACACACACATCTCAACACTCAGATTTTATTCCAAATGGAGAGACTATTTCTAAAACATTGTCTGCTCTGACAAGTTGCATCTGCCCATTTCTTTTTCCTCTGCAATGCTGTTTTTCATATAGAGGTCATGGGATATTTTCTTTTTCCCTCTCCCTCGAGCAGGCTATGTTCGTTTATGAGGCCCTACCACCTGGTCTCCTCGTGGTACCATGAGAACTGCCACTATATATGTGCTGTGAGCCTTGGGGAACTGGGGTAGCAGCAGGAAACAGATGTGATACTTGTCAGTTTGATTCCTGCTGCTCCAGAGAAGCAACTCCTTTGTTCAAGAACAGAGCAGGCATGACCACCCACCGATGGCATTAACCGGTAGGAAAGAACAAGCGAAACCACCCCGGCTTGCCTCGAACATCTCTTCCCCAGCAGAGGGACAGCATTAGCCTCACTCTGCTGCTTCTCCTGGAATTGCTAGGAGATCCTCCTCTGCAGGAGAAGCAGCAAAGGGAGGAGCTCTAGGGAACAACCAAAGTTTTGAAATTATTAAACAGTTGAATCACCCTCACTGGGTATCCATTCTCAACTGAAGGTTAAAAGAAAAAAATCTAACAAAAAATTGTGTCATATGTATTATTATTCCAATTACCCTTTCTGTTTTTCTTTTTTTAACCGTTTCTCTTTTGGTTTTTAATGAATAGAAGTGTGTGTCTATAATTGCGAGTGTTTGCATTACAATACTTTGGAAATTTTAATTCTAATAACTTACTGCTGTGCACTGCAATGTTGCCAGAATAATGCTGTGTGTGTGTGTGTGTGTGTGTGTGTGTGTGTGTGTGTTTCTACAGTACAATACATTGTACTGTACTGTACTGTGGGGATGGTTTCTCTTGATAGAAGGTACAAGCATTCCCAATCTTACCTCTTACAAATTAAATTTCAGTGAAAGCATGGGCTTTCAAGTCATTCTGAATAAAATCAAGCTTACAGTGACCAGTGTGGAGTGAGAAAAAAATGTATGAAATGAATATGGCAAAGCTGGGACATTAAAAAAAAATCAATAGAAAATCTTTAAGTTTTATTATAGGCTTCTCGCATACAGAACACATTTTTCTTCTCAATTCAGGGTATCGTGTTGCCAGTTTCTGGCTTTGCTATTACAAAGTAATCCTAGAAAGGCAGGTAAATCTGTTCAAGAGAACAAAAGTTTGAATTCTAAATAGAACAAAGGATCTTTTGATTAGTGGTTACTATTTTATTGTAATTAAACAAAAGTAGCGAGATCTGAGTGAGGACCAGAGAACAAGGAACTCCTCATTTCTATGGCAACAAGGAAAATTACTCCTTTCAGAGGTTTTAGGGAACTCTTTGCATTATACCACTTTTGACAAATTTAGTTCAAATAATTCAATTCTGTGTACTGTATTATTCTCAGGATTAATTGATATATGGAAACTGCTTTAGGATATTATTAAATGTAAGTACCACAAAATCATTTTACAGGATTGACATAAGGAGGGGTAAAGATTTTCAAAAAACAAAAATAAGAAATGAAGGGAAGGAGAGAGAAAAGAAAGAATAAATTAGAAAATGCCAAGAATAATGTTAAATAAAGAATAATCTAACTTGATTGTAGACTCAGTGGTCACAGCTGACACCGTGGAGAATTATGATGCCAACTGAATTGCCTTAAGTTCAAAGCCTTGTTGATTATGCCTTCAATAACCATAATGATGGATCAGCACTGGACATGTGGATTATTCTTATTATAATTTTGGATATGATTTTCTCTAGCGAAACTATCAATTTTACCCTCCTCAGAATTATTACGTCTCAAAAAAGGAAACATTCGGTTTTAAAACTTCCCTGGAAGAAGCATGAACACTGATTTATACATAAAAAATCCAGACAAGGGGTCTGAGAGTTCATGCTACGGAAACACAGAACTATTGTTTACTTGAGGAAAATAAGGTGGATGAAATGGAGCCTATTATACAGAGTGAAGTAAGCCAGAAGGAAAAACACCAATACAGTATACTAACGCATATATATGGAATTTAGAAAGATGGTAACGATAACCCTGTATACGAGACAGCAAAAGAGACACTGATGTATAGAACAGTCTTATGGACTCTGTGGGAGAGGGAGAGGGTGGGAAGATTTGGGAGAATGGCATTGAAACATGTAAATCTAGGTACTGTGGTATTGCTCACACGTTTCTGTTTTTGTTTTCAGTACTCTGTAATTTAGCCTTGCAAGTTTTCAGCTACTTAGGGCTTGGATACTGCTACTGCTGCTGCTGCTAAGTCGCTTCGGTCGTGTCTGACTCTGTGGGACCCCATGGACGGCAGCCCACCGGGCTCCCCGTCCCTGGGATTCTCCGGGCAGGAACGCTGGAGTGGGTTGCCATTTCCTTCTCCAGTGCATGAAGGTGAAAGGTTGAGGTGAGGTCGCTCAGTTGTGTCCGACTTTTGGAGACCCCATGGACTGCAGCCCACAGGGCTCCTCCGTCCAACTTGACTGGGCCAGAAGGTGCCCAGATGTTTTGTCTAATATTATCCTGGGTATGTTTGAGAGGGTGTCTCTGGATAAAATTAACATTTGAATCAGTAGACTAAAAAAAAAGAAAAAAAAAAGGAAAATACTTCAATTTCAGTGTGCCATTCTGCACTGTACTATAATCAGATTAAAACTGTTCACTTAGGCGTTCTGTATGCACTGATGAGATTCATATCAACGGTCTTAACTGAAGAACTAACAAGGCTCCAGTGGCTTTTTAAGCATTTCCATCTGCAATCCACTTCCACTTTCTCAACTGATGTACAGTATCTTTTAAGAAACAACATCTTTCAGCTATGCCATTTTTATCACCTTCATCTCGGGTGCCTGCTGGCAAGTCAGCAGCGTGTCAGAAACGGGTGAGGAACATGAAGATATACAAGTGTGAACTGCACGAGGCCGGATGCTCCTTCCATGTCATATATTTTTGGCCAGTAAAACACTGTAAGTACTTAGCTTCAACACCCCCTATTGCGCATCTCATCCCAGTAGCAATTACAGTTAGAGTCCAGCTGTAAAACCTGATGGAGTTGCTGTGCAGATTCAAAGAAGCACAGGCACACTTCATTAGCAGCGCTCCCCTTGTTTCCTGGTGTTTTTGCTATGGGCGTGCACTGACACGGTAGGTCACTGCCACTCCTCTCTCGTCTGCATGCCACTGAGGCCGAACTACTGAAAAGTAACCCAGAAACTCAAGACTGCCTCACGTGCCTTCTAATCTCCCTTAATAAATCAGATCTCTCCTCAATACGTTAAGCTATGAGGGCTTCCCTGAGAGCTCAGTTGGTAAAGAATCTGCCTGCAATGCAGAAGACCCCGGTTCGATTCCTGGGTCAGAAAGATCTGCTGGAGAAGGGATAGGCTACCCACTCCAGTATTCCTGGGCTTCCCTGGGGGCTCAGCTGGTAAAGAATCCGCCTGCAATGGGGGAGATCCGGGTTTGATCCCTGGGTTGGGAAAATCCCCTGGAGAAGGGAAAGGCTACCCACTCCAGTGTTCTGCCCTGGAGAATTCCATAGTCCATGGGGTCGCAAAGAGTCGGACATGACCGAACAACTTTCACTTCACTAATATGTTAAAGGGAAGTCGGACTGTGGCCATGGATGAAAGCGGGGCGAGGTAAAGAGGATACACCTAGGAAACCCATTGGCAAGTTCCCTCTCTTTCTAGTTACTTACTCTGAAGAAATGATGGTCCCAGGGCAAGAAGGAATCTAGGATTGCAACTGAGCAACTGGCAGGTAACTTTACCGGAAACTTTGATAGTTACCTATGTTTATCCAGAAAGAAATGAGGGAAGCTATGTACGAATGGTACAGCACCTGGGTAAAAGGGTTTCTGATGTCCATGGAGCCTGTTTGTGCCCCAGCACATGTGAGGGACACCATTAGTTCAGAAGTGACTTCACTTCTCAGCAGGGTGGTAGGCGTGGTGATGGTGCATCAGCTGGAGGCTGGTGGGGAGAACAGAGGTGGGCGCAGAGGCGGGAAAGAGTGAGTTTGCATCTCTCTGCCCCTGGGTGTGATCAGAATCTGCTGCTACTGCTGCTGCTGCTAAGTCGCTTCAGTCGTGTCCGACTCTGTGCGACCCCAGAGACGGCAGCCCACCAGGCACCCCCGTCCCTGGGATTCTCCAGGTAAGAACACTGGAGTGGGTTGCCATTTCCTTCTCCAATGCATGAAAGTGAAAAGTGAAAGTGAAGTTGCTCAGTCGTGTCCGACTCTTCGTGACCCCATGGACTGCAGCCTACCAGGCTCCTCCATCCATGGGATTTTCCAGGCAAGAGAAAATCTAGAGGGTAGGAAATGGGAGACTGCAGTTTGAACTACAAGTCTCATGACACTGTGTCCAGTGGCTTCTCTTCGAGTATCGCTGGCCGGAGACTGCAAGGAGATTAAATAGAGCAGGGGGCCAATCCATCAGTGAGGAGGACTAATAAATTAAGCTCCTTGCTTCAGATTCACTGTGAATGAAGGCTCATTTGTTAGCTTAAATAAGATGCCAGTCCTTTATTAAAAGAAATGAGTATTTGAAAACGTTGGTTAAGAGCTGATCCCTGACTTACGTAACAGAAATGTAAAAAATAGACAGACGCAGAAATTCAAATACATATTATAATTTACTCATAGACAATAATTTTAATGAAGCTCAGAGTGCCAAGGACACAAAAACAAGAGACCAGAGTTGGCAAGTGAACAGTAAATCGACTCCCCATTAATAAGTGTGGTGGTCATTGTGTACAGTTTTGATAGGATCTGACTAATACAGGCTGCTGCTGCTGCTAAGTCGCTTCAGTCGTGTCCGACTCTGTGCGACCCCAGAGACGGCAGCCCACCAGGCTCCCCGTCCCTGGGATTCTCCAGGCAAGAACGCTGGAGTGGGTTGCCATTTCCTTCTCCAATGCATGAAAGTGAAAAGTGAAAGTGAAAAGTGAAAGTGCAGTCGCTCAGTCGTGTCCAACTCTTAGTGACCCCATGGACTGCAGCCCACCAGGCTCCTCTGTCCATGGGATTTTCCAGGCTGGACCTAATACAATCGATTTATAAACAGATAATTAGAATGTTGAGTGGAAATGAGAAAAGTCGTCTCACTTTACATTTTAGGTGAGATGTTATAATTTTAAGATTCTCCCCCTAAAACCCACAGAAAAAGATACAGACCTAGGAATCCTGTAGAAAGGAGATAATGTCTGGTAACCATATGCAGTAACTCATTCTTAGCATATATTACATGTGGGATAAAATTTGGCTATAGGAATGAATGAATTATTGATTCACTGATTCATTCATACAGCTTCCAGGTTGAGGTAACAGTCAGCCCTCTAGTCTTTGCCTACTGCCAGGGACTCTGATGAAGTAAAGAAACACAATTTTACTTAGCTCAGCATGAGTCAGGATAACTAAACGTTTTTGTCTGTCTCCCAGTTACATCATACTCTGCCTGTATAATAACAAGGGGCTGCAGTGACCACCACTTCAACCTGGAGCAGCGGTTCATCCTCACTTCAGTGTTTGCCTGTGATGCAATATGCATGCTTACGATTCTCCAAACTAATTCAGTGAAGGCTAGAGGGAGTGGGAAGGGAAAAGAGATATATTTGTAAATGGAGGCCCTTAAACCTCAGTACTTGAGTATGGAAAAAGTTTTAGAGATACACTATCGCTCTCTAAATAGAAAGCGATTCTTTAGAAAAGAAAAATTCTCCTTTTTAAATAGGACAATTCAAGCTTATGAATTCTAATGACCGAATGATTTCACTAATTACTTTGCTGCATTCAATTTGGAATAGTTTGCATAGTTGAGTTTGTAATGCAATAAACTATGCCTGAATGGTCTGTTTACTCCACTGCACGTTACAAGGAACACTCTTTTTCCTTAAAGGATTTGTCTCTTTGAAATGCACAAAATGGCAAGAAGCCAGGGGAAGCTGGTGCTTAAGCAACCAAGACTGAGCAGTGCCTGTGTGCATTTCAATCTCAGCCAACCGAAGTAAATGTTATTGGAGCTTTTGTGCTGTAAAATTGCTGCTTTCATGCCCACTGCATCCAACAATAGGAATCCTTGGTCTACTAGGAAGGAGGGAGGCTGCTGTGCCTTCTAGCCAGATTTTTACATTGCTAAGAAGAGGCTGAAGTGGGGTAAAGCTGCTGCTGCTCCTACTGGACTGGGGACAAGGACACTCGAGTGGTGGTGGGTGCCTCAGGCTGGAGAAGGAGACTCAACAGAAAAAACCCACATTGCTATTATTTTTGGCATTAAGCACTTGGACCTGGAAAGTTATTCTGAACAACTTTTCAGCATTTGTAAAAAACAAAAAAACAAAAAACAAAAAATGTAATTATGAATTACATTTTAAAATTTAGTTTTCAGAAAATTATAAAATATTATACTTCATATGTCTTAAAATCAAGACCAATAAATACGTTCTTGAATTTTGCAGGGTAACAATTTAAAATTCATGTAATGCATGTAAGTTAGTGTCTGCATTTGTGCTTTTTTGAGACACTGAATTTTCCTTGACGTGTTCTCTACTTGCATGCCTGTTGAGTTTATATCAAGTTTATTTATTAGGACATTCATTCAAGGCTCATTTTTTGAGCACCTAATATGAATCAGCCATGGAATTGCATTTCTAATGCTGCCCTTTGAAGTGCATTTTAAGCCCCAAATCTATGTTTAGGCTCCAAGTCATACAGAAAATTATTTCCTTAAAATGACTGAAAATAGTTTTTAAAAAGCTTCTACTGCTACTATTGCTGCTACCAGGAAACTAAATTTTTCTTTTCAGAATTATACTAACGACATGTCTACTACATAAGCATGACATTTTAAACGAGTACTATGCTCTGCGGTGACCTAAATGGAAGGAAATCCAAAAATGAAGGGACATATGTGTATGTATAGCTGATTCACTCTGCTGTACAGCAGAAACTAACGTAACATCATATACTATACTAACATAACATCATATAACTATACCCCACGAAAAATTAAACAACAAAACAACAGAAAACAGCATTACAAGTTAATGGGGGGAACAAGAGTCAAGCTATATTTCTTGATTAAAAAAACTTTATGATAGGTTGTCGGTGGTTACAACACACAATTAAGCTTACATATGACATCAAGAAAGAGCTGTAGTCAAAAAATGAATTGCAGTGAATAATACACAATGCTTTGGCATTCCTTGCCTCATTTAGATGGAAACTAATTCTGTTAGGATAGATTATTAAGTTACTCACACCCTTACTTCGTATTAACTATACATTTTCAGCATGCACTTACATGGTCATTATAGTGAACTAAGTAAATTACCACATTCGCTGCTTTTTTGGAAAGACTGGGAATATTACAGCATCCATCATACGCTTGAGGCATAACAAATAAAGAGACCACAATAGTTCCGCCTCTCTATTCTCTCTTTTCCTTAACCTTTTAAAGCTGTTCACTGCTTTGGCTTTCAAAAAAAATGAAGAAAAAGAGAAATGGAAATCAAGAGAGAGGGAAAAGGAAGCTTACAAGGAAAAGCAGACAAGAGGAAACAGAATTCAGGCTACAAAAAAAGGCAAATCAGATCCCATTCTGTCCCCCAAGTACTCATGATAAGATGAAGAGGGCTTTGTTTCAAAATTCTTTTGATGACTTTTTTCTCCATGGCTTTTAGATAGATCTGCATTTTAACTTCCACTTAATAATCCTATGACCTTGGGCAAGTTTTTAACTTCAGATTCTTCATCTGTAAAACAGGGTTAATGATACCAGCTCCTCAGGGCTGTGAACATTAAATTAGAAACATACACACACATACACATAAATTATCTGGTATCCTGGCTTTCTCATAGCAGGTACCCAATAAATGTTAAAGACATCTATATACACATGCACACGTATAAAATAGCAAGTGTTCCATTTCTCAAGTCAATAATGTTTTTTTAAATAATCTTATTTGAAAGACTCAAGAAACATGTTTTCGGGTTAGATTAAAAATTAAGCTGATCTTCCTGATGATCTCTCTAATACTGGAGGTTTCTGAATTATACTTTTCCTGCATGTGATTTTTTAAACTGCACATTTCAGAAGAGCATAAATAAAACATGACTGGGCAAGAACAGTACAGACAGATATGCATTTAACTTCAACTGTCCATGTAAAGCTGTCTGAGGCCAAGATACTAACCCAGTTTCCTGGTGGTTCAGTGGTAAAGAATTTGCCTGCCAATGCAGGAGACGCAGTTTTAATACCTGAGTTGGAAAGATGCTCTGGAGATGGAAATAGCAACCCAGTATTCTTGCCTGGAAAATCCCATAGCCAGAGGAGCCTGGTGGGCTACAGTGCATGGGGTTGCAAAGAGTCAGACACAACTGAGCATGAGACAATGAAAGAGAATCTAGTTTATATGCAGAGACCGTTTTGTCCTTTTGTTTAAAGTGTTGCTTTTTGGAATTTTGAGTGGACATCATGTCTACTATAGAATCAATGATGGCCTTTCCAGATTCTGTTGGATCTCACATTTTCTTATCCTAGGTCATTGGGACTATTGTTCAGTTGCTAAGTCACGCCCGACTCTGTGACCCCATGGACTGGAACACACCAGGCTTCTCTGTCCTTCACTATCTCCTGGAGTTTGCTCAAACTCATGCACATTCAGTCAGTGATGCCATCCAACTATCTCATCTTCTGTTGCCCACTTCTTCTCCTGCCCTCAGTCTTTCCCAGCAACAGGGAACTCTTTTCCAATGAGTCAGTTCTTCGCATCAGGTGGCCAAAGTATTGGAGCTTCAGCTTCAGCATCAGTCCTTCCAATGAATATTCAGGGTTGACTTTCTTTAGGATGGAGTGGTTTGATCTCCTTGCAGTCCAAGGGACTCTCAAAAGTCTTCTCCAACACCATAGTTCAAAAGCATCAATTCTTCAGCACTCAGCCCTCTTTATAGTCCAACTCTCACATCCGTACATGACTTTTGGAAAAACCATAGCTCTGACTAGATGGATCTTTGTCAGTAGAGCGATGTCTCTGCTTCTGAATATGCTGTCTAGGTTTGACATAGCTTTTCTTCCAAGGAACAAGGGTCTTTTAATTTTGTGGCTGCAATCACCATCTGCAGTGATTTTGGAGCCCAAGAAAATAAAATCTGTCACTATTTCCTGTCTATAGCATGTTACACTTTCTGCGGTTGGCCCATTCTGGGAGAAAGTCTCCCTGTGGAAGGAATCATTTGTCTTTCCAAACCTCTTGATCTGTGAATAGGCTGAAACCATTTTTTTTTAAATGAAAGATATGCAGTTAATGTTAAAGATGTAGAGGATATTTTTCCCTGAAAGTGGAGAAGCCCACATTCAGAGGGGACATAATTGGTCCTGTCTCAATCATTAAGAAAAAAAAAACTAGAAAACGATAATTCCTGGAAGAAATGTGAATAACAAGAATAAGGTGCTTCCACTAATTGTGCCACTACGCCATAAAAATGGTCAATGGTTAGAGGTGGTGAGTACAGAATTACCTTTTGGCAAAAACAGGAATACTTAAAGTGAGCGAAAGTAAATTTTTTTGCATGTTAGAAGAATAGTACAAGTTGCTTTGGCATTGCAACTAAGGAATAAAAATACAAAAGGTTAATTAAACTGGAGATCAAGAGTGTAAAATAAATGGCCAGTCACCAGAAAACCTTTGTTATGTTTAAAATATTTCCCTGCTCACCCAAAGCATGAAGGAAAAAAATGAATAGTTTTTGACTTAAGGGATATTCACTTTCCCAGGCTAATCTTTTGGTTGGGCACACAGAGGCACATATACATATACACATGCCTAGGACTGGCTGCAAGCAACATGATACAGATGGTTTTCACCAGGACAAAACAGAAATACCTTCCTAATCATATTACTGAATACTAGACTTCAGGGCCTGTATGGTAAGACAGCTGACATGAAACTGTTGTTTGGCAAAGAGAAAAGATTGAGTTAAGGGGTCTTGTGCTTTGAGATACCTGAAATGAAGGGATTTAAAAATCAGAGGCTCTGAAACAAAACAGGGACTTCCCTGGTGGTTCAGTGGTTTAAGACACCATGCTTCCAAAGCCAGGGGTGCAGGTTTGATCTCTGGTGGGGAACTAAGATCCCATATGTCTCAAGGCACAGCCAAAAAGTAAAATAAATAAATAAACTAACAGTAAGAATAATAAAATGATTTCAAAAATAAAAAAAATTAAAGAGCAATCATTAAAAGGATCGACATTCTACCCTTAAGTTTAGTCACAGTAAAAAGAACTTCAGTTTTCTAAATGATTTGTTAAGATAATAAAAATGAATCATGATAGACTTCTTATTAAGGGCTGCCCTTGCTGGGAACATTTGTTTTCTGTTAATTCAATGTCATGTACATCCTGCGATCAGGTGCTGGCTCTCTCTCAAGTCCTACAAATTTCTGAAAGATGATAGAGTATGTTGAACCTTCTTCTGTAGTTTTCTAAATGATTTGTTAAGATACTTTAAAATTTGTCTGGATTATGTTCATTAATAGGATCCATATTAAAATAACTTGCATGTGTGAGCTCATTTGAGAAGTCACGTCCTATTCTTTTGCAGTCCCATGGACTGTAGCCCACCAGGCTCCTCTATCCACGGGATTTTCCAGGCAAGAATACTGGAGTGGGTTGCCATTTCCTTCTCTAGGGGATCTTCCCGATCCAAGGATGGAACCTGAGTCTCCTGCATTGGCAAGCATGTTCTTCACGACTGAGCCATCTGGGAAACCCCCATTAAAATAACCCACTTGGTCTTAAACCTTCAAGTCTAACCTAAATACTATCTCATTCTATAGTTTAATCCACTTCTTTTCTCCCATTTTTGGCCAACACTAGAACCAGATGGTCACCATCCATTACCTCTTCAAAACAATTAATACATCTCCCTTTAGCTTTCTCTCCTCTCTGCTAAATAATTCAATTCTTGAGTTTTTTTTTGTTTCACAAGAGTCTCATTTTCTATGCTTCTAATTAGCATGGTGGCTCTCAGAACACTCTTCAAGTTTCAGAATGGTGCAGCAAATCTGAATTTTGGTAAAGATCCAAAACAATGCAAGAATCAAATAGTTCAAATATCACATAGCTAGTCTGAGCAATCCCTTGTACATCTTTGTAGTATTTGAAACATATGAATTAATGGATCAGCAATCATCAGAACTCAGAATGTGTCACTGACTACTGAAAAATAAATCAAGAGTTATCTTTTTGTTGTTATTTTTACAAAATGGTGGGGGAAAGGAAAAATGCTAATGCTGGAAAACTTTCTGCCAAGACGCAAGCAGATGAACAGTCTTGTCCCTCCCAAATGTCATATATTGTTTAACTTTAAACACAGTAAAGGATGCAGCCTTAGAACTGCTGCTGCACTTTTATCAAATTTTACTAGTCTGCATAATGAACAGGGGGGTCACATTAAGTCAGTTACAAGAGTGACGTTATTTTGAATGAGTCATTAAATTATATTTATGTTATTAATTTTACCCTTACAGTAGGAATATTATTCCCCTCCTTCAGTATACTTTATAATGAGTTCAATGCACTCTATCAGTACCATTTCTAATCACTGGAGTTTGAAAAGTTATTTCTTCATGAGAACTCACTTACGGACTTCCCTGGAGGGCCAGTGGTTAAGACTCTGTGCTCCCAACGCGGGGGGTGCAGGTTCGATCCCTGGTCAGGGAACTAAGATCCCACATACCACACAGCAGGGCCAAAAAAAAAAATCACTTAGCTGAGTTTATATCTATATAGCTCATGGAGTTACCCTGTAACCTTTACTCTTACATTTTTATACAAATGATTCTTCAAATGGACAGCTTACCATCTTTGTCTTACAGAGAGGGAGGGAGGTACAGTTATATGTAAAGACTTTTTTTTAACAGAAACTCCTTTAATCAATTCCCCCAACTGGCTTACTCTCTGAAATACTGCTCAATCCCTGCAGTCAATGTTGAAATAAACATCTCCCCTTCCCAGTCGCAGGCCCTCAGGACATTTTCAGCCAACAAACACTTAACTCAGTAACTACTCTTTGGTAAGCCCTGTATTAGGTATTTGAGCTACACAAAATAGACACATTTTATCTTAACTTCTAATAGTTCACAAGAAGGGAGGGAGGGTTTATAGAAATATAAGAGCCATCATCTACTCTAGTGTTGCTGCTGCTGCTGCTGCTGCTGCTAAGGCGCTTCAGTCGTGTCCGACTCTGTGCGACCCCATAGACCGCAGCCCACTAGGCTCCTCCGTCCCTGGGATTCTCCAGGCAAGAACACTGGAGTGGGTTGCCATTACCTTCTCCAATGCATGAAAGTGAAAAGTGAAAGTGAAGTCACTCAGTCATGTCCGACTCTATGCGACCCCATAGACAGCAGCCTACCAGGCTCCTCCATCCATGGGATTTTCCAGGCAAGAGTACTGGAGTGGGGTGCCATTGCCATAGTGTTAGGGGGTATTAATAACTTACTTCCAGTGATGAAAATCCAGGGACTCTAAACATTTTAAGCAAGCAAGCAAGCCTTCAGAGGCAAACAATTAAAGCTAGAATAAGGTTTCACAGAGCAAAATAAAAAACAAATCTGCCAGATGTTGAAATTATTAGCATCTGCAAAAGATGCTCCCATCAGAGAGAAATGACACAGATTAATTAGTGCAGGAGAGATTAAGAAACTTGAAATTATTTCAGGGACTGTGACCCCACTGTTTTAGCTTCAGCAAATAATGAAGCTATTGTTTAGCAATGTATAATTCTGGGGATTAGCTGTCAATACACAGGCCTGGAAATACAGGTACTTTTTGTTTGTTATGGATCAAAGTATACTCAAAGTCTCTTTAAATTTTATAAACCCATTTTCATACATACATACACAGGACCACTTGAGCTGTTCTAGGCATTCCTATTTTCTGCTATAAATCCCACGTTTACAGCTTATGTCAACTTCGTTTAAAATTAAAATCTTTAAATCATTTTATGGTCATCTTGGATAATTTTCAAGTTATTCTTTGTAAACTAATAAGTGTTGGATTTGAGTAGAATTTTTATAAGATCTTGAATTGTTTTCATATACAAGTCAGACTTCAATACACAATTACAGCTCCAAAGAAGGATTCCCACTATTTCCCACCACATCTATAAAAAAAGAAATTGCAATTCCTAAATGCACCCCACATTTCTTATTTTCTCCACCTAGGTAGATTTCACTACAGTCAGACTAAATTAAAGGAAGAGGAAAGCAGACTTTTAATTAGACCACAAAGCTGCTTCTTTCTCAATCCTCATTCTATCTGTTCTTAATGCCCTAAGGTTTTCAGCCATACTTGACAGATTACAAGTACCCCATGTTTCTTTATAGTCTCTGAAAGACTAATTCTCCTCAAGAAGAATGCATGATATTTTAAAAAGAAAATACTTCTGAAAGGACCTCAAAGGTGAAAATGAAGCAAAGAAAACACTTCAAAAGCTCACTAGTCAGTGAAAAGTGCTGAGTTCTGGAAGCGTGACTCAAACAATGATGGGGCTGCTTCTGTGCTTCTGAGACGCTGACAAGCCTAACATTTGCCTTCCAATTCTCTGCAAGAGCTCACCTAACACATACCTCTAATCCGAAAGACACTAGAAGCTAAGCACTTAAAGAGTCCTGAAATCCCACAAGATGAGCTGGAAAACTCAAACAACACACTCTTCCTTATCCAAAGGGATTTTTATGCTATTACAGACTTCATCTTAGAATGGTAACTATGATACTCCATCCATCTTTTATTGGAAGAGAACTAAAGGAAAAGGCTTTATTTTTTAAACACCAGTTTCCAATTCATGAACCTGCTTTGAGCAGAATAAATTCTTCAAAGTGACCTTGTTTGGTCTACAATTACTATGCTGATATTTTAATTGATTGTGACTTACACACACATATACAGTTCCCATTTTTTCTCTCTCTCACACACAAACAAGCATACACACTTACATACATATGTACACACACAAACCAGGATAATACATAGTTCTGGGAGAATTAAAATTTTCTGCAATTAGAATTGCACACTGGATGCGTTAGAACTGTATCTGGGGCAGATTTATTAAACTTCCGCCTCACCTTACCTCCTCTGCTGCTCATTTAGGTAAGTGATTGCTGGGTTACCATGTAAAAAAGGGGGGGGGAATCACATCATCTCTGCCTTTCATTTTGTAAAAGCAGATGACAGGTCCCTTAGAAAATACCATAAAGCCATCATGAAAATAGGAGTCTAGTTGTCATGGTAGAGACAATGGTGGTGTGAAAAGAGGAGACAGAAGAATAACTTAGAAGGATTTCAGGGACTCCTGATGCTTCTTTATTAAAATAAGGTTGGCAACTGCTGTGTTAAGAAAAATTCCAAGCCCGCCTAGGGAAGACCACCATGATCTGTGACTGGTATATACTAGAAGCATTAGGAGTTGGGAGTGTTAACAATCATGCCACACATCTTCCACCTCTGGAGGAGAACCAGGATCAAGAGGCCACCCACCGAGGGCTTGAGTGTCCCTCCTCCAGGAGAGAGAGAGAAGCCTAGAGGTCCCTGTGCTTCGTGTTCTCCATTCCAAAGTACCAGCGACCTGTGCTGGAGTTGTGAAGAGTCTGTTATACATATGGACATTCTTTTTATTTTTTTATGAGGAAAAGAAAGTATTGTAATGGCATGCTAAACAAGTTAAATTCTTGATACAAATAATAATCCAGTGAAGATCTTTTACAATGGGCAATATGGCAATAATTATTAATCTGCACCAAATTTTATCAAATATTCATCTAAAATTGGATTATAGTAGGTAATATTTGAGAACACAGCATCTTGACAGTCATCTATTCTAGTGACACCCATGAAAATTTAAACATGCATAATTCAAGTTGTACTAAGCCCTGCAATTTTCTTATGCACAGTAATTGCTCATTAATAGTTTCAAGGCTTAGTAGATAAAACAGAAATAATTGGGGAATAATTCTACTTTTCCAGTATACCAACTTTTGTATACATATGGACATTCTTTACTTTCCTAAAACTCATGTGTCTACTGTGGATATGTTACAACTGAAAGCATCTCATATTTTCCTAAAACAAGAAGAAAATCTGGGTTTGGCATAGAGGAATTCTAGATGCTGAGTCAACATTGGTCTCTTTTTCTATTTCAATCAGATACAGGAAGGAAACTTTTTTTTGGAAGGAAATGGCAAATGACTTAGATGTTCTACTCCAGAGACGGGTTAAAAAAACCTGCTTCTGTGGCTCCTATCAGGCATTTATTTCTTCTCAGACCCTTAACATCTGTAACTACAAAATATATCCAAGAAATTGGATATAAAGAGATATCAAGTAACACTTTAAAATAAGATTTTGGTTCCTTACATGATGTGAAAAACAGAGAATTGAGTGAAACTATCAACAAGCTGTCATCTTCTTCCATGGAGTGGAATTCCAATGCAAGCCACGCCAATCCAAGTTAGGTAGGGGTGGTAGTGTACTCAGTATTGGCATCAAAACGGCCCGGATAAAACCAGCACTTAGCAACCATCTCTGGTTGTCATGGAGATTGGATACTGGAGGAGGGGAATATATATGGTTAATAACTGATGGGCCAGATAAAGAAGATGACATGGAAGGAACTAGGTGAAAAGAAAAAGGAAAACACTAAAATAGGGGCTAGGAGACTGCACCAGGGAGAGTGTGCAGCTCACCATGTTATTCTGAAGGAATGTTACTCAGTAACAGTAAAGAGTGACAGAATCACATTCGTAGGAACATAGAAATAAGTTATTAAACAGTTAAAGAGCACAAGGAGAAAAAGTAACTATAACATAGCTTAGAAATAAATCTGCAACACTGTACTTCACTTTCTATCAATGGCAAACCCAAGAAAATCTAAAATTAAGAAGGAAATTCAAAACAGAGGGGATGTACATATAGGTACAGCTGATTCATGTTGCTGTGCAGCAGAAACTCACACAATACTGTAGAGCAGTTACACTCCCATCATTTTTTTTTTTTAATGCATGAATTGTTAGTTCACAAGTAAAAAAAAAAAAAATCCCTTATCATTTTCCCAAAACAAGCAGATTCTGGATCAAGGAAGAGAGGTGTCTGCAAAGCAAACGCAAATACCTGCCCCCTCCCTCTGCTTTCCTATCATTCTCTACTCTGTTAAACAAATAGGCAGATAAAAGTAGCTACTGGTCAAGATCTCTGCTTGCTCATGAGAATTAATCACATTAAATAGACCAGGGAATGGAAAAGATGTTTGTTTTATAAAACCGCACACAGTCAAGATCTGGAAAACTCACACACAGGATTAATTCAGCAGAGATCATACAGACCAGATTTTACAAATGTAAACATGCTGCAGATTTACAAAGACTTTAAATCATAAAATCACATGTATTCAGATACGTATTTAGTCATACACATTCAGATTCCAATAAGAATACCTTTTGAGGTGATCACTGCTAACTAGGGGAAAAGGCATGTATAGAACCTTCTCAAAAACAGACACCTCTTGGACATTCTTTTGATTGTCGGTCAGTAAGGCATCCATTCTCTGGATGATCCGTGGACAAATTACATCTCTAGTAGGCTTCCCTATTTCTTTGCACATTTCCACACCCTCAATTTCAGCTGCCTGGGTGGTGTAGGTTTTCAGAGATTAAAAAATTAAGTCACTGAAGCAAAACGCAAACAGGAAGGTCAATGTTTGATTTGTTCAGGGATTCAACAAATACTTGTAAGGCACCCACTGTGTTCCCGACATGGTACCCAGTATTTAGTGTGCAGCAGTGAATGAAACAGATGTGGCCTCTGCTAGCAGAAGCTTTCGATTTTTATAGAAAGAAAAACAAATGAAAAAAAAAATTAATGTAATTGTTAAAAAAAGAAACAACCCGGACAAAGAAGCGGAGTGAAGGAGGGATAGGGTGGTGAGGGAGGGTTACTCTGTGGAGCTGAGATCCATACAGAGGATGAGATTTAATGGCAAGCCAGAGGGCAGTCTTCCAGGGAGAGGGAGCCAACTGCGCAACAGAGCCTGGGAAGCTTTAAAATCAAAGGGAGAGCAGAGGGCGGGGGCAGAAGCAGAACAAGACAAGACGGGAAGGCAGGCAGAGGCCAGCTCATGCAGGACCCAGTAGACCACAGGAGCTTCTGAGCAGTAGAGAACCAGGAAGTAACTTCGGATTTTAAACATATCTTGTGCTCTAGAAACCAAGCCAGGAGGCAACTGCAGTTGTACAAAGGAGACAGTGAGAGGCTCAGATCTGCGTGGGGCTGAAGACGATCTGGTAGCTCTGAGAGGTACTACCAGAGATGCTAGCAGAGCATTGTTGAGGTCTCATCTTCAAAAAATATGCATCTAGGCTGGACATGGAACAACAGACTGGTTCCAAATAGGGAAAGAAGTACGTCAAGGCTGTACATTGTCACCCTGCTTATTTAACTTATATGCAGAGTACATCATGAGAAACGCTGGGCTGGAAGAAGCACAAGCTGGAATCAAGATTTCCGGGAAAAATACCAATAACCTCAGATATGTAGATGACACTGCCCTTATGGCAGAAACTGAAGAGGAACTAAAAAGCCTCTTGATGAAAGTGAAAGAGGAGAGTGAAAAAGTTGGCTTAAAGCTCAACATTCAGAAAACGAAGATCATGGCATCTGGTCCCATCACTTCATGGCAAATAGATGGGGAAACAGTGGAAACAGTGTCAGACTTTATTTTGAGGGGCTCCAAAATCACTGCAGATGGTGATTGCAGTCATGAAATTAAAAGACGCTTACTCCTTGGAAGGAAAGGTATGACCAACCTAGATAGCATATTAAAAAGCAGAGACATTACTTTGCCAACTAAGTAAGTCTAGTCAAGGCTATGGTTTTTCCAGTGGTCATGTATGGATGTGAGAGTTGGACGGTGAAGAAAGCTGAGCACCGAAGAATTGATGCTTTTGAACTGTGGTGTTGGAGAAAGTCCCTTGGCCTGCAAGGAGATCCAACCAGTCCATTCTAAAGGAGATCAGTCCTGGGATTTCTTTGGAAGGAATGATGCTAAAGCTGAAACTCCAGTACTCTGGCCACCTCATGCAAAGAGTTGACTCATTGGAAAAGACTCTGATGCTGGGAGGGATTGGGGGCAGGAGGAGAAGGGGACAACAGAGGATGACATGGCTAAATGGCATCACCGACTCAATGGACGTGAGTTTGAGTGAACTCTGGGAGTTGGTGACGGACAGGGAGGCCTGGTGTGCTGCGATTCATGGGGTCGCAAATAGTCGGACATGACTGAGTAACTGAACTGAACTGAGGCTTCCCTGGTGGTCCAGTGAACTAAAATCTGCCTTACAATGCAGAGGGCAAAGGTTTGACCCCTGGTCAGGGAAGATCCCACATGCCACAAAACAACTAAGCCTGTGCATCACGACTACAGAGCCTGTACTCTAGAGCCCATACACCGGACTACTGCAGCCCATGAACCCCAGAGCCTGTATCCTACAACAAGAGAAGCTATTGCAATGAGAAGCCTGTACATCACCACTAGGAGTAGTCCGTGCTCTCCACAGCTAAAGAAAGACCGTGCGCAGCAACAAAGACCCAGTGTAGCAAAAAACCACGATTAAAAAACATATATGCATCTATTAATGAATTGAGGGCTTCCCTGGTAGCTCAGTGGTAAAGAATCTGTCTGCAATGCAGGAGACACAGGAGACTTGGGTTCTATCCCTGGGTCAGGAAGATCCCCTGGAGGAGGGCATGGCAACCCACTCCAGTATTCGTGCCTGGAGAATCCCATGGACAGAGGAGCCTGGGGGGCTACAGTCCATAGGGTGGCAAAGAGTCAGACACGACTGAAGCGACTGAGCACAGCACATTAATAAATTACCACAAACCCCAATGGGGTATTTCCATGCAAACCACAGGAACATAAAATAACTAAACTGATATTTTTGGTTGCTGTTGTATTCATGTGATTTTCTCAATTTTGAATCATATGATAGAATCACAGCTCAGTAAGTGTAAAACCCAACTGGACGGCATCTTAGGTATCATCTTGGCTAAAAACCACACCTATTTTATGAGAAGCAACAACTTTCCATTACTTTTTATTTCTTCAGAGATTGTGAAGCAAGTATTAATCTTTGAGGGGAACTCAGTCAAAAGAACGCTGGAGGGTTAAGGTTTTAGCATCTCCTGTCAGGGGCTGATGTCCTTGTTCAGGGTTCATGATCTACTCTAACTCTTGTTCAAGTAAGAAAATTGATGCAAGATGTTTAGAGATTTGCTGACACCTACCCAGAGAAGAACTAATGATATGCTAATCAAAAGCAATCTCATTTGTGCCCACAGTGTCAATGACCATCCACATAACAATCACTTTAAAACTTGTATCTATACCCCTGACATTTTTCTTGAGCTACTCAGCAATGCATCTAACTGCTCAGTTAATATCTCTGCTCAGATACTGCAGCTGCTAAGTCACTTGAGTCGTGTCCAATTCTGTGCGACCCCATAGACAGCAGCCCACCAGGCTCCGCAGTCCCTGGGATTCTCCAGGCAAGAACACTGGAGTGGGTTGCCATTTCCTTCGCCAATGCATGAAAGTGAAAAGTGAAAGTGAAGTCGCCCAGTCATGTCCAGCTCTTCGTGACCCCATGGACCGCAGCCTACCAGGCTCCTCCGTCCATGGGATCTTCCAGGCAAGAGTACTGTAGTGGGGTGCCATTGCCTTCTCCGTCAGATACTGCAAACCTCCTCAAACTTGGGATGTTCCAAACAAAACTCATGACCTTCCCGCACCCCCATACATCATGCTCTCCTAGCGTACTCCACGTCAGGAGATACCACCACCACCCATCCTTCCATGTTAATCATTAATGTAGGCGTCATCCTGCCAACCTCCTGTCCCTCAGTATGTTCAATCTGCGCTGATATAGTCTCATCAATATCTTCCAAACTCCACCTACTTTCTTCATCTCCACTACTACTTCCATGCAGTCTCCAATTTGTTCTTCTATATGAGAGTTAGATTAATATATTGTGCTCATAAGAAGTCGTTTCAGTCTTGTCTGACTCTTTTCGACCCCATGGGCTGTAGTCCGCCAGGCTCCTCTGTCCATGAGATTCTCTAGGCAAGAAAATTGGAGTGGGTTGCCATTTCCTTCTCCAGGTTTCCATCTCCAACCCAGGGATGGAACCCAGGTCTCCTGTGGCTTCTGCACTAAAGGCAGATTCTTTACTCACTGAGCCACCAGGACAGCCCAAAGTAACATATAATAACTGTCAAAAAGATGCTCATATGGTCATATCCTTCTGAGTCTGAGCAGGCTTTTGCTCTTTAGCTACAAGAGCAAGTCCTTACACCCAGCTCACCATTGCCTTACACTCTTTGCTGTGTTGCAGTCACAACGATTGCTTCTCAGTCCCTCAAATATGTCATATTCCCCCCTGTTACCATCACATTTGCTCTATGACAGTGGTCCCCAACTTTTTTGGCACCAGAGACCAGTTTTCTGGAAGACAACTTTTTCCACGGACTGGGGGAGAGATGGTTTCAGAGAGATTCAAGTGCATTCTGTGTATTGCGCACTTTATTCTTATTATATCAGTTCTACCTTGACTTCCCAGGTGGCACAGTGGTAAAGAACCTACCTGCCAGTGCAGGAGACATGGACTTGATTCCTGGATCAGGAAGATCCCCTGGAGGAGGGCACGGCAACCCACTCCAGTATTCTTTGCCAGGATAATCCCATGGACAGGTGACAGCACATGGCGTCCCAAAGAGTAGGACACAACTCAGCATGCATACACACATGCCCACACAGCTCCACCTTGGAGCATCAGGCATGACATCCCGGAGGCTGGGGACCCCTGTTCTACTCCTTACTTGTAATCGCCTTCTTTCTCCCCCTCCTCCATCCCCATCTGTATGCCACCCACCCTTCAAATCTTAGTGTGGGTGAGGGTTCCTGGGTGAGCTTGATCTCAGTGGGGACATTATTTGTGTGACCATCTCACTGGCATGCTCTGTTAGACTGGAAGCTCCTCACGGCATGAGACCCCTGTTTAGATTAGCTAAGTTCTGTCTTCTCAGCATATACTTCATGCTTCTAGACACTCAAGAAAACACTTGTGAATAAAATGGTTTCATCAAACTCTTCCTGAGTCGATCTTTGGCCAAAGAGCAGTATTCTTGCCCCTTCCTGCCCACTGCTCCAACCTGCCTAGTGATGAATATACACCTACCTGTCTGTCAAGTGAATTAAAAAAAATACTATCGAGAAATTTATATTGAACCAATTAGTTTTATATTGCCTTGGAGATATTGTGAGTTTGGTTCCAGATCCCCTCAATAAAGCGCATACTGCAATAAAAATTAAAATAAATAAAAAATATTAAAAAGCCAACAGACAGTGCATAGGTAAGCCACTGGGAAGATGGCAAAGATGGCTGTTTTTTTTTCCAAAACCAGTGGTCGGTCAGCAGCAAGATGAGTCCTCCCTTCCACCACAAATATGTCAGGTTGCATCTGCTCACATTCAAACTCTGCCGGATACCAGGAGACTGAAGATAAGAACCAGCAAACAGCCCGACAGAGAGAGGGATACAGTGAGACACACAGACGCCACACACATCAACGTTAAGGAACAAAGTCTAGTGATACAATTAAACGCAAGTGGGAAGCTTAGAATGGATGGAGGCTTATGCAGACACAGCCTCATAGGGAAGAAAAGTTTTGAACAAAGGCAAAAAAGTGGTCTCACGTTGAGAAGAAGCGAAGGCATTGAGCCTGTGAGTGGAAAGGGCTGGTGAGTGCAAGGCCAAGAGAGAGGAGAAAGCCAAGTGCCTGAGTAGGAAATGGCAATAAATGGTTGACTTGCCCAAAGCTGAGAATCTGGCTTGGAGCAGGAAAGGACCATGAAAGCAGAAAGATATGGTGGCTGGTGCAAGAATGGGTGAAAGGCTTCAACGTAATTATTAGAAGATGAAGCTAGAGGAGAGACAGTCTTACACAGATGAGACAGAAGCCAGGGATATTTACACGGTGAGAACTCACATCTCGCAATTCCAGGTGCTGGCTCACAGTGAACTACATGGATGGTCCTTCTGAAAACTGATGCAAAAACCACCTCTGACACACTGCGCTTTACATACGAGTTCCACACGATGCTGAGAGAATGAAGGACGAGACAGAGAAGGCCCAGAAATAAATCAGGGCACTTTAAAAGAAGTGGCGGCTAGGGATCGGAGCTTCTGTATCAGTTTATCCACGCTGTGCTGTCTCATGATCCTATTTCTTTTCCTTTCCTTTTTTTGGCCGAGTAGCATGGCATATGGGATCTTAGCTTCCCAACCAGGGACTGACCCTATGCCCTGTCCCCCTGCAGTGAAAGCTCAGAGTCTTAAACCCTGGACTGCAGGAGAAGCCCCTCATAATTCTGCTTCTTTCCAATCAAAACACCCTGTTAACTATATTTATATCTTTCATTTTCCTGAACACTCCTTCACAGTATCCAGCACACTGAAACCTTGCCAAATCTCAGGCTTTTAGTAAATAATCATTGAATGCATAAAAAGTAAACAAGCAGGGGAAAAAAAGAGGGTCCCTGACAGTGAAAACATAGTTAAGACATCCCACCGAAGAAGCAAAGGAAATAGCTAACAGTTACAAGAGCTAAACTTCAGCTTTCCGAGTCCAGGACGGGTAACAGTGAAATTTTCAAACATCTGCAATAAGAAGCGGTGGCTTTACAGAAACTTTCCACTGTGAGCTCACAGAGCTGAGATGGGCTCTGCGCTAAGGGACAATGCTTAACATTACAGGAAAAGCTTATGTGCACACAAGGGTCTTCTAAGTCAGATGACTTGCAGAAGAGCGGTCGTTTCCGCTTATTTCTTCAGCAAGTTGCTGTTTTCTTTTCTCGGCAGAAGGAAAGAATATAAAAGCGTACACTTGCCCCGGCAGCCAAGATTTGATCCTCTGACCCACTTGTGGGCTGTCATCAGCCACTAGGAAACCATGCCAGATTTCTAGCTGGAATTTCACTGACGCTGAAAAAGCATGGCGTGCCTATTGGCAGCTCTTTTGCTCAGCTGCCCAGTTGAGGCACTAGCTGTGACAGTTCTCTTCACTGGCCTTGGGCCCATCTGTTTAGCAGGGCCAGAGGGCTAGAAGAAAGACTCGAGAAGCTATTGGGATGTTAATTTTGTAAGAATGGCTTATAAACCTCAACCAATTTTTCCCTGGACAGTGCCACTTGACATTGTTGCCCCAGCATAATTACAAGTTACAAATTTGATCTGGCCAGCAGAAAAGCTTGGTGTCAATAAGAAATGTTGGTAGAAATACTAATGACAGAAACAATAGCTGACACATGCAAATCTAATGTCAACAAAAATACGCTGTGTGTGTGCAACATTTATCTACATATTGGACAGAATATCTCATTGCTGTGAAGTCTACCTGCTGTTTTGGAAAAACTGATAAAATAATAAATACTTGAATAGCGCGGTGGTTGGTACAGCCACTATTTCAAGTGTTTCACACACAATAACCTATTTTAACTCATTTAATTCTCACATTAGTTCTGACAGGTAGATACTGTTATTAACATATAATAATATGTAACATAATTAATTGTGGATCAAATACCATCAGAAAAAAAGTCCTTGTTAAAAAAATATATAAAGATTTGTAAGCATTAATCTTTGGCCTTATATATTTGAAGAAATATCTCCTAAAATAAACTAGAAACAATGACAAATGACAGTAACTTGAGAGAGAATGTTGAAATGGGATAAGTTTCTTCCCTCTGTCCCAACTCTAGCCTTAGAAGGATTCTGTCTTAGCTATAGAGTCTATGAGAAGAATATAATAATCATAATATTATTATAATAAGAAGCTTGCACACCCTTGTCCTTCTCCAACTCCCAGTTTTACTGTGAGTTTTTACTGTTCCTTCCTGCCTTCCACATAAGTGGAACTCATGTTCAATCCCGCCTGGTGCAAGGAAAAAATATCTGGAATAGCTGCTCAACCACTTACTTGGTATTCCTGCACAAATTATTCAGTCTCTCTGCGTATTTGTGTTCTGGCATCTTGTAGAATTGAATTCTATCTCCCTCGCTTATTTTCTCTGCATCCTTGGGTAATTTACTTAATATTTCTAAGCAATAGGTATTTCATCTATAAAATGGCAGGAAGTAACAGTAGCTCCCTCGTGGGTTTTGAGGGGGGGAGAAGGTATAATGAACTGCAGTAACCAGCCGTCAATCACGTGGAATACGATCTACAGCACACGCATACATTAGCTTCCTCTCTCTAATTAGGTTTAAAACCTCAGCAAATTTAAACCATAGTCTATCACTGATCTCCCTACTTTTCAGCCTTCCTTGTTTCTTTCCATGTGACGTTCAGCAAAACAAATCACTGCGGTACCACCAGCCCTCTGCCCCTCATCACTTCCCTTTCCCTCAACTTCGTGCCCTTATACTGTTCTCTCTGGGGGAAAAGCTCATTGCTCTTAGATGACTCCTGTTCAAGCTGTAAGATTCTGCCTTCATCTTCTGCAGGCAATTTCCCCAGATTCCTTCCAAGCTGGGTTAGGTCCCGCTCACTGACCTCCTTGAGTAGCTGGGTATACTGCTGTTACTGCACTTTTATAGGTGCAACAGTATTTGAATACAATATTATCGTTAATCATACCCTCAACCCAACTTCAAGTTCTTTGTTGCTTTTTCTTCATTTTTGTATTCTTAGAGTACAAAGCACACAGCTGGCTCAGTGAGTATCTACTGAATAAATGGCTGAGTGAGCCAGTCATACAGTACTTTATATCACTCAAAGCACTTAACATAATGTTACACGTACAGTGACGACCCAGTAAATAGTTAGCGGCTCATAGACTACAGACTGCAACACACCAGTGAGAAGACAGCCTATTACGTGAAAAAACTAGTACTTCAGGAGGCAAGTAATTTTTCCAAGTGAGTGGTAATGATTTTTCCAGTCTACCTGGAAAAATATTTGAGTTAGAGATGCAATTTTAAGGAACTGATTACAGGTGCCTGTTCATGAGAAAGCAAGGGTCACTCCTGAATAATTAAACGCTGTATCAGAATGAATGGTAAAAACACATCCACAGGGGACAGATAATGTATACATTATAGAAAGGCAGGATTCCCACCTGTGCAAAAGCTTACCTGCTACAGTACAATACTACGAGGCAGAATTCTCTTCAGGGCTCACACCCTTGGGGAGACACATTAATATGACTGCCTGGTACTCAGATCATAATCAGGGAATCGCTGGTGCCCCTGGAAAATGATGCTCTTCTCGTGCACTAAGATGTATTTATTATCCCCACCAGATTTATTTTCTTTATTATATAGTGAACACCAATACCTTAATCCCCCTTAGAAAGCTTAGTGAACTCACTCTACTTTTCATTAAGCTTATATACCGCCTATTAAAAATAACTAACTCTATCTAATATTTTATTTTTAAAGAAAATGACAATTATAGGAAGGGAAACATTTAATACAATGGGACAGATCTGACAGTCAGAAGGCGGTAAACCGCTCAGTCTGTTGATGCATTATTAACTCTTTCTGGTCACTTGGGTAACATTTTGGGCACCATACTAAAAGAGGTAATTTACTAAATGGTACCCGAATGGCCAGAAAGAGTTAATGTGGTAATCAAAAATGAGCAATTTACTTCTCATCAACTAATCAAGCTCACTAAAATTTTTATTAAAATGCCTCTGATACTGTTCAACTGAAATTTTAATTGAAAAACTGAAAGCCATTTAGCTGAAAATACGGTAGGGTGGATATTACAATCGATTAATCCAAGAAAAGTAATGGCACATCTAAACACCAAAAGACAATAATAAAGCAACAGCTATTACTGCAATTATTAACACCAATGCCAATGCCACCCCCTATTTTTGAATGTCTCGTGTGCCAGTCACTATTCCAGGAGTTGTATTATATATATTTCATGGAATCTTTGAAATGGTAGGTTTTATGACCAGAAACGGAGGTTCTGAGAGGAAATAAGTAGCTGAGTCTTGACCAAAAGCCAGGTTTTTCAGATCTCACAGTCTATGATTATTTTATTATATGCTAGACTGCCTCCCAATACACAGAGACAACATTTTTAGCTTACTAGCTAGCCAAATGACCTGGAATATGTTGGAAAGAGTTTATTAATCAAATAGCCATTCCAGAGAAACTCTAACTAGTCTCAGTGCCAACAATGCTTTCATTTTTCCTGGGCATTGGCCTGTGTACAAAAAAAGAGTTAACACAGCAGGGCTGAGAGGGCTCTCCTTAGAAAGGCATGCTGGCAGGACTGGCCTTTGGCTGGCATTTGGGAGCTCAGATTTTGGGAGAGTTCCCATCATTCCCCAAACTGATAAAAGTGGTTCACCACACTCACAGTCTTTCATATCAATTGTGTACGCTTTCCGTCTGTGAGTCTGGAGTTTTGGCACATGCAAGGCAGAGGATGATTTCATAATCAGCCTGCAGGTGAAAAACCCTGCATGCTGAGTCTCTCATGAATTTCCCCATTAGACAGTACTTCACGTGTGTGGTCATCACTCATTCCCAGGACTTTAAGTTGGCCCAGCTAGTGGAGTCACTAGCTGGGGAGTCTAGGGGAGTCTGCCTTCTCCCCAGCTGATCTTGCTTTGGGTCCTTTCACTGAAAGAAATCTTAGTAAGACTATATACTGAGTCCTGCGAGTCCTCGCAGCAGCTCCTCTAACCCAGGGGTGGTCTTGAGGACCCTGATATGGTCCATTTTACTTTGTGGTCACTGTGAATATAAATAACTAATACCACCTTTCATAAAGGGTGTTAGCATGATTAGCACATTGGCATTTTAACATCATTTCATATCCATTTTATGTCTCTGCTACTTACTTTTTATTTGCTTTGGGGCCTAATTTTTGGGTAACTAAAAATGATTTGTTATTAATAATAATAAAATAATGGTCAAGAATCTGCCTGCCAATGCAGGAGAGGCAGATCCTTGGGTTGGGAAAATCCCCTGGAGGAGGAAACGGCAACTCACTCCAGTATTCTTGCCTGGAGGATCCCATGGACAGAGGAGCCTGGCGGGCTACAGTTCATGGGGCCGCAAAGAGTCAGATATGACTCAGTGACTGAACAACAACAATAATAAAATAATTGCTAGCGTTTTGTACTGAGTATCTCAGAAGCCTTTGACTCTAGTACATATTCCTCCGTATACTTTCCTCCCTGGGTTTCCCTGACACCACAGACCCCTGGTTTTCTTCTCGCCCCATCTCCTTCACCCATCAGCCCTCCTCTGACCACTCAGAGCTTGACTGCGAGATCATCATTTCCTCCTCTATCTACACTCTCTCCATGGTGTTCTCATATAGTCCATCTTTATATACCTGGAAGTGCATCCCATTCATCCATAATATACAAAATACGTCATGAGATAGTCTTTTTAAGACCAAGGGCTATTGAGACTTGGGTTCCCTTCTAAAAGAGCAACCTTCCCGGTGCTTATTTCCATCTCTCCCGACCCCTTTCAAGTTCAGTTACTTTACTGACCCCAATACGTCAAATGCTTCTTCCCCCTTCCACATGATAATACCAGAAGCTAGAATCTACCCTGAAATTGCTTCAAAATTACAGGAATAGAAATCGGCAAGCTCAGGAGCCAAGGTGAGTTTTAGTTGCAAGCTCAGCAATCACAAAAATTTGTCACTGAAGCTAAACATGGATGCAGTTGAACAGCGCATGACCAGGCACAGAGGGTACTTAGGGTACAGAGTGAAGGTCAGTGCTGACTGCTATGATCAAGGCAGAAGACTGGAAGCGATCAGAACTCACCATCTGAGTCATTCATAGCGCTATAAAATTGGTTGGCTTTAGAACTAACACCAATTCTTTTAAGCTTTTTACTGTACATTGGAGCACAGGTGATTAACAAGGTGGTGAGTTTCAGGTGCCCAGCAGCGTGACTCGGCCATACATATACGTGTATCCCTTCTCCCCCCAACTCCCCTCCCATCCAGGCTGCCACCTAACACATAATTTAACATAATAAACCACTACTGTAATAAAAGAAACATTTTGGTCTGAATACACGGAGCCCCGATTTGTTCTTAGCCTCTGGGTAATGGTCTTTGCTGATAAATAGTTCTTTTTTCCCTAGATACAAAAAAGGACCAGAGAAAAACTCTTATTTTCTTCAGAATTTTGTGATTTCTTGAAAAGACTACCATTTCTATAATTTCCTTTATTGAAACAATTTCAGGAGATGGCACTGGAGAAATCCTTGCAGGCTACAAATAACGTGACATTAGAAGACTACTAGGAGTTTTAAATCTTGCTAAGCTGACACCACCCTTATGGCAGAAACTGAAGAGGAACTAAAGAGCCTCTTGATGAAAGTGAAAGAGGAGAGTGAAAAAGTTGGCTTAAAGCTCAACATTCAGAGAACTAAGATCATGGCATCTGGTCCCATCATGTCATGGGAAATAGATGGGGAAACAGTAGAAACAGTGTCAGACTTTATTTTTTGGGCTCCAAAATCACTGCAGATGGTGACTGCAGCCATGAAATTAAAAGATGCTTACTCCTTAGAAGAAAAGTTATGACCAACCTAGACAGCATATTCAAAAGCAGAGACATTACTTTGCCAACTAAGGTCCGTCTAGTCAAGGCTATGGTTTTTCCAGTGGTCATGTATGGATGTGAGAGTTGGACTGTGAAGAAAGCTGAGCGCGGAAGAATTGATGCTTTTGAACTGTGGTGTTGGAGAAGACTCTTGAGAGTCCCTTGGACTGCAAGGAGATCCAACCAGTCCATTCTGAAGGAGATCAGCCCTGGGATTTCTTTGGAAGGACCGATGCTAAAGCTGAAACTCCAGTACTTTGGCCACCTCATGAGAAGAACTGACTCATTGGAAAAGACTCTGATGCTGGGAGGGATTGGGGGCAGGAGGAGAAGGGGACGCCAGAGGATGAGATGACTGGATGGCATCACTGACTTGATGGACTTGAGTCTGAGTGAACTCTGAGAGTTTGTGATGGACAGGGAGGCCTGGCGTGCTGCGATTCATGGGGTCGCAAAGAGAGGTGAAGATAAAAACGGTGAAGGTGAAGATAAACTTAGGGAAGTTAAATGACATATCCAAATTCACACAGCAACTATATTTCCTCTTATGTATGATATTGGGGATTTTAACATCAACCTTCCATTTTAATTACTTCCTGTATGGGGTAAAAATTGATGTTAAATGTTCACAATTTTTTGTTGTTGCTTGCTTGTTTTAATACCAACAGGTATTAATTCTCCTTGATCCATACAATTATATACCGTTTTTTTTTTTTTTTTTGCATTGGTAACAAGGTCACAAACCTCATTTGAAGTCTAATGAATCGCTTTTGATCATTCGTAATTAGGCAGAGCATCATGGTGACAACCATGTTACCATTTACTTCTCCATCCACCAGGAAGCAGGTTTCTTTTGACACCAATTAAAAAATACATTCAAATTTCAGAAAGTTAAAACAGAAGTATGTTTCAAGATTGAAGGAAAAAATGTAGGTAATGAAAAAACATCTGGCCAGAGCCTGTTTCTTAACTTTCTATTCCACTGGATCACCTCTTTTGACTGTTAACTACGTGTGACTCTTTTAATTGAAAGCCTTGGTTTCAAATCTAACACTACAGATAACACACGCTATCTCTAAAGAAAAACAATATAATTATCCAAATTTCATTTGTCAGAATATATTATACACACCAGGAAATTTCAGATATTATTAACTTCCCTGGTGGTTCAGACGGTAAAGCGCCTACCTACAATGCGGGAGACCCGGCTTCAATCCCTGGGTCGGGAAGATCTCCTGGAGAAGGGAATGGGTATTAGGACCTCAGAAAAAGTCCAAGAACTTAAGGAGGGAAAGGTGTTAATAATTAGTGTCAAAAAACTACAAGACAGACAAGTGACCACTTTAACATCACACACAGTTGTAATGATCAAGTTAGGATGCTCATCAGATAGATTCACAGTCTGAAGGTGAATTAAATGTAGTTGGAGTCAGCATGAGAATGGTAACTACCTCGTATGTAATAAAGACGTGCTGCCCTGGTGAAGGTTTGACAGTAAAATGGCTAAGACAGCTACCGGGGCTTCCAAGCAAATGAGTGCCATTCATGTATTATTTCATTCATTCGTGTTCACTGTTTGAGGCTCTGGGGATAGAGAGGTGAATGAGACCGTTACAGTTCTGCCTTCACAGAGTTAACATCCTAGAGAGGATGCAGACGCAAAACAAACGATAAGCATTCTTCCCGCTATTTCCTTTACCTTATTTCCTGTAACCTGAATGCACTAACAACCATGCCAGCTATGTAGCTCTAATCAAGGAAGAAGAGTTACGTGTTTGATTTGGGCAAAAGGAAAGTGGAAAGAGAAGGGAGAATGCCCAACAACTAAATTAAAAGTAGTGAGCTGCTGGGAGGATTCTAAACACAGAGGAAGAGGGAGGGGTAGTTCATGCTGAAAGGGATACTCAGAGATTCCCTCTGCCTAGGGTAGAGATGGCCCAGAAGGAAGGAAATGTGCTAGAAAAAGTGGTGTCAGGCACCGAAAATAGTAAAAAGGAAACCAAATCAATTGTGATCAATTAGTGGTTTTCCTCATTATGTCCCCTTGCTTGGTTCTTATCAAAATGATTTTCATTTATTTGGAAATCTTCCTGGCTTCATTTTGAACATGGCATGCCAGCCAAGCAAACAATTAACACTGCTAACTGACAAAGAGTTGAGTGCTTTTAGACCTTTACACTTTGTTATTAATTTTTATCGGAGTATAGTTGCTTTACAATGTTGTGTTAGTCTCTGCTGTACAGCGACATGAGTCAGCTATCCTTACACATCTATCCCGTCGTCTGGATTTCCTTCCCAAATAGGTCGCCACCGGGCACAGAGCAGAGTTTCCTGTGCTACATGGAAGGCTCTCAGTAGTTATTTTATACATGGGGCGGTTTAGTCACCAAGTGTGACTGACTCTTGCAACCCCATGGACTGTAGCCTGCCAGGCTCCTCTGTCCATGGGATCTCCAACTAAAGAATGCTGGAGTGGGTTGCCACTTCCGTCTTCAGGGGTCTTTGTGACCCAGGCATCAAACCTGCGTCTCCTGCATTGTAGGATTGATTCCTGACTGGATTTTTGACATTGGATTCTTGACTGCTGAGCCACCAGAGAAGTAGAAGCCCCCATTCTACACACAGCAGCGTATACACGTCCATCCCAATCTCCCAATCTATTTTACTGTCCCTTCCCCACTGTGGATCCATACGTTGTTCTCTACATCTGTGTCTCTACTTCTGCTTTGCAAATAAGATCATTTGCACCATTTTTCTAGATTCCACATATAAGCAATATTATATAGTATTTTTTTTTTTCTCTTCTGACTTACTGTACTGTGTGGGAGTTTCTAGGGCCATCTACCATCTATGTCTCTGAATAGCATAATTTTGTTCCTTCCTATTACACCTATACACTTTTGAAGGATGATGTGAAGGACAGTGAATTATAAGCATGGAGGCGTAGGAGACTCAGATGAAGTGGAACTCTTATGGGTAACAGAAATTCCTGAATGTAACTCTGATACAAGGTGGACATACACGGGATGGGTGGACACAGATACAGCTCAAGAATATTAATACTCTGTAGCAGTATTCATTCTTATTCAAACAGATATGTTTTACTTCATAAGAAATTGGTTTTGCGTTAAAAGTATAAAGTACAAAGGAGAGAAAGCATAGTGTAATGGAAAGCGATTGGTATTTGAAGTCAGACCAGCTGTGAGTTCTATGTTTTGGCAGCTATTATTATCTGACCTTGAACAAATCATCTAACTAACCTCTCCAAGTCTCCATATTTTAATTTGTAACACTGGACATAACAATGAATACCCAACAGCATGGTTGTAAAGATGAACTTTGTGTCTGAAACTAGTTTCTACTTTTGTTTTCAATTTGAAAATTACATCTTCAATATACTCTACAGGAGGCTGCTTTGTAAAGCAACCCTGTGGTCAGGTTTTTGGTAAATTTTCACAACCATCATATCTTTCTTTACTCAAAAGTCAGAGGCAGAGTAGAGCAGCGGAAGGCAGGGTCAGGATCCAAGAGTTAGGATCCAAAACTCATGGCCACTAATACCTAACTACTATATGGTTATGCAAACTATAGAACCTCTCCTGGTCCTTGTTTTGTTTTGTTTGCATATAATTTGATTCCCTCTCATTTAAAACAAGCAATGACTCTAAGTCTGGATTCACAAAGCTGGTCAAGTTTTAAGAGTTTCACTAATATGGAGGTACATTAAGTCAATTATTCTGAGTGAGCAGACAGATGTTATTTTGGTTCTCAATGCAAGATTTTGAACATGTCACCTTTTGAAATGACAACACATTCAAGTATTTGGCAAAGTAATAAATTTCATAATGTTTTGTGTCCCTGCTGTGAACATATTTTCTTTCTTCTTGTTCAAATAAACTTAACTATTGCCTCTTAGTCAACTGGATTTGTAAATGTAAAAAGCTGAAAGCTTCATCCCAGTTATAGGGAAGTGATGGATAGCAAAAGTAGGAGAAGGAAAGGATACAAAATGAACTGTAGGCAAGCCCTTTTATTTCCATGGCAAATCCTTTCCTCTAACCTGGATACTTGCCTTTGCAGTATGGTATCATACATACGAGCTAAGTAAATACCCTACAGAATACATGTAGGATATCATAAAATAGAGTAATAAAGTAGAATGTTTTGTTTCTATTGTCTCCAATTATTCAACTTGTCTCTCACTCTACAATATTGTAAAGTTTAAAAAAAAAAAAAAGAAGTCAAAACAAACAAAAAAATATTTTTAAATGAAAAAGGAGAGTGGGTTGGCCCATATCCAACCCTTTCTAATCCAAATGGGCTGTATATAACTTTCGACCAAAAACCAAAGCCAATCATTAGAGACATCAGAAGACATGCTCTTACTAAACACAAACATTTTCAGACGGTCCAAAACTTCCTCTTGGGGAATAACATTTGCCATAATTCAAAATACTTTAGTTAAGAAACAATAGATTATGTTAAGTTCAAGTTACATTATGGCACGGCAATTATGTTCCCTTCTCAGTACCTGCTAAATTACTATGAAAACAGGGCATGGAAGGCTGTCCCACCCACATTATTGTGCGTAAAGAAACCCTACCTGTTCCAAAAAGGTTATAGTTGGTTCAGATAACTGAAGACAAAGCAGAAGTAATTACCTGGTTGACATGGTGAAAGCAGAAAGGGAAAATAGTGAGCCCTGATCAGAATTACAAACTTGAGGCTAGAGCATTCTTTCTGTGATCCGTGTGTGTGTGGTCTGGATTAAGACTGGAAATTGCAATTATGTCTTACTCAAAATGCACATTAAAACGGGAAGGGTCCATGAATAAATAATACAGAATTATTTCAACTTCATTTCCCACCTTTATGTATAAAATATTCTTAGCTGCTGGTTCTTGATAGTTAGAACTTCATAAGAGACTCTCTTCTGAGTCATTTTCCTAGACAATAAGTAAAACAATCCTTCGCTTTGTTATAAGCCACGCTGCAAGAAAAATTCTTTTCTGAACACAGAAGGACAACCCTGACTCAAATCTATTAGAGAAATGACAGGAAAAGATGAAATACTGGATCAGAGCTTTCCTGTTTAAGACTTTGCACTATCCAGTTGAGAAAACAAACCATGTGTTGAAATTTTTTTTTTTAAAGTTCCTTGAAATTGTGCAATTTGCAGAGATGTGGCTGGATCTAGAGACTGTTATACAAGTGAAGTAAGTCATAAAGACAAAAACAAATCTCGTATAATATCGCTTATATGTGGAATCAAGAAAAATGATACAGAGGAACCTACGTGGAAAGCAGAAATAGAGACACAGATGTACAGAACAGATGTATTTATACCAAGAGGGGAAGGCAGGGTGGGATGGGCTGGGAGGCTGGGACTGACATACATGTACTACTATGTACAAAATAGATCACTAATGAGAACCCACTGCACAGCACAGGGAGCTCTACTCAGTGCTCTGTGGTGACCTGAATGGGAGAGAAATCCACAAGGGATACACATATACATATAGCGGATTCACTTCGCTATACATATACAGCAAAAGCTAACACAACATTGCAAAGCAACTCTACTCCAATAAAAATGAATAAAATCTGTTTTGAAAATGAAAAAAAAGAAGTGCCTACTGGGGCAGGAATGTTCATAGTCCTTTAAGAGGCATTAAAAGGAATAAGAAATGATTAAAAAATAAGTGAATGCATTTAAAATATTTTTATATTATTCATTCAATTAGAAAGAAGTGACTGTTATGCCTTTAATTATAGCCTAATTTCATGTTTCCGACCCCCCATTTGCTACCCAACCTGCTAGACTTGGCAGCAGCGTTTCTCTCGCTGCTGGAGTCTGTAGCCTTCTGCAGCCAACCTGTGGTGACAGTTATCTCTTAATTAAAACTCTCCATGCAAATATAGCAGTATTAAAAAGGGCCGTGGCAAAAGCACATACAAAGCATGGTAATTTATAACCAGACAATCCTTTTCATCTAATGTTTTAATACCGACGACAACTACTCGAGTCAGTGGGAAACTTTCCCCAAGGAAAAGTCTGCAAAGCCTCTCCTTTACACATATATTACAGGGTAAGCCTGTATAGATCTTTCTATTGGCATGTCACTTCTCTGAAGAAGGATGGTGACTTGTGTTTCCCCGCAAGAGATAACACTTTGAAATATGTGAAACATTCTACACAGGGCGTGATCCTTCTTTTCATAACTGATGATGACCCACTTAACCTTGAATTGTGAAATATATTTTTGAAGTTTTAGATACTTCAAGTGCTAATGAACTGTCATTACTTTTTTGATGCAAATCTGAAATAAAAAATGAAAGCCACCTTTAACAGGCCCCTCTCCAGTTATTATTTATGTAAAGAAGAAGTACATCACTTTGACATATATTTGAACTCGGGAGATTTTCTATTATTCCCAAGAAAGCTAAGAGAAAAAAAAATTCTATAAAGCTGTAACAGCAAGGGAATTCACCTGGTTATCAATTACCATTAGAAAAAATAATTAGAACTATGGCCCAGGAGAGAAGGCAAGAGCTGATGTATGAATTCATGGTACAATAATTATTTTTCTTTTAAGCCATTTTGTTACAAAATAATAAATCACGTACTCTCCAGAAGATATAAGCCTTTACACTAACTTGTTCAAAACTGATTCATAAAGAAAGAAATTCACTCCTAGGGAAAAAACGGTGTTTATTTTTGAAATGCCAACATCTGTTGGGCAATAAAAAGCAGCAGCAAACTCTCCTACCGGCTCATACATTGAGCAGGAATAATTTAATGCGTAACTTTTTCATGTTTGCTTTTTGAAAAAGCTAGGATGGGAAATAAGCGACTCTCAGCTAAATTCAGAAACGAATGCTCAAACTTAGCAGTATATATTCTGGAATTAAAACAACATGAAATGTTTCCATTTAAGGGGAAAATATCCCAAATACACACCTCTGGTATTATTCACATACCAAAGAACTGTATCTACCTGTGGTGAAAATACCCTGCTGGTCCACAGGCTGGATTTACTACTACGACTGACTGTCTTCTTAATTTCATTTTCAGATTGTTTGTTCCCAGACTATGGAAATACAATTGATTTTTGTATATTGGACTGTGTCTTGCTCAATTCTTATTCTAGAAATTTTTTTTTAAGATATTCCTTAAGATTTTCTATACACAGATCATATACTCTGCTAAGTTTTAATTTCTTTCCTTCTTGTGTGTCTATCATTTCTTTTTCTTGTGCACTTCATTTAAAAAGAACCCTCTCTAAAGCAGTTTATTTCAGTTCAGTTCCGTCGTATCTGACTCTTTGTGACCCCATGGACTGCAGCACGCCAGGCTTCCCTGTCCATCACCAACTCCAGGAGCTTACTCAAACCCATGTCCATCAAGTTGGTGATGCCATCCAACCATCTCATCCTCTGCCATCCCCTTCTCCCCCCGCCTTCGATCTTCCCCAGTTTATTTACTCAATTCTATATACACCTAGTAATAGCTGCTACCATTAGTAGCTGAAAACAACTGCACCCACCATCCTCTACCGATCTGTATCTCTTGAATATGCTCAGTTGCTCAGTTGTGTCCAACTCTGCGACCCCATGGATTATAGCCCACCAGGCTCCTCTGTCCAGGGGATTTCCCAGGCAAGGATACTGGAATGGGTTGCCATTTCCTCCTCCACGGGATCTTCCCGACCCAGGGAATGAACCTGCATCTCCTGTGGCTCCTGCATTGTCAGGCAGATTATTCTTTATCACTAGTGCTACCTGGGAAATCCATACCTCTTGAATATATTCTAGAAAAAAAAATTTACCACCAACCCTGTAAACATTTTGGTAACTACTTAGAAATTACAAAAACAAACAAAAAAAAAACCTTCCAAGATTTGGGAGAATGGCATTGAAACATGTAAAATATCATGTAAGAAACGAGTTGCCAGTCCAGGTTCGATGCACGATACTGGATGCTTGGGGCTAGTGCACTGGGACGACCCAGAGGGATGGTATGGGGAGGGAGGAGGGAGGAGGGTTCAGGATGGGGAACACATGTATACCTGTGGCGGATTCATTTTGATATTTGGCAAAACTAATACAATTATGTAAAGTTTAAAAATAAAATAAAATTAGGAAAAAAATTAATGTAAAATTTCAGGCCTTGCTGAGTTTTCTTTCTGTGTTTAATACTTTCTGTAATACAATACTGAGTCATCTTTTTTTTCTGTAAAGATTTTTCAGGAGAGGTATTGCGGTATGTGTAGAAGAATGTAGGTTTTAGAGGACGATTTGGAGCCAGAAAGACATGGGGTCAGCTCATTCACTTAACAAATGTGACATCTCAGGCAAACACTTTATTTCTCTTGCCCTGTAACTATTTCTTGATATCATGGAATAAACAGCGGAGGGAAAGAAAAAATTATGGCTTAAAAATAATAGAAAGGAAGTACATAAAAAAACAAACAATGGTAATTTCTGGGTAGTGGAATGGAATTTTTTTCTTCTTTCTTATCTTTCAACTTCTCCTCCATCCAAAGACACATGTGAGCCTCATATATAATTTTAATGTTTTAGTAATCACATTTAAAAAAGGAAAAAGAAACAGGTTGAATGTACTTAACAATACAGTTAATTTAGTATAATGTAGTCATGAAAATAAAAGACGTTTACTCCTTGGAAGGAAAGTTATGAACAACCTAGATAGCATATTCAAAAGTAGAGACATTACTTTGCCAACAAAGGTCCATCTAGTCAAGGCTATGGTTTTTCCAGTGGTCATGTATGGATGTGAGAGTTGGACTGTGAAGAAAGCTGAGTGTTGAAGAATTGATGCTTTTGAACTGTGGTGTTGGAGAAGACTCTTGAGAGTCCCTTGAACTGCAAGGAGATCCAACCAGTCCATTCTAAAGGAGATCAGTCCTGGGTGTTCATTGGAAGGACTGATGCTGAAGCTGAAACTCCAGTACTTTGGCCACCTCATGCGAAGAGTTGACTCATTGGAAAAGACCCTGATGCTGGGAGGGATTGGGGGCAGGAGGAGAAGGGGACGACAGAGGATGAGATGGCTGGATGGCATCACCGACTCGATGGACATGAGTTTGGGTAAACTCCGGGAGTTGCTGATGGACAGGGAGGCCTGGTGTGCTGCGATTCATGGGGTCGCAAAGAGTAGGACACAACCGAGCGACTGAACTGATCCAAAAAATATCATATCATCATGGAATCCATATATAAATCATAGATTTTATGTTTTTTTTTTTAATTTTATTTTATTTTTAAACTTTACATAATTGTATTAGTTTTGCCAAATATCAAAATGAATCCATCACAGGTATACATGTGCTCCCCATCCTGAACCCTCCTCCCTCCCCATACCATCCCTCTGGGTCGTCCCAGTGCACTAGCCCCAAGCATCCAGTATTGTGCATTGAACCTGGACTGGCATCTCGTTTCATACATGATATTTTACATGTTTCAATGCCATTCTCTCAAATCTTCCCACCCTCTCCCTCTCCCACAGAGTCCATAAGACTGTTCCATACATCAGTGTCACTTTTGCTGTCTCGTACACAGGGTTATTGTTACCATCTTTCTAAATTCCATATATATGCGTTAGTATACTGTATTGGTGTTTTTCCTTCTGGCTTACTTCACTCTGTATAATAGGCTCCAGTTTCATCCACCTCATTAGAACTGATTCAAATGTATTCTTTTTAATGGCTGAGTAATACTCCATTGTGTATATGTACCACTGCTTTCTTATCCATTCATCTGCTGATGGACATCTAGGTTGCTTCCATGTCCTGGCTATTATAAACAGTGCTGCGATGAACATTGGGGTACACGTGTCTCTTTCCTTCTGGTTTCCTCAGTGTGTATGCCCAGCAGTGGGATTGCTGGATCATAAGGCAGTTCTATTTCCAGTTTTTTAAGGAATCTCCACACTGTTCTCCATAGTGGCTGTACTAGTTTGCATTCCCACCAACAGTGTAAGAGGGTTCCCTTTTCTCCACACCCTCTCCAGCATTTATTATTTGTAGACTTTTGGATCGCAGCCATTCTGACTGGTGTGAAATGGTACCTCATAGTGGTTTTGATTTGCATTTCTCTGATAATGAGTGATGTTGAGCATCTTTTCATGTGTTTGTTAGCCATCTGTATGTCTTCTTTGGAGAAATGTCTATTTAGTTCTTTGGCCCATTTTTTTTTTTTGGCACTACAGCTTTAGAATCCACTGTTTATTCACAGTGCAGTTTATCTCAGTTCAGCCCAGCCACATTGCAAGTGCTCTGCTAACAAACATGATGCATGGGCACCACACTGGGCAGGGAGTGCTTCTCTGAATAGGTATGGGATGCCCGTGCAGTCTTTGATTTTCCTGTGTTCCTATATTAGTTTTCTGTTGCTGAGTAATAATTTTCCAGTTAATCTAAGCTGTTTACAACAACAAATTTATTATGTCACAGTTTCTATGGATCAGGAAGGTCCAGGCTCATGTTAACTGGGTTCTCTGCTAAGGATCTCATCAGGTGGAAATTTAGGTGTCAGCCAAGCAGCTGTTTTCATCAGGAGCTCAATCGAGGTGTCTATTCCAACTCATCTAGGTTGGTGGCATGACTTAGTTCCCTGCAGTTACAGGCCCCAGGTGAACTTCCCTGGTGGCTCAGTCAGTCAAGAGTCCTCCTGCAATGCAGAAGACGTGGGTTCAATCCCTGGGTTGGGAGGATCCCCTGGAGAAATGGCAACCCACTCCAGTATTCTTGCCTATGAAATTCCATGCACAGAAGAGCCTGGTGGGCTACAGTCCCTGGGGTTGCAAAGAGTCAGACACGAATGAGTGACTAAGCATAGCACAATACACGACTAATTGGTTGGTGGTATAGTCACTAAGTTGTATCTGATTCTTGCGACCCTATGGACTCAAGCCCACCAGGCTCCTTTGTCCATGGGATTTCTAAATTAGGAACCTTAGCTACATCTGCAAAATCCCTTTTGATCTTCAAAATTCCCATCCCTTGGTGTACACGCACAAGCTCTGTATCAACTCCTCCCGAGTGTGCATGAGATCTGTGATTAGACTGGATTAGCATTCCTGTGATATCCTACATTATAAGGAAATTTCCAGATTGCAAAGAGTGGGAGACGAATGAGCAACCGAGGATACACACACAGAACAGCATCATGTTAATTTTTATGTCCACAAGCTTTACTTCTTGAGTCAACAACAATCACCATTTTGGTCCTGCACGACCACGGTGAGCCTCTGAATTGGAGACTAACACAGTGTGCAAGAGTGAGCACTACAGAACTGCTTCTTAAAACTGTGTGTGGAATCACAAATTTTTTTTTTAATGAGGACAAATTTATTTAGCAGCTTCTAGTGAAAACTTTTTAACCAATATTAGATTGGACTTTTACTGGAACACAGATAAGATCACAAACTCACAGAATTGTAAACCAGTAGTAATTTACCATTTCTTCTAGGTGAATCATCCAAAATATGTATTAATAACATGCGTTTCAGAAAATGGACCTAATCTCCATTAAACCTCATTCCTAGGCTTAGCAAAGCTTATATGCATTAATTCTCTCCAAACCAATTTACATTTAAGAAATTACATATATATTATTAATAAAATATATACATGTGTATATTTGTGTATGCATGTATATTCAAATACATGTTAATTTAACCAGATTATTTTTCATCTTTCTTAATCTGGGGCCCTATTTATTAGATGATTCTTGCTATTAGTTTCTAGGCTGTCCATTTCCAAGTGAAAAAATTCAGTGGTTGTAATTTTAATTGTTCCTATAATTTTTCCACTTATTGGTCACTTTCACCTATTTCCTCTTAACTCTTTAAATTCTCTTTTCAAAAAAAGTCAGCAAACATTGATTCGGTCTTTAACATGTATCCTTAGCAAACACAACAGCCTGTTTCAAGGAATTTGCTTGAATGCTTTTTCTACCCCTCCTAGTTCCTGTCATTTAGAAAGACAGATATTTACATCTTTTCTTCTTTAAAGAACTCTCTGATAAATAAGTAGAATGTTCTTTGCTTCTCTTCATTTACCTTCCATTCATTTTCCCAGCCACTGCAGCCTACTCATCTACCTTCTTACCTACGCTTCATTTACCACCCATGACAGCTTCGATTATGAATCCAGTCTTGTTTGTTATTCTTCCTATTATTTGATATCATCAGTATCTGTGATTACTGCCCACCTGTAAAGTCTTCCCTTCTTGGTTTCTCAACATTGGTGATTCTACCACTAAGATTTACTATTCTTTCCCAGCAAAAGCTGACTCCCCTTCCTCGATCCACTTTAACATTTTTAAATGTGTGGCATTCTACAGAGTTATAATCTGGGAAATGTTGTTACTCTCCACCCTTGTCCTTAGAAAACGTCCCACAGCTTCAGCTAATATCAGTATATTTAAGATGTTAAAATCTTTTCAGTCTGTTTTTTTTTATGGCCCAGACCAGTGTTTTCCAAAGGATGGCCTGTAACTCTGTAGCAGTTCATGAATTCAATTGAGTGGCCTACAACTCACATTTAAAAATGAAACACAATGGATGGCAGAGACAGAAACTCTCAGGGAGCATCACAGAAGAGAGGGGTATTGTTCTGTGAAATAAACTGTATTCATCTCAGCAGATGTAGAGAAGGGACTTGTGTGTGGGGGAGAGGAGTGAGACGAATGGAGGAAGTGGCATCAACATACGTACACTATCGTGTGTAAAGTGGACAGCTGGTGAGAAGCTGCTGTACGACACAGGGAGCCCAGTCTGGTGCTCTGTGATGACCAAGAGTGGTGGGATGGGGAGAAGGGAGGGAGGCCTAAGGGGGAGGGGATAGAGGTATAACTAATTCGTGCTATTGTATGGCAGACATCAATACAACATTGTAAAAATTAAAAGAACAAAATAATAAAAGAACAAATAAACTGTAACATTACAGAAAAGAAATTTTCTGTATAGGGTCAAATGTAAAATATATATGATACTGTGGGTCATGGTGATAAAAGATACAAAACCACTATTCAGGATACATTTTTATTACTGCCTCCTAGATATTTCTATGTGGATGTCCTTCAGGACCCTAAACCCTACCAAAAAAAAGGAGAGACATTATTTTACCAACAAAGGTTCGTTAGTCAAAGCTATGGTTTTTCCAGTAGTCATGTATGGATGTGAGAGTTGGACTTAAAGAAAGCTGAGTGCTAGAGAATTGATGCTTTTGAACTGTGGTGTTGAAGACTCTTGAGAGTCCCTTGAACTGCAAAGAGATCCAACCAATCAATCTTAAGGGAAATCAGTCCTGAATATTCATTGGAAGGACTGATACTGAAGCTCCAATACTTTGGCCACCTGATGCAGAGAGCTGATTCATTTGAAAAAACCCTGATGCTGGGAAAGATTGAAGGCAGGAGGAGAAGGGGACGATAGAGAATGAGATGGTTGGATGGCATCACCGACTTGATGGACATGAGTTTGAGTAAGCTCCAGAAGTTGGTGATGGACAGGGAGGCCTGGTATGCTGCAGTCCATGGGGTCACAAAAAGCTGGACATGACTGAGTGACTGAACTGAACTGGACTGAAACCCTACAAGCTCCAAACCAGAGGTGCTTCTTTCCCCTCAAAGCCTCTTCTAGTTTATCACTTTCCACAGCATCATTACGCTAGAGATCTGTCAGTAACCAGCTGCTCCCCGCGTCCGTTTATCCCCACATAATGTCACCATCAAAACCTGTAACTCTGCCCCACAAATAGTTCATCAGTACCGCCTTTCTAGATTCCACGACTATGCATTAATATATGATACTTCTATTTCTGACTTACTTCACTCTGTATGACTGACTTAAGGTTCATCCATATCACTGCAAACCTATTTGTGGGGCAGAAGTAGACACACGGACATGGAGAATGGACTTGTGGACATGGGGGCGAGGAGAGGGTGAGACGGAGAGAGGAACACTACCATGTGTAACACAGCTAGACAGCTAGTGGGAAGCTGCAGTGCAGCACAGGAGTCCGGCTCGGGGCTCTGTGATGATCTAGCTGGGTGAGACTGGGGGAGCAGGAGGCAGGCTCAAGAGGGAGGGGATATATACACACACACACACGTAGCTGATTCACCTGCTGTACATCAGAAACTAACACAACCTTGTAAAGCAATTATACTCCAATTAAAAATAAAGAACATTTTTTAAAAGCCCTGTCATTCTGACACCTAAACATCGCTCCATCTTTTTCTCTGTCCTCACTTTCACTGCTTTCATTTAGGTCCACAACTTCTTGTTCTAAAATACAGAATACTAACAGAAAAGCTGACTTATGGTAAGGCCAACAGATCCCAGTTCCCAGGAGGAGGGGGCGGCCGCACCATGCAGGGCCCTCTCCTCATCCCCCCAAGGAAGCATCGGGTGGGTCAGGAGGCGGGAGAGCTGTGAGTGAGGGCGTCTCCTGTGGGTTCTGCAGGAAGGAGGGGGCGAAGCAGGCAAACAGACTTCTGACTGTCTAGTTTGAATAACTGCGGTAGGCTCCTGGTACAGGGCTTGTCCCTAGCTGTATGGGGTCTGGCCTGGGGGTGATTAGGGCTTGTGGATAATGACCCAGAGAGGCTCTGGATTGGTTGGTTTGCATCTGAAAGAACATCCTCCTGAAAGTGAAAGTGAAGTCGCTCAGTCGTGTCTGACTCTTTGCGACCCCATGGACTGTAGCCTACCATGCTCTTCCATCCACGAGATTTTCCAGGCAAGAGTACTGCAGTGGGTTGCCATTTCCTTCTCCAGAGGATCTTCCCAACCCAGGGATCGAACCTGGGCCTCCTGCATTGTAGTCAGATGCTTTACCATCTGAGCCACCAGGGAAGTCCTCCTGAGCCAGTTGTTTCTTATCTCCAGAAACTGGCCAACCCTGGGAGGAGACATCTCTCTGGGGGTAAGCAAGGACCCGGATGTGAAAGCATCAGAAAAGAGAAAGACACGGTTAATCCACATTTGCCCGACCATCACCTGAACTGTTGCAGAAACTGTCTGACCCATCTCCCTATTACCACATTCTCCCACCACAAATCATCTTTCTAAAAACTAGATTCAATCACAGATCTATATAATAATGTGACATGATGCATACCCACCTGGTACCCACAGAATGAAGTACAAAGGTGCTTTTTGCCATTCAACAGCCTTAAATAGCTAGTCCCATACATTCTTTTCTAGACTCCTCTCCCATCTCACCATGTAAATCAACTGAAAAGGAAAAAAAGTTATTCTACGGTTCTATCACTAACGTAGCAAAAATGTTTTGCACTTCCTGTGCATGTTCCCTTCTAAGGCTTTCCTAAGTGGAAATTTCTTTTTTCAATAATTTTCATAAAGATATAGTTCCATTTCTGTTTCCGTTAGTTACCTAGCATAAACTTGCATGATATTAATGTGGTTTATGCTACCTTTTATTTATGTATGTACTTATTAATTTTGTATTAATTGTGGTATAATTGACATAATGTTAATGCTAGTTTCAAGGGCACAATGTAATGATTTGATGTTTACGTACATTGCAAAATGATCACTACCATTATTCCAGTTACATCCACCATCAAACATAGTCACAACTCTTTTTTCTCTCCGAACTACTTTCTAATACACAATACAGTACTATTAACTATAGTCACCAGGAGTTATTTACCTTTTAAAAGCAGGAAAACTGCACCACACTTCACCAAGTCACTCAATTACAGCTGGACACATAGACTATCTTCAAAGACTGAAATACGGCTTCTGCAACCCTATCCAATCTCATCTCTTCTTTTACTTGGATTATTCATAAATAATGCTGCATGTTAATACTGGGCCAACTAGAATAGATACATTTATGGCTTTTGACTCAAAGTGCTTTCTAAAAGGATATCATGTTCTCTTCCATCAGAAATTCATTCAATATATATTGACACACCCTACGTGCTACAACAGGGCTAATACAGACACACAGATAAACTGGACACTATTTCTGTCCTCGAGGACTGCACACTGTCAGTAAAGAAATGTGAGAGTAACCCTAAAGAGGTTGTATTGTTTCATTTTACCGACTAGGGAACTGGGGTTCATAGAAATTCAATTACTTGCCCAATTAATATTTATTTTTATTTGTTTGACTGTCCCAGGTCTTAGTTGCAGCATGTGGGATCTAGTTCCCTGACCAGGGACTGAACCCAGGCCCCCTGCACTGGGAGCATGGAGCTGTAGCCACTCGAACCCCAGGGAAGTCCCCTACTTGCCCAGTTAAAAAGAGCAGTTCACTCACCAGGTGATAACCAACTATTACACCACTCCTAACATATTCATATTTTCAGAGCTTTTTCTTTTTATAAGGGTAACATTAATAACAATATCTGCTCTTTCACATTTGCAAGGTAATAATAAAATATTTTAGAAGCCCACTCCCCCAAATAACGCCATCATGGTTTAATCAAATATTTAAACATATCTGAGTGCTCTTAAAGGTGATATACTACCACACAACTGCACTCATCTCACATGCTAGTAAAGTAATGCTCAAAATTCTCCAAGCCAGGCTTCAGCAATACGTGAACCGTGAACTTTCAGATGTTCAAGCTGGTTTTAGGAAAGGCAGAGGAACCAGAGATCAAATTGCCAACATCCGCTGGATCATGGAAAAAGCAAGAGAGTTCCAGAAAATCATCTATTTCTGCTTTATTGACTATGCCAAAGCCTTTGACTTGTGTGGATCACAATAAACTGGAAAATTCTGAAAGAGATGGGAATCCCAGACCACCTGACCTGCCTCCTGAGAAACCTATATGCAGGTCAGGAAGCAACAGTTAGACTGGACATGGAACAACAGACTGGTTCCAAATAGGAAAAGGAGTACATCAAGGCTGTATATTGTCACCCTGCTTATTTAACTTATATGCAGAGTACATCATGAGAAACGCTGGGCTGGAAGAGGCACAAGCTGGAATCAAGATTGCCAGGAGAAATATCAATAACTTCAGATATGCAGATGACACCACCCTTATGGCAGAAAGTGAAGAAGAACTAAAGAGCCTCTTGATGAAAGTGAAAGAGGAGAGTGAAAAAGTTGGCTTAAAGCTCAACATTCAGAAAACGAAGATCGTGGCATCTGGTCCCATCACTTCATGGGAAATAGATGGGGAAACAGTGGAAACAGTGTCAGACTTTATTTTTGGGGGGCTCCAAAATCACTGCAAATGGTGATTGCAGCCATGAAATTAAAAGACGCTTACTCCTTGGAAGGAAATTTATGACCAACCTAGATAGCATATTCAAAAGCAGAGGCATTACTTTGCCAACAGAGGTCCGTGTAGTCAAGGCTATGGTTTTTCCAGTGGTCATGTATGGATGTGAGAGTTGGCCTGTGAAGAAAGCTGAGTGCGGAAGAATTGATGCTTTTGAACTGTGGTGTTGGAGAAGACTCGAGGGTCCCTTGGACTGCAAGGAGGTCCAATCAGTTCATCCTAAAGGACATCAGTCCTGGGTGTTCTTTGGAAGGACTGATGCTGAAGCTGAAATTCCAGTACTTTGGCTACCTCATGCAAAGAGTTGACTCATTGGAAAAGACCCTGATGCTGGGAGGGATTGGGGGCAGGAGGGGAAGGGGATGACAGAGGATGAGATGGCTGGATGGCATCACTGACTCGATGGACATGAGTTTGAGTGAACTCTGTGAGTTGGTGATGGACAGGGAGGCCTGGCGTGCTGCGATTCATGGGGTCACAAAGAGTCGGACATGACTGAGCGACTGAACTGAACTGAAAGGTGATATTCTGGTCATTTCCACCCAAATTAGTAAGGTAATGGGAGCTGCTGTAGTAAGATAAACTTGAAATATTAGTGCTGTCACATAATAAAAGCTTTTCTTTTTCGTTCTAGTATCAGCCCACTGCTGGTGCTCAGGGGAGTGTCTTCTGCATGATGTCTCAGACACCTGGATTCCTTCCACTCCTTGCGATGATCCTTGAAGTCCTTTGCTTTTAGCAAGTAGATGGAGAGAGATCCTGCGGGAGGCACACTTGTGGCTGGTCTATCATCTCTGCTCACATTCCACTGTAGAGAGAGAACTACCCGTGGGTTCATGCCTAGATGCAAGGGGGTGGAGGAGGGCTGGGAAATGTAGTCTTCTTCCCTGGAGGATGGAAAATAGGTTCTGATGCGCACACAGCCATCTCTCCGTACCTTCCTTTAACTATCCCTGGACATGTGAGTTCATGGATAAGTGCCTTTGGTGTAAATGGCTGACCAGTCTGGGTAGGAGTCATGTTTTGCCAGGCACTTGGGCTGGTTCCCTAATGCTATTTAGTCTCCTTTTCTAATAGTCTAGTTTCTCCCTCAATAATACTTAACTCTTAGATAATTGGGAGATTTAATGATATAATGCGTGTAAAGCAGTTTCAAAGGACCTGACACTTGCTAACTGATCAATAAATATTAACTTTTTTCTACCCCAATACTTCAGCGGTCATATGTCATTGATTCCTAAGCTCATAATTTCCTTTTATCTCTTAAGGCTGGAGTTAAAAAAAAACTCTAACAATTTAGAAACATATGTTACTGCTTCTGGTCCACACAGAGGTGCTGCGTTCTCAACAAGAATAAAAATTAAAGGAAGGAAAAAAGAAGAAAGAGGATAAAATGAGGAAGAGCACAGAGCTGAGGTAGACAGCTAAATAAAACTGCTAATTCTATACAGAAGTGCTCTTCAGAAACCTCCCCACAGGAAAGCTGAAGTGAAACGTATTCTCTACTCATTTTTTTAGTTGAAGCAGAAAAGTCAAGCCATTTTAATAGCTTGAGGATTCTCAATATAATTCTACGAAATGACCAATTGAATCATTGTTAACGGCTGCCATGATTTTATGAAAGGTAAGTTCTACCAAGCATAGTTGGTATATTTCCTTACATCTAATTACACGATCAGCATGTTTAGGACAGTGCTAAGCACAGTGGGTTGGTCTTAAAGCCTCAAAACACATCCTTTATATGAATGGATGGAATAGTTTCTATGTTTCTATAAAGCATGGTTTGGTCTAGGATTTTGTTTTATGTGGATGAGTACCTCGTAAGTTAGCCTATTGCTGTCAAGAGCACTGGTAAAGACACGAGACTCCCGGGTCAGAGGCAAAATACTTCACGGCTCAGCTCAGCAAGCAGCAAGAGCACCGGTATATGTGCTGGTTCCCTCGGCTCCCAAGTCCCAGGGGCTCGGATGGACGCTGTGCACACAGTGGGTGAGCATCACCGTTGAGGAACACTGAGCTGTGGAAGCCACTGCTTTCAGTAACCCATGAGCAAGCCTGCTCCTGCTTGACATTTCATCCCTCAAGGTTTCTTGCCATAAACACAAGCCTGAGAAATGTTCTGGGTGAAGAACAGTCAGGACTAGGCAAGGCTGCTTAGCACCCGCGTAAGATAACCTCTCCCCACAAGGCTTTGGAGGAGGAAACGGCAACTCACTCCAGTATTTCTGCCTGGAAAATCTCATGGACAGAGAGGAGCCTGGTGGGTTGCAAAAGCATGAAGCTGCAAAAGAATCAGACACGACTTAGCCACTAAACAACAAGGGTTTACGATGGCTTACAAGAAGACAGACTATATAAGAAGATTAAAAAATGAGAAGAAATCATTTCAAAAGAGAAGGAGCAGAGTGAAGAGAATGCTGTAGGAAAGTTAGTATGCAGGAATGGATAACAAAGATTCTCCGCAACGACTAAAGATCAGCCCCGAGCTTCCTAGTGGTAAGAACAAATAGGGAAATGCCACTGACGGTAAGACACATTATCCATAAGTTAAATTAAATACAATAATTAAATGCTAAATGGATGCAAGGTGTGCGAGAGAACTTAAGAGGATAGGATTAGCAACGAGAGTTGGAATAATCAGAAAAGCAATCGGTCCTCGATTCTGATCTTTAAGAATAAGGAGCATTTCAAAATTGAGGATTATGGCAAAATCTGATCATCTTTTAGGCAAGTGGGATGTGACATAACCATACTGGGAACAGGGTGAGCTGACTCAAAGGGGTTTGTCTTCAGAGTAAAGAAAATAAGGTTGGAGAGCAGGAGAGGAGCTGAATCAAGAAAATATTGGACTGACGGAATTGTTTAGTAATGATGGTGAAGAAGAGGCCACTTTGGAGATTTTCTGTGACAGTGAATGATAAAGCAATATTTAGTCTAGATTAATGTGAACTCTTTACTAGAAAACATTAAAAATAAGCCAATGAAAGAGACTGGACTTTGGAGATGGCAGTGACCTAGAGATTAAAAGATGGCTGGGAGACATAATTCCAGGAAAATCTAACAGGGTTTGGCAGAAACACAACCAAGACTTTACTGGCCTACTTGTGTTTTTGTATCAAATGTTCATGGTTTCTGATTCAGATGCAGAAATGATCTTAGATCTGAAGTACAGCCTATATGTCTGTACCTACCTAAGTATTTCCCACCTCCTCATTGATTTAATTGTATTCTTCTTGTTTTTAGACACGGTATTCATTCAACAAAGACACTCGATTTTTCTGAGAGTAATTACTGAAAGGAATTATATATGTGAAAATAAAATTCTATATAGCATTCTCCTCAAGGTATCTTAGAAAAAGGGTATAATTATTTACAAGTGTGGTCTACCTCTTATCACCAGAGCATGAAATAATGTGCAAAAAGAAAGCTAATGAAGAAATATCCATGAAACAAAGCAAGTAGTACATAGTAGTCATTGTATTATTCTCTGAGACGAAACAGAAGCAGGCCTTGGACCTCCCACAAGAATCCATAACTAGAAAGTACAAGCTCCCTGCAAAAGGTGGAAACACGGAAATGGAGTTTAACACATCTGAGAATATAGTGATGATTCCTTGAACTGAGTGCCTGGCTTGCTGTGAATCAAGGTAATTTTCATTAAATTCAGTGAGCAATACATTTGTACTGGACTGCAGGATGGATACCCACATGCTTCAATGGAACACAAAGGATCCCTGCTAGAATATCAGTCACTTTCATCCATGTGCATGAGAGTGCATATGTTAAATAACTGATAATTCTGTCCAATTTAGTCACATCACAATTTACATGCACATCAGAAGCCAACATTAGGGAATTAACAATAAATAATTATTGACTCTTACTTCACACTGCCTTTTTTTTTTTCCAAGCAAAAAGAAAATTTACTAGACGTTGATGTCTCATTATAGCTGGCATATAATTTATTTCTCTGTTGGAGTTGAGTTTATCAACTGTTTCTGTCCATGCAGAGAAAATGTTCCTACCTAAGAAACCAATACAAGAACACAGGTAGGAAGCTGGAGAGCTTAATTGAAAGTCTAAGTTAGGTTGTCACTTTGATTCCAAGAAGAAAGGAAATAATCCTGGTTCATCATTTCTTATTTACCTGCACAAAATTGGACGGCTGATTGTACACTGATTAGTACACAGTATATCAGAATATACTAATGTGCAATATATTAGAAGAAAAGGGTCTCATTCATTATTATTTCCTCTGTGATATCTTGAGCTTCCCAGGTGGCGCTAGTAGTAAATAATCTTGTCTGCCAACGCAGGAGACCAGGTTCAATCCCTGGGTTGGAAAGATCCCCTGGAGAAGGAAATGGCAGCCCACTCCAGTATTCTTGCCTGCAGAATCTCATGGACAGAGGAGCCTGCCAGGCTACAGTGCATGGGGTTGCAAAAGAGTCGACATGACTGAGCATCTGAGCTCACACACTCTGTGATATCTATAACTACAGTGATTAGCTACAGAGAAAGATTCAAAATTTCATGAAGTTCGAGTAATAATGATAGTGCTAATTTTTACAAAATATTCTTTCAGCAGTTGCTGACAGCATGTCAGAGTTCAGGCTAGCCAGGCTAGTCAGAGTTCTGACTAGCATATTTAGTGCTTAATTGCCAAACGAGATTTCTATCACCAAAATCACACTGAAGAAAACTCTTAGAGGAATTTTTTTCCCCAAAAAAATGCTATTTATTTACTGAAGTATAGCTGATTTACACAGTGTTGTGCCAATCTCTGCTGTGCAGCAAAGTGACTCAGTTATACACATATAGACATTTTTATTCATTTTTATTATTTTTTCTTGGCCACACTCAGAGCATGCAGAACTTCCCCAACCAGGAATCGAACTCATGCCCCCTGCAGTGGAAGCATGGAGTCTTAACTACCGGACCACTAGGGAAATCTTATATTCCTCTCTAAAATATTCTTTTCCATTATGGTTTATCGAGGAATTGCTATTTTAATGAAACCTACATACTAGTTTCAAAATCCCTAAATGAAAGAAACCATTCCTTGTAAATATCTGAAACCAAGGTCCATGGTTCCTACCCTACAAAATATTCATAACCTAGAAAATGCAAACTAGTCCTTCAAAGGACACCCACAATAACCACCTCAGTGATGGTGGCTGCCATTTATTGCACATTTACTGTGAGCTAGCCAAAGTCAGTATCATACATGTATCATCATCATGGTAACGCAGTGGGGTAGCCAGCATTCACTGCCATCTACCCACAGAAAACTCATACCTGGTGCAGTTAAATAATCTGTTCTAATGGCCCAGTCACTGAGTGACAGAATCAGGATTCTAGAGCCTGAATATTACCACTCTGTGGAAAGGAACCACCTGGTCTAGGACACAGGAAAGCACAAGTGTCTATGACCGATCTGGAATTTAAGACCCAAATTATATTCACAATTTAAGTATATGAAGCAAACCATGGACAACATATAAGAAGATAACATAAATATATTAATACTATAGCTTTATGCTTCCAAGAAAAATTCTCATCTTTCTATTTGCCATTATCAGCCAAAGAAAAAGACAATAACTATCCAGAAAATATTTAAACAAATAGGTTTGCAGGTACTGTATTTCTGAGAAAATTTCACAGGTACTTGTTTAAATGTTTTGTAAAGAATCTCCTTCTCAAAACTGAAAATTTATTAACCTTTGTTTCCAAACTTCTCCCATAAAAAGAGTACCTATTGGTAATTCACTCTGTTCTTCTTATGGAAAAATATTCTCTTGTCACGCTTTGGTAGCTTTCTGGACAAGACTGAATTAAGAAAACCCACTGCTTACACACTGATTTATAGAAAAAGCTGATGCAACTACCTATGAAAGAATGACCTCTGAAAAATCAAACCAAAGAGTTGATTCTGTTCTGAAATATTTAAGTCCACAGTAACTGACTTTTAAAGATCCTTACTTGGCAATGAGTTTCTGGAACAGAGAAAAGGCCCAACTTCCAGGACTCTGAAGAACCAACAGCATGGCAAAGCGGACCAGCTCTCAGAGCTCTGAGGGTTGCTACCCAGATTAACTGCAATTTTTAGACATAATGATAGAAGGAAGAAAAGACAAAAGAAAACTTTTTAGCGTAAATTCTACAGTTCTTTACATTTTGAATGAGTCGGTTTTCCTTTATTTCATCTAATTTTAGTATGCTTTTTTTCTTAGTGGTAACCTAAAAACTTAATACGGATGGAGAATAGCTTTTCAATTTCAGATGTTGATTCCAGTGTGTCTCTTAGGACTGTGACCTACTTTCAAGCTCTACTTTTTGCAATATGCAACCTTCAAAAGGGGTTTTATGGAACCTGAATGTGACAGATAAAGATGTTCCATAGCATTTGCCTACAAAGATTAAACACACATAACCTTAACCAGCCCATAGTCTCTACTATCAGGATAATAACGGCCAGCCATCTTTAAGGGACAAAGAACCATCCAACTGACTGATTAAATACTGTCAAACACAGTTAAGGAAATTCAAAAATATGTCTTGGGGCTCTTCTGGGGAAGGTCTGGAATGAAGCTCCTAACTTACTTCCCTCCATACTTCCTAAAAACTGCAATCATTTTTTACTTTAATCTTTTATGTACAAAGGTATCAGTTCATTTAATAAAATCTACTTTGTAAACGCACTTGCAGTACCTGCACTTATGTTATGGTCCAACCAGAATTTAAAATATTTGAGACCAGAAATTTAGCTTTTGATTATTTTTCATTTTAATGTAGCATATAAGACAGAGATGTGCAGAACACACATACGCTCACACACACACAATCAGACAAACCTTATTAAATAATAAAGAAGGCAGAGAGGAAACAGCCTAACATTTTTAAGCACCCACCATGTGTCAAACCAGTCCTTAAATCTTTTGAATCTTTACATGCATTGTTTCTACTTGTTACTTTTTATCTCTGTTATTACTAAATCCATTCTACAGGTGGGGAAATTTAGCCTAAAGTGAAGACAAGATTATACTCCAGATTTTCTGACTCCCAAACATGCATTCTTTCAACCCCACCGTCTGACCTCTAAACACTGAAAGCGTTTCAGATGTACCAGGTACCTAAACGCAAAACAACTGAAGGCCTTAGAGGTGATCAACACAGTTTCAGGATCATATGCTTGTACTTCAGGCTGAAGTCAAGCAAATGCTATCAAGTGATGTGGTAAGAAAACTCAATCAGGAATTCTCCTTGTCTCTGTCCTCCAGAGGCCTCCAGCAGTTCCTGCCCCTTCCTAGACCAGAGAGCTATGCCATTATCATTAGCAACCATTTCAAGTCCCTTTCATTTGTAAAACCCTGGGCTTTTACAATGGGAGACATCATCTTTCCGGTTCATTTCATACTCAACGTGTACCTCTTCCGAGAGAAACGTGATGCTTTGGTTTAAGAAGAAACCCGAAAGCTGCCTTCTTCTGCCGTGTTAGGTAGACATGTTTCAGTAAGCACGGGGTGACAGGCCAACAAAGGAATGATTTATGTAGAGTCAGAGATGATGTCATGAGGAACTGGAGTATAAAAATGAAGCACAAGAAGCAGTAAGAGGTACAGCCATAAGGTAGAGAGATTTTCTGGAAAAGGCTCACCTTATAATAATTTAGATATTTAAACAATTATTTTCCTTTCAAAGTAAATGCTCTGGAATGCTATCAGGGAGATATGAGATCTGCATCGTATGATTTTAGACGTGATATAGATTTTCATTTTTGCAGAATGGATTCTCTTTTTGGAAATAAACACACTATTTGGAGTTACAAAAATGCTACAGAACGCAGGTGTTCATACTGAGTTAAACATCGACTCGTTAGAGATAAGAGGCTAGAAGATAATAGCAAGACTTAAAATATGGCCTTTAAGCTAACTCTAAAGGTAATGCTATGGGAGGAGTTGCAAAATGTTTTAACCTATATTGATGATATTGATGTAAGTTTATGGTTCCCGTGACAGTCAACAAATGAGTATTATGATGTTACCAAAACAGCTGAAAAAAGTTTCATCAATCTCACCTATGAGTAACAGGAAAAAGAACACCATCACAATATCACTATGCTAGACTGGAAAAGAATAGACAACAGCACAAAACCCAAATATCTGTTGTACTCTGACCCAGGCTGGGGAGATTACAAGCAGCGAGGGCGGAACACAGTGCAGGAGCCATTCACTGAAACAGAGTCAGAAGCAACGGCGGGTAACGGATGGGGAGTAACTGCAGCCGACAGACGGGCTGGCCGTCAGCTGCGGGCGCTGGAGCTGCTTTTTGCATTTAGAAGGTTAGAAGGCATGCCAAAAATAGCAAACAGGTCCTCTGAATACAAATTCCAAATGTCATATGCACTGAGTATAAAAATGCTCATGATCAGACACAGGCCTCTTCATTCACACCTGTGCAAGAACAAATCTACTTTCAAGTAGGCTGACTATCCTATCGTGTTGTTATTTTTTTTGATGAAGAACAAATAAGATTAAAGCTGTTATTAAAGTCTGGCATCACCAACCAAAAACCAAACCAGACCTTGTCATAGTTATTTTGTTAAACAATTTACTTACGATAGCATTTAGAGAGGACATCACTTTGTGTGACTTTCACTTAAAAAAATCCCCAAACTATCAAATAAATATGAATGCAGAGGGGACATGTTTAGGTATGTAAGGACTCAGAAAATTTGCTTTCCTGTCCTGAGCCTTAGGACTGTAAGAACCTGCTCTAGTGAAGGGAAAAAAAATAGAGCGCTGTACAGGAGAATAACTATAATTCTATTACAATCTATGGTCCCACAGTTAACAGTATATATTTGTATGTATGACTTGTATATGTATGAATGCATTTTAAAAAGTCATATAACTATATTGGAAGAATGGAGGAAAAAATAAGTAGACAAACTGCAAGAAAGATGGATCCTCACATTGTAAGACATCAGTAGATAACATCTAAAATTAAGAAAAAATGGTATATTCTTTAGTAACATGGACTTAACCACCAAAAAACACCTCAAAGCATCAAGAGTAGCTGCGTCCCCCGGGATTTCCCTGGTGGTCCAGTGGTTAAGACTCTGTACTTCCACTGTGGGGGCATAGGTTCAATCCCTGGTTGGGGAACTAAAACCCCACATGCCATGGGGTACAGGCAAAAAAAAAAAAAAGAAAAGAGTAGCTGCTTCTGGATATGGAAATGGGGTGGAGTGAGATGAGGGACTGCCATTATTCATGATGGCTCAATACTGTTGAATTTTTAACTATGTACCTAAATTAGTTAAAAAATAATTTATGAAAGAACAAATACTCTAATATACAACTCAATCCCTCTTGCAAAAGTCCCATTAATAATATTAATATTACCTACTGGATATTTATAAAGTTTGGGTAAATCACCCTGCTAATGTGCCTAAGGAACCACATAATTAGATAAACTGCAAAGATTAATTATATATGATGTTCAATAGCAATTCTTTACCTGTAGATGTAGTTTTAAATTCAATTTTTTTAAATTTCAGTATCACTGTCAAACTGAATTTTCTCTCCTCATTTTCCTTTTCCTTCAGTCTATTTATTGGCTGATTTAATGCTGATTATCAGTGTGGCTGTGCTAGGCATTTTACTAAGTGTAGCAGGTAACACTCTTGAACTAAATAAGTCTGTTACTTGGCTCTTGTTACCCAAGCAAGAGAAAATATTTGCTTGGCATAACTTTTTTGAGATGATAAGAATGGATTAAATCATTTTCTGGTCAGTGCCTCATGGCTTTCTCTTCACTTTTTTGCATATAAAACAGTGATGTTCATCATTCCAAACAAGTTAGAACAGTCAAGGAAATGAAAAGACAAAATGAATATATAAAATCTTTCCAACTCTCTCCACTCAGAAACATACATGACTATCATTTAGGGTATACTATTTCAGGCTTTTCTCATTCACATATACACTGTATATACATTAAAGAGCAACATATTCTTTGTGCTCTTCTATAAACTATTTTTTCCTCCCTAATACAGCATAAATTCTTTCAATAATCATTAGAGGTAATCTAGTTCTAAATCCAAATACTTTCGAAGGCTATGAGATGTTAAACTATACTTTAAGCAATTCCCTGTTTTTGGCCATTGAGGGTTTTTTCTTTTTTGACACTGCAAACAAGGCTGATAAATCTTCTTACACACACACACATGCTTTTCTAAATTATTCACTTAGATTTCCAAATATAAATGTCTAAATCAAATGATATTTACTTTAAAACATTTTAATAAAAATTGCTAACTGTGCTCCTTAAACGTTCACCAGGAAACACTCCCACCAGAAGTGTGTGACACTGACATCAGTGAGCTTTTACAACTTTACCAACGGGAGACAGGAAACATGATATCGCGGTGCTGCTTTATTTCGACTTCACTGGCCATTAATAATGTGAATATTTTCTACAGTGCTCAGCTATCCATTTGTCACTTTGTATAAATTTCCCATTTTTCTATTGTCTCTTTAACAAATTGATTTGTAAAAGCTCTTTGCATGTTAAGATTATCAACCCTCTGTCATATTTATAAATCATTAACTCATTTATTTGCATCTTTCTATGTACTGGAGAAGGAAATGGCAACCCACTCCCGTGTTCTTGCCTGGAGAATCCCAGGGACGGGGAGCCTGGTGGGCTGCCGTCTATGGGGTCGCACAGAGTCGGACACGACTGAAGCGACTTAGCAGCAGCAGCAGCAGCAGGTTTGATCCAGAGGCTTATATTCATGTACTAACTTAAATGCATTGTTGGTAACTGCTTCTTTTCACATTCAGTCTCTGGATGGGCAGTGGGTGACGAAAATTGAATGACTTCTTGTACACAAAGCTATTCTGAATAGTGTAAAGTTAGGTACTACTGACTGGTGCCTTTGATGATTAGCAAGTGAAACATACAACTGAGTATGGCTGTTATATTAACGGAAAGCTGCTGATGTGTCTGTATTAAGGTGCCAGGAAGACATCAGTCAGTCACAATCAGTTCTCTGCCATTGGATGCCCATTTTTTCCTAGTTGACAAACATATTTGGCCCAAGATTTTCAGCATAAACCATAAAATTAGGGACCAGAAGGGGAAAATGAAAAAAAGAAGTAAACACTCAATCTAGCTTTAGGAGTAAAAATGAAAAATAATAGTCAGGATTGACACAATAAGAATTATTTAAGCTTGTACTAACTTACTCCTTGGCATCCAGGTTAAAAAAAAAAGGTACAGATGTAATTGAGGGGAAGGAGAGATGGATCATAAGAAAGGAAGGGTCAAAATAATGCATGCCGCATTTACAGTATAAATAAGATGAAAATAAGTTATAGTCACATAAAAATCTCCTTTAACATTTAATACAATTGGTTATATATATATATATATATATATATGTATATCTAAGATGGTCTTTGGAATATGTTACCTAATAATTATTTGTAATAATTCAAGAATTCATTGATAAACTCCAGACACTTACTGGGGTTCACTTTATTAATGTTCAGTTCCTTGAGTATTTACTTCCTGAATTCCAAGCTTCAGACATAGACCAGAACTATTTCTGACACTTAGGAACAATATTTTGATGGTTATGTAAACCAGAAGTCACATAACTACCTTATTTAAAAATTACTTTTCACTCTTTTGGAATCTGGCCCTGTTGTTATTTCAGAGGTACGTGGTGGAAAGACCTTTTCTCACACTCCCTTTTAAAAACACATAGATACTTTACTATGACATTTGTCATCCAAGGTTTATGTATCCTGCACTATTATAGTCGGTAAAAGTTTTAAAGAAGAAAATAATATACCTTGGGAGAAGGGAGGCAGAGATTTTTAGTAGTTGGGAGTCTGGCCTATGGTTGGGTTTATACAATTCTCAATAAGTCCTATTAAATTATATATCCTGCCATCACATGCCTATTTCTTTGGTACCTAGGCAGTATGATCAATAAGAGTTCTAGAACTTCTTAACAGTGGAGGCTTAAGGGGTTGTCTTGAAAATGTATCTGCATTGCAAACCTATTTTTTCTTTCCTTGCTGCTGCTGCTAAATCGCTCAGTCGTGTCCAACTCCTAGCGACCCCATGGACTGCAGCCCACCAGGCCCCTCCGTCCATGGGATTTTCCAGGCAAGAGTACTGGAGTGGGGTGCCATTGCTTTCTCCTTAGGCTTATTTATTAGTCATGAATTGGGGACAGGTAAGAAAGATTATGGGAGAAGAATATGGTGATGAGCTGTGATGAGAGGATCAACAAACAGGAAACAGAAGGAGAGAGAGGAGGGGCAGGGTTCTCTTTCTCAGTGTTCTTTGTGTTCATACTGACAACCCAGGCCATGGGCCACAGCCTACGGTAGGCAGCTTTTCCCTGAAAGACCTTGGAGTGACATACATCTGGGTTCAAATACCAGTCTCTTAATTAGTTCTGTAATGCTGGGAAAATCGTTTAACTCCTGTGAGACTCAGATATACCATCTGAAAAGTGGGATCAACATCTCAGAGGCTAGTTGTGAAAACTAACTACCATGGTCTCTTTTTCAGATGAGGCTCTAATGCATGTTCTTCTTTATTACATGTTGGCAGTGAACTCTTTACGCTCCAACTTTCAGTGGCATTCTTCAGAGCATCTTTAAGTAAACGCAGTCATCTGTACACTTCTTCGTCACCAGATGAAGGATTTTAGTTTCGAGTCCAGTCATTTCAGATACTTGGCACTGTTCAAGTGCACTGAGGGTCCATGGACTCTGAACTTTGATTGTGAAGCTTCTATAAGAATTATACCATTCAATACAAAGCACCTACACATTCTGGTAAATGCTTAATATCACTTAAGGCAAAACCTCTTAGTTCTTTGAGGAAACTTGCCTATGGCAAAGTTTATATTTGTTGTTGTTGAGTCACTAAGCTGTGTCGGACTTTTTGCGGTCCCATGGACTGTAGCCTGACGGGTTCCTCTGTCCATGTGATTTCCCAGGCAAGAATACTGGAGTGGATTGCCATTTCCTTCTTCAGGGGAACTTCCTGACCTGGGGATTGAACCCATGTCTCCTGCATTGGCAGGTGGGTTCTTTACTACGGAGACACCAGGGAAGCCCAACGTTTATATACATACTGCTTGATAACCCATCCTATGTATTTTTAAAATTTTTTAGAATTTAAAAAAATGTCTTTTAATAAAGTCCCAGAATGATTTTTAATAGAACATGAGAAAGCATATGGAGCTACTGAAAAAGCTAATGGGAGAGAAGTTTCAGCGAGATTTTGCCCAATTTGATGCCATCTCAGTGAAACACAATTAGAGTGCTCAGAGGAACCATGATACTGTGAACGGAGCGTGAAGAATGGCTTGAATATTCCACAATGTATAAGAATTTCCCAAGAAGTGGGGATAAATGATGGACAGCAGCATTCTTAACAGCCCTTAATTTCTGAGCTAAATTTAATGTGTTGATTATTATTATCAACGTCAAAGACACTTACATCTGGCACTTTCCTAGATACTGCAGAAAGAGACTCCATGAGTGAGCATCTTCCTAAGAAGCTGATGTATTAAGATATATTTGGTCCCATGAACTCTGGACTGAGAACCTCAATTTTTATAACTATAACATGTCATGTTCTGTTGAGGACAAAACATACCAACAAACAGCCACCTAAACCTCTGTTTAATTTTGAACAGGAAAAGCATCATATGACTGAAGCCTAAAACGGCTTCAAACCATCCCTTCTTTTCTTTACGTGATACTGAGTTTTTGTGACTCAACTATTGTTATACACTGTCTTTACCAAGATTCTTTTTCTGGAAGAGTTTTAAGTGTATGGCCCTTTGAAATTTCTGCCTTATCTGTACACAAATATGCTTCAATGTCTACCTCTGTTTTTTTAGGAAGAAGAATAAAACTTGACTGCTAATGGACTGATAGAATTGGTAACTGTCTAATTGTAGCAGAAGCATAAAATTGCTGCCTGTTTTTTTAAAGTTAGGTTGCCTATGGTTAGTCCTCTAATATTAGAAATGTAATTCCAGAGTTCAGTACCTGTTTGAATTGATTAGGAAAATTGCCACTTGTACGAACATTCAATTTCATACCTTAAACCACTAAACTTCTCTGTGAGACTCCATATTTACCTTATTTTTAGGATACTAGCTTTAAAAACATATTAAAAGATACACCTAAATTCAAAGTATTTTCACTGCATTATTTAGTATCCCACCAATAATTTCTAGAATTTAGTATGGTAGAAAATACTTAAAACAGCTGTAAATACACTACTCCTGGTATACTTCCATATAACATGGAGTTACTTTTGGGAAACCCACAGCACTTGCTAATTCTTTACTGTCACTAAGTCTTTTTTTTTTCTTGATTCTGTTGTATTCTACAATACATCTCATCAGAAAATCCAGAACACTTTCAGGACATGTTTTGGTCATTACCTATTAATGATCTTAGCTACTTGTTTGCATAACAAAAATCTCTTCTAGTTATCCCAGGAGTGGCTTCAGATGCTAACTAACACACATAGCCCCAATTGTTGTATCTTACAAGATTTTATGATAAATCATAAAGCACGCTCAGCAGGAACTGTTCTGTGAAAATAAGTAGTCAGGTTTACATTTTTAAGGGTTTCAACTATAATAGTCAGATTTTTAATGAAGCCATGATTGAGAAAGAAAATAAAGTAAATAAAAGCAAATCGCTATGCATGCACTAAAATTTACAATAACAAGCAGAAATCAATCAGATCTCTCACTAGAACAATCTCTGTTTTCTTACAAAGCACAGAAATCACTTGAGCTGAACAGACAATGAATACTGAATACACACGTAGCAACTAATTAAAGGCTGATTTTCCACAACAGGAAAAAACAATTCCTGTTTATAGGTATCTAAAGGCATCTTTTCCCCTCTGAGAAAAACACCCTTTCTGTGGCTTGAACAAATTCTTTTTCATCATTTATATAAAAGGGGGGAAGGGGGAAGCAGACAAAAAGAGTATTCCTGGTCCCTAAATAAATTGGCTCTGTTTAAAAGGGCAAGACTAATTCATCGCATTTACGGTGGCTTCCATTAAGCTTTTTGGAATAATAATGTTAAAAGCACTTCAAACTACTGGCAGATAGGAGTAAACCAAGAACAATGTGACTGGCCCCTTAAAAAAAGGGGTCTGGACATACACACAGACTTTAATTCCATCGTGCAGTAAGAAAATGTTGAATAAATTAACTTTTTCAAAGAGTCATTATACCTTAGTTCCTCATTACAGATCTCATTACAGACTGTCTTTATAATGCTCACCTGACAATATCATGTAAAATGCTTAGCTTTTAAGGTCAGCCTAAATAAGAGAACAATTCTCCTACTTATAGCAAAGGATGAACTTTTCTCATTTAGATGTTTAAGCAGCTAACCCCGGAGTTTAATTTAATTAGGGAAGGGATATTCAATTTACAGTATCCACAAGTAATGATAATTAAATTGATCCAAAAAAGCTGTTGGTAAGCATAAGATACCTTTGTAATTACATCCTGTTTTCAAAATGACTTTACTACTGTGAACTTCAAGCATTCCCGCAAATGAAGGCCAATACACATAAAACGAAAACTACAGTAGCTTAAAAGCTCTGCTGTTTAACATAATGAGCAGGACGACCAGAGGGAAATCGCGGGAACGTTCTATAACTCACCACGACAGCCTATGCTTTCTCCTTTCCTCTCACAAACATCCATTAAAAATATGCAAGATTGTCTTCATTTTTCACCAGATTCTTCATTAACAGTCAATTTTTTTTTTCACTTTTAAAGGAAACTAAACAACCCGTTCTCCTATTTTTTTCTCTTATTTAAAGTGGCTGGTCATCAGCTCCGGTTCTGTGCTTATTTGAGAACCCAGATGAAGAGCTATGAATATGAAACCATTCTCCCCGTGAGTCCTGAAGATTAGCTGGGTCAGCATTCCACCAGGACCAAGGTGAAAAATAAACAAACCACCACGTTCGCGGCAGCTGCAGCGATCACTCTTTGGAAAATTATTCAGGCATTATGAGAAAGACGGTATTAAACGCCGCCACTTGCAGCTTCACGGCTCTCTGAATATTCACATCAGAGAAGGGCTGAGCACTTAAGGGGTATCATCAGAGAGCTTGCCCATCTGAGCATCTTCCATTAAGTTTCTGTCTTAAAGGAAGAAGGCGGGTACCTCTGCCTGACAGGCAAAAGGCTTGTCATAATCCATTAATATCCTAGCTTTGCTCAGGTTTCCTTCAATGAGCCAGGCAAGAAGCCTGTGAAAAAGTGCTGAGCACACAACTTTGCCGAACGAGCCGCTGCAATGGACTTGGTACCACTTGGTCCTCCCGCGCTAGAGGCTAAAGACCTTCCACAGTACCTCCCAGGAGAAAGGAGATTACAGAAACACCATCCCAGGACTGCACAAGCCAATCATTTCTAGATCAAATTTCAAAAGCAAAGGGGAAAGAAATATTTCAAATATCCTCAAAGCAGGAAAGTTTAAAAGTTCCCAGTAGTACTGCAGTTTCCTTTTAGTAAAACATAAATGTATGAAGTTAAGGAAAAGATTACTGGTCTTAAAAAACAAGAAATTGGAAAGAACAGAATTCTCCATTTTGCCTTGTCTCTTGACTAAACTGTTTCAATGGACTGTAAAGAAATATCAACCCTACATCATTTCCATTAAATGAACAATTTAAGGTAAAATGACTTTATAACAAAACCAGGTAGTATTATCCATCTGTGTTTCTAGAACTGAGTACCATATATTAGTGTCTTTCATTTTCCTTCTACATTTTGCCACTTAACACACTGAAGAACCAAATCTGGCTAAGTATTTACTCTCTGTTTTCATTTACACAGCAGAAAGGAGGAAATTTGAAAATGGAAGAGCAATAGGCATATTTGCAAATCAGGAGACAGTAGTATAACTAGCTATAAAAATGACAGCAGTAAAAGAAGAATATTATCAAGACCCCCAATCCAGTTTTATTAATTTTATTTTATTAATTTACAAATGAATTAAAAGTTATGTTTATACTATTTAGCAAATAATACACTGAAGATGGATGGTTATAAATTTTTAAATATCAATATCATTTTTATAATTCTAGTAGACATGATCTTGGATAGTGAACCGATTATAGTATTTTTTCTCATTACTGTTATTATTTTAATTTTATTTTAAGCTCTAACTTTAAATATGATAATATCTATTAAAGTACATGAAATGAAGACATAGCATTAATGTATATAATGATCATAAAAGGAAGGTGCAATCTGACTGAACAGAAATCAATAATGGAATTTAATGACTTCATGAGGAAAATAAATGACCCTCGCACCCTTAATGGATTAATGTCAGTTATGAGCAACACAACATCGCATAATGCTGACACAGTCTCACTCAAAGTGGGATCACTTTTCATGTGAGTGCCTCTAAGCCTTATCAAAGGAAATTGTGTTTTAATGCTATTTCGGATGTCATTTTTTGAGAGGATTTTTACAATCCCATTTCAGAAAGCATAAAGCATGCTCTGAATTGTTACAAGGAGCTTCTGTCATTGGCACATGTACTAGGTCACCCTCTGAAAGCTTTTCAACGTGCTACCCTAAAATGAAAAGGATAACAACTTACAGTGTTACTCAAACAACTAGTTTATTGTAGCATGTCTTATTTGAGTACTTACTCCTCCAATGTTACTGTAGAAAGTTCTCTCTTTCTCCCTAGACAAGGAAAGAAGACTATGCTACATATATGCACTGCAGCCGATTCCATAACATAAAACACACAGCCTCACCTACACGTACAAACAGCTTGATGATCAAACCATGCACAAAAGAAGGCTCACCCAAAACTTGACATGCAGCTGTTCATTCGTAAAGTCTTTACATTTTCTGGGAAGTTTATACAAAGATTGATTTTCTTTTCTCCGATCACGTCCTGCTTATGAAGGAAGAATGTCACAGCTCTTCTCATTATGACATAAAATTACTGGAAAATATAAACCACTTCTCTTCACCTCTTCACAAGATGCTAAAACAGTCTTATAATATCATTTGCAGAGAGTTTGGCTTTTGCTTGTTAAAAAATGCTGACCACTCTGAAACAAAGATTTAATAAACATGTAACATTCTGGATTTTTATTTTCTACTGAGTACTTGAAACCACTAGCAGTAGGAATAACCAATAGCAACAGGACTTTTTTTTTCTATTGCATATTTGAAACCAATAGCCATCAGAATATCTTGATGCTGTAACTCAGGTTATTATTATCTTTTCCAGGATAATTTAAAATTCATTTTTGACTGATTCAGCAGTCACTGAGCAAAATTTCCAGTAGCCTCTCTGAAGATTCGGCACTGAATAGAAGTTGAGAATAGGAACAAAGGAGCGATGATGTACAGCAGCTACTACACTTATTTCTAAAAATAGTGGTTTCAGGCTTTCAATGGCTTAGGTTTCTCACGACACGAAACGAAACTGAAAAATTCTCAAGATAGAACCAGGAAGCTGCAGCTAGAGATTCCTGACTGACATGAATCTTACTTCCTTCATCCCAAAGGATATAATAACTTCTCAAGCAAATGTAGCATCATAATTAGTTATAATTGACTTTGTCTTTTAATTTTTAAGGCAATCTATAAAGTATGGATTGTTGTGTCAACTGGAAGACAGTTCTTGACATCATACCGTATATCTCATTATTGTCATCCAAACCAAGTTCCTTATCAGGATAACTTCCCTGTCTGCTAGATTTTAAAATCATTTCAGTAAATGCCAGCTTTATATTACTGAACCATACTGCACAATGTTAACATATGCTGTCATAATTCTAATGTGGTTTTCAATCTACAAAAATTCCCAGTAACATTAGGAATTACAGGAGGATGATTAGAAATACAGCTTTTGAGGCGATGTCCCACACATGATGTCATTCACTTCGAGAACCACGCTAGCTGGGCTGCCTCTTTTCACCTGCATGCGGTTTCCCCGATTCATCGTCTTGCTTCAGCCCATCACACCTGCTGGGAGGATGCAGTCCACTGGCACGCCTCTGAGACTAATGGGATGCTCGCGTGTTCTCAGCCACTCAGCAGGCACACTTTACCTGGAACATTGGGAATCAGCGAAGCAACTGAAAGGGGAGGATTTATTCCTCTCTTTCTAATTACTGTTCTGCATCCCAATCCCTTCCTTCTTACTTTTCACCAATGTCCATGGCAGCACCTGCTGACAGTGTAATGCAGTAGTACTGAAAACTTCCCCTCGTCAAAAGTGGATTCTGTAGGTGTCCTGTGTTAACATCTATGGTAAACGACTCCAGCCTACTCAAAGTACTCCCCCGAGATTTCTTATAATCAACTAAATATAATTCACTTAAAAAAAAAAAAAAGATTGGGGTGGGGGGGACATAACACAGTTTTCCCTAGCATGTTTCACAAATTTCAGTGGAATCCTTGAACAATTTGAAAACACTAACTACCACTTTAACATGAACAGAATACACGGATGCGAAATATATATAAATAATCTACATACCAAAACCTAACAGAGTATCATGTTGTATTAATTAATTTTAAAGGAAATGCAAATTTCAGATTAGATTAGAGGCATGTACCAGGGTGTGAAAAAGAATCAAACTAAGAGAGAAAAATATCAGGTCAAGGGCTTACAGTTATATCAAGTGCTTACAGTTATATATGAAATAATTTTTCATATATATATGTATATATATGGAATATACATATATATATAAATTGCTCTGCAAATTTTTAATGCTATGAAATGAGGCAGATAGTGTTGTTTAACTATATTTGGTGACACACACGTAGTGAAATTCATTCACTCATCTGACAAACATCCTATGTGTCCCAAACTGAACAATGATAAAGAAATATCTCCCAGGGACTACCCAGTGGTTAAGCCCTCACTTTCCAATGCAGGGGGTGTGGATTTGATTCCTGGTGAGGGAATTAAGATCCCACATGCCTTGCAGCCAAAAGTCCAAAACATAAAACAGAAGCAATGCTGTAACAAATTCATTAAAGACTTAAAAAAAAATGGCCCACATTAAAAAAAAAAAATCTTAAAAAGAAGAATGAAGAAATACCCCCAAAGCTGACATCCAAATAGTTGATCTGTAATTATTTTTGAAGGTAGTTTTCTGCCTTAGAGTGTACTTCATTAGAGGCTTCCCTGATGGCTCAATGGGTAAAGAATCTGCCTGCAATGCAGGATACAGAGGAGACGCGGGTTCCATCCCTGGGTCAGGAGGATCCCCTTGAGAAGAAAATGGCAACCCAGTCCTTTATTCTTGCCTGGAAAATTCCACGGACAGAGGAGCTTGGCGGGCTGCAGTCCATAGTGTCGCAAAGTCGAACACAACTAAGCAGGAGCTTAGCATGGTTACTTCATTAATTTAAAAACCATACTGACCACATCTCATTCAAAGAAAATCCTCATTATAAATCTTTCTTCGTGAAACAGTAAAAAACCCAGAGCAGGCTTCCTAGTCTCACAGGTGAGGTCAGGAGAATGAAAAGTTCTTGTGGATTCACCAGAGTGTTTTGAAATAGTAAATACAAAGTTCCATATATGTCTGTATATGTTAAATTCTGTCTCTCTTTTCTTTAGAATTGTTGAAGTGTCTCTTATGTGTACTATATCTCCAGGAAAGGTGAGAAAAAGACAAGTAGGCATAAAGCTGAGACCATAGTGGGTGGAAAAGGTTCAGGAAACTGTACGATAAAGTTCAGCAATTTTAAGTGTTGCTGCTGCAAGGTCAATGGCTAGCAACTTCAAGCTTAATAATAGGAGGCCCAAGACAACACCAGAGCTGCTAAGGAGTCCTTCCATTTGGTACTAAATGTGCCCAGGAACAATCTCAGACACCCCATCATTCACAAAATCACTTTCAATGTACTTTTTGAGCAACTCTTTGGTATAACTAAAATATATAATAGAGATGTTTAACCCCATAGAATGTTCTCAGACCAACCATCCATCCCATTTACCTTTCCATGAAATCAAAAAGTATAACCACTTAGAGTACAACAGTTTTCCCTGTAATCTGACATCTTTAGACACCAACTACAGTATGACTTATCGTTTGGGGAGCTCTTTTTTTAGTTGTTACTTTTTGGGTTTCACCAAAAAACCAATGAGTCGTGTAGGATCTTAGTTCCCTGACCAGGGATCAAACCCATGTCCCTGCTGCACAGGAAGTGCGGAGTCCTAACCTCTGGACTGCCAGGGAAGTTCCTGGGGAGCTCTTGACTCACAAAGCTCAGGAGAGGCAAGTACAGAGGATGCTGTTATTCAGCACCATGCCTCCCCAGTGCAAAAAAAAAAAAAAAAGAGGACAGCACTTGAAGGATAATACAAGGCACCTTATAGGAGTAAAGATGCAGAAATGAATCACAGAGTATCTGAAGCAACTCTTATCAATATCAGGTGGTAATCAAGGTTATCTAAACATGACGAAAATCAAGATACATTTTTAATGAATGTGTGTATTAATGAAATATTTGAATATTTATAACTATTCAAAAGGTCAACTATTTTATATAACATTATAATAAAGACCCCTAGATATTAACAGTGTATAATAACTGCTCTGTGAGTCTGATGGTCAGAAATTTCTAATGGGATAGAATGAGAATTAAAGGAATGTATGGGAGATGGTGGCTTCAGTTCACTTGTAAAAACAGAAGTGGACAAATGGTTTACCTGTTTCTAGGTGAAACAGGAGAGGGTGACGGTGAGTGACCTCCAAATAGAATGAGAACCAAAAGCAAAATCAAACAACCACAGAACATTACATTCTGACACAAGTACTTGGGTTAATCAGCATCTTATATAGATCCTCCTAGGTAATATAAATAGGGAAAAAAAGAGAAATGTTATAGTAGAGGAAAATTATTGTGTCCAATATCGGGTACTCTGTAGTGAGAAAAAAAAACATTTGGACTTTCTGCCCAGGTAGCATCATAGATTTGTTGTCCAGCAAATAAGGACATAAAAACTTGGGGGAAAAGGTAATAAAGATACTCATCTGTTAATGCTGTCTGCAGACTGTCTACATAAACTAACTTCTTAAATTAATAAATGAATTTAAAGGCTTTGTACCTTAAAAATATTCCTGGTATTTACTGCATTAAAAATCATAGTGTTTTTAAAATAATGGGGAAGTTTGAAAGCAGCTAATTTAACTTTCATATTTCATGGATGTTAAAGACAAAGCAAACCAAGACCCAAGGCGACAGAGCTAGTCAGTGGTGAAGTTAGCTGACCATCACCTCTATCCCTACGTAGTATGTTTTATACATATCTAGTCACAGCTATGGTTTTTCCAGTAGTCATGTATGGATGTGGGAGTTGGATCATAGAGAAAGCTGAGAGCTGAAGAATTGACGCTTTTAAACTGTGGCGTTGGAGAAGACTCTTGAGAGTCCTAGGACTGCAAGGAGATCAAAACACTCAATCCTAAAAGAAATCAGTTCTGAATATTCATTGGAAGGACTGATGCTGAAGCTGAAGCTTTGGCCACCTGATGGAAAGAACTGACTCATTAGAAAAGACACTGATGCTGGCAAAGATTGAAGGCGGGAAGAGAAGGGGATGACAGAGGATGAGATGGTTGAATGGCATCACTGACTCAATGCACCTGAGTTTGAGCAAGCTCTGGGAGTCGGTGATGGATAGGGAAGCCTGATGTGCTGCAGTGCATGGGGTTGCAGAGAGTTGGACATGACTGAGCGACTGAACTGAACTGATCCCAAATTAACTAGGTTTTGTGATGTACTGCCACAATTTAATTTCTTCAATGGCACCATGCTAACAAGAAAGTGCAAATTCTTGATTCTGAGTTCAAGATCCTCTACGATCTGGTCCCAAAGTCACTTTGCACCAAGTCCAAGTCCAGTGGAGCTACTCACTAGCTCCCTGACGATATCTCATTTTTGGAATAGCCTTCTCCTTTTCTTGACTTCCTAGTAGCTTGATGATAAAGAATCTACCTACAATGCAGGAGACCTGGGTTCGATCCCTGGGTTGGGAAGATCCCCTGAAGAAGGAAATAGCAACCCACTCCTGTACTGTTGCCTTGAAAATCCCATGGATGGAGGAGCCTGGTAGGCTACAGTCCATGGGGTCACAAAGAGTCAAACATGACTGAGTGACTTCACTTTCTTTCTCCTTTTCTTGAGGTCCATATCATTCAACCTTTGAAGCATGTCTCCCCTGAAATCTTTCCTGACCTTCCTAGCTAAGCCTGCTGCTGTCTCAAACAGCATTTGGTCTTTACCTCTCAGAGAATTTACCATTTTCTACTTTGTATTATATTACATACATGTTTTGTGCTTCCTTATTACTATTCTGTTAAGGTAATATCTATTTAATCTCAACCCATCAGTCAGGGTGATCTTTTATATATATATATATATATAATCTCATACCTTATCATTCCCTGTTTAAACCCAAAGCATTTACAAAAGATTCACAGCCCACGTGATCTTCTGAGTTTCCTACCTGGCTCTACCCCATCCTCTGTCTCTCTCACTACTCTGCAGCCTCACTGGCCTCCTCGCCCATTTTTCTGACTCTAGACTTTCCTGCATGTTTCTCCCTCCTGCTCTGAACGCCCTTCCCCAGACATCGGTGTGGCTGGTCTAAGCTCACCTCTCAGGTGTCACATCCTCACAGAGGCATTCCCCGACCGCCCCATCCTGAGATGACTCTTTTGGTTTTTCTATGGCATCATTTGGTCAATGTCTTCATTGTCTCATGCCTCCATGGAGTATTACTTCTATGATATCTAACTGTAGAACTGCAATACCAGTTCCATTACGGCAGGAATTAACCCTGTCTGATTCAATGACAACTTCCCATAACCAGTGCAGAGCAGGCACTCAGAGAGTGTGTGCTGAATCAGTGAATTAATGAATTTTTCTCATCATCTCTCACCACTCTTGGTGCTGTGTTTCATATATATCAGTGCCCAAAATATTTGTAAAAGGATAGAAGGGAGGAAGACAAAGGAAGAAGTGAGTCAATCGCTCTAGTTTACTAACCTTCTATTACAGTCAATTTTCTATTATGTGTAGTCTCTTTTATAACAAAATGCTTAATCACTGAAAATATTTATCAAATTGTATTTAATTTTTTTTTATTTAAAGAATACAAAATTAAAAAAAATATTGAACTCCAAAAGCAGAAGGAAAGGAAGGAAGGGTGAATTGGGTGAGGCAGTGTTTTCCCTTAGGGAGCATAAACTCTTATCTTTACTGCAAAAGAATTGTGGATAATTTGTAAGTGGTAAGCAAAGGTTTCGTGGAATTATGTTAGTCCCTTTCATGTGACAAGAAAACCATCAATCATTTCAACAGCGTAGTGTTCTTACTCACACTTAACTCAATGAAGTTTGGTTTTTCTTTCTATTAAAGTCAAAATTTTTTACACATGCCTACTATGAGACTTGGCATGTTCTTCCCACACAGTGAATCCATACAAATCCTGAAAGCTTGGTTTACTACTAAAATAACCAAAGGCGATTTCATAGCTCAGAAAAGACACAATACGGATTTGGAAATTTCTATTTCATACCATTTTAAGTCGTAATACATATCTGGTAAAAATAATCCTGAAACTATAGCTTTGGAGATCATGGAAGCACAAACAGAGAATGGATTAAATTATTCTATAAGGATACATTCTCCCTCTATGTTTTAGAACACATTATAAAATGCACTAACTTTGGTTAAGCCTGCACTCTTTCAAAATAAAATTGCAGCTCCAAAATATGTTTTGGAGTCTTTTTTAACTTAAAGGTGGAATTCTTTCCACTATACAAAACAGATGTGTGTGTCTGAAACTGGGAACTATTAATAATTGAATCATCATTATCCACATGTGTGGATTATCCACAGATCTGTTTGTCATCACAGGGAATAGATTGGTCATTATTATTTTTATGCCCTTCCTTTTCCATTTTATCCCAAAAACTCTCACCTCCTCAGCATCCTTACAAATCTCTACCTCTACTCCCCTCAAGACCCAGGTTTACTCAATTCTCTGTCATGAGCTCTATGGGAACAGAATCTAAAAAAGAGTGGATATATGTATATGTATGACTAATTCACCTTGTTGTACACCTAAAGCTAACACAACATTGTAAATCAACTACACTCCAATAAAAAATTATTTTAAAAATGACCTAGCTGAAAAGTCATCACTGCCATATACAATTTCCTATTTCAATCTATTATATTCTAGAATTCCTGTTCTATTTTGTCCAACAAATTTAAAGGTGCTGCCTGCTACAATAAATTACACCACTGCACTTAATAAATATTATGGAACCTACTTTATGTATCTACTATTACCTGAGAACAAATATTTGAATAATTCCCTGAATTTTATTTAGGTCTCAGATAAAAAAAAGTACCTTGAGCCTTTACTATGTGAGTATGTTACCTATATTAACAACTTGAGGCCAGAGGAAATCGTATTTCACATTTTGTAAAAACACATGTCCAGCCAGCTTAAATATGATTTCCTCCAGCGGAGGACTCTATGAAGCCCACCTTCTGCGTTCCCATGGATCTTGTATTGAACAGTGTCATAACTTGTGTCACTTTCTGAAAAGTCCCCGTTCACCTGACCATATTTAAGAACAGGTGTGAAGACCTTGAGAGCAGGAATTCTGTCTTCTTCAGCAATATACCCAGTGGCTCACACAGCACCTCCCACCAGTGGTTACTCAATAAATCTTTAATATGCTAAAATACTGTTAGTTAAGTTTATTTCCAGAAAATAACACATCAAACTGTATCTCACTGTTTGGCTTCTTATGTTCACTGTTTACCTCTAGAGCCAATGATCAAATATTGAAAACTTTGGTAAGATTCTAGTGCAATCATTATTTGTAGTTAATTTGGTTAAATTCACCGACTGCTTGGTTAGGACTGAAATTGGGTATGACTGCATATGCTATTGGACAGATTTTCTGGATTTATGCATGTTGATTTTTGGTTGTTTCAAGGAATTGAAGAAAAACAATTTCTGAAGTTGACTGAAATGTTCATTTCCAAAGAGGTGCTAGTAAGGCATAAGGACCTCTATCACTCCCATTTTAAAAATTAACCAGTGAATACTGTTGAGGATACAAATGAAGCATGAAGAAATGCCTCGTACAAGTTCAATATTAGTAGCTTTGGTGATATATCTGTAATTAAGGAAAAACAGTATTAAAAAGTAAAGACATCACTTTGCTGACAAGGCTTTGTAGAGTCAAAGCTACAGTTTTTCCAGTAGTCATGTACATATGTAAGATTTGGACCATAAAGAAGGCTGAGCGCTGAAGAATTGATGCTTTCAAACTGTGATGCTCAAGAAGACCCTTGAGAGTCCCTTGGACTGCAAGGAGATCAAACCAGTCAATCCCAGAGGAAATCAACCCTGGATATTCATTGGAAGGACTGATGTTGAAGCTGAAGCTCCAGTACTTTGGCCACCTAGTGCGAAGAGCCGACATATTGGAAAAGTTCTCAATGCTGGGAAAGATTGCAGGCAGGAGGAGAAATGGGCAACAGGATGAGATGGTTGGATGGCATCATCGACTCAATGGACATGAGTATGAGCAAACTCTGGAAGACAGCAAAGGACAGGGAAGCCTGGAATGCTGCAGTTCACAGGGTCTCAAAGAGTCAGACACAACTTAGATTCTGAACAACCACAATGGTATTTATACTTATGTTGCTCCTAAAAAGTAAGTGTGAACAGTGCTGTGAAAGCTATTTGCATATCCATTACCAGAAAATACTGATCACCACACTATATCAACAGTTTTTTGAGCTTGAAAGGAAAATAGTTACACTTTTATTTATAGCACATATAAAATAAAATATGTTCTTACAAGTATATGAATTACTAGTATACAGCACTAAGAAAAAACAGAGTATTTAAAATAAAGGTATTACTTATCTAAGTTAAAATGAAACATAACTTCTAATTTATGTCTAAAAATGGGCTATCTATGGCAGTTAGATAACTTTATCACTAAGCTAAGCTAAGTCACTTCAGTCGTGTCCGACTCTGTGCGATCTCAGAGACGGCAGCCCACCAGGCTCCGCCATCCCTGGGATTCTCCAGGCAAGAACACTGGAGTGGGTTGCCATTTCCTTCTCCAATGCATAAAGGTGAAAAGTGAAAGTGAAGTCGCTCAGTGGTGTCCGACCCTCAGCGACCCCCTTGGACTTCAGCCTTCCAGGCTCCTCCATCCAAGGCATTTTCCAGGCAAGAGTACTGGAGTGGGGTGCCATTGCCTTCTCCAAACTTTATCACTACATATTATTAAATGACAATAATTGGACCAGTATCAACTGTACTGAGGAAAAAGTCAATTGTCTTGTAATTTCTTAAAATAAGTATTTCAAAGATAATACAAACTCTAGTAGCTTTTAAGATCATGAACACTAGATAGCACAATTACATATAACTCTAATAAGAAATTTGCAAATTTTTAAATACATTTTTAAATGACTAAATGACTAACATACCCCAAAATAATACATGATAATTTTATCATTATTATTTCCTTTTAAAAATTGGTATTTTCTAAATCTTCATGATCTAAAAAATTTTTAACATTCTCATATGTAGGTACACAATCAGTTAAATTAAATTCTATTCAAACATTAACTTATACCAACGAATTTCTAAAACTTTTATTCTCTATGGGTGAAAAATAATCATGTAAAAACATAAGGTGAAATATTATATTATCAGTCGTGTGAAAGGAAAAGCAAGCAAACAAAGCCTTTAAGTGTAAGGCATAAGGAAACACGTAGAGCAGAAGCCCTTCCTTAAACCACACTGCCTGGGTTCCAGTTCCAGCTCCACAACAGACTGGCGGTATGGCTTTACACCAGTTACTTAATCTCTTTGTACCTTAGTTTCCTGTAAAATAGGTGATGAAAATAATACCTTTACAGAGTTGATATAAAGGTTAAACATATTCATCTTTGGAGAGTACTTAGAACTGGCACATAATATATTTCCCATTATCACCCTTATTTTCTACTATATCTCAGACATTGCACTAAATGCTAGAAATAAATTGCAAGCAATTGCTACTCTCTCTAAGTTCTTACCAGGCATACTAATGGGTACATGGCAGTCTTTCTTATGGTGCTGCACTGTTCTAGGTAGATGGGATGTGACTGAGAAGGGCATATGACACACTGCTCCCTTGGTTACTAGTAATTCAATCTTTAATTCTAGAAACAATGGTCCTACCACCTCTGTGAGTAATAGGGGGTCCAAACAGCCTTAATATCAAAGAAGCTGAGTTGCTCGATCTCTCAGACTTCTTACATTATATATTTGGCTATAAACTGGCCTCAAGTGGCTGGTTTGCAATTGCTTTCAGTATGGAATAAAGTGCTGGTATTTAATAAGAGCTCTGAAAAATCACACTGTTTTACACAAGTACACACTGCAGTCTACTTCTACTATTTATTCCTACCATGTACTGTTTCTACTGCCAAGACATATCTCTAATGCTTCATGGAAACCACCACAATATGTTACTCCACTTAAAAATGTCGCTGCTCCATAATGCAAGTAAACAATTTCATAGTTTGGGGAATTCATATATAAAACATTCATTTATGAGTCTTGCTTTGAAGCCTGAATATGAAATTATGGTGAGGTATACATATTCCCAGGTGGCTCAGTGGTAAAGAATCCACCTGCAATGTGGGAGATGTGGGTTAGATCTCTGGGTTGGGAAGATTCCCTGGAGAAGGAAATGGCAACCCACTCCAGTATTCTTGCCTGGGAAATCCCTTGGACAAAGGAGCCTAGTGGGCTACAGTCAGTCCATGGAGTCACAAACAAGTGGGACATGACTTAACAATTAAAAACAACAAAAGCAACAATACTCAATCATAAAGGAAAATTATCTGAAGGACAAATAAGTACCTTTTCTTCTGCATGTATTCTTAATTATGAATTTGGATATTATTAGCTTCAATGAACACTTTAAGTATATGACAACGTGAAAGTGTTAGTCACTTAGTCATGTCCAACTCTTTGTGACCCCATGGACTGTAGCCAGCCAGGCTCCTCTGTCTACGGAACTCTTCGGGCAAGAATACTGGAGTGGGTTGCCATGCCCTTCTTTGGGGATGTTCCTGACCCAGGAATCAAACCTGAGTTTCTTGCATTGCAGGCAGATTCTTTACCATCTGAGCCACCAGGAAGCTAAGTATATGATATGTAGGAAGCTAAAACAAATGTAAAATCTTGACTTTAGAGGTGACTTTTGAATCCCAATATAATTCATCTGTTGAAAGTCTGCACTATCTGCTTCCTCGGATCCTTTTTATTTCAATATAATGACCTCTTTTAAGTACATTGTAATATGTTACAAAGAAGGTATCCTATGGGAGGAGAGCCATAAAAATAGATCATATTCCTGTGTAATAACTGCTTGTGGTTTCTGAAAGGAACTGACATGAACATGCACTTCTCAAATAATGCAAATCTCTCTGAGGCAATGCTATCTTGCCACGTACCAGATAATGGCCTATATGTAGGTATTTTCACAGGTTAGCAATGAAAATCATACTAAAATTGCAAAAGGTTAAGAAAGAAAGAAGCTTTACTTTCTCTTTTGTAATCTAAAATGCAGTGAAGAGTCTATTCTGCCATGCCAACATTTAATCATACTAATATATTCAACAGTCATAGCTGCAGGATTAGATTTAAGGGTAATATTTGTTAAAATTATAGTTAGTGATGCAACTTTCACATTATATTCTGTTCATGCCACTGGAAGGAAAATAAAATCAATCTGTATTATTAGGGTCATAGGAATATAGAATAAATCTACAATATGGATTTAAGCCTATTATTAATTACTTTATCATTATTTTGAAAGAAAAGAAACTATAAACTCAAAAGCATCAGTGTAACAAAAAATGTGCCTTTATCTTAAAACAAAAATTGTCCTCCCAATGTATTTTTCAATGAATGTTCAAGAAAATTTGCTTCTTTGGTATCCTGTATTTTGCTTCTCATCAAAATAACCAGGGAGGAAAGACAATGAACCACAAAAGCAAATATGACCTCTTAAATTTTGCTATAAAATTATAAAAAATGACTGAATGATTGTTAGAAGTAAATTATACTTACATTTAAAAACAGAATGAACTGTCATTTTAAAATATTCAACATAAGTACAAAGATGAGGATTTACAAAGTATAATGAACCATTAGCTCAATCGTTAATGAATCTTTAGCTCAATCAATCTTTAATAAGAAAAGGAAAGTTTCTAACTATTTGTGCCTTTCAAAATCAACAAAATGGCTCAGCATACATCTCTAAATTACTCTACACTCAGTTCTCCCCTCTCTGAAATAATTACATAAAAAAAAGATGTCAGCTGAGATTTGACATATTAAAACCATAGTTTAGTCACTGATTAAAAATTCATTTTGCATCTGGAAATCAACCACACAAACCTAGAGTTAAGATAAGATGCCTAAGAAAACTTCACAAAATATGCATGTCCCTTTTTTTTTAATTTGAAAGAAAAATTAAAATGACACAATTCATTGTTCATTATTCTATAAATGTTTTTCAAAATTACAAATTTCCAAATACAATTAGAATCCACATTTTAACTTTTCATCTGTACTAACACAGCCTTTTAAATTAAGAAATAATTTCAAAGTGAATTCATTACTATATTAGTTAAATTTTTTTAAGATCTACAAGTAAACTCCAAGACTGCATTGCAAAAATGCTTCTCTCACACTTTGACAGAAGGGAATTTGCAATTTTGAAAAATACCATTAGGAAAGTAGCCTGCTATACTTTCAGGAAATTTCAGCAAACAATTAACTGTGCCAACAGCCTCCTATAACTTCCTTGGTGAAAAGCTTCATTTTGAGAGACTGGGAGAGTGAAACTTAGGATGATGGTTAAATTACTGTAAAACTCAGGAATCCACTTAAGATTTGTGAAATTAAATTCTTATTGGGTTTTGTTTTATTTTTAGTACCAATTTCACAAACAAGTTTAGCGTGACCGAAACAAGTGAATTTTCTACACAGCTTAGAATAAAAATGTGATGGCTTGAAAAAAAATTCTGCAGTAAAAATTCTGCAGTAATACTTAGCATAATTTCTCAAAGCAATATATCGTTGACACAAAATCTTAAATTATACTGAAATATTTCCTGTTACTGTAAATCACATGCAAAGAAGAGTGCAATATAGATTCCACTAAACAAATCACTATTCCTCCTCTTTTATCTTCTGTCTTTATTTTGTAAACATGTATGTAAAACTTCAGGGGAAAAGACTTCTTTATAATTCAATCTATTTATTTATCTTTAAACAGTGGATATCAATGCCATCATAAAACAGTTCTTCATGTATTGGAAATCCTAAATCAATATATTGATATTTCCATCAGAGGCAAGTGATACCCCATTTAGAGATCAAAAACATCCACTTCTCATTTTGAAGTTATACAGAATTCTCCATAGAATGAAAAATGACAGAAAGCAATTTATCAGTAGACACATAAAGTAAGCCTATTTCTTTCAGGCACTAACTTCTGTTTATTTATACAGAATGAGGGTACTGTAAAAATAATATTTTCAACACCACAAATGAGGATTATTATCTCAATTTCTAAGGAAATGCCTCCCTCAATGCTTTTCTCAAACATTCAAATCCCAGCTTAATAAAAACAAATGGCATTCCTCATTTCTTCAAAATTGCACATTCAATATTATAAGCTTTGCTTTTTCAACAAGACACTAACGTTCTCCAAGTCAGTAATTAAGTATTCATAAGCCTGAGTTTAGGCTGCAGGGTTCTGGGGGTGATGGGCTGACTATGATAAATATATTTATAACTTTCAAACTAACGAATTTAGATACACATAATAAATGAGAAGGTAAGTTAAAATAATATAAAAGCATAGGCTGACTAACCCTTAAAAGTGGTCTTTGGCATTTCATCACGGGACTAAATAAATCATAAATGTGTGTAGTGCCACTGGAGAACTTTAACATTTATTTCACTCAGTAATTCTATCTACTTCTAAACTAGGAAGGCAGCAACAGTCAAAATTACAGAGACATTAAGCTTCTCAAGCTAAAAGAGTACATTTTCGTGTCTAACAAGAAACTAAACTGGACACTTACTGTATTAAGTTATTGAAAAATGTGGGTATGTACTGAGCTCCAAATGATTTTACACATGATACCTTTTAATTTCTAGGTCCAATTTCCAATAAAATTGCAAAACACCTTATAAGACCAATATTCCCTGGAGGAAAATATGCTGGTAAATAAAATGTGTCAAATAAAAATCTATCCAATAAAATTTAGTCAACAGCCATCGATCACAAAGATTTTTCAATCCCAAGAATAAACCTCAACACTAATAAAACAAAAGAGCATTTTAATCCATAAATTCCTCAAACTCTACATGATTAAATAACATTTTATCTAGATTCATAACTAATTTATTACCATTGACAAAAAAGGGAAGATTTTAAATTACAATCTATGAAGATACGAAGGTAAGTTCTTTTTCAGATTTGTGCACTTCTTTTCTGGTTTAAAAGCAGACATCTAGATAACTTCTGGGGGTTGATAACCTAGAACAGTGGTACAAAAGCTTAAAAAAATGCTACAATGACGTTTATTAACATCAACTTTTTTACTGCCCTCTAGTGGCCAAGAGTCACGTCACTATATGAAAGATTGCATGACGGGGGTTACAAAAAGATCCTGAAAAATAGAACTAAAATTTTATGCCGTATGTCATACTTTTTCCAGGAGATTAAATTCTTAAACAAAAGAAAACTCTATATGCGAAAGTCATATTTTGCTAAACAAAATTAGAAATATAGGAGCTGCATGAACAATACATCAACCATTAAATACAGTCAGTGTTTATGTGGCACTAAAATAGCAGTTTAAAAAACTTTGAGTTCAGTAAATTTCTTCCACATGACATTATAGACAATTTTTGGCTAATTTCTTAATTTTACTGGACTTGTTTCTTTCAGTTAGAGGCAAGTTCGCAAAAGATATTTTTAATGTTCTCTAAAATTATAAACTTTCAACAAATAAAAATATACTTAAATTCCACAAAATGAAGTAAACTAAGTTAACATTCAGATATGTTCATTAAAGACATTTTGCAACAGCAAATTTTTAGAAACAGCTCTTATGTATACTGGCATAATAAAAAATATAATATATAATAAATACTGGCATAATACAAAAGTAAGTATGTGGGTGTGTGTGCTTAGTTGCTCTGTCATGTCTGACTCTTTGCGACCTCTGTGATTGCAGCTTTCCAGGCTCCTCTGTGCATGGAATTCTCCAGGCAAGAATACTGGAGTGGGTTGCCATTCCCTTTTCCAGGGAATCTTTCCAATCCAGGGACTGAACCTGGGTTTCCAGCATTGCAGGCAGATTCTTTACCATCTAAGCCACCAGGGAAGCCCAATATAAATATGTATATATATTGTCAAAGTAAATTAATTTTTCATCCTTTTTCTTTTTACTAAACTAGATCTTTCCAAGTATTTTCCAGAGCATCTCCATAATTTTATTCATTATTTTGCTTTAATTTTCAATATTCATTTCCTTTACCAGAAATAATAATTTTAGGAGGATATAAAACACTTCATTTATGATCATTAAAAATAAGTAATGAAAAATATAGTGGATGAACTCCGATCTTTTGTATCTAAGGTATAAAATTTACTAAACAGTTTTGCTGTATTTAGGAAATGTACATAGATTACTCACATAACTTGTCTTAAAGGAAAATCATAGAATGCAACAGAGGAATTACTCAATAAAGGGAAAAAATTTTAAACCTTGATAAAAGGCAACTCAGTCGTGTCCGACCCTGCGACCCCGTGGACCATAGCCCGCCAGGCTCCTCTGTCCATGGGATTCTCCAGGCAAGAATACTGGAGTGGGTTGCCATTTCCTTCTTCAGGGAGATCACTCACATAACTCGTCTTAAAGGAAAATCATAGAATGCAACAGAGGAATTACTCAATAAAGGGAAAAAATTCTAAACCTTGATAAAAGGCAATTATAGGAGAGAGATGAGGCAGGCAGGAAAGACCCTATGCGATGCCCTTCTAACTCAGTTGCTAACTTTTAGGAACCCTGTGACCACGGGAAATAAATTACAGGCTTGGTCATTTTTATTTGCTTTCCAGGGTGTAATCAGCACCTGCAAACCATGGCCACCACACACTTCTTTCTAGGGAACTCAATACCTGTGCAAGACTGATTATGTCAAAAGGCAGAAGGAAACTACGGGTCTAAACACATAGTCAGCTAGGATGTTCTCTAAGCTCTTTCTACCCACAAGATGGCCCAGTCCTTACACAGCTAGTAATTTCAGAAGTTCAAGAGCATTTAAAGGTTTTCATCAAATGGAAGATGCTGAATGAGAAAGAACATTCGGAAAGCCCTGCCCTTAGCAATGCCACTGATAAACACAAGCAGATAAGGACAATACTAAAATTTTGTAAAGAATATTAACTATATGGCACGATCCTTGCAATAGATATAAAAAATATCTCAGAAATTTTTTTGTCTCATCTCCATGTTGCATTTATGCTCTGGTGTAGGGAACTTTCTGAAAGCTTAATACAGAATCATCCCGTTTAGACACATGGTTAGAGATGGAACAAAACTGTTTCCAAAAAACAGATTATTCTCCGGTTGCCAAGTTCTCTAAGAAGTTTGCCAGAATTAAGAAATGATAGTTTTACAGCAACTGAGTTATTTACAATTTGTGTTTGAGAAGAAACTTCAGAAATGGTTGTTAATCAAATCCAGACAGCAAAGAAAGGGTGGATGGCATCATCAACTCGATGGACATGAGTTTGAGCAAGCTCCAGGAGCTGGTGATGGACAGAGAAGCCTGGTGTGCTGCAGTCCATGGGGTCACAAAGAGTTGGACATGACTGACCGACTGAACTGAACTGAACTGAAAGAAAGACTAATGACAAAAAAAAAAAAAAGAAAGAAATTAAGAATAAGTATCTAAAAGAACAAAGACACATCAACGACAATTTTGCTCTCTTTACATAAATTGTGGCAAAATAATATAACTTCAACCCGTAAGGTCTCTTTCTAAGACAAGTCTATATCAAATTTTAAAAGAATTTAAGAGTGAGGAAGAAAAGTGAGTGTTCAAACTATCACGGAGATGGGTTAATTGGCCTAAGAGGCCTTCAGTGGGCCTCAGAATCAGAAACTAAAAAAATTATATAAATTTATATATAAATTTTGCTTATATATTTCCCCCTACATCTTACACTAATTAAATGCATGAACTCATAGATGCGATATTTGAAGAAACGTGGCTTGAAAGAGTGTCTATCTGGAAGCTTAAACTTGAAGAAGCGGACGTCAGTAACCTTTCTGAAGACTCAAGCAAGCGGCAGAACCAGCGTCATTAGTGCCCTCCTGGGAGAGGATGGCAGAGCTGGTATTCTGTAGCTTCTCCTTTCAACAGGACATTCTTATAACATTTAAAACATCTGATCTTCAAGTCTACGCACTCCATCCTGGGAAGTGTCAGGCCTGAAAGTTCACTTCTGCGGTTGTGATAGAGGAATTACTTAAAGCATGAGTAACTTTGGAGTTTTAAATAAGAACAGTGAACACTTAAGAAATTAATTCGAAATATACGCATACCTACACATATGTGCCATGGGTGTAGTTTAAAAATCTTGAAGGAATACAACGAGCTGCTAAAATTTTATGCCCTGATCAACGTACCATTCTTCACCTGAAAAATCAACATTTTCTAACTTAAAAAGATTTATTCTGAAAAACATACACACTTTCAGCATCAAAGAAATCAGCAAGCCACTCTTAAAGACTTTATTTCTTCACCCTCTTTTCCTCCTCATGAGGCCCAAATAAACTTAAAAGCATACCCAAGAACCACCACCACATCATTTATTTTGTTTTTACTCAAAGAAGATCGAAAAAAGAAATAAACCTATTTTCTAAATTGGAAAACAGGGAGAAAGTAAAGGTTTGGTAAAGACTAAAATGGCTTTAGATAAAAGTATTCATTTTAAACACCCACTGAAAATCTCTGAGGAGTTTCAGTTATTAGATGACACTTCACTTATCAAGAACAGGTCACTTTGAAATGAGTCAAGTGATACCACCAGGGACTTTTTCTGGAATGGTAAATGCCATTTTTAGAAAGCAAAGAGGTTACACTTAGGGCTTCCCCACAAGATCTATTCTAAGTAACTTAAAGAAAAAAGAACTGTGCCATGAATTGCACTTACACTGGAATCTATTCAAATACAGAAGAGACAGGAACATAGAGTGCAAATGTTGAACAGGACAGTGCCTACAGATCTTGAATCCTCTTTTGGAATCCAATTATCATAGTCACTTGAGGGATGATGAATTATTATTTACCCAGTAAAGATGGAGATGGACACATCTGAGTGACTCAATAGAGACAGATATGAAAACCATCTGTGACTACAGAAAAAAAGGTAAAACGTCTGATGAATTAACTAGTGAAGATGAAATCCCAGAGTGTGGGCTTGCTACCACCTGTCATTTATACAAGTTGAATTTATGAACAGAATAAATAAGTATGGAGAAGAGAGGTAAGGGTTTCTAACAATTTAAGGCACTAAAGTATCAATTTTTTAAGAACCGCAAAATAGTTTCTAAATTTCCTCTTAAAGCATTTCTGTCTAATGTTAAACATATTCTCCATCATAAATGCCATTTGTTCTCTAACACTTCGGTTGAGTCATTTCATTGAATATTGAAACTTTCTTTTTTTTTTTTTTAGATTTAAAAGCATTTAATGACATCGCATATATTTAACAGATGGGGCAAAAGTTGAGAGAGGTACAGGTCATATGACTGAGCACCGGGCCTGAGTGACCAACCTCCCTGTCAGGCCCAGCCTCTGGAGTTCATTCCTGTCAATGCCATCTTGATTGTGCAGTAAGATGAAAATTTGTCATTATAATCGTTACAGTGACAGAGAAATGCACACTATGTATCAAAGAGCAAGGTAATGAAGCAAATTATAACACAGTGTGGTAACACACAAGCAAGTAACCATTACAGTAACATGACTTTGTCCAGTAAAAGTCTTGGTTCCACTTGTACACTTACCACTGATTTAAAGGGTTTCTTGTACATCTAGTTTTATTATACTTTGTACTAGAATTATCTCCAAAAAAAAACTGAAATTACAGATTATTTAAAACAGTATCAGTTTTCTATTCCTTCTTGTATCCCGACATTCTTAACTGCTGTCCAGGTTGATGCAGAAAAGCTGCATGTCGTGTGTTAGTAAGTGATGCCAGGTACAAGTGGCTTGGTCTGTAGAGTTAACAGTGGGGCTGCACTGTGGCTGCAGCGAGATCATCACACACAATCTGTTTAATCCAGGTTAGACACATCATGGGCGCTTCTAATAGTCAAACCACTGGGAGTAAATGGGAGAGAATGGTGTCGGGACATTGGTATGTTTCATCTGTGATGAGCACGGGACATACTGTTTAAGCACCACAGCCTTGCATACCAACAGCACTAGAGGCGGGTTATTTCCAACACAGCCTCACAAAATTGAGGAACAGTTTAAATACTGAGATCTAATCTATATAATTTCATTAAAAAAAAAATCTGGTCTTCCCTCTGCACCTCAAACTTTTGTTAACTTTCCTAGTAAAGTGAAAGTCATGCAGTCCTGTCTGACTCTGTGACCCCATGGACTATACAGCCCATGGATTTCTCCAGGCCAGAATACTGGAGTGGGTAGCCTTTCCCGTCTCCAGATCATCTTCCCAACTCAGGGATTGAACTCAGGTCTCCCACACTGCAGGCAGATTCTTTATCAGCTGAGGCACCAGGGAAGCCCAGAACAAAACTGAGCTAGTTTTTAAAAAGCAATATCCATAAATAGTAGATAAATATATTCTCAGTCCCGTGAGCCAGGATTTTGTAGTTACACAATTTGAAAATCACTGATACAATTTTCAAAAGAATATAATCTGTAAGTTAACTCTGGAATAAAATGGTAACTTAAGCATAGGTATCTGCCTCTCCCTCTCCTAACAAGAACTGAAGTGACCAAAGGATGTCAAACCAGGAGATAACACGGTGCGTTATAAGGAACCCATCACATTATAAAAGGAGCCCATCCCTTTCTAAAGGCACTGTAGGAATTCCAGCTGGCTCCAGGTAACTGTGACCGGAAAAGGGAGAAACTTACAAGGAAATTTCACTGGCCATCTTGAGATTTCTACCAAATCAGAGGACTTATTTATGGAAATCGTCATGAAACATGGCTTACATCAACTTTTGTGAAGAGCTGAGGTGTGTAGATGGGGGTAGTAGGTTTAGGAGAAACGAGACAACGTGACTTGCAACCCACTATGCACAGGGTGATCAACAGTATCAGGAAGCAGATCCAGTGGAAAGATTAAATGTAAAGCTACAGGTACAGATAAACTGGGAAAGTTCGGCTGCAAAGCAAGTAGGGGACACAATATTAATATGAGAAAAGGTAGTATTTATGACACAAAAAGGTTACCCTCATGGCTCAGTTAGTTAAGAATCCATCTGCAATGCAGGAGACATGGGTCCAATCCCTGGATTGGGAAGGTCTCCTGGAGAAGGAAATGGTGACCCCCTCCAGTATTCTTGACTGGGAAATCCCATGAACAGAGGAACCTGGTGGGCCACAGTAGCAAGAATCAGACATGACTTAGCAACTAAACTACCTCCATGAAATAAAAGTGCATCAATGTGGATGAAAATTGGTCTATTAAGACTGCAGTCTACAATGAAGATACAGGAGGCAGGAACTCTTATCATATTTAAAAAATGGTAAGAAGCTTATTTAAAAAAGAATAGAAATAATAGAAGTCTTTAAAATTTAACAGGTCCTTAAAATACATGAAAAAGCCAAGAGGCTTAGAAAGGATAGCGGAGATTTCAACCAGTGATCCTCTATCAGGGACAAACCTAACTTGCCTGAGAACATCTGGAAACGGGGTACAGGGAGAGAAGGTGTTTGAGTTTTCACAGAATCTGTTGACTAAGGACAAGAGTCAGGAATACTAGGTATTCTAAAACACAGGTCCCTGCCCCAGATTAATTGTACTCAGTCATCTATAAAAAATTAATAACTTTGAATTTGGTTTAATATATACAGAGCAAATGCTGATACTGACAAAATATTCTTTCAAAGAAATACTCATGATCATAAAAATGTGTCATGTGCTCAACAAGTGGTCTCCAAGTTGTGGTATGTATCATTCTGGGAAAAAGAAAAAAATATTTCTAAAGGGTAGGCGTGCCTGAATATTTGCAAAGGAATCAATTTTATGCCTTGATAATGACTTGCCTGAGGAAGTACCTGCAGAGAAGATTTTCCTTTCTGACTTCCGATCTAAAAAAGAAAGAGAACTATCCGTGGGGCACTGTCCCAACACAAACAATGTAGGGCGGCAAACCAAAGAACAGTGAACAAATTCTTCCTCAATAAGACACGACGAGCACTACCCCACTGCATTTCATTAAGATATGTGTTTCCAATGGAATTTTATTTTTTATGGTCAATAATTTTTTAATTAGAATGTACATATTTAGTTTTGGATCAAGTGTGTACTGATTTTATAACTTTATTAAAAACTCAAAGCAGACATTTTGTTAATAGCTCTAAGAGTCTTGCAGCCATAGAAAATGTTTTAAATTAAATTTTTTATTTATATATGACTGAATAAAAGGACTTTCAAGAAGAAAGGTAAATGGCATGAAAAACGAAATACTCTTGGGAAAGCGAAATGAAAATACAAGTCTCAGGGAACAGGAAATAATGCAAAATATTCAATCGTGAGGACGTTTTAAATTTGTAAATAAATGATTTTAAGTATAAAATTGTCTATTCTGAAGGAAAGATCTTTGGGGAGCATATTAGATATGTTAAGGTCAGAAGAGCAATGGCCCCTCAAATGGCTCACAATTAAACAATCTGGCAGTCAGAATCTCTTTACAAAGGAGAGGAATACGTGGATAATCAACATGTCCTGGGGGATCCCTTGGATCAAGGCATCCAATTCTAATTTCCACTACAGGAGCCCCAGAGAAGGAAATGACAAACTACTCCAGTATTCCTGCCTGAAGAATTTCATGGACAGAGGCGTCTGGCAGGCTAAGGTCCATGGGATCACAAAAGAGTCGTACACAACTGAATGACTAACACAAGCATAAAATTACTCAGGCATTTATCATTTATTGTTATTAACAGATGTTTAAATAACTGTGATTCAACAATTTTACTCAAAATGTCAATATTTGTTATACATGGGAAATGAATCCTCTGCAACTGTTTTTACTTGTGATGAAAAAGTTCAGATTTCAACTAAAAAATGTGTGAGGGAATACCATTTATCAAAATTCTTTTAATGAGAATGTAAGCAAAGAGTTTAAAGACCAGTAAAAAAGGCAAAGAAAATCCCAATAAATCCTTGAAAAGCTAATATTCTTCAGGTTAAAAAATTATATGATATCAATGGATTAAACCTAGAAAAATAAATTCTGCAGTCAAAAACTGTACACAAAATATTGGTTAAGAAAAGAATACCCACATATGGAATGGGGACAAAGCTGTAATCAGCAGCATATTAATAGTCATGATTATGTCCAAGAATGACAAGCAAAGGGGCATTAATTAGAATAGAAACTGCTAATCAGAAGAGAGAGAAAAGAAAAAAAAAATGAGGTACTGTTTGAAAAGACACACAAAACAGAGTCTTATTGCTAGTTTAATCAAGGAAAAAAAAAGACAACACAAATAGAGAAACTTGAGGATAAGAAAAAGGCAGTTATAGCTACTTTTAGGCAGAATAATATAAAGAGTTCAAGGTGCTAGACAGAATGGAGAACTTGGTAATAGCTTCCACTCTATAAATAACTACACAGCACACATAAATAAATAAATAAAATGTATCTTGAAAGTCCTAAAATTAGAAAGTCTACTCAAGAAATCCACTCCTCACTCCCATCCTGGAGATCTTTAGTAATTAAAATGAAGCATTCTCTTAACTTTTAGAAAAAGTTTAATTGCAAATAGTGATAGTCCCCCTTGGTAACCATAAATTTGTTTTCTACATCTGTGAGTCTATTTCTAATTTGTAAATAAGTTCATTGTATAAGTGATAATTGTTCTGCTTAAATATCTATTCATATGACTATTTCAATTATGAATACATTTTTACTTCTTGTATGTGTGCTCTGTCATGTCTGACTCTGCAACCCCATGGACTATAGCCCTCCAGGCTCCTCTGTCCATGGGATTTCCCAAACAAGAATACCAATACCAGAGTTGGTAACCATTTCCTTCTCCAGGGGATTGTCCTGACCTAGGGATTGAACTCTCATCTTCTGTGTTGCAGACAGATTCTTTACCACCGAGCCACCAAGGGAGCCCTAGGTAATATTATAATATACTCACTTTCATGTATATGAGAAAGATCATCATATAGATATATTAATAGCAGCACATTTTCTCTCCTAACAGTGGAAGGCCACTTTAAAATGTTTTTAGATAATATGAATGTTCTTGCATTATCCCTATTAGTGTTAAGTTTTTATTATACTGAGGATAATTAAGCATGTTTTAGATTATCTTTATTTTCTTCCCCCTGGCTGTCCAGCTTTTGGTCATTTCACTGCTCATTAAAATTTCCACAAGAAAATCGTCAGGGAAACAAATGCAAATAAAACTCAAGGCAAGTATAATTTTATTCTTATTGACAGATATGGTAAGTTCTGCTACTGGAGGATTTCTGTACTAGAAAAACAATACCAATTTTCACTATAATTCCTTAAAATAGTGTTCCAAATCTAATTTATTTAAAACCCTGTAATTGTCTTGTTTCAATGGAAAAATGCTATACAACGTGTTGCAGTTTAGCTGGGGATCATAGGAAATGTTGCTTTTCTTTCATGACCTGCAAGCTTCACAAAGTCTCAGAACTGACCCATTTCAGTGGACAATACATGCTGTATTATGGATAACACACACCTGAGCAAACCTCTAACCTCTGGGAAACGCCAGCCTGGTGTTTGCAGAAGCTCCAAAGCATGGTAGTCCTGACCAATGTATTTTATTTTCACTTCTGGCAAAGAGTAACTGAGGATCAATTTCCTAAGTTCCTTTTCCCTCCTCTCAGCAGCCAGTAAGGTTTATTGTTCCCTTTCCTTTTCCCATTTTGAAATCATCTATACACATTATTCCATAAGCTTCCCTGGCGGCTCAGATGGTAAAGAATCTGTATGCAATGTGTTCAATCCCTGGGTTCAATCCCTGGGTTGGGGAGATACCCTGGGGGAGGGCATGACAACCCTCTCCAGTATTCTTGCCTGAAGAATTCCATGGACAGAGGAGCCTGGGGGCCTACATTCTATGGGGTCACAAAGAGTCGGACAAGACTGAGCTAGGAGCACACACATACACGTTATTCTATAGTAGTGTAGGAAGTGGTGAGATTGGAGTCTAGAAACTTAACCAAAGAGCTGTCTTCCTGGTGTTCAGAACTGAGAATGAGTGTTGCTGCTGCTGCTGCTGCTGCTGCTAAGTCGCTTCAGTCGTGTCCGATTCCCTGCGACCCCACAGACGGCAGCCCACCAGGCTCCCCCGTCCCCGGGATTCTCCAGGCAAGAGCACTGGAGTGGGTTGCCATTGCCTTCTCCAATGCATGAAAGTGAAAAGTGAAAGTGAAGTCGCTCAGTCATGTCTGACTCTTAGCGACCCCATGGACTGCAGCCTACCAGGCTCCTCCGTCCCTGGGATTCTCCAGGCAAGAACACTGGAGTGGGTTGCCATCATTCTTCTTATGCTAAACTGAATTCAACAAAATTTTGTGGATTACCTCGGGAAACTAAGCCAAGGTGAGGAAATGCTTTTTTGAGTTTCAAGCAGATTCTTAAAATACAGATTTATATAAATGCGAGGGGCCTTTATCTGTTTCCTTAAAATAATTTTTGATCACCAAATTTATAACACAGCTTTTACATATTATTCTCAGTAGTTAATAAAAAACTCACTTAAGACGGTATAGTCATATAAATGACTTCAGGGATCCAGCACAAAGCTAGTTCCAACAGCCTATGAACAACTTCCATACTTTTTAACGATGACCTTACCCAAGAGGTAAGTTAGTATCCGCGGCCACTTGAGACGCTTTCCAGCTCTATGATTTTATCATTCACTTCTGAAAGTGGCCCAGTCCCAGATAGATATTTTGTAATTAAAAAATTTTAATTTATAGGAACTCTCCCAAATGTTCTGGAATATCTGACATAACAGAAGAAAAAAACACTAAAGTCATTCCCTTATATTTATGTCATAAAGCAGCATTTTGCATATATATTACACAGACTAAAAAGATAGCTGTTTTATTTTCTCCACAGCAGATGTCATTATTTTAACAAAATATTAGTATAATGGAGAGGATACTGGGTAGGAATCCAGCCCTGGCTTCTAGCTCTCTTTCTACCAATACTTACATAGGAACACAGTCAAACTGCTTAAATTCTTGGGGTCTTGCTTTCCTCGTGATCTCTCAAGACCTTTACTCTCTAGAGTTATAAAATTCTTTTGAACTTTACCATATGAAATGTGAATTAGGTGAGCTGAAAATAAGGCAAGTAAGGCTTTAGCGTTATTTTACTACTGTAAAATTATGAAACTGGGGCATATGGTAGTTGAGCTTAATACTAAACAAAAGAGAGATATGAAATGTCAGCTTGTTTCTTTATTCTGGTTTTGACAATCCATTTATGCAGACACTCAGATGCTTATCAACAATATTCAAGAATAAAAACTACTTATTAGAAACAGTGCTCCCATTAGAAATCTGTAATGATAAACTGTTAAAAATCAGTTGATGGCTCTTTTAGCTATGTCAGAGATTACTAAAATCTTCTCATCATCATTGATATAGTGATCTTTGTTTTAAATCACTTACTGGAGACATCCATATTGATATGACTTTTTTTAACCTCAAAATAATTGGCCAATAGTTTTAAACAGAGATAAATTAGTGACTACTATTACTGGAAACAAAGAAGACAAAAATGTTAACAGGCTAATTAAAACACACGCACACACTTGATTTTTTTTTCCAATTTACCTTTCCCAGGTGGCACTAGTGGTAAAGAGCCCGCTTGCCAATGCAAGAGACAGAAGAGACACAGGTTCGATCCCTGGGTTGGAAAGATCCCCTGGGGAAGGAAATGGCAGAAGACTGAAACCCACTCCAGTATTCTTGCATGGAGAATCCCATGGACAGAGGAGCCTGGCAGGCTACACAATCCATGGGGTCGCAAAGAGTCGGACGTGACTGAAGCGACTTAGCATGCAAAGGCCCTGGGACGTAATTAAAGAACTTGAGGGTACAGAGCTTAATAAAGTATTGGAAGGCAGATCTACTAAAAATAATATGCCGAGTTGGGTTATTTATTCATAAATCAAGATAACTAAAAAAGCTGGTCATAAAAAAGGAATGTTCGTTTTATCAGGAAAATTTCCATGTACGTAGAGACAGAGAACACAGTTCTGGTCAATGATGATGTATACTTGAAAAGACACATGTTATGTGTCAGTTTTAAAAAAAAATATGATGGAGGAATTTCAGAGAATTTCAAGTCTTTGGCGTCATTATCAGGACTTTATTACCCAACCCAAGTCAGGTGGTTGGCAGCATATCAAAGAGTAGCACCCACATCTCTGACACCCAAAGCAGTAAATAGGCTGTGTCATCACACTCCACGGCCCCAGATAAAGCAGAAATCTGACTACTGTCAAATACACTGGGGACCTAAATTCTGTAGGAAAACAAGTGAACAAAGTAACTGGTGTTTTCAAAACAAGTATGAGAAACTAGGTATTTAATAAATAGATGACCATGAAACATTTGTACGCCTTATATCTGTTGCATCTGAGCTTAAAATATTTTATTTATTTTAGTTTGATTTATTTGACTGCTCCAGTTTGTAGTTGGGGCAAGCAGGATCTTTAGTTGTATGATCTAGTTCTCTGACCAGGGATCAAACTCAAGTCCCCTGCATTAGAAGAAAGGAGTCTTAACTACTGGGCCATCAGGGAAGTCCCTTAAAATACTTTAAAACTAGCAAACTTTTTTTAAAAATAAATTTAATGATCATGAATGGTATTAGGAATTTAAACCCATCTTCTCTCTCCTGGGTGATCTGAGGAATTCCAGAGCTAAGACTTGGGTCTCCCTGTTGTCCTTAGAAAGCAGCATACTTCAAGCTCATTTCAAGTGAAAATGGTATAAATTCACAGAACAGAGGAAGCAAACCGGGGGCAGAGGTGAGAAAGGAGCAACCAACCCAAATTCTCCCAGGCTGGTCATTTTTAGAATATTTTGCATGGGAAAATATTCTGTGATAAGATTCAGATAAACTTTCATATAATAAAATATACTCTTTTTGGAAGATCCAGCAGATATTTGTTCAAAATGCATATTTTTAATTGAAATCCATTCTAATTGTGAATGACATGTAAACAAGAAGGAAAATGTTTGTAATTTAAAATATATCCCCCTCCTCTAATGAGGCCCTGGACTGAAATTGTGGATAAATTACATGTGGGAGAACACATACTCAGAAGGGCGGTGGGTGAGACGCCTGCTTTCTTCATGTGGCAAAAATATCCCACCAGTTGAAGAGATGCCTGGATGATGATCCAAAAATATAAGTGGATATTCTCTTATGTCTGACTGAGAAATCTGAGTAAGAATAACTGAAAGTCACTTAGTCATGTCTGACTCTTTGTGACTCCATGGACTACAGCCCACCAGGCTCCTCTGTCCGGGGGATTTCCCAGGCAATACTACTAGAGTGGGTTACCATTTCCTTCTCCGTGTGATCTTTCTGACCCAGGGATAGAACCCGAGTCTTTTGCATTGCAGGCAGATTGTTTTACCATCTGAGCCACCAGGACAGCCCCTGAAGAGGAGACCCCCACCTATAAACCCTGTAAAATATATAACTGGTAGAAAGTCCCAGATTTAGAACCCCTTCCCATGTGAGAGATGGTCCATAAAGAAGGCTGAGCACCCAGGAATGGATGCTTTTGAACTGTGGTGTTAGAGAAGACTCTTGAGAGTCCCCTGGACTGCCAGGAGATAAAACCAGTCACCCCTGAAGGAAATCAACCCTCAATAGTCATTGGAAGGACTGATGCTGAAGCTGAAGCTCCAATACCTTGGCCACCTGACATGAAGAGCCGACTCATTGGAAAACACCCTGATTCTGGGAAAGACTGAAGGCAGAAGAAGAGGGCAGCAGAGGATGTGATGGTTGGATGGGATCACCAACTCAATGGTCATGAATCTCAGTAAACTCGGGAAGATACTGAAGGACAGGGAAGCCTTGTGTGCTGCAGTCGATGGGGTCACAAAGCGTCAGACACGACTAAGCAAATGAATAACAACAAACCATTCTCTAGCCCCTAAACCCAAAAGGGCACAAATTGTCCTCACACTCTAATCATAAGATTAAATATTTACAAGGTGGATGCTCAAGAGACAGGTTTACACTATTTCGTAGTATTCTATTCCACAAAGAAAATCTCTTCCTGCAGTGTTGACCCAGAGCAGAATGAAGAGTCAGTACTGTGTGAGCACTGAGCTTTCTCCCTTGTCTGCAGCCTACCTGCACTGCCCAGAAAAGACCGTTCCCACATCTAATTAACCAATAGCTGCTCTCAGGAAAGGATCTCATCCATCACTCCCTGGGAATTTAATACTTTATACTTCAGTGCATCATTTATTGTCTTGAAAGATGAAGACAAACCTCTAGAAATTCCTGACCCAGATATCCATTCATTCTCACAGAATGGTATTTTGCGTGTTTATTAAAAAAATAGTTGACTTTTAGAAACTATTTTCTGGTATGTATGGATATTTCAATTTGGCAACTTAAATAGAAAGTCAAGGGTAATTTTTAAAATAAATTACAAATAAGCTTTTTGAGAATCATAAAGTTCATTTATCAAATTGCTTCTTTTCTCATTAAAAAATAGCTTCTAAGTTTAAAATGTATAGGGAAATTGAGAGCCAACAGACCATATCCACGTAAAGCTTATCAACCAATGACTACAGGATCTCGTAGGACACTTAATTTACAAGTATAATGTTTGTAACTACATCCCCAGAGTGCTATACCTATAGTATGGCAGTTACAATCATTTTCTTGTTGCTGTTTCTTTCTAGTTTTTAAAATTCTGAAAATAAAAACAGAAATATAAAAACTAAATTTTGATTTCCCCTTATGCTGCTGCTGCTGCTAAGTCGCTTCAGTAGTGTCCGACTCTGTGCGACCCCATAGATGGCAGCCCATGAGGCTCCCCCGTCCCTGGGATTCTCCAGGCAAGAACACTGGAGTGGGTTGCCATTTCCTTCTCCAATGCATGAAAGAGAAAAGTGAAAGTGAAGTCGCTCAGTCGTGTCCGACTCTCCACGACCCCATGGACTGCAGCCGACCAGGCTCCTCGGTCCATGGGATTCCCCTTATGACTGACTAGCAAACATTCAAAATTCCAGGGCTCTCTCACTGGCATTTACAGTAATGTAAGACTCAGTAGAAAAGAAGTATCAATCAGTTTTGGCAGATAAGATATCGTCAAAGGAATCAGAGTGTGAAGGTATGAGCACTCCATTCTAACTTCCCCAAACCCATGAAGGAATGGGAAAGCAAAAAGCTAAGGACAGCGAAGAAAATCATTTTTTACCTCCTCCTTCTATGCTACTCTCCTTTTCCTCTGTAGTGGGTTAAATAGCATCTGCAAAATTCATGTTTACCTGCAACCTCAGAATGTGACCTTATTTGGAAATTAGGTCTTTGCAGATAAAATTAGTTAATATGAGGTCATACTGGATTAGGGTGGGCCTAAATTCAATGATTGATGCCCTTATATAAGAACCATAAATAATAAGATGAGGAAACGATATGCAGAGATATAGAGGAAAGACTGCCAGATGAAGATGACAGGGATCGGGTACCAGCCAAAGGATGCCTGGGCCGTCAGAAGCTGGGAGAGACACAGAAGCACCTGTCATTGGTGCCTACAGATGAAGTATGGCTCGCCCACATTTTGATTTAGGACTTCTAGCCTCCAAAATTATGAGACAATTTCTGTTGTTTTCAGTCACTCAGTCTGCAATAACTTTTCTTAGTAGCCCTAGGAAATTAATTCACCCTCAAATGCCTAAAAACACAGCTAATGCAGAATTATTTCTTTCTTGGGCTAGTGCTTTGTTTTGATCTCTTCTTTGGTGATTTACATTAAAATATGAACTAAGACATCAGCCCAGCAGCCTAATACCACTACTCAAAGACAGTATTATATTTTGGATCCAACCTTCAACAATGATTTAGCTTTGTCTCTATTTAGTAAAGTTTAATACAGATTGAGACCTGGATCTAACTTTGGCCTCTAATATGAGAAACAGAAAATTTAAAACAAACAAAAAATTTGTTTTAAAATGAATAATTTTAAAAGGAACAATATTTTAAAAGGTCAATATTTATTGAAGTGTTATAAGCACTAAAGTGTTACAAGAACTACTTACTGTTTTATTTTCTTTCCATCCTGCATATTTATTATTAGTGAGCTTTTTGCATCTTATATTAACAAATCACTGATGTCCAACACAGAGTTTTTACTAAATACATATGTATTTACTAAATATACATTTAGTAAACTAAGCTAAATACTCTAGCAGGGTTCTGTTACAATTAAAAAGCCAGAAGAGTAATGTCCCATTCTCTAAGATTTCAGCAAATATTTATTTGCTCCCAAAACATTTTAGTGTCTTACTTTAGTAATTTGTATAAAACCACTGCGAACGTTTATTTCACTCTGCTCAAGCTCTTTCCTTAAGAAAGACTTAATTACTATAAAATAACTTTAATGGCTTATGTAGATCATTTTACTCAACTCTCCTAAGACTTATGAATCAATATGCCCTTCCCCTGCCCCAACCCCCCAAAAAACCTCAGTGACATTATCTCAGAAAGTCTGTCTCTAAAATCTGTCAAAGGACTTTCAAAGACTAAAACCTAGTTAATTCAGAGAGTAAGCATTAAAAGAATAAACACATCTAGGCAGGTAATATTGAGCAATGAGAGGAGGAGAAGGATATTCAAAAAGCTACATCAACAAACAAAAATACAAATTATATTAATCTTATTTACATGCAAAATAACATGAAGTGGTTACAAGGTAATAAGATTATAAGATAACAACTAATAAATACCATATAGACTTATAGTTCTCTCAGAAAACCTATCTCAAAGCACACATTTCTCCTAAAATCATCTTTCAGTAGCATAAAAAGCCTCAGTGTTTTCACTCTGGAATTTTTCAACTTTAAAAATTCTAAATTAATACACTGTAGAACTACATACATATCACTGCCATATTCAGCATAAGCCTGTTCATATTTTAGTAGTTTTAATTCATTTTTGAAATGAATTGTGAAATTTTCTCCAGAAAGTTTTAAATCTGGAAAGTTACATAATTTCAGGATGTCTTTGAATCATAATGAATACTCCACATTTTGGAGAAACTCACATTTCACGAGTACAGTATTCCTACTTCTTTCCTCTCAACTGTGAGGGAAACATCTCTATATCTAAAGGTTAATGATTCACTGACAATTATATATGTTTATAAAAGTGCGGCAATTTCTTGGTCTATTTAAGAACATTTATCCCTTAACATTTTATTAATCATAGTAAGAGCCTCTATTACACTTAATGAGTAACACTTTTTTTCAGGGAAAGACATTATAGCAAAGTACTTATACAAGTAAGAGATACTTAGACTAAAGTACTCCACCAATTATACTATTCTCCTAAAATAAAGCAATACATTGACTACAGAGGCAATGACTTTTCAATATTACTGAGTAAAAGTCAGGCCGTAATAGTGGGCCTTCTCATTAGTCTTTACAAAGGTTTCATACAATAATTCTCTTTTTGTGGCATCTTATTTCAAGGTGGTCTCACAGAATCAGACAGTGAATGTTTTTCAAGTTGCAAAATGATAAACTAGTTATTTAAATTCACAAGACTATGGCTTTGAGTGGAGAGCAAGAAAATTCTTAAAAATTTCATTTCACTACTTGCTTCAACTATTAACAAAACATCCAGCAAATTTTAAGTGGCCCTTTTCCAATACGACAAAAATAATTTCAACTGTATGCTTGTAACTTCTCAATAACTTGCACTAAAAGACAGATGTGAAGGTTGGTTAGTCAGTCATCAAGATTCCAAGATCAGAAAAAGGTGTTCTGAGTACAAGTGTTCTGGGAGAGGAGGGCTGCAGGAAAATAAAACAAGGAAACAAACAAAACCCTGAACTGAAGACCTGGGTCTCTGACCTTGAGTTTACCATCCAAAATAAAAAAGCAGTAGAATAAACAATTTAAACAATTATATCTGATGAAAGTAACATATTAAGAGCTCTGTGAAGGCTGTAATGGGTATGTAAGAGATGAAATACTCTGCAACCATTTGCTGGAATAAAGAGTAGACAAGGAACAAAGAAGAAGGTATGCTGGTGGAAATGACCCGTAGGACACCTTCACATCTCACAGTCAAAGGAACACCAGTCTGGAAATCAGCTGCAATTTTCAATTCTGGGTCTGTCATGATTGATTATCTGTGTAAATGCAAACAAGTCACTTAATCTTTTTGGATCTTGGTGTTCTCGTTTATTCAAACCGACAAGTATTCACTGAGCACGGCCAAGTGCCAGGCACTGTTCTCACTCAAGGATACCAATTTCAACAGAAGCTCCTGCCTTTGTGAAGCTTATATTGAGTAAAATTCAAGAGGAAGTCAAGAATTAAAAACAGCAACAAGAAAAATTCATGGTTGGTTTCTTTCTTCCTACTACCTCCCTTTTACAATTTATCCACCAGAGGGATCTCCCAAATATACTGCACAGGTGTTCTATGCCAAATTCCCAAAAGATCCCAAATGAACATCAAAATAAACCCTTTCCTCTAAGATTCAAGGTCCTCCATATCCTGGCTTCATCCAACTGCTCTAGCCTTATCTTCCAAATGTCTCTTTCATGAACTTCATGCTCCAAGTAGGTTATTATTTTCTCAAATATCCGTCCAACTTTTACAGCTCTGCCCACCTGCCTCCTTCAGCCTGCAGTGTCTTCTCTCTGCCGTTCCTTCCATCAGGCTCAAATATTTTCTCAATACAACACTATGTTTCTGAGTAGGAGAGAAATAAGATCAAGGAGATCCCCAAGAAAGATGATTTGCTTTGTGGGGACTGAAGAGGAAAGTTAACAGTCAGGGAGGATAGTGAGAAGTACACTATCAAATACGATTGAGTGCAATCATATTTGCATGCATGCATGCTAAGTCTCTTCAGTTATGTCTGACTTTGTGCTACCCCATAGACGGCAGCCCACCAGGCTCCTCCGTCCCTGGGATTCTCCAGGCAAGAATACAGGAGTGGGTTGCCATTTCCTTCTCCAATGCATGCACCCATGCTAAGTCGCTTCAGTTGTGTCCGACTCTGGGCGACCCCATAGACGGCAGCCCACCAGGCTCCTCCATCCCTGGGATTCTCCAGGCAAGAATACAGGAGTGGGTTGCCACTTCCTTCTCCAATGCATGCACGCATGCTAAGTTGCTTCAGTCGTGTCCGACTTCATGCGACCCTATGGACAGCAGCCCACCAGGCTCCTGTCCACAGGATTCTCTAGGCAAGAATACTGGAGTGGGTTGCCATTTCCTTCTCTAGGGGATCTTCCCAACCCAGGAATTGAACCTAGGTCTCCTGCATTGCAGGCAGATTCTTTACCAACTGAGCTATGAGGGAAATGTGACAGAGGTGGCTATAAACCCCTCAAGCTCTCCTCCCATCCTTCTCCTCCGTCTCCCTTCCTCCGGCCCCTAAGCAACCACTGATGTGTATTTGATACACGTCCTTCTCAGGCACAGAACTTCAGTGTTTTCCTGTGTATTTCAGCTTGCCACCTCAAATAGTTTGGCCAGGCAATGGCACCCCACTCCAGTACTCTTGCCTGGAAAATCCCATGGATGGAGGAGCCTGGTAGGCTGCAGTCCATGGGGTCGCTAAGAGTCGGACATGACTGAGTGACTTCACTTTCACTTTTCACTTTCATGCATTGGAGGAGGAAATGGCAACCCACTCCAGTGTTCTTGCCTGGAGAACCCCAGGGACGGGGAGCCTGGTGGGCTGCCGTCTGTGGGGTCGCACACAGTCTGACACGACTGAAGCGACTTAGCAGCAGCAGCAGCAAAGTTAAAGCAGGCTGATTTTCATGGCTGACATGTATTTTGACAATGTGCATCTGACTCTCAGATACTGTCTTTAATTGGGTTATGAGTGACCAAACTGTCAAAAAATACATGTAACAGAAGAATTCTCCTAAATGGAACAGCTTAATATATACAGAATTTTACTCTTGGTGAATTTAAGAACAGAGAAATAATTTGTCTCAAATTTAACTTTACTCAGTTTTAAGGTTCTCTGTACTAGGGTCACGGTGGTTTTATCAGACCTTAAAACTAGGTATCTCTGTTTCAGAGTGTTTCCATTTCCACACTACAGAGATTAATAAAATCTTCAAGTGGTCTCTTTCCGTTGAGGCATCTCATGAAGAGTCTAAACTGGACCCCAGGCACTTACAGGTAGATATCTTGTTATTGTTAATTGAGATATTCTCAGAAATAGGGGCTGGAGATGCATTTTATAAAATACATACAAGTACATGCTTTTTATATGAAAAGATACTACCAACTTACTTTCTCCATAGATATACTGTAAAAATGTTTAATATTAATTCTATGCATGTTCTGCCTTTACTGAGGTGGAAAGATACTGTACATTTACAATTCTAATGCCTAGTCTTGAGAAACTGAGGCATACTGAAATAAATAAATATTATAAATCATCATTTAAATAAACCAGGTGTTTATATTGATATCTGAGCATGAAAGTAAATAATCTTTTTTCAGTTTATGAAAGACCTGGCACCTTGAGTCCCCATTTCTAACTGGAAGCATAAAAGTAAAGACTGAGTTTAGCATTCTGTATGAGAAGTAATATGCATGAAATTTAAATATACTTTAAAGAAATCAAACTTATTATCACATATTTATAGGCCTTAGTAGTTTAAAAAAGTCTAAGAACTGTTTAAAATAAACAGTTATACATTAGAAACAACTATAAAGTTTTAGTTTCTCTATTTCTATATTTAATTGTTCTGCCCATTAAAGGTTCAGTTCTTTATCTTGAATGTAATGCCACTCAAATCTTAAAAAATACTAGAATTTATCCACATGAAAATCATTGCCTTATACAGGCCACCTCAGGCTTTACCACCTTTTTCAGCGAGTGCAATCATATCTCAATATAACGTTGATATTCCTCCTTTGAAAAGGGCTCATGGAATATATTTATCTCTAGTAAATACTCTCTTTCTGAGATCTAATATTATGAAATAGCCAAACTTTGGTTTGTCAAGCCCGTGAAGAAAGGTAAACAGTCAAACTAGCTAAGTTGGTATTTGGTCAAAATGAGACATGCCTGTATAACAAGAACTACTTTTGTCTGTGCCTTGCAAATAAACTCAATTTCAAGAATAGCTCCAAAAAAGTTTTGGTCACGGTACTATGATGAAACTTGAGAACAGTAATTATCTATTCATAATGAGCACAACCACCTTCATTTGCAGAATCTCCATCACCACCAAAGATAGGTGTAGCAAGCACCCATGCTCCACAGCACAAGCCCCGTTTCCCTGGAAGCCGGTGAGAAAGGATCCTCCTTTCCCAGATTAGCTCTGCAGGGGACGTCTTTTCTTCCTATTCCTTAGGCAAGTCAAATTAACAAAAAAGCCAGCATGAAGCCCCAACTTCCCTCACCAGTGACACCCTCACAGAAATCCAAATATTCGCATAGAAGCAGGACAAATATATGAAAATAAGCTAACTCATGAGCACACAATGCAAATATTTATTGTATATTTTACTGTACATGATGTGTTTTATTACCATTGGTCTGATTTTCTTTTTTTTAAAGAATGTTGAATCAACTGAAGAAATTCTACAGGACTTTTGCAACAATCCACACCACTTGAAGCCCCTGATCTGGTTTATTTCCCTCTTTTCCCAACTTTTCCAAGGTCATACCACCAGATAATGGTTTCAATGCTCATTTATCTGACTTCCTAAGCAGAAGTTCTTAGCAGATCAAAACTTAAAAAACAAAGAAAGAAAAGAAAAGGAAAAAAACCCACCAGAGTACCCTTGGGCACAAATAAATCAACACAAACATAATTTATCATTTTGCCAGGTTCAATAATTACCATTTTGATGTGTTAATAGCCTTTAAGAGTAAAGGCATTAGTCATCAATTAAATAAACCATTAAATGAGGAGTAGAATTGTCAATAAAGTCATTATCTACTAATTTTCTAATCAATGATGCTAATCATTGCTGGATATTAACCAAGGTGTGAACATTACCTATATCACAGATGATCATCTATGATCATGGTTCACTAAAAAAAAAAAAAAACTAAGGAAGATTAAAAACAGTACAACACTAAACACATACTCTTTCAATAAGTACTTGCTGATAAATTACAAGATTTGCCTTGAACATATATGGAAATAGTAACATTCAATGGTGACCACATTTAGGAACCATTGTACAGTGGCAAATTCTATTCTATAACAGTAAAAGAAGCTACATATAAAGCAAAGTTAGGACCAAAGTCATAACAAAATCTAATTTGACATTTAAAGTGAAGGCAGAATTCAGTAATAAAGGATGATATAAAATTTGAGATTATTCTTCAGTAGCCGTTATTCTTCAGTAGCTGAATACCCTTATGCAAATCACTTAATCTCTTTAAACCTCAATTTTCTCATCTATAAAATAGGGAGTAAGAATATTTATTGGGGCTTTCCTGGTGGTTTAGTGATAAAGAATCTGCCTGCCAATGCAGGAGATGTGGGTTCAAATCCTGGGTCAGGAGAAGCCCCTGGAGAAGGAAATGGCATCCTACTCCAGTATTCTTGCCTGGAAAACCCCATGGACAGAGGAGCCTGGTGGGCTAAAGTCTATGGGGTCTCAAGAGTCAGACATGACTGAGGGACTGAGCGTGCAAGAATATTAATACTTCATAAGCCATCTTCTATATTTCAGGTGTTCTGAGGTGTTATAACAATTTGTCTTAATGCCAGAGTGGACTGGAAGGATTCTGGGTTCCACTTCCTTCTAAATCATCCTCAAGGGACAGCAGGAGCTCCTAGTAGGCACATGCACCACGTCTAACTGTCGTTGTCCTTCAGTTGCTATGTTGTGTCCGACTCTTTGTGACCCCAGGGACCGTAGCACACCAGGCTTCCCTGTCCTCCAGTCTCCTGAAGTTTGCTCAAGTTCATGTCCACTGAGTCGGTGATGCTATCTAACCATTTCATCCTCTGCCGCCCTCTTCTCCTTTCACCTTTAATCTTTCCCAGCATCAGGGGCTAGCAACGTACATAACTCCTCCAGGCCTCAAGTTTCCCCTCTTTGAAATGGAGCTTGTAAGAGCGTTTAACTCTCATTCTGAAGGTGAGATAAAAAGAACATCCACAGAGAAGGTTTAGCACAGAGACGAGGACAAAGTACACAAGAAATCAAATATTAGACTTGCTTTTCCACTTATAAAATATGTAGTCCAGATTAGGTAATCTTGAAGATTCTCTTCAGTTCCCAAAATTTCTAATTCTGTTCAATTTCACAGGAGGAGTTAGTAAAAAAAATTTTTTTTTAATTTTATGAGGGTTTTTTGTTGTTGTTGTTCTTAAGGTCAATTAAGATGGGGTGAAAGAGTAGAAATATGGAGTTTCTTTTTGGTCCTTCTGGCATGCCTGACCTGTTAACTTTTTGGTAACAAAAACATTAAAGTGTGTACTAGCTATTGCTCCAAATATATATTCCAAAGGATATATCTTCCTTGCTTTACCATCCAAAAGAGAGTGCCACTAGATATGTTTACCAGTTTAAAAAATCAGAATCACAAATATTTTATCAGTGAGTTTAAGTTCCACATGTATCCATGCATGAAATGTTAGCAAAATTTTTTCCTTACTCTATTTCAGTGTACTGGCTTTCTTAAAAGTCCTTAACTATGGAAATTAATATTCTGCTTCACTCAAACACCTAATACCTAATTGGAATTTAGCTACCCCAAATTCTCATCTGACCAGAAATGCAAAGAAATGGAGGCATTAGACCAAAAAGGCTTCTGAAAGGCCAAAACTCATAAAGCTAATAAAATTAGCTCTGAGAATAGTCTTGGCTCAGAACCTTTCCATTGCTATTTTATGCAAAAATTATAACAACAGAATAACTTTGGCCGTTTCTTGACAGAGTAAAAGTCAAAGTCACTCAGTTGTGTCCGACTCTTTGCGACCCCATTGACTATACAGTCCATGGGATTCTCCAGGCCAGAATACTGGAGTGGGTAGCTGTTCTCTTCTCCAGGGGATCTTCCAAATCCAGGGATCGAACCCAGGTCTCCTGCACTGCAGGCAAATTCTTTACCAGCTGAGCCACAAGAAGCAAAAGCTGACCACATGACAAGGGAAGAAAATGAAAAACCTATCTAAAAACTTATACTTGAACGACACAGGTCATTAAAAATTCTCAGCAGAGTAATATCTAGACTAGGTCTGCAATCACAGAGCTCACACAGTCCTACGTTCAGATCTCTGTTTCACCATTTTTGACCTGTGTAATGCTGAATTTATTTAACTTTTCTATGTAAGAATCTGCCCATCAGTATAAGGCAGAAATCCCTTCTAAGAGGGATTTTGTGAGAATGAAATGATATGTATAAAGCATCTTGCATAGATTAAGGACTCAAAAATGATAGCTAAAAGTAATAGCAAACACTGTCCAAGTGGGGCTTTAGACTATGGATACTTAACCCTCACCAACTTCAGACAAAACCATTACGCTTACAGAGAACAAGATAATTGATGTGCATAATGATGACCTTCCATTACCAAGAAGTGAAGTTGTATTTAAAATACTTGTTCAATAAGCATTCAACATTTATTGGATGACTACTATTTTCTCAGCTTCCAGCTGCAGGTGGGTATCGATGAGTGAGACACAGTTGTGACCTGAAAGAACACGTCCCCCTAGTGGAGGAGAGAGCGCTGTAAACAATTACAGCATAATGTTTATGTAGTAACAGAAACCTGTCCCGGGTGTGTGGAAATCTACAGGCAGCAGCCAGCTCTACCTGGGGCAAAGAGCAGAGGCTTCAGAGAAGACATGCCCAGCAAGTAGGACCTGGAAAGATCCATGAGAAGGCAGGAAGAGGTGTAAGTGGCGCTGACCAAGTGAAACTGCTGAAGCATGGATGGAAAGGTACAAGTGGAAAAGGCAGAGGGAGGGATGACGAGAAAGGCCTGATTAAACATACTAAAGAAATTTGGATCCAACCTGAAGGGCATAACAAAGATTTTTAGGCAGGGATGTGCCAGGCTTGGAAGTATGACTCAAACTGACAACTCTGATCATAGTGTGGAGGTTGGATTAAAAGAGAGAAGGCAGGGAAACCAGGTTAGAAGGCTGATGAAAAAGTCTACACATGAGAGGAAAAGAGCCTGAATTCAGGTCCTGACTGTGAGATCAGAGTAAAGAGAAGTGTGCGGTAGGGGGGGGGTTCATTTTAAACATATTTCAATTCAGCATGTTCGTTTTCAAAATTTTTAAAAATCCTTAAAGACATAATACTTTGCGATCAAGAAAATGTGACTTGCCTGATGGTACTATTTTTGGTGATTTTTAGTGTTACATAATTCATAGCGTGATGGTAGGGTGATACCTCTAACCAAGTTTGAAATGGTATTCTAGGAATTTTGCTAATGGGCCCACCTTTTTCTTTTTTATGATAAGATTTATACTTAGTTCTGATTAACTTAATAAACAGCAAAAAGTAAAGCATGAACTCCAATCGGTATGTTTGAGGGCTTTGCCTAGGAAAACAATCTTGTATGCTGCACTTAATTGCTTTAACTGGCATTTCCAGAAATGTTAGATCTTGTACTGCATTTAATAAAACTCTTCCTATTAGCGAACAATACTTGTTCAAATATTGATGCTAGAATTCCATTTTAATGGAGTTGACATAAAAGACATCACAAGGAAAATCTTCGCCATAAAGTGAACAAATCTAAACTATAAATCTTCCGGTTTGGTCTTGCCTTTTTTAAGGGAAGTAATGAGTCCAGAACAGCAGCAACAGAACTACTAAAACCTGAAGACGGATCAAGTCAACATACTTAGGCACTTGTTAAAACAAACATGATTCCCACTGCTAAAATTGAGGTTGGCAAGTCTCTCCTTTTAATAGCTGAGACACAGTTTTAAAGTAGCAGAATGGCAGCTTCTTTGCAAAGAGACTAATCATCACCATTAAAAGATCCTTAAAAGCAAATACAGAATGGTCAGTCAGCTCGATCACCTTAATTTTTAATGAAGGAATATCTCCATACCTATCAACAGATGAGATGAATGTATGAAGGAAAATCTACTATCAATAAAAAAGAAGTGAATTTTTAACATACCCCTTCCCTTGGACTGCCCATGATGAGAGGAAACAATATTTGAAAAAACAAAGAAGGAACAGGAAAAGTGGGATGTGACGATGTGTCTGTGATAAACCAAGCAGGGGCGGCCGTCATAAAAAAGCCAATGGCTTTTTCTCCCTCCATCAAGGAGGAGGGAGCCCACCTACTGATGGTGGGCCCAATAAGATGATAATGCATTTAACCGCTTTCTGACTTTGCATCTGACTTTGAGCTCACAAATCCAAATGGCCTTGTTTAACTACCCTGGCCTTTCAGCATTTCCCTGAACAAAGACAATTAAGGAGATGGTACTACCCCCTACTACTACAAGAACTGAAAGACAAACTTAAGAACACTGCCAGGTGTCGACTTCACTAACGTACAATTTTTAAGCGGGAGGTAAAATGAAATAATGGTTAAATAATTATAAAAGGTTAACAGTGATAAGTTTGTTATGTACAGAAGTTTTGCTTTATTTCACATAAAAAGCTTAAAAAGAGTTCCAGGCTCTATTTTACAGGTCTCAAGAAGCGGATTCCCTCTCTCCCCTCCGGAAAGTTTAAGATTATGGAAAAAAGGAGCTGTGCTGGAACGAACATGACAAAGTGTCATGGAAACATCCACACATTATTTTAATTTTTTAAAATTTCAGATCAAGACGTCTGAATAGAAAAAATGCAAACACTGCTCTATATCAGCTTTTGTTAGTCATTTTGGAATACTCTGTAATACATCCTGGCTTCTAAATGTACAAAATAAGACTTTTATGTGAAACTATTTAAGAGAGGGGAATAATAACATTTAACAGGGAAACTTTTTAAAATAGCATAGCATCTGGTTTCCCAAACTGAACTATTATTTAAATGTGATGAGCCCTCAAATATTTGTGTACACTTTTCAATTATTATTCTTCCCTTGGGAAATAAATTTCCCATCAGTAATATCCATGCATAAATGGTTTCTGTGATACCAAAGATGTCGCTGTTTCCATCCTTTTGTAGTAAAAAGTAAGAGTAGATAATTTAAAACTTACATATACAGGGTTGGTAACTAAACAGCTAGGTTTCTAACTAAATCAACATATAAACACTAATTTTCAAACAAGTGGTTTCTTCTAAATCTTAAGATATGTATAATTTCAAGGTTTACTAAAAATATACATAACCTAATCATTTCAACACATCAAAATGTTGATCTCTACGGGGGAAAACCAATTTTGACATGTCAAAAAACAAATACCACCTACCAAATACCTAAACTGAGATTTCATGTCAAAAGGCCTGAAACATAAATATTATAATAAATTTTCATTTTAGAGAAAACTACAACAAAAGTCATACAAATCTCATCTATTTTATATTATATATTACTACAGAAATCTGTAATGCCAAGCAAGTTGATAAAACTAAATTATCATGAGTATTTACTATAAAACACCTCTTTTAGAAAACAGAATCAAGTGTCATTTTGGCTTTAAAATATTCAGTATTTGAGGATATGGAATCATTTTATATATAATCACTTAAGATTGATAACAATGTCTACGTTTATATGCTTTGAAAGAAAGAAAGATAGTGAAGTCGCTCAGTCGTATCTGACTCTTTGCGACCCCGTGGACTGTAGCCCACCAGGCTCCTCTGCCCACGGATTCTCCAGGCAAGAATACTGGAGTGGGTTGCCATTCCCTTCTCCAGGGGATCTTCCTGATCAGGGATCGAACCCAGATCTCCCGCATTGCGGGCAGACGCTTTAACCTCTGAGCCACCAGGGAAGCCCATGGATTTGTCCAAATCAATGTGAGAGCAAAAAACTTACTGATAACCCTAATCTAAGCCTTTGGCAACCCCTTGCTCATCTCTCCCATTCCTCTAACAGCCTTTATCCATCAAATCCTTTTGGGGAAGTTCCTCAACTTGTATTTATGATTGCTATTGGAATCAGCTAAGAACCAGGTCACTGGAAGACCTAACTCATTAAACACTCCAATAGTTGTGGCTTAGCTCTAACTGTGTAGAAGCTGTGGGCTAACCCAGAAGGGTACAGCTAACATTATGCTTAGAAAAAAAATCCTACTGCCCTTGATTTACTTACTTACGTTCTCACTTTGACATATCACTCTGTCTCCTTCATGGTACCAAATGCACAATATCTAAATATTTTATTTCTCAAGTGTTTGGTGCGAAAGCACTCATATCTAGGATAAGATCAAATAACTCCACTTATACTTTAAACTACACAGGTACGTACTCATGTGTGTGCATACACATATTTGCCCAAAGAGTAAGAAATCCAGAGTAAAGCAGTAGTATACCTACTAGCGTAAAATGTAAACTTTTATAAAAAGAGGGAAAAGTTAATAAAAACTACTGTTAGACAAAAATTTAAAAGAAATATACTGCTCTACATTTAGCATTTAGGTTTAGATTGTCAAAAAGGTGGTTTGTTAAAAATCTTTATCCATAATTGTTTAAAGTTTAGAAGATAAAATAAATTATAAAGGGGCTGATGCTCCAAAGCCCAATCTCTTAATTGCTGATCAGAACTGAAAATAGATCTTTTTTCCTCCACTAACTGAATGAGTCTGGTTAAACCTTTTGAAATACACTTTAGAAAATGCAAGAATACAGCTTAGAACAGGTTCTTTAATTTGGGTCATTTTCTGTTACTTGCAATAGTGACGGGTGCTTAGCAACGCTGTTCTGGTGGCCCTTTTAAGGAAATGAATACCTGGAATACAGCATTTTAATCTATTTTATGGCATTAATTATCAAGATCACTGCATTTAGACAAGCCTCCTTTGCCACTTCCCTACATTATGAAAGAAAGGAATCCTGTGATAAATTGAATATGTTATTTCAGATGACAGAAGATCCTGTGCACATCCCTTAGCAAGTAAAAATACATAAGGACATAAAAACTAACAGTAAAGAGAAGTCACAGAAAGGGTGAGTTGAAATGTTTAGACAGGGCTCCTACACTGAAAATCAGTGTTCAGACATCTGCAAAGGTCCATATGAAGTTGAGTTCCTCTTTCTCGATCTTTGAGGAAAATTAAATTCTATTATGCCACACACTAGGCCACTGAAATGTGATGCGACACAACGGAAATGTAGCTAAGATTTTATTTGATAAAGATTTGCTGAGTCTTTTAAATACTGATTTTATAAAAAGAGGACTCTAACATGAGACATGTTCACAAAGAACATCATTTAAATCATGACCAAGTTATTCACATCCTATATATTTTAACGTGCTCAAAGGATTAACAATCGAGAAGACAAGAAAATCAGATAAAATCCAGACTTAGCAAGTATTTTTAAGAAACCAAACTGCCAGGTTACACTCTGTAAATACGCCCATTCACATCTTATTAACAATCACCAAAATAGGTTTAAGAATGTAGTAATTAAAAACACTTGGAATACGATTTTCTTCTTTTTTTTTTTCCCCCAGATCTCGATTATCATTGTTAAAAGTACAACTCTTCTAACTTTTTCCTCATAATTACACAATTCATTTCAGATTTCTTATCCTAAAGAAGGAAGGTATCAATATTATATACCACCATCCTCTTCAATCCTTACAGCTAGTAAGACAGCAAGTGAATCTCTCTTTGTCTACAATGTATCCTAATTTCAGTCTTCAGTAGTCAATTTTTAAAAGCTTTTAACACTTAGCCTCCAAAGCTGAGAAAGGAACCTGTTTAATAACCTGTGATCATATTTTGTAAGTTTCATTCTAACGGTTAATCAGCTTCCTTTCAAATGAAACATACTTCACACGTGATTTCAAATTTATCATCAAACTGTGTAAACCCACAGCATATAATGGGATAACACCAACATTTCTCAAGTTTTTTTAACCTCTTAAAACTGACAGACTCTTACTTGGGGTTTGGGGGTTTTGAACAGTGCAGTTGCCTCTTAACGCCTGGGAACCCGCAGAAAGAAGAAAATGTGTGGCACTAAAATAGTCTCCTACCAGGAGGGAGGCTCAGTAAGTTAGCTGTATTTCTCAATTGCCTTCTCTGGATAATTTCAATCCGTTTCTTAAGGGCTACTTTAACAATTAGCACACAGAGGTCTCTGGATGGCTTTCTGAAACACTGAAAAACCAGAGAACAAAAGGTTTATTTTAAAAATGAAAACCTTGGCTTGTACAACTCCAGACGTGAATCTGCTTTCAATTACTGAAAGTATTTCCACTTCAGTGGAAGGGGATCAAATCTTCAACTACACCATCTTAAGGCACTGAATTTGATTATACTAGGCTTTCACAAGACAGAATGAGTTTGTGACACAGGCACACATTTCTGTACATATCCTTTAGGAGATATCCCAGAGGGGGCAAAGATACCAGCACAGGGCAAGGCTGGAAATCCGACTTATCATTCTGAAAGCTGCCACAGATCTTTGTTTTATTCTAGTAAAACACATACATAAATGGGGCAATGAATTTTACTTCAACAGATAGTGTGCAAGCTTTTCCGCCACCGCCCCCCCCCCCCCAAGAAATCATTCCCAACTAATTCTTCCATGGGAGTAACCTGCACCGAAGCACAACGGTAAAGTTGGATTTGTTTTAAAGGCTGCCCTGCAAAAACCCTCTCGTGGCAAAATTCACACGCTATTTCGCAGAAGAAAAACTGCTCTTTTCATTACTAGCCGGATGATTTTGTGCCTTTCCACCCCTCCCATGAAACCACTGGCATGATGGATTTTAGTTCAGGAAACCAAAGAACTGACTGATTTCGGCTCAATGCAGATTTAAAAACCCAACAGACATAAATTATCCAAAACCACTCGAGCTCAAGATGCGCGCCCCCACGAATTCAACACCGCACACCGCAAAAGTCACCGAAGGCAGGAAAAATGCCAGCTTCCCCTCCCGGGTGAGCGCGGGATACTACTCATAAAACAGCCACCTAATTAAAAATCCCCGGGAACAAAAGACTCCATGCTCCCCGCGGCTATACCTGCAACCGCTCCGAGTGCTCAGGAGTCCGGGAGAAAGTTCAGCCTCCACCTCCTCTCGCCACCCCCCCAAAAGGTGGCCCCTCAGGGGTTAAAATGCCACCTCATTTCGGATGCTAATGTGGCCTCGGCCCCGATTCCCACCCTCGCGGAGAGCCTCCTCCCCTCTCGACCCCACCGCGGAGGAGATCGCGGCCGCCTCTACGGCCGCCGCCGCCGCCGCGGTCTCCGGGCGCGAACAAGCGATCGAGCCGAGCCGCGCGGGCAGCCGCGCGAGGAGCCGCCCAGGCCGCCGGGCCGCCTGGCCGCCGCTCACCCACCTTGCCGCGGCGCGCCCTCGCTGTGGCCGTGCGGAGCCGAGCCCAGCGTTGCCAAGTTGCCTCGGTCTGGAGCGTATCATGTTACAGCGCCGGGCTCGGGGCTCCGGCTGCGAGCGGCAGCCAGACATGATAGGCTGAGGCTCCTCTGTTTACACCCGGCCGCCGAGGGGGCGGCGGCGGCGCTTAACCCCTTCGCGCCGGGCCGAGCCGGGCCCGGCCGCCGCCGCCGCCGCCGCCCCGCTGGCCCCGCGCCCCGCCGCCCGCGTTCCCGGTTGCCGCCCCCTGACCCTCCCCTTCTACACACACAGACACACGCATGCACGCATGCATGCATGCATGCACGCGGCCCGGGCCATCTCCACGGCCATGCCCCACGCCGTGTGAAAACTGCATCCCAAACTGGTTCCAGGCATGCTCTTAAGACCCCGATTGGAGGTATTCCACACACACACACGCGCGCGCGCACACACACACACACGGACACGCAGACTCTCAAACATCAATATTCCCTCCTGGGCTTTTGCAGGTTGCAGTAGATTTTTTTCCAAATCGGATTTTCTCCAGAAGCGCGACTTTGCTGTGCTTACAAAAGAACCTCTTTCCCCAGCACAGGAATGAATCTCGACCCCCCTGAGTCGCCACCCGGTAAACCTCACACGGCGGTAGCGTGGACTTCATCCGGATGCGAGCGGTGGCCACGTGCCCCCCTTGTCGCGGCCAAACTAAGTCCTGGAGCTGGCGGGACGCGCTGCTCGGGGAAGGTGGGCGGCGGGGGTCCAGGTGGCGGGAGGGGTCGCCAGCGGGGCCTGGAGTCCAGCGGCGGCGGCGGGCGCGGCTTGTGTGTGCATGTGTGTGTGTGTCGCTTGGGAACTGCAGCGGGGACCGACTCGGCCCGGATCGCCCCTCGGCCTGGGCTGCTGGCGCTCGGCCACTCAGGTCGGCCCTGGGGCCCCCGGGCGGGCGGCAGGGCTGCTGCGCGAGCCTATGGTGCTCTCCAGGGCCTCGGACCGCATCCACGCCAGCCAGGGGGCCCCGGGGAGGGGAGGAGGTCCCCGGGGTTGGAAGCATGTGCTCAAGTGGCCTGAGCTAACTCTGAATGATGCACCACGGCTGGACAACCCGTATCTGGAATACCTAATGTGGCTTCCTTTACTTTTAAATGCAAAACACTTGATACTGCAAGATCTTACATTTTTTTTTAAATTGCCTTTTTCTCCCTTTAGATCCACTTTTATCATGATTTTTGCATTGCCTCTGGGACAGCGTCCCTCCTCCCTTTAATTTCTCTTTCTTCTAGAACATTCCATCCCCTTCAGCCTCTTCCTCCATTTAACCAAGAAGGGGATGACTAAATGTCCAGAGATTCACCCGTGTTTTCTTCCAGTCCCTCCAAATCCCTCAAGTATTATTATGAATAAAGAAACAACACAAGCAGTATTTACAATACCAAGATCAATCAACATAACCGTTACCTCGTTAGCTGTCATTCCACATTTTAACTCTCATCTAAAAATAGTACACCAAGAAAAGGACTACTTAAGAAAGCATCTGTGTTTTTCCTTCATTTGTGAATAAGACCCAAGAAAGATTATATTCTTTCCTCATCTCCATGATCCAACAACTGTAATTTCTTTTCCGTCTTTAGGTTTTCTTTACCTGAACTCTGGTCGCTTTTTAAAGGTAAAGCTACAGCCACGTGACTACAGCTCACCTACCTCTTACTGGATACCTTTCCTGTCCAGGTTTCATTACCATCTAACGTCGTCCATTGTCACTCATGGAAATGCCTGAGGTTTCTCAGTGTCAAGCAAGGTCTCTGCATCTCAGTGTTCTCTTTCAGTAACAATGACTCTTGTCTAATCGCAGCTCACAAACACATTGTATTATGTGATTATTGCAAGTATACTGCTTATTCTTTCCTGAGTGATCAATAGCTCCACTCTTTAACGAGGACATCATTAAGATATCAGAGAAAGTATTTTAACATTCCTTTGGCACAGTCTAAATTTCAAACTTATTTCAAGGTTTTGAAATTCTCCCTAGTAAAATTGGGTCAAAAAATAGAACAATAGGTATTTTGTGGGGCACTGAAAGACTAAGTTCTTAAGCAAATATCTTGGTAAGTCATAATATTTTGAAAAGGATACTTACACGAATGACTGTAATGTGTGTGACTCTTGGTGGCAGGGGGTGGGGATTGCCTGAAGTAATTGCAAATAAATACTATAGAACAGTTATAGATCCTGTAATATGAAGAAAACACATTCAATTGGAATCTAAGAAGAATTAAATAGGTACAACATTGCACCTTTAGAATTTCCCCACATCCATGGGCTTGTGAATGCTTCAGATATATACCCCCCGTGTTTTTGATGCCACCAATGATCAGATTTGGATTTGAACTAGAACATTAGGAGACAGGAAGATAAACACTCTAACTGAGGAATGAAAGGTTTTTAAATCTTAAATCACCGCTTGGGTCAAGATGAATCTCAAGAAGACTGATATTTGGCACGCTCATTTCCCCAGATAAATGCTATGTAAATTGGTCACTGATGGATAGCATTTATTAAAATTCCAATTTAACATGCTAATTAAGCCATGCCCATCTACAAATATCAGATACAGGTTCGGTAAATTTTTATATGGGACTACATTGGAATCTTCTACATGTATATCTAATTCTACCTTTTCTGAATACAAAACTAATTATTTTCAAATTGGACCAAGACATTATCCCCTGAGAATGATCAAGGGCTGACTTTGAACACAGCTCAGCAGCAGCAGCAGCCCATGGGGAAGGAAAGGGAGAGATGGGATTTTAAACAGTTTCTATTGCTAAAAAGTGAAGGACTGTTTCCATATATATCTTCCCAAGAAAAGATACAAGGTTTTCTGGCCACACCCATCCCTGCATTAAATCACTGCCATCTTTTCAATATTGGGCTCCACTGAAGAAGCACATACCCAGACACATAATAAGGCACACATTAAACGTGAATTTTCATTTCCTATTGTTTGCCATATTGCTGCTGTCAGGAATAATTAGCCTTATGGATATTGCCTTCTATAACTTAAGCATTTCTTGTCTGAGATCTGCAGAATTCCCCACAGTTCCATGAGCAGACGCTATCAAATATGTTGAATTATGTGGCTATTTTATGTTGTAAATAAATAACCACATGGAATCATACTTGTGCTGTTAAATGAATTTTACTTATAACTGAATTTAGTTCTTTAGGCATAAAAGCCTAATGACTGCACACCACGAAAAAGATTTTTAAAAATGCATGAACCAAATCAAATCAAAGCAAATTGTGTTTTAGGAAAAAAAAGTCCACGCGTGAGCTGTTACTTCAAATTGGCACCAACTTAGCTTTAATATTAAGAGTTCTTCTGACCTTTTGCTACACAGGCCCAAAGCCTTGAAGAAAAAGTAGAGTTTAACCAAAACTGGGATGATTATCTTCTTGCTAATGGTTAAGCACCAAATCCATATTTTCAGAGATGCTCATAAAAAATCATAATCAAACACTTTTAGCTGTGTTATATATGTGAATGTGATAAAAACTAACATTGAGCACTTTGTATGACTGTCACTATACTGAACATTTGACATATACCATTTTTATTAATTTTCTAAAGCCCCAGTGAGAAAGTAATATTATTATCCCATTTTATAAATGAGGAAACCTGAGCTCAAAGAGCCCACATGGAGTGTCAGAAACTAAACCAGCCCCAGGCCCTCAACTTAACTCATTTCACTAAACACTTAGTATCGACTCATTAGTAAAAACTGGCATTAGGAGTGTAGTTCACTTTCAAAATAAGATTCGTCAGGATAATCCACACCAAAGATTTGAAAACATGATAGTCAACTTTAAAAACTGATCATTTGTGGATTTGGGAGGGGGAAAAAAGAAGAGGCACCACATCTGATTTCTCCTATGTTTTGAAGCTGCTTTTGGCGTTAAGGGAACAAGTAACATGGGCTTCCCTGGTGGCTCAGTGGCTCTCCTGTCTGTCAATGCAGGAGACGCAGGTGCAGTCCCTGGGGTGGGAAGACACCCTGGAAAAGGAACTGGCAACCCACTTCAGTATTCTTGGAAATTCCATGGACAGAGGAGCCTGGCGGGCTGTAGTCCATGGAGTTGCAAAGAGTTGGACATGACTGAGCACCTAAACAACAACAATAGGGAAGTGTATCTGTCAATCCAAAATTTAGTTTCTTTAAACAGGCTTGGTTAAAAATTATACAATTGATTATGAAACTAAACTCAGTGTTGTATTCTGTTAGTAATGCATGTATGAAATGTGATATTTCATTTTTTGTCTCTGCTGTAAATAAATATTTTCAACAATTGTTCTGAAAAACTTGTCAGGTTACTTCCACTTTTACTGATATTTCTGTTAATACAGACTTCCCAGGTGGCGCAGTGGTAAAGAATCCGCCTGCAATGCAGGAGATTTTGGAGGCGTGGGTTTGATCCCTGGGTTGGGAAGATCCCCTGGAGGCGTAAATGGCAACCCACTCCACTATTTTTGCCTGGAAAATCCCATGGACAGAGGAGCCTGGCGGGCTACGGTCCATGGGTTCTCAAAGCCTCAGACACAACTTAGTGTCTGAGCATGCACGCATACACTTATATGTAACTGTTCCTTTTAAAATAACCAATATATCAAAGAAACTGTTTATGTCACTGAATTTACAGTGCATTGACATCAATTGGTACATAATAACTGTACAATTACTTTAGTTACATGCTGTAAATAAAATTTTAGACTTTATCTTCTGTTTTGTAAAGTGTTATTTTGTCAGGAGCACAAAAGTCCCGAACAGCTGTGTGGACTCTGTTATAAGCTGACATAAACTTTATTTTAAAATCATATTTCTGGGTCCTTTTCCCAGTAAAGTTCACTTATCATTTACACTGGAACAGAAATAAAGGTTTGAAAAAAAAGACATAATAAAGGCCAATTCATAATTTTTCACAGATGTCTACAGTAAATCTAAAAGGCTAGTATACTATGTAGGTGATCCTTTGATCCAAACTACAGAAAAATCCACCCACAATATAGCTCTTTATTTCACAACTGTTTGAAATGACCCACATCCAAATTCATTTCTAAAAGATAAGTTTTCTTCTTTATTTTTAGAAGCCTTATGTTATTTCACCAAAACCACAAGTGACTTCTGAAATCTGACCCATGATGAAGACTTATGACACTTCATCTCCAATCAGTCACATGTATGGTGTGTCCAAAGCACTGGGTCTGATTTCTGTCTTAAGGCAGATGACCTTGGGTGGAGGATGACCTTGGGCAGGAGCATGCTGGGTCCTCCACAGCTCAGGCAGGCAGAGAGGAGGGGAATAGGATGTGGGTGTGTGGAATGAGGTCTGGATGCCTTGCAGGGGGGCAATCAAGCAATACACTATCCAGAAGGCTTAGCAGGCTTCAGTCCTGTGCCAGCAGATACCCAAGTGGGAGGGACGTGGGTAAGGAAGAGAGATCATTCCTCTCTACGGGTGAGAGCAGGACCGGCCCAGGAGCACAGAGCTTTGACAAAAATCCAGAGAGCCAGCAAGAGGTCAGATGACGATGGCCCACACTCTGTCTGTGGAGTGTGTTTCTCTCTGAATAAATCCACGTCTCACGTATCACTTTGTCTCTCACTGAATTCTTTCTGCAATGAGACATCAAGAACCTGAGCTTCATTAGGTCCTGAAACCAGAAGCGACTCAATCATGCAGGGCAGCACATGGTGATCTGTGACTCAGAGATGCTGCCATGTCCAGTGGAGAGAGACTCAGAACACTGGAGATTCATGAACAATACTGAAACTCCAGCAAATGGAAGAAGCTAGCATTCTTCATTCCAGAGAAGATCACAATGTGATAATCTCAAGAAGCTCATCAACAGACCACTTGAGGCCAGATTAAAAAGTGCAGGCCCTGCACACACCCTGATCCTTGCTCTAAACTCCTCACCAAATCCCACTGGGTTGGGACACAATTTTGAGGTCATTAGCCCCACTGTGTATGACAAAGCAATAAAACTATTCTTTTCTATCACCCCATACCCCGCTCCCAAAAAAAAAAAAAGAGGTCAGATGGGGGTAGGGATGCCAGGAACTGGGAACATAGCAAGAGCTGAGGGCCCAATCAAGCCACCAAATGTCCTAAGGCAATGTTACAAGTGGGTGCATAGCAGGGTGTGGAACCCCAGTTCTACGTGAGTCAACCTCCACATGGAGGTGCACAGGAGTGGCCAAGAAAGAGGGAGTGCCACTCATCCTTGGCAGGTGGGACACAAGGTCCCAAAGCAGCAAGACGAATTCCCAGGCTCACCCGGGGGTGGCAGTGCTTGTCCATGCTGGCAACTTATTGGGGTTCAAGTTATTTGTAGGTTTTGACAATAAGAACACACTGGGGGAGGTGCATGGGTATGTGATAAATAAAGATGACTGAACTGTTTTAAATTCTTCAATCTGGACTATTTGTTTCCAGCCATCATTCCACTCACTTAACTCCAAAGCATATTTTTGTGTTAGTTCTCAAAAACTGACAACTAACTCAGATGTCAGAAAGCTAGGCCATAGATCTTTGAAATTAAATATACATAAACAATTTGTTTTCTCTGTTCAGATGCTAAAATTTAGTCATTCATTGATGGCTAGTGATGAAGTGATGTGGTCAGGTGGGTAGCTGTCTGTAAAGGCACTAGCTGCCTGCAGGTCAAATCCCTCTTGCAGTGGAGAGAAGACAGAAATCACACAAAGTCCCCGTGCTCAGTCACTCAGTCCCTTTGCGACCCCATGGACTGTAGCCTGCCAGGCTCCTCTATTCATGGAATTTCCCAGGCCAGAATACTGGAGTGGGTTGCCATTTCCTCCTCCAGGGGATCTTCACAATCCAGGGATCAAACCCACATCTTTTGCATCTCCTGCATTGGCAGGTGGGTTCTTTCCCACTGTGCCATCTGGGAAGCCCTACTGGTTAAACTTCTAGAGTCACTCTTCAAAATTCATAATATCAAAAAATTTCCAAAGAACCCATTAGGTATTAAGACCATTTTTGCAAATAGGTATTAAGGTCTTTATTGACAAACAAATCTGGATAATCATTAATTTTAAAAAGTTTTAATTAAAAATTTTTTTGTAAATTTTTTGCTTAGGAAAGTAGATTTTTTTTTCCCCCTGCTAGTTACAAGGATAATTAAATTTCACCCTCACCAGAGGGGCAGGACAGTTCTGTCTTTGGCTGTGAAGGTGGCAGGGATTCTAATTTACTATTGACAGTGCTTCTTTCACTTTGATAGATGTGAATTCAACTTCATTTATTGAATGCCTATTATGTGCCTGAAACACCTTAGATACTTTGGCTTGAAATGCCATTTTTAAACTTCACAGGGCAAGACTAGTTTAAAATTAATGTAGAAAACTGTATTTCCATTGTTTAAAATACTCTGTAGGGGAAAATACACTGTAGGCAAATTTCTACCTGGTATCTGTCTTGGTTCATTAAAAACAAACAAACAGACAAGTATGCTTAGGGTCCTGCTAGGGGCAAGGTAGGAGTTTACAGGGAATCATACAAAGGTACACCTTAGGTACCACATGAGAAGAAATGAATTCTCTAGAAATGGGGAGGTGAGGGAGAGTAAAGAGAAAAACAGGTAGAGACAGAGGCTGACAGGTGAGGAATACTCCATTGACGGTATATCTAGTCCTGTGGGCTTGCAGTTTCTGGGTGACAGCAAGCTTCAGGGGCTGTCTCTTCTAGAATTGGCACAAACGGAATTAAGTCTTTCAAAAGACGGAGAGGAATTGAAAGGCAAAGTAAGGGCATCTATTTATTTGATGCAAAGCAAGGTGACTCTAACCCCCCAAGGCCGTCCCACCGCAGTCTGAAGATCCTGACCCATTAAGGCAAGTGTCCAGGTGAAGAGTTTGACTCAAGACTGCACAGGTGTTTCGTCTACCTTCCTTGATGGCACTTTGACTCCAAAATAGGAACCACTGTGAAAATATGTAGAACTCTGTGTTATTTTTGGCCAAAGGCCTTTGCAAGATCTTCCAAAAAAGATTTGCACAATGTGATTTCCTTCACATGAATTTTAAAGATTAGGGCAGAACAAGTTAGAGTATTTTTGAATTAATTTCATAATATTACTCATTAGACCAATATATCACAGTGTCACTTTAACTACAGAGTCCAATATAGCTTTCAACCAGATGATATAGGTGTCTAGAACTAGTAGAAAGGCTCTAATATTTAGGTGCAAGTCTAGGCTGAATACCTGTGCCCTTCTTGCTTGTGTTCCAGAATCGATGTTGGGTAAATTTCCCTTCAAGAAATTTCTGGTAGGGTTTCAGAAGGATAGTTATAATGAGGACTTTTCTAACTGGAAAAAAAGTAGTTAGATTAGTTGTGATTAACAACAATTTATGATTAGTGAGCAAGGTCCTAAATTATAGCAACATATTCACTCCATAAAAAGCTTATTCCATTGCTTGCTGATTTTTTCTAGCAATTTTAATTAAAAAAAAAAATGTAGTGTCATAATCAGCAATAGGAAAATCCGTGGCTGTGATTCAGATAAGCAGGCATCTTTTTGTCCACGCCTTCGGTGATGTGAAGAGACACAACTGAAATGGATGATAAAATGGGCTCAGTGCAAAAGAAAAGAACCTGTAAAGAACAAAGCAGCTTTGATAGTTTGCAGACTGACACCAGTGAAAACACATCACAGTCCACCCTTCAGGGATTTCTCCACTTGTCTACAATTTCTCTGAGAATTGGGAAATTCAGGTTCTGGACATAGCTCTTCTGATGGGCTGTGTAATCTTGCTAAATCTTAGTTTATCTGGGCTTCAATTTTTCCCTCTAAAAAGGGGAATATCTCTCGGGCCTTCTGAATCCCTTAAATGGCCGTGCAAGAGTTTCTTCCTACTCCTTTAATGTTCTAGGATAAGAGTTTTCAGTTCATAGGTATTTCTATTCATTTCTCATTTTCTTCATGTTTTTGTTTTATCCATCTTGATTTTCCACTGGCCTGATTGTTTGTTTGTCTGTCCCTCCACTCACAGTATAAAGATCAAATTTTATTTTGAAGAATGAGTAAAGAGTAAAGAAAGAGTAAAAGGGGTCAGTCATTTCCATATGTTGACATTTTAAGGCAGATGTGATTTAGGAAACAGCTGTTCTCAGCTTTATTCCACTCCATATTTTAACCTTTCATATGTTGCGATACCAGCCTCAATCTATTGTCTGTAAGAGGTGAGAGGTTCTCCATTTCATAAGGACAGCACTGATGATTAATGAAGCCAAGAGAAGCAGTAAGGTATGCATGAGCCCTATTATTATGTGTTGTTATCATATTCTTATCACATGGTTTGTTATTATATCGTCAGTGGCAATCACATCTATTTATTCTTCTCAGCTAAGACTTACATCTCTTGCAAGGTCTCTTGTCTTTCATTGCCTGTGTATCCTATCAACAACTTCAAGTAAGGTGGGCCACAAAGAGGAGGCTCTGGGTGCAAGTATAGTTTAGAGCAGGGGTCCTCTGCCTCTGGGATCTAATGCTTGATGATCTGAGGTGGAGCTGATATAATAAAAATAATCCTAGAAATAAAGTACACAATTAAAGACCCTGATGCTGGGAAAGATTGAGGGCAGGAGGGAAAGGGGGCAAGCGAGGATGACATGGTTGGAATGGCATCACCTACAATGGACATGAGTTTGAGCAAACTCTGGGAGATAGTGAAGGACAGGGAAGCCTGGTGTGCTGCAGTCCAGGGGGTCACAAAGAGACAGATACCACTGAACAGCAACAATAAAAGTAACGTGGCTGAATCATCCCGAAACCGTGCTCCACCCCAGTCAGTGAAAAAATTATCCTCCATGAAAATGGTCCCTGGTGCCAAAAAGGTTGGGGACCACCGATTGAAAGCACACCACTGGTTTCCTGCCTTCAAGAGATCACAGAGCATCACCACACGTTAGGAGCCGAAAGAAACTTACAGCTCCTTGTGGAGCCCTCTTGCCTTCTTACAGTGAAGCCAGTGAGTATGACCCCAAAGACAAACATCTCCTCTATTTACTAGTGATTCTAAATATCCCTAACATGACCGCCTCCTCATATTTCCTTAAGCAAAAAAGTAGAGAGAGGCGTTATAATTTGCCTAAAGGCATCTATCAAACCGAAAGAACCGCTGTCAATAGAAAATTAGAATGCCCTCAACCTTCACAGTCAAACACTACTGCCCCGCCCCCTCTGATGAATGTGAAATTTAATTAATTATCATTGTAACTAGCAGGAAAAAAACAATCTACTTTTCCTGAGCCTAGAATCAGAAGGTTTATAATTTTCTATTTCCTTTTTTTTCTATTTCAAAAGGGTTGAGAAGATTTGTCAAAGAGTTAAATATATATCCATATCCAATTTCCCTCTAATTATGAAGAAATAAACCAACTTCAGGGCTTTCTAATACCTGTTCGACTGTGACTTTTGGTGGCTTTCGAGTCCAAAGGCAGAAAGTATGAGAGAGTATGTAAAGATGACCTTTCTCTGCTGAGACAATATCTACTCATGCCTAAAAAGATTTGAAAATTCTTTAAATTCTCTCTTCTGCCTTTTTCCCAATCCTATTTCAAATCAATTTCCTATTTTTTCACATTCCTCCCGGCTGGCAGCTGCCCCTTCTGGGCCTTTATCTGGAGGGAGGAAGACAGGCAGGCAAGCAGTTGCCTGTTCACTTGATGTCGGTCCTGTTCCCGGGCTGGAGACAGAATGTCTGATCTCCATATTGTTAGCAGCTTCCAACTGCCCCATCTTCAAAAGCAATTTAACACTTGGGTCCACAGGCTGGGGTCCCCTGTCTTTCTTTTCAGTGGGAATTAAAACCTTTCTGTTCTTTGAAAGAAGACTTCTGGGAAAAAAAAGAGAAACAGTCATAATAACCAACCCATAAGTCAGGTCACTAAAGGAAAAAAAAAATTCACCTGCAATGTAAACACAGAGGATGGAAGAAGTCATGTAATAAACTCTGTATTTGTCGACTGTCCGAAGCAATACAGTTGAAGAGAAATAGCTTTCAGTCTTGCAGGGATTCTCCCGAACAAGACCAGAACTTCCATAAAACCACGGAACTGATGAGGACCACCAGCAAAAACCATGGAAAGACCTCCCCTCGCCCCCCAGCACAGACAGCTACTTGAGCGAAAATGGCATTTAGCCTTCTTGATGTGTTTGACTTTGCATCAGATGCTTCTTGGTATATAGCCAGAATTATATTTTTATAGACTTCAGAGATGCCAACGAAAGAACAACTTGTGTCCCAGGGCTTCCCATAGAAATGCCGCACATCTTTTCTCTATCCATTGTTGTACTGACTCCTGAGGAACTGATGTGCTCAGACCTTCTGTTCAGTTCCTGCGGCTGCTCTCACCACCCCCGTCTTCCCCTGCCCCACAGTGGCCCAGCCCAGCTAGGACGAAGGACTGCCACTCTTGGTAAGGATTACTGAGCTCTCTCATTTGACTCTTTCCAAATGGATTTCTAAGTCCTTTTTATTTTTTCTTGTAGTGCACAGGAAAAGAAAAATATCATCTGGTCTAATCTCTGGAATAGAGTCTTATAAGCTCCAGGAAAACAGGGAAAAAAGGCAAGTTTAAAAATAAAATATACGGATACACTATTCTTTTATTTTTAATTCTAAGAAGTATGATCATTAAGTTCTAAACAACATACAAGATACAGATTTCTGGAAACCAGATCTCTCTTCTGATTTTTCTCTCTCTCTCTTTTTTTTAAACTCCAAGTTGTTACCATTTGAATAGTCATCTCCTGTCCCTGGGTCAGAAGTAGTGGGAAGACTTCTGTTTTCAGAAGTGCCTCCTGCATCCATGCTTTTTCTTTAAATTTCCTTACATTTAAATTCCTTAAAAATCCTACCCAATTTCTCAATCTCTTCACATCTACCCTAGATGCATCGACAGCCTGCGCCACGGTCCTTGCATCCCTACTCCAGTCCACATTCGGGTCAGACCTTCCAATGACTTATTAGCAAATGCTCCTCCCACGCTCAAAGCCTCACTGGTTCCCTATTGACTACAGAATAAACCCCATCACCAACCATTATCCAGGAGAACCATCTTAGTCTTACCTTGCACTTGACATAGGATTTTTCTCACATACACCTCTCTCCCTTTCCTGTCACTTTGTCACATCACTCCCTCTGCCTAGATGTCCTTCTTTGGTACCCCCCTCCCCTTACTCCATTCTTCCTTTCTCTCTCTCTCTGTATGCCCAACCCCCCGCCTTTTATTTCTCTCTGATTTCCATAACCACTGCCACCTGGCAAGGCCTAATTGACCAGTAATGAAAGTGCCAGTCGCTCAGTCACATCTGACTCTTGGCGACCCCATGGACTGTAGCCCACCAGGCTCCTCCATTTGTGGGGTTTTCCAAGCAAGAATTTTGGATGCTGTTCCTTTAATTCCAATTGCCTACCAGGCTCATAGCCAATCACTCAATGGCTTCAACAGGATGTCTACAGGCATCTAAAATGCAACATGTTCAAAGCTAATACAATCATCTTTAGGGAATTTCCTGGTGGTCCAGTGGTTAGGACTCCACACTTTTACTGCTGAGGACCCAGGTTCAAGTCCTGGTCAGGGAACTAAGATCCTGCAAGCTGCCCAATGCAGCCAAAAAAATAAAATAATATAAAAATAAAGACCTCATCACAGTTGAACCAAAACCCTGACTTTGAGTAGTTCTCCTTTAAAAAAAATGAAATGAAATAAAATACAATAATCATCTGCCACAAGCTTCCATCTCTTCCTGGGTTCCTGGAGTCAGTGAACAAAAAAATCTGTGTCCATCCAAATGCTCAAGAAACTTGGAAGCTGTTTCTTTTATTGGCACCGCCTTCCCCATTCCCTACATTGAATCAACCCATAGGCCCTCCACCATTTTCACAATTTTCATCTCTACCATGTCTACCTCTGTTGATGCAACCATCATTTTTCACTTGGATGTAATATCATACCTGCCTCTATTCTTACCTTCCTCTCACATTCTTCATACTCCATTCAGAAAAATCTTTCAAAAAGACACAAATCATCATACCAATTTCCTGACAGAAAAATTTTGAATGACTCCCCACTGCCATTGTGATAAACATCCCAATTCCTAAGTAGAGCTGATGAGACACTCTGTGACTTCACATCTCCTTGAACTTTCAATCACAGTGACAATTTCTGGCACCGTGCATAGGATATACCTAATCGTTGGACTAGCATCCATCTTCTCTTAGCTAAGTCCTATTTTTCTTTCAGTCTCATCTTAGATGTCTCCTCTTCCTGACCTGAAAGCTTTCCTGTCCCGTGGTGGCTGCTGCTTCTGCTAAGTCGCTTCAGTCGTGTCCGACTCTGTGCGACCCCATAGATGGCAGCCCACCAGGCCCTGCCGTCCCTGGGATTCTCCAGGCAAGAACACTGGAGTGGATTGCCATTTCCTCCTCCAATGCATGAAAGTGAAAAGTGAAAGTGAAGTCGCTCAGTCGTATCCGACTCTTAGAGACCCCATGGACTGCAGCCTAGATGTCAGTAATCAATCAATAATATGCTTGATTATTGCATAGTCATCAAATTAAGAAAACATAAAAATCACACTTATTGCATTCTACATATTGCCTTAAAACTAGAGAATTGGAGAAGAACATAGAAACAGAGGCAGCATCATTATTTCTGACAGGCACTGGTGGCATGTTAATTTGCAAAAATTCTTGTGAGTCTGGAAGATGCAAAGATTATCCTCCCATTTGTGAAATATGAACAGTCATAAAGTCCTCAGGTACATTCATACCTGAGTTCAAATTCCATCTCCTGGGACTTCCCTGGGGGTCCAGTGGTTGAGATTTTGTGCTCCCAGTGCAGAGGGCAGGGGTTTGATCCCTGCTTGGGGAGCTAAGATCTTGCGAGCCACACATTGAGGAAAAAAAAAATCCTGCCTCTTCCACTTACTAGGTGTGTGATCTTGAGTAAACCGCTTGCCATTTTTGAGCCTCGTGTATGTATGTAAATTAAAGATAATATAATACCTGTGTCACTGGATTTTTGTTAAAATTAAATGAGATAATCTATGAAACGTATTTATCATAGGACTTAAATATACTAGAAATTCAAAAGCAGGGTTCATATTTCATTCAACATTCAATCTCTCACAGTATTAACTATGTGTAGACACTGAATAAAGTTGGTCTACCTGAACTGAATTTGAACTATGGATTAATTACCAACTGTAGCTGTTAGATAATGATTTGATCCTACAGTAATAAAGGTTTATAAATTTGCAAAATGTCAAGGCCAATCATTTGAATTTGATCTGTATTGGTAAGGCAAAACAGTTCTACTCCTTGGCACTAACAGAAATGTTAATTCAATTAATCACTGTAGGCAATAAATTACTTAAAAAACTAATACTGGATCTAAAGAACTTAAACTGTAGGTGTGATATAAGTTAAAACAAGTATTTAAGCATTTCTATTTTTATCATACTCATTTATATCACATGAAGAAATTGCTTATACAATTTATATATGTGCCTGGAAATAAATTTCATAATGTAGCACTCAATCACTGAGTTAAAAGCTAAAATTAAACAATTTTCATGGACACAAATAAAAATTAGAGTAGGTTATTAATGTCCAACAATGCCAAGCAATGCTTAACAGTCCTATGATATTATGGAATTGGAGTAGAATTTAGAAACAGAGGCAGTGTTATTGTTTCTGAGATGCATTTGGTTGTATGTTAACTGGCAAAAACTCTGAGTCTGGAAGATGCAAAGATTAGCCTCCTGTTTCTGGAATATCAACAGTCACAAAATCCCCAAATATATTTCACCAAAAAAAAAAAAAAATGGAGTTGGTTAGAGTCTTTGGAAGAAGTTGTCTCAGGATCTATTGGGTCAAAAGACAGAATATATTTCCTAGCACTGGGAAATATTAGACTTTACTCCCTGTGTGCCAGACATATTTGCACCCAGACTAAACAGTATTTATCCACTGTGCTTACTGGAACAGGGAAGCACTTATATCAGTCCAATGCCCTTCATAAGAATTAGTTTCCATCAGAGTCAGGAAAACTAATGATACAAATCATTCCCCTTATTATTTTCTTTAGTATTATGTACTTCCTCTTGGAGAAATTAAAATATTCTGCCTGGAAAATTTAGCAGAGTAAAATATTTTTTAAAGGCATCATATATTTAAAAAAAAATCTTTGTTATTTTAATGTACACATTTATGATAAAATATATGGGCTGCACAAGTCACACAAAGCTTTCCAAAGATCCCTGTTTTTGGCTTCATGGCATCATTCCTAGAACTCTGTCTGCAAGTGATTGATGGAATTAAAAGCTGACCCAAAGAAAACCAACTATTGGCAGGGCCAGCATCCAGTAAATGTCTGTCAGGATTGCTCTGACCAACAGGGGCTGCACTCTGTACTAGATGGAGACTAGAATCCATTGATCAGATCCTGTTTTGGAGAAGCTAGGTTTGCAGATAAAATGGGGGAACATCAACCAGCAGTGGTGTGAGAAGCAGAAGCAGGGAATATGTAACCTAACCAGATAACCATACTGGTTGCTGCTGCTACTGCTGCTAAGTCACTTCAGTCGTGTCCGACACTATGCGACCCCATAGACGGCAGCCCACCAAGCTTCCCTGTCCCTGGGATTCTCCAGGCAAGAACACTGGAGTGGGTTGCCATTTCCTTCTCCAGTGTATGAAAGTGAAAAGTGAAAGTGAAGTCGCTCAGTCATGTCTGACTCTAGTGACCCCATGGACTACAGCCTACCAGGCTCCTCCTTCCATGGGATTTTCCAGGCAAGAGTACTGGAGTGGGGTGCCATTGCCTTCTCCAACCATACTGGTTAGCGATGGGTATTTCTCAATGCTCCCTCCACTTCCGTAAAACCTGGCTCAACCGTTGCTCATGTGTCATGATTGACATTTGTTTCTTCCAGGCCTATGGACACGGGTTTCTGTGTTTTTCTTTCTTTGCCAAGTTTCTTGATCATACCTAGGTAACCTGAGTACCTCTAAATCTTTATATTCCAAAAGCACCCACTGCAGTATCCACCAGCTTTCTCTCTCCAGGCTGGTTTTCTCCATAACAATGGTTAGTTAATATTTACTCACAAAAACTGAGCTTGTAAGAAATGTCTCTTTAAAAATGTGTTGTATTTAGAGCAAATACATTAGCATGCTTTTTTTTTTAATTGCCAAAATGTTTTGAATAATCATCTGTCAATTACATTTCCCTTTTGTGGGAAGAGAAAGGTCAGCAAGTTGGCAAAAAAAAAAAAGTGACAGCTCTGGATAGGGTTTTGGTAGGTGGGGATAAAAAGTCACTTCTCATGTACACAGCTGCGTGTAATGAATGCAACATGTTTGAGGCCTATTCTTGGATCAGTTCCCCTACATTTTAAACTCAACTTTTCTTGGCAAGATTTCTGGGGCCATACTGTGTATGTGTCTGAATTCCTTCAGCCAAAATCTCTTAATATGAAAATTCAGCAGTATTGCAGTCTGTGTAGATGTCATGACTCAAAATCCAGTCTGTTTTATGTACCCTGTGACTCCGGACTGACCTCTTTATTACTATGGGCTTATTTTTAGCACAAAGTGATATTTATCTATGTCATTTTCTAAGGCCATATATAAAGATGGGTATATATATTATCCTGTAGACTTATAGTTTACAAGGAATATGTATGGAAGGAAAGCATTTTTTAAGTGAATTAACAGAAAACACATATAACCCAAACCACAGCCTGGCTTTTACCTTAATGAGTAACAATTCCATTGCTGAAAAGGGAGCCAAGCAAGTTCCATCCTGGGGAACCCGGCTTCCTTTCTCTCCCAAAGGAGAAGTTCTTCTCAAAATATGGCCACCCCTCCCTCAAGGCAAACGGAAACTCCCTTTTGCATGTTTAAGGTTTCACTTCTATATTCTGGAATTAAGGCTATATTTAAAAAAATAATTTTTCAGAAATGTGATCTCCATCACAAATACATCTGAATGTGCAAACGTCAAAACAAAACAAAAGTTATAACACAGATTCTGTTCAACGAGTATAAGTCAAAAGTGGAATATTTTCCCAGGTGAAAAAAACCCACGATGATGTTTTTAAAAATTTATGAATCTGAAAAGTCTTACTGACTGGGTCCCTAGAAGTCATTCAGCACATAAAGAATTTAAATATCAAATCTGAACAGTAACACAAAAAGATTTTGAAAATAAGCTAGAAATCATGAACAGATGCCTCAGCATGAAAGAAATTAGAAATACAAATATGCAAAACTGAAAGGCAAATATTTTGGAAACATGTTTGGAAATTCAATATTTTTCAACAGATAATGAACATGGGGGTATTTTATTTTCTCTTTAGAAGATTGTGAATTATTCTGTAAATTTAACAATCTTAATATTTTAAATTATATTTGTCAAAGTATTAAGCCTAGGTTCAAAATCACATAAAGTTTTAAAATACTTGTCGGATCAAGTAATGAGATAATAACAGGTTTTTGTTTCATATTAAAGAAAGTGATCTGGGCCCAAAAGATATTAAGATATTGAAATAAGGTCTACATATTCTGAAATACAATTAGTTTACCACAAAGGACATTAATGACTAAATTAATCCCTATTTTATTCTAACTTCTGGTAAAAGTAGGGTTCTAGTTGTACAAAGGAAATTGACAGCACAATGAAAATGATGAAAAAAGCATCCATCCACTCATGTTTTTCTTCATGTTTCTGAAAAGAGATTTACCTAAGTGTCAATGGTGGTGTGACAGTCCTTCGTCATTACCTTGGTAATTGTATTAACTATCTTCAGGTCACTTCTTTGATTTAAAAATTTTTCTAGGGCAGTGTATCTGCTTTCATTAGTTTTTTTTTTAAGTCAAAGATTAAAAACTAGATAAAATACTGCATTCTCCATGGTTGTCCAATATTGGAATGTGGAAGGAGCTAAGCTACCCATGCAACCAATTACTTTCTCTGGTAAATCCATTATTTGTCAGAATACTGCAAAATATCCATGAGAACTGAACTGATGGTCCATGTGTAAATACTGGCACTGCTTAAAGTAAAAGAGACATTTACTCCCAAACCAAATTACATTTGGAACATTTTGGAAAGAAATGCATAATAAACCATTGCAGAAATCCTAACATGTTCAATTTCCACTTTGAGTGTTTTTGATTCAACTCTTTTGTGGCCAACTCAGTTGAGTTCATTCAGCAAAAGAAAGCAATATATTTTGATAGAAAGAATGGAAGCAAGAGGTTTCAGAGATTAACCAGGGATCAATCTGGTCTTGACTAACCATCCTTGTGGGCACTTTGAAACATCTGTGTTTCATCAGACACTCCTGAAAATGCAGGGCATACCACCACGGAAAAATTTCCTCCAAACTCTCTCCCTTTCTAATGGAATGTTTTACCAAGATTTGTTTTATATGTTTGACAGAAAATAAATTACTTAGATATAGGAGATTGTCTGAAGATTTGTGATCCTTACAGAGTAGGTTAATATGAGTTAGACAAGATCAGCCTTTAGGATATGTAAGAAATACAAATGTTTTCAGTAGTTGTCTTAGGCAAGCGGAATGATATGGATTGCTTGATCTTTTTTTTTTAAAGAAATTTAAAACAATAAAAAACAATTCCTTGATCACTCCAGAGACTGTAATTCAGTTCACATAATCCCCTAAATTATATAAAATTTATTTTCTGAAGCCATTACTTAAAAGTACAACGGCTAGTCTGGAAAGAAAAATAAAGAGTTAATGAGTCAAGTGTTTATTTCCTTAGATGATTATCTTCATTATTAAAAGCAAAATAATGTAGCAAGTGGATACTCTCAAAAAAGTCTAAAAATAAGGATCAATGTACAAGCACTCAATTTTGTTATAACATCTCAGATATCTTTCCTATCTATGTTATGCCATATCATCAAAATGATATAGTTTTTACATAATATATTTTTCTTAACACATTATACCTTATTTTACTGTTCTGTTGATTGTTTCAAGTTAAGAAAATGATGGATAAAATGTTAATAATACAGATTAAAGTAAAAACTCTATTGTGCCAGTAACCATTACCTTGTGAATAACATAAAATTCTTGAGTAAATAAATTTCCAGTATTTTTATGTTGTTTTATTTTTAAAACCTTTTATTTTCTATTGGGGTCATTAGTCATTCAGTCATGTCCAACTCTTTGCAACCCCATGGACTGTATCCTGCCAGGCTTCTCTGTCTATAGGATTCTCCAGGCAAGAATACTGGAGTGGATTGCCATTCCCTTCTCCAGAAATTAGGGTATAGTTGATTAACAATGTTGTATTGGTTTCAGGCGTACAGCCAAGTGATTTAGTTATGCATGTATCTGCTCTTTCATTTATGTCATAACTGGTGATTTTAGGAGATAATGTCAGCAAAACTTTAACTCATAAAAATGGCATTCTTCTCTATATTATTATTCTTTCCTTTTAAATTCCTCTTAACCTTGATTGTTAAAACAAACAAACAAACAAAAAAAAAGCAAGTCTGTGGTTGGAGGTAGGAGGATATTGATAGCTGATCCTGCCCCTAGCAAACATACTCACTTCTCTATGGAATTAAATTAAAAACAGGTCAATTTAGCTCATTTTAAGCAGATTATATTAATTTTGTCCATTCATTATTTCTTTTAAGGATAGTAACATGGCAAAATTTGTGCAAAATCTTCAAATTAAACACTTATTTTGAATATTCTTACATTGAAAATTTTTGGTCATGTACATTTTAAAAAATTCAGGCCTAAATCAGAGACAACAGCAATTAAACGGTCAAAATGAACAAAATTGTGTACAAATATAAATCAACAGGGAAAATAAAGTGCTAGGGAAAAAGACTTTAACTGAAAGCTTCAAATCTGAGAAATGAAAATGCAAATTGCCATTAAAGATTTATTAAGATATTTTTACACTGAAATTTATAAGAAATATTCCATTTACATTTTTGCTTTTTCTACTTTTTCAGAAAGTGCTGCTAAATTGCCACTTTTAATGTTTCTAAAAATTTTTAACTTATTCTATTTAGCTGTAGACTATTACCAATTGCAAACAAAAAAAGTAGGAAGAATTGGACTAGTTAACAATTTAAAATATAATTGAATGACAATCCTTAGCTTATTTACTGTAGGGTTTCTTTTTCATATACTTCATTTTAATTCTCATATACTTTTACAAGTAAAAATGCTTTTTCAGGAATATATTTGTGGAACACTGATAATCCTGCCTTAATTTTCCTTGAGTAATACAACATGTAAGATAAAGTAATAGAACTGTTAAGTATCTTTTTTCCACTAACTGTAATATGGGTAAAGAATGACTAAAGTTAATGTAAAGTATAGGTTTAATAGTCACTGAATATCAGTGAAAGTCAAGAAACATCTAAATGTTCTTCCTCATGCCTTATAAGTAGCTCATTAGAATATATTAAAACTATTTTAAATCTTAAAGTATGGCTTATTAGCAACTGCCAAAAACATTCTCTCAAAATTAAACATCTTATTATTATGGTTGATGATAAACAGGTGTTTCTTATTTTAAAAATAAATTGGCCATCTTGGAATTTGAAGTATTAACATATGAAGCTTTGCATACATTTTAGAAAACACAAGTGTTTTGTAGTGGTATTGTTCCCTTGCTCACTGCTGATTTTTAACTTTCAGTTTATTTCACTGAACTTCATTAACTCCATTTTTCAAGCCTTTGGAGTGAGCAGTTTTTAGAACACTGGACATCGCCAAGCAGTCTGGAAGAATAATGCAGCCATATTGACCACAGCTGTGAAAACTTTCACATTATGGATTTCATATTCAGAGCTATTTGGGACTAAACTTTAACTTCTGCAAATAAAAGGTGATCTGGAAGAAAGGGTTTTAAGGATGTGAAGAAATAACTAATATCTTCTTCATAACCCTCTCCCCACCTCTTCTTCTGTAAATACTTCATACTCTGAAAATAAAATGACAGTAAAGAAAAATTTTAAATTCATACGCACATGAACAAAGGGAAGAGGAAATGCAATGACAGCAGAAAAGGATGTTGACAAATTTTAGAAGATGGAAAACAAACAAAATGGTGATAATGGTGAAGCAGAGGGAAGGGATTAAAGCCCAAGGGCCATCAGAAAGGAAAACCCACCAAGCACACGCTTGATTCTTTCCTTCAGACCTCAGAACGTCTTGGGAAACGGATGACTGGTGTTCCTGAAGTTTGGTGTGTGGAAAATTAATCTTTAAAGTAATCTCATTCAGCACACCTTAGAAACTATTTACTGCCTACTTTGTACATTTAATAAAGGAGAGTTCAGGAACTGAGGAGAAGGCAATGGCACCCCACTCCAGTACTCTTGCCTGGAAAATCCCATGGATGGAGGAGCCTGGTAGGCTACAGTCCATGAGGTCGCTAAGAGTGGGACATGACTGAGCAACTTCTTTCACTTTTCACTTTCATGCATTGGAGAAGGAAATGGCAACCCACTCCAGTATTCTTGCCTGGAGAATCCCAGGGACGGGGGAGCCTGGTGGGCCGCCATCTATGGGGTTGCACAGAGTCAGACACGACTTAGCAGCAGCAGTAGCAGCAGGAACTGAGCCAAATTGTTAAGGCAGCATAATTTTGAAACTGGGAGCAAGGACTATGGAGCAAGACTGGCTGACACTAGCTCTGTGACCTCCCCATCTCTTACTTTCTGAACCTCAGTTGCATCATCTGTAAAATGGGGCACCAATACCACCTACCTCATAGAGTTGCTGTAAGTATTAAATAAGTTAATATGTAAGTGGCTTGCTGAGAATTGTGCATGGCAGTTGTAAGTGATTATTTTTTTTAATAAGGAATTGTACTATGAGAGGCAAAATTTAAAAATTTGTTCGCATACATTTAGCACATTTTTTTCCCCAAGAAAGTTCAGCCCAATACACAGTGAACCTGAATGGCAAGTCGATTCTAAGATTCTAATTTCAAGTGATTCCTCCAGAAGTGATGATTTCCAGGTCTCCACCAAATCCAGAGAGAATTCTTAAATTGGTTCCTTGGGATCTTTCCTGCTCGGTGATGCCCTAATTTACACTTCATAATTTGCAGCCTGCACGTGCGGCATTGTTGAACAGTCTGAACTGAAAAGAAATTCTTATCATAATTAATTTTTAAGGCAGCAGGGACTTGATTATGAGGTTACCCGAAGCCAACAACAGAAGCGGCGATGTCGATGTGACAATAGGTCAAAGTAACGCAGGGACGCCTTCCAGGCCACCACAGAATTCATGTGTTTTGGTTTCAAAAGATGCAACTTCACTTCATGATGCCATTTGCAAAGAACTACAGCCCACTGCTTACTTGGCCTTAGCAGCTTCTAATGTTACAGCTTACACTCCTGTAAAAGGGATTTTTACAAAAGTATAGCTACCCATTGATAAGTAGGCACTTTACTGCATTTAAAGAATTTTGCCTGGCTTCAGAAGTGTTTTATGACAGAGGGCTGCATTTGCATTACAAATAGTTTTTATGTAGACAAAAAAAGAGAAGACTGAGCTTGGAGATGAGGGATATTTTACCAGGACGTATTTAGGAAGTTATCTTAAGACAGTTTCCTCTTAACCTCAGTGGGATTCATCTCCCAGGGCAATTGCCTAAGAAGAAAATTGCAAAGCTGGCATTTAAATCCGACCTTCAACCAATGGTAATCCAGGATGATGAACTTCAGCGGGAACCTGGGAATTCTGAAGGGCCATTACAGCCCCTGAAGTCATGGTCGGGAGGACCTTGGCTAGCTGATTCAGACCTCCATAAGCTGCAAATCAAGAATATGAATATTCCCTGCTGATTGGAAACAGCTTTGAGTGTTTCTTTTCCTCATAGCTCATTTCATTTTATTTTATTTTGTTTTAAAAGAATCCTAATAAGCATAAATATAGAACAGATCCATATGAATGCGAGAGCAGACATCTCAGTTCTCTTTGATTCTCACATTTCGCTTTCTTGCTCGTCCTTACTGCTCTGAATCTGAAGATAGTTATGGCCAGAGGCTAAACATTGACTAACAGAAGTTCTCTCTTCTGGATTCTTTTGGGAATTCTCAGGAGAGCACCCAGCAACAAATGGGAATTAAGACAATACACCTCCTATTTATTTTATCTTTCAAAGTCATACACATACAGCATGTAATAAGGGAGAAACTCTGATCTAGAAGGATGAGTGTATTGTGCCAGGGCTTAAGTTTATTCCTCGCTTGGCCACTGGCTTAGGGAAGTGACACTGCATAATCATTAGTGTCTCTAAGCTGTCACTTACTTTGGGGATGGTATCTTTTCTATCGCCTTTTTCTCAGAGTGACTGGCAGTGAGAGGACCAGAAGATAACAAAGGATGATGATAATAGACATGAAGATGAAGATGGGTAAGGGTGATGAAGATATACACAAGGGCCCACAGAAATTTGGGTTTCAACTAGTCTAATAGGGAAAGTTTATTTTTCCCCCCAAATTGGAGTATAGTTGATTTACAACGTTATGTTAGTTTCTAGGACACAAATGAACTTATCTACAAAACAGAAACAGACTAACAGGGAAAGCTTTATTCCAAAATGTCACTTCTCGGGTGACACTGCACGCATTTTAGAATTACCTTCCCAAGCTGTTCTGCAAGCTGTCCAGTGATGAAACCTCGCTAGTCCCTGGAAGAACTAGATTTATTTCTACGGCACTCAACTTTTTTCCCTTGCACTTAGTCAACTCCTGGTCATCCAGACAATGTATATGCTAGAAGCAAGTGGCTTCCAAAATGGAGAAGTACATAGGACATAAGAAAACTTGCCTCTCCACTTTGAGATGTGACTTCTAAGGGCTTTCATCTCTTACGTTCTTGGTTTCTGTCTCCCCTACAGGTCCCAGTTCTGTGTCTGTGAACCCCTAGTAGACCTGGAAACCCTCTTTCCACGTAAGTACAGCACATTATGAATTCTACAGGTAAACACACGTTGCTCCTGGAGATCCTGTTGGATATGTTCTCTGTTTCTGACTTGTTTCCTTGACTTGTTATCTGAAAATAAAAGTGAAGCCGTACCTAACAGGATTGTCCAGCTTCTCCAGCAGCATCACTGTCCACCACAATCTGACATACTATAACTTTCGGTTGAAATATTCTACTTTTCTGGCCTGATTTTGTTTACCAATATTTTCAAAAATATTTGTTCCCAAGGCAAATCATAGAGCATCTACAGAGATAAATATTTTGGAAATAATAATAATCCATTTTATATTTTAATTTAAGGCCAAATTAGAGTTTTTTTCAAAATTAGGGATATTAAAAAACCATATACCTGTAACATGTCTTTATGTATAAATTCAAATTTTGAAATGTAAATCTTCCTTTTGAAGAGATGTGTAGATATCAAACATTTAGTTAAGACATTAAAAATGTCCTTGATCATCTATATTTTCAAAGAGTATGTTAGAAACATAAATCATCAAAATGATGGACTCTTCTTGGCTTTTTTTCTTTTTTGTTTTTGGCTCTGTCCTAAGAACATGGATTTTTAACTCTTTGCCAAATTTACATGAAATATAACTATCATTTAGAAAAATATAAATCCCTTCTTTGTCCTGATACCTATTTTTGTCTTTACTTCTTGACACTTGAATTTGGCAATGTAATACTTATTTTTCCCCCTCAAAGCGATTTTTAAGCTTTTATTGGATAATAAGTCATTTCTGGCATTGGCTATTTTTAGCTTTAGGAGACTATATTTTATGAATACTTTTTCTGTCATTGTTTTACACATTGATGTTAGCAACCAATCAAACATGAATGCAAGCTAATTGTAAAAGAATAGGCAAGATAGGGGTATACTGTGCACAAAGTAAAAGGGTTGGATAATTTTCTGCATTGGTGATAATGATTTTTATATTTGATTATTGAGAAACTAATAAACATTAAAATCTTACATAGCACAGATCAATGAGAAACAAAATTGAAGATTTATTCCCTATTATTGTTTTCCATTCTGCATATTAGATTGGAAATGGAATTCACTACCTTAGAATTAAGTATTTTGTCATTCATATTTACTCACAATATACTGAATGGCACAATTGTGATGAAGACACAGAAAGGAAGCAGACAGTAATGCAGACATTACTGTAAGGATTTGTAAAGCTGCTGTAAAGACCCTGTAAGATACCGTAAAACCCTGCATTGCAGGCTTAGTTTTTCTTTCTTTTTTTTTTTTTTGATCAGTAAGATCATTTCCATGTTATTAATAGGGAATACCACTTATTAGAGTACGGGCTGTATAACTGTATAGACAGGTTTTTTATCTTACAACAAATTCTATCTAGGAATAATATTATTACAGTTACTTTGGGAAATCAGTTGCGACCCTAAGAAAAGTCACATGCATATGACCTGACTTAACTCATGAGTTATTAACCTGAGCTGAACTCAGGAATAAAATCTCATAAATACCTTGAAAAAATGTAGTGTATCAGAAGAAATGTTAAACTGAAATAAAAACAATCAGGAGACAGCCAGATCATGAAAAATTGCTTGATTCGAAGAACTTTTAAAGGTTAGAGCTCTGTTAGAGGTTTAAAAGACAGAAAGCAATATGAGAGGGAAAATACAAGGAAGGAAAAGATTAATATGCTCCCTGCCTACGTTTGTTTTATGATGCTCATTTTTTTCTAAGAAGTTACCATTTTTGCAGCTGGTCAGAAATATCACATTCCTTGATGTCTCAAAAGGTTTTATATGACTAAGCTTCACCATACTTTAACTTATATAACATATTAAGCAGCTGTTGAAAATAAAAAGGCATTATAGATATTTGGAAAGAGACACCAATGAGAAAAAAGCAACTTCTCCTGGGGTGTGCATTAAGACTACTTATTTCCTATAATATTCAAATTTTCACCAATATTATAGCAACTAACCATAGGGATTCTAAAATATAGGCTCCAGGTGCTTTTTACTTGAGACAATTTCTTGGTGCTTTTACAAGTACAGTTAAAAGTTTTATTTTTAATTAATTAAACATATGGTACGTTGGGGAGGTGGGGATTGGATTTATTATAAGGTGTCTCAGGATGATATGCATGCCAAACAACTCCTTTTAAATGACTATAAGTAGCCTAGTATAAGGGAACTTTATGATGTGAAGAAGGAAAAAAAAGCACATCAGATCACGATTAAAAAATCTATATTTAAATTAGGTCAATTTTCACTTCGAGATCATTGTTTAAAATTTTAATAAGCATTTATTTTATGTTGATGTATTTTAAGTTTTCCCGTTTTTAGATAGATTGGCAACTTTGGATAATTAAAATACTTGCACACACTTGTTTATTCACTGTCATATACGCAAACGGGTAAATGATACCTCTCTGCTAATGAACCTTACTTTATATTAACTTAACATTTCTATATGCAACTTTTTTTGCTTCCATCTTTGCCTGTTTATCTTTTCATGCCAAGTGAATAAATGAATATATGAAAGTCGATTTCTAGTAAAGAGAAATGTTCAAATCTGGCTCCCAGTCAAAGGGTTCATGTATAACATAATAGATGTATATTAGTTCTTTCCAATTTCAGAGCAAAATAATTTCAGAGTACTAATTTTGGTTATAACATTATATATTTCTTAAAGACACGAAAGTTAAACTGACTTCTTTTCTGCTGCCAAAAAATCTATAGCACATTTCCGACATTTGAAATGCTACATTCTCTTTTGGAATCAAAGACAACAGTGACAGAATGATGAGACCATTCAAATATGTCATGAGGCTTGAAAATCTTTGTGGTCAGAAAACACAGTTACAGAAGCAAGGAAAAGTTGGCCTGCCTTCTCTCTCCTGTGAGGATTTCAGCTGAAATCCATAGGCTCATGGAAAAAATGGACTTAACAGACATTTAAATATTTTGAAATGGTACGTCGATGAATAGTCTGTCACCAATTAGTATTCAAAACAAAAAAATTGTCCACCAGTTTAGCCAACATCAAAGGTTGAGATCTAATGAAGCGGCACAAATGAAATTACTGGAAAGCTGAAAATTGTTTTAATCTTTCAGTTACAGTAATAGTAGATTTTTAAAAAATAAATGCAAAGCTGATATCTATTTTGCACCTTTCTCTCTTCTAAGTGATTTTGGTCTCTATGTGTGTTTTGAACAATTACTTCATATATGATGTAAACAGCAAAGTTTTTTTTTTTAATCTATTTATCTCACTGCACAGCATGTGGGATCTTATCTCCCCAACTAGGGATAGAACCTGTGCCCCCTGAATTGAAAGTTCAGAGTCTTAACTACTGGACTGCCAGGGAAGTCCCAACAGGAAAGCTTTTACACAGTCCCATAATAAAAATTCTCTGGGAAATTTTATAAGGATTTATTTTGCACATTTCTTCAGGTTAGTTCAGTATTATACATGTTCTGAGTGAAACACATTTCTAGGCAAGTGCAGAATCAGCATTCCTATTTTAGAGAGTTACTTCAAACCCAAAGGGTCAAGGTAGATTTTGGAAATGTAGTTGATGCTTTTAAAAAAGAAAGTTCATTTGTCTTTTTTCATGCAGACACATCATAAAATAACTAGATTGTTAAAAAAATAATTTTTCTTAAACCATAGTATTTTTTCATATTGGTTATAAAAATGGTTGATTTTACTTAACTATTCTTTTAAAAGAAATTAATGTCAGTATACATTTCTGAATAGTTTTCAAGTACTTTACAAAATTAAGCAGCATCTACAATAGGGATAAACTTTGACAGAACAACCAGGAGCAGAGATCATGAACTATTAGGGAAATAAACCCTGGTTTAGTCTGATCTGATATCAAAAAAAGTCCAATCACCACAAATAGGCACAAAATTTGACTGTAGTTTCTTAGCAACTATAACAAAAATGAAAATGTTAAGTTACATAGTTTCTACTTGCTGAAAGAAGAAAACAAATTTATTTGCAAGAATAAATTTTTCCAGGAACTAAACTCAGGAAGGAATATAGTATATAAGACAATGAACAAAATCTTCAACTATGATCTTACAACTTCTATAACTGTCTCACTGTGCCAATATATTCCAACCTTAGGACAATTTTGTGCTACTGGATTAAGTTATGTTCTCATTGATATTATGGCCTCTTGATTTAAGAGATTTACTATAATTAGTGTTGACAGGATTGAGTTCTCATGTTGGTTGAAAGCTCCTCCAAGGACAGAAACTGTCTTGGATCTACACTTGAAAGTGTTTATTAAATGAGTGATTATTTACCTCCTTCCATTAGGAGCTTGAATGAAATACTCTGAATGACAGTTTAGTTGGGAATAGAAATCACTTACTTTTCCTCTGCACATCAAAAGCATTTTGAAAAAAATCTTTTGTTTTCTGTTAATACTCTTAGAAGACTTCTGTTTGAGAGGTGATTCCCTGGAGGTAAACTGTCTGCTCTCTCAGGTTACTTTAGCATTTTTTTCTCTATTCTTAACATTTCAAATTTTCTTATCAAAAGCATATTTTTCCCTGCTCTGCACATGTCATCCTTCAATTCTGGAAAATCCTTAGTGCTAATCTCTTTGAATGCTGCTTTTGTCTGTTTCTTTCTTTCTCTTTCTGATATTCTCCAAACTTGTAGGCGATTAATTTATTCTCCATATTTCTTATTTGTTCACCCATATTTTTTTTCAATCTCTATTTCTTTATGCTCTCTTTGAATTTCTTAAACCTAACTTCCAGTTCACTATTTTTCTCCAACTACGTTGAATCTAGAGATTATCTTATGTTTTTTCGGACCATATTTTTCAGAATTTTTAACAGCACTTTTTCACATACTTTGCTCTCCTCTGTTGAATTTGTTTTCATAGTTTCTTATTCTTTACGAATGCTATCCCTTCCCTCGTCACTTTGAGGATAACTAACATGCTTATTTAAAACTAATTATTTTTACTTCATATGCAGTAAATTCATCTCCCAAACACTGTTTTTACTGACTTGCTTAGCATTAATGTTACTTATCTATCTTGGGCTTTTGATTTGCATATTCCTTTTGAATAGTATTCCATATATATTCTCTCTTTCTTCATTCATATCTCCCTGTTTTGAAGCATTTTGCTGCCTTCACCCAGCCCCCCGTAACCCGAGTCCAGAACCAGGTCAGCAGCTTGGAGCTCTTGTTCTGTTACAGAGCTGGCAATATTACACATCCAAATTCCAGGTCAGGGAGTATGTGGGCTCAGGTCTTGGCTAGCAGGCTGAGTCTGCTTCATCCGACCTCCTCCCATACTCAGTTTTCTAGGGAGACCTTTTTTCCCAGCTTCCTTTTGCTACTCTGCAGTCCCTGGTTTCAAGCTCAGAGACTGGCTCAGGTCCCAGCCTTTGATGGATCACTGTTAGCCCTGGGCATCCAGCCGGAGACAGATTCCTGCCTGCTCCTGCCTGCTTTCCTACCAAACTTCAGTAGGTCCTCACTTCCGGTTCACTTAACTGGTTTATTTCTGTTTCATTTTTCAGCCACAGAGATATTTATCATGCTTCTTTTCTATTACTTTAATATCTTATCAGCTTTGGTATTTAGAGCCAAGGAGGTAGGAAGGGGGTGTCTGTGTGTGGACAGGGTGGAGGTGAAAGCGTAAGCACACGATGCCATGTTCACAGGGAATCTTCACTGTTTTCTCAACTACATTGCTAGCCTATGAATATAACACACCCAAGGGATGACATCTTCTCTCAGAACCTGAATTTAGGAGAAGAGACAGCTCTGTGGTACTTCCGCTACTCCAACAGCTAAACCAAGCACCCCAGAGTACTTGAATTAGACTCATCTGAAACCCTCATTTAAAATGCACATTCTTGGGCCTCTCTCCAGATTTACCATGTGGGAATACCTGAGATTGGGAGCCCAGGAGTTTGCATTTTTGACTGCACTTGAGCCCGTTTTCTGCAACAAGTCTAAAGAATCAGCGCCCCTCCAGCAACCTCCTAGTTGTCAGATCCTGCTTCTGAGACTCTCCCAGGTTCTCTCTCCTGTGATCCCAGGAGGAACAGTGAAGGCTTTGAACATAACCAGCAACTTCAGACACTCTACAGGAAACACTTGTCGTCCAAAGCCCTCCAGAAAGTATCTTAAAAGCAAGAAAGCATGCAAAAAGCATCTTGCTAGTTACCACCAAGAGACAAGTTCAAGCCATCTCAAAGCTCAGAAGTGAAGAAAGCTATGAGGGACAGGCTTTAGATAACTGCCCTTGACCACTGGGCAAGGCTTATGGATAAGTCCACGTATCAAACCATCACAGCTGATGGGGCGTCACAGCAGGTAATGTCTGGTTTGAACTCTCTCCTAGACCCCGCTTCAAGCACATTGAAGCAATGACAAGGGAAGAAACGTGAGTCAAATAATAAAAAATGATAACAAATGCTTCTCCCACGCACATTAATGGACAAGGAGAATGCATCTTAAGGGGAAAAAAGGAGAAAATATTCAAAATATACTTTAGTTCCAATAGAGCGAATGGAAAAAAAAATGCTTTCATCTCTCCCATTAGCAATGCAATATGGTAAATCAAAACTAAAGGGCGACGCTTCTGCCTAAATATTTCCATAACCTGGGAAAACTTTTCTTTTTTTCTTTTTGTTCATGTGCTCGCTGTTTGTAGTCCTCAGTTTGAAGACAATTTCTCATCTTTGTCCTTGCTCTGCTGTTTAGCCCCGCCTCATCGCTTCTTAATTTCCATGTGGCACTGAGGCTTCTTGAGCATCCAAGTAGAAAGCAAGTCCCATTAATTATAGCAATGTGTTGTAACTGCAGAGTCACAAAATTATTTTACATGGAGAAAAAAAAAACAACACCATTAAAAAAATTAGCTGAGAGTGAATCGTTAGCAAGGCCCAGCAAAAGGAATTAGTGTGCTTCTCTAAAGACAGAGGGGACGCTGACTCTTGCATCTTAGGGTTCCGTGGCCTTCTCTCCCACCTATCGTGACATTCAGATATGAGCACTGTCAAGACGGCACACACAGCTGGGTTAAAAGTCCTTCTGAGTGTGTGACACCATTTCCAGAACAAGAAAACCAGAATGTCACCTGATGAATGATTATACACATGACTACATCATCATAACCGTCTTCTTTATTACTGACATTTCCCCAGCATATCTGACTTTCATGTTCTGGATTACACACTGTTGTCGTTTTGTTAGGATTTTGAATAGAAGGACATGATTCCTGTGAACTTAAAATTATAGAATGTGATCCAGTAATCATGGGCCTCCCAGGTGGTAATAGTGGTAAAGAACCTGCCTGCCAATGCAGGAGATGTTAGAGACACAGGTTTGATCCCTGGGTTGGGAAGATCCCCTGGAGGAAAGCATGGCAACCCACTCTGATATTCTTGCCTGGAGAATCCCATGGACAGAGGAGCCTAGTGGGCTGCAGTCCATGGGGTTGCAGAGTCCGACTCAACTGAAGCAACTTAGCATATCATTGCAATATGGTAATCATACAGACTTTTTTAAGACCTGCCAATACCCAAAGGGGAGAAGGCAATGGCACCCCACTCCTGTACTCTTATCCCATGGAAAGAGGAGCCTGGTAGGCTGCAGTCCATGGGGTCCTGAAGAGTCGGCCACGACTGAGTGACTTTACTTTCACTTTTCACTTTCATGCATTGGAGAAGGAAATGGCAACCCACTCCAGTGTTCTTGCCTGGAGAATCCCAGGGTCGGCAGAGCCTGGTGGGCTGCCGTCTATGGGGTTGGACAGAGTCGGACACGACTGAAGCGACTTAGCAGCAGCAGCACTAGCAGCAATACCCAAAGAAAATGTCTTTTTGTGTGTGTGCTCATATCACTAAGGTATGGTCCTCAGGATGGATTTAAGTATATTATATAAGACAAACAAGCACTCTGCAGGTTAACATCTATTGGACAAATAACCCACGTGAGTGGACGTAAGGTGTAGAGTCCTTATCACCCAGTTCTGAAGGACTGGAAGTGGCGGGAGTAGGGTTGGGGGGAGAGCCCACAGCAGTGCACCTGTGGGAAGGGTGCCATTTCTGTGTTGGGGAACACCCAGCTCCAGCCCTGGGTCTGTGCCCAGAAGGGAAAACAGTGCATCAGAGCTCATGGGGCTGGTTCACTTAATATGAGACCAGGGGGCCTTTGCTCAGGCTGCTGGGATGAAAGGAGACATGCCGCCTTGTAACTCAAACAGGAATAGGAACTGTATTTCTCATAGAAATTGCGATATAACAGAGCTATGGCATTTTATCTTCCTAGGACCCTGCTGCCAGAGAGATGCCGGCTGCCCCAATCAGATAAACACCTGCTTTGTGGCTGGGAGGCAAGACCAAAAATGCCCACTGGGGCAATCTGGCGCGGCCCTTCCCTGGTTAGAAAGGGTCTCTAGAAACCTCCCTGCAATGCTGAAAGGGGATGTTGCTAGGAGTCGCATGTATTTGCCCTGACTCTTCAGTTACTCTTTCTCTCATCTGGGGTGTTTACCTCATTTGTCAGAGTGTCACAGCACAGACAAAGCAAGTAATTTGAAACCTCTGCCCGCCATGTTTATCTGAATCCTTGACTGGCCTCAGTTATCTGGGAAAACAAGCCTGAGGTTTCCCATCTTTAAATAATGCCCATTCCGCTAACTTAACAGGAGAGAGGTTGCTGAAAGACCCGCAGACCACCTCAAGCGATCCTCTGGTGAATATTTCATCATGAATAACACTGGGCAGAAGTCCTGGTTTCTTGAGGAACAATGCTTCCTGCATGGATGCATAAATTCTATTTCATCCACACTGAATCCACTGAACTTTAATGGGAAAAAAGTGCAATATAAAAGATGACTTTTTATTTTACACTTTTCAACTAGGCAAGTTCAATTTGATTTTTAAAAAAGGGCCATAGTGTTCAGTGATGTTAACCAACCATAGCTGGTGGCCTTATCTCTAATTCCTTGCCGTCCCACCTCCATAGGACACTCAAGTCAAGAATTCTTTTTGTTTTCTCCTTTTCAAGATCGGGGCCCTTTTAGTCCACAGAAGGGCTTTCCTGGTGGCTAAGTTGCTAAAGAATCCACCTGCAATGCCGGAGACACATGTTTGGGTCTCGGTCCAGAAGATCCTCTGCAGGAGGAAATGGCAACCCACTCTGGTATTCCTGCCTGGAGAATCCCATGGACAGAGGAGCCTGGTGGGCAACAGTCCATGGGGTCACAAACAGTTGGACACAACTGAATAACTAACCAGGCTAGTCCACAGAAGATAAATATTTGCAATTGATCCTAAGGGTTTCTCTGGAAGAACATGATCTTTCCAACCCTTTCCCCATTTTCCAGGAATCCGATTTATATTTCTGCCTGCATTTTATTTAGCTTTTATTGTCACAGAAGGAAATGTCTATTAAGGAATTTGGATGCAAGAACCTCAGAGAGGAATGGTTGATAAATTGGTGTCTTTTTTTTTTTTTTTTTTTTTGCGGAATCTGGGAGAAAAGGTTTAAATACAACTAAGTTAATACTTATCTCTATTCTTAATGATTTACCAACAAGAGGATCTGAAAAAAGAAACTCTCTGGTCAATAATATCTCTCCCAGTGCACACTGGGGTGTTAGCTTACTGCCCTGATGTTTTTTCCCATGGTGAGTTATGATCATATGTCTAGATGACTCTTACAAAGATAGAGAGCCAAGATTCAAGGTGAGCTCATCTCTGAAGCAAGAAATGAAAGGGACATTTGTACTCAGTAGTTCAGGTTTATAAAAATGGGCAGGAGTTTGCTATAAATGCTTGAAAAAAATATCAAGGTTACTTGTAACAATTTTGTGTACATCAATTCTGAAAGAGATTTTTAATGCTTTGCATTCCAGTGCTTGCTAATAATTTTTTAAATTAATTTTAATTGGAGTGTAGTTGCTTGACCATGTTGTGTTAGTTTTCCTGTACCAGCAAAGTGAATCAGCTGTGTGTTTACATAAATCCCCTCTTTTTTGGATTTCCTTCCCATTTAGGTTATCACAGAGCACTGAGTAGACTTCCTGGTGCTATACAGTAGGTTCTTATTAGTGATCTATGTTATACATAGTATTATTAGTGTATACAAGGAAGATCTGGGGCTGAACACTGAATTCCTTAAGACAGCATAAAGCAGCAAAGGTATTAAGGGAAACCCGGTCATTGGCTAATGATCTAACAGGATGTCTTTTTTAAGTGATGCAATATATTTTGAACAAATGTCAATTTCATTATTGAGACTTTTAAAATTCAGAGTCATTCTTTATAGCTTTAATATGTTCAGCCCCAGGTTTTTCTTCTTACTGAAGGTCAGTATATAACAACATTCACTCCCTCATTCACTCAGCAAATGCGTAAGGTCCCAGGTCCCAACACCCATGCCATTCAGGTTACGATGTTATAAAAAGTAACAAACAACGTGACATTTCCTTTCCTGTTGGAATGACATTATTTAAAAGATCGGAACTACTTACTACTAGCTTTTCTTCATAGAGGTTTCGAGGGTCACTCTTACCTATAATATGTTATTTTGACATATTTTGATAAATTTAGTTGCTGTGAAATGAGGGAGCTGACCCTGAGGATCTCTATTTATCTTTAAATGAGTAGATCTTGGCTGTATTAAAATTCAACCTAAATGGCTAAGATCCCACCTAGAAGTCAAAACATTAGTTTTCTAAATTGATAAGCAAAAGTTTATTCCTTCTTATATTACTGAACTTATTTCATGTGAGATTGGTTTTTATGTTTGAACTCTGCCCACCAGAACTAGATTGAAATATTCAGGGAATGAGTATAAAGCAATAAAACTGACTTCCAGACGCCACACATCAAAAACCAATCCTCTTATTTCAGTTACACCATGGACAGAAAGGTCTTCAAATCACCTCTTTATAATTCTAATCAGTACAAATGGAAAGAAAGCAAACAGCATTCTTGATGTAAAGGTGATTGTTCTTTTGCTTCGCTCTGTATATCTAAGTTTGTTTCATCGCCTTCCTTTGTGCTAAAATTTTAACGATGGCAAATCTTCTTGTCACATACAGAATGGGAATTAAAGGTTTGAAATGTAATTAATCAAACATCATTTCATTCTATTTTTGTTAGTGGAAATGGAAGCAAAAATTAAAACGTGCTTTTGCAAATTTACTTTTTAACATTGAAACACCATCTGACATTCTTGCCTCCACAGGCTCTTAAGGAAGTTACAGAGCATCTGATATTCAGAAAACAAGAGCAAGTAACCATGAAAGCATCACTTTAAGAGTAAGAGTGGCCCTTATTAAAGATTTGAAAATGTTTACAGGTGAAGAAACTGAGGAACGATAATCACGACCTAGGACAGCTTCCACCACTGGTGTGCGTCAAGTTCCTTGTGTGTGTGGGGGTGGGGGAGAGGTGCTGTTTTCCTTTGCCATCACATTAAGTGCCCAGCACGGTACCATGAACTCAACGTGCTTTCACTATATCCCTGCTAATCACACGACTTCCAGATACATCAGGATCCAAGGGGAGGGTGAGGAGGGACGTGAGGATGCTGGATCTGCTCCTGTCACCTTAGCTATCCAACATCAAGTCTGAGCATAAAAGGAGACATTCCGGGGAACCAAGTGGAGTGTGGGAGGAGCACAGGGGAACGCGCCATGAGGGAGACTTATGGGGGGTCAGGTGATGTCAGCAGGGAATGCAGGTAGAGGGAATCTTTGGGTGAGAAGTAGTGGGGAATATGCCTACCACCTTTTTAGGGCTGGGTGTTGGGTTTGACTCTTCATTGCTGTTGTTTAGTCACTAAGCCGTGTCCGACTCTTTGTGACCCCTTTAACTTAACCTGATAGGCTCCTCTGTCCATGGGATTCTTCAGGCAAGAATACTGGAATGGGTTGCCATTTACTTCTCCAAGGCATCTTCCTGATCCAGGGATCGAACCTGCATCTCCTGCACTGGCAGGCTGATTCTTTACCACTGAGCCTCTTGGGAAGCCCCTTGATTCCTCAAACATCTACCAAAAAGCCAGGCCAGAAGTTCGTGACCAGAGTGTCACCTTAAAGCATGTTCAGCTGCCTTCCTGAAGCCCCCTATGCATTTAGGAAAAGACCTGCCTTCCATGGGAAAGGGTGAGTCCTGGTGTTGGAGAGTGTTCAAGGACAGTCAGAGACAGCGACGAGGAGCCTCACCTTGGCCTTGTCCTCAGCTCACAGCACGTGGTTAAATTTCTCAGGCTCCCTTGATGGGGGCTTTATACCCACAATAGGCTTATACTGATGGGATTTCCTAAGTGTCATCCTGTTTGAATACAATATAATAGAACACAGTAATTAATAAGCGTGCTTTATTGACATGCTGCGGCTTGGGGTCTCTAGAACTCAGAATTCTTTGGGAGAGGCACGCGCTTCACGCGAGCACAGACTTGACATTTTTAATCAGCCCAAATGCACTGCCTGAGCACGCGAGGTGTCAACACGAGAAAGTGAAAATACTGTCTCGGCAGCTTCCAGTTCTCCGTGCTCTGATTAGGCATACACTGTCAGCTCCATTTGTACTTGATCCATAAAAAGAGTTGCATCGTGATATTCTCTTCAAATTCTGGCAAGCTTTATTGATGGCTTACATGTCTGAGTTCATTTGGCTTCTATTAAAAACTCAAATTTATTTTTCTGAAAGTGATGAATGACTTCACTTTGCAGGTGTAGTTTTTCATATTCCAAAATAATATTTCTAACCTTGGGAAAGATGTAGATTGAATATTCTTTGCTCACCATCCATAGATTTTCACTTTTAGGTTACACACTGAAAAACTATTAAGAACTTTAATAGGCCTTATGACATCTTACTGCACAGAATAATGTAAGGGTTCTGGTTATTCATATTTTACTGAACTAGACGGGGAAGCAAAATTTTAGGATTTTAAAAACATCAGACTGTACTGATGGTGACTGCAAAAATGAATTGGTAACTTCTGATGCACAATGATAAGCTGAAGTTTTTATTACCATTGAGGAAAATAATCACGATACAGAAGGAACCTGCTACTAAACTGCATCCTGCTTTGCAAAGGTATCCTATGGTCCCATGGGGGTCAGAATATGCCTGTCTTGGCAAAGACCGAGTACCACGTCTAGAGAAGTGGATGAAAACTAATCTTCTTCTCTGAAGAACAGATACTATTTAAACTTAATCAGATGTCCCAACCCTCTTTTACTCTCCCAGTCATCAGATAGTATGCCTGTAACTGCCTAAAATCCTTCAAGACAACACATAATCTGGGGTATATACTATTCTTGTATTTATACTCAAAGTTAAGGGCATCATGCCTGTAGCAAGTTACAAGGAAGAGACGTCAGAAGTCTTCTAAAACAGATGCACAGTCTTTTACTTATTACAGACCTTTTTATTGTTACAGCTGTACCATCATTATATTTCAAAACAATTACTTATGCTCTGTTTGTTTGAACAATGAAAGGATAGTCACTGTGGCCTTGTAATAGTATCTTCCTGGAGAAATCTTATTCTTGATCAACCTTAGGACTTTAAGTACATTTCACTTGACTGAACTGCCATCTTTGCCAAACTCTATTGAATGATAGGAATATTGAACAGCCTAGCTTTGGAAATGCTTGGGCTGACACTTCAGTCCTATTTTAGACACAAAATATGAAAGTGACCAAAGAAAGAATCTAAAAATATTTTGAAATAATTAAACTGTGAACAAAGATATCTAAGAGAAAAAGCCCAGCTCTGGTACCTAAACACATTTCCATCATAGTTTTATCTTTCCTTTCATTCTCCAGTTGACTTTGTCAGAGAAAAGACTAAAAAAAATCCTTCCACTGAAGAAGAAGTTATATCTTAAATAAGTTTTATTCTTTGAAATGATATTCAAATATTATATAGAGTATGCGCTCAGTCGTGTTCGACTCTTTGCAACCCTGTGGACACCAGGCTCCTCCGTCCATGGGATTTTCTAGGCAAGAGTACTGGAGTGGGTTGCCATTTCCTTCTCCAGGGAATCTTCCCAATCCAGGGATTGAACCCAGGTCTCCCGCATTGTAGACAGACGCTTTACCGTCTGAGCCACCAGGGAAGTCAAGTATTATATAGTTTACAACATTTGAGCTGTCTGATGAAACACTCACTCGGCCTATCAAAACTTATCGATGTGATTTCTCTGCTACTTCTTTTTTCACATCATAATTATGGGATAAGAAAATCCTAGCAAACAGCAAGTTTTACCCACATAAAAATTCTGATGAAAACCAAAACCAAACCCTCATGCCCCGCACCCCACCTCCACCCGAAGAGGTGAAGTATATTAAATTTTCTTCTAAGCTCACTGGAAAATTCCCATTATGTCCACTGTGATTTATTTTGGGCCATGGATGTGCACGTTTGTTTTTATGGCTGGTTATGTCTATGTTGGCCCAGAAAGCAGACTACTGAACTAACGTCAGTGTGGAAGCACAGTGCTTTGCAGAGCTGCTCCAACTCTGATTTTACTGGAACAGCAGCCAGTTATAAGGCTAGGAGGCATGTGGAGCAGCTGCAAGGAAACACTGTATGCTGACAGGGCACACATTTCTGTAAGATGGTATTTTGCCCAGTAACGATGAAAATAAAGGTCTTTCCCCCTATAGTTTTTCATGAAATGTTCAAGAATAGCAAAGGAAAGGATTCCTGTGTCTTTTTATTTCAATAAAATGAGTGAAGGGAGCAGCTACTAAGTTCAGAGCTAGAGACTGGCCCATCACCTGAACCAAGGGCAGTCCTGGAACTGCCCTTGACGGAAGGTAGGAAATGCTAACACGTACATGAGAACCAGGCTTCCACACCATTACATGGTTCCGGGGCCTCTTTGGTTTATGACCTCTGACATTTGTCTTTGTTAATCAATGTCTGTAAACCTTGTTTAGCACAGATAAGAAGAGCTTTAGTGTAAATCAAAAGGATATATAGGCCCCTAGGTTCTTAGCAGCACTATTCACAAAAATCAAGATATGGTAACAACCTCATGTCCACTGACTGATGAATGGATAAAGAAGATGTAACATGTATATACAGTGGAATACTACACAGCCATAAAAAGAATGAAACAGTGCCATTGCAACTGGGATGGACCTAGAGATGATCATACTAAGTGAAGTAAGTCAGAAAGAGAAAGACAAACACCATATGATATCACTTCATATGTGGAATCTGAAATAGGACACAAATGAACTTATCTTGAAACAGACTCACAGACTGGGGATAGGATGGACTATGAGTCTGGGGTTAGCAGATACACACTATTATACAGAGAACAGATAAACAAAGGTTCTGCTGTATAGCACAGGGTACTACACTCAATATCCTGTGATAAACCATAACGGAAAAGAATATGAAAAAGAACATATATATATATATATATATATATATATATATATGCGTAACTGAACCATTTTGCTATATAGCAGAAATTAACACAACACTGTCGGAGAAAGCGATGGCACCCCACTCCAGTACTCTCGCCTGCAAAATCCCATGGACGGAGGAACCTGGTAGGCTGCAGCCCATGAAGTCGCGAAGAGTCGGACACAACTGAGTGACTTCCCTTTCACTTTTCACTTTCATGCACTGGAGAAGGAAATGGCAGCCCACTCCAGTGTTCTTGCCTGGAGAATCCCAGGGACGGGGGAGCCTGGTGGGCTGCCGTCCATGGGGTCACACAGAGTCGGACACGACTGAAGTGACTTAGCAGCAGCAGCAGCAGCAACACAACACTGTAACTCAACTATACTTCAAGAAAAGAAAGGAAAATAGGAAGAGGTGTAGTGAAGTTGTTGGTAAATAGATAAAGGAAGGTCTCTAAGTGGGAAGAGTGGAAATGGAGTATGCCATCCAGTTCCCATTCACTCCCTTATCTCTTCCTTAATATATTCTCATCTCCATTTGGAACTATAAAAGATCAGGAAATGGATAAAGAATAAACAACATTAAGAAAAGGTTAATCCCCAAATGTCAGAGAAACCAACTCTGCTATGCTTGTCACTGAAGGAGGTCTTGAGGTCTGTGGTCATTTATAAAAGACAAGTGCAAGAGAAATTCATATTATATAGTAAAAAAGTGTGTGACTCAGTGTCTCACTTAATATTCTTACTCATCTGTGGTCCTGAAAAGAAATGGAAAACCATTTTGATAAAACAGATGTTAAATGGTCTCAGTGGAAAATGATTGAAAGCTTGTACCATGTAATTATTATAAAATACCACACATCTGGTACAAAGTTTGGCCTTAAATCAAAAGTCATTTAGGACAAAATGAGCAAGGAGACTTCCGGCCTCTTGAAAAGTCTGAGCTTGGTGTTTATAGCATGATTTCAATTTAAAATTCTCTTTACTGAATATTATTTATTTCTTGACTGTACAGCAAGTTTCTCCAAACCACCAACCAAATAATTAGGACATTAAAAGTGAACTACGAGCTACTCTTTCAAAGAAAATATGGTAATGTAAAATTACACAAAGCAGTCTGGTTCCATGGGTGGGGGGGAATGAAAGAATGTAGAGCATTTACAAATGACCTTTTCATTCATGAAAAGCTAAGGTCTCAAAGGAATGTTGGAATAACTCGCATATGAGTTTATCACTAATCCATCATCAGGGAAAAAACTCTAAGCTGAGAGAGGACCCCGCTAATGTATTCTGAGTCCACTGGAGCAGAAGCAGGAATGTTCTGGCTGTAATTTTTCTCTCCATCGCTACAGCCATCTGCCCGTCATGGGTCACATTCACTACGTACCATCAGCAGAGAGCTGCTCTGCATTTATATTTATCAAAAGTCAAATCTTGAAGCTGGCAATGCCTTGCTTTCTGTCTACCTTGAAAGTGCAATGTGAGTCCTAAATTAATCTGATAAATAGAAATAACAGGATATTATCGTATAACCCCTTCTGAGTCAACAACTCTCAGAGGGAGCTGTGGCTTTATGGAAGAAAAAGGAAAAACTTTCAGTAATGAAATAATGCTAGGAAGAATGAATCTGAAGATGCTTGGAGCTCCCTTAATTAGAAAAACAGCTCCCTTAAAAAATGTTTGTATTGTGAATTTTTCTAAGATTCATTTCAAATACATGATTTTGCTATTTATTATACTTTGTTAGACTGCTAAATTGTTACAAGTTTATCCATCTTCTGAATTTTATTTTTCTCATCCACAAAGATGTTATATTTTAAAAATAACTTTAATGTTATATGTAATATGCTAGCTTTACAATATCAACAGTACTTGGAAATAAATGAAATGTGCCTTATTTAGCCAACATACAGTGTTTTATCGATATACAAACAGAAAAATGTCATGTAATGAGATGATTAAGAAAAACATGAGCTTTGTGTCTTAAAGGTTATCCATTTTAGGTTACAGTAATTGATCCCAGTCACTTCAAATGTTTAAAACATTCCAAACCCTCAGCCAAATGTTGAAGAAATAACTCTGCCAGAATTTCAGTAGAGAAAATTTTAGAAGGCTGTTCAAATCCAAAGAAAAGGAAAAATATATATTATTGCTGAAAGTTGTACGTGTGTTCTGCTTTCCAATGAAAACCATAGCCAAATAAGCTTTCATTAAATTGGAACAAGATGACAAATACGAAAACTGAAATGCATACAGTAAATTGAAACATTAAACATTACATAAGGTCTCTAATGTGTAACAAAAAAAATTTCGAGACAGAAAATAAAAGAAAATAATTTCAATATCTTAACAGCTGTCTCCTCTTTCCCCCAAGACACACAAGTAAAATAGGTAATGCCCTTTGAAATCAAACTTCGGTTTTTAAAACAGCAAAGAAGGAACGCTGGTTAATTCAGACATTTTGCTACCAAGATGTTACTCATGGAGGAATATTTACAGTAGCTGCAAACACAGACTATCTGCAGACCCTTTTACCGCAGTCAGGTGAAGTGACAGGCTGTTAGAGACTCACTCGCCATAAACTTCACCTTCACGACAATAACACGTTGTATATAAAACTGCAAACTGGCAGGCGAGCCATGATCTTATTGCAGAGCAGTTTGGGGTGCATTTTCCATCTTCTATGAAGGTTATAACAAAAACTGAACAAGTAGTGCGTTTTACAGCTCAAATGGGCCATGGTGTAATACAGAGATTGCGGGGGGAAAACTTGTTTTGTCATAGTCTGTAGGAGCAAGCAGATCTGCCAATTTTTCTTCTGACCAGGTAGTTGAAATATCACCAATCGCTGATGCCAAGAAAACGCATAGCTAATCTTCACATGCAAAAATATATCCTTGTGAGCAAATTGTACCAGTTATGGGAGCACCCCGCTGACTGTCACAGGAAAATGCTAATTCAAAGGGAACCACTGCTAACAGCTTCTGCCCCGTTGCTTTCATGCTCAGGAAATGCTTAATGTGTTGAGAATTCAGTTAGGAGGTTCTCCGAGGAAACAAAGTCCTGACTACTTTAAAGACAGAAAACAAAACAAAACAAAACAAAAAAAACCCCACCAGCTTAAGTATTCTGAAATGCTGTCTCCACCCTTTCCCATTCAAAATATTTTACCCAAAACATTTATTCATATAACTCGCATTTTAACCAGGGTGTGAATTTGGTGTTTTAGGTCTACTCATTCCTTTTAGGTAGGCTTCCCTGGTGGCTCAGCTGGTAAAGAATCCACCTGCAATGCGGGAGACCTAGGTTTGATCCCTGGGTTGGGAAGATGCCCTGGAAAAGGGTAAGGCTACCCACTCCAGTATTCTGGCCTGGAGAATCCCAAGGACTGTATAATCCTTGGGGTTGCAAACAGTCAGACACGAGTGAGCGACTTTCTTACAAGTTGAACGCAATGTTTTATAAACTTATTAGTCCATGCATGCGAACTCTGAGATGGTCTTCCTAAAGTACGCCAGCCTGCAAGAGCCTGTTTTTTCCTATCAGAAAACCAAGTCCAAGGCTGTGCATGGTGTGAACATAAGCGCATGCATGCTCAGTCGTGTCCAGCTCTCTGTGACCCCATGGACTGTAGCCTGCCAGGCTCCTCTGTCCATAGGATTCTCCAGACAAGAATACTGAAGTGGAGTGGGTTGCGATTCAGATTCTTTACCACTGAGCCACCTCGGAAGCCCCCGTAAACATAAGTAGGCAATCAATTAATGCTAGATGATGCTAAGGGAACTGAACTGAAGTGTGGGCAACTCTCCATTTTAACTCCCAGACGAGAAACCAAGTCTTCGGACTTTGTATAAGACCCAAGGTGTTGCCATGTCCTGAGAAGAACTTCCTGATGCTAATATAATGATGTTTTCCTACCCTAAAGAAAGCAAGCCAGCTCTCCGCATAGATGTATCAGTTATTAGCTAAATACAAACTGAAAATGTAACATCCTACCTCTGCTCCAACTTTCCATGGCTTTGATAACCACATTTCAGGTCCCCACCAACCAAGTATTCAGACTTTATTAATTCCTCTTTGCATGTGCTTCACTACCAGAAGTTTAGGACAGCGAGACGTAACTGTGTATAAGACAAATTTCACTTTCCTTCGCTCCTTCCCCTCTCACAGTCAGTCAAGTTTAAGTCACCTAATACTAACTGGGTAGGTAGTCAACAACCACTAAATTTCTATTATGCCCGGAATATATGATAGCACCACTGAGAGAGAGGAATACAAAGGTCACGTCAGGTCATGTCAATAACCCAGGAGAGGTGTGTGTTTGAGACTCCTTACCCCTATCTCTGCCTTCCTCCTCTCCAGAACAATGAGCATTTGACCCAGAGCCTATTACCTGTCCAAGATTTAGAATCAATCTCACTGTTAGCAAAAAACAAAAACCAACACCCCCTCGCCAGCCTCAATGTACTCTAGTCTCATACCTAGAGGATTCAGGGACAAACGACCCCAATGCCACGCCAACCTTGTGTTTCACTTTATGGTACAGGTGGATCTTGTTTTATTGCACTTCACTTTATTGCATTTTTCATAAATGGAAGGTTTGTGGCAACCCTGCATGGAGCAACTCTATTGGTGCCATTTTTCCGACAGCATTAGCTTACTGCATCTCTCTGTCACATTGTGATAATTCTCGCAATGTTTCAAACTTTTTCATTATTATATTTGTTATGGTGATCTGTGATCAGTGACCTTTGATGTTACAATTGTCGTAGTTTGGGCATTTTCAGTAATACTGTATTTTTAAATTAAGGTATATACATTTTTTTTTAAACATAAAGCTATATACTACACACTTAATAGACTACAGTGTAGTAGAAACGTAACTTTTATAAGCAGGGCACCCAAAGCCGGTGCTCTGGGACAACCTGGAGGGGTGGGGTGGGAGGGAGGTTGGAAGGAGGTTCAGGATGGAGGGGACACATGCATACCTATGGCCGATTCATATTGATGTATGGCAAAACCCATCACAATGTTTTATAGTAATTATCCTCCAATTAAAATAAATAAAATCTTAATATAAGTACTGTGAAAAAAAAATTCGGCTGACTTGCTTCATCGCCATACTCGTTTTATGTAGTGGTCTTGGAACTGAACCCATAATATCTTCGAGGTCTGCCTGTAAATGGGCTTGCACCTTGCTCCTGAGACAAAGGTCCTTGCAATTGGAATCACTATAGATAGAGAAATAGAAATCAGATTTCTGTTTTCACAGACTGTCCATTGCTTTAGTTTCTCCAGGACTAAAAGTCCTCCTCCACTATTGAATCTCACGCTTCCTAAAGCCTGGACCCATGGGTAACCAGACATAAGCACCTGAATGAAATCCCAGGTGGGCCTGGTGTGCAGTTCCACCTGATAATTACTAACCTGCAGAGGAAGTAGAGTACAAGCCTGCAACAATGGTTCTCAAAGAGTGGTTCTCAGGGGAGCAGCAGCCAGTGCTCCAGCCCCAGCTTAGACCTACTGAATTGAGGCTGGGCAGCGAGGGTGGGGGTGCACACAGCCTTAACATCCCTCCAGGGGCTTCACAAGCTCACTGAAGTTTGAGAACATTGTTTAGGGAAAGATTTTGCCAGTGTTTGATCTCTAGCCTCAACACTTGCTACTATATTACCTTGGGCAAGCACTCTTCTAAAATCTTTCTGTAGCCTTGGGTAAGTCATCTAAGAAGAGGAGATAAAATATACATCTTAGGGTTAGAACAAGTGCTTCATGTGGTCCCCGGGACACAGTGGGCACTCAACTGTGCCGTCCACTCCTAGACTCTCTGCTCATTAACTTGTTCTGCTCGCCCCTCATCACCTCTTCTTTAAAAATTTTAATGTCAAAACGACTTGCTGTCTGTCTTCACAGTCTGCTCATGTTTTTCTCTCAGATTGAGTCAGGGTCTCAGTGGGGTCCCGCTTCCAGTCCAGATCCATCTAGGTTTTCCTGTTCCTTACATAGTTAACTGTCTTTAATTCCTAACACACAATGAATGATGTGTACAGTTGTATCTGACTTTACATGTGATTTCAGGATTCTTTTATTACTCATCTCAAGGGTTTTCATTTCTATATTGACTTGAAGGATTTACTTCATTTATAAAATCCAACTTAAAGCAGGTTGGATCCAAAAGAAGTCATTGTTGTTTAGTTGCTAAGTCGTGTCCGACTCTTTGCAACCCTGTGGACTACGGCCCACCAGGCTCCTCTGTCCGTGGGATTTCCCAGGCAGGAATACTGGAGTGGGTTGCCATTTCCTCCTCCAGGGGATCTTACTGACCCAAGTATTGAATCTGCATCTCCTGCCTTCGCAGGAGGGTTCTTTACTGCTGAGACATAGACAAATATAAAATCTTTCTGTTAAAAAATCTAAATGAAGGATTTTTGTAGCAAATCCATAATCAATCTGAAACTATTTATGTTAACTAAAAACTGCATAGTAATTATGGTGATCCCTAATTTTGCTGGCTTACCTGGTGTCAGCCACTGTTATTTTATTTTAGAATCACAGCTAACCTGTGAAATAGATATTGTTAGTTCCATTTAAGGGGTAAAGAGACAGGGGCACAGAGGATATTAATAAGCAGATGAAAGTCTCATGGCCATTAAGTGGCAGAGACAGAATTCAAACTCAGGGTTGTCTGACTCTAAAGACTGTATACTTTTACTGCTTCTAAAAGAAGGCCTAATCAGAACAGTGAAATTTCACTTCGACCCTCATGCTCCACAAAGATGTGGATAAATTGGATGGGAGCCAGAGATAAATCCAGGTGATGAAAGGCATAGAATGAATGAGTTATGAGAAAATGAGAAAAATTCCAAATGCGCTTAGGTTGAAGAAAAAAGTGAAATATGACATAACTGTTTATGGAGCAATATGGAATTATTATAATGGCTTAAAATAGCATAATCCAAGGAGAGAGAAATGAGCTAGTTCTATGGAAAGAAAATTTTAGGCAAAATCTTTCCTAACCACTCCAAAACAATTTTACCCTGAAGAACTTCTGGGTTTTAGTAACTTCAGAAAGGAGTAAAAAATTATCACCTGGGGGCATTTCAGACAATCTGGACAAATGTGAAATAAAATAATTCTGCACAGGCAGAGAGAAAGTGAATGACCTCTTGGTTCTTGTCAAACTTTAATTTTTATGTTTTATAAATAAAACATTTTATTGTTAAAATGTATATGCATTTATTCTTTAAGCCTTTTGGGTCTCCTGGCTAAGCAACACATTTTGAAACTTTACTATTTTCATTTCCCTTTTAAATGGGTTTAGTAAGTAAGCAATGCCTGTAATGCATAAAGAAAACAACAAACTAAATATCCAAGCATACTATTTCAGACTAAATAGAGGTTTGACTATTCTTGGTCTAATTAGACTTATTAGACAGTGCATTGATTTAGTACTTCTATTCTGCATATTTAGCCATGAGGGCGATTTTTATTTTTTAATCCTCTTTAATTAATACTCCCCCCACAGGATTATGAATCTTTTAAATTTTACTTTTCTTTTTGTGGTAATGAACATTGGTTGTGATAATGGGTTGCAAGTTTCTAGCCAAATCTGCTAACAGGTTAATTTTCTGAAAGAAAACCAGACTGTATAGAAAGCTCAGTGTTATTCTTAAGATGCTTAGGATATCCATTTGTTTCAGAAATGTCATATCAGGGACAAATCAATGTGTTAAAAGTGTCTGATAATATTGTTGAGGGATTAATCTCACAGACTAGATCATCAGCACGATTATCTTTGGCATTCTGTGTGCACCCAGTTCCATTTTAAGCATGAAAAACCTTCTAATGCCAAACTATGAGAGCCTGTGTATTGAATGATCTGCCACCATTCAATATTTAATCCTGCAATTGAAGCCACTAAAGGGATATAGAAAAGTAACAAGATGAATGAATCGTGACCTCAAACTTGCAAAAAGACAACCCAAACAATTTATCTTTCTGGCCTGTATGGCATTTTTTTTTTTAATCCAATATTCCTATCACTTCTCCTCAGTCTGGGAATTGTAGATTGATCAATGCCACATTAGCAAATACTTGAAATGAGAGCTGGGAATTTAAGCAATCTGTTATTTATGCTTTAAGAATATTCTGGTTCAATTTAGTTTATCTAAAGTCTAAAATCAAGAACTTGTGATTGCAAATCAATTTAATTCTCTAGACTACATTTTCAAGCAACTGTGGGAAGGATGACAGAAAATAATCCAGTGTCTATGAAAAATGAAAGAGATAAATGATGAAAACAGAAAACGTAGAACTTCACGCCTCAGAGCTCACATAGAATTCTTTGAAATTATACAGCTCTCAAATACAATAAAATTGGACTTCAGTTATTAAGAGAATAAATTCCACCCCAATTCATTGGTTCATTGATCATTACCACATCACTTTGGCATGTGATCTTATGTTTTTCCCAAGCTAAGTGGAGTCAACTTGATGTATATGTGGTCAGTGCTCAAGTTTTCCCTGGTGGCTCAGTGGTAAAGAATCTGCCTGTTAATGTAGGAGATGTAGGAGACATGGGTTCTATCCGTGGGTTGGGAAGATTCCCTGAAGAAGGAATTGGCAACCCACTCCAGTATTCTTGCCTGGAAAACCCCATGGAAAGAGGAGCCCGGTCTACAGTCCATGGGGTCACAGAGTCAGACAGGACTTAGTGACTGAACAACAACAATTTCTTCTATACATACATACGTTTCAATTGTACAAGAATAACTTTGTTTTTATACTCAAGTGGTGGAAGGAAGTAGAGACAGGATAGATAAATGTACTCTTCTCTGCTGCTAATAAAGTTCAGTTCAGTCCAGTCACTCAGTTGTGTCTGCCTCTCTTCGACCTCATGGACTGCAGCACGCCAGGCTCCCTGTCCCTCACCAACTCTCAGAGCTTGCTCAAACTCATGTTCATCGAGTTGGTGATGCCATCTAATCATCTTATCCTCTGTTGTCCCCTTCTCCTCCTGCTAATAAAACCTCCCTGTAATAAAAAAGCACACTCATGGGGTGGGAGGTAGGAGCAAGGTTCAAGAGGGAGGGGACATATGCATACTTATGGCTGATTCATGTTAATGTCTGGCAGAAACCAACACAATATTGGAAAGCAATTATCTTCCAATTGAAAATAGATTAATTAATTTAAAAAAGCATACTCAGATTTCTTTATCAGAGAAACAAATATAAATTAGACAGCAGGAGAAACCAATGAGTTGTTTCATAAGAAGTTACAGGTCAAGCATGGCTCTTGGAGAGATCCTGGGTGTACTGGCGACTTTCCTAAGTAACTACACTGCAGGTTTTCAAATAGCCCAAGGGGTATTTATTTTATTCTACTAGCTAAATTTTGTTTTGAATCACCATGTGCTATCTACAAAAGGTTCTCCCCTGGGTTTGCAGCAAAGAAAAAAACTGTAAATATTCTCTGCCCTATCGTGTGGTTTCTGGTCAGTGAATAAGAATTCTAAATGACTGTTGTGTCATAGTATCAAGCTGGCCACCTTTCAGTTGGTATCTATTAAAGCCAATGGTTTTGAGATATGGAAGGAAATTGTTAATGCATATGAGAAGTATCATTATTATTATGAACATGCCAGTGATCCTCTGTGATAAAGTGCCATTGACTTCCTGCCAACTCTCATGGATTGGTGACATTTTGTTAACCAGTCTACTGAAAAAAATCTATAGCAGGATATTAGATGGTATTTAAAAATAATATTAAGCAAGGGCTCAAGTGAAAGGAATCCTGTATCTTAAAAAATGATAACTGCAAAGTCCATTAGCTATGTTTATCAATGTCTACACTGTATAATTTAATTATTGTGTTTATTATGAAATTGTGAAATAAGATAAAAAAGTATCTTCTGGGCAGTGTACATATGTTAAATAAATTAGACTTTTATGATGATCGTGTCTATATTTTGATTATATAATATTTGCATACATTCCTAACCACCTCATTTTCTTTAACTCCAGTTTTCTATGCTATTATTTTCTTGTATTAATTTCTTGTTTTTCATTTTACTTTTATGTATGTCTAAAGATGCTTATATTTATGGCTTGTGAATAGAGGCAGGGCCATTCATAGCATTTTGCTTCTTTGTTTTTAAAATAGTATTAATCCATCAAGTTTTTACTGAAGCACTAGAACTCTCTTAGATGACAGGTAATATTGAAGTAAACACTCTCTTTCCTAATGACTTGTCAACAAGTGCAGGAAAATAAGTAGCAACGGGATTCAGATGTAAGGACTTAAGTATAGTAACGTGTCGCTTAAAAAGACATTTCCTTTTAGTTATTTTTAATGATGAGCTGTGTAGAGATGGTGATGGAAATGGATCTCATTAAGAGGAAAAATACTTGGATGGTATCTTTTATCCCACAAAGACAAACTGCCATTTATTATTCTTTACTGTCTCTTTCCCCATCGGACCTTTAACTTCAGGCTACACAGATTTGTGTCTCATCAAATCCCTAAATCTCATCAATCCCTAAAATAAATACCCATCCTTATTTAGTTCCTCTCCTTTCGATTTTGTACCCCTAGATAGCTCTTCTCATTTACTATTAAACTTCATTTAAAGATAGCCAAGACAGCTTGTTCTGGCTTCTCACTGCTTCCTTGCTTACCTCCTGCATTTGGAAGGCCCACTTGCTCAAGAAATTAACGTCTCTCTTAATTGGTGTAATGACATGCTCTCTCTAGTCTGTCCCCGTTTCTCCGCTCTTCCTCACTTGTCTTGTCTGTTTCCACTCCCATCTCCACATGTAGGTCTCCCTCTAGAGTTGATGGCTTTCTCTGTCTCCTTCTCTAGCCTCGCTGTACTCCCCACAGAGCGATAACTCATGGCTTTGTGTCTTCATCTACCCCCGCAGGTCTGCATTTCCCATCCCCACCTCTGTGCTGAGTACCAGCTCTTCTTCCCCCCCAGAAATGCTGGTTATGGATGAGTGGCTTGACCATGTAGCCAAACACATATTTCCAGAGACATGTAATTAAATCTATGAAAGTTACACTAGGGTGTGAGCATACCATTTATTTCATCTCATGGAAATGATCTCAAGTTGGGTGGTACAGTGAAAGATAGTGATTGCATCAACATTTACTGCTTCACAGTTAAAGCTGTTTAACAGATTTCAGTTTTTCCCTCTCCCCAGTGATACCAGACGTGTTAATGCCTCTTATTAATTACCACAACTCTGTATGGGAGAGCAGGTGGCCATGATGATGACAGAGAACAACCTTGAGGAAGAATTACCCTTAACTATTGAAATCCCAGAGCCCTTTTGCTGAAAATGTGATTTTTTAGAAACTTGAGCTGGAAGAACATAATAGTGAAATAGTCATTCAATTTGGTATATCAGTAACTTGAGAATACTTGTGGTTGAATTATGAGTGAAGTGAACGAAAAAGCAGGGAGAAATGCTAGTCAGATCCTAGTCTCTGGAGCATCTATTTTAAAATTAAGGGACAAAATGTTTAAGCAATGTGTTCAACTTATGCCTGAAACTGCTTTAAACTAAATAGTATGCCATTTATTCCCAGTTCATTTCAAAAGTTAGTTTTTATTCAATTTTGCAGAGGAAGAAGCCAATTATAAAAAAGGATAAGTCCAGAAACATAGAGGACATTCCTACTGCATTAGCCAACAAACATTTATTAGGTGCCAAATGTATGCAGAATGGTGCCAATCATTTCTTTAATGTGGAGAGTTTCCTATTCATTAATCCCTGTAATTTATAAACAGAGTAAGTGGTGAATACAGTACATTAGAATGGACCTCTAAATAAAAGATGCTACAAGCTACAAGCTAAATAAAAGATGCTACAGCTCTGCGGCTATGTTATCATGATGGAGGCCTCCCGAGGGCAGAAACTAGTGTCTTGTTTGACTGTAACTACAGGCCATGACAGTGGGCACTCAACAACCATCTGATGAGAAAAATGTATGAGCAGAGCAAGTCCTATTGGAATTGTTAGGACATCTGAATTTGATTTTAACTTCTGAGATTTAACAGATGTGCAACTTTGTACAAGTTAATTAACTTCTCCAGGACTTGGTTCCTAATCTATAGAGGAGGACTCTCCCCTTCCTTACTCACAGGCGTGGTCACAACTTCATGGGATGGTCAGATTATATACATGAAAATCTCTGAAAATGGAGGAACAGCTCAGAGAGGCAGATATGATTTTTATTATTAGTTTAACATGAAAGTCTCTCAGGTGCTGAAGAATCCGCCTGCAATGCAGGAGACCTGGGTTCAATCCCTAGGTTGGGAGGATCCCTTGGAGAAGGGAATGGCAACCTACTCCAGTATTTTTGCCTGGAGAATCCCATGGATAGAGGAGCCTGGTAGGCTGCAGTCCATGGAGTCACAAAGAGTCAGGCATGACTAAGCGACTAACACTGTCGCTTTTAACACTAACGTCTCTAAAAGTTATTTATTTTGACAGAGGTTGAGATGGTTGGATGGCATCACTGACCAATGGACATGAGTTTGAGCACACTCTGGGAAATAGCGAAGGGCAGGGAAGCCTGGAGTACTGCAGTCCACGGGTTGGACTCAATGAGTTGGACACAACTGAGCGACTGAATAACAACATAAGTTGTTACTAAAGTAAGTTTCACAAGCATTGGCAAAGCATCAGATCAGATCATGCAATCAGAAAAGGGACAAGAAACATGGGAAAGGATTAGGGCACAGAATTAAAAACTATTCTCCAAAATTGTATTCAGTGGATAAGTGTCTACCATAGGCAGGATACTGCACTGGGCTGGACAGGAATTACCAAGATGATATGGCCACAGAGACCGTGGCCTTTTGACCCAGAGTACTGGGCAAAAGCTAACAGTCATCCTCATGTAAAGTAGGATCTGCAAGTGTTGTAAACAAGTCAAAGAAGGCCAAGGTGAGAGCCATTTTGAAGAGGATCAATAAAAGTGACTGGTAACAAAGCCATTTTTGAGAGCAGCTATAAACATGGACAGCTGTAAGAATTCTGTAAGAACCTATATGGGAAAAGAACCTGAAAAACAGTATGTGTGGTATAAAACTGAATCACTTAGCCATACACCTGAAATTAACACAACATGGCAAATCAACTGTACTCTAATATAAAATAAAAATTAATAAAACAAAACATGGCCAAGGTTCTGAAGAAGTAGAGGCGTGGGGACAGCAGGGTGCTTTGGGCTGAGAGGATCCCACGAGGAAAGGCACACAGCTGAGATGGCATAATGTCGCTGGCGCATCCAGACAATTCAGGAATGCCTCAAAACACGCTGCAGCCACATTTCACTGTCATTACACTGCTGACTCTCTCACGGATCAGGGTAGTTTGTCGGCAACCTCAGCCCCGACGTGGCAGTCCCACTTCCCAGAGCTGGTTGTTTTCTGCCGCCGTCCACCCAGGTAAACCAACAGGAGCCCTCTGAGGGGTCGTCAGCAACAACCTCAATAACAAAGAGGCCCTGGCTGTCTTCGAGAATGGGCTTCTGCAAAATTCTTCCGATTTATCATGTTCTGGGATTCAACTCAGCATCACACAGATAAAACCCAGAGGAAATGTAGCAGTTAATAAATTATTAAGCTGCTTTCCTTTAAAAACATCAGGACTGGGCAGTACAAAGACATGCCGGGTCTGTCAAATGCAAACGGATCTGTAAATCTCAAAAAGAAGAATTATCTGAGCTAAGGAACAGCTGGCCCTGCAGATCCCATGGCCCACCTGGGATCCTCCGACTGCAGCCTGTCATTCTTAAAGAGTTCAATGCTAATACAGTCAATGAAACATAAAACCCGACCGAGGGAGGTGGGCTCCAGGCGCCCTCGAAGGAATTATCTTATGCTTCGTAAAGTGACCTTTAAAGAGTCATCTAGTAAAACGTGGCTTTGAAACTGCAGCCTTATGCTTGCCCAGAAATAATAATCGATGTCGGCAACTTGTTTAGAATATGATGCACAGTTGCACAAATCTCTGCTTCACATAGTCTTTGTTAAATAGCTACATCTCAGATTTCTTTACTTGGGTCAGATCCACTGAGCTAAAATCACTCATTTTTAAAATGACTACACATCATTTTTTCTTTTTTTTTCCCCAACAGGTAAAATGGCTGCAAAATTCCTTTCGCTCCATTTTGAAGCCTAATTTCTCTGGCCTGGGTGTAGTTCCTTAATCTCTTTATTTCCTCCATGAAACCCAAATTGGCTCACTTGGCAGAAATGGCTACAATGGGGGTCTGGTTTTGATAAGTTGTTTGAACGTGTAATTTCTGAGCAGAGTTGGTGGGGCAGGTGGGAAGGCCAGCTGGCTGGGGGGATCAGATGAGTAGAAACACAAAACTAATACTTTCATCTGAGCCTCCCTCGCTTCCCGACACAGGCAACTAGACTCACGGTCAAGATGAAAAGTTGGAAAACATCCCAGTTTCATTTAAATGGGAAGGGACGTTTGACATGTTAATGATGTGGGATGTATGGAGAACAGCATCTTCCTTTTTCCCTCCTTTATGACTTTAGACATTTCTATAGGGACCGTATCATATAATTGATGTTTGAAGTTCCAGTTATGAAAGGGACCAGACTTGAAACCCTGACTAGGGAAAGCAGTACAAAAGAAGAGCTTCAGCAGCCTCTGCCCCACAGCATCACCCCTTCACCTGTCTGCATGCTGGTTATCAGCCTCTTGTCTTGGAGCAGGGTCAGCTCCTTTTGGTCATTGGCCCCTGACCCTTTCAAAATGGTTCTTGGGTTCGTAAATACAGATAAACATTTTCAAGAAACTGGGATAGCTAGAGAGTCTCACATTCAATTTCATTTAACAACTAAACTTCAGATGCAAAAGCAAGATAATGCAACAAAATAGCAGTCAATTTCCAGATGTTCCATGAAGTTAACCTTCTACCAAATGTTTCAGAGAAAAAATTACATTGGAAGCAAGAAGGTGCCTGGAAGTCAGGCATAATATTTTACATTTGCAGGGTGAGAGGACAAGGAATGGGTTTAAGTTGCTGAGGAAGCCCCAGCAAAGTACCTAAATGCTTAAGCCTCAAACTGTTATCTATTAAACATGGTTAATACTCAAACACACCTTGTAAGCTTGGCTTTAAGATTAAATGAGAAAACGTATCAAAAGATCAAACAAAGTTTAGTGTGTAGGGCCACTCAATAAATATTTAGCACATTATTAGTGTTATTATCATCATCACCAGAAGTTTGCTTTTCAGCAAAATGACATAAAAGAAACTGTGTTGGGGAAGCTCGCCTTAGTCATGGCAGAGGGTGGAGAGGGAAGATTGACAAGTTAGGGGGAGCAGGTAGGAGGTGAATCCTAGAGAAGTGGTGATGGATCTCTGAGCTAAGATGGGAACAACTGGAATGAAGAAGACAGCGCCACCGAGAAAAGAAAAGCAACCCACGATATCCAGATGGTTGAAAAAAAAGCATAATTCCCAAGAGTTCTTAAGCTCTTCATAATTTGTGAAAGCCCATTCTCCATTCAAGGGAACAGATGTATGCTTACATATTTACTTACCCATATGGAGAAGAGCAATCCCAAAGCAAGACTAAATTATTTTTTTTTAATTTCTAATTACTATCCCTTAGAATTTAAGAATTTTATTTTGTATATCATTCTTTGTCTTCAAAGCACAAACACTTTCAAAAATATATAATGTTAAAAATCCTTCTGAGTTAGCAGTCCCCAAACTTTCTTGAGAGGTTCTCTTTTGTAAGAACCCACTCTTGGGATAAATTACTGACTGTTCACAATCTTTAGGGTTCCTAATCATGCTCTGATGTGTTTACTAAAATGTTTAAGCCAAAGCCACAAAGATTCTTCTGTGAATTCTGATTGATTGGATGATTGATTTTCTCCAAACAGTGACTCACTATTCTGTTCAGGATTCACCTTCTCTTTCTTACATTTAAAGTCAATAAGTAGCGAGATTCTGCCACTTATGACATAATAACGTGATGTTAATTTATAATATCCTCAGTAGAGTTTTCATCTTTGTAAGGTAAACATTACTTTTCCTAGGTACAGGATCAAAGGTGACACAATTTCTAAAATGCAATTTAGATGTCCATCTAGTGACTTTATAAGAATGCTATTGGAAAACAATATGAACGATAACTGATTCTGTAAACACTGTGTCTCTTGAAAGAATTAAAATACATACACCTGTCATCTTCTAACCACTTAAAGAAACTCTCAGTTTATATCAGTTGCTTGTTGAAATAATTTATCTTTAGGGGCAGAAAAAAGGATAAACAGACCATAAAAATTCCCTTTTATTAAAAAAAAAATTTCACTTTCCAGTCATTTTATTTTTACCTATTTAAAAAATAACTTTTCACAGATAAGTTATTCTACCAAATAAGTACCAAGTATTGTGACGAATCTTTGTGGGACAGAGTCCTGGTAACCTGTTATATAAGACACACAGTAAAAGATCCACTTGCCAGATCTAACTTATAAGATCCCTTGCTTGTACAGACACATTCACGCTCACCCTTCTCTTGATTTAATGTCTGGATGAAGTCTGAATTTGACTTTGACAAGCAGAAGGAGGTTTCTTTTTGGGATGTGTGATGATGCATTTGTGGTAAAACATTTCATATACAGAAAAATGAGTCAAGAGCTGAAGAACACTTTGCTAATCTGTCTCACGAAGCTCTTCTTTGGGGGGCTGTCGATCTAGCTTTTAAATCCCCATGCACTAAGGCCAGGAGAATGCTATTTTCAATAGAAAATCCATACAATTGTTTTGTGGGAGATGGTGCTTATTATTCGGCCTTGAGACTCAATACAAGTCTTCGGCACTTGTAGCCAAATAAAGCCGGGGGTGGAAAAGAAATGTGGAATGCAGGCAAGAGGGAATAAAGGAGAACATTAAAAGAGTCATGAAAAGACTCTGAAAAAAGGAAGAGTAATTAGAGGAGGGAGTAAGCAGGAAACTGTGGAGACAAGGGGAAGGCCAGTGTGAAGGTTCAAGTTGCCCGAAGAACAGAGTTGCATTTTTGGAGAACCTTGAGTATCCGCTCTGCCAGCCAAGCAAACACAAATATTTCAATATTGGTGGCATTTGAAAAGCCAATGGAAAGGAGCTAAAACAGCCCATTCACCGTACTAATTTTCTAACTTGTTCAAGGGCTACTGAAGTAGAAATTTGGGGGAAGGGGAAGGCCATTAATATACCAAATCCCTTTCTTTGTTTGTACTCTTGGTTTGTTAACATGCACAACCAGAGCATTCTTCAGCGACTCTACCTGCCTTCACTCTGCTGCTGCTGCTGCTAAGTCACTTCATTCGTGTCCGACTCTGTGCAGCCCACCAGGCTCCTCTGTCCCTGGGATTCTCCAGGCAAGAACACTGGAGTGGGTTGCCATTTCCTTCTCCAATGCATGAAAGTGAAAAGTGAAAGTGAAGTCGCTCAGTCGTGCCCGACTCTTCGAGACCCCATGCCTCCATCCATGGGATTTTCCAGGCAAGAGTACTGGAGTGGGGTGCCATTGCCTTCACTCTACAGTCTTCTAAGTCCTGGTACTAAATGAAGAACAGTTGATACTTTCAAGAAAAAATAAACTGAACGGCACAAGACGTTTAGAAAGAAAACTTGGCCAATTGCTCTGAGTATAAACACATGAACTCCCTTCCCTTATAATTTTGGCTCTGAATAAAATGTCACATGTGAGTCGCATGTATTTCTTCATTTGATCAGATCTACTTCGCAGGGTAAGTGTGAAAGACTGGAGCATTGTTACAGAGCCATCTTCCCAGGCTCTCCTCGAATCCCAGGATCTGCCTTGAGTGAAAGCTTCAGGCCAGATTTCCCAGCCCAATGTGGGTGGCAGAAGGGAGGAGACAAAGATGACCTTCTCCTGAACAGCACGGGGAGCTCAGCTCCGTGGTGACCTAGATGGGTGGCAAGGGGGGGCTGGTGGGAGTGTGAAGGGCTCCAAAAGGGAGGGGATATCTGCGTGCACACAGATGATTCGTGTTGCTTTACAGCAGAACTAACACAGCATTGTAAAGCAATTGTACCCCAATTAAAAAAAAAATGACCCTCTGTCTGAGGATGCCTGTGGTGAAATGAGTTTAAATGCAAGCACTGTCTGTCCCTGGAAACAGTCCTGCCACTGGTACAGCCATAAAGACCTGACTTTTTATACAAAGTTTTAGGATAAAACTGTTGCTTTTCATACTGACAAATGCTCTCTCCTTGACCATTTTTTTTAACCCGAACTTTCTCTTTTACTTATCTCTTTTTATTTAAATATAATGGGCATACAGCACTATATTCACTTCAGAGATACAACACAATGATTTGGTATTTGTACACATGCAAAATGACCACCACTTAGTCAAGTTAACATCCATCACTAGGCGGCTCAGAGGTAAAGGATCTGCCTTCCAGGCAGGAGATGCGGGTTCAGGCCCTGGTTGGGAAGATCCCCTGGAGAAGGAAATGGCAACCCACTCCAGTGTTTCTGCTTGGGAAATCCCAAGGACAGAGGAGCCTGGCAGGTACAGTCCATGGGGTCACAAAAGAGTCAGACACGACTGAATGACTGAACAACAACAATATATGGTAACAATTATTTTTTTTCTTGTGAAGAGGACTTTTAACAACTTTTAAATATTATTGTTTGTTGTTCAGTCACTTAGTCCTGTCTGACTCTTGTGACCCCAGGGACTGCAGCCTGCCAGGCTCCTCTGTCCGTGGGATTTTTCAGGCAAGAACACTGGAGTGGGTTGCTGTTCCCTTCTCCAGGGGACCTTCCCAACCCAGGGATCAAATCTGCCTCTCCTGCGTCTCCTGCATTGCCAGGTGGGTTCTCTACCACTGAGCCAACCAGGGAAGCAACTTTCAAATAAACATTACCGCATGACACACTCTTCTGAGAGCTCAGCCCCTCCTGTGGGGCCGGCACAGCCCGGTTTTAACAAGACTCCGGCCACATCTGTCCAGAGAGAATCCCTCTCCCTCCACAATTGAATATATCCTCACTCCCCAACCTTTGCTGCATAAGACCTCGGCCTGCCTTCAGCAAGAACTGTCCATTTAAGTCAGTTTCACAAGAACTCCGCCACGCCTGACATCCCCTCGTGATACTGCTATATCCATGAATCCCCCCAGCCTACTCCGTGGTGGTAAGTCCCCCACCTACTCGAGTGTTCAGCTCTAGTAACACTACGATCATCGGGCACCGCTGCCAGCTGTCCTGAGTGACGCCTTCCTTACTGTTTCAACAAGCGTCACATCAGTTGTTTTTTAGGAGGGTCGGTTGTGTGTGGTCCCAGCCCGTGGGTTTCAGATAAGGATCTGGGACGGTGAGAAGCATACAGGGTGACAGGCATGGGGGAAGCCGTGACCTGAACATCAGGGGGTCAAGATGCCACCTGGGCCCTGCATCAGGTGCCCTGAATCACATGAGCTCACAAGCCGGAAGTGGGATCAAGACAACAGGCTCATGAAAAGAGGTTTTTAAAGGTCAGATGAACTGGGGGCTTGTGGCCCCACCCTGGGCCTGTCTTCTGAGCTCAGAGTGGATCTGGCTGAAGATCAGGCCAGCGTCTAGGGTCGTGGAGGGCTGGAATTCGAGCGGCAGTCTTAGCACCAAAGACTTGAAATCTAAGAAGAAAACAGCATCAAGGAGAGTGTACCCTGATGATGAGTTTGGAAAATGAATACATTACAAGAGAAGGAAAGTCGCTCTTAATGCTTCCTGCCCAAGTCCTTCACTCGCACCATGAATGAGACAGGGGCTGAGGCTGGCTGGGAATGACGCTGCTCAGCTGTCATTGTGAATATGAGACATGCAACAAAATGTCTGCGTACAATTTGAAAACACCCAAAAAATACGAAGCAGTGTAAAAACGTCAGACAATCTAAGTCAATTCAATTAATCAGCCACCTAGTTTACTGTGATTAAAAGCAAGACAAAGGCCTAATGCACAGCTTCTTTGAGAATTATCTCCTTTCTTCTTATACAAGATGAGAAAAATGGTCTAAGCAAATAAGAACTGATCATTCTCTACCTGCTTGCATCTCAATATGATCTTATCTTTAGCAACAGGATTCTTTGGCATGCTTAAGTGACTATAGATAGTCAATTAAATCCACATTTTAGCTAATTATCATACAATTCCCTCTTCAATACATTGTATGAGCACATTATCCCAGGAGGCTTCTCTGTCACTGGAATCCAAAGCAAAACACATATTCTAATCTTGCGATGTCAAAAATATTTACTCAACACCTTTACTTTGTGGCAAAAAATGAGCCAATGCTGAACAAGAGCCCTTCTTCCCTTTGGATAAATAATACTTAGCTCTTCATTAAGAAAACCATAACCACAGACTCTTGCATGGGATTTTCTATCTCTCTTCAAATCTCCAGCCCTAAAAAAGGTCAACTGTGCTTCTTCCCCCATATCATTCCTTTTCCTTTAATGCCTACAGATCTGTTTTCATCCCAGTACCTAACCCAGCCTGGAGTCCTGCCTCTTTCGTCCACATTCCCCGGGCCCCTCATCCTTACACGTTGACACAGATATAACTGCAGAGGACAGGAAACTCAGAAGACACACTAGGGATCAATTTATCTTTGGCAAGGGAATTGACTAATAGGTTTTCTCCTGTCTCTAATTTCTCTGATTCCCCTTTGTCAGGGGGATTCTCAGACCAATTCTTTCCTAGCTGTCAAAAGCACCTGTTCTCACGCCTGGGTTCAACGTCGGTCAGGCCCCTGTTCAGCTGTCCATCTCATCCCTGATTGGAGCACACACCTCCCACCGGGACCAGGTCAGCGGAAAAGCTCCAGCATAGGGAGGTTTCCGGTGCACGTGGGTCCTCAGCTGAACCCAGAGGCAGTGAGAGCAGTCCTCCATCCCACAAACTCATCCACTTCCCCCACACGTGGGGTGGGGGGCCCAACGAGAGGAGGTTCCGGGTCAGGAAGGCAGAGAGGGCACGTGGCAGAGACTTTCAAGAGATGTCCCTAGATTATTCTGGGATGTCAGCCAAAGCCTGGGTTAACCTCAGTTGCGTCACCAGTGAACCAATCGCCCGCCTGCTGAATTGGCAAAGTGAGATGTGGCCTTGGTTAAATTTCTGGAAATTGGTGAGTTTTGCGAGCTAACATAAACCCTCACAGTTGGGAGACATTTGAAATAATAAATGTTGAGTATCTCTCCCTCTGTTAGTTTATTTTTTTATGTGGAGTTCAAGATGTTTGTCTTGATATTATCAAAACGGATCCATATCATCAGCAGCATATGCATATGCTATCCACGAGCAAAACGGATCCACAGCAGAACATGTGCATTTATTGAGCACATCACGGGTGAGTTCAATTCAAATCCACACATACCACACGCGTCCTCCACGCCAGGCCCCAGGCGAGCCATGGGGGGATGTGACGGGAAGCCAAGTGGTTGTGGCTCCTTCTCTTACGGAGTTTCTGGTCAAATGTGGTGATTTGTCCTCGTACTCCATCCCTTAACTTTTCCTTTCCTTTCACTCTAGCTGAATCTTAACTAGCTCCTGCAGGAGTTCCTGCACCAGTTCTTTTTCTGAAGTAGTGAACAGGCATTGAGTACTGACTGTAAGTCAAGCGCCCTGGGAACTCTCTACAATGATCATCTAATTTACTCTGCTCAACAGCATTGTGAAGTTGGTGCTATTATTATTATTTTTGAGAACCACTTTATTCTGAGTAGTATAAACATAACTCCATTCATAACATAAACCTTCCATCAATTTCTTCACAGTCAGCCCAAAGAATAAAACCTCTGACTTAATTAGAATTTACATTTGGCCTTAAATATTTCAAAAATCATCCATGTCAACTATGGAATTTTAATCCTGCCTGCTACTATGAAATAGGGCAAACTTTGATCGATGGTAATTTCTAATTTTTGCTGTTCAGTCATTTTTCTTGACCTTGTTTTTTGACTGTGTACATTCTAGAGTGTTCAATAGATTTGTAATAAACTTCCATGATGAAGGGAAATTTCTTGCTCATTGTTTGCCTGAAATCTTGGCTAGTGTTCACCTTTTCAAACAAAAAAAAAATGTGGTCCAAAATGGTCCACAAATTCAGCTACTAAATTGCCTTTAAAAATCTTCTTTGCAGTGGTTCCAGAGCACGGGCCATCAGATACGAAGCAACATCTTGGAGCAACCCCCACAGTGTGGGGCAGATGGCAGGCAGGCCATGGCAGCAATCTTCACCACTATGATTAACCCTGCTTAAACTTGAGGAAATGGAGACACCAAGAGATGAAGCAAACTATCTAAGGCCACAGAACTAGTTGGTGGTGTAACTTGAACATGGGATCAGGCAGTCTGCCTCTAGAGCCAGTCTTTATACTCTGGATATAGGTGTGGGTATACATAGGTACTGGGCTTCCCCAGTGGCTCAGCAGTAAAGAATTCTTCTGCAATGCGAGAGACAGGTTCAGTCCCTGGATGGGCTAGATCTCCTGGAGGAGGACATGGCAACCCACTCCAGTATTCTCACTGGGATAGTCCCATGGACAGAGGAGCCTGGTAGGCTGCAGTCCATGGGGTCACAAAGAGTTGGACAGGATAGAGCTTATATACATATACATATGTGTGTGTGTGTGTGTGTGTGTGTGTGTATATACACAGAAATATTTTTAATGTTTATTTTAGAAATTATTTTTGGTCTCATGGCATGGCTTGCAAGATCTTAAATCCTCCCACCAGAGACTGAACCCATCCCAGGACAGAGAAAGTGCCGATTCCTAACTACTGGACCACCAGGGAATTCCCTCATTTTAAAAAATTTATTTTATTTTTAAAAAATTTATTTCATTAAAGTCTAGTTGATGTACAATGTTGTGTTGATTTCTACTATACAGCCAAGTGATTCAGTTATACAAATTCTTTTTCATTATGGTATTATTTTTAAAGCGCAGCTCTAGTCATATTATTTGACTCAGATACCTACCTTGACTCTTTGATAATTCCTGAATTATATACAAAGATCACAGAGTCCCAGACAAGCATGTAAAGCCCCATTCAGTCTTTCTTCAGCCAACCTTTGTGATTCCGTGTGCACATCCCCGAGGGGTGGCACATGTCAGTGGAGGTTCCGTGTCTGCTACATTTTATGTTCTTTCCTTTTCCTGAACCTTTAGCCTCCAGACATATGCCACTTCCTCCTCCCTTGGACTTTAAAACAAAAGCCCCAGTGGATGTGACTTCTTCTTGCTTAGAATCACCACATGCTTTGTGGGTGCCTCTCTATGCATGCACCTTCTGCCACATTCTCAGTCAGTCAAGTCTCTGGGGAAATGGTGTGTTAAAATGTGGAGTGGGGCCCTGAAATCAGCTTGGCCTGAGACTGCTTCCAGCTCTTGGAATTTTTAGCTCTGGGATCTTGGGCAAATTGGATCACATCTCTCCCAGCTCGAAACCCTTTCATGGCTTCCCACTGCAATTTGGGGCTGGGGACAGACTTGTGGGGCCCAACATATATTTGCTGCAAGTTCATGTGCCTTTAAAACCCAAGCTCTGCCAAGCCCAGCTTTCTTGACCAGCCTTATTTCATAAGTCACACCCGCCTTGATGGTTAAGTTATCCTTTAGTGTTCTGCCTTCAGGTTCTCAAATGCTCCTGCAAGCTCTTGCATTCCTTAGGCCTTCGCGGAGCTTTCTTTCTACCTGCAACCTCTTTCACTGCCTCTCTTTTTTTATTTTATTTTTAAACGTTACATAATTGTATTAGTTTTGCCAAATATCAAAATGAATCCGACTCACTCATTCTGATCTTTAAAGTCTCAGGTTTAAACTTGTCACATTTCAGGAAAGACTTCCTTGACCCCCTGATTCAAAGACCTCCATCCCTCATCCACCCCGAAACTAGCTAAGTCCACCTAAGCTAGCTCCTTTCCTTAGATGTGGAGTGATTTCATGAGCTTGTGGAAGCTCTGTTTCTCTCACTAGACTTGCAAACCCCCCTGAGGACAGGATGTATCTGTCTGGTTCACCACAATGGCATAAGGAGATGCTCAAGACAGACAAAGAGATAAATCTCTCTATTCCTCACTTTCCTCATTTATAAAATAGGAGTAACAATAACCTACCCTCACTGTCTTTGAGAAGCTGAGCACAGTCTGCAGGGAGAAGCTGACTGCTGATTGGGAGCTGTCCACTTCCACTTCTGAGCCACCGTCCCCTCAAGGAAGCCGCCTTCTCTCTGCATGCTCCCACAGCTGAGCACAGGGCTTTGGGCATCGCGGGTGCCCGTCAATGTTTGCTGTACCTGAGTTCATCTATGCCATCCGAAACCACAACTTCTCATTTTTGCCAAATGTGCTGATTTGACTCACATACAGAGATGTCCCTTTCCATGATCACATGATAAAACATCCCCTCAAACGTTGCTGCGATGAAGTTAATTGAGAACACACGTAAGCTTGTACAATACTAGGTTAGCATCACCAGGCCTTCCTGCATTCATACACTGTGAAGACTCCTCCTTGGAAAATTTTCTTCCAAATTAAAAATTTTAAATCATATGGATATCATCATATATTTATATATGGTGTTTTATATACATGTTGTATCACTGACAAGCAAACGATGAAAATGTTAGGATTAAAAAAATCGACCATGCTCATATCCACAGTCAAAATTTAATTGTTGAACAGTATTTGACTGTTGAACAAAGAGTCTGAGTTTTTGCAAAATAGGTCAAATGTAGAATTCCTGAGTAGGAACACAATCGTTGCAATCTAACTGTACAGGTCATTAGCAAGCCGTCTGGGAAATAAAAGAAGTGCTAAGCTAAAAATGTGTTACAGGTTGAGTGACCATTTAATTTAATGACCAAATCAAGACATGTGTAAGAGTGAAAGGAGATAGTATTGATTATACTGGAACAACAGAGAAACCCGAATTGTCCCAGGGATGCTGTCTTGCGTTCTGGATTAGAAAAAGGTTCAAATCTAACCATATGGCACTACCAGCAATAAAGTTTTTCCCTCTTCCCCACCAACGCACCTGTGTCTAGTATGTTCAGCTGTTATTGCCTTTAGATTTGATAATATGTAGGATATCATTTAGCATAATAGTGTCATAGATCCATATCTACCCAGATAAGGATCACAGAAAAGACAAAAAAAAAAAAAAAGTAACAGACCAAAAAGCAAGCTGAACCCAGTGAAGGAGAGGGTCTGATGTCCACTGTCTAAGCAGGAGCCCTGACTGATCCAGCCAGTCCCCCGCTCTACCACCAGGCTGTTCCGATGCTCTGGGACTCCCAACATGACTGTCTTTACTGTCTACCCAACAAATCTGCGCTCACGTCTGATTTTGTATTTTCAAAACATGTCGGCTCATTACATTTACTGCATTCTAAATGATATTTAAAATTGAGGTAAATAATTTAAAGAGAAAATACCAAGAGCTTGAAATGAATATCTTTAAATATAATGCAATCAGGTAGATATTTTTACAATGTTTGGTGACATTAATGTGGTAATACTGAGTAACTGCTGACAATTAGTCAGAAGATGGAGCAGAGGTCTTGTAAGGAAATTACTCCCAGATGACAAAATATTGAAAATTCAATTATACTCTGTTTATTATAGGCTTATATTAGCAACTATATTCCTAATAAAGACTTTGATAATACACAAATTAATGGGAACACAGGGGAGTACTTTTGGAAATATTTTTTTCTCCTTATAGGATTCTATGATATTGATTTCTAAAGTGCTCCAAATGACAGTGTAAAGCTTGCTAAAAAAAAATTCCTAACATAAATTATATGCATAAGAACATATGATCTATTAAAGTACTCAAGATTATAAAAATAATTTTAATGTATAATGACAATGTGCAATAAATTCAATGCTTAAAATTTCAAGTTATGCAAGTGTATAAATCATTTAGGAAAGAAAATCCAGTGAATGCAAATAAGAAGAAACCATAATAAGGGCTGCACAAATGGTCTGAATTCTAATTAAAACCATATGTCATGGAAGCCAATGCATTCATTCTCCTTTTCACAAATGTAGTTTTAAAAACACTTCCACAATATAAAGCTCTTTATAACATATTTTTGTAGGTTGGAGTATACAAATATCTATTTCCCCACCAAGAAGACCACAATGTTCATCTACAAAGAACTAAGTTTTTCTCTTTCTTCCTCCCACAAACTTTCTGACATTATGCATAGTTCAATGAACATTTCTTCATTTGGTTGTTGAAAAATTTAACTGGGCACCTGTTTTGGGTGTAGCTCTTCTGTTCTTTTGCTTTTAAGGCCTCACACCTCTTTTCTAGGCTTTTAAGATAGAGGGGAGAGAAAAAGATAGATACATAGATAAATTCAATATAATGTAGAAAACCCTGAATATTCATTGGAAGGACTGTTGCTGAAGCTGCAGTACTTTGACCTCTTGATGCAAAAAGCTGATTCATTAGAAAAGATGCTGATGCTGGGAAAGATTGAAGGCAAAAGGAGAAGGGGGCAGCAGAAAATCAGATGGTTAGATAGCATCACCCATTCAATAGACATGAATTAGAGTAAACTCCAAGAGAGAGTGGAAGACAGGAGCCTGGAGGGCTACAGTCCAAGGGGTCGCCAAGAGTTGGACACAACCTAGCGACTGAACAACAACAATGCAGTAAATGCTAAATGTCACGGAAGAACTAGAGGGAAAGGCACCGTGGGAATTTGGCGGTAGGTCAGCTAGTTGCACTTTGGAACAATCAAAATGAAGATGTACTTAAGTGAAGCCACAAAAGCTGGCAGGATTACCCATGAACAGTAGCTAGGAAGGTAATGCAGATTGCCAGCTTAGCATGATCAAGCCAAGTGTCAAGAAAGTACGTGGTTGATTCACAGAATGGCAGCCAATAAAAGGAGTCCATTATGATGTCTTCAGAGGAATCTCAGGTAAAGAAAGGAAGATAAGATTATTTGGTGTTTAAATAACAAGAAAGATAAGCTTGAAAGTGAAAGTGAAGTTGCTCAGAAACGTCTGACTCTTTGCAACCCCACGGACTGTAGCCTACCAGCCTCCTCCGTTCATGCAAGAATACTGGAGTGGGTTGCCATTTCCTTCTCCAGGGGATCTTCCGGACCCAAGGATCGAACCTGGGCCTCCTGCATTGCAAGCAGACGCTTCACTGTCTAAGCGACCAGGGAAAGATAAGCTTAGAGGATTGAAATCTTCCTAAGAAGATTGATTCAACTTCTTGTTTTTGGTGAACAGACATTTTATGGAGCCAGGAATCAAGAGAATTGGAGGAAAGAAATAAAAATTTCTAAATGTAAGGAAAGGAGACAAAAGAAATGCAGAAATGTGAATGAAGTAATATATATGCTCCCTGTATTCTAGGGACAAAAGTAGCTTTGAAATAAATAAATAGGTTGAATTTGATGAAACTATAGAGCAGTGAAAAGATTTCAAGTAGGAAAGTAAGACAAAGTATTCAATAATCATGTTGAAATTTTGGAAGTGATTTGGAAATGTTAAGTGGGAATAAAAAGTAGAAAATTGAGTTCCACTTTGGCAAATAGTTTTGACTGCCATGGTGAAAAATATATAAGTCATGCGAGTTCATTTTTTGACAAAATGTTATAGCAGTTTATGTTTGGAAAATTTCTTTAAAAAATATCCAGTGTGAAAGAGACTCATTTTACAGCTTTTGATGGCAATATGATTTTAAGTAGGAAGAAGAATGGAAATCAAAGAAACATCAGGAGGCTAACAAAGAAAAAGCAGAATTCAAAATCAAACATAACTTAGATGCAGTCCAGGAAACAAAAAAGATTTGGTGACTTGATTAGTAAAAGGATCACTTTGCTAAAGGGCTAACCTTTAGAGACAAAAAGGGACAGATGAATGCTGTAGTGCCCAAAATAACAAGAAATTAATGCAAAAATAATGAAAGAGACAAAAATGTGATGAAGAGCTCTGAAATTACAAGTATCTGGAGCTCTATTAGAGTTATTACTAAGCTTCTTCACTACCAACCCTGGAAGGTCTTGGCTTTCAGCTTTGCAGCCCCTGAAGAGAAAGATGCAACACCGTGGCTATGTTTATTGAATGAATAATTGCAAAACAAAGTAAGGAAAAACCTTTTTGTTGTTGTTCAGTCGTTCAGTTGTGTTTGACTTTTTGTGACCCCATGGATTGTAGCACACCAGGCTTCCCTGTCCATCACCAACTCCCAGAGCTTGCTCAATCTCATGTCCATTGAGTCAGTGATGCCATCCAATCATCTCAGCCTCTGTCGTCCCCTTCTCCCCCTGCCTTCAGTCTTTCCCAGCATCAGGGTCTTTTCTAATGAGGCAGTTCTTCCCATTAGGTGGCCAAAGGATTGGAGCTTCAGCTTCAGCATCAGTCCTTCCAATGAATATTCTAATTGATTACCTTTAGGATTGACTGGATTGATCTCCTTGCAGTCCAAGGGACTCTCAAGAGTCCTCTTCAACACCACAATTCAAAATCATCAATCCTTTGGCACTCAGCCTTCTTTATGGTCCAGCTCTTACATCCATTCATGACTACTGGAAAAACCATAGCTTTGACTATAGGGACTTTTGTTGGCAAAGTAATATCTCTGCTTTTTAATATGCTGTCCAGATTTCTCGTAGCTTTTCTTCCAAGGAGCAAGTGTCTTTTAATTTCACGGCTGCAATCACTGTCCACACTGAATTTTGGAGCCCAAGAAAATAAAGTCCGTCAGCATTTCCACTATTTGCCGCAAAGTGATGGGACCAGATGCCATGATCTTTGTTTTTTGAATGTTAAGTTTTAAGCCAGCTTTTTCACTCTCCTCTTTCAAGAGACTCTTTAGTTCCTTTTCACTTTCTGACATAAGGATGGGGTCATCTGCATATCTGAGGTTATTGCTATTTCTCCCAGCAATCTTGATTCCAGCTTGTGCTTCATGCAGCCCAGCATTTCACATGATGTACTCTGCATATGAGTCAAATAAGCAGGGTGATAATATACAGCTCTGACGTACTCCTTTCCCTATTTGGAACTAGTCCATTGTTCCATGTCTGATTCTAATTGTTGCTTCTTGACTTGCATAAAGGTTTCTCAGGAGGCAGGTAAGGTGATCTGATATTCCCATTTCTTGAAGAATTTTCCACAGTGTGTTGTGATTCACACAGTCAAAGGTTTTAGCATAAGTATATATTTTTCTGAAATTCTTTTTCTATGATCCAACGGATGTTGGGAATTTGATCTCTGGTTCCTCTGCCTTTTCTAAATCCAGCTTGAACACCTGTAAGTTCTTGGTTCATACACTGTTGAAGCCTAGCTTGGAGAATTTTGAGCATTACTAATGTTATTTTCTCAAAATGAAGGAATCTGAGATAAACTTTGTTGCATAAGTGGAAAGAGAAAATCAAAGGGAGAAGTTTAGAACACATCATCTTAATGGGGAAGTCGTGAAGGCTTCCCCAAAATGAGTCCAGGGAGAGGCAGATAGATAAACTTGTTCAGAAAGACAGAGGTCAAATAAAAGCTGTAATGGGCTTGTCTGTTGAGCTCTCTCCATAACCCAGCAGGAGCTGTTCTGTTTTAATTTTGAGGAAGTAAAGGAAAATAAAAACTTCTTTCCAGGAAGCAATGGAAGCTACTAAAAGTAAGAAACAGAGATATTATCTTCTTTTATGGGGTGTGGTGGTCTAAGAGGTGATAGGTATGTGACGTTGCCAGGACAGTCAAATTGGAAAGTTGTGTTTTGCAGGCTAATTTAATAATTAATGAAGCAAGTTAATTAGAGATTTGGTCCACATGAATGTTTCTTCCCAATGGATTATTATTTCTTTGGCCTGAGGACAGATTATCACTACTTATTACACAAGCAAAAATTTGAGGTCCTTGTATTTTTATTCTTATAACATGACCCATTTTAAAATGAATGCTTACAGTCTTTTGTATCTCTTATATATTTTACCACTTAAAAAAAAAACACTATCTGTTTTATGGATCAAATATCTGTTTGCAAACAAAACTCTCTCTGAAGAATATATTTTCCAGGTATATTATAGAAGAAATAGAAATAATTAAAATACATTTAAAGCAAAAGGAAACAATATGAAGTTATTAATGACGAAGTCTGTGCTGTTGAGTATTCCTTAAAAATTGGTGAAAGTATCAGTGTCACACTTAACATAGAAAATATGCAAAGTATAGTTAAAAGGAACAGACTACTGGTTTATGTTTTTCATAACATAACGAATCTTTTGACAGTATGTATATTGCTGTTATTTATAATACCATGGTGACAAGAAAATGTCACCAATTACCGGCTACAATGACAGAACACAATTTATTTCTAATGATTTATATCCATTAGGAAAAAAAAAAAAAAAGCAGGTTACTAAAAGACAGCTACCATTCCGTTCCCCAACAGCAGTTTTTTTTTTTTTTTTAAACTGGAAGTGTGTTTGCAAAGGATAACAAGTTATTTTTGTTAATGAGAGTTTGCATAATTTACCTATATAACACCGTAAGTGACAGTCTAAAATAAGATACTTACTCTAAGGTATATTTTTAAAATAGAAATAACTGAAATATCACATTTGTAGGGCAGGCATTCACAACTAACATATTGTATTCCCTTTTAAATGTAGATCTCTTTAAAGCCTCATGGACTTTTAGAGGGTAGGAAATAAGAATTGAATGGGTAGTAAGTCAGCCTTTCGAGTAGACATTTACTGCTCATCCTGGCTTATTAAGAGCTGTAGGTTGGAAGAAACATGTATTTGAGTATTCCAGTTGCAAACAAATTTATAGGGATGACATGAAGGGAGAGAAAAAGGGGTAGAGGGCCTGATAATTAACAAGCAGGATAGTGAACTAAACATTACAATATAACTGGACAAAATTAGTAGGATAAAAGGATGTGAGAAGAGAGCCACACGAAAATTCTGGTCTCCTAATCTATGGGAGGAAATATGATCTGGGAAATAAGAGTTTTTTATGAAAGATTCTAAAGAAATCCAAGGTTAAAATTACAAAGAAATTTAGAAAAAACAAGAGGAAGGGAAAAGTAACAAGCAAAGAATCTTTTGAATGGTTCTAGTAACGTCACACAGATCAGAATTGAATTCAAGGGCCATAAAGGAGAATTTAACCACTGAAAACATATTTTGAGGACAGACGCCATGCTTTTAAATATACTGCTGATATATGTTGTAGGCACTAAAGATAATTTTGAGCAGAAATGTGATATTACTATCATTAAAATGGCAAGAGAAAGTGCATGTGTGTGTGTGTGTTTTGAGGTTCCCAGAAACTAAGGAGACATAATGAATTGGGAAGATGCTCAGTGAATAATGAAAACGATTAAGTCTAGGAGGTAGGATCAATTTATCAAAGAATGACTATTGAGCCTAATTAGCTTTGAGAAAAGAAAGATAAGTCTTGCTACTCAAGTATAGGAAGGATTATGACATGAAGATGAGGACCAAAATTGCTCCATTTCATGCCAAGAACTTAGGATAGAAGTCATGTAAAAATTTCTAATTAAACACAGATACAGGCAAACTCAGAAGAATCACGGTATCTAGTTCAGTTGTGTCTGCTGACAGAGAGCGAAACTGGTATCTCTCAAGGTCTCCATCAGACTTACTTTAGCCACACAAAGCTAAAGAATTGATTCCTAGAGATCATTTCCTCTAGAAACAAGCTGATGATCACATGCATGTTCTTTCAGTGAAATAATAACCTGAACCAGATTGTGTTTTGAGAGGCTGCACTATTTCAAGAAAGACAGAGATAACAATACATGGGGAAGTTTGGAGTAGAAATGATTCATGTATGGAAATCAAGTATTGCCACGGTCAAAACAAAACACTGTATTCCACATGAAATCTTTCTTTGCCAAGTGCACGAGAGAGGATGAGGCAGTGTCACAGTTTTCCATTTGTGAAAACTGGCTTGATCATCTTTTTTAAAAAGATTGAAATATGTAAGTAATGTCAGTTATTTTTGTCTTTTAATTGAAGTACAGTTGATTTACAATATTATATTAGCTTCAGATGTATAACAGTGATTTGATATTTTTATAGATTACATAACATACAAAGTTATTAAAATATCATTGACTATGTTCCCTGTGCTGTATATTATTACCAGTTATAAAACAAAGATGTGACTTACTTACTCTATAACTGGTAGTTTGTCCCTTTTCATCCCACAGGAATAGGTCGTTTCTACCTGAGTCACCATCCCCTACCCCCTCCCCTCTGGCAGCGACTAGTTTGTTCTCTGAATCTGTGAGTCTGTTTCTGTTTTATTTGTTCGTTTGTTTTGTTTTTATATTCCACAAAGAAGTGAAAATATACAGTGTTTTTCAAGACGTGGAGAAAAGGGAAGCTTCCTGTACTGTTGCAGGAATGTAAATTGGTGCAGTCACTGTGGAAAACAGGATGGAGGGTCCTCAAAACACTGGGGGCTCAGACGGTGAAGCGTCTGCTTACAATGCGGGAGACCCGGGTTCGATCCCTGGGTTGGGAAGATCCCCTGGAGAAGGAAATGGCAACCCACTCCAGTACTCTTGCCTGGAAAATCCCATGGACGGAGGAGCCTGGGAGGCTACAGTCCTTGGGGTTGCAAAGAGTCAGACAGGACTGAGCAACTTCACTTTCACATTAACTAACACAATGTTGTAAAGTTTAAAAATAAAATAAAATTTAAAAAAATAAAATAAAATGCAAAAAAAAATAATAAAAAAACTGAAAATAGAATTATCATGTGATCTAGCAATCCCACCCCCTGGGTATTAATCTGAAGAAAATAAAAACCCTAATTCAAAAAGATTTATGCATCCCTATGTTCACTAAAGCATTATTTATAATAGCCAAGATACGGAAGCAAACTAAGTGTCCACTGACAGATGAATGGAAATGATGTTTCACACACACACACACACACACACTCACAGGCATATTAGTTGTAAAAAAAAAAAAAAGCCTGAGATCTTGTCATTTGTGACAACATGCATGAACCTACAGAGTATTTTGCTAAGTGAAGCAAGTCAGACAAAAAGTTATTTTTTTTTTATTCATCTGTTAAACATTCAGGACCTACTTGCCAAATATGGCAAACTAGTCACCCAAAATTTCTTCCTGAATATCACTAAAAGCAAATTTCCTAAACTTATATAATGAAATACCACACAATACTCAATGTTTACATAGATAAAACTCCTGGCACTGAAAAAATTTATATTAGGAATCTGAAATGACTGGGTAACATAGAAATATTAGTGAAAACAAAAGATAACAAAAGTTTGTAGGCAATAACATATCTTGAATTCATTTAAGGATCATGGTTCCATTCTTTATCAATGTATTACTGGACATACACAAAAGCAAAGGAAACTTGGATTATACTTGATTGATGCAAATAATGAGTCTAATTTTTCTTGCTACTTTAGGTAGTTTATTAGATTCTCTCTTCACTTTGATGGACTTATCCTAACCCAGTGTGACTTTCCTCCTTTGAGGTAAATCCTCAAGGAAAAAAAAAAACTTTTCTATATTAGCCGTGGAAGGTTAACCAAAAATATAAACATGCATATTCTTTAAAATGGTTTAATAAGTAGGCACCGTTTGAAAGAATTCAGACACAAAGACATTGGGTGAATGATCCAAGATAAACAAGTTAATGATAGAACCAGCATAAAGAACCCAGATCTTTCCATTTATAATCAAGTGTCCCTAGCACTGTGCCAGAGAAACTGTTTTCTTAAAATAGGAGGATTATATCTTAGACTAAGAAGTATGAAACAAATCCAACTACACAGAAGCTCAAGGTGACATGGAAGACATTTAAATTCACAAGGCTTGTTCCTTCTCTTTGAAAAGCAGGTGATTTGAGGGGACAAGCGCTATACTGTTGCCCAGGTACCAGGAGATCCCATGCAAGAGTAAGCGGTGTAGTCCAGTGGGATTTATTTATTTTTTATTTATTATTATTATTTTTTTACTCATTGATTTATTTATTATTTATTTATTTATTTTTTACTTTACAATATTGTATTGGTTTTGCCATACATCAACATGAATCCGTCATGGGTATACACGTGTTCCCCATCCTGAACCCCCCACCCTCCTCCCTCCCCGTAGAATCGGATAGTGGGTTTGGGAATTACACAGTGGCTTTCAATCCTGGCCTTGTCATTTTGGAACCATATCAAGATATTTAGATTCTTTCAGCCTTAATTTTCTTTTCTTGGTTAAATAGGGATAATACTACAAAATCTCAGAAGGTAGTAGATTGAATACAATAGGTACTCAATACAATACAAATATCTAACTCTGTTTCTGCCTCTATCTCTGTCAACCTCTACTCTGCCATTTGGATTTTCATACAATGATTTTTCTAAAGAATAATAACAACGTTCACATCCAAAATCCTTATGAGTTATCATTGTTACAAAGTAACTATTTTCAAAATCCTTCTGCAGAGCAGTGACACTTTCCATGGGATGCCAAAGGATTTTGAAAGAATCTTGAAAGGATTTTGGAAAGAATACAAACTGTTCCATAAAGGAACGATGTCATCACAGCAGAATCAGAATTGATTGGAGTAAGAGGATTTTTGTGTATAAAATTTCCTAGTTAAGGTAGGATAAGAAATATATCTCATGCAAAAGGTCAGTCTAAGTACTGAGCCTTCCTGGTATTTCTTCAGAAAGCAAAATCTTGCCTGACAGCTGTCAACTATTAATGAGCTATACACTTAGTACAAATCACTTGAAACATGGGTATATATGGCAATATCCACATCATGGGTAGATATGGCAATATTCTTATCCCTTATAGGAAAAACTTGTCACCACCAAATAGGTCCCTTTCATCCTTTGTATCCCTTTAGCAATAGGAATAGACAGGTAAAATTATTGCAATACTTTAATACTGCTCCTCTTCTGACCCTCTGCACTGATCTCTTAAGATTTTGGGATAAAGAATAATAATCACACTCAATGTACTAATGGTAAAACCATAAAGTTTACACCTAGACCATAAGAGCTACTGGAATTTAAATCCTTTGTCTTTAGAGCGTTGAAGAGCCCACTGGCCCAGTGTTAGGGCACGCCCTTGCCTTTATCAAGCCATCTACAGGATTCAATCGCGCTGATATAAAATCTTAGTCAGGATTGAGACCCACTGGTGGAAATGTAATAAGATTTACTATTAATAATTTTGCAGCCTCCCTCCTTGTACCATTATGGTTTTTCTGGTGGTTCCCATGGAAAATACATTAGTTGCAAAACGCTCATTATAGCCATGGTGAAGATAAGTACAAAGTCAAGAGCACAGGAAATCTATTTTATGTAGTGATTGCTTTGAGATCTGTCAGGACACAACTAAAATGTATGGGAATAAGATATTCTCGGACTCTGCCTTTCAATCACTGAGGCTCTTACTCTAGTAACAAATTAGTGCACCGGGATAGAATAGATAGGGTTCTTACTGATATTGTATGATAACTAAGTGTCTTGTTCTAAGGGATCTTTCAGGAAAAAAAAAAAAAAGGAGAAATAAGCATCTCTTTTGAGTCTGTATTAGATCTGCTATTATTCACTGTCCATCTCGTTTTTGAATAAAATCATTGTATATTCCCTTAAATCCACATCTATTTTTAGTTTTTGACTAACATCTTTTTCATACTGTTTACTGCTTCATAAACTGCAATATGCACTCTTCTGCACGATGGCTTTATGTAATTGTGCGGATGACAATCTATTTCAACTCTCTTTCTGGGGCCTTTCGTTATTTATTTTCCTACTGCAGCCACATTTGTCCAGGTTCTGCACTCATTTTAACTCCTGTCTTTCTCACATGACAAAGTCCTGAAAATCCTACTACACCTGTCCTCTCGATTCAGCATAACGCCTTTCTATGTGTTATGTATATGGAACTGCGGCTCATCCATTCCAAGTTGGCCTTCACACAGTCCATTCATCGTGTCTCTACTGTTTTAAGAGGTGGACTGGATAGACACGGCCTGCAGAAACAATCTTAGCTCTTTCACCATGACATTGGCAGTTCTCCACAAGTGGATTCCACTTAACTGTCAACTTTAGCTTCCAGTATTCCCCAAGAGGATTCTTTCAGAATCTAAGGGTGACCTAAGGAGGCTACCATTGTTTCCATTGGTGCTTCCAAGCATTTCTTCAAGTTTTTCCAACTGTAAGTTTGTACTGCTTTTCTGCAAATATTTCAACATATTTTACTACCTTCAACATCTTGCTGGAATTCTACGAACTCTTCAAAATCTTTCCTTTTCTAAACCTCCATTACTTTTTTCTTTCCAGTGTGAAATTTAGCCATGTTGCTAAACCATTTCATCCAGTTGCTTTGTCTTGTAATTGTTTTCTGTTTGTAACGCCCTGTATCTTCAAGTCTGTAGGCCTGAGAGCAAAAGGTCCAATCTTATTCTTTAAAAATATCTGTCAAATTATTTAAGGCAAGGAGGTCCACAAAATAAGTGCATAATGCAACCTGGCTTTTGCAGGTTTCATGCTTTATTTTTTAATAAAAAATAGATCTCATAACTGCTGCTATTATATGTAACGTCCACAAACTTATGAGAGTCTGTTTTTCTACTATATTTTTTGCAATGCCTAAGAGTTACATATTATACTGTTACTGGTTAATTGTGCATTCCTGAAAATGTTTAATTTTAGTTAACATTCTAGATCTCTCAGAAACCGCCAAACCTGAATTTAGTATCTACTACTATTGTATAAGATATCTGATAAATCTTACCCCATTTCTTTTGCAAAGAATTAATAGCACTAATTTTTATTGATGTCTTATTGCCAAATTTAAGTAGATTAGCATGTATTCATTGGACATTATGAAGCAATCCCTAATTAAATTAAATGACATTTATAAAAGCAAACTGTGTGAAGGAAATCAATTTAAATTTGTACACCACTCAACTCAACCCAGGAATTGAACCCAGGTCTCCTGCATTGCAGGCGGATTCTTTACCAGCTGAGCCAGACTGTATCTGATATTTGGCAAAACTAATACAATTATGTAAAGTTTAAAAATAAAATTAAATTAAAAAAAATAAAATTCAGATAGATTAAATGTAAAAAAAAAAAATACGAAAGTGAAGAAAATAAAACTGATTATTTGTTCTAGGGGTAAAGTCAACATTTCTAGGCATAAAAAAGCCACAAGGAAAATAATAATTGATAACTATATGTTAAAGTTTCTAAAAAATTCTTTCAAAAATGAAATGGTTCAAGCCCACTCAAGGATGCCAAATAAATGAACAAATACAAAATTAAACCGAGGAAAGCACTTAATGGTATATTTAGATATTTTAAAAGAGACAAGGGGTTATTAAGATTCTTGCTTCATGAAACCTATGCAATTCAATAAGAAAAAAAATATGTATATGTACATGTGTAACTATATCTCTGTATCTTTTCCAACAGCCTATTGATTGATGGAAAGAGATTTACCTCCCACTGTTACTATCACCTGCTTTAAGTTTTTCATTTATTTAATAAGGATACAGAAACTTTGTGGAAATGAACTTGCTCCTCCAAGCTGGAGTCAATACAGATTTTCTTGGCACCTAGAATCTCTAACAAGGAGCGTGCAGCTGTTTAAGCAAGGTGGAATCCTGATAGAGTGGAGGACGTTACATCTGTGCTGTGCCCCAGCTCTTTCATAGCTGGAGTTCATGTCATTATTCATCACTACTGGGGAACTACACATATGTCTATAAGCAGAAGGCCTGCATTTAAGGAGACGTTTATTTTTATCAGGTCCTCCTGCAACCAAACCCGTCTCATCAAGGCCAGATGTACACAAGGTGGAAAAAGCAGAGTCAGTGTCCCAGTGTCCTTGAATGCTGTCTCCTCCTTCATCTTCCTGATTTCTGGAAGACCCATTTCTCCACCCCGAATAGAAAAATGTGCAAAGGGCATAAACTGACAATTCACAAAAGAAATACAAAGAGTACACACACCTATATGAGACTATATTTAACCTATTACTCAAATGAATATACAACAGTAAGATACTATGTTTCCATCTAGTTGCCAAAATTTTAAGCATGGCAACATTCCTTGTCAATGGCTTATGGGAAAAGATACTTACTAATATTTCTAGTCAGAGTGTAAATTGATACAACTTTTTTTTTTTTTCAGGGCATTTTGACAGGGTCTATCAAATGCTTTAAACTGTACATACCCTTCATACCCTTTGCCTCTGATCTTCCATTTCCAAGAATTTATCCTAAGGTATTAAGGGATACAGAATTAGAGGCAAAGATTTATCCACTAGAATTGTTATCACAATGCAATTTATGAAACTGAAAAGTCAAACAACCTAGCTGTCTAAAAGTAGTGGATATGTTAAAACAAATTATGGAAGAGTCTAACAATGTGGAGAAACTTAGGTCAAAACAGAAATTCCAAAATTTTTTTTTTTTTGGCCACACACGAGGCTTGTAGGATTTCAGTTCCCGGATCATTTGAACCCAGGCCATGGCAGTGAAAGCACTGAACTCTAGCCACTAGACCAGGATGGAACTCCCAGAAATTTCAATTTAATAAAAAAATATACACAGAGATAAAAATAAAAGCATAAATACCAAAACAGGAACTAGTGAATATTATCCACATACTCCTCTGTGTCTTCCAATGATATGTAATGCTAAGTAACTAAAATAAATTCAGGGCATGAATTTATTTTATATAAACACTTATAATATTTTATACTTAAAATTGGTTTAAAGTTCCATTTTTATTATTTCTATCACCTATCATTTTCCTTGTGTTATTGATACAATACAAATAATAATTAAATGCTTAAAAAATTCTAATGATTATCTGAAGTCTTTAAACTTCCTAAATAGGTTCATTTAAACAATTTAAGTTACCTTTGAGCACATTTTGTACAATCTAGACAACGGTGCTCCACTCACAGGAAATGAGACACAGTCCATTATAAGGGAATGTTTTATACTTGTTTTCTGTAGCAACTGACATTTCATTCAAACACTTTCCAGTCCCCCAGGAATCTCCAGCTGCTGTATGTCAAAATTTTAAGATTTCTCTTTGTGAACTTTAACACTTCTATAAAAACCAGTTGGAAGAGCAAGCCTACTTCCAATTGATTACTTTGATATTAACCAGTTAAAGCAAATCAATTATTCAGTTTAGTCTGAATACTCATTTCACAAAGTCACAGTTTTCCATACGCAAACATGCATAAGCAAATAATAACTACCATTCTGGCTTTTTATAGCCTATTTCTATTTCTCAGACACGTCACTTGTGGTCTGTTTTTACTCTCTTTTGTGTATTTTTAAAAAATGAATGTTGGGTAATTCCTCGAGTGTTTGCTAATAATCAAATCTGGTTGTATAATTTTATGTTGGTAAATACGCATTTTGTTTTTATGCAAAAAGACAGTGTGGCTAGTGCAAAACCATGCAGGAGTTACTAAGGTGCAAAGACTTATTCTTTAATTTTTTTGGCCACACTGCCCGACCTATGGGATCTTACTTCTTCAATGAGGTCTCAAACTTGTGCTCCCTGTGGTAGAAGCTTGGATTCTTAATCACTGAACTGCCAGGGAAATCCCAAGACTTATGTTTAAGCTAGTAATTTAAACCATGGGGCAAAGATTATACAAACACACTTATGTATGTATATAGGTGTGTGTATGATCCATATATAAATATATATCTATTTTTAATTTATCATATCTACTTTTATATACTGGGCTTCGCTGGTGACTCACCTGATAAAGAATCTGCCTGCAATGTAATGTGGGAGACCTGGGTTTGATCCCTGGGTTGGGAAGACTCCTGGGGAAGGGATCTACCTACTCCAGTATTCTGGCCTGGAGAATTCCATGAATTGTATAGTACATGGGGTCACAAAGAGTCAGACATGACTGAGCGACTTTTACTTTCATTTTATATATCCATATGTCTATTTTATTATATATCTATGTATTTTATATAGATCATATACACACACATACAAATCAATGATCAAGGAAAGGATTTAAGAAGTTATCTATGTGTCTGTATGGGGAATCCTGTACTGAGAGCAATCCTGTTATTTCAAGATCCAGATAATTATCTGTTTTTCATTGAACTCTAGGTGCGCTATATTTAATAGTTTTATAAAGCTATTTTAAACAAAATATCAATTTTGAATAAAAATGTACTTTCCCCCAAACCTTTTGATGACATGAACTTTTAACTCCATTGAATATCATCGATTTTTCCTACACTGCCTGGATATTTGCTATGACTTTAATTAGTGTAGATACAAATGTACCTTGTATTTATTTTTTAAGTTTTTTATTGATGTGGATCATCTTTAAAGTCTTCATTAAACTTGTTACAAAATTGCTGCTGCTTCTTCTATTTTAGTATTTTGATATTTTGGTTCAGGAGGCACATGGTATTTACCTCACTGGCCAGGGATCCAACCCACACCCCCATTGGAAGGTGAAATCTTAACCATTGGGCCACCAGGGAAGTCCCAGAAAGATACCTTTTAAACGTATATCTCTCCTACAGCAAACTCTAAGCTACTGATGTACACAAAATTGTAAGATGAAAAGTACCTTAGAAGATAAAAAGTATTGAGGAATTCAGGTACCTAAGTTTCTATTCCAAGATCTCTCTGCTCCTGACCTCTCAGAGGCCAGACCTCATCTCCCCTTTAATCTTCCCTTCGATCTTCTTGTTATAATATCACCCTGTCCATTTCCTAGGAAAGATCCTGAAATGTCCTCCAATATAAAAATATCCCCGCCCTTGTGTTCCCCAGGAGTTACACCTAACCCTTTCCTTAGTTCAGGTTTGGAGAGAAAAATCTGCACTTGCTGGTGCCATGGTTTCCGTTCATCTCTCCACCCACTGCCACTTGGTGACCACACGCACTACTCAGAAATTCATATCCTCTGTGCAGTCCACAGGCTATGGATATGTCTGACTGCTAATCATTTCCTGCCTCTGTGGTCTTCGTGAACGGACACTTCCTTTTGTCTCTATGGAAAGTCCCTCTTTGTTTCTTTCACTGGTGCTTCTTCTATAACTTTATGTTAAATGTTGGTGACCTCAGTATTATACCTTCATTCCTCTTCTTTTCTCATTTTATCTGCTTTTGGGGAGAGGTTTGATTATGCCCCATGGCTTTCACTGCAATTGTACAGATCATAAGGTAAATATTTCTGAACAAAATCTAACTGAATTTTATATATATGAAAAGTGAAGGTATTAGTCACTTAGTCGTATCCGACTCTTTGCAACCACATGGCCTATAGCCTGCCAGACTCCTCTGTCCGTGGAATTCTCCAGGCAAGAATACTGGAATGGGTAGCCATGCCCTCCTTCAGAGGATCTTCCTGACCCTGGAAATGAACTCTGCATCTCCTGCATCGACAGGCAGATTCTTCACCATCTGAGCTACCAGCAAAGCACGTAGATATATATATAATTGCTTAATCTATTCTGAATTTTGATGTTCCACAGACCCCTCAAATACAACCTGGCCTTGTCTGAATTACTGAATTTATTAAACAATAAGCTTTAAGCTCCCACTTGGATTTACACCATCACTTCCATGTTAGAGAGTCTTTTAAATGTCTTCTTCTTCCCTAACCCCAATGCAGAGTTAATCAAGTTTTCATTCTGTCGAATTTTAATGTCTCCCTTTCCTTTCCAATTCTTGGTTCAAACATTTGTATTTTCTCACTTTGCTACTTATAACACTACCTGATTGGCTAGTTTCCTCTCAAGTTTGACCTCCAATCATGGAGCTGTTCAGCCACAGTTCTGGCTCCAGGATCAGGCACTTTATGAGGGAGCACAGAGACACAAGGGTGAACAGGGCCGTGGCCCGACAGAGCTTACTCCCTTTGTGGGAAAGACAGCCAACTCCCTACACTGCTCTCAAGGTGCTCTGTAAATGGTAAATATGCCTGTAATATTCCTTTGCATGAAACTCCCATTACCTACAGAAAAAGTACAAATTCCTGAGCATGGCCATTGAAGGTGTTTTGCAGTCTGGTCTGGGGCTATCTGTAGACCAAACACTCATCGCTCATCCACACACAACCTGTGTTCCAGGCAAAAACAGCCTGCAACTGTTGCAACAGTTCACGGGGATTTTACACCCTCTCCTTCATTGCTTTGTCTACATCTTGCATTTTTGCACATCCTTTGAGCCCGTGTACCAGTATTTTGGTCATCTGATGCCAACAGCCGACTCACTGGAAAAGTCCCTGAGGCTGGGAAAGATAGAGGGCAGAAGGAGAAGAGCGTGTCAGAGGATGAGATGGCTGGACGGCATTACCGATGCAATGGACATGAACTTGCGTAGACTTCAGGAGATGGCGAGGGACGGGAGGCCTGGGGTGCTGCAGTCCATGGGGTCGCAGAGTTGGACAACCGAACTGGGTGGCAACCACAACAATAACCAATGCCACTTCCTTCCTCCTTTATGAAACCATTTTTCCTCTGCTGCCTCTCCTGTCTCTGTGGCAAGAATCTGCTCTATGCGGACATCAATTCTGCACTCTGTGTTGTAGTATTACTTAGCACATTAAAATTACAATGAAATATTTACTTGCCGATTTGCCCAACCAGCCTGTGAATTTTTACAATCAGAGACTATATCTTACTCATTTTTTCCCCCCAGCCCCTGGTACAATACCTAGCATTGACTACTCATTGAATGAAAATGTAGTTGCTATACTAAGAAATCAATTCAAAAAGTCATGTCCCAACTTTATTCAGTTTTCAGCTTCTGTGTGACTTCATGTTTACAGTCAAGGTACTATTCATAATGGGATTTTCCAGGCAAGAGTACTGGAGTGGGGTGCCATTGCCTTCTCCCAAGACATTTTAAATTGTTCCTTTCTCAAGTTTATATGCATTTGTATCCATTTTAATATGAATTCAAAAAGCTTTTACATTTAGTTTATAATCTAATCATTATGGAAAACTATCTCAAGTCAAATGATAAAGAGAAGAAAATTCCAATACAGTGAAACCCTCATTCAAGCTATTTAGTAAATAATGTAGATTTTTCACATTTAAACTTGTATGTGGATGTGATGCTCATTAACAGAATTATTATGACCTGAGAAGAATATTCTATAAATAACACACCCCCCAAATCAGTTAGTTCCTCTTCAAACACTTGAATACCCTTGAAATGGCAAATAAACTAAGGTTCTATGGCTTTAACACTTATCTTTTCTATTTCAGTGATAATTACATCAATAAACCTGATTCAGCATTTGCTGCTATTCAATTCATTAATTAAAACAATTTTACTGCTACTGCTGTGATTTTTCAAGGATATCAAAACACATTCAAAAATTAAAACAGCATACATCATCAGTTTTGATATGTGTTGGTATGCTTTCTTTTGATTTCAACTCGACAATTAAAAGAACATTAGGCTTTTAAACAGAAAAAGCATATATTCTACATACTTTGAACAAAAATACTTAAAATGCAAGTTGTTTTGTAGAAATGGCAATGTTTGTGTAAAGAAGAGCAAACTGTCAAGAATTCCAAAAATCCTCTTAGAATAGAAAATATAAATGTATGTAAATACTTAAGTGATAACAACCATGGTTGTGGACTTTATGGTATTCTTAATTCTAGTTTCATAGTACTAAATTTTTAAAAAATTTTATTTAAATCATCACTTACTGTGCTTAAGTGACTTGTAACATATCCATGAAGTGAATATATGTCATCCCAAATGAAATATAGAAGCTTTTGCTTAAAGAATGGTATAAGTTGCTATTTAAACTACAAACATACACACATCACGGTGATGTAATTATTTTTATATATTGGAAACTATTTGTACTTTGCAAAGCCGCACTTTCATTCTGACCTTGATTTAGTAAGCATGCAACATATTACTTTTGCTATTTTGACATCCCAGAGCACCTAAAACATAAAATATAATTTACAACAGTAGAACATGCCAGAATTGACCATTACATGCCAGAAGAGGGCCCAAGATGGAATTTATATTCAAGTTATGGTTCAGTATGTGTGGTAGAATCTCGTGAAATTTATTTCTCACAGCAGTGGAATTCCACCTTCATTCTTACAATCAATTTTCAAAGTAGGCTGAGAGTTGATAAAGATCAAGTTGAAGGAATGAAATTAGGCTAGTTAGGTGAAATTATACACCTCTCTTCAAATTATTTGTGGAAAACTCAAATATTCTCCTTTTGTAAAAAGAGCCAGGAGAGAAATGACACCTGTGTGGTGGCTAGAAGCATTACAAGTATACGACATACCAGGGTACTCCAAGGTCACTAGCAGTTTCTCCCAAACTATTCTAGATCTTAATTGGTGATAGAATAGTTACAAATCCTTCCATTTCTCTTCTCTCACATTTATTCAGTTGCTCAGAGGAAATAACCTCCTTGCCCACTTTTTTGGGGATATTTCCGGTGACTCCGCCTGCCAATGCAGGAGACACAAGAGATGCAGGTTCGAGTCCTGGGTCTAGAAGATCCCCTGAAGAAGGGACTGGTAACCCACTCCAGGTATTCTTGCCTGGAAAATCCCATGGACAGAGGAGCCTGTGGGCTGCAGTCCATGGGATCACAAAAGAGTTGGACACAACTGAGTGATACATAACAACAACAAAGACTTTTTCAGAGAACATATTTTTTCCAACAACATAATTTGGATTGCAAAATAAAGTACTCTGTTGTGAGAGTGATGTAAACATCATTACAATAGTTTGTCAAATTGGTTTAAGGGCTATATCTTTTTTTTTTTTTTTAAGTACAGTAGCTCAACTTTTAGAATCTATCTATCCATAAAGATGGTGCAATGGTAATGGATGGTAAAGGAGATGTGAGTTCGATCCCTGGGTTAAGAAGATCCCTTGGAGGAGGAAATTGCAACACACTCCAGTATTCTTAACTAGATAATTCATGGACATAGGAGCCTGGTGGGCTACAGTCCATGGGAACACATAGAGTTGGACACAAATGACCACGCACACACATCCATATAGAAAGCAGACTTTAAAAATACTATTTCAAAGCATAAGTACCTTGGTTTTTAAAAGTGTTTTAGTCCAGCAAATCAAGTCTCTATTTTCCCTAAAAATATTGCACAATACCCTTATTATTAGCCACATCATCCCTGGATACTTTAGTAACTGCACAGTCACTGTGGCAAGAGTGAGGTCCTACCACAGGTATATTGCTAAGATCCCAGGTGAGAAATAAAGCCTTCCAGTAATGATTTACTTTATTATGTGAACTGATGAGCATCACTTGAATCGCCTTTTAATTGACTGGCTGTCTAAGTGACATGCCTTGGAGGGAAGCACCACTTTTGAAATTTCCTTTGACCAGGAGGGGAAGGAACAGGCTGGTTTCTTTGAAGTCTACAGCCATCAGACTAATTATCAGCCCCACTTAACGTTCATTCATTTAATTACAGGGAATTAAAAAGTATGTGAGATTTTAGAGAAAAATAAGAGAGTCAATAAATGGTGACAGAGATTCCAGGCTATGCAAATTGGCAGTGCCCCTTCTGGAGGAGACCATTCTTTCTCCCTCATTTCACCAAATGCACAGATACTCGACTAATGCAGACAAAGGGAGGATGGCAAAGAGGGAGGGGACACTGACTGTGGGCCCAAACTGTGTCGGTACTTGATACTGTGTCCCTAACTTAATCTCCACACTTAATAAGGAGATATAATTTCCCACCATTTACAATTAACAGAAAGAGTATCCCCCCACCCCTTATTTGGAACTCACCCGACACCAGGCACTGTCATTCTAAGCACTGCCTATTAAAGAGTCCATTTAATCCTGTAAGGACCTGTAAGCAGCCCTGTAAGGACCGATGCCATTGGTGATTTCCGTATACTACAGAAAGGTTAAGTCACTTGCCCAAAATCACACAGCTGGGAGACAGTAGAGCCAATACCAACCCAGGAAGTCTGCCCTCAATAACACCTCCTCATCTGTTGCTCTCAATGAAGGCTCTCAAGTTTCCCAGCCACAATAAGACAGAAGAAGAGAGCCAGCTCCTCTTGGTCTGCCTGATGTCAAAGGTCATCGCTTTCCAAAAGGCATAAGAGGCTGCGGAGACAGGCAGAAGGAAGAGACCTCTACATCTCTGGTGCCAGCCATACAGCTGACCCAAGCGGCCAGGCAGAGATGGGGGAAGTTGGGAGCTAGAGCTCTGGGTGTCTCAAGAGCAAGCCATCTTAGAGGCTCAATGAGAGGATTAACACCCTGTGCACCGTGCTTTTGAATTGAGGCATTTTTCACAGCACTGAGCTGCTGGCTGACAAAGGATAATAACACTGAATGCATGCTAGTCTTCTTCTGGGAAAAGATGCACAAATAAAACACGTTTAAAGCTTAAAGCTTGATGTTTTGGGAGGAAAAAAGTCCTTTGTTCCTGACATTTAAATAGATATTTGGAATTTAAATCAGATTACTTGCAAGGCTAGAGAGTGGGCATTCAGTCAGGGGTCTTTTAACAATCCATCAGAGACAGGGAAAGATGCCTCGAACCATCGAGAACATACTGGCAATTTTCCCTTTGATTACAGCATCTCATCACATTTATTTTGTAACCTCTCAACAGCTTCCTAGAACCACTGCTTGCAGGTGGTCACAAACCACTGCCCCTCCAGTACTTGCCCTGGAGCAAGGCAGTTGACTCAGAAAGTTGTCAATGCCTGTTAAGAAAGGTCTTCTCCCATGTCCTTAATTCAGAACAATATTAACATTTGGAATTTGATATGAAATTCAATCTACTGTAACAATTTTTTTTTCTCAAAATGCTTTTTAACTTCAACTCCTCATGGTTGGTGAAGAGTTAGCTTTGCAAAAGAATCTGTTTTATCACTTGTTTAGAATCTCTGCTAACATGGAGACATGTGACATAGTCCGAGTGTTCCTTGACTCCCGTGGGATGCTCAGGCCATCAAAATTTCATTAGCCTCACAGCAGTCCCAGCGCCTTCTTAACTTGAACTGTTGGCCTATTTATCAATAAATAAATGAAATCTAGTCACTTTTAGTGACTAGACTTTTCTTTGAAGTTATAACTAGAACATTAGTCAATTGGCTTACATGATTTCACAAATGTTGAATACTATTTTGTTTTCTGGGGAAAATAGCCTTATTCACAGTTAACCTCAAATGATGAAAACAGTCAACCGAAACTCCCCTTCTAAACTGAGGGGAGAAATAAGACAGTGTATGGTTTCTAGGTTAGTTTCACTTTGGTGAGTTATTTTATGCACATCCTTCTTGTTTCAACTTTTAGTGATATAACAGGGCTTCTTAGGACACACTGCAAGCTCACACACAAGTGAATACAACTATAAAATTTAAATAATTGGAAGTCAAAGGAAAATACAGCTGGAAAATCAATAACCTTTCAGAGTGAGAGCAATTAAGAATGCCAAAATGAATTATTTTAGAAAGTCTATGTTAGAAATATTTGACTCTTTGTGACCCCATGGACTGTAGCCCTCCCGGTTCCTCTGTCCACGGGGATTCTACAGGCAAGCATACTGGAGTGGGTTGCCAGGCCCTCCTCCAGGGGGTCTTCCCAACCCTGGCATCAAACCTAGGTCTCCAGCATTGCAGGCAGAGTCTTTACCATCTGAGCCACCAGGGAAGTCCAATATTTGACTAAAAGTAGTAATAATAGTAAAAATTGGTAAAAGTTTTGAGGATATTGTTTAAAAAGATGTTAGAAGACCCTGGGTAATAACAAAACGCTTTTTTATATCAGAAAAAAGAGCCTCAATATTCTCATTTAATTCCACAATTCCAAATGATAAGTAATGTAAATATCAGAAGATTATGTTCCCCAGACCTTAATGTAATGGATCTCAATGCAATCTTGCTCTTTCTGACCAATCACTGAAAATTCAGAATAAATGATCTGAAATGTTCCTACAGAACACATACGAAATCTATGAAAGATCCAGTGTTCAAAAAGAGGTCTGCTGCTGCTGCTGCTAAGTCACTTCAGTTGTGCCCGACTCTGTGCGACCTCATAGATGGCAGCCCACCAGGCTCCCCCATCCCTGGGATTCTCCAGGAAGAACACTGGAGTGGGTTGCCATTTCCTTCTCCAATGCATGAAAGTGGAAAGTGAAAGTGAAGTTGCTCAGTCATGTCCCACTCTTCGCGACTCCATGGACTGCAGCCTACCAGGCTCTTCCGTCCATAGGATTTTCCAGGCAAGAGTACTGGAGTGGGTGCCATTGCCTTCTCTGCAATAAGAGGTCATATCTATTTTATTTCTTCTTTTATTTCCTTCCCCGAGCTGACTCACTGGGAGTTCTTAGACGGTCAAAATGTTGTTTAAAAAAATAACCCCAGCCAAACCTTGGGGAAAGAGTAAACATAAGTTGAAGTCATCACTTGCCCAGCTCAACAAACATTGTTTTTGACACTTTATACTTTTGACTGACCTATTTACTCTCAACAAATGCTACCATATGTTCTGAATCTCAAGGCAAGGCCCTTGACACCCTGTCCGTGTCTCTCTTCATTCTGGTTCAGAATGACCACATGGAGAAACAGATCAGTCTAAGTGTTCATTCTTGCCTTTATATCATGAAAGGGACAAGGAGATTCCTGGGGCAACAAGTTCCTTCCCTAGTTCAAAATAATCCGTGCAGAGAGAGGGGGCAGTGATGTGGGAAACTCAACAGGCTTCCCGCCTCCAATCATTTGGATAATAGACACTGTTAGTTAACTAAAAGTGGAAAAATTTCTAAGTTTTATGTTTTCTGAAAAGAACAAAATGGTGTGTGTTTGGGAATTCATTGTGAGACCATTTTAGCAGACATACAATTTAAAAAATAATAAAAATTAAATTATCTTTTAGCAATACAGATACAGTAACAAGATATACTTGTTATAAGAGAGAGAGATGCCTCACAGGTTGTGTGTGGCAAGCTGACCCAATGTGGGACAATACTTAATGGATATGCAGATGAACGGCCCATGATGCAGCAAATCAGAACTGATTTGCATTGTCCTCCTGCACTCTCCTCTGCTCTCTTCCAAAACCATCACAAAATTTGACATATATTTTAGGAAAATCAAACATCAAATCATGTATTTGAATATAACCATAGTACCTAAAATTGCTTGAAGAGGGTTATGTAAAGATATAGATGGACAGGAAGCAAAGTTTATGCCAAATCTTACTTACTTAAGGTGAGTGACTTCTGAATCCACAGTGAAAAGTGGTAGAAACCCAGGTTTCACTGAGGTGGACAGTTTGGTTCAGGAAAACACCGCAGTTAGATTCTAAGACTCATTGTGTCAGGCAGAACTGTCCTTATTTCCTGTTTTGGGTTGGGATGAAGCTAGCCTCCACCAATAACTCACAACTCTATATGAGTTTCTATTATTAATCGATTATGACTTTGTTTTAATGCACTAAAATAGTCTCCATGAGATATTGTTTTCATTGGTTTAAAGCAGATTTTTTTTTCTAATAGTAAGAAAACAAGTAACAAGCAGTATGACGCACTAGCTACCCCTTCATTCAGTGACCTGGCTGAGAATGAACGCCGACAATAGACCTGTTTTCCTATCACAAAGTGAAGCTGACAAAGTTGCTCCATAAAGAATAAAAATAAAATGCCATTGGTAAAACACCATCTTTCTTTTCACAAGTCACACAATTCTTCCATTTTAATTTTCTCTTTGCTTTTGATGCATCATATACACACAGCATTAATAACCAGGTTAAAGCAGCAAGTGCACTGTTTATATTAAACGCTAAAGAAGAAATGTCATTTTCTTGTCTGGTGCATTGGTGCTGATACTCCAATTTTTCCTAGAAGCTGTGTTGACTAAAAATTAAACTTCTTTTTAAATCTATTACTGCATATACACTAACTGCTTCTTTATCATTTTGCACTGGCGATAGGGAAAGATCAAAATAATTTACAAAGATATTTCTCTTAAAGTATGTAAAACTGCTATTTGGATACCCGAAAAATCCAATTTTTGTGCAAGGATTTAATTGCAGAGTAATCCAGTCTCCAAAGCACATCAAAGACCACACTCCCTTCTCTTTATCAAGATTTCAATTGCTTTCATCAACCAGTAAGTTAAAAGCATGATCAAATTTGTTCTTCAATCACTTGAGCCCTGTTAATAAACCATTCTGTGTGCTCACTCATCCATTCTGAGATTCTGGAACTTCTTTGAGATATTTTTAAGAGGAATCTACAAAGACATCTCTGATTACAAGCTGGCTCTGGGGTAAATTTTATCACTACTTGTTCTGCTACTCCGTGGAGGATAACAGGTGACATGGTTCAAGATAAGTCAAAGCCAACCTTTTTTTTTTTCTGTACATGATTAGACTGTTTTTCAAAACTATAGCTAACACAACAGAGAATGCTTGCATAACACAACTTAACACTCTGATGTTGAATGTTGACTTTTTTTTCCCCTAGGAAAAATAATGCAATACTGAAGGACATTTTTTGAGTGCTACTGTGTTGCAATGCGAAGAAAGGAAGAAGAAAAAAAGAGAAGGAAAGAGGAGAAGGAAGAAAGCCATTCCTCCAGAGTCAACCAAAACAGACGGAAGCACCGGCCGCCAACATTATAAAGCCACAAACAAAAAGGACCTTACCGGTTTCACTGTCGGATTTGTTTTCATGCTCCGTATCTGTCAGGGTGAGTGCTGAGTTGGACCGGCTTGACAGGCAGGAGCTGCGGCCTGACTTGACCCCCCGGCCCCACAGTCTCATGGCATGCTCTGGGGACATCACTGCTTCGTTCTCAGTATCGGCGTCTGACCCTGCACTGATCGAGTAACCTCTGTGGGGAAGCCCCATTTCCGCACAAAATGCCAGTCCTCTTCGAGTTGCTGGTTCACAAACGCCTAACTGCCTTAGGGTAAAATTTTGTCCTAATTAGAGGGGAAAAAAAAGATAACAACCAGTGAGTATACATTTCGTTTAAGATTTTATTTTCTTAAAAAAAAACAAACACTTAAGCATCCAGGTTTTTGAGCTCTCAGCACTAGGTATTGGCATTAGCTTCACGTGACATGTGATCTAGTAAGGTCTAGTTAGGGGAGGGGTGGGTGTGAGGGGGGTCCACCTCTGACTTTCCACCCACCGCAGCTCAGGGCGCCTTATTTCAGCCCATAAGCACCTCCAGAATGCTGGGCAGGAAAAGTGGTCCAGACCATGAAAACTCAACCCAGAGAAAGCCTTAGTTATCATTGATAGAAACTGTGAGAAGTATTTCCCTGGTCCTAGCTCTTATCCCAAACATTAGGATTTTTCCACCCGGAAGTCACCCCTTAGGAAGAGAAAAGACTGCCCTCTAGAATAAGCTACCTGCTAATTAGAAACAGGGGTTTGGGCAGTCTCTATTATAGTTTTCCACTTAACAACCAATAAAAATATTGTGCTTTTGTGTACAAACATACACTAACTTTTGGAGTGTAAAGTCTTGAAAATGTGCAGACATCTGACTTCTGCTTTAATAAACACCTAGAAACATCTGTATTGATCGAAGTAAACCAATTTGTGCAAATAAAGTGCACTCTAAAAAATAAAGTAGGAGTATCATGTATTTAAAAATTAATCATAAAATCAAGTTCCCTGAAAAATAAATGGTTGTGAACCCTGAAGGTTTTCACTAATAAATTGAGCATAATAAAACTCATGACACTGCAATAACTTAAAGCAAAGTGTTTAAATTAGGTGACACTTTCAAATGACTGCCATTATTAATGGCTTTTCCAATCCTGTGTTTACTCTTGAAATTTCACCTATGTTTTATGATACCAGGGGTGAGAAGAGAGAGAAAACTATTTGCTTAGAGGATGCATATACATATGGGTCTTCTATTGCCTGTCTCATTGGCATGGTAGAATCTGAGATTTAGATACCAACTAGAATCAAAATACAGGAAAAAGAATAATAGTATACCAAGACTGATTTCAATCCTACCCTATAATACCAACCTTTTAAGAATATTAAGCATATATTTTACGCATCCTTTTCATTTTCCCACTTCCCTCCCTTACCTATCCACAAACACTTTAAAGTTAATTGGCTGGTATGAGAAATAACATACATTACATTTTTTAAAAGAGTGTGTCATAAATTATTTGTAATAAAATAATGTCTTGACTCTTTTAGGAAATGAATCAAACGTAATGCACACGATAGTAAATATTTGGTTGTAAAAATATTAGCGGCCTCCAGCACTCAGCTCATTTTAACCAGAGTGGTTCACTGCGTTATGGCCACGGTCAGATCAGGAGGAGGAATCTGCCTCATCTCGGTCAGACTTCCAGATGGATTCTGACAATGACACTCATAAATAATGAAAATCTGTTGCTACAATTAGCTACAAATTATCTCAGAGAGACATGAACATGCATCTGCACCAAAAGGTATGTCAAAAAGAAAACAGCAAAAATAAAGAGGAGGGAATAAGAACCCACTGAACAGTGAGAAAGTGGGCAAGCTTAATGAGGTAAGACACAGTATGGCCAGTATTTTTCAAAGAGTTAGTGTGGACTGTACTTATGAAAGTAAATCCAAAAAAAGGTCAGTGTCATGGAGAGTTAAAGGAATGTAAAGGATGGTTAATGTGAAAGAGCTTATCTGTTCCTATTATATCACCTTTAAAATGGAGAGGGAGGAAAGGGTGTAAGACAGTTAAACATCACCATCAAACATGTTGAGTTTCCAAAATAATTTTTCAAGTGTGAGAATGAATGATAAGATCCTGTGCATCTTTCCGGTGGGAGGTTCCCACATTGGAGAATAAAAATCAGAGACAAGTTAAAAGACAGTGAGAACTCTGTTTCTAATCTCTGAAATGTAACTTGAAAAATTCCCCACATTATTGACTTTTCACACTATTGCCATCTTGATGCAAAAATCTATGGAGTGAAGGAAAGCAGAAAATGGCAATCTTGATTATTTGTTATCTGGGTATACAAACACAGTTCACTTTGCAGATAAATATCTAGGGCATCATCTCTATGAATTGGTATGTGCATCCCAAACTCCTTAAACATCCAACCCTTTGAAACCAATGTCTAGCAATGATTCAAATTCTTAAGGGCTGTTTCTGAAATGCAAGTTAGAAAGTAAGGTGTTAGATTCCTTACTAAATTAAGTCTGCTTTTGCTTTCTCGGGAAAGAACACTAAACTTGAAATCCAATGAACCTAAGTTTAAGCCACTTATGGACTTAATCATTTACCACTCCATTTCTTCATCTTTCAGGGCTGTCATGACTTGGTTTAAGAGATGCTTTTTACGCTTTTGTTGAGCAAAGGAATCCATCCACCAAACAAAGACAACCTAATGAATGGGAGAAGTTCCTTGCAAATGATATGACCAATAAGGAATTAATTTCCAACATATATAAACAGCTCAAAACAATTTGACATCAAAAAAAAAAAACCTGATTTAAAAATGGCTAGAACTGAATAGTCATTTTTTATAACAAGGAAATGCACATGGCCAAAGATGTTTAACCTTGCTAAACATCAGGGAAATGCAAACCAAAACTACAATGAGATACCTCCTCACACCTGTCAGAATGGCTGTCATCACAAATAACACAAGTAACAAATGTTAGGATGTAGGAGGGGAAAAAAAGCCTCTCCTATATTGTTGGGGGGAATGTAAATTGGCCAGCCACTGTGGAAAATAATACAGAGATTTCTCAAAAAACAACAAATAGAACTCCATATGACCCAGCAATTCTACTCCTGGGTATATACTAAGAAAAAATATCAATTCAAAACTATACATGCATCTCAATATTCATAGCAACGTATTTACAATTGCCAAAGTATGAAGCAACCTAAGTGTCCATTAACAGATCAATGATTAAAGAAGCTGCAGTATATAAGCTTGCATATATATATATATATATATATATATATATAGACACTTATTCATATATATGCAATGGAATAATATTCAACGATAAAAAAATTAAATTTTTCCATATGCAGCAACATGGACAGACTCGAAGGGCATTACGCTAAGTGAAATAAGTCAAACAGAGAAAGACAAATACTGTATGATATCACACTTGGAATCTACAAAATTCAACAAACTGGTGAATAAAGCAAAAAAGCAGCAGATTCACCGCTATAGAATACAAACTAGTGGTTACCAGTGGGGAGAGGGAAAGAGGGGAGGGACAACGTAAGTAAGAGGGGACAAAAAAAGGGTTATTATGGAATTATATATGTGAATCTTTTGAAAAATTGCCAAGCATTACAGAATTAAAGAATTTTTCAATTTAAAAAATTCTAAAAATTAAAAATTTTAAATATTTAAAAGTGATGCTTTATGTAAATGAAACCAGCATAAAGGGGAGCATAATGAAAAATGACAAAAAATAAACATCTGGACAAATGTAATATTGACAGAGAAATGTATAATTTGAGGGGAGGGAGAGGACTGCTTTCAAATAATTTTAGAAGAGCCACATCACCACCAAAGTTGACTTTTCCTTCAATCAAAACTCTTTGTACCCAGTGCTTCAAATTCCATTATTGTTGATTCTCCTTTAGGTTAAGGAGTCTTGCTTGTAGGATCCCTCATTTTAATGCAAACATATCTGGGGAGTTCTAGTTATTAAATCAGAATAAATTAAGCTATTATATTTTTTTCCTACAGGTGAGCAATGTTTAGCAAGATGGGATATACTAATGGAAAGCACAGCCACTTTCGACAAACAGAAGGAAGATGGAGGAAAAGAAGGATTTCTGATTGGGAGAAGAGGCAGTTGGCTGAGGTACCATGGAGCTGGGAGTCTGGGGCTCAGATGCAGTTGTTCAGGCAAGACTTTCAGTGAATGCGGAGAAATGGAAAGAGACAGGCAGAGAAAGGCAACAAAGATGCTCTGGAACCAGACTGAAAACATGACCATCTTGCTTAAAGTCCTCTTTGGCTTCAAATAACCTAAAAGAAACAAGGATACCTTTATTCTTATTTTCCATGCTTTTTTGTTTTTTCAGATTGTGTTCTCTGCAATGGTTCTAATACCATTACTTCAATTTCTTTCTTTGCCCTCTGAGTCTTTATATTAATTCTTTTTGGCTGAGTCTGATGAAATCAGTATTTATCTCCTGCACATTGAATTTTGATAACCTTGATCAGCAAGGCCAACCACAGAGTTTCCCATTACAATTTGAAACAGTCCCAAAATAATAAATTGCAGCAAGAATAAAGTGTATCTGAGGATGAAATTTCTTGTGATTAAAAGGCAAGGTTAGCTTGGACTAGATTAGGCATTTTTGTTTTATGACACTCATAAATTTGAAAAATCTATAAAAGAAAAACTGAATAAACAGTCCAGGCAAGTTGCATCATTAAAAAAAAAGGTTCACATTTTGAAAAATGAGTGAGGGCATGTGACAAAGTAGAAAGGACTATGTGAAAACAAAGTCCTATGAGGCTGGCGCCAAGCAGAGGCATCTCTGTAATAAAGGAACAGGGGCTTGCAAAATGGCCTTTTTCTTACATGGTGTCTATAACCTAATCTGAGCAAGAAGGGGTTTTTCTTTTTTAAAACAATTTATTCATTTACTTATCTATTTTTGACTATGCTTTGGTTTTCGCCACGAAGCGGGCTTTTCTCTAGTTGTGGCGAGTGAAGGCTCCTCTCTAGTTGCGGTGCGCAGCTGGCTTCTCTCGTTGCCGAGCACACGCTCTAGGCATCCAGGCGTTAGCAGTTGCAGCCCCTGGACTCTAGTGCACAGGCTCAATAGTTGCGATGCATGGGCTTAATTGTTCCGTGGCATGTGGGATCTTCCTGGGCCAGGGATGGAACCCATGTTTCTTGCATTGGCAGGCAGAGTCTTTACCACTGAGCCACCAGGGAAGCCCAAGAAGGGATGTTTCAAAGCTGCAATGCGGGGATGGTCATCAATAGCTAAGTCATCTGCTGGGTCTGAGTGCGTTGACAAGAAAACAACTCTACATGAGGAGCTAGCCTCAGTCATCTGCGGTGACTGCAGAACCCAGGGGCGGGGGGCCTAACTTGGGAACTCGTGTATTCTCTCCCTGCTTATGTCTAGATGCTCCAATGTCTAGAGTTGTCCCTTTTCTCTTTCATCTGCTTGTTCTTTTTTCCAAAACTGCTTTATTGAGGTACTAACCCACAAACTGTACAATGAACCTATGTAAAGTGTACAAGTCAAGAGTTTTCAGTAAGCACGTGGTGGTGTGCAACTATCATCACGATCCATTTTATAATATTTTTATCACCCTTTGTACCAATTATCGGTCACCTATTTCTCCTCTTACCCCACCACTTCCTCCAACCCCAGGCAAGTACTAAAACATTTTCTCTTACTACAGAAGTGCCTATTCTGGGCATTTCAAAGAAAAGGGGCCCTATAATAACGTAGACTTCAGCAACTGGCTGTTTCCATTTGACATAGTGTTTTCAAGATCCACACGTATTATAGCATGCGTCAGTACTCACGTCTTATGGTCAAACAATATTCCATTGTATGGATACAGCACGTTTTCTCTCTCTGTTCAACAGTGAATGGAGATATGAGTTTTTCCATTTTTTTTTTGGCTATTATGAAAATGCTACTATGGAATACCATGTTTTCATTTCTCTTGTGTATACACCTGTGAGAGGCATTGCTGGTCATCTTGCGTGTAGTTCTATGTCTAACCTTTTCAGGAACTTCTAGACTGCTTTCCACAGTGGCAGCACCATGTTCCTGTCCCAGCACCAGTGTGTGAGGGTTCCAATTTCTATATAACTTCACCAACTCTTGTTACTATCTGTTGGTTTTCTTTTACACCACACTGCAAGTGTGTACACCATACAGCATATGTGCAATGAGGAGATGGACTATAGGTCATTGGTAATAAAATTTGTATTGGAGCCAAGCAGCATGCTCTTTTAGAAAGCCGTGGATTCTGTAGGTCTGCTACACAAATTCATTATTACTTTATTCTATTATTTTTTTCTTTGTCTTCTAATATACTGCTTTAATTTTCAAATGTATTTTTCTATTAAAATACTCTTTAGCTCATAAAGTCTACCTTTGAGACTATATCCTAGAGAAATAAAATCAGCTAATCTTAAACATATATGTACAAATAATTTTCTTCATGATGTTGTTGCCAAAATTAAAATAACTGGAATATTTACCAGAAAGGGAATGGCTAAATAAGTTATATATTCCTTTCATGGAAGACTACATGGCTAGCAGAAAGAGCGGGTTTGGACCTATATCTTCTGTTCTGGGAGGGAAGCCTATTATATATATTTTAAGTAAAAAAGTACAAGTTGCAAAGTAGTGTGCATAAATATGATCCCATTTTTGGAAACTAAGAAAGAGAATCAACAAATTAAATAAATGCGTATGGTCTGGAGCATGAATGAAGGTGAGAAGGGCTGTATAACTTTGATGTTGGATCATACAGAAAGAGCTGTGAAGGAAATCAGTAATTTCCTATTTTATAGTTTTGAATTTTTATTTCCCCTGATAATTTGTATTAACAACAAGAAAGAAAAATGAAAGTATTTTCTTAAAAAAGACATATTTTCTTGATTTCCTGTTTGACAGCTCTTATTCAATAATTAGAAATTAATCAGCTTCTTCTTGGAGAAGCTGGGTTTTAAAAATCCTTCCTCATTTACGGGTAAAGAAATGAAGCTATAAGAAATATGGGAGCAATGTTTTTCTTTTACTTCAGTGCTTCCCTTCATCATAGATAGGCTTTTTTTTAAAGGAGAATGAGCATCTATTTTTTTTTTCTGTAGTAACAAGCCCCAAAACTGAGCATAGGAAATGGAGAGAAGAATCAATATAAATGTAATACACAGAGATACGATAACCTATAACTGTCTTTAAGCATTTTCCTTGGTTGTTGTTAGTTTGGACAGAATTATCCGTTCTCAGATATGGAGCGACCATCCTCAGCATGGAGCCATAACACAGATCTACAAATTGGACAAACATTTCTCATTTGAAACAGGTGGGCTTGTGTCACTCTCTTATCTGGAGTTCCCTTGCTGTGTTTGTAAACTGGTAAGACCACGGAATAAGACAAACACATGGAACTTTTTTTCCCTTTGAGTTCTAATGCGTATTTTATGGGACACTCCAAACTTCCTTATGTTAAATTTGTCACTATGTGAACAGAATACCCATCCTGAACATGCAACAGAGATTTCAATGAGGGTATAAACCTTTATGTACAAAACCCTACCCAAAACTATTAATACATTTGAAAAATTAACTTAAAATCCCACTAAATATCTTAACTTTCCCTCCCCATTTTACTGACTATAAAACATAAATATCTTCAATGGTATTCATCACTTTCTCAATTTGCCTATTCATGACATTAACATCTAGAACATGTAATGATAGTCTCGAATTTCTAGGGGATAGAGGAAATGACCATGACACAGCCTGTTTATAACTCAGAACACGGGTCTAATGGAAGCCCTGGCAGGCTACTCCGTCAGTGTTCATCCACAACTCAGCTGTGAACGGCACCTCTGTCACTGGAAGTGTGCGGTTGAGACTGGACAGGGAACTTGATGAGACGCTGAGAAGGGAAAACCCTTAGCATACTTGCAAGCAGGGAAAAGCAGGATTAGCATGAAGGGCCCCAGAGAATACACAGTTTCTTGAAGATAAGATTTGTGAAGCCTCCAGGGGAAGACAAACATATGGATGGTGAAGAGAAGGTTTAGTGGCTCAAAGGAGAAAAGTTAGGTTGTGTGTCTGCTGACTTACAAAGAAAGAGCATCTTAGCAGGTACCATGAAGGATTTAGATTCCCAATGCAAAACAGTGCAATTCTGACATTAGCAACCATTTGGAATGAGGTTGATAACTGTAAACTTAATTTTTTTTTCTCATAAGTGTTCTGAAAATGAATTTGCTTTTTATTTTTCACTTAGTAATTATTTCTTTAGAACAACTCAAGACCCAACAATGAATGATAATATGCCTACAACATATCTGCTAGTATCTGATAATCAGATTGCAGTAGGTGCTGGTATAAATATGTGTGCGGTTTGGCGTGAAGCAGCAGGTGTTTAATAATTGTGACTGAAGCGGCACCATGTTGACTCACAATGTGGATCCAAAATTGGCAACATGGCAAGGAACCGGATACAAGTTTAGCAGTAATCTGGGGCTCAGGACATCAGACCAATAAAGGCTGAGGCAGGGGGAGAGGATTACCCCCACTGTGTCCGGAGGAGGGCTATAAGCTATGTCTATCTACTCACACCTTCTGGCAGGTAATCTACAAAGCAGGTTGGTTGCCAAGCCTGAAAGAGGCACTTACCTACTTAACAGCCAAAATTAGTTAACAATCAGTTAGGCAGGGGAGCTAAAGGAGGGAACTAAAGAGGAAAACATTCGCATGAAACAATGATAAACTAGAGCTATTTAACTCATGTCTTTAAGTACAGAAATTTAAGGTTGAGTAAACATGGCCGTCTAAATCCTTTAATCCCACCGCTGACATTTGTAGTGACTGAGAAGGATTAATCATGTTGATCTCTAAACGAATCATTTTAAGGAGTTCATATTTAAAAGGAATAAAAAACTTTGGAGACGCAGTAATTAGCCTAGGGGATCTGATGAATGTTTCAGGTTTTTGTCTTTCTTTATGAAACCCTACTCTCATAAAGAAAAGGTTTTTCTCAGCACCAGGAAGTATTTCAGAAAACGTGAAAAAGGGTTTCAGATTCCTTTCGTTTTTGTAAGATGACAGAGGTGAGGGGGAACACTGGGGAAATGAAAAGTTGGGGTAGAACTGGAAATTCATAGCAGCATTAAGTGCTGATGGTAAGACCATATGGTCATATTTCTTTTGAAGTCTAGGATCAGTTCCCATTATTCACTATAATGGCATCCAAGACTAAACGAAATCTCAGTCTTTAAAAGCGTTTTGCTCTTGGCTCTCAAATTCTCCTCTTTCACAATTTCCAACATGCTTGACTATTTAATTGATTTTCAAAATGCAAAAAATGCAAATAAACAAAATAAAAATAAGAAGAGTAAGAAAAAATGGATGTATTTCCTTTCACTTTGAGAGCAGGATAAAATAGTCCAGAGAGAGACACAATTAGTATTGCAATCAACAGAGTTATTAATACTGCTTTTACATGCTATTCAGATCAGATCAGTCAGTGATATTCTAAAATAATATGTGCATCTTCCATGACCTACATTGAAGAAATATGAATTTAATTCTTTTGACCTATCTGGAACACACAATATAGGGAAATACTTTTAAATTATTTATCATTTTAGTGAATTCCAACAATAAAACTGTCCAAAAATGCAATCTATATCCAAGAACTAAAGTTGGGCTTTTTTTTTTCCTATTTAGAAATGGATGAAAATATTTGAAAGGCATGGTTCTAACCATGTGCTACCAACTCTTCATTTTCTCCCTCAGCACAGTCCTGGATAGGTTAGTGTGTTACAGATTAGTGTTAGTCGCTCTGTCCTGTCTGGCTCTTTGCAACCCTGTGGACAATAGCCCACTAGGCTCCTCTGTCCCTGGGATTCTCCAGGCAAGAATACTGGAGTGGGTTGCCATTTCCTTCTCCAGGAGATTTTCCAAATCCAGGGATCAAACCTGAGTCTTCTGCATTGGCAGGTGGGTTCTTTACTGATTGAGCTACCAGGGAAGCCTGGATAGGTTGGGAATGCTATAATTTTAATGATCAAAATGTCTTTACTCAGCAAAACACTGCAGTAGATTGGCAGCAGAGGTGGTTTTTAAGAGGACTGTGGTTGTGGTTCAGTGGAGACAATATGACAGTCCCAGGATCAAATGAAACGGCTGAAGCAGGAAGAAAGGAGAAAGCAAACCCCAAACTTTCCATATTCAACTACAATTGTTTGAAATGTCTAGTTTTGGGGTTTTGAGATTGAAGGCAAAAGGAGAGGAGAGTGGCAGAGGATGAGATGGCTGGATAGCATCACCCATTCAATGGAATGAACTTGGGGAACCCCAGGAGATAGTGAGGGACAGGGAGGCCTGGACTGCTATAGTCCATGTGGTCGCGAAGAGTTGGAGAAGACTTGGCTACTGAACAACAACAACAATTTAAAAATTGTCACTGCTTAGGTAAATTCTACATGCAGTGAAATACACAAATTTCAAATGGATACTTCAGTGAGTTTTAACAGATATCTGCCATGAACCCAAACCAAATATGGCACATCTCCCTCATGCCCAAAATGTTCCTTCCTGTATCCCATACAGTCAATCCCATCTTCACAGGCAACCACTGTTCTGATTTCTTTTTGCTACAGATGAGGTTTTTTTTGTTCTTACTCTTAATATAAACAGTCATGCAGTATCTGCTCTGAATCCTTTCACTTAGTGGAATATTTTTGAGTTCTTCCTCACTGTTGCTTGTACCAGTAATTCATTTTTGTTATTACCAAGCTGTGTCCTATTGCATGTAAAAGTAGCTTAGTCATGTCCAACACTGCAATCCCATGGATTATACAGTCCATGGAATTCTCCAGGCCAGAATACTGGAGTGGGTAGCCTTTCCCTTCTCCAGGGGATCTTCCCAACCCAGGGATGGAACCCAGGTCTCCCATATTGCAGGTGGATCCTTTACCAGCTGAGCCACAAGGGAAGCCCAAGAATACTGGAGTGGGTAGCTTATCCCTTCTCCAGTAGATCGTCCCAACCCAGGAATCAAACTGGGGTCTCCTGTGTTGCAGGCAGATTCTTTACCAGCTCAAATACCAGGAAGATCCATCTATTGCATGAATATACTACAATTTGTTACATAATTTCACTTGGTCATTCTAGTTTGGGCCCATTATGAATAAAGTCACTATGAAAATAAAGTTTCATTTGTTTTATGTAAATACTTAGGAAATCAATTGCTGGGAAAAAAAGGGAAGATGTTATTTTCAACTTCACATAAGAAATTGCCAGTTTCTAAACAAATCTTGCCATTTTACACTCCCATCAACAATGTATGAGAATTCATTTGTTCCACATCTTCACTGATATTTAGTGCTGTGAATGTTTTTAATTTTAGTTTCTAGTGGGTGAGTGGTAGTATTTCACTGAACTTTTAATTTTCAGTTCCCTGATGCCTTAATGACGTTGAGCACTTTTTCATGTGTTCATTAGACATTTGTGTATCATCTGCATAGTTTCTGTTATAAGAATTTTGTCCATTTTTAAATTGCATTGATAGTCTTGTTACTGATTTATAGGAGCTCTTTATATATTCTAGATACGAGTCATTTGACATATACAACATATATATATATGGGCATATATGTATGCATATGTCAAATATACATATATATATAATGGTACATATACTTGTCACATGCACACATACATAAATATGCAAAAATATGTAAAATGCAGCTTGCCTTTTCATTTTCTGAAAGGTATTTTTTCATAAGTAAAAGCTTTGATTTTGATGAAATTCAATTTTTTTCCTTTTATGTTTTGTCCTTTTTATGACCTCTCTAACCTATCTACGTTTACTTCAAGGTTTCAAGCATATTCAAGGCTTTTATTATGGTTTTCTTAGGATGGTTTGGTTTAGTCATGGAAGCTAGAAGGTGAAAGAGTAGAGTAGAAAAATGACAGGCTTTGACTCTATTTCTTGCAAAACAGAAAGGGTAAGGCTAGAGATCTCTCTAAGGAAATTGGAAACGTCAAAGGAACATTTCTTCCAAAGATGGGCACAATAAAGCACAGAAATGGTAAAGAACCTAATAGATGCAGGTGCCGAAGTGATCAAGAAGAGATGGAAAGGACACACAGAAGAACTGTACAGAAAAGATCTGAGTGACCTGGATAAGCACGATGGTGAAGTCTCTCACTCAGAGCCAGACACTGTGGAGGATGAAGTCAAGTGGGCCTTAGGAAGCACTGCTGCCAGTAAAGCTAGTGAGGTGACAGGATTCCAACAGAGCTATTTCAAATCCCAAAAGATGATGCTGTTAAAGTACTGCATTCAATCTGTTAACAAATTTGGAAAACTCAGCAGTGACCACAGGACCAGAAAAGGTCAATCCTCGTCCCAGTTCCCAAGAAAGGCAGTATTAAAGAATGTTCAAACCACAAGACAATTGCACTCATCTCCCATGCTAGTAAGTAAAAGCCTCCAAGCTAGGCTTCAGTATTACATGAACCAAGAACTTCCAGACATTCAAGTTGGATTTTAAAAAGGCAGAGGAACCAGAGATCAAATTTCCAACATTCAATTGATTATAAAGAAAGCAAGAGAATTCCAGAAAAACATTTATCTCTCTTTCATTGACTACGCTAAAGCTTCTGACTATGTGGATCATAAAAAACTGTGGAAAACACTAAAAGAAATGGGAATACCAGACCATCTTACCAGTCTCCTGAGAAACCTGTATGTGCATCAAGAAGCAACAGTTACAACACTGTATGGAACAACTGACTGGTTCATGATTGAGAAAGGAGTACAACAGGCTGTTTATTGTCACCCTGTTTATTTAACTTATACACAGAGCACATCACGTGAAACGCCAGGGTGGATGAGTTACAAGCTGGAATAAGATTGCTGGGAGAAGTATCAACAGCCTCAGATATGCAGATGATACCACACTAATGGCAGAAAGTGAAGAGGAACTAAAGAGCCTCTTGATGAGGGTAAAGGAGGAGAGTGAAAAAGCTGGCTTAAAACTCAATATTAAAAAAAACAGATCATGGCATCCTCTCCCTTCACTTCATGCAAATAGAAGGGGAAAAGGTAGAAGCAGTGACAGATATCTTCCTCTTGAGCTCTAAAATCACTGCGGATGGTGACCGCAGAGGTGAAATTAGAAGATGATTGCTTCTTGGAAGGAGAGCTGTGACACACCTAGACAGTGTGTTAAAAAGCAGAGACATCCCTCTGTCAGCAAAGGTCCATGTAGTCAAGTCTACGGTCTTTCCAGTAGTCATCTATGGATGTGAGAGCTGAACAATACAGAAGGCAGAGCACTGAAGAACTGATGCTTTCGAACTGTGTTGCTGGAGAAGACTCTTGAGAGTCCCTTGGAAAGCAAGAAGATCGAACTAGTCAATTTTAAAGGAAATCAACCCTGAATACTCCTTGAAAGGACTGATGCTGTAGCTGAAGCTCCAATACTTTGGCCACCTGATGTGAAGAGCTGACTCATTAGAAAAGACTGTGATGCTGGGAAAGATTGAAGACAGAAGGGGTGACAGAGGGTGAGATGGTTGGATGGCATCACCAATTCAACGGACAGGAACTTGGGCAAACTCCGGGAGATGGTGAGGAATAGGGAAGCCTGGTGACGTGGGTTTGCAAGGAGTCAGACACGACTTGGTGACTGAACGACAACAATTTCTGGCTCTGGAACTCACCAGCTGTTGACTGAGTGAGCATTTTCACAAGCCCAGATGTCTGTCTTCCTCATCTATAAAATGGATTTGGAGGATCTCAGAAATCTCCCATCCGTAAGGTTACACAGAGGCAGAAAGAAGGCAACACAGTGGCCTATGAAACAAAGCTGAGAACAACATTGTCAAGAGTCCAAGAAGGAGGAATAAACCTTAGTAAAAGTATGGGTATATGTTTGTTACTAGCTCAGTCATATTCGACTCTTCATGACCCCACGGACCCCTGTAGCCCACCAGGCTCCTCTGTCCATGGGTTCTCTAGGCAAGAATACTGGAGTGGATTGCCATTTCTTTCTCCAAGGGATCTTCCCAGCCCAGGGATTGAACCTGGGTCTCCAGCATTACAGGCAGATTCTTTAACCATCTGGGCCACCAGGGAAAACCCCCCAAAAAAGTATGGATCACAGGGTTAAAATTTCCTTTATTTGGTTTATATTTCATCCCTACACTAAATCAGAAACACTGTGCCATGCTCCTACCATGCCTGGAATTCATCCTGAATTGAAAACCAACCATCAGGACAGAATGAACATAAGCAACAGTGTCTGCCTATCTAGGAAGGTGCTTTTCCCTCTCCACGCCTATGGTTCCAAGACAAGGATGATCTTTGGCTTTGATCTTTGATGATTTAAAACTGGCAGGTTTCCTTTCATAACCCCACTGAAATACAAACTCTAATTTTTTTTTTTACTTTCTTCCTAAGCCAAAACTTCAGTTGTACAGCACATTCTTGGTTTAGGAATCAATGTATTGTGTTCAGAAGTTGATAATGAATCAGTATATACTTTTCCATGAAAACAATACGGAGGAAGCCCGGGTAAAACATGCAAGTATATTAAGTCATCTGGATGGAAGAACACTCTAGTGTGTGACTTCAGTGTACAAGCCTACCTTTTTGAAAAAAACAATGTGTTCAGAATTCCAAATAGGAACACCTGTCACTACAGTTGCTTCTCCCATTCATTTTCTACTTACCAAGCTGGGAGGAACATCCTGAGCAAATCAGTGGTGGGCACCTGGTTCATGAATGCTCGATGAGTGGAGCTAGGACACGAACTGTGCAGGGGGATGTGGGATGAGCTACTGACCTTCTCAGACTAATAGGAAAACTGATGACCTCTTCATACGTTCACTGACCACTGGAATTTGCTCTTCTGTGAATTTTCTATTCAAGCCATTTCCCCTTGGGTTGTCTTTCTGTTTTCAATTGCAAAGTTACTCTTCATTTATTATATATATGTGTATATACCTTTTATCTGTCACATGGATTAAAAATATATTTCCCAACATGATAATTTTGTTCATGGTATTTTTACTTTTATTTATCTTTTATATGCAAGATTTACATGTATACCTGTGGCGGATTCATTTTGATATTTGGCAAAACTAATACAATTATGTAAAGTTTAAAAATAAAATAAAATTAAAAAAAAATCATATAAGGCTTTTCTTTCTGGACTTTTAATTTCTATTAGAACAATCTCCTCTATCCTCGGAATGTACACAAAGTCCCTGGGGTGGGCTGTATAGATTCACAACCACTTTTTCCTTGCCTGCCTCTGTTATAGAAGCTGGAAGGCAAAAATAGTAAATGTTCCCTCTTCTCATGCAGCTAAGTGTAGCCAAGTATAACAAGTTCTGAAAAAGAGATGCGGGAAGATGTCTTTGGGGAGTAAAAAGAAATAGTCCAATGGAGAGAAGTGCTTCTCATCTTGGCTTTTATTCTATTTCAACAGGAATATGAAAATGCAGCAAACATCTGGGGATCCGTGGGACAAAGGCCACATGCTAAGGACGACTGAGCAAAAAAAAAAAGCAGAAATAATCCGGGTCCTTGACGGCATCTTTGAAGCCTGGACAATCTACCTTTGGACTTCTTGCTTTGTAAGAAAATCATTCTGTTAGGTGTTTAAATGATTGTTTTTGGAGCTTTCTGCTACTAATGGATCAAGTAATTCCTACTTTACTCAGTGTCTCAAATGAACTTCTAGAATTCTTACTGCTTTATTTTTTACATTTGTCTCTAATCCATCTTAATTTATTTTTGAATATGCTGAAAGATATGGGTCCAATTTTATATTCTTCCAGATGGATAGCCAGTTGTGCCAGCACCATTTATCAAATTACACTGAATAGAAAAGCCATTTTTTGTTTTATGCTAAAGTTCCCTATATACTAGGATCTATTTCTGAAATGTTAGTCTACTTCACTGATCGACTTGTTTTCATTTATGCCAATGTCTTATAGATGTGATTACATGGCTTCCTAGAATTTTTTTAAATGTATGGTAAGGGCATTTTATTCTCACTGTTGAATATATTTTTGGCTATTTTTGACATTTATTTTTCCACACAAATTTTAAGATCACATTTTCAAATTAAACATAAGCCTTGACTTCTATGCATTTATTTTGGTAGAACTGATATTTTTATGATGTCTGTCTTCCCATCTGAAAACACTGACTCTCTTTCCATTTAGTCAGATCTTGTTTTATGTCTCACAATAATATTTATGGGTCTGTTCTTATTAGGCCCCATACAGCTCTTGTAAAATTTATTCCAAAGAACTTTATAGTGTTTGCTAACATTGTGGTAAGATATTTTTTCTGACTTCCAAATTTAGCCAATGATTGTTTAATAAATATTTAGAAGTGGTATATAACATGCATCAGGCAATTGTTCTGTTAATAAGTAGTTTATATATATTAACTCATTTCATCCTCAATAAGCTTGAAAGCTAAAGCACAATGTGCATAGAAGAAAACTGAAGTACAGATAAATTAAGTAATTCATTCAAGCAAGTTACTTGGCCAAAATCGGGTACCTTGCCATGCAATTAGTGAGTGAAAGATGTGGGTCTGAAACCCATATCATCTACATCCAGAGTCTATGCTCTTAACTATTGTGCTACATACACTACCAGTGGGGTCTATATGTTTATCCTCTATTTACCCAAGTACCAATTTGCTTCAAATATTTAATGTTTTTTATTTCAAATGGGTTTTGCACATACAAAGTCAATCATGTATTCAACAGAAGTGCGAGTTTCAATGTTTCCCCAAATATATATCAATTGTTTCATTTTCTTTTCTTATACAATTGCTAAAAAGTCTAAACAATTTTGCATAGTAATTGTGAGGGTAGATGAGCCTTTCTTGTGTTACTGACTTTAATGGAAATGGTCCTAGGATCTTACCCTTTAAAATGCTGTTCAACTTTTTTGATAATCTTATACAATTAACATATTTATGTGTTTTTCCTTCTTGTTTACTTAGTGAGCTTTATTTTAAGAAGGAATAGCTTTAAAATTTTTACCCCAAACCACTTCATCATCTAGTGATAAGATCATGCTTTTCTACATTGATTTATTAATTTAATTATGTTAATAGATTTCCTAACACTGAAAAAAATCCTTGCATCACCACCAAGGATTAGGAACCACTTGGTTAACCTAGCCCAGACTATTATCCTTTTAATCATTTCTAGATTCTTACATACAAAGATTTAGAATTTTTATGTACATATTGAGAAGGAATTTTGGTCTAGATAGCTTCTTTTTGTACTAAGTTAATCAAGTTTTGTTATTAAGCTTGTGTCAATATCACAATATGATTCTAAGTGCTTTCCATCTTTCTTTTCTTTCTTTTTTTTGGTGTTGAATAGCTTTCTTAACTTTGCACTTGCCTGTAGTGTGAAGATTACATAAAATTCAACTAGGAACCTAGCTGGTAAAAGTGAGTCACTCAGTTGAATCCAACTCTTCATGACCCCCTGGACAGTAGCCAACTAGGCTCCTCTGTCCATGGAATTCTCCAGGCAAGAATACTAGAGTGGGTTGCCATTTCCTTCTCCAGGGTGTCTTCTCGACCCAGGGATTGAACCCAGGTCTCCGGCTTGAAGGCAGACTCTTTACCGACTAAGCCACCAGGGAAGCCACGGGAAGCTATCTGGTACTTTTTAATGATGCCCCTCTTAATCACTTTTCTAATCTCTTCTGAGATGATCGATTCTGACGAGTTTTCTCCCTGTTTTGAAATAACTTGGGGTCGATCATATTTTATTAAGAAAAAATAAATTTCTCTAGATTAAAAAAAAATGCATTGTTTGGAGCAGATCCTTTTAGTTATTACAATGTCTTCAGTGTCTCTCCTTGTTTTTGATCTCGTTATTCTGTAACCAGGACCATCAGATGCTTTCTGGTTTCTTTGCCTTTTTAAATAATCAACTTTTTGTGTGTCTCTAATTTATCATGATCATCTACTTCTTCCCATTTTCTTTTGGTTTCTTTGTTTTCCAGATATCTTACATCTTTCTAAGGTACATAGTAAAGAAACATAATAAGTTTCTTTTTGCTGGTCTTTTTAGATCTGTTTCTGAAGAAGGTGAACTATAATATTCCACAGTAAGTATATTTTAATAACCTTCTTTCTCCCAAAAGCTTTCGCTTTGTAAATTTAGCTACTATATTGTTTAATGTATGCATTTAAGAATGTCCATCCTCTTGTCTCTTATCTTTTACTTACTGGTCCTCTTTATCCTGTTTAGTCTTCTTAATTGTCAATTCCACCTTTCCCGATATTAATACTGCTGTTCCTACTTTATTTGTTTGTATTTACCTAATATCTCTTTATATGTATCTCTCCATTCTCAACCACTTTTTACCTACCCTCTCAAGTCTGTTTCATATAAGTACCAGTAACACTTATACATCAACTGGATAGTTTCTGTAAAAATTCAGTGTATTTTCATTTCATGTAATATGTCATATATAGAGTTCCCTTTTTCCATCTTGTTTTATGGTTTTTCCTGATTTTACTCATTTCCTCTTTTTCCTTGGAGCTGTTTTTGCTAAAGTGATCAGACTGCTATTCATTCCTTTTCCCCCCTGCTAATTAGGTAAGTCTATTGTGCTTTTCTTCATTTCACTAATGACTATCTTCCCTTTCCTGACATTCATACTCAAATACTTATTTTTCATTATTACATGAATGCAAGACAGCATTCTTGCATGAACGCAAGAACGCAAATTATTCCCTCCGCTAAAGCTCTATTCTGTAACTGTTTCTCCCCTCTCTCTTCGGATGAGATTTTTGGACCACTTAATTTCCATACTAGTTTCTTCCAGCTATTGGATTTTGCTGATAGGAAAGGAGTTTTATTTCTAGTCTTTTTAAAAGGTTTCCCTTATAGTGATTCCTGTACATTTCACATTTGCTCTATCATCATCATTTGGGACCTGAAAGGGGGGGTACTCAGGACGGGCTACTGCCTTTCTCAGACTAATAAGAAAACTGATGACTTCTTCATATGTTCACTGACCACTTGAATTTGCTCCTCTGTGAACTGTCTCTTCAAGCCATTTCCCATTGGGCTGTCTTTCTGCTCTCAATTTGTTGAAATTGCTGCACCCGCTTTGGAGCTTTCATCTGGCCCCACAAGGAAAGCACCTGCATCAGCTCTGACCATCAGGACCTGAAGAAGGTTCTAGACCTCATCTGCACCCATATCACTGCTCAGCTCAGGGGAGGTAAAGAGTTGGCTGGAGATGGGAGGATGAGGCACCATCAAGCCACCCTTATTCCAGAATCCTGGATACACATTTACAGGGGGACTCACACTGCTCCTCTAAACGTCCTTTTGTTTCACAGAAGAGAGTTCTGTGGTAATAGAGGAGGCTAGCATCTGGAATCTTATATAAAAGGACTGGGACTCAGGATGCAACCCTCTAAGAAAGAGCAGTGGGAGGCTTCGGGGCTTGTGGGACCTACCTACTGGCCTTGGACCAGCCATGTTTCGAGGTGAGAAGTCCTGTCCATGGGAGCCAGGGACTGCTGACGATGAGCAGGAAGAGAAGACAAATCCCAGAGCAGCAGTGAGGAGAGTGGAAAGTTTCCGGGACCAGAAGCAAGTGGTCAGGAAAGCATGTGAGCCACTCTCGGAAGTCAGAGAGTATTGGCCTGTCCATCTACCTCCATCCTTCCCTTCCCTACACTATAAGTGGATTCTCTATTTTGATTTCAGGTGTGGTACAAACACAAACATAATGCTGTCTGCTTTTCAGATGTAAGAACAGATAGCCTTCCTTCCCACTGACATTGTATAACAGAAAAGTAAATGGTAATCTTTTCATTTTAAAATCCTGAGATTCACAACCTTAAACCCAATGGCTGACTAACAGATAAATACTTTGGGTTAAGATTATCTCAGAGGTGATTTTCTTTTTCTTTTTTTCAGGCTTATAGTTCTGTGGAACAAAAGTGTTCCCATTTCCAGATGTCACCTCATTTCAAAATTCACCTTCAGGGCCAACATTCTGCGTTGGATTGATGAGGTTTCTCGTGTGGTCAAGAACATTACAGGCAATGTACATAGTGCCGAAAAGAAGATATTTTATCACTTCTCTAAAAACTGGGGATGATCTTATGCAGCTGTTTCATAAGAAATCTGTCTCACATCTGATGGGATAAATTCCCTTCAAAAATGAATCAAAGAAAATAGTGTCCAAGATGCCAAAGAACCCACTATTAGCCAAACTCCAACACACCTACAGTGAGCTCCACAGCTGCTAAAAGACAACTCTTTCCATCATCCAATAAACCACAAGGAGAGATTAAAAGGAGAGACAAAGAGAGATCTGTGTAAGATCCAGTCAAATTACACTTCACTGTAAAAAGGAAGCCATCCTCAGCTTTACAGTATCTAAATAGAACATATAACTTAAAATAGTCACCTACCAGTCAGTAAAGCCATAAAAATGATTAAAACCAAGTTTGAGAATTGACCATAAAATTGGTTGATAAAAATAAGGAAATTGTATTTCTGTTTTTTTTTAATAGTTGATTAAAATTACTGTATATCTAGATTTGATTTTTCTATGTAATCAAATTAATGGGTTGTTGTTGTCTCGTTGCTAAGTCATATCTGACTCTTTGTGACCCCAAAGGCTGTAGCCTGCCAGGCTCCTCTGTCCATGGATTTCCCAGAATGTGAATGGAGTGAGTTGCCATTTCCTTCTCCAGGGGGTCTTCCCAACCCAAGGATCTAACCTGCGTCTCCTGCATTGGCAAGACGAATTCTTTACCACTGAGCCTCCGGGGGTAGGGGTGGGTTCTCTCTTTATCCCTTCCTCCAGCTGAAGGCACATTTTCTCATGTCATTCAAAGAAGTGGGTCTGGACTGACAAGGTGTTTTAGAACTCCACGGACAAGCTCAATTAGCATAATTCTTTGGAAGGGATTCAATGATCTTTGGCTACTATTAATATTTTTAATCTTTCATTTTTATTATGTGTATGATGTCAAGAGCTGTGGCAGGAAGCACATTTTGTCAATTAAATAATTAATCCCACAGCATAATAGTCAGGGAGGAAAAACTGACATTTGTCAGGTTCAAAGAAAATGAAGGCTGGGGAGGAGGTTTCATTACTCTTGCTCGGGAAACATAATCTGAGAGCAGATTTGACTTGTTCCCTTCCTCACCTACTGCTCCTGCTATAAGCATTCCCTGTATCAAACCACAGGGAAGAAAAAGCATTTGCAATAGTTCTCTCCCCGACCCCATCCTCATCCACCCAATCACAAAATCACGTTAGTTTTATTTTTTACATATGTCTTCAGTCTCCTCCTTTCAGTACCATCAAAGCTGGCTAAAATTGACTGCACAAAACTGCAGGGCAAGGATGACACTAAATTGCCTGCTTTCTGCTTTAGCAAACGCACAGAGGTTAGAAGCCTGAGCACTGGAGGTAGATGGCCCCGGGTTCAAGTCCCCGTGGGGCCCTCACTGACCATGGGATCTCAGGCCTCCAGGCTTGACTGTCTCAACTTGCGAAAGGATCCTGCTCTCGGGCCCCACCTCCCAAGGGGCTGGGAGACTTCAGTGATGGTGCACACACCTCCCAGCACATAGACGGCAGCGAGGTAAGGAGTCAGCACGCCTTGGCTGTAAATAGCGGTGCGTTCCATTTACGATTTTAATATGATCTGATTTGTGAACATGTCGAGTGCGCTGTAGCACCAGCACACGCTGCACTTTCGCTTTTCCTTTCCCTTCTGCTCTTCACCCTCCTCGCACTATTCCCCTCAGTCTCTCCTGACAGGAGGCCTCTGTCAGCGGCCCGGCTCTCTGTCTCTTTCCTCCGGCCCCTTCCCGCTCTAGTCCTTGGCTGGCAAGGAGCCGGGTAATAGGACTGCCTGGTCCCCTAAGTCTAAGGTTCCAGGGTTTCCACAGATGGTCTCGCCATGTCATCAACAACAGTCTGCACTGGATTAACGCTGCCTGGGAGGTGAAAATTTCAGCTTGCTATTTTTAACCTGTTAAGCATCCTTTTCTGTGCCAAAACTAAACGGCTGCTTGGGGTGGGGATGTGTTTCCTGGGTGCATCATGCCACATTTGCAGCTTTTTTCTCTAATAGTATTCCACAAGGTATTTTTTTCCCCAATAGGTCACTACACAGTTATTTTCATTATAAAAGGCAAGACTTCATCAGGCTCCCATTACCTGCATGTCTACAGTACCTCCTATTTTTGTAATTGGTGAAAAATATACCCTGATAATCTACAGTAGCTGTATAGACAACATGAAACAAAAAATCGGGTTTAGAATGATCGCCCATTGGACAACAGGGGCTTCCCTGGTGGCTCAGAGGTTAAAGCGTCTGGCTCCAATGCGGGAGACCTGGATTCGATCCTTGGATCGGGAAGATCCCCTGGAGAGGGAAATAGTAACCCACTCCAGTATTCTTGCCTGGAGAATCCCTGGAGAAGCCTGGTAGGCTACAGTCCACGGGGTGGCAAAGAGTCGGACACGACTGAGTGACTTCACTTTCACTTTTCCTTGGACAACAAGCTCAAGACCTTCAATTTAGCAAGAGTACCTATCTCAAATATGTGTTCCATATTTCCTCTAAAAACTGGATTAAAACTGTTAAACAATTTTGTCCTCTTTCATGCAATTTGATACATGTAATTAGTAAGGCAGGTGGGGGAAGGAAAAAATTTAGGCAGTAAGTGGGGGGAAAAAATCTCCCTTTGGTAAATCAGATAAGTCGTCTTGACATAAACTGGTTTTAGGTGAGGGAACGCTATTTCAATCTAGTTAGGATGGCTCTTTTCACAATGCAGAGAAGGAAAAAAACATGCAAAATTTTTCAAATTTTTGAATGATTTATTGCATTATTACTTTTTTTGAAATTTGTTCCTGCTCAGGATCAAACTGAGTCACATTTTCTGTAAGGTGACTAGAAAAGAATGAATATATTCTTTATTTTGAAGTTTATTTTTCCTCATTTCTTGATGCAATTTGCTAAGCGAGGCTAAGCTATGGGTAAGTGTACAATGCAGGAGCAAGGAAATTTTATTAGTAGTGATGTTGCACATATCTCAAGACTATGTTAGAAGAAACAGAATGTCTCTATGTACACTTCCCAGGCTCAGATGGTAAAGAATCTGCCTGCAATGCAGGAAACCCGGGTTTGTTCCATAGGTCAGGAAGATTTCCCTGTTCGGAAATGGCAGCCCACTCCAGTATTCTTGCCTAGAGAATTCCATGGACAGAGGACCCTGGTGGGCTACAGTTCATGGGGTCACACAGAGTCAGACACAACTGAGCAACTAACACTTATGCTAACTTTAAAGAAGCTACTGTCTTTAATGGGTGGATATCAGAAGGGCTAGGATTGTGAGGTCAAGTTACAGCAGTCACTGCTTCACTGGTTGAACACGCAGGCAGAAAACAAGAGGGTAAAAATGTTCCACAAATAAATGTGAATGATCAAACCATAACAGATTATATTATGGGAAACTAGGATGTTTTAACCTTAATGACCTAGATTGCCTTTGAGTGACAAAATGGAACTCTTCTGAAGCAGGTTCTCCTATAAACACTCAGAAGCAGCTGGGCTGGATGGATCAGGAGATGATCCAGAGGAAGAATAAAGATGGGTTTCCTCACCGACAGTTCTGTTCTCCTTACACCAATTCTAACTAGAAAAACACTGTGAGCATCTTCCTGAGCCTGGGAGGTGCCCAGATAGTTTATGTTCCAACACTCTGACTGTGTGCAGGAAGGACTTGTGTCTGGGTGGCTTTCCACCTCTAACGTGGAAGACTCTGGGATCACCTAACATCTCAAAGTCTGAATCAGATGCTAGAACATCAATCTAAGAAAATAATCATGGCATCCTGACACTAGCAAGTTAGCGCGAACTAAGCGTGCCCGCCGTTTCACTTGGACAAGGACCTACCTACCTTGTCTGGAGAACTCATCCGCTTCTCTGTGAACCAAATCCTTTACTCTGTTTCCGTAAAGCAGCCGTGAGGAATCGTGATCAAAGGCTTTCAGGGTTTCGCTGGAGCTGTAAGACTTCTGCGTGGGAACCCGGCACTCCTCGTTGTCTGCCGAGGAGTTCGTATAGCGCCGCTCCTTCTCCCGGCGGTTCTTGGTCAGCGAGCAGTAGGGCCGCCGTTCCTTCACATCCATACTTCATTCCTTCCGGGGGCACATCAGTCCTGGCTGTGGCCGGGTTGGCTCAGGGGTCCATCCTCAGTGGTCTGCCTGTGGAGATAAAAGGTGGCATGATGTCAGCATCAGTTCAGTCACTCAGTCGTATCCGACTCTTTGCGACCCCATGGACTGCAGCACACCAGGCTTCCCTGTCCATCACCAACTCCCAGAGCTTACACAAACTCATGTCCATTGAGTTGGTGATGCCATCCAACCATCTCATCCTCTGTCAGCATTATGTTCATCTAAAACCCGATGGCCTCCTTAACCTGGAGAATGGTGGGAGGGAAGGGTGTTATTGCATATGGTGGAAACTCACTTTCCCCCAGAAATGAACACTGGTAAAATCAGTTTAAGGTGTCCTGTCTCATCAGGAAGTGAGGCGTACTTTCTGGTAATGAGTGTTATGAGTCCCTGTTGAAGCTACTACATCGAATCTTCACCTTAATGATGATCTAGTTGCTAAGTCATATCTGACTCTTCTGACCCCATGGATAGCAGCCCACCAGGCTCCTCTGTCCGTGGGATTCTCCGGGCAAGATTACTGGAGTGGGTTGCCATTTCCTTCTCCATCACCTTAATACACACACACACACAAAATAAGCTCAAGGTCAAATCTTGATCCAGAAGCTAGCTAAAAACTGGCCTCAATGTTTTCTAAATTTTCCACAATGGAAAAGTTTTCTCCTGCCGCATTTTCTTTATTCACGAAAAAATTTTCTTTAAAAAAAAATACTACTTTTATTTCTTTAATCTTTTTTTTAAAGAACAAGAGAAAATTGGGAGCTTCTTAGAAGTGAAACTTTGTTAAGTGCACCGAACATTTATTTTATTTTACAGACATTTCCTTCAGAGGGCACAGGTATCATGTGTTAAGGACCTACATGTCTTGACTGGTGGCAAAAGTGGATCTTTCTCTCCTATTCCTCTCCTTCAAAAGCATTTCCTCTTGAGAAAATGCATTGAAGCAGCACTATCTTGATATTTAAGGCAATTTGAGTAGCTAATTTGATGGGGTAGTTTCTTGCAAGAGCCAGTAGCAAGAATGAGTCAGAAGAAGCAAGGTGAATGAATAGTGTTTCTTTGCCTACCTACTCTTTTTCTTGAATTTCCTGACAGGGGTTAAGGTGGGCAGAAAAGCCTCTGCCCCTGAAGATGCGAGCCCAGGAGAGGGGACAGTGGCCCAGGGCTGATCCACATTTTAATTGGTCCTCCTTTGTCTTTATTCTTTCTCATTTTGTCTCTCCTTTTAATCTGAAGGTCCCCAAAGGCCTTGTCTTCAGCTCTCAGGCCTTTCCCTACCCCCACTCCTTTCCTAAACTCACTTTTTACTTGACTAATTCCATAATCAACTTGAAACAGTTGAGTCCCAGTGGCCCCTGGTCTTTCTCTGGGGTTCCACGTCCTTAGTGCTGGGACTCATATATAGCTACTTTCTTCCACTTATAAAGCCCTTCTCCCAAGCAGTCTCTCCCTGTCTCTTCAACCTCAGCCTCCAGGATGTACATTACCCTGCTCTTTCTTGTGCTTCCAACGTGGAGTCTCATAGCTAACTCTAATTCACTGACAGTGGCTCAGCTGACATCTGTGCCGACTGTCAACAAGTCTCAATTCTTTCTGAGCAAAATTACAGCTCCTAATACTTTTCACTTTCTCACTTCTGCCTTCTATCCAGTGATGAGGAGATGGGGAAAACTCTAAGCTAGAATGACCCCAGAGTTCCAGAGCCTCTGCGTGAAAAATTTGGATATTCCTCCTGCCATCTCTCCAACTGAACAAAATCCCACCCTCCCATACTGACAGCTACTCCACATGGAGTTTCATATGTCTCTGCTATGATTTGAGCTGGGCACTTAAAAGGAGTTGCTAATATTTTAGCTTAGTTGTTGAAATGTATCTTGAAATCCCTACCTTTGTCTTCTTTTTGATGAATCCTATTTTAAAAAGATGAATTTTTTCACTGACCCCTTCTGATTTAAAAAGACGAATGTTTTTCACTGACCCCTGCTGATTCATTACTCCATTTTTCTCTTTACCAATCCTTCCAATAGCTTTTAATAGAAATTGGATTTCCCTTAATGTAGCTTTCCTTTCTATTTAAGACAATAAATAATTTCAAGGTATGGTGACAGGAGTATTTTTATACAATAGGAATAAAACAGGAACCCACCAACTCACTCTTGTTATTCCAACAAACAACAGTTACTTTAGATAAATATTTATTGAATGACTAATATGCTGAGAACATACCACTGAATCAAACAACATCCCTGCCCTCAGGGAACACATGCATAGTGAGGGAAACAAATACATTTTTTTTGTAATGCAGTGAATAAATATCCCTGAGTTAAAGGAAAATCTTGTTTCCAAAACAGTCTTGCTCTCTTTGGAGGAAAGGTTTATGTAGACTCTTATAATTGTACGATCATCAAAAAGCATTTCACTGACCAAAAATATTGTAATTTAAGCATCTTTGGTAATAGAATTTGGGGATTTGAGGTCATCATAAAGGTTCCATCTGTCACCGTAAATTGACAGCTTTTTAAAAATAAGTATCGCCATATACAGGACTTCCCGCATGGTGCAGTGCTAAAGAATCTGCCTGCCAATGCAGGAGATGCAGGTTTGATCCTGGGGTTAGGAAGATCTCCTGGAGTAGGAAATGACAACCCACTCCAATATTCTTGCTGGAGAATTCCATGAACAGAGGAAATCTGGTGGGCTACAGTCCATGGGGTCACAAAAGGTAAGCACAACTGAGTGACTGAGCATGTATACACACTGCTATTTATACAAATATATATGCATTTTTATACTTTAAAAATAAACTGACTAATGCCAGGGAAAACTAGTTTCTTTCTCTGCTGCAGTTTTGTTTCAATTAGTTAGACGAGGCATTGGAAAACTAGTCCCTTGACCAAATCTGACCCATGACCTGTTTTTGTAAATAAAGTTTTACTGGAACGCAGCACATATGTTTGTTTATGTATTCTCCTGGACTGTGTTCCTGCTGAAAAGACATAATTGAGTGATTGCAACAGAGACTGTAGTGAATTAAATTGCAGTTCCCCCAAAATATATGCTTAAGTCCTAGCCCCTGGTACCTGTGAACGTGACCTTATCTAGAAATATAGTCTTTGTATTAATAGTTATAATAGAGTTAGAATGAGATCATGCTAAATTCGCATGGGCTCCAACTTCAATGACTGGTTTCTTTATACAGAGAGAAGAGGGGCGTTTGGATACAAAGAATTACAAACAAAGGAGAAAGGAGGCCAGGTGAGGATGGAGGCAGAGATTGAAATAAGCCTAGTGATGCCAAGGGCTGCCAGCAACCAGCAGAAGCCAGACAGATGCATGGAACAGATTCTCCCTAGAATCTCAGAGGGAGCATGGCTCTTCTAACACCTCAATTCCATACTTCTTGCCTCTAGAGTCAAAAGAATGAATTTCTGTTGGTTTAAGACACCAAATTTGCGATATTTTGTTACTGGAACCCTAGGAAACTAACACAGAGATCTGATGACCCCATAAAGTCTAAAGTATTTGCTGTCTGGCCCTTTTAGAGAAAAATTGCCAATGTTTAAGTTAGACCATACATGTTTCCATTCTATCTTTTTCTTTGTCCCTTTGGATCTTTGAATGTAAAAGTATTTTCTTTACTATATAGTTCATGATACAATTTTCTTTTCAGTCTCCCAAATCAGATAAATCAAAAATTGGTAAGTTCTTCAAAGTAGTAATTTGAACATTTATCAACAGTGGCAAAGATGCATCCTTGTAGCGATGCTACCCATGTTATAAATCAATTCTAATTAAACATTAATAAATTAGTACTAGATAATTTTAGGTATTCTTGAGTTCTATAGAATATCTCTAGCATTAAATATCTGACTTTTCTCTATTTGTGAAGCAATTTTAGAGTGCCATGGAAAATCAAGATAGAGTATTCAAATACACATCAAAGACAAAGACATTTTGAGCTTAGGGATTCCAAGCAATAAAAAATCCTTAGCATCTCGCTTTCCAGTGTTGCAAATGGCTCAGACTCTTTAAGGATTTAATTTACACTGTAACGTTTGCAACTACTGATAGGCTTCTGATGGAAGTCAGTGAGTTCAATATAACTTCAAAAGGCAGTTTTCTGCATTATCTCCAGCACTCAAAGCTGAAGATGAGAAGGTTAAAAAAATGCCGCTGCTTAAGTGGCGCTAAATTGTTAAAGCACTTTGATGGCAATTGCACAGTCCTACCCAAGGAAGAGGGTCGCTGTGCGCATAGTCAGCATAAAGAGGTTAATGAACAGGACCTTTGCTTCATCAGTGGGTGGGAGCTTTGAAAAGGTAGGAAAACTATTAGAGAGAAAGGGGACCAAAATTTTTTGGTTGAACTGGCTATATACTGGCAAGTATATGACAATATCAAACTGATCTGGTTAATTTTCATGAGTGCCTTGAAAAACCACTCAGTTACTACACATAGCACTGCTCGGAAAAACACAGCTGGCCTTAAGCAAATATCATTACTTGGCTATTTGTTTTTCCTCAGTATCTTGCAAAGTATTTGAAAGATTCAATCAATGGGCAGGTAGTCCTGATTTAGGGACTCTAGGTATCAAATCTTCCATTTTAGATACATTATTTCAACATTATTTGAAACTTGGCCACAGAACTCAGGACATTATCACATTGTATCATTATGTGTTCCTAACTCCAAAGAAATATTGTAAAATTGTATCTTTAGGAAGTAATCTGATTGTAACTGGACTTCCTATATTTTTGAAACCCTTGCTGCCAATGATTAGAATCTCTCAGGCTGCTGACAAAATCATCTGTGCGTCTAAAATTCTATAAGCTTATATGTTGATACAGCAACTGAAATAGAAACAAATGTCCAAACCCAAAGGATTAAGCAACCTTTTGGTCAAACTCACTCTTGCTCCCATTGTTATTTATTATCTGTAAGGATTACAAATTCCTGAATATTTCCCTGAATATCTTCTGCATAGACTGCCTCCTCACTTAATAATAGTTTGGAGAAGCTCCCCCAAAGGGATGAGCAGATTTTAGAGAAATGCTCATTTACTCCAGCACATTTGAGGTTAGTGATACAAATTAAATTATTTGTACACAATACCAAGAAGATTTTGCCTTTTATTATTCATGACTCATATTTCCCCTAATAAGCTAGTATTTATGATTTATTACCAGTTATCTTAATCCAACAGTAAATACAACTTTGCATACCACAAGAACTTCAAAATGTTTCCTTTACTGAATAACTAGATTACTGTTAATTAAACACAAGATGAAATCAATGGATATTGTTCAATTCAGAGGAAATTTTGCTTCCTGAGACAAATTTATAAATCAAAGAATTGGAATAATTAAGTACAAAAATAAAATCATGCTACGGTGATTTTTAAAATAATGCTAGATTCAAGTACAACTAAAATGTGAGCTTACAGTTTCAAATAGAAGAACACAAGTGAATCTCATGTTTGAGACACAAATTAAAACAGAAACCAAACTGAAAAATATAGGGAATGGAGAGTGTATCGTGAGTAACAAAAGTGGTGCTTACTGAGAAGATACAGAAATAAATATAGTGCATAATTAGTGGTTGACAAGATTAGAAACAAGAAAAGTCGCTTTCTTGACACAAGACAGGAGAGAAAGAGAATATTTGATAGTGATAATAAATAAGAAGTCAACTTCTACTTCCAGCCAACATGGAGTAACTAGAACTAGATTTACCCTCCTGTCTAAAACAGCAACAGGGGCTACTCTTGCAGTCTAGTGGTTAAGACTCCATGCTCCCAAAGCAAGGGGCCTAGGTTCATCCCCTGATGGGAGAACTAAGATCCTACATGCCACAACATAAAATAGCATGGCCTAAACATAAAATAGCAACAACAATAAAGTAGACAAAATACATGAAACAAAGCTTTCAAAATACGGACATGAAGAAGTGAAGGATGGTGAATTTTGAGAAAGGGAGACAAATAGGTGAGCCCTTGATTACCCTTGCTCACTGCCTTGAAAGAGTTTCTAGGCTGTAGCACAGGAAGGAGGTGCCCAGGAAGAGCTTAGCTGACTTCCTAAGCTACAGAGACAGTGCTGAGGCACTTCTGTAGTGGTGCAGCAGTTAAGACTCTGTGCTTCCAGTGCAGGGGCCCAGTTCCACTCCCAGGTGGGAAACTGAGATCCCATATGCAGCAAGGTGTGGCCAAAACGAGAGTGAGACAGAAAGCGAGAGCTGAAATTTGGTAGAACAGATGGTAAGAATTTGCAGGACAAAGTATTGAAGAAAAGGAGTTGCATGGGAAAAAAAGTCTGTAGAGGGTCCTTCTTGAGAATTCAGCAGAGTACTGACCAGCACATGCATGTGAGGGGACCACTGGAAGCCAGGGAAGGAATGATTTGGAAGGGCTGTAGCAGAGTTGCTCAACCTTGGCATTACTGACATTTTAGATGGAAAAATTCTTTTTTGTTGGGGGCTATCCTAGGTTGTTTAGCAGCATTCCTAGCCTCTGTCCACTAAATACCAGTAGCAACCCTAGCTATGACAATAAAAAAAGTCCTCAGACATTACCAAATGTCTCCCTGGGGCAAACTGCTCCTCTAAAGGACCACTGAATTATAGGGAACAGTACTCAGAGCTCCAACAGGGCCAAGAATAGTGTATAGTTTTGCCAGACTAGAAAAAGCTCATAATTTATTAGGCAATGTACTCACAAAAAAGTCTTGCTCAGTTGTGGGGAATAATTAGCACTAGACTAAACATAGTTCTGGTCTCAGTAAAAAAAATTCTTAAAAGCAAGACCAGAAAGGATCAAAGTGTTTCCAAGCAGCTTAACTGTCCCATAACAAAGCTTAAGAATATTAAAGGAATAGAAAAATAACCCACACTCAACAAAGTAAAAATTCACAACGTCTGTCATTCGATCAAAGAGTACCTGGCATGCAAAGGAAAGGGAAAATAATGAGGAGAAAAATCAAGCAATTGAAACCAACCCAGAAATGACATAGGTGTTAGAATGAAAAGACAAGGACATGAAAACAGTTATTAGAACTGTATTCCATATGTTCAAAAAATTATATGGAGACACAAAGATAAAAAAAAAAAAAACCAAATCAAACCTCTAGAGGTGGAGCTACCATGTCTGAGGTGCAACATACACTGGATAAGATGGATAGCAGATTAGATATTGTGGAAGAAAAGATTAATGAACTAAAGTTATAGTAATAGAAACTATATGAAACGAAGCACTGAGAAAGAGTAAAAAAAATAAGTAATCCTCAGTAAGATGGGAGACTACTTCAAAAGGCCAATGTATCAGTAGATGTAATTGGAATCCATGAAGGAGGGGAGAGGAAAAAACAGAAAAAATCCTGAAGAAATAGCAATCCAACAATTCCCAAACTTGGCAAATGCTATAAAAACCCACAGATCCCAGAAACTCAATGAAGCCCAAGCACAAGAAAAAAAACATATGCCAACACATTTGATTAAAATTTTTAAAACTCAATAATAAGAAATAAGTCTGAAAGCAGACACAGGAAAAAGGCACATTCAATGCAGAGTTTCCCACTGGAAATAATGTAAGCAAGAAGACATTAGAGAAATATTTTAAAGTACTGAAAAGGAAAAAACAAAAAACCTGTCATTGTAGAATTCTATAAGCCATGAAAATATCTCTTAAAAATGAAGGCAGAATAACTACTTTTTCAGGCATATTAAAGTTAATCACTAGTAAGACTCTCATTACAAGAAATACAATGGAAATCCTCCAGGCAGAAAGTGACATCAGACAGAAATATAGATTTACAAAAGGAATAAATAGCCCTTGGAAAGGTAGTTATATGGTTAAATACATAAGATATTTTCTTATTAAATCTCTTTAAAAAAAATAGATGACTAAACAAAAATCATAAAGTATTATGGATTTTATAACATGTGTAAGTCAAATTTATTGCAATAGTAGCACAGAGGAAGGAGTGAATAAACAGGAGTATAATATTGCAAGTTTTTTATACTATACATGAAGCAACATAATCCAACCTCAAGGTAGGCTGTTATACTCAAGATGTATTCTTTAAACCCCAGTGTAACCACTAAACAAAACTGAGAACCATAGCCAGTAAGTTAACAAAAGAAATAATGGAATCGTAAGAAAGGGAAGCATTCTTTACAAAGAAAGAAGAGGAACAGGGAACACTTGGGGCAAATGGAATACAAGTAGCAAGATGATAGACGTAAACCTAACTAAGCCAATAATCACATTAGATGTCAGTGATCTAAACACTCCACACAAAGCAGAGATTTTCAGATTGGAATAGTATAAAAAAAGGTAAACAAAGAGCAGACCACAAATCAGGTGGGATCTCAGCCAGGGTGGAATATACTTTAAAACAATCCACTTTGAGAAAGAAACCATAAATTGTATCAGTTCATTAAAGTGAAATATCCAGATTAAGCAAATCTATAGAGTCCAAAAGAAAGCAGACGAGTGATTGCTTAAGGCTGGGGCTTGAGGAGAAATGGGAAGTGAATGCTAACGGGTTAAGGGTTTCTTTTGGGGATGATGGAAATATTCTCAAACTGTGGTGATGGTTGCACAACTCGGCAGATATACTAAAAACTGTTGAATTTTGTACTTTAAATGGGCGAGTTGTATGGTATGTGCATCACACCTCAATAAAGCTGTTGTACTTTTCTTTTAAAAATTAAGAAATAAGACCCAATTACATGGTGCTTCCAAGAAATATACTTAAATATAAAAATACAAATAGGTTAAGAGTAAATGGAAGGAAAAGAGAAAACTAACCATATCAATAATTGCATTAAACACAAATATAAATGATCAAAACAATTAAAAGGCTGCTGCTGCTGCTAAGTCGCTTCAGTTATGTCCAACTCTGTGTGACCCCATAGACGGCAGCCCACCAGGCTCTGCCGCCCCTGGGAATCTCCAGGCAAGAACACTGGAGTGGCTTGCCATTTCCTTCTCCAATGCATGAAAGTGAAAATGAAAGTGAAGTCGCTCAATAGCGTCTGACTCTTAGCGACCCCATGGACTGCAGCCTACCAGGCTCCTCCATTCATGGGATTACAAAAAGGCAGAGACAGTCAGATTGGATGAAAGAGCAAGACAAGACCAGCTGGAGAAACACTCAGCAGCAATTGAAAAGAAGGCAATGGATCTATTTACATGCATTGACGTGGAACTATGCCCAAGGCAGTATGGCAAGTATAGGTGTTAGTTGCTGAGTCCTGTCCAACTCTTTGCAACCCCATGGACTGTAGCCCACAGGCTTCTCTGTCCATGAAATTCTCCAGGCAAGAATACCGGAGTAGGTTGCCATTTCCTTCTCTGAGGGATCTTCCTGACCCAGGGATCGAACCTATGTCTCCTGCATTGCAGGTAGATTCTTTACCGCTGAGCCACCAGGGAAGCAGAGTATTCATTATTTTTTTTTTATTCATTCACCGAGCATGTCAGGCATGACAATAGGTTCTGGGAATGGAGAGATAAACAAAGCCTAGTCTCTACTCTCTTTTGTTCTGAAGGAGGGAATGGAATTTAAATGATGCCACACAAGTAAATCTACAACTGAAAATGTAGCAAGTGCTGCAAAAAATTGCAAGTTGCTAAGAGACAGAATAGAAGGTAGGATTGGATGGAGACTGAGAGACAAGAGAAGGAGAGATCTTATGTGACATTTAGGCTAAGAACCATTGCAGAAAGGGTTTAGCCTGATCACAAGTATGTGACTCAGAAAAGAGGTAGAACAGACCAGGCGGAGAGAATGTATTCCAACAACACATGGGGGGAGGGGCTGGTGGACAAACACCAGCAGGACTGGGGCAGAGAGAGAGGAGAGGCGTGAGATGAGTCCAGAGGGCATCGGGGCCCAGAGGCAGAGCTTCGCAGGACTGACTCTGTGCTTTCACCCCCATATCACCAATAATGGGTGACCACTGGAGAGCCATACACGGCGCGTTTGACATGATCCATCAGACTGACAGTATGGAAAGATCCCTCGGGCCAAAGCATGGAGCACAGGGAAAACGGAGGTCTGGAGCAGAGACGGGAAGACTTGCTGGTAGATTTTTGCAGAAGTCCAGGCAAGACGTCAAGTGCTTAGACGATGGGCCTTTTGACGGTAGCGGGCGTTTAGAGAGGTGGGTGGATGGATGGGAGAGAGAGCGAGAGCACCAGAAGACCGTGATGGGCTGAAACGAGGGTGAGGACAAGGAAAGCAATGGGGATGACCCCTAGGCTGCTGGCTGGAGCAGACTGGGGAGGAGGGACATCTATCAGGACAGAGCGGGCAGGGGGAAACCCCACAAAACCATTTAGTGCACACTCCCAGTTCTTTTCTTTCATTTAAAACAGACACCATTAGGCAGTAATCTTTATTCCTTGTAGAAACTAGAAAATACAGAAAAGAGCAAAAAAAAATAAAAATTATTGCTCACTTAATATTTTAGTTGCACCTTTTCAGATTTTTATATGCATGTGTGTTTATGAATATATGTGTAAAATATAATTTATAATTTAATATAAATGATCTTGCAACAAATTTCTACTTGACATTTTATGAACAGCTTCATTGAAGTAGATATATTTATGTTGTTATTTTAAAAATGATAAATTGGAAGCTTGTTCATTTAAAATTGAAAATTATTCTTAAGGCATAGATAGCAAATACACAAACTTAGAAAATGAAACAAATAGGAGCAATATACTAAAATAGCTACTGAATAAGTGTGAATACTGGAAAATTTTTAATTGGAAAATATATAGAACAGTGCCTGGGGCTATAAGAAAAGTGGCTTGAGTCTGATCAAATCATTAAAAATTCTTTCAAAATTTTTTATATGTAGAAAGAAACAGAAACTTGGAAATTATCAAAAAAGAAGAAAATTCAGATAATGAGGCTAATTTACCCAGTAATGTAAAATAGGGATATAGTACCTGTGATTTAAAAACAAATAGAGCAATTCACTTGCACAACTTGAAATTAAAAGTGATTCTATCTTTCCTAATAAAAATAGTAACAATAGTAATATAATAGTAAAATCTGTTAATACAGTTATGTGGGCTACGGCTGCAAAGGCTTGAAAACTGCAAGAAAATGTCATAATCTCCACACTTGGAATAATTTGGGAAAAGGCCCTCTAGAATCCAACATGGCTAAGCCAAATGCAGTTTTCCTATCTCCCAGACCTTTAGGGCGAAGTGTAAATCATCTCTCTCAATTTGCCTGCCTTCCTGGATCAACCAATATCTATCATATATATTTAAACATTTTTATGATGGTTTAAGCCAGAACCCTGAATCTAGGGGCCACCACTTTATTCACCCATGTTTCAAAATGCAATGCCTTTGAAAACATTGATAGTAATGCTATCAGAGTCAGAGGAAAAATTAAACTGTTATGAGACTGTCATCAGACTGTGTTATCCAAATAGCCTCTAATATACACTAGTTTGGTTTTTCTTAAGTTGCTCAGTCGTGTCTGACTCTTTGTGACCCCATGGACTATATGGTCCGTGGAATTCTCCAGGCCAGAATACTGGAATGGGTAGCCGTTCCCTTCTCCAGGGGATCTTCCCAACCCAGGGATTGAACCCAGGTCACCTGCATTGCAGGTGGATCCTTTACCAGCTGAGCTACTAGGGAAGCCCACACTAGATATACATCAACCAAATCGACAACTTTTTTTTTTTTTTAGTCCTTGGCTTCTTCTCATTTAATTTTTTTTTATTTTTTTATTATTATTTTTTAAATTTTATTTTATTTTTAAACTTTACAATATTGTATTGGTTTTGCCAAATCGCTCCATGTATTATTCTGATTGAACTGGGTCATCGGCTGTCCTTCAAACATACGTGTCTACCCCGGTGGACATGCCAGCCACCCACAGTCAAATACATAACCACAACAATAACCTCCACTCTTTAAACACTTTTTCATGCTAGGTTGCACATTGCATTATAATTTCTAACAAGAGCTCATCAAGTTTTTGATATTTGCCAGTTTTACAGGTAAGGAAATATGAGGAATTGATACAAAAATTTCAAGTCAGACACACAGGGAGTGGCCAGGCTGGGAATCACATGGCCACACAGTATTCTCTCATTTAAGTCTCTAAACAGTTGCCAAGCTATAAGGCCTGTGGGGCATCGACTCAAAATTCAAACCTCTAGCCATAATGTGAGAAAAGAAGCAAGCCTTTTGCATGGCTGAAAAACACCTACAGCTTCTGTATCAGAAAAGTGACCTGTGGGTATTACTGACCTGGTGACAGTTGGGGACCCGCATGCCGCTGGAGGAGCTTCTTAAATGAAGAGCTTGGACTATTTCCCTAAGTGCTGGGCATATTCGTCTCTTGAAGAGTGGACATAAAAGCTCCTTGATGAATTATTAATTTCAATCTTGATTATTTATTGAGTGCTTAAAATACGCCAGGTGCTTTACATATATGACCTCACTTAATCCTCACAGCAAGCTTGCAAGGTAAGAATTATGAATTCCATTTTCATGGGAGAGAACGAAGACCCGGAAAGATGAATGGATTCATCCAAGGACACAGAGTCAGGAAGTAGCTGAGTGGAATTTGAACACATCTCAGTTAATTCCAAATCTGTCCTTGTAACATTAGCTCTCCTTTCCAACCTTAGAACAAGAGGGGATTTAAGCCATAAACAAAAAAACAAAGTCAAGCCTTTTTTTTTTTTTTTTTTTATCGCTGCCCCACTCAGCATGTAGAATATTAGTTTCCCCATAAGGGATCAAACCCATATACCCTGCACTGGAAGCAGAGTCTTCATCACTGGACAGCCAGGAAGCCCCTCAAGCAAATTTTTTTTTTTTTAAGCAGGGAGGGGTGGAGAGGGAGGAGTAGCAGCAAAGAGTTTGATAAACTGCGCCAGGACATCAATGGCTCCAGCAAATGAAGGTTGTCACATTGAAAATACCACAAAAATTAAATTTGCAGAGATCATGGTACTAGGGATGCAAAAGGAAGAGCCAGGTAAAATTCACCTGGGGAGTAAGAAAGGTGGAAAATTCAAGACCCAGTTAAAAAGGCCAAATATTTTGGGAGTATTTCCAAGCTTCTTCTTTGAGGAAAAGACAATTTAGGAAGAAAGAAACGATACCACATTCTGATATTACATGTTTCAGAGGAGAACCCAGTCATAATTCCCTTTCTTTGTCTCCCCTCCCATGTGGTTTAGTTACTAGAAGAGAAAGTCTTTCATACATCACAGCCATTGCGGTCGTGCTGCTGCTGCTGCTGCTAAGTCGCTTCGATTGTGTCCGACTCTTTGCAACCCTATGGATAGACCGTAACTCGCCATGCTCCTCTGTCCATGGGATTCTCCAGGCAAGAATACTAGCGAGGGTAGCCGTGCCCTCATCTAGGGAATCTTCCCGACCCAGGGATCAAACCCGCATGTCTTCTGTCTCCTGCTTTGGCAGGCAGGTTATTTACCACCAGTGCCACCTGGGAAGCCCCATGTGGTCACAGGAGATTTTTTTTTTTTTTTGTATGCCCCGTATTTCCCTTAATAAATGCTCCTCTACCCCTTGAACAGGCGGTTCATGTAGAACAGACCCTCATCCTAGGGTCAAGGAATTGCCTGCACAGAATCTCAGTGATTGGTTCAGGAATGGACATGTGATCTAACTCTGACCAATAAGATCAGCTCCAGGATATGTGACAAAGCTACTGGGAATGTGCATACTCAAAACCAGCCAATGTAGAGTTGCTAATCTGAGAAGATGAAGACCTAAATCTGGTTTACATTTTCACCACTACCTGAAGAAGGCCTGCCTGCCACTGGAGTCTAAATAGAAGAAAAGAGACCTCAGAAAGAGAACTGACAAGTTCTCACTCGAATTTTTCAAGTTAAAAAAAAACCAAAACCTAAACTAATACAACTGGGGTGAAAATCAGGTTTTGATCAGACAGATGATGCCAAAAGCCCAGCTCTGCTATTTACAATTTATGTGGCTTATGACCTGGGACAAGTTATTTAAACTCCCTGAGATTTGGTTTCCTACTTTTCATTTTCTAAAATGCTTCCAACAATATCTTTCTTATAGAGATATAGAGATATCTTATAGAGATATTATGCTGATTAGATGAGATACAGTTTTAACAGCATTTTTGCCCAGTGATTGGCATATAACCTAATGTTGACTTGATAAGGACCAGTTACTATAATTAAATTCAAAAACATTGTTCAGTATCCAAAAATAACATCCAGTATCATTGGACTTATCTGAGGAAGCTGGGATGGAGAAAAATGTCTAAAAACTCAGTTCTACAAGGTTGAGAGTCAGAGATTCTACATCTGTAGTGAAACATTTTGCTAAAATGTTTGAATGGGATTTGGGGTTTGAATTTTTACAAGCTTATTCAGAAATACTATGTTATCAATAAAAGAAACAAATAGTCCCCACACTGATAATTTCAAAATGATTTCATCTCTAATGATATCCAAATATGTATGTCTTGGTAGAAAAAGCGAAGTCAGCAAACAACAGGAAAAAACTTTGAGGAGAAGCAATGAAACTGATTAAGAGTCTCTAGATTGAAAGGACTATGTGAGGTTTTATTTTAGTAACAACTAGGTGGAGACCTGATAACTACCCACAAGAACGTGGAGAATAAAGATAACTGCAGTTTTTCATGCCTCTCTAACCCACAGGCAAAATTACTATAATAAACATATCCTCTGTCTCCTGCCCACCAGATAGTTTTCATCTCAGTCTGAAAAGTACCAAACCACCCAAATGGCACCTTCTTTACAGACCCCCGGAGCGCAGGAAATGCTGGTTCCGTGCTGGAGGTGAGGGTCTTGTTCAACTCGTGTCTTCCTGCAGAGCCGTGGACAGAGAGATTCCCAAACGGCGCTTCTCCTTGAAGCGGTGAAGCTCAGGAGACAGAGCCATTCCAGAGCTGCTTTAGGGCTTCAAAGTGCCTTTGGTTCAGTCCTAAAGAACTATGGAAACTCTCTTATGGACTACATCCAACCCTTTGGCTGTGGACTCAGTCTCCGTGAGTGTGGGGAAAAGGACCAACATCTTTATCACCAGACTGGCAAGTAAATTGTCAACTTCATCAGGAGGATTCAGTTCTCTCTACTCTTTCTCTTCTCTGGTATTTATTGTTTGTTTTTAAGTAAATTTTCATCCAGCTGTATCAGGACACATAAAGACGCTTGCCTCGGTCGAGGCTCATATAGGAATACACTGTTTTGATATCTCAAGTTTAATCATACACCTTAAAGTACATATGTATAACAGACTCAAATATTATGACTTTGTATAAACACAGCCAAATCGTCAAGCAAAAATAGGAAAAGTATATCCAATTAGTCAACCCTTCTAGATTTCCTGAATGTTTTCTATCATAAAGACAAATACATACATAATTTATAATGTTTGTAAAAAATGGTATGAGTTGGGGACATACGGCCTGACCCAAGCTGACCTTGTCAGGGGCACCTGCTGAGGGGCAAAGAAGGGGTTGCCATCCAGTGATGGAGCTTTGTCTGCTTCAGGAGGGCCCCTTTCAATAACTGGCACAAAGACCCTGGTATAATCAGTCCAATCAAAAAAATGTTTTTCTATTTTGCTGTTACTATGAGTCAAGGCACAGGATGAAAACGCATCTATGAAGCAGATGAGATTGTTGCTTTCTCAGATATCTGCTGAACAGGAGTCTTTCAACTCTCTTCCCGACCACGAAAGGGCAGTGCGAGCGAAAGTGCTCCAGCAGGCACAGGGATGAGAAATTCTGTTTCCCTGGTTTCCCGTTGACTGCCTGCCAAGCAGAGAAGCTGGACTTCTGCCACTGTGCTTCCTACCTTGATGATGTATTCCAGACAATTGCAAAAAAACCACACTTTCAGGGGAAGCCAGCAAATTGTGGCTACTCAATAAATATTAAGCCGCCACAATAATTTGGAGTAATTCCATTTGCTCTGTGCTTCTTGAAAGAAAGGCATGACTAAAACGTGATAGTCACTGTTGAGAAAATATGATCTAATTTTGACTACTAATGCTTTCTTTGCTTTAAAATTATTGAGCTTGCTATTCATCTCATTACAAAAGAGTTAAGATATCAGTTAATAGTTATAGTTCTAATCTATATGCCAGGAGGAGTTTAAAATTAATCTACATGGAGAATGAAGGAAAGGACTCTCTTTTGAGGAAACACCTTCCCAAGGTGAGTCTACTGGTCCATCACCTTCCTACCTGGGCCTTGGTGTTTCTGTCCTACTGCAGGGGCAGCATTTCCACAACCAGAAAGTGGATTATTTCAACACTCATTTAATTTCTGATCCTTCTGCTTCTAACTCTCAATAGGGGGGCCAATTAGCACTGCTAACAATAATTATTTTCCATAATGGACACCTGTTACCTAGACTACTAACCTGACATCATGCGAGTGACCAAGCAGTAATGACTACTAGTTATTATTAGTCTAGATTTGCATTTATCCCCACCCTCAACCTTTTCTCGCTTCACAACTGCCATTCCCCTCTGAGCATATGAAATGGTGAGACCGCTTTGAAGAGAAGAAATCAGGAACAGAAAGATTTCCATGATTATTTTTGGCAAATAGCCGCATTTTGGATTGCCTCTACAGTCTATGGTAGTAAACATGTAATGTGGAATATATTTTAATTGCTGTGATGTAAATGAGACTTTGGGGTCATGTTACAGAGTGTTAACTGAAAGATCCAGCTAGGACTCTAGCGTGCCTGCAGGCCTTTTAAATTGTTATGGGAAATTGCAGCATTCAATTGAGTAGTTTCAACACTGAGCTCCCCTAAGGCTTATTACAGTTTGGCAACATGATGCCAATTTCAACTAATGTACATAATGCTTTTTTCCTCTCATACTTTATCTACAGAACCTCTCCAGTATATACAACTCAAAAACCATGAAACCCGAGGCAGATGAAGAACTACATAATTGAGGCAATCTACTGCTACGTTAGTGGCAAAAGGCCTTAGGTACAAAGGACCTGACTCAGATGGGGTCCAGAAAACCATGAGTATCAGAATATTGGCCCAATAATAACAAATAGAAATACACAGAAGATGCCCAAATTATTAGAATTTAATTTCCCATTAAAATTTTGAAAATAATACATAAGAAATGCATCCAGATAACTCAATCCAAGAACGATTCAGGTGGTAAATATATAGAAGATCAATTTGAGATGCTAGGATGCTTAGAAAATGTTTTACAGTTTATAAACGTTTTCATATATGCTCTGATAGTTAAGTTGGCTGTGAAAACCTGGTAACTTAAGTATGAGCCACTAAAAAGACAAAGTGAAAGTGATAAGGTTAGTCGCTCAGTGTGTCTGACTCTTTTGTAACCCTATGGACTACAGTGTGCCAGGCTCCTCTGTCCATGGGAATTCCTAGGCAAGAATACTGAAGTGGGTTGCCATTCCCGTCTCCAGGGGGTCTTCCCAACCCAAAGATCGAATAGTTGGTAAAGAATCTGCCTGCAATGCAGAAGACCCTGGTTTGATTCCTGGGTCGGGAAGATCTGCTGGAGAAGGGATAGGCTGCCCTCTCCAATATTCTTGGGCTTCCCTGGTGGCTCTCCTGCCTGCAATGCAGGAGACCTGGGTTTGATTCCTGGTTTGGGAAGATCCCCTGGAGAAGGGAATGGTTACCCACTCCACTATTCCGGCCTGGGAATTCTATGAACTGTATAGTCCATGGGGTCGCAAAGAGTCAGAGACTACTGAGCGACTTTCACTTTCACTTCACCATCTGAGCCACCAGAGAAACCCCCCAAAGACAAAATGTATCTTAGATGTAAGTATGGCTTACTGTCATACAAGGGAGTGGACCAGAGGATCCTGTTTTTTCTTCCTGGGACATGAAGTACCAGTCTATATAACTTCCTGGGGCTGAAAATAAGAAGGTGGACCAGATTCTCCACTGCCTGACTAGCCTGAGTCTGACACAGGCTCCTACCCCACCCCTGTCCCGCCACCCCCACCCACCCCCTTCTCAGGAGGTTTCTGAGCAAGACAATGCAGAACCCGTCACCAAGAGGGCAACAGATATGCCCAAGGTTGTCACTGGCTTTGTGTTAGATCTCCCAGCTGGCTGGATAATAGCCATTTCAGCTGGATCTGCAGAACGTGGAGAGTGAATCACAATGTTATAAGAATATCTTCCCAGCTACCATTGTTGAACTGTAGAACATCTTGGAAAACAAACACTTCCTTTGAAGCCCAGCCACAAAAGGCATGAAATAGTCTCTGCGACAGGGATTCCCTGGTAGCTCAAATGGTAGAGTCTGCCTGCAATGCACAAGACCCGGGTTTCATCCCTGGGTCAGGAAGATCCCCTGGAGAAGGAAATGACAACTGACCCCAGTATTCTTGCCTGGAGAATCCCATGGACGAAGAAGCCTGGCAGGCTACAGTCCTTGGGGGTGCAAAGAGTCGGACACGACTGAGTGACTTCACTTTCTTTTCAGGCTCTGTGACCTAAACACTACTTATCAGCCTGGCAGTGGGTGCTTCATACCAGGCCATACACACCATGACTCACTGTGGACAATGAGTACTCTGATGAGAGTTACCCTTCCATCTCAAGCCAAGGCAGAGAGGCAGAAAAGGGCAGCTTCTGCCGAAGCAAAAGAGTACAACCAGGGCACAGATCTGAACTATCTCGTTAAGAAATTGTAGGAAAAGAGGCTAAAATATGGTTAAAATAACCATAAGCAGAATACTGTCAGAATATAGATTCTGAATAATCATGTTCTTCCACATCCTCACGGATGGCTCACGTTTTGAAACCATTTTACCAGTCTGATCACACCTAATTTTTTAGTTCAGCAAATTCTCCACAACACTATTCATGGCATACTTTGAAATATTACCTGTTTTGGTGGCTTATTGAAAAGAATAAAAGACGCGAAACAACACTGGAAAATCATCCACAATCATAATGCAATTATTTCTGTAGTAAATCAGTGCTTACAGTCTCAGTTAAGGAATCAAGCATTCCTGGTTAATCACACTCTTCACCCCCTGGCCCTTCAGGACTTATTCTTTGCTAATGTTTTGGAATAGAGCTGTTTATTGCCCTGACCACATCCTCTTCTGTACTTTCAGGGCAGGATGCTTGCATGCTTCAGTAAAAATGTAATACTTTCTGGATCTGGCCTGAAAAAGTAATACACAGCACTGGTCAGGTGTGCCATTCGCACAAACCAGCGCAGCTCAACTTTCTAGATGTTAGACCCAGTCCACCTGTGTCTGCTTGGTGCAACCCCCCCCCCAAAAAAAAAAATAAATCTTGACAAATTGATCTCCATTTGGTGATATCTCTTATCTATTGGCAGCACACAAATAAGTCAAAGGAAAGTGGCTTAAAATTGCAGAATGATAAAAGATCTATACAATAACACATTCTCTGGTTTGTGTCCATGCAAACCAGTTTTGAGGTATATAATTCTTGCTCCAGAATGAATACTATTTTGGTTTTTTGTCACAGAAATTCAACTGTACTTTCATTTTCTATTTAACCATTCTACATGCGGTGACTGCAGCCATGAAATTAAAAGACGCTTACGCCTTGGAAGAAAAGTTATGACCAACCTAGATAGCATATTCAAAAGCAGAGACATTACTTTGCCAACAAAGGTCCGTCTAGTCAAGGCTATGGTTTTTCCAGTGGTCATGTATGGATGTGAGAGTTGGACTGTAAAGAAAGCTGAGCACTGAAGAATTGATGCTTTTGAACTGTGGTGTTGGAGAAGACTCCTGAGAGTCCCTTGAACTGCAAGGAGATCCAACCAGTCCATTCTGAAGGAGATCAGCCCTGGGTATTCCTTGGAAGGAATGATGCTAAAGCTGAAACTCCAGTACTTTGGCCACCTCATGCGAAGAGTTGACTCATTGGAAAAGACTCTGATGCTGGGAGGGATTGGGGGCAGGAGGAAAAGGGGACAACAGAGGATGAGATAGCTGGATGGCATCACCGACTCAATGGACCTGAGTTTGAGTGAACTCCGGAAATTGGTGATGGACAGGGAGGCCTGGAGTGCTGTGATTCATGGGGTTGCAAAGAGTTAGACACGACTGAGCGACTGAACTGAATTGAACATGCTTCTCAGCTTCAAAATTCATATCACCCCTAAGTGTCCATTGGCAGATAAATGGATAAAGAAGATGTGGTACATATATACAGTGGAATATCACTTGGCCATAAAAAAGAATAAAATAATGCCATTTGTAGCAACTTGGATGGATCCAGAGATTATCATACTAAGTGAAGTAAATCAGACAAAGACAAATATATATCACTTATATGTGGAATCTAAAGTATGATCCAAATGAACTTATTTACAAAACAGAAACAAATTCACAGACTTATAAAACAAACTTATGATTACAAAAGGGGAAAGGTGGGGGAGGTGAATTAGGAGGTTGGGATTAATACACACTAATATTTATATAATAATAATCAACAAGGACCTACTGTATAGCATTGGGAACTCTACTCAATATTCCGTAATAATTGATATAGGAAAATAATCTGAAAAATAATAGGTATATATATATATGTATATATAACTGAATTGCTTTGCTATACACCTGAAATAAAGGATTGCAAATAAACTATATAAAATAGAAACATTTTTAAAAATGAAAAAAAAAGTAGCGCCCTTTTCTCAGGGCAAATGTCTTTATGCAATGCATAACATAAAAAAAAAAAAAAGAAAATTCACAATGACCCCATCCGAAAGACTCTTTCTGATGTTACCCACCTTTGTGTCTCACACCTAGTAAGTCTTCAATAGTCTCCTGATTCACGTAAATGTGGTGTACCCCAAAACCCAAATGAGACAACAAAGCTGGTTGTAATAGAAAAATAAATTACCTCAAAAGAGAAAAGATAATATAATACTGTCTTCAGGGCATTTCTCACTTGCCACTACCAGATCTAGTTCATTTGCTTTTGCGTAATTTTTTCACTATCCCCTATAGAGTCTTCATACTCTATTTAAAATCTTCCTCTTGAATAATAGGAACGTGATCATCTAGCAAGGAAGCTATTATAACAAAATCATGCCAAACATTCAAATGTCTTCATGAGTCTTAATATGGTAAATTTTATATCTCGAAAAATAATGGTTGTGTGGAATATTCGCATTATAATCGTGCAACATTAAAACAAAGAGAAGACCCTCAAACTAAAAAAATCAAACCATTATAAATGACGATATACAGTGAATCTGAGGATTCTACAGCCCTGGTATGCCCAAAAAGTTGCCAAATAGAGACTAAAAGAAGTTAACATACACAGCTAACATTTATTTATCTCATTTCGTTTCTATACCGTACACATGAGGTAGGTTCTTTGATTAAACGGTCTTTTACTGATAAGGAAACCTAGGCTGAGGGAAATTGGGTAACTCACTCAGGGTCACACAGTTGCTAAGTAGCAGAGCTAGGACTCCAACTCAGATTTTCGTGACATAAAATCGGTGCACTGAACCACGATACTGTGTTGATCATTAGGGCAGATATAGCAGTCAACATTAGGTAAAAATAAGACGGTGGGTAATGCTAATTCTTGCGTCTCACTGTGAAAGCTTTTAAGGAAGAGATGTTCATCTACAGAAGTAACAGAAATATTACTATCATGTCATAATATTGTTCAGTGGGGTTTTGGGAAAACCCTGACATCTGATAATACCTGGTGGAGCACAGACTGACCGACTGATTAGTCACCGGTGTGTCCTAGCATAGTAACGGACGTGTAAAATCACAGAATCGCAGAGGCCAGTGCTCAAACATTAGTGCCAATAATACTTCAGCTATTAATTTTCACACTACGTAATGATGAAAAGTACATACACTAATTTCCTCAAGGTATGTTCAAATGAGAAACAAACCCTACCCATGGTTTATGGCAGAGTTTATGAGAGAAGCAGGATTCATGAGTGAAATTAAGATAGGTTCCCATCACCAAGAATGCCACAGTTCACATAACTAATCACCCATAAAACCTATTACAAACAAACACTAAGAAAAACTCAAAAAGCATAGAAGAGTGATGAAATTTCCACCTCAATGACTGATAAAGTGGGATATATCAAAAATCAACTGAGCTGGAAAAATGACACCCTGTGAAGAGGTGCTTACAATGATATGTGCTCAGGATCCTCCATTAGTCAAAGTGATGACTCTCAATACATGGATATTTCAGGTCCTCATACCTGGAAGCTCAGGTCTTAATGATACAAGTCTGTCTTCTCACATAGAAATTAGAAAGAATGCTTCCAAATGCAGCACTCTCAAGGAAAATGACTTGTCAGATGAGCAGCTCTCCATCTGAATCTTAAGAAAGCCATGGCTAGCCTTCCATTTTAGAATTAGATAAAGTGCACATTTATCACACGCTCTTTAAATATTGTTTGCAGCACCAGTTTCTTGGCTTCAAGTTTCAGAGCTTCTTTAACCACTGCCTTGAACCAAACGTAATTAATGAGTTTCCCATTTAACTTTTTAAGGAAAAGACATCCAGCCTTGTTAATGGGAGACCAGTGCAGAGATAAAAGGGAAATAGGGGTCACAGATGATCAAGCATCCTATCCTACGTATCTTACTTTTAAAAACAGTTACATCGTCAACTCGCAGAAAACTCTCAGCAGAACTGCCACGCTAACGGTGACATGTGCTCCATAAGCGTTTGGTGGATAATGCGTGAGTGACCCTGCAAAGAGGGACCCACAGGGAGCGACCACTTTCATGTCTGGATCACAGACACGTTTTTAACGCAACAGCCACCATCCCCAGGCCTCAACATGGAACTAAAATGCTACCTCTCATTTTATAAAGGGAAGAGTATTCAAATATCACACATGCCAAGATAGGAAGGGGGTGAGGCATGAACACGAGAAAAGTGCGAGGGAAACAGGCTGTGGAAGGACTTTTTAGCGGACATTCTTCTTTGCTGAATTTTGGGCAAAATAAGAAAAAAAAATTTTTTTTTTTCCAGTAAAAGTAATTCAATGGTTTGGGCAGTCTGAGATACTTGGAGAGCAGTGTGGACAAAACCCCCTCTTTCCCATGTCTGTGGAAGCCCAGAAGGTCCATTATTGTGCCTTAACGAAATCCACTGATTTTGAAGCTTACACAGGGAGGCAGAGCTGTACCTTCTGGCTGTTTATCTTTCTCAGTATAGACCCAACACCACTCAGCCTTTACAGCTGTTTGCTGTGCTTACTCCAGATGCTCCTGTGCAGTCAGGTTGTCACTGGAAAAGGCAAATTGAATTTTATGGCTGTATCTGCTCAACTTCCTCTTCCCAGTGTATCATTTTGTCACTTCAAAAAAAGCATCTTTACCAAAAAAAAAAAAAAAGAGAGAGAGAAAAACAACAACAACAACAGAAAGCCATGGCATCTGCCCAAAGTTAGTGGGATGTCCTATGATCGAGTGCCACAAGGACAACTCTCCTCTGATGCTTCCCAAAGTGGGGATTTTCAAGATGCTCTTAAATGTACATTTCTTTTTCATTTCATTGATTATTCATGAGTTAAAAATAATTAAAGGAGAAAAATCTGAAATTGACAGTAATATTTTTCTTGCTAACCTCAATTAACTTCAGCCTCTCTTCTTAATCTCATCATGCTACCTGTCAGAATGGTACTTGGTGCTGAATTGGGAGAAAGGGTTGCTAGAGATGTCATGAGAAATAGATTCGAAATATCTGTTTTAAATAGATATTATTTTAAAAATGAAAGCCGCTTTATACAGACCAAGCCCGGACCAATTCTTAGTTTGGTTGCAAAGGAAGAGAGAAAGCTGGAGGACCCACAGGGAGTGGTATGTGCCTCCGCTGCACATGACTGAACCCCACATGATGGAGAAGTTCCTGTCAAAGTGAAGAACCTTAGAAACATGAGAGACAGTGACGGGAAACATGCACGGGTCTGATTAATCCTCCTCGCCCCTGTGGTTTAATACGCACAGGATGCTGTCCTCTTCATTTGTCTTTCAAATGTCTGTTTTCTTTTTCTTCATCAGGGGTAGCTTTGTAACTTCAAAAGCAACACACAACTAATAAAGGGAATGTTTCTTTTCTCTGGGAAACAGAGCTGGGCTAGAAATGCCAGGCTAAGAGGGATCAAAGGTCGTCTCAGCACAAATGGGAATCAATTGTTTGGGGATCCACCATTAAATTGAATTGTTTTAGAAAAGGAGAGTCTGTTGTCATGTTTCTATCCTTTTTAAGAATTTCACTGTTTTGCAGAAGTCTGGGGAGAGCCTGTGGATCACAGAGAAGCTTCAGCTTTCCAGAATGGAAGCTCTAGAATTCAAGATGGCAAATACAACAAGTCAGCTGGAGAATTCTATTGTATAAAAAGATGACATAAAGTGAAAGATCAGGATTCCCTTTGGGTAGGTGTACTCATGGCCCCTCGCCTGATTAAAAAGCTATAACGTTAATGATATAATGTACCTATGTACAGACAGCAAATGCAAGATGGGAAAGCTGGTCCTCACCTCCCATTTCTGAGACCAAAGGTAGGCTCTAGCCTTCACTACGTGTGCACATCATCGTCCATATTAAAATTTTCAAGGTGTACAATTTTACTGTCTGACCCATGACCTGGTAATAAAGACCCAACATTTACTATCTTTATTTGTTCAAATGTGGGGCATCAGATACCATAATTCAAACTATAGGAAAGATCCAGTCAAGGTAACTTCTCTCCCCTTCTTCAACCACATGGGCCTGGAGTCAATGGACACTTTCTTTTAGTAGAGGTTTCTCCTTCCTCCCTCACCACCCCTGTCTCCATTCCTCCATCCTCACCCCACTTATTTTCTTCCCTCCCTTCCTCCCTTCTTTCAGAAAGGAAAGAAACTATTTCGGTAAACAACGTCCCAAGGCCCACTTGAATACAGCAAGTCTTCTCCTGGGTCCATACTTACATGGGGGAGAATCACGCTGCTGGTGGTGTGGGGGAGACACTCCCCAAGAGCAGCCTGCAGTCTGCCTTTCCACAACCCACCCAGCACCCCAGCCCCCTCTGCATCCTTAGTCATCAGTCATTTCTCAGTCATGTGACCTCAGCAGGTAACTTAATTTCCTTGTCTCTTCCCTAAAATAGGGGATAATAACATCTTTTCCTTTCTGGAAGTAAAGGGTTGGTTGAAATTATCCCGAGGTTCCTGCTAACTCAAAGATCTATAATTTAGAGATTTCTCAGAGTGCTCCTTCCTAATTTCCATGACCTTGAGACACAGTAAAATGTTAACCTTCCTTGTAACGTGAGCAAAGATAAGCAGCCTTATATGTCATCATCCATTTTTCCCTTAAAACATTTTTTATTGTCTCCTTATCTCATACTTTAAAATAATTACAAACCTGAGCACTTCTTCAATCAGAATAACCCAGGCTTCCTCTTCCTCACCACCCCTCCTTAGTTCTACATTGATCTCATGAAGTTGAAAGAAGGAAAACTGTTCGTCAGCATTTCAGGAGTCGATAAAGAAGATGCTTTTGAGTTTCAAATCTAGTCTTACAAAGAGATGTTCAAATGCCCTTGCTTGAATCATTTTCATTTTTCAACCAAGTGGTTGTTAATAATGAGGAGAACCTAGTTTAGCTGAAAATCTGCACAGATTATTAGATAATCCAGGGTTACTAATGCCCTGTTACCCTTTTAGTCCTGAATAATCGCCAGCCAGGGTTTTCCAACCATTCCCAGCTTCACTTCTCAAACTCCAAAAGTCTACCCTGCAGTTGGCCACTCCACTGTCTTTTTCTTTGATGTGCTTCAATCACTGGGGCTTATTTTTTCCACTCTTCACTTTGATATATTTCCCTTTCAATTCTTTGATTCCCACATGTCTTTCTCCCTTGAGATTTAATTCTAAGACAACACTTGCCTGAACAATCTTTAAATCTCTCTCTCTCTGAGGTCCATTTTCATCTCCTGTTTCACTGAAAATTTTGTTTCTGTGTACTATCAACTTCCTCCTAACAGCGGAGTCAAAGCCAACACGTGACAGCACACACACATCCTAGCTTCAGGGACAGAAGTGCCGCAACAGAAAGACACGTGATCTCACAAATGAGCGAGAGGCACTAACAGAGTTCCAGGGTCTGCACCTGGAGACAGAATCCACTGGACTGAAGCCTGGGGTGCTTGCCATGGTGTCATAGCACTTCTGATGAGTTTCTTGCTGCTTCATATATTTACTCAGTCAACAACGATATTTCAAGGACTAGCACTGTGCTAGGTACCAGGGTTAGGATGAGACGGTGCAGATCCTGGGTCCTCATGGAGCTTTTAGTCCGGTGGGAGACACAAACAAAGAAACAAGCCAATAACAATTACAGATTGCAGCGGGTGCTATGAAGACATCAGATTCCTGAGATGGAGAAGAATGAGCTGAGTGTGTGTGGCAGAGGAGGGTCATCCTCTCAGATGGAGGCGATGTTTAACCTGAGAGGCACAGAGGAGGTGCTCCGCGGAAGAAAGCTGAGTGATCTAGGGGCCCAGGGCAGAGCTGTCACACCAGCCCCATGTGCCAGCAGCCTGGGCGGCAGACATAGAGAAGGCCCGAGAGAGCCCTTCACCGTGAGAAGGAAGGGGCTGAGGTGCAGAGGGAGGGTGACTTAAACTGGTCCTGAGTCCCAGGCCCGGATGGGTAATGCCTTCCAGGTATCTGGGAAATGCACAAAGGACCTCCTAGCTTTCTCTGAGGCCTGGCTGTCCTGTGCCTGGTTTTCTTTACCCCCTGGCATCACATAACAAACCACAATTAATGAGACAATCTGGCCCTATCTGAATTCGCTGCCTAAAAGAACCTAAATGATGCAAATAGAGAACTTTAACACTACAAGGAGCTATTGTTGGAGAAGGTTAATATGCAGTCTTGGGAATTCACAGGCTGCTATACTTAAGCCAAAGCAGCCTAGGGGGGCTGGGACACTGAGGACTAGGGAGGCTTTGGCTCTTTTTATGGAAGAGATAATGAAGAAGAGTTCAGAAACCATAGGATGTTGAACTACTATTTTTATCCTGTATTGTGGAAAGGAAGTACAGAAATAAAATAATCCATTCATGTAAAAGCAGAACCTTTACTTCAAAGATTAAGACAGTTCAGAAAAAGAATTTATCTATATTATCTGTATGACTTGAATGGTTGTATAAATTCTGTGTTTCAGGATTGGGTCAAATCACAGGGAACTGCCAATATTCTCTTGTTTTTTGATGTATAATGATGGCAATGCTATATAGTTTGACAAAGAGTTATGCCAACAAACTAACAGCCCATCTTTGATAAACATGATGTGGTTTTGGTTTCTGCTCTATGTGGATTCTCTAAATTTGAGCTTCTCACCAGGAGAAATAAAGTGTTAGCCACTCAGTCACGTCCAACTCTTTGCGACCCCATGGACTGTAGCCCGACAGGCTTCTCTGTCCATGGAATTCTTCAGGCAAGAATACTGGAGTGGGTAGCCATTCCCTTCTACACCCAGGGATAGAACCCAGGTCTCCTGCACTTTTTAAACATATATATATATGGCATATACATATATCACATATAATTTATATAATATCTCCTGCATTTTATAATATATATTATTATACTTTATATAACATCTTATTATATTGTAGGCAGATTTTTTACCATCTGAGCCAACAGGGAAGCCCAGGGAAGAATATGGATCCTCAAAATTTGAGTTTTTCACCAGGAGAGAGGAGAATAAAAAGAAATCTAGAGTGTATGGACTGTCACCACCTGTCATGCCTGATGTTATGAGCGCTCCACACACCATTTTATTTATGCCTCATAAAAAGGTGAACAGCTGAGATATTACTTTGGTGACAAAGGTCCGTCTAGTCAAAGTTATGGTTTTCCCAGCAGTCATGTATGAATGTGAGAGTTGGACTGTGAAGAAGGCTGAGCGCCGAAGAATTGATGCTTTTGAACTGTGGTGTTGGAGAAGACTCTTGAGAGTCCCTTGGACTGCAAGGAGATCCAACCAGTCCATCCTGAAGGAGATCAGTCCTGGGTGTTCTTTGGAAGAAATGATGCTGAAGCTGAAGCTGAAGCTCCAATACTTTGGATACCTGATGTGAAGAACTGACTTATTTGAAAAGAACCTGATGATGGGAAAGATTGAAGACAGGAGGAGAAGAGGACAACAGAAGATGAGATGGTTGGATGGCATCACTGACTCAATGAACGTGAGTTTGAACAAGCTCTGGGAGTTGGTGATGGACAGGGAGTCCTGGTGTGCTGCAGTCCATGGGTTGCAAAAAGTTGGACATGGCTGAGTGACTGAACTGACTGAACTGAAACAAAGAAATACTGCATAAGAAATTAAGAGCAAATTAGCACAAGCAATCTCTGTCTACAAAATGAGATCTTTTGTCTTAATCCCATAATGTTTTTAAGAACTATTTTTGGTACAGACTGAGTAAGACATCATCATCAAAGGCAGCAATTTATATATGTAGACTCCTTGGGTGCCCAGCAGTGCCAAGGACATGAAGTGATCCAGAACAGGAGGTGTGGACATGAATGGTAAGTTATGTAATTCAGAAACGCTGTGTCTCCTTCTCCTCTGAAAAACACTACTTACAGGCACTGAGCATTCAGCAAATCTAATAGATGAAAGATCGCTCTGACTACAAACATCTGTGCCTCAGAAATTCCTTGCATGTTATATAGCTTGCAGATAAACCAAAATAACCTGTAGGCTTTAAGTACAATTGGAAAAAAATAATCCCTTAATGATTTGCGTGCATGCTCAGTCATGTCCAACTCTTTTGCAACTCCATGGACTGTAGCCTGTCAGGCTCCTCTGTCCACGAAGTTTTCCAGGCAAGAATATTGGAGTGGGTTGCCATTTCCTTCTCCAATGATTTATTTGCATCTTTATCAGGAAAATTCAACTTTTATTCCATACTCTAAAATAGCTAACATGCATGGACACAACCTAAATGTTCATTAAAGATGAAGAATATGTGGTTTACAAATACAGTGGAATATTGCTCAGTCATAAAAAAGAACAAAACAATGCCATTTGCAGCAACATGGATGGATTTAGAAATTATCATACTAAGAGGAGGTAGAGAAAGACAAACACCATATTATCCTATTTATATGTGAGATCTGAAATGTGACACCAGAGAACTTATCTATGAAATAGAAACAGATTCATAGACAGAGATCAGAGACTTATGGCTACCAAAGGGGAAAGGGAGAGAGAGGGGTAAATTGTTTGCGGTTAACAGATACACATTACTATATAGACAACAGATAGACAACAAGAACATACTATACAGCACAGAGAATGATATTCAATATATTGTAATAATCTATAACGGAAAAGAATCTGAAAAAGAATATATATGTGTACAACGGAATCATTTTGCTGTACACCTGGAACTAACACAACATCGTGAACAAATTATATGTCAAAATAAAATTAAAAGGAGCTGTCATGTATTTAACAGTAAACAAATATTTGGGGGTGAAATAAAAATATAATAGGCTGGCAATAATTCCATAATCATTTAAAAAAACATATTTTATGTAGGCATGAACCCAAATCACTTGTCATATAGCTCTATTCAGTTTTCCTAGCTGGTCAGTTCTCCCACTTTAATTTTCAGGCCCTGACAGCTAAACATTCCACAGGAAAACCACAGTTCTGTCCTCCCATGTAAGTGCCGTGTCCAGATGTCATACTTATTCCTTCCACGAAGCAAAACATAAAGATAAAAGCTCAAACAGTATGAGAAATGAAAAATAATCGGATGAAAGGTTTAATCACATTTTTTACTGCTTCCCATTGTATTATTTGTGTTTGTTTTGCTCTTGCACGTAAGCTCTGATTTTTGAAGCCTTTCTCTATTAATAGGGCTGTTTTTTCAGCCAGAGTTACAATAAGAGCCAGGAAAGGACACTCCCCACTGTCTCCACATGCATTCCTGAGTGAATCCAACATTATTTTTCATATCATCAGTAAAAAAACAGCATTTTTCATTATCATTCCAGGAAACTTAATTAATTTAAATATTACAGGAATGTATGCAAAATCAGTTGGCACTCACATGAGAATAATTCTGTTACTCCATCACTCAATACAGAATGAAAATGCCAATTCTTGGCTAACAATATCAACTGTAGCCCCTGCCCCCAGCTCACCTCAACCTGTTGAAAATATGGGAACTTCTACTGTTGCTGTTTAGTTGCTAAGTTATGCCCAACTCTTTTGCAACCCCATGGACTATAGCCCACCAGGCTCCTTTGTCTATGGGACTTCCCAGGCAAGAATACTGGAGTGGGTTGCCATTTCCTCCTTCAGGGGATCTTCCCAACCCAGGGGTGGAACCCAAGTCTCCGGAATTGGCAGGCAGATTCTTTACCACTGAGCCACCAGGAAGGCCCACAAGACCTTTAAATACATTCAAAAACAAGAAAAGAGGCAAAAGTATGAAGAAGCATAGGAAAATTACAGCAAAAATAAGTATTGCCTCAAGAAGAGATCTTGAGCAAAATGATCAATAATGAGCATATAAGTTATGTTGGTCCATATTCTTATTTTCAGGAATGCTGAATCATATCTTAAAAAAAAGAACAGGCCATACATTTTAAGGTTGCGTATATACATGGGAATCCAATGTTTTCTGGGAAGTGATCACAGCATTTGGTAGTTCTGGACAAAGAAGGCCAGTGGTCAGTCATATGGCTTTGGGGTTGGTCTCCCAGAGCATTTTTGTAATTTGGATCTTGCTGGAATGCACTACGTCATTTAAGCTCGAGGGCATTAGAAAACAAAATGCCCTTTATCTCTCTTTACAGAGAACGGCATAGTCAGACACGACCTAGGGGACTTTCAAAGTTGCTTCTAACCCAGAGTCCCTCCTGTTCTAGTCAACTTCAGCCTCATGTCAATTCAGAGCTGGAACACAAATGCTTTTGTCTCTCCCATTTGAAAAAGCAGAATCTGTTCCTGGATTTAAAATTAGGGTAAAAAAACAGAGTGAACGTTGACTGTTTCAGGATGACCATGGTGGCTGCTGTGTGTGTGTGTGTGTATGGTTGGGGGGGTTGCTGTCTAGAAATCTCATTTTGCCTCTAGAAATCCTTAGACCTTTCAAACTGTGGTATTGGAGAAGACTCTTGAGAGTCCCTTGGACTGCAAGGAGATCAAACCAGTCAATCCTAAAGGAAATCAACCCTGAATATTCATTGGAAGGACTGATGCTGAAGCTGAAGCTCCAATACTTTGGCCAGCTCATGCAAAGAACTGACTCATTGGAAAAGACCCTGATGCTGGGAAGGATTGAAGGCAGGAGGAGAAGGGGATGACAGAGGATGAGATGGTTGGATGGCATCACTGACTCAATGGACATGAGTTTGAGCAAGCTCTGTGCGATGGTGAAGGATGAGGAAACGTGGCATACTGCAGCCCATGGGGTCGAGAAGAGTTGGACACGACTTGGTACCAAACAACAACAAATATCCTTAGAACTTCTCTGCTTCAGGAGTCAAAGGTTGGTCCTAAGAAAAGAAAGCACTTCACAACCAGGACTGAAGCTTTGTAGTATTAGTAGAAACCCTCTTCTTAAGTGATGATTTTTTTTAAAACTTCACCACCTGTCAAAGGCAGAGAGGGTGGTACATACAGGGTGAGTGTATGAAATACTGCCTCCCAATCTTTGAACTCCTTGGTGGAGGGAATTCTGAGTTAACCCAGGACACCGAGGGCCCAGAAAGCAGGGAGCCCAGGAAAGCCCCAAGCCTCCTAGATATCTCCCCATGTCTTCCACTAATTGTCAGAGGCTTTTGGGTTAACAAGCTCTTCTTTTAAAATGCAAATGCCCCCAGGAGGGTTAAGCCTCATTCATACCTCTGTGTGAATTAGTTTAATTAGATAATCAGATCTAATTAATTGAGGGCTCAGGGAAAGAGAGTTTTGATTGAGGTGGGCCGAAGGGAGGGGACTTTTGGAAGGGAAGGGGGTGGAGGCCTCTGAAGAACTCTAAGGCGAAGGGAGGGCAGTGGGTTACCAGGGTGATGGAGTCCAGGAGGAGAGGGGGGAGGCTGCCAAAGGTAAACTGTGGCTCCTCTTCCACTTAGCCTGGAGTCTTAGGGCACCAGAAATGCCACAGCAAATCACCCCCGTTCTTGCCCTGTGGTTAATAAAGTCATCAGGATGCATTCAAAGGCTGTAAACCTTGCCCAGTTGGAACAGATAGGGTCTGGCCAACTTTCAGATCTCAAGAAAGGACAAAAAAGAGCAGGAGGAAGAGAAAGAGGAAGAGAGAGGTGAATTTTCACCCCTCTTTGGGTCCTAAACCACAGTCTCCAAATATCCTTGGATGGAAGAGACCTTTCACCCACCCACCTCCCACAGCCACACGCACCCTGACACATGGCCCACTGTCCTCACCGTTGCCACTGTTTACCAAGTCTGGCTTGGCCAGAGGTTGCTGCTGAATCGTCCAGGACTGATCCCCTCAAAGATGCCCATGAAGAAGTCCAGTGGTTAACAAATCCAATTCACGTCCTGACCATGGACTCTGCTTGTGACAAGATGCTAAGAAAATTACTCAAGTTCTAAGGAACCCATAGGCCCCGGAATGGAACACTGTCTCCCTGCTCCCCTGAGTTGCTTCCACTTGGTTATCGCTGAGCTAGGGGCTTCAGTGGCACTTCTTTGGGAAACTTGAGAGCAATACCCCCAAGCCCTTCTGGGCCTGGACAAGCGTTCTTAGCATGTGCTGCTTGAGTGCAGGCAAGCCATTCCTTCTTCATCCGTATCCTCAGGTTCACTGTCGGCTCTTTAAGGGCAGAGAGCAAATACCTGTGCAGTTCATCCCTCACACCTAGCTCAGAGCACATGCTCAGTATCTATTTTTGGAGACAGAGAAAGGGAGAAAGGATCAAAGCCCGAAGCAGTTACCCACAGGGCCGAGCAGATCTGTGATCTCCAAGGCGCTGTGACAGAAACATGTCTGTCTGAATCGGTGGCTGATGTAGATACAGTCATTTTCTAACAATACGGATAATAGCCACAGAACACTAACATTTTGTAACACTGGAAAAATGTAACAAAAAAATATTTTAGGAAAACATCTCCACTACTTGGCTGGATCTGGAGGGACCAAAATGTAGCTCCATGGGACACGCGGTTCTATTACCAAGATGTGCACTTTTCACTTTTTAAAGGTGAATTTTACATAGAAAATATTCCCAAACGCATCTAAGAATGGAATACTACGGACAGACAGCAGGCTTCTACAAAACCAAGCTGAACCCCCAGGCCTCTTGGAAGTGGTTTTGGTTTTGTTTTTCGATCAGCTTAGTTGCAGGTGTCAATATGACCCTCCTCTCCTTCTAATAGCCTTTATTCTTATAAAAAATCTTTAGAGCCTCATATTTTTCTCATTAAAAGAAACTGAATGGTGCCAAATTGTTCTTTAGCATTGTAGTTTGTTCCATAAACAACAGAAGGCACTCAGATGGCAAAAACAGCTTTTTCATGGGCTGAAAAAGGAAAAGAGCAGAAAAAGTGTTTGAGGAAAAAATTTTTTTTCATGGGCCCTTATCTGAGATGTCCAAGTTTTAATAAGACTACTAAGAAAATCATTCTAGGGAAGAATAATGTAAATGTGACTCACAGAATAAATTTAGAGTCGCCTCACGTCTTCTGAGCCTTGTATAAACAGTTGAGTTTGGGACTAAAAGGAGCCTGGCGAGAATGTTCCACGTGAACACGGCCGCTGTGCGGGGCACCGTCTCCACGTCCTATGCTCTCCTCCTGGGTTTCCAGGTCTGTGTTCATCCATCAACGTCTTCAGGGAAGACCCCGTGATGAGGGAAGGATCTAAGTTCTCAAGTCAAGACTGGCCCCGTTTTCAATAATGATTTGGGGAATTAATTAGCTGTGTGACCTGGGGCAGGTTATACAAACACCCTGAGGCTGCTTTCCCCAACAGGAAGACGGGGTGAGGGAGGTGATGATGTGACCAGGTCTCGAAGGAGCCTGTATCTTGATCTCCCAATACAACCAGGCTCTTTCATGCTTTGTCTCCTGGCCTCGGAGTTCTCCTTGGAGTTCTGCTACTGGAAGGTTCTGTAAGGTCAGCTGGAGATGGGGGCAAGTGGTATTTAGGACACACCCTACTTGTGTTCACCCACTGGAGCCTGTCAGAGAGGGAAGCAGTGTGTGGGAAGAGACCTCAGAGAGTCCACGTGCTCATGGACTCATCTTGATTATAGGTATAAATATATAATTCACCCTGATAATACTTACTGACCAGTCAAAGCTCCTGTGAAGGGAAATTCCTCTTCAGAAGGCTTTTCTGGATTTAAAACTAGAAAACAAAATTTTTTTTCTAATTTTTGTTTGGACTCATGAAGGCTATCCATTTCAGTATTCTGGCTTGGAAAATTCCATGGACTGTACAGTCCATGAGGTCGCAAAGAGTCGGACATGACTGAGCAACCTTCACTACACTACATGATATAATATTGCTTCTAGTAGTGGTTTTGGGAATTTTAAAGACAAATGAATGGCTGAGTTGTCCCAAGGGTGTGAATATTAAAGCATCTGCCCTACATTTCAGGATTCAGAAATCCAGCTCTGCTGCTACAGCCAGTTTTCTGGAGCTGCTCTGGAAAGCAATAGCTAGTTGCTCATTCATTCATTCAACAAGAATCCATGGATCTGGGAGTCCACAGGTGAATAAGACGCCGTCCTTCCTGTTTAGTTCACGATCAATGCAGGGAGATACATACACGATTTGCATGTGTGCTCAGGTCAAATCCATCTCTTTTGTGATGCTATGGACTGTAGCCCACCAGGCTCCTTTGTCTGTGGGATTCTCCAGGCAAGAGTAGTGAGTGGCTTGCCACTTCCTACTCCAGGGGTTCTTCCCCACCCAGGGATCAAACTGGTGTCTCTTGCATCTCCTGCACTGGCAGGCAGACTCTACCACTGAGTCACCTGGGAAGCCCAAACACATGATTAGCTGTGGGGAAAGACACCTGCCTTTCAGTTCAGAGATCCCTAAAGGGAGGGTCTCTGAGGCCACCTGCCAGTCAGAAGAGCTTAGACAGGGTCTGGGTGAGCTCCTGAAGGCAGATGGATTGCCCATATCAGAGGACCAGGCTAGGGTGGGCGGCCAGCAAAGCCTGGGAAGTCTCCTGCCTCAGGGAGACCATCAGCTGCTCTTAGCAAAAGAAAGACCAAAACCCCTCTAAGAAGATAAGGAATTTCACCCATTTCAGAAAAACTCAAGAGAGCAAAGGAGAATTTACTAAATTTTAATCTCTGCAAATTGGTACTGAAAAGCCCTTAAAAAAAATAAATGGTGAGTGGCTGTGGCCCAGCCTTGGCCTGGGAACATCATCTTCTCTGAGAACAGAGGCGGAGCTTCCCTGGAGGGTCCACGTTCACATCCCTTCAAATTCCACGTTATGCCCAGGCTGTGTGTGTCACTGGTCTTCATCTGAACCTCCCCATTCTCCAAAAACAGGTCTGCTGCTTCTCTTAATGCAGCCTTTCCCAATTGTTTTGGCTTAACATGATTCATTCCCTGCTTAATCTCTCAGATCACGTATATTCTGTAACTCATCTCCCTGTGATCACGTGTTGCTTTAAAACGTGGCTGATAACTTTTAAGAACCTGGTCTTAAATGGTCACTCAGGTACCTCAGTGTGCCAGGCACAGTGCAAATCCTCAATAAATATATATGGAATATAAGTGCTGAACATTTATGTCCCTGCAAAATATATATATATACACCAACTAAATAAGAAACATAACACAGAAAAAAAATATGGTGAAAATTGATACAAAGATTAATTCCTTGAGCCCATTTCTATCATGAATACATAAGCTCACCAAACTTCGCAAATATTTACAAACGCGTGTTAACCTAGGTTAATTGATGCTTCCAAGCTGTGGCACTGGAGATGACTCTTGAGAGTCCCTTGTACTGCAAGGAGATCAAACCAGTCAATCCTAAAGGAAATCAACCCTGAATATTCAGCTGAAGCTGAAGCTCCAATACTGTGGCCACCTGATGTGAAGAACTAACTTATTGGAAAAGACCCTGATGCTGGGAAAGATTGAAGGCGGGAAGAGAAGAGGGTGGCAGAGAATGAGATGGTTAGATAGCATCACCGACTCCATGGACATGAATTTGAGCACACTCTGGGAGATAGTGGAGGACAGAGGAGCCTGGCGTGCTGCCGTCCATGGGGTCACAAATTGTGTCCATGGACAATTTATTGATTAAACAACAACAAATAACCTAGGTAAAATTAATTTTCCTCTAATTAACAATCAAATATTATATATGCTTAACTCAAAGCCTGTTATTTAAAATATAAGGAAGAGATACAACAATATTGGAGAAATAGAAACTAGGGACCCAAAACTAACCCCTAACACTGATACGAAAATAACAGTGTGACTGTAATTCTTTAGAACCCCCCAAATTAAATATATATTAATATATGTTGTAGCAACAGTTGACAAATTAGGAACCTGAGGTTTAATATGAGAAAAACACCTATTATTTCCTGAGTATCTCTTTCACTAAAAAATAAATTATTATATTCAGCAATAATTTAGTAAATATCCATCATCTCATATAGATACAAAATTAAAGAAATAAAAAATTTTTCTTTGTGATGAGAACTCAGGATTTACTCTCTTAACAACTTTCATATATAACATCCAGCAGTGTTGATTATATTTATCATATTGTTATTACATCCCCAGGACTTATTTGTCTTATAACTGGAACTCTGTACCTTTGGACTGCATTCATCCACTTCTCCCTACCCCTACCCTCCAGCTCACTTCATGATGTATGTAAGTCAGAGCATTCTGTTGTACACCTGAAACTTACATAGTGCTGTCAGTTATGTCTCAATAAAACTGGAGGAAAAAATAAGTCATTATATTCAAATCTATGGAAGTTATTTAAAGACTGGGAGTCCTGTTTGGATCTGCTAAGTGTGAAGTTCAAAAACTATTTTCTCAGAAAACTCTTTATAATCCCCGATCATATTTTCTGTCTGATATAAAAATGGTCTAAATTATATGGTTCAGAGGATTCAGAGGGGACTTTTCCCCCACTTGGTTAGAGGGTTTTCTTTACCACAAACAAGTGGTAACCTTAGTTTGAAACTCAACCTTGTTGGAATCTGATATATAAAATGATGACAAGTACCTGGTGAATCCAGAGAATGCGGGGGAAACTAACATCGAAATGGATGGAAACAGTGATCAAGACTATTTTGTAAGGAATGGTTTGATCTGTTTTTCTACAATGAAACACTATCATTTTCAACCTCTTTCATTCATCCCAATAAAAGGACTCTCTAGAAAGAAAGACACATAGTTTAAAATAGTCTCTGTACCAAAAAACACACAATTCTAAATTTAGAAGAGAATTTGGAACATAGGGCATCATCTGGTTTATTTAAATTCTTATTCTGATTATTATTGGTAGACATATAAGATTCAGGACCAAGCTAAGTGAGTGTTGTTTTCGCAGTACTGAGGCAATGCGTAAATATTTTAGCCATTTATTTCATATGTAAAATTATTTTCTGACATTATAAGCCAATCTTTATAAAAAGCATTAAAATAGAAAAAAATGACATTTTATAATATCTAGTAAATATTATTAAAATGTCTGTCTTCAAGTTTGACATTTAAAAGTAATTCTGATGTTAAATTTTAATTCCATACACAGGCACCACACAGTTCCTTAAATATGTCATGGAAATTTCAAAATGCCATCAATATTATTATGATTTTTCAAGAGAAAAATATAAATATTTTTCAGTTTGGAGAGAAAAATCCAAAATGCGCTATAAAATAACTCCTAAAAAATACGATTTAAGCTCATAAAGTTAAAAATCCATGGCAAACTTTAAAATAAAATCAGAACTAAATATGATAACTAGTTTCCAATAAAGGTACCACCCCACATTCTAGGTACATGAATAAATCTGACAAAGGCAAACCAGTTTTTATCTGAAATTGCTAGAAATGTAAAATGACTGTTATCTTACAAATCTCATTTTTTAAATTGCAATTAATAACTAGGTGGTGAACACTTTCAGCTCTAAAATCTTATTCAACCAGTTATTAATAAGATAAGATCATTTACATAAAACGTGCAACCCCCTCGGAGTTCAGAGGTTCTGCTCTGTCACGTGGGGACTGGCTCCTTAGACAGTTACCTGCTGAAACAGCAAATCCGCTCCCTAGAGTGTCTTTGTTCTTTTACTCTTTATTTCCAAAAATCTACGCTAAATATTAACTTGTGCTTCTTTGACCCAGATTCCCAAAAACCTATCAAACAGGGGAAGGAATTCTTCATGGGGTCCATGCCATCCAAATTCCCAAAGATGGTTTTAAGGAAAGATTCCTTTGATGTTTAATAGAATCAGACATTTGGACTAAAACAGTCTTGTCTCTCTCCTCTATTGCCGCCACCACTGCTAACAATTATAAGCTTTCAGTGCTCTGAATAATTCACAATCTCATCTGTTCTACTCAGTGTAAAGACAATGTTGAGAGTACAAGGTCACTTTTTTTTCTCTTTCCAACTACTGGCTTTTCCAACCCGACACCAGTCTGATTGCATGATCCACCTAGTGTTTGACACGCTTCCCCTGACAGCTTCTTAACAGCCGTTAGTCTATTTAGCTTAGGGTATGAAAAATAATAAGGATGCAATGGGGTGTCAGATTTCTTTCACAGTAGTAAACACAGGTTCAGTGTTTTCCCCTTCATTTTACTTCAAGACACTTGAAACAACCTAGCATAACCTTTTATGGTGATGTTGACCAATATCAATTCACAAACATATACGATACCAGGCTGCCTGGACATTTAATGGTATTTTACATATAACACATACTTTTTAAAAAAATCCAAACCATCATAAACTGTTTATGAGAGATCAACATCTGTGAATATGCCTCTCTGGGGTCCTCTGGAAAATCTTGCAAACTTGGAGTCATCAACTTAGAATAGTGGAGAAGAGCAGCAAGCTGGCAATACTCAAATTTCATTCATTCATTTTTATCTGAAAGTGATACCAGCCAGGAGAGAGGCATGTGTTTGTAACCCTGAAATAAATCTCTAATCTTAAGTGTTCAATTTTGTTTTTTTACTTTAATTAAACTCTCATGTCTTATAAATTCAATCTTTATAAAGAAGAAATATGTTTAAAGTTTTTAAAGGGTAAAAGTCTTATAATAAACTATTCCTTAGGCAGAAAAATCATACTATTACAAAGTAATGTTGAGGTAAGGCACATAGCTCATTTCAAGGCTGTAGTTTCACCAATTCTGTCAAAAGATCTATGTTCAAAGAAGTCTCTGAGTTACTACTTCTTATATTGCTTAAAAATAACTCCTCTGTTTTCTTTTTTATTGTGAAAAGTTTTAAACATACTCCAAACAGGAAAAAATAGGACAATAACCATTTAACCATCACCTATGTTCAAAAATTATTTTCCCATTTTTCTGAATTATTTCAGAGCAAATCTCAGTCTTTCATTTTACCCCCTGTACCTCAGCATCAAAGCATTCATTTGCTTTTCTTCAATATTGTACATTTTGGAAAATCCAAATTGGCTAAGGAAATTTCTTATTCCAAAGCATCTGTAAATTAGAAGGAACATCTCCAGATTAGTTCTAATCCTTCATTTTGGGAGCAAACCAGAAATGTTTACTCCTTTATTTTTTTTTTCTCTTTCCAACTATTGGCTTTTCCAACCCGACACTAAAAACATTAAAATGTTTAATCTTTTTCCTGAAAAGTCTATTGAGAATTAAGGATGATTTGATAAAGGCCAACCACATCTAAATTAATTCAAAAAATGTGTTCATACAGTACAGCCTCGACTATTTTCATGTCATCTGGCTTGAGACAACAAAGAGCGAGTAAAATTAGGTCATTCATAACAACATAACAATGACAAATAACTGCAACAGAGGAGGGTATGTATGACATGGGGAAAAAGTCCCCCCTTTATTAATCACCACCTTAAATCCATTCAACTTAATATATAGCGCATTAAAATAAAATTAAAACTCAATTAAAAGTGCAGATCAAATAATGTGATTCATTTACATTATTTATAAGAATGGATTTGTAAAATTATTATGCAATTAAAATAAAAACTTTAAAAAAGAAAAAGATTTGCTGTTGCTAATTCCTTAAAACACAATATCCAAACCTATCAAAATTGGAAACCTACCACTTTCTCATATATCTAAATACCAGACAGCATCTTCATTGTTATAAACTGTCAGCAGACTGTCAAAGTGGAAGCAATTCTACTGTATTCTTTGTTTAAAATAATAGTTCATGAAACATATTACTGGGGTAAGCATATGCTAGGAGACATTTGACTACGAATTTTTACCAGCTTCTTTTATAGTTTCATGACAAAAACTTCAGGTTGCAGACAAAGAAAGGAACACTGGTGCGCCACACCTACTTTCTCTTCCTGATGACAGATAAGCACTTTCGATTGTCATATTTACATGCTATTAACACACTGAAACTACTCTTGAAAAAAAATGCAAACCTCAGAAAAGAAGGATAATGAAAATTTTATCTTTGCCTTTTAATACAGCACAGGAAGACAAAGAACATACTAATATAATGGAGAAGTCAGATAACTCAATATGAAAATACAAATCCTAGAGAAGGAAATGGCAACCCAGTCCAGTATTCTTGCCCGGAAAATTCCATGGACAGAGGAGCCTGGTGGATCTTCAAGATTCAGCGATATGATGTAGTTTGTATTAAACTCATATTAAAAAAAAAAAACAACAACTAATCCTGAAGACTCTCCTTGAAATAACTTAGCAGCAACCTTGAAAATGCCTCTCTCCCCTAAACAGTTCAGGAATGGACATGCCCATTGGAAGGACGCTGCATTGAAAACCTCTCAGCTTCTTATCCCAGTATACAGATACCCAAATTATTTGAAGCATTTTATACATGTTGCTTTAAAAGTCATATTTTCTGTCAAATTTTTAAAAGCTGGAAATAATAAAAACTTGGTTGCTGAATAATAATGAATATATTCCCAATAAGAATTAATTTTCAGTGACAATATATTATTATAGCATTTTGGAAATTTGGCACATCAGACTTATACTTACATATGCTAGATTCTGTATCTGTGTAGGAAAATATTTTAAGGTGAAAGGAGAATCTAATAGTATTTTTTCCCTTTAATGTTGGGCTACATTCAATCTAATATTAAAGGAGTTTATAATGGTAAGATCTTTGGGGAAAAAGAAGTCTTATTTTTGTTCATGTGCAATTTATGGGAATATCTTTAAATATATCTGTTATTAAAATGACAATTACATAGACAAATGGTAACAAAATGCATCTTATTATAGTATTAAATATTTCTAAATTGCAAGAAACCCTACCAAAACTGTCCCATTTAATCACTAAAGACAGGGTGACCATATGTGCCAATTTGCCTAAGATGGTCCCTATTAAAGAAATAAATGAGAGTTTTGTAACTTAAAGATATAAAGAGACTCAGAGTCAATCTCACACTCAATGAATTTTTTCACTTTATTAAAAAGGAACAGGAAGAGTATGTGGGAGAAATTACCCAAGGGAGATGAGCAGCTGGCAATCATCAGATGGTGATGCCTACTTTCTCCCAGAACCATCTAAGTTTAGACACAAAAGAGGTGTCTGGCCTAGTGGTTCATAAATTCTGCTCCTTGGGTTCCCTGGAGGATTTCTTGGAGGTACCTTAGAAGCTACTGTGTAAAGAGGAAGGGCTTTCACTCCCACATAAGAAATCCTCTCCATTCTCATCTCTTTAGGGCTTCTCTGATGGTTCATTGGATAGAGAATCCATTGCAACGCAGGAGACGTGGGTTCAATCCCTGAGTCAGGAAGATCCCCTGGAAGAGGAAATGGCAACCCACTCCATTATTCTTGCCTGGAAAATTCCATGGACAGAGTAGCCTGGAGTCCATGGGGGTCGCAGAGTTGGACACAACTGAGCAACTACACACACTCACCTGTTTTACATCGTTTCCAATACACTTTAGAATACTAAATGTATATTTTATATATTAGTACGAAATAACACTAATATACAAAATATGAATATATAAAATTAATTGACTGGGAAAGTGACTAGGAAAAATTCTGCCCGTGGGTCCTTGGTCTGGGCATAGAGGTGCTCAGGTCTCAGGTCTTGGAAGAGGGCAGAACCTGAGGTTTCTGCCATACGCGGGGGTCAAGGTGACATTATTTCAACCTTGTGAATGTGCGCTGGGAGATTAAATAAAAACAGACACGACACCCGTAGGGCCCAGCAGAGGGAACGCATTCCACAGGGACACTGCAGGCAGACTGGAGTGCGTGGGCTCCAGCCGAAGATGTGTTCCCAGCAAACAATTATAAAGCGTGTGGGGAAAATGATGGCTCAGAGGATCCGTGATGGGCAGAAATCACACTCTGAGAGTTACGGAAAAATAGAAGCTTCTCAAAGAGAATAAAGAAGAGTGAAAGAAAGAAAGAAAACAGAGACTATGTAAATGGCTCATAAACATCACATACGTCCTATTTTCTGCTCTCCTTCTCTTTCTTGTAGTTAATATTTACGTAAACATGAGTATCTGTCTAAAGACAGCTGGTTTTTTGAAGCAAGTCTTCAATGATGGCTTATTCATTTATCCAGTCTCATGGCACAATATCCTGCATTGCATGTAGGGAAACAAGCAAAGACATCAAAGTATCATATAATGTGTTTGATTGCATTTCTAGGGTATGAAGATGATACAACTACTAATAATAATCTCAACTCTCACGTTGCAAGCAATAACACTCTCCTTCTCTCACTATATCTATCTACGTATATATACACATATATGTATAATCTGTTATGCTCAACCCAGAAAAAAACAACCCCCCATAAAACAGAGATGTGGCTCTGATGAAAGAACTGAAGCAAACAAGGAAACTGTAAATCATTAAAGACAAGGCAGTAATTTCAGTTACTGATGTGGGTTTTCTTAGCTCAGCTAAGCATCTCTAAACTGTTGGTCTGTGCAATGCGGCGAGTGATGCTCTCTTGTTCTGAGGTCTTGTATGAGATCCGAGCATCGCCCCTCTCCCCCACCCTCCAGCCCCCATTCGATGTCCCTTCTTCAAGCTCAGTCCTCTGTACTTGGCGACCTTGGGGCTTGATCACAGCTCCCCCATCCCACCCCCGGGGTACTTCCCGAACGACAGTGCTGTTCGTTTCAGCACAAAACGCGGAGCACACAGGGTGTGATACAGGGGTTTGTCTTAAATCTCTTTTTATCCCCCAAACCTACACCAGTCCGGGCTGCAGACAGTCAACGCTCTACCAGTTTCATCCCTGTTGATGACATGCCAGGTCTGCTGAACGAGCTTGTTGCATTAAATTAATCAAATCATGAAATGTCACAGAGGGACGCAGCTTATACCTGGCCCCCTCTTTTTTGCACGCTAGGGGCCTCGGCACCGGCAGGGGTTGCGCAATAATCCATCCGGCTGCAGAATTAGGCCCCCAGCTTCATCATCTTTTCCGACATCGTCATCATAACAAAAGCTAACATTTACACCTCAACCCCAAGAGATGCTTCTTAGCAGGATTCCCATGTTACCAACGAGGAAACAGAAACTCAAAGAGGTTAAGTTGCACAGTCACCCGGCTAGTACGAGTTTCTCATGGGCGATTAATTATTCCTCAGTTCTGGTCTGCGTGGAAAAAAATATCAGTGGCAGAAAAAAATATCAGAATAAAAATATCAGACATAAATGAACATAAAAGAGAATGAACGAGATGGCCAGGCGGAAAGGAGCCACGGTAACAGGGGCGGAGGCAGAAGGGGTCCTGCCGGCTACCTGCATGTCCTCTCCCTAAGGTGTAAACATCATTTAAGTAATTTTGCACTACTGTTTAAAGAGAGGGCTTTGTCGAGAAATTTCCTCAGGTGCCTAGAATTTAAAATGGCCTGCTGAGTAGCATTTATTGATAGAGCTGAGCCACTTGGTAAAAGGAAGAAAAAAATAGTGATTTTACTGGCAACTGGATCAAGTGTTCCCTTCAGTGGTTGGCCGAGTTATAAAACTGGCCCTTTATCCTATTCTGTCCTCCCTTCATAAGGCAATGTCCTACTGTTTTGAGAACTCCTTTGTCCCCCAGGACACATTTAGCCAAGTGACTCAGCCAAAAGGGTCTGTACTATTATGAGTGAAAAGAAGCTATAAAAATAAACAATAACAACAACACTCCTTTTTCCTGAACAGGAAGTTTATTATTCTGTCTACCTTTAAGCCACCCACAACCTAAAATGTAATGTGTAATTTTGCTTTTTAACAGCTGTCATATTAAAGAGTGCTCAAAAATACCCGATTTCCCTGCAACAGATGGAAAAGAAAACAATAAAAAAAAATTAAAGAAAAAAAACAACAAAAAACCCTCTCTACCTCTAAGAACATACTTGCCTAACATAAGGATTCTCTGAAATGAGATATTTTCACCCCAGGAAAATCTGTGGATTTGGTTAACATTGCTATCTAATCTTGCTCTGAATATTCAACATAAACTTATTCCACCAAATTCGATCTTCTTCTGACCACATTGCAGAATTCCTAAATCTATTATTGCCTGGTTTATGCTTTCTCTTTAAACATTGCCAAGTAATAGCATCTGACCTCACAGAAAAGCCATGTTTTAATATTTCCATTTTATTTTCAAGTCAGGTCATTTTGTTCAGACATAGACGTAAAAGGCTACCACCAAGTGAATCTGTGATAAGTGTTTCTTGCTCCTTCCAGATTATTCTTCATAATAATGAAATGAACACAACTCTTTCTGTTTAATAAGGTGGTGCTGTAAACAACACAGAATTTCATTCATTTCACTGTATTTAGGAGATATTAGACACAGCAGAGAGTGATCAAAATTTACCAAGTGGTAGGGCTATACATACATTGACCACACTAATAAATAGTCACTTCGAAAAATAATAAGATAAACAGTGGAATGTCAGATAACCTAAGAAAATTTAGCTGACAATTTTCACTGAAGCATTATTTTCTCTAAGCAATAACATAGCTAAATGCTATCCATTATTTAAAATAATTGGACATCAGTGTTTAAAAAGATGGCAATGATTAACTCACTTTTGTGCGAAAATACCTTTGATGATTTTATTGAAAAAATGTTTATAATAATATTTTCTGATTCTTGGCATTTAAACAATTGAGACACGGCCTGTCCTGTTCTGGTGAAAGGACTTTCAAAACCTTATGCTCTTTTAAAACACACTTATCACAAATGTTTATCTTAGAGAGTGCTGGAGGGGCAAATACCCCGAAGAATGTTCTACCCTTTTAAACACTAAAACAAGATGTCACGTATGGTTACCTGATAACTATTTAAGTTTACCTGAATGCAACTCTTTTCACGTGATAAAAGGTCAGTGAAGTGCATCTGGTTTTGACCATAAAGGGCAAACCAGCCTCATGTCCTGTGCTTAAACAGAGAAGGATGCATCCACCTGATGACAAGGGCTTTTCTGTTCCAGGAGCTCAACATAGACGTTCTCTCTGGGGGTCTGTGCACTCTGCCTGGAAGCGTGCAGCATGCGTGTGTGCATGCTTGGTCGTGTCCGACTCTTTGCGAGCCCATGGACTGTAGCCCGCCAGGCTCCTCTGTCCATGGAATTCTCCAGGCAAGAATACTGGAGTGGGTTCCTGTTTTCTATTTCAAGGGATCTTCCTGACCCAGGGATGGAAACTGAGTCTCCTGCGCTGGCAGTTGGATTCTTTACCACTGAGTCACCTGGGAAGCCCCTTGGCTCCCTCCCAAAAAACCCCTGCATGGCTGGAGACTTGAGAGTCTTTGGTTGGCCAACCAATTTAAGTAGCTTCCTTATTACCCTAACACATACCACCTTTTCAAAAATAGCTTTAAATTATCTTGTCCTCTTATCTGTTCACCTCTTTATTACATGCATGCAATTTAAGTTTCATTGGAACAAGAACCTTATTGCTACTTTATTTCTAGGGGTTTAGAACATTTTGCTATCCTGTAGATGGGCTGTCAAAATCTGTGAATGAAAACATGGATGACGTTGAAAGTCTGGTAATAGTCCCACAGACCTTGGGTGGGGGATGCAATAGCAATATAGCAAGTGCAGTCTCTGTCCCCTCACACCAGGTTCCAGGCAGGTGGCACCTAGGGGGAACTCTTTGCCATTACAGACGGCGACAATGGGAAGCAACTAATCAACCAGCCCAACTAATCAACAATCAAATAAACAGAAAACAAAGAACACTCCAATAATGGACCACTTGACTTCAACTCTGAAATAGTCCTTTAATCTCAAGATAGCTTGCAGAGTACACGTTCTCTAAAAGAAGTCATTGTTTTGAAAGTTTCAGAACCCAAGTACAAGGTCAAAAATATGTTGCCTCTATGGATCAAAGTTGATCTACATTTCAAAATCAAAGGTTCCATGCATGAAACGCTCCAGTTAAGCAGGCCTGCCTTAAGTGACCTGGGAGGTAAGAGAATAAAAGACCCCAGTCAAACTCATTCTCCTAACTTGTCTTCTTTCTCTCCCCAAACAGGTCCTCTCTGCACCTCACCGCTACATCATCATCAATGAAGGTGGCCCATCTGCTGAGATCGCCTTCTTGGTTGGATATCATGGAGGAAATCACTTCGTTTTTAGGGATCAGTATATGTAGGGATTCTAGATTCTCAGGATTGACTTCTTTCTCCTTTCTGAGGAGGTCTTGGGTGCAAATGACGCCTCTGGTCCTCACCCCTAGATGCTTTCTTTATAATATGGAATAAAAGTAAGTAGATTACAACTTAAAAACCAAGTCTTCACACACCTTGGGTGAATTTTCAATAAAGGAGGCAGGAATATGTAATGGAGAAAAAAGACAGTTTCTTTAGCAAGGGGTGCTCAGAAAGCTGGGCAGCGCATGTAAATCAATGAAGTTAGAACACTTCCTCACATAATAAACAAAAGTAAACTCAAAATGGCTTAAAGGCTTAAATGTAAGACACAACATCATAAAACTTCTTGAAGGAACAGAAGCCAAACATTGTCTGACATAAATCATAGCAGCATTCTCTTAGGTCAGTCTCCCAAGGAAATGGAAATAAAGGCAAAAATAAACAAATGGGACCTAATCAAATCTATAAGCTTCTGCAGAGAAAAGGAAACCATAAACAAACAAAAAAGACAACCTACAGACTGCCACAAAGTATTGCACATGTTGCGACCAACAAGGACTTAATTTCCTAAATTTACCAAGAGCTTGTTTGACTTAATATCAAAACAATAAACAACCTAATCAGAAAACGGGCAGAAGATCTAAACGACCATTTTCTGTTGGTTATACAGATGGCTGACAGGCACATGAAAAGACATTCAACATCACTAATTATTAGATAAATGAAAATCAAAACTACAATGAGGTATTACCTTTTACCGGTCAGAATGGCCATCATCAAAAAGTTTACAAGTAACAAATACTGTTATTTGTGGAGAAAAGAGAATCAGCCCCACATAGTTGCTGCTGCTGCTAAGTCACTTCAGTCGTGTCCGACTCTTCGCAACACATAGTTGATGGGGATATAAATTGGTGCGGCCACCAGGGAGAACAGTATGGAGGTTCCATAAAACACTAAAACTAGAGTTACCATGTGATCCAGCAGTCCCATTCCTGGGCATATATCCAGAAAGAGGAAAACACTAATTCAAAAAGATGCAAGCACCTCAGTGTTCACAGCAGCACTATTTATAACAGCCACGACATGGAAGCAAACTATATGTAACACACACACACACACACACACAATGGAATATTACTCAGCCTCAGAAAACAATGAAATAATGCTATTTGTAGCAATATGGATGGATCTAGAGATGATCACACTAAGTGAAGTAAGTGAAGTCAGACAAAGACAAATATCATGATATCATTTGTATGTGGAATCTAAAAAAATCATACACATGAAATTACTTATTTATAAAACAGAAACAGACTTACAGATACAGAAAACAATCTTATGGTTACCAAAGAGGGAAGGGGGGATAAATTGGGAGTATGGGATTAACAGATGCACACTACTATATATAAAATGGGGGCTTCCCTGGTGGCTCAGAGGTTAAAGTGTCTGCCTGGAATGCAGGTGACCTGGGTTTGATCCCTGGGTCGGGAAGATCCCCTGGAGAAGGAAATGGCACCCTACTCGAGTATTCTTGCCTGGAGAATCCATGCACAGAGGAGCCTGGTGGGCTACAGTCCATGGGGTCGCAAAGAGTCGGACACGACTGAGCGACTTCACTTCACTCACTATATATAAAATAGACAAAGAGCGAAGACCTATTTATATAACACAAGGAACTATATTCAATATCTTGCAATAACCTATAATGGAACAGAATCTGAAAAATAATATGTATGTATGTATGTATACTTATGGGCTTCCCTGGTGGCTCAGCGGTAATCCCTGGGTCGGGAAGACTGAACTGGAGATTCAATCTCCAAGATTCCCCTGGAGGAGGAGTTGGCAACCCACTCCAGTATCCTTGCCTGGGAAATCCCATGGACAGAGGGACCTGGGGGGCTACAGTTCATGGAGTCACGAAAGAGCTGGACGTGACTTAGAAACTAAACAGCGACAGTGTGCACATATGTGTATAAATGAGTCATTTGTTGTATGCTTGCAACTAACACTATACTGTAAATCAACTAGACTTCAATTAAAAAGATTTAAAGAAAAAATAAATACACACCAAGTGTTGCTATGAGAATTACATACCCACCAACTCAAAACAATTTTAGTCCAGCTTTCCCCAGAAATTTCTTCTCATGCTTCTAACATTATTATGTTAGCGTTTTCTACTTTCTTTGGGGCTTGTTTCTATACATTTTCCCCTTCAGATTGTCCTTCTCTCTCCTTCTGGCCTCTGGCAGGTGTTTCCGATAAACTTGTTTCCACCATGCTGCCTTTTCACTTGCTCGAACAGGTCCATCTTTGAAGGAAAGAACACCTGTATGTATACCTGAGAAGATGCTATTCTTCCTTAAAGCATTAATAGGAGAAACATCCTTCCTGGAAAGATAACTACTTTTATGCTTTCATCTTTAGACTACAAAGCTCCTTAATTAAATTTAAGCCAAAATATTTTTGTAAAGCTCAAATTTCCGAAATGGCATTTCTTCACATTTCTCAATTTACACAGTCGCTTTGTCACTGGAAAACAGGCTATTCACTGCTTTAAATTGCCTTGTGTTAAATGTGGCCTCCTCCTCGAGTCTGAATGGGGTAAGCCAAGCTCTTGGAGTGCTTTTGTCCCGAATTTTCTTTAATTGTTTTGCACCTGCCTTCTAACAGAATGTACACATTTTTTCCTCCTTACAATCAACATGTACTATTGAAATGCGGTACAATCAATAACACTCTCCTGGAAGATGTTTAAGAGAATAAAGATATTTAATTTAAAGGAAACACAGCCGGGGCTTGTACCCGCATCATGTTATTGATTCCCTCACGAGAGTAAAGAATGGTGCTCTCTGGTTGGACTTCTTGGGGCTAATTCTTCTGACTGAATTGTCTATTTTCAAAAAAGTCTGCCAGGTGGAGTTGGGAAATGGGAAATGCTCATTTTCTGAAAATTGTATCACGTCTAAAAACGTGAACTCTGGAGCAAATCAGCTCTGCTCCAAGACCCAGCTATATCATGTATTAGCAGTGAGACCCCGGGCAGAAATCTGAACCTCCCTCAGCTACGTCTTCCTGACTGCTTGATGGGATGATGATGGTGGGGCTTCTCTCTCTTAGGGTGCATGGGATGGACAGGGGACATGGTCCTGGCACATGCTCCGTGCTCAGGAAGGGCTTCAGTTCAGCTGCTCTTATTATCAGAAAGACTGCTTGCTCTGTTTTCATCAGGATACTGAACTCCAGCTCCACCCTGCTTAAAGTCATTGCCTCTCTCACCTGATCACGGCCCTCCTCAACCCTCCCAGCTCACAATTAATCCTTTTTTTACAAGTTTAAATCAGACCTGGTCCCTCCCCAGTTTAAAAAACCTTTCCAGCCGCCATGCCATGGGAGCTGACTGCTGCCCCTGAATTCATTCTTCCCACCCCCTCCTCACTCCTTGGGGACAAACCTCCCAGCGAGCCTCCCTCCAGGTGCGGGACGCTCTCCTCTGGTTCCTGGCATGGCTGGCTCCATCCCACCCTTCATTACAGGTATCTACAAACCTGATGCTTTCAACCCCTGCATCTGAAAGGACACCCCCTAGTCATTCTCTGTTGATCTCACCCCCAGCCCTTATCTCAGGCTGAAATCGTTTGCTAATGCACATTCTTTTATACTGACCTTTCTCCTCTCTAGACTACAAACCCCATGAGGGCAGGGTCTATTGTCTTATTCACTGTCACAGTCCCAGGGGTTCAACAAATATTCACCAAATAAATGTCCAGGTTTACCATTATAACAGTAATCATTAAAGTAGTTATCGTGCAGTGTTATCCTGAAAGATTACATGTGTGTGTGCTCAGTCGCTAAGTCATCTCTGACTCTTTTGCCACTCTTTGCCACTCTATAGCCAGCCAGGTCTCTGTCCATTGGATTATCCAGGCAAGAATACTACACACAGTGTTTAAATGGCTTGTTTGTGTAGGAGACTATTGGTCTAAGACCAACAAGATTTTTGAGTTTTTAATGTGTATATTAGAGTTCTTGTTTCTGCCCTTGAGCTGCAAGGGTCAGCTGTGGAGTGCTGTGTGCTGCTCTCTGGCAGCTTTGCCCTAGTCTCATTTTATCTGGTTCTTTGCCTGTGAATCTGGTGCAGGTCTATTATCACCACATCTTAGCCCTGTGGTAAATCAACTTTGCAGAGTTTTTTAATGAGCAGCACACATCGACAAGGCATTCTTGGGTTACGGAATTTGGGAAAATATTTTTAGACTGCTGGGACTTTGCTTTTGCTAATTTCCTGACTCTTGGCTGAATTACAGTGTTGAATTCTGAGATTAATGGCCTACAGATAAATGAATTGTTATTATGGGAAAGAATGTGAATTAAATATCTTAGTCTGACCAATCTTTGCAAAACAATGAGTCTATTCAATAAATAATAAGCTTCCACCTTGACTGGATTTATGTGGCCATGGGTAGATCAACATTTTTGGTTATGTTCACCATGTAATAATTCATCCCATATTTTTATATCTTTGTTGACAGGATTCTGTGAAAACTCACTACATTTAATCAGCTTAAATTGGTCAGATGGTCACAAAGACACAGCCAGGACAGAGCTGCCTTCCACATTCACATACCCTTGGTGAATTTACCTGATAAATCCCCACTGCATCTGCTCCTACAGGAAAAAAAAATTAAAAATAAAAAAGCATCTCGGAGCTGAGATTAGACTTCTAGACCCTCCTGAGCGGTAATCCCTCCTCCGACATTGACTTTCTTTGTGGGGTTTGGCAAATCAGTTTTCTCCTCTATAATACAGGGATAATAATGCTTTAGTCAAATGGATGCTGTGAGAATTAATTACTGTTATACAATTTATTGAAGATGAGAAGTCCCATAAAAATATTGCTACTGCTTATAGGATTGAGGTGCAAAGACAAAGGTATCATGTATACCAAGGAAATCAAAACATCTCCAATCCCTACTGTTTCCCCCTCTCCCAGCGTCTTCCTTCTTAAACTCAGGTGAAAAATAGGCAAGACAATTTTCAAGGACATGTCCCGTTCTTCTGTGATGAGAACTGAAATGCACCAGTGGACCCACCTGTGCCTCCCCCAGCTCACGGTGGGCAGATGGGAAGGGCTTATTTACGAGAACTGCACGGGGGAAGAAGGAGGGCTTTGGTTTCCTATGCACTTCTTTTGACCTTGAACCAGGAACTCGGTGAATCAATGGATGCCCTAAAGACTAAATTTCAGAGAAAAAGCTTTTCTGCAGCACCGAGGAAGGGGCTGGTTAGACTTTGAACTGTCAAGAAAAAAGAACCAGCCTTGTTGTAAGGTGATAACTAACTGGTTTTAAAGATTGAGGCTTGTTTTAAGGAAACCTGATCGGTTTTAATAAACACTAACAGCCCGTAAGATGCTGGCTGCCTTAGTATGAGGACTTTCGATAGGTTGAATTAGTTTCCAAATGACCAGAGATAGACAGATAAGGCCTTGTAGGGATTAAGGGAGGTAGGGACATGATTTTGTCCCCAAAGCAAAATAAAGCAACAGAATGCAAAACTAAGATGTGTGTTTGTGTGAAGTTTGTTTATTTTTTTACTGAGATTCCAGTCAACCCAATTTTCAGAGGGGTTTCATAGAGGGCAGTTTTGAAGTGGCCTCTAAGAACATGAAGAATCATGACTGTTCAGAGTATAGAATCTCTGTTTTAGAGGATCCAGATGGTAAGCAGGACTGAACTTAACAGATTGGACTCCATATGAATATTTCCTGAGTGTGAGGCTTTTGCTACTGTGGGTGTCCTTCTACCCTGGTCCTCCAGGTCAGTCTTTCATTCTTCCAGTGATTTATTTATTTAAACCTAATTAGGACAGTCTGGACAGTCTTTTCCTTAGAGAAACTGTATGGATTAGATAATCTTTGAGATTTCCCTTCAACTTTATTTTTCAAGATTCAGTCTCCCTTAGTTTTATACCTTAGGTAGTGACAGAGCAGAAGACAAACAGGAGCTGGTGAGACTCCTGTTTCAGAGGCGAGAAGGCCCGAACTTGCAGATGTCCTGGTAGCCCTGCCGACATTTTCCCTCAGTGAACCTCAACTTCATTCACTTACTCATTCCTTCAATCATTTAACAACATTATTTTTTTAAAGATTTTTTTGATGTGTGTCATTTTTTAAAAGCTCAACTCCAGAAAAATAAATGACCCAATCAAAAAATGGGCCAAAGAACTAAATAGACATTTCTCCAAAGAAGACATACAGATGGCTAACAAACACATGAAGAGATGCTCAACATCACTCATTATCAGAGAAATGCAAATCAAAACCACTATGAGGTACCATTTCACACCAGTCAGAATGGCTGCGATCCAAAAGTCTACAAGCAATAAATGCTGGAGAGGGTGTGGACAAAAGGGAACCCTCTTATACTGTTGGTGGGAATGCAGACTAGTACAGCCACTATGGAGAACAGTGTGGAAATTCCTTAAAAACCTGGAAATAGAACTGCCTTATGATCCAGCAATCCCACTGCTGGGCATACACACTGAGGAAACCAGAAGGGAAAGAGACACGTGTACCCCAATGTTCATCGCAGCACTGTTTATAATAGCCAGGACATGGAAGCAACCTAGATGTCCATCAGCAGATGAATGGATAAGAAAGCAGTGGTACATATACACAATGGAGTATTACTCAGCCGTTAAAAAGAATACATTTGAAGCAGTTCTACTGAGGTGGATGAAACTGGAGCCTATTATACAGAGTGAAGTAAGCCAGAAAGAAAAACACCAATACAGTATACTAACGCATATATATGGAATTTAGAAAGATGGTAACAATAACCCTGTGTACGAGACAGCAAAAGAGACACTGATGTATAGATCAGTCTTATGGACTCTGTTGGAGAGGGAGAGGGTGGGGAGATTTGGGAGAATGGCATTGAAACATGTATAATATCATGTATGAAATGAGTTGCCAGTCCAGGTTCGATGCACAATACTGGATGCTTGGGGCTGGTGCACTGGGACGACCCAGAGGGATGGTATGGGGAGGGAGGAGGGAGGAGGGTTCAGGATGGGGAACACATGTATACCTGTGGCGGATTCATTTTGATATTTGGCAGAACCAATACAATTTTGTAAAGTTTAAAAATAAAATTAAAAAAAAAGCCTTTATTGAATAGGTTACAATATTGCTTCTGTTTTATGGTTTGGCTTTTTAGCCACGAGGCATGTGGGGTCTTAGCTGCCTGACTGGGGATCGAACCCATACCCCCTGCATTGGAGGGTGATATCTTAACCACTGGACCTCCAGGGAAGTCCCTCAACAGCATGTAGAAGGGTTACTGCCAGGCACCACTTTTCTTCAATTTTCCTGTGTCAACTGTCCCAGTTGACGTTCCCATTTATACTTTGTGAAAATAGCTCATTTCCTTCCACTTCCCCTTCCTCCACATTTTTTTCTTTCCTGGCCCGTCCTCGTGTGTGAACCCTCTTCAGGATTTAGGGGTCACCACTATGACATGCCAATTCAATGGGGCTCAGCGATGCTCTGACCACTTACTCACAGAAAAACACAAATGCTTCCCTATACTCACACACACATGAGGGTAATATTAACCTCTCAAGCCCATAAAAACAATGAGCATCACCAAACTGTGTCTGTTTCAAGACCTCCACATTGATATTGTGAATTCTTTGAATTAAAAAGAAAAGGATAATAATGTCTGAGTATATGCACTGTCTCTTCAGAGTTAAGTAAACAGCTCATGACATTTTAATAGAATTTTCTAATTAAACATTATTTCATTTAGTATCATTTAGTTATTAAAAATTCCATGTAGCCATGAAGTTGTCAGGTATGGCATTTAATTGCTGTAAAAATGCAATTCTTCATTACTTATCTTCACACATATCCATCATCTGGAAGCAGGGTGTTGGTGCCTACTTCCTTATCTTACAAAAAATGTACTGATTCCAAAATAACAGCAGGTGATTGGATTGTTATGTTGGCAGTTTTTATTCAGAAAAAAAAAAATGTAGTGATTGGAGCAATTTGGGGATCCTCAAAATCAGCTGTGGAGGTTTTCAGTGGAGCCTTATCTCTGGCTTTGATGGAGGGCTGGCTGAAACAACCCACCATGATCAGGAAGTGTGCATGTAGTAGAGTTAGAATATGTGATATGATTGATGAATGCTTGTGTGCTCAGTCGCTCAGTTGTTCCGACTCTTTTATGACCTCATGGACTATAGCCCACCAGGCTCCTCTGTCCATTGGATTTTCCAGGCAAGAATACTGGAGTGGGCTGTCATTTCCTCCTCCAGGGGATTTTCCCGACCCAGGGATTGAGCCCACGTCTCCTGCGTCTTCTACACTGAGAGGCAGATTCTTTATTGCTTTGCCAACTATACTTCAATAAAGATAAAAAAATAAATAAATACAAGAAAGCCTATGCACTTATCTTCCCTTATATGTAAAATACAAGTCAGATGAAACTAATCTATGATACTGAAAATTGAGAAAACAGTGACTTTGAACATGAGAGACACTAACTGAAAGGAGCATACAGGGCTTGAAACGCTCATACGATCTACTTCTGGGTCTCAGAGCTGGTTAGTTTGAGTATGTCTCAGTACGTTTAGTTTGAGAATATCCAATGAATAGGAAACTCATGATAGATGGACATTAATGCAGGCATATTGTAATTCAATTAGTTTTTTTAATGAGTAAAAGGTTTAGAAAAAAGTAAAAAAAAATTTATTAAAAGATACTTTTCGTAGCCAATTATCTTCAGAAAAAATTATAAAGATACTTTTCATAGCCAATTATTTTCAGAAAAAATTATTTTCTTATATGAAAATAAAGAGGAAAAGATCAAAAGAAGTAAATGTGTTGTCTGAAAAACCTTAAAGTTTAGAGTTAAAATTAAGACAATGTCTAACTGAAAACGCTGAGATGCAAACGTGGGTGATTACACCCATTTGAGGGGGTTCTGTATGTCACCTAACCTGGCTGTGACAGAGAAGATTGCTGGAACAGCCTGCGCCTCCCAAAGGTGATGATTCTCAGAAGGGCAACACTTATTTCTGTGCTGGAGTTCTGGAAGGTTTTGTTTGAAAAATACTCAGATTTTTACAGTACAACTCACTAGCTTACAATATTGAATATCCAGATCAGTGCCTAAAACTTTGGTACAGACTTGGATACATTTATTCATTCATTATTGAATAAGTGACTGTTTTAAAAATACATGAATTAAGCTCTAGATAACACATTTTATTCACTATTTCCCGGCATCAGGATAACCATTATGATCCAGTAACTGATAATTTTTTAGGGTTATCAATATTATATTTTGAGCTTAGCATCTTGATTTGCTTTTCTATGTTATAGATAATATGTAAGAATAATTTGCTCATTTGTTAGTGTGAAAGCTACACTCAAAGAGCAGCCCTGCAGATAACAAATAACATTTATTTGAAAAGTAGGTGATTTTTTTTTTTTAACAGGGCCGTTTCAGAATTGGGGATGAATTTAAAAAACAACCAACCAACCAAAATACTTTTAAACAGCTGTTATTACAGACAGTTGCCCCAGTTACAGGATTCCTACAGTATCTTAACACTCTTTAGTAGGCTGTATAATTTATTACATTGGGATATGAGATTGTCTCTGTGAAGCTGCTTCTTTTAACACTGCTTTACCTACTTTTTTCATGTTACCAGTCAACGTAGTAGGTAAAGGGGAACTCTCCAAAAATAACTTTCTTAAAGTATTCATAAAAGTAACTTCTGAAAATTTGGAAGTAGCTCCCTGAAATGTTCCATAAATTATCCATAGAAGCAAGTATCACAGGTCTGATGACCTCATCCTATAGCCAGGATCTCCAGAATCTGAGCATACACATCCTCTGCATAGGCAGGTCTGCTGTTAATAAGTTTTATTCTTCTCAAATGTTTCTTTGCCAGCTTCTAGTATTGAGTGTTACTGAAATGCATATAATATAACTAGCTTTATACACAAAGATATCTGCCTTATCTAAATACTAAGACATTTCAAAGCTGCTTGCTTTGAACAAATCCAAAAGCCAACTAAACAAAACCCACAACCCTGTGAAAACAGCTTCTTCAATACAACCGTGAAGTTATCGAATGTTTCAGCCCTGAGCTTCTGGAGTCCTTTCCAGACAACCCAAAGCTTTGTCCCTCGCACATTGACATTTATGTCACAAACACTCAGTCTTAAGACGTGAGGGATGGGCATCTCTGTTAGAACAACCTCTCCAGAGTCCTGACATTAGTTTAATAGGTTGTCGGTTGCTACATGGTCTTTTACAAAAAAAGATATTGTAAGATGGTTGTAAAATTCAAACATGGGCTTTTGTGATGGTGGGACTGAAGTTTGTAACACATGTACAGTTACAAGGAACAAGGTGAAAATCAAAAAGCAATGAAATAGCTTATTCTATCTTCTTACATAACAATACCCTTTTCTTTGAATTGCAAATTAGCCCTTGGCCAGTTTTTCTCTCTTCCCTCTATTTTTAAGGGGAAAATGACTTTCTCACACACACTAAGTCATTGAAAGTACGTGGTCACTGGCTATGTAGATGAAACGTGCCAAGAGCATTTGTACTGGCACTGATCTTCTCACATAGTTGTGAGATAGGAAAGTTAAATTAGTTTTCCCCATGAGAATTCCTATTGGATACAAGTTATTAATTGTCTAATGAAGTTCATATAAATCACTTAAAATATTTCATATAAAGTACTTGGTGAGCTTTAGCAACCAACAAATCCACCATTAAATTCAGTAATAAGCTCAGAAACCAGAATAACACATGGAGAATTTTGCTTAAAAAATACACACATGCACACACGTTTGTTTATGCACAGAAATGACTGGAAGCATATACTACACTCTATATACATTATTCTCTGTAGTTTATACATTTGTTTATAGACTAGATCTTTTATATATAATATACATTAAACTATATCAGAAAGCAATGAAAATATCTTTAATGTATTATAATATTTATAGTTTTATATATATTATACAATGCATCTATATATAGTTTATATATATCTTATATAACTGTATCTTTTATATATAATATATATATGTTTAGTTCAGTTGCTCAGTTGTGTCCGACTCTTTGCGACCACATGAATTGCAGCACGCCAGGCCTCCCTGTCCATTACCAACTCCCGGAGTTCACTCAAACTCACATCCATCGAGTCGGTGATGCCATTCAGCCATCTCATCCTCTGTCGTCCCCTTCTCCTCCTGCCCCTAATCCCTCGCATCAGAGTCTTTTCCAATGAGTCAACTCTTTGCACGAGGTAGCCAAAGTGTTGGAGTTTCAGCTTCAGCATCATTCCTTCCAAAGAACATCCAGGACTCATCTCCTTTAGAATGGACTGATTGGGTCTCCTTGCAGTCCAAGGGACTCTCAAGAGTCTTCTGCAACACCACAGTTCAAAAGCATCAATTCTTCGGTGCTCAGCTTTCTTCACAGCCCAACTCTCACATCCATACATGACCACTGGAAAAACCATAGCCTTGACTAGACGGACTTTTGTTATATCTATATATAAGTATATGTATGTACTATATAGGGCTTCCCAGGTAGCTCAGTAATAAAGAATCTGCCTGCAATGAAGGAAAGGAGTTCAATCCAATTGAACGGGAATGTCCCCTGGAGTAGGAAATGGCAACCCACTCCAGTATTCTTGCCTGGGCAATCCCGTGGACAGAGCAGCCTGGTGGGCTACAGTCTATGGGGTTGCAAGAGTTGGACATGACTTAGTGACTAAACAACAACCATGTATGATATACCATGTAATGTATTCTTTATACGTTTATACTGTATACTCTGAATTCTGCAAATATCTCACAGTCAGGATATATTAGGTTGCTCTGTAGGGAAAACAATAAAATTAAGTTGGCAATAAAATTTATTGCTGGTTGGGGGGATGGAATACCATATACTTGGTAAAGGCTTGTTCCTTGTCCATTAAATGTGGCATTGTATAAAGAGGAGTAGGTTGGGCACCAGATGAATAGTTCTGCATCTCATTTCTATCATATAATTGTCTTATGATTGTATGCAATTATGCACTTTCTTGGAATCTCAATTTCTTCTGAGTATAATGAGAGTAGTAACAACCATCTCCAAGCCCTGCAGTTAGATTAGAATCCACTGGAAATCAGCCCGGCTCCTTTTTGTCCTGTTGGCTGGACATCCTTTCTTCACCAATCACAGCTCAGTCTGTGTTCCTGCAAGTCAGTAAAAGCCACAGAAACATGCCCTTGGCCAGCGTCACTGGGTAGTACACCGGGTTCTCTTGATGCTCCCACTTTTGGCACCTCAGAGAGCAGGTTCTCTGAATTTGCTTTCATCAATTCACTTTTTCCCAACAGACTACTTGTCTCAGAGACATTACTGGCATGGCCCCTTCCCAACAGTCATCCACAGCATCCTCTAAGGTTTGGAAGACGATCATGATAAAACCCATGGGTGTGTCTTATGCTGAGCACACATGCACACACACATTATATTTAAATGTAGACATTATTCCCAGACATAGGGAAGGACAAGGAACCCTGGTGTGCTGCAGTCCATGGGGACACAAGAGTTGGACGCAACTGAGTGATCAAATAACAACAATTACATCTTGAAAAAGGCTCAACATCGCAAGGGAACGTGTTAGAAATCAAATTCTTGAGCCCCAGTCCCCACCGACCAATCAGGGTCTGAAGTGGGACCCAATATTCTCAACCAGCCCTTCCGGTCATTCTGCTGTTGACTAAGGTTTGAGAGCTGCTGCCAAATATAGTAGCCAAGACACTGATGGAAGGTGCAGACTGCAAGTAACCCATAAATATATAATATATTCCAAACCTATTTTGACACCATTTCTACTCTAAGGGAGTTCTGTGTGAAGCAGAGAAAAGAAAATGGTACTGGGGTGGGCAGCTTTCATATATATATACACACACACACACACACACACACACACATAAAAGAAGAGAGTAAGCTAAAAATAACAATCCAACAGAATTTGGCCTACAACTATTTCCATTTCATTTGACTCTCTATTGGGCTATATTACAAATGGAAATGTTCCAATCACCACTAAAATCATATTTTATATGGAAACAAGAATATCAAAATTCATAAGATTTTTAAAATAAACATCTGAAATAAAGTCTATCGTTGCAGTGCTGTGGTCTTTCCTCAGACAAGTGAATTAAAGGCCAGAGGCCACTTTACAAGACAGAAGTCAGAAAACAAAATGATAGGTGATTATGCTGCTAACCAGTAAATACTGGTGCTGAAAAAACACATAGATACAGAAACTATAGCGGTGACCTGAAAGGGGCATAGGGCGGGGCAGGAGAATGGGTCAACTGTACGCCGGCAGGTAGAAACTAAATTCTTAGTGGTAAGCATGCAGTAGTGTAATCAGAAGTAGAAATATAATTTGTACATATGAAACTTACATACTGTTATAAACCAATGTTACTTTAAAAAAAAAATGGTGTTGAAGTTCTTCATAGAAGCAAGAGAGTTCCAGAAAAACATCTATTTCTGCTTTACTGACTATGCCAAAGCCTTTGACTGTGTGGATCACAATAAACCGTGGAAAATTCTGAAAGAGATGGGAATCCCAGACCACCTGATCTGCCTTTTGAGAAATTTGTAAGCAGGTCAGGAAGCAACAGTTAAAACTGGACATGGAACAACAGACTGGTTCCAAATAGGAAAAGGAATATGTCAGGGCTGTATATTGTCACCCTGTTTATTTAACTTATATGCAGAGTACATCGTGAGAAATGCTGGACTGGAAGAAACACAAGCTGGAATCAAGATTGTCAGGAGAAATATCAATCACCTCAGATATGCAGATGACACCACCCTTATGGCAGAAAGTGAAGAGGAACTAAAAAGCCTCTTGATGAAAGTGAAAGTGGAGAGTGAAAAAGTTGGCTTAAAGCTCAACATTCAGAAAATGAAGATCATGACATCCGGTCCCATCACTTCATGGGAAATAGATGGGGAAACAGTGTCAGACTTTATTTTTCTGGGCTCCAAAATCACTGCAGGTGGTGACTGCAGTCATGAAATTAAAAGATGCTTAATCCCTGGAAGGAAAGTTATGACCAACCTAGATAGCATATTCAAAAGCAGAGACATTACTTTGCCAACAAAGGTTCGTCTAGTCAAGGCTATGGTTTTTCCTGTGGTCATGTATGGATGTGAGAGTTGGACTGTGAAGAAGGCTGAGCGCCAAAGAATTGATGCTTTTGAACTGTGGTGTTGGAGAAGACTCTTGAGAGTCCCTTGGACTGCAAGGAGATCCAACCAGTCCATTCTAAAGGAGATCAGCCCCGGGATTTCTTAGGAAGGAATGATGCTAAAGCTGAAACTCCAGTACTTTGGCCACCTTATGCGAAGAGTTGACTCATTGGAAAAGACTCTGATGCTGGGAGGGATTGGGGGCAGAAGGAGAAGGGGATGACAGAGGATGAGATGGCTGGATGGCATCACTGACTCTATGGACGTGAGTCTCAGTGAACTCCGGGAGTTGGTGATGGACAGGGAGGCCTGGCGTGCTGCGATTCATGGGGTCGCAAAGAATCGGACATGACTGAGCGATTGATTTGATCTGAAGGAGAAGATGAATGCATTTTCATTTTGAAGTTTAATCTACAGGATATAGCAACAAAAGTACACTCAAAAATGTTTAACTTTAATCTATATAGTTTACCATGTGGTCACCAGCTTCAGTACATCATTGGGCAGGTGTGTGTGTGTGTTAGTCATTCAGTTGTGTCCGACTCTCTGTGACCCCAGGGATTGCAGCCCACTCTAGGCCCCTCTGTCCATGGAATTCTCCAGGCAAGAATACTGGAGTGGGTTGCCATTTCCTTCTCCAGATTGGGCATGTAGTCTTTCTTAATTCATTACACTGTTCCTGAACAGGACATCCTGTGCCACTCGCACCTAACGTGAAAATAGCCCAAAACTTAAGACGAGCTGAAATGGAACCCATAATATATTCTATATCTGTATTGATCCTTTCGTCTTTACAGCTATGGCCAAAGGGGAAAAGGACAGTTATCTGGTGAGCTTTATTCTTATAACTTTTGGGGCTGGAATAATTTATAGTCATCAGAGTAACCTGGAGAAGCCCCGACAAGGGAAGAAACACTGGTTTCCTCAAGATTTACGAGAAAGCTGCAACTGAAACCTTTGTCCACGTCATGTGCAGAGTGGCCAGACCCCTGGGGTGGTGCCCCGGAGCGCTCCGTATGCCTTTGGGGGACTGCATGACCCCCCCAAAAAAACTCACAAGCTCTAATGGAATCAATTAAGTAATAGAATGGTGCAGAAGCAACAGAGAAGAGGAACACATAAAGGACTTCGGAGGATGTTGGAGTTGAGACATGCTGTAGTGCAGGTTAAATGAAGCTGCCTTTTTAGAATAAAATCGTGCAATACTTCAGTCTTATCAGTTGGGGTTTAACAGTAGTAACAAACAAACAAAACCCAGATTTTAGAACTGGCAGTGAAAGAACAAGTCTGATCAGTCCAGTTCTCTGGGCCCATCCTCTCCCACAAGCACAGAAGCCCAGATTGGGGAGGGCCTGCCAGCTCCAAGGGAAGTCCCTCTGGCTGCCACTCCTTGTTCTCAGGACACACTCGCTGCTGTCCCTTAAAAAACCTGCTTTCTGGGGTGACACGAGAACTCCCCACTAATCCCTGACTCAGACCCAGACCTGCCAAAAGCCAGGCACTCTCCAAAGACATTTGCCTGAGATGCAGGCAATTCTGGATGTCTAGTGAAAAGTATAAAATATACCATTCTCTGCACGCTTTGATATAATTTCTTTTCCAATACTGTATAATGCCAGGTGAGTGATATAAAGATGGGACAGGTCCTTGTGTAGGTCCAAGGAGGTTAATTATCTTATAATGATAAGCTGTTTTATTTCACTGTTGATCAGAGTTCTTCCTAAATAAAGCTAATGACCTCTTCTATGAAATGTCTGAAGATGTTTACATGGTTTGTGCTTTGGGGATGCTCTGTGATAGCGGGCTGACAGAGCTCCTATAGATGCAAACTGTCTTAGGAGACCTTCCCAACAAAAGGCACACAGATCTGGGCGACACACAGATGGGGAAAGCAACAGAGTCCCAGAGGACTGTCATCCTTGACAAACAACACAAAAATTAAGCTCTCCTATAAATTATATACAACTCTCGAAGCGTAGGGTGAAAACTGGTTCCTTTGCCCTGCATTAAAATTTTGAGATAGTTTTCAGTCTTCAGAAAGTACTCAATCTTCCGTTCAGTGAGTACTGATTGAATTGCCTCAGAGACAAACTGTGTCTCTGTACAAACTGAAATATACATAGACAGTGTGAAAACAACCCCCAAGCTCATAGCTCACTGATTTTTTTCCTGACTGTAACAGCCTCACTCTTATATCATCATAGCAATGGGTACTGGTGTTTTTGGTATATTATCTTCACTACCGGTTGGATATTTTCCTTATGTACAGTCTTGGGATATCTGAAATGAGGACCCAAACACGAGATGACAACTGAAATCTAAAAGTTCAAGAAAATAACACGTTGTGACCAAAGAAATAAAAGCTTTTTTACACACATCTGAATTCCTCCAGTTTAACATGTTTAAATGAAAAAAAATTTGCACTTCAAATGGGGGATGACTTGCAGTGGAACATCTCCTGAAATAAAGGAGATTCTGCTGTTAACCAAAGCTTCTTGCTGCTTATAAAGACCCAAAACGATTAGAAATATCCAAGCCTTCTTGAAGGCATCCACACTCCAAGAGCACCAAACACTGAAAGAATGACTTTCCAATTCAGTTTTTAAGTCAGCTGACAGTCTTGTGAAAATTCATATCTCACTCTTTCAAAAAATTTAAATGAGAATTTCTTTTTTTTTAAGTGAAAATCGCACAGTCGTATCTGACTCTTTGTGGCCCCATGGACTGTAGCCTGCCCAGATCCTCTGTCCAAGGAATTCTCCAGGCAAGAATCCTGAAGTAGGTTGCCATTTCCTTCTCCAGGGGATCTTCCTGACCCAGGGATTGAACCTGTGACTCCTGAATTGCAGGCAGATTCTTTACCAACTGAGCCACCAGGGACGCTTCAATTGAAGGAAAAAAAATGGTTCTCAAAGGAGAGAGAAACATGGAAAAGCTGAGGGTGGCGTGACTCAGTGCAGTTACAAGCCCTCCGAAATCTAGCCTTGTCTCTATTCAGCCTGCAAAGGCTTGATTTTTTGTTTGTTTAAGCACAATCCTTTGTTTCACAATATACATGTAAACTTTACATAAAGGCATTAAGTCTTGGGTTTTTTATCTCATTGAGAAAACATGCTACACCATGAGGAACAGAGTTCAGCCTTAAAAGACTGATATCCACCACAATCCGATAATGCAAACTAGTTTTTTTCAGATAAGATCAGAATGAGAGAGAACAGTTCAAAAAAAAGTAACGACAGCGGGAGGGTGGGGTTCATAGCAAAGAGATCGTAGTCGGACTCATGGAAACAGAGGTAAATGGACTAGAAGCAAAGATAAATGTACAAACTTTCATACATTTGCACGAAAGTTAGCCAAGTGAACTGTCGTATCAATAAAAATGTTTTTTTTTTTCAGAAAAGTTTACTCTTTGCTAAGAATTATATATATATATATATATTTAAAAAGCCAGTGACTCAGTTTATGACGTCTACTATCTCAATTTTGAGGCAAATGTCATTTCATTTTTAGTCCATCTTGTATTAATTCTGTTCAAGCAAAATAGATTAGATAACAGTGACTAATCTTAAAAAATTAAGTGCTTGCTTCAATTGAAAAAGATAATATCATTTACTTTTCAGAGAGCCTGAAGGTGGCAGGGAGAAGAGAAGGGAAGGTAACTTAAGAAAACAAACATTCCAAGGAGAACCTCGAGATTTTTTATTACAAATAAAACATGCCTTTGTCTAAGATACTGGAATTATGCTTTCAACATGGAGTGGTCTGCTCTGCCTGAAACATGAGAAATCCATGAACTTCTCTGTTTCGCTGTAACTGGGAATAATGTGTCCACAAGAAGATAGTGTTTGGGGCTGTCCACAGGCTGTATTAAAACATACAGTAATATATGTGTTACAAGAAAGATCAAAGGCTTTACCTATTAAAAAAAGATTATTTTATCTTTCCTAGGGTGATGCAGTGTCTGGAGGCAGTGTTGATCATGGAATAGAGCCAAGGCTTTTGATGCATGGAATCCGGGTCCAAATTCTTAGCCTCTGAGTTCTGTGACTTGGGGCAGACATCTAACCTACAAGAACCTGGGCTTCCTTGTCTTTCAAACAAAACATCAACTATTGTTCCCAGTTGAAAGGACCTTTGCAGTGTGGTTAAATGCGACATAGAGTAAAGCTCCTGGCACTCAATAGATGCTGAATAAATGCCATCTTGCTTCTCTTTATTAGCCAGGTGTAATTTTATGGATAAAATGTCTCAACTAAAGGACTCAGCCCAAAGCTATCCCAGAGCCTCTTTATGGTAATTATGTCTATTTAAATATGCAGGTGAATGAGTAGCATAAGCCTCTACCTAACAGTGAACTTGAAAAATAACAATAGAAGGAGCTCTGAAGCTTTATGAAGAAAGTGTTAGTGGAAAAATATCTTATTTAAAAGTCAGCTGCTGGATAAATAGAAAGTCAGTAGTCCTGTTTACTGCATTCTTTATTTTAATATTCATGGATCTTAAGTATGCTGATTTGCCAACTGCACACTAAATCACATCGTTATTTAAATTTTTTTTTTCCTTTCCAAATTTCCATGAAAGCAATTTCTACTTTCACAGCAGTATATATCTGATGGGATGGAGAGATTTTAGAGGTCTTAAAAGCTTTGCACTTCATATTTGACTTACAAGGAGCATAATAAAGGCAAGTTGTGTCTATACTTAAAGAATTAAGGGCAGTGGACCCATCTGGGTATGTGACAATATCAGCAATCATATATTTTAATTCAAAAGTGATCACATATTTTAATTCAAAGACAGGTATTCAGATTAAGGGACTGATATGAACAAAGTAAGTCATTGTAATTGCTAGATCTCATTCACAGTGACCAAGAATTTTATGTTCAGTACACATGCTAACTCAACGTTTGAAAGAGCATCTTTACATGTAAGATACAAACAATGTTGGCATGTATCATGAACAGAAACAGAGTTCTGCCATTAAGGAAGATAAAACTTATGCCTTGGAAGGGAAATTGAATTCTAGTGACTACTAAACAATCAACTATCGTACTGTATTTTAAACTTTTTATTTCATATTGAAGTACAGCTGATTAAAAATGTTATGATAGTTTTGGGTGGATAGCAAAGGGAATCAGCCATACATATACATGTATCCATTCTGCCCCAAACTCTGCTCCTATCCAGGCTGCCACATAACATTGAACAGAGTTCCCTGTGCCATAAAGTAGGTCCTATTGTCAAGGATCTTGTTTTCATATTTTTAATTCAGAGTGATAAAAACGTGACTCTATCCAGAAAGGAAGGTCCACATAGGATAGGAAGGGCTTCCCAGGTGGCTCAGTGGTAGAGAATCCACCTGCCAATGCAGGAGAAGGTGCTTTACAGTCCATGGTGTCACAAAGGTTTTACTTTACTAGCTAGCTGGTAATCCCTCCCAGACAAGACTGTTTTTCAAATTCACAAAAGAGTCACTTTGATTGTCCAAACCTGAACCAAATTCATCAGCAATTTCCCTACCAAGAGGCAGCATATGGAATTGGACAGTGGGGTTTGGAAAAGGAAAACCTAGGTTTAAAAATCCGACTCTATCTTTTAAGAGTTGTGTCATCTCGGGCTTCCCTAGTGGCTCAGACTCTAAAGAAGCTACCTGCAATGCAGAAGACCCAGGTTCAATCCCTGGGTTGTGATGATCCCTTGGAGAAGAGAATGGCTACCCACTCCAGTATTCCTGCCTGAAGAATTTCATGGAGAAGCCTAATGGGCTACCATCAATGGGGTCACAAAAGAGCCAGTCACATTGAGTGACTAACACTGTTACTGTCAGGCAAGTTATGCAACTTTCCCACTCCTCTTTCTACTCCATTTCCTCCTCTATAAAATGGGGATGATAAAGCCAACACGGTTGGATAAAATAATAGATGTAACAGTTAAAAGGGACCAGAGCACCCAGGCACACAGCAGTCTGCAAATTATTTCTAAGGGCTAACTAAAAAAGGATCACAGTTGCTCAAAATACTTGCAACTCTTTTCTATCAGACTCATCTTCCAGGGCCCCTCTTTGGTGCCATCACAGGGGAAGGTGGACACTTCTTGCCCCATTGGTTTCATGACTTGCTTTGGCCAAGATGTGAGCAGAAGTGGCACAGTCTGTGTCCAAGGGGAAGCTTTGGGAGCCATGGCATGGCCCACCATTACTCTTTCCAGCTGGCATAAGAGCAGCCATGTCAGAGATAATGGTTTCTCCTTCAGGCCTGAAGACAACAGAGAGAAGAGCCACAGCAATTTATGCTATGTGAGTAAAATCATAAAACTTTGTGGTTGTAAGCCACAAGATGGTGGTGGTTTTTGTTATCACAGCATAACTCACCAAAAGCTCACTAATTAATACAACAATGTTATGGCTTGGTGCCAGGCAGCTGCGGCATGCTGAGAAAAGCACAGCCTTGAATTCAGAAAACCAAGATTCAACTTCCATATGGCTATGTGACCCGGGCACAGCACATGTCCTCACCTCTCCCATTCCCTGGCCACAGCATAGGGAGGCAGTCAGGGCACAGAATCCACCCATGACTAGGTGTGTAGTTATGGGCTAGTGACATCATCTCTCTGAGTCTCAATGTCTTCATCTGCAAAATGGGGATGATAATACTGACTTCACAGGTGGTTAGAAACATCAAAGGGGTTAATGCATGTCAGGTCTTTAGAGGAGTGTCTGGCACATGGTAAACAGTATGCATTAATCACATTACTGTATTACTATTATTTCATTGTAACTCTCCACGAGCTTTTTTTTTTTTGCGGTGGGGAAGCTTAAAGGTAATATGGTTTGTGAAGACACCTGCTGCTGCTAAGTCGCTTCAGTCGTGTCTGACTCTGTGCAACCCCAGAGATGGCAGCCCACTAGGCTCCCCCGTCCCTGGGATTCTCCAGGCAAGAACAGTGGAATGGGTGCCATTTCCTTTTCCAATGCATGAAAGTGAAAAGTGAAAGTGAAGTCACTCAGTCGTGTCCGACTCTTAGTGACCCCACGGACTGCAGCCTACCAGGCTCCTCCGCCCATGGGATTTACCAGGCCTAGTCAACTATAAAGTGCTAATAGCTACCTATGATCATAATAAATAACTCATTCATTATCTCATTTGCAGCTTAGAGTAGTTACAAGGAATTCTGTAAGGGCAGAGATGTTTGTCTGCTGTGTTCTCTGTTCTATATGAAGCCCTCAAGCTCTACCTGCCCCAGGCACCACAATTTCCTTTGTAATCACTGGATGCAGATACTGTTTTTAAATTATATTCTTACTGGTTGGGTCTCAGTCACTTTTATAAATCCAGGTTTTGTATACCTAAGCTTATTTCAGGGCCTGAGTATATTTAACTGTCTACTTAAATGGTCCAACTTACTAGATCTGTGTTAAATAAAAATATCACATGTCATCACTTCTCAGCAGATATCAGAAAGATTGGGGCTACAATTTAGAAGAATTTCCTTAAATTAAAAAATATACTCTAATAATGTCTTTGGTCAATGTATAGTAGAGTTATAAGTTGACATTTTTTATACCCTGAGTTATGAAACTCACCTAAGAATTTCAAGTTTTTTTTTCTTTGTCATTAAGGCTCAGACTATGAAAATTATACTTTTTAAAAAAAGAGGTGACAGTAAATTTAAAAGGAAATGTCAACTGAAATAAGAAAATACTGAAATTTGTTTCATATGTGCTTGAAAGTCTAAAGGAAATTAGAAATGATACATTTCAGATCAACTTTCAAAATCCCACATGGAAAGCCCAGAAAAATTCCCTGTAAGTTAAACAGAAAGATCACCTGTAAGTTAAATATTTTCTTTGTTATTACCAAACAGCAGTGGTGTTAACTACTACTGGTTTAGGAATCACAGGGGTATTTGTAACAGGTAGCTTTAAGGGCTGAAAGAGCAATAATGCAATTGCAACAGTTTGAAAAGTTATTTTTAAGGCTTTTCACCAAAGTTAACAATATTTGTCCCAAATAAAGAAAAAAAATTTTAGTATTGAAAATCATTGTGATTTTATTCATGCCACAGAGTTATAAAATTCTAGAATTAGGTTATGTTCCTAGAGGTCACCTGTATAAATCCTTGGACCCATTCTGCTGCATTTTATTCATTCTTTTAGTAAATATGTGCTAAGTACCACCTGCCAGGTGCTGTGCTAGCATAATGATGCCAAATAACAGTCTCCAACCTTGAAAATCGTCTCTCTGGTCCTGCCTGACAATGCTGTGTGACTGGACGCTAACAGCTTTGGGAAGCTACTTGTTTCACTTCTGGACAAGATTGCTGGTTAAGGTCCTTCCTTCTAAGTGCTGCGGGTTCTGCCTTACAAGGGCGCCCACCCCATGGCCCAAGGCTCTCCTGCCCTAAGCCCTCATTGCTCAAAATAATTATCTCCCGGTTCCATTTGCTATTTCTATATGGCTTTAAAAACCTGTCGCCATTTTTGTGTTCAGCTTTCTGTGTCAATTCTCGCGGAACTGCTTCAGTTCTGATCAGCACACAGTGCCATGCCCCGTCCTTCCTCTTTTTCCAACACTATAGCTAACCACAGTCTCCCTATTCACTAGATTCCAGCTGATACTTTTCTCTCTTAAAACACTATTTTTTTTAAGTTAGTGTCTTAACATTTGTCCATCTCTGTGTCTTCTCATAGCCTCTTGAATATCTAGTTCCTTCTCATCCATCAATCTTCAATCTACAAATCAACCTCTCTGAGAGGCAACCCTCATGATCCTAACTAAATTGATTTCTCCTCTCCTTAGTCACTATCTTATATCTCTGTTTTATTTTCAGTTTCACACCAGTGTCTGAACTTATGATGCTTATTTAATTACTTACTTGTTGGCAGTTTCCTCCCTAGAAAGTAAGCTCATTCTTACATTCTTAGAGCCTAGACCCGGGCATGGCAAATGGAAGGAAGAAAGAGCAGGTGGGAACTGTCCTTGTTTTGGATGCTACAGGGATCTGCACCACGTCTTTTTTTGCATATGGATGAGACATATTCTTACATGATATGATTTTGCTGAATCTCAAGAGGAGGACTGGGATCCCTGGATTCAGCCAACACTTCTAGCTCGATTCTGATCCTAATTATCCAGCACTGTTCTCTTTACCTATCTCTTGTTAATAAGGACTTTGGTAATCACACCACAAATGTCCTGGAAAACAAATGCATTTCCACCTCATGTACTCTTTCACAAGCTGGGCGTGTACTGTGTCAACTTCTGTTGACAAAGATTAACTGTATCCAACATGGTATTCTAAGTTCTTCCCAGGTGGCTCTAGAGGTAACAATAGATGAGGGTTTGATCCCTGGGTTGAGAAGATCCCTGAAGGAGGAATGGGCAGCCCTCTCCAGTATTCTTGCCTGGGAAATCCCATGGACAGAGGAGCTGACAGGCTACAATCCATGTGATCACAAAGAGTCAGACACGACTGAGCATGCACGCACATACACATACACACAACACATATGATCCTAGGGAGTTAAGATGGGTTATAACTTGAGTCCGATCCAGAAGTACTGTTTTGCATTTCTCTATCTTTCATTTCCCTTTCCCTGTCCCCCCTTCACCCCCTTCCTCTTCTTACTCCTTCCCTAATTCTTTCTCTTCCTATGCGTTAGGGCTGCCCCTGGTGGGGATGATCCTGGGGTTAAATAATTTGCTGACACCTAGATTTCTGTGCCTTGTGTTGATGAGACAACTTCTTGAAACCTCACTTCAGGCCGTTGATGAAAAACACAGGCTCACGGGTGCTGCCTCTGCCACAGCCATCAGTGCCTCTGTCTGCTCAACATGAGACAAGTTAGCTCTCATGATATTTACTGGAGAACCAGGGAGGGCACACACAGAAAGGAGTCATCTTCTGCTAACTACAACAGAGTGAATACCCAGCAGGCGTTCCTACCATAAATGTTATACTGGTACTAAACATAAATTAGAAATTGCTTTCCCCAAATTATTGGATTTATGAATTATCACAAGCCCATAAAAATCAGTGAGGACAGTTATTATTTTACTGGTTCTGTTGATCAACAACAGAAACATTAAGAAACCAGCTCATGGACGTCCCCGGTGGTCCAATGGTTAGGACTTCGCCCTCCAATGCAAAGGGTGCTGGTTTGAACCCCAGTCTGAAAGCTGGGATCTTACATGCCTCAGAGCCAAAACCCAAGACATAAAACAGGCAATACTGTAACAAATTCAAAAGAAGATATGGGACATATACGCAATAGAATATTACTCAGCCATTAAAAAGAATGAAATAAGGCCATTTGCAGAAATATGGATGGACCTAGAGATTGTCATACTGAGTGAACTAAGTCAGATAGAGAAGGAGAAATATTATATGACATCCCTTATATGTGGAATCTAAAAAGAAATGATACAAATGAACTTACTTACAAAACAGGAAGAGAGTCACAGACTTGGAAAACAAACTTACGGTTGCAGGGGTGGGGTCGGGAAGGGATAGTTAGGGACTTTGGGAAGGTCATGTACACACTGCTATCTTTAAAATGAATAACCAACAAGGACCTACTGTATAGCACATGGAACTCTGCTCAATATTATGTGGCAGCCTGGATGGGAATGGGGTTGGGGGGGAAATGGATACATGTATATGTATGGCTGAGTCCCTTTGCTGTTCACCTGAAACTATCACAACATTGTTAATTGGCTATATCCCAAAACAAAATGTTTTTGGTGTTAAAATACAAATAAACTTAAAAAGGTACATTTAGGGAAAAAAAAGACTTTAAAAACAGTCCCAATCAAAAACAAAGAAAGAAAGAAACCATCCCGGAGCCCTAACGCCAGTTCAGCATTGACATCTCAACAGCAGCCTCCTGCATCCTGTCTCCGGTGCCTGGTTGGCCACCGAATACTGTGCTTCCTGCCCTATGACTGTGTCACGTACCCACGTGCTTGGATACCTGCTTCTGACAGATTCTAGCAGGGACTGAAGCTGCCACATTCATCTAAAAGTCTAAATAGCATCTTCATGGCCACGGTTTGAAAAACCACACTTGCTAAACAAAGAAATAAAGTGGGACACCCCCGCTTTCCTTTAGAAGGTGCGGCAGAACATAAAGATAAGTACTGCTGGAGAGCAACAGAAAGTCAAAACAAAATTTACAACCTTGATAAAACTGTGATTCACGCGCAGGACCTGTCTGAAAAGCAACGTGTGACACAAACAACGACAAAGGAAGGAAGACCAGATCGATTCCTTCCCACGGCTCTTTCACTTTTCTGAATGAAGCTGGAAGACGTTCTATCACTTGAGGTGGAGCAGAGTCACCAGGGCATCATTTTTCAAGGGAACTCTGCTGCTGGAAACAATTGCACCGGTTCCTTGAAACCGTTTTTAGGAACAAAGTCCACAGATTAAGTAATCTCATCCCATGATCCATTTCTGGGTAAAAAGAGAAGGATTTCAGCATGTCACAGACTGTCAATATCCCCAGAGCAATTGACCTCTGCTCATCAAATGAACAACAGTGTAAAAGCTGATGGCTTATTTTATTTCTTTTTAATGGTTCTGAAGCCTTTCCCTGATTTCTCAAACTCGAGAGTATCATATCATATAAGGGGATTAAAGACATTTGTGGATTATACAAGGTTGACATTAAAATAGAAAGATTCTGGAAATTTAATTTTGTGAAGAAAAGCAAGATGCTTGTTAATTTAATCAAAACATAAATGACAGCAGGCACAGTTAATAAAGTTCAATATGACTTAATTTGCAAGGAGGTACGTTCACGTGAGAAGTAAAGTGATATTTACAACCTTTCAGAAAACTGTGAAGTAGTAAAGTTTTCCTAAATAGTTTATATATCGTTAGGCTACACCGAACTTGGTCTTCTCTGCATATGTTAGCACCATGGGAGTTATTAAGATCCACTACCACTCCAGCGCTCTTGCCTGGAGAATCCCATGGACGGAAGAGCCTGGTAGGCTACAGTCCATGGGGTCACTAAGAGTCGGACACGACTGAGCGACTTCACTTTCACTTTTCACTTCTATGCATTGGAGAAGGAAATGGCAACCCACTCCAGTGCTCCTGCCTGGAGAATCCCAGGGACAGAGAAGCCTGTTGGGCAGCCGTCTATGGGGTCGCACAGAGTCGGACACCACTGACGTGACTTAGCAGCAGCAGCACAAGGACCATAGGTTCCTGGACCACTGGAGGGAGGAGCCATGTGATCTGAGGATTCTAGCAGACGTTGTCTCCCTGTCCACATCATCCTTTCTCCATCAGTCTGGGAGCCAGGCCGGTGCCCAAAGCTTACATATTTTACAATCACAAAACAGGAAGCACATGAAAATAAGCTAATTTAGAGGCTATATAAATAAAAGCCATCTACATGTAAAGTATACTGGCTTGCATGCTGCCTAAACTCCAGTAAAGCCCTTATAATGAGGAGCTGTGAACTGTTGCGACATGTACAGCTGATCCAAGCAATTCCATCAGTCAAGATCATACAATTTAAAAAATTTTAAAGTTAAGTCAGCCCAAAGCAAACCAGTTCAAATCATGCTTTGATTGTCTTGATCACCACAATTCTGTAATGCTCGTGGTTATGTATTACAGTAGCCGTATGATTTCCTTCCTGAAGTGGTTTTTCAGTTTGCATGTGGAAGAAGACAGTCAGCCATAAGTGGCCTGCCTTTCTCTGATTTCTTTATTTAAGTTCTGGAACCTCAGTAATAAAAATAAACACAATATTTGAAGTCAAAAGGCATATATTTTAAATTATTTGGCTGATGTAAGTATCAACTTTACATTTTTACATCAGGGAATACTATGACCTGCTGAAGTAGTCAACAATACTTTGGACGTGTCCTCCATTTTAAACCATCCTGAACCATTGTTTTCCTTGGCTTCCAAGCCCCCATACAACCCACCTTTGATTACTTCTCAGTCTCCTTTTGAGCTTTGTCTCGCCCTCCTGACATTCCAGTTTCCAAGGCTCAATCCTCCTCTCTTCTCATCCTCTCCTCTACTCTGGACTGTCTCGTCCACGTCTTCAGTGCCCACCTCTCTCCAGATGCCTTGGCAATTAGATTTATCCTTAGTTCAAGATGCTCCTCCTAACTGCAGATCTAGCTAAGGGCCTTCTTGACATATAGTCCTGATCACTTCCAAGAAATCTCAAACTCAGCATATGTTGACGTGAATTCATGGTAGCCTTCCTTCACATAATCTACTTGGAATATTTCCTGTCTCACTGAGATACCATCACCCAGTTATGCACATCAGAAACCCAAGGGGTTACCTTGTGTTATCTCTCTCTCTCTTCATTTCTAATACATAATCAACTCTAGTCAATTTTACCACCCGAATAGTTCTTCAACCAGCCACTCTTCTCCATTCTTGATAACTTCTACCCCCAATACAAGCCACTGTCATCGCTCACCCAGATGATGGGTGGGAAGATCCAGGGTAGGATTCAGAGAGAGTGTTCAGACAGGAGAACCAAGAAAGCTGCCAGAAGGTAAACTGATGGAAAGAGCAAGTGGCCAACAATGGGAAAAACAAAACAAAACAAAACAAAACCATTAGATTGGGGCTGAAAAGAGACCGCCATGTTTAGAAAGTGGGAAGTTACTGTTGACCTTTGAGAGTCATTTCAGTAGAGGTGGAGGTGTGGTTTTAAAGGGATCACCCAGTAATGAAGTGTATACTATTCTTTCTAGAATGCTGCTGTAAAGAGAACGAGACTATTGCTTCAGAGGGAGGCACTGTTGAAGGCGTGTTTTTAAAAGAATGGTTGATTTGGTTTGTTGCATGCCAATTATTACGTTTAGAATGGATAAACAACAAAATCCTACTGGATAGCACAAGGAACTATCCAGTCTCCTGAGATAAACCATACGGAAAATGATATTTAAAAAAATGTACCTGTGTGTCTTGCCGTATTTTGACGACTCCACCGATTGTCTCGCTGTTCACACTGTTTGCTGAACCCAGGGTAGGTAAGGTGCGAGTGGGGAAGCTTAAGAAAACTTGAGCCACGGGAATGGCAGACGTATTTATTCCTTCTGGGCTGGTGAAGCAGCCGACTCTAATGGCTGATGCAGCAGCAAGGACGGCAACTCGACTCGACACACCTTGACTCGCCTGGACTCAATTCCAGTCGCCTCTAAGAGCATTTCAGGTGGTGCTTATAGAGGACATTACACCTTATGCAGTGCTATGAACAGTCTCAGCTGTTACATAACCATGTATTCACCTAACTTGGAGCAAGAGGCCTGCGGCGAGAGGGCCTGACCACCGTCATCTTGGCTAATTTGCTCTTTCCCCACATTGTATATATGTGTAAAACCAAGTCTCTTTACTGCACAAGAGATTGGCACAGCACTGTAAATCAACTGAACGTCAATTAAAAAAAAAAAAAAAGATGGTTGAGATTTGTGCACTTTATAACTTGACCAGGACAACAAAGGGAAAAGGAAACTCCTGAAGATATGAGAGTGGAGGTAGGATTGACCAAGCAAGGATCTAGAGGAAGGAAAAGGAATCCCACACAGGGCAGAGGAAGATGGAGCTTCACTAAACAGAAAAACAGGTGAAGGTACTTCCTTTTGGTAAAGAAGAAAGAAAGCAGAATTCAGGTGTGATGAATCTCGCATTTCTTAGTGAATTAGAAGGAAGCATTATCAGAAATGGAAAAGAAAGCTGTTAAAAGAGATCAAAATGTTTGGATACTTAATTGATTCAACAAATATTTATTGAGTGTCTCCTATGAGCGGGCACCGAGAATCCAGTAGTCAATTAGAAAGAAGCCACCGCAAGTCTCATAAAGATTCCAAGCCTCCACAGATGAGATTTCAGCTTCCGTATTGAATCGCCAAGGATAGCAAAAGATTAAGGGAACCACGTGGAAAGGAAATCTTCAAACCAAATGCCCAAAGCCTCAAAGAATGCAAGGGGATGATCTACAGGGTGGTAAATGATGATGGCAAGTGGGCTTCAAAGGAGAAAACATTGAATGAAAACTCATAGAATAATAGTGTAAAAGGGCAGTAAAAATGCAATCCTATTTACAGGGCCCTGGGGGCCAAATCTGAGGGGATATAAACGTGTCTGGTTTCAAAGACATGGAACGTGGTACCCATATGACTAACAGGCAAACTATTAGGTGCTCAAGTTGCATTAAATACAGTATTGATTGCACCTCCACTCCAGGCTCTGTTCCTATAGAGGGAAACCCCTCACACTGTCTCCAGGGGAATGGCACAAAGGGAGAGCCCTGGCTCCACCCCGCTGCTGGATCTGCTGGTAATCACCCACCTGTTCCGAGTTCACATGAGATAACTCGGAGAAAAGTGAAGGCATTTGCACCCTGAGATCAGTATGCTGATGACACACGGTCTCCATCTCCCCTTTTATCTCTAATCCTGACACCACAATTTCACAATTTATTCAGCATCAGAGGGGCCCCATGGGGCATGGGGATCAAAGTGAGCCAGAAAAGGATTAATCCAGATAAGACAGAGGTTATGATGAGAGTACGGAGCAAATATTTAAGGAATGTGGCAAGCATGCGTCTGTGTCTCTCGTAGGAACATAGCTTTTAATCCATGGTTACTTCTGGCATCTCGGCTGATCCCAGTTGATGTCCATGACAGGACAGGCCCAGAACCAGAGGGCTATGTATAGTTCCAAGCTTAGAGTTGGTGACTATATACCAAGTGACTCTCACTTTGGAATTTCGTGGTGGCTGTCCCCAACCAGGGTCTTATTAAATAAGGTGTTTAAGGGGGAGGCCAGTATCCTTTTGCTTTTCTCTATGAACTTTCTCTCAATGAAGTTATCAGCAGAGCAGGAAATGCTACCCTAGTTTTCTTTAGTTGCATTTTCCCCAACTGTTATTACCCTACTGTTCCCACCCCGCCAAACATTTCAATTAATGTTATTTTGTGAAATTTATTCTGAGCCTATTTTTCTGAGAAGTTTCACTTCAGAAAGCCCAAATGTGTCAAGCAATCTAAAAATAGGGCAACTGATTTTAGACTGACTGAACTATTCATCAATTGGGGAGGGGGTTCTTTATAATCAGCTATATGGAATTACATTTTCTATTGAAGCCATTCTGTAGTTATTTATAATATTACTATAAGCAACAAACAAAAAATTAGTCATGATTTTCCTTCTTTATTTAGTGTCAGCCATGCTGTTTTTTTCCTCTCTTGTCTCTGTCTCTATTTTTATTTGGTTTTAAATCTTTTCAATCTAATTTTCAACTAGATCTCTTTCCAGGAGAAAACTTCACAAAGTCAATCATCTTTTTTTTTTCCTTCCAGATAAACTTAACTCTTGAGGAAACCACTTATTTGTATGACACAGATATCAAAGATTTTGCTAAATGTTATCCTGTAGTATTATAATATGCCTTTGTTGATTTTTACAAACTAACAAAATATAATTTACTAATAATGGAAAGAATTCAACAAATTGTATGCTGAAAGGAGCAACAGTTTTAATATTACACAAAACTATAATCAAGACTTTTAAAATGACATATATCTTACACTATTCTCAGAGATTTTTTTTTCAGAGAGAGTGTTTTTTCTAGAAGAAAGAGCTGCTCAAAAATTATCTCAGCCCTTTGTCTCAATCTCTCTTTTCTCTTGTTTGTTTCTGGCATAAAAAGGCTCAGATGTTAGTGTGAGCCACTAGAGTAGGTAAGCAAATAAAAAAGAGAAGAAAAATTACATGTATTTGCATGGAAAATTTTTTAAAAATAATTTTCCTAAGACTGTCATCCCCATTGTCTAAAATTATAATAGTTGTAAGTGACAAAGAGATGAATCAGTCCTTACACATCGGTCAGGTCTCTTATGTGTCAACAACAATGGAAATATTCACTTGTTTATTGATTCACTTCTACACAGAGGGACCTACTGACTGTTGGTCACTGTCCTAGGGCCTAATGGATTCAGCAGAGAATAGAAGGTACTGGCCCCAGAGGAGCTCACGCTGGAGAGGGGCTCAGATCAACATGGAGTGAACACACAAGAAGCCCAGAGAGCCACAAGGGAAGGGGGCACTGGCTGGTGGCCTGGTGTAGGGGAGCCCTGAGGACTGCATCTGAGCTGAGACCTAAGAGATGACCAGGAGCCCAGTAGGAGAAATTGGGGTGGGGGCAACATTCTAGCCAGAGGGAAGAGTAATCAAAGACTTTGACTTGTTCCAGTTCTTAAAATTTATCCATTTAAGAGAACTCAGCTACTGGAAAACTTTTGGGAAACTGTTCTGATATAGAATGCTTATATGGCTAGAGGATCCAGGGCTCATCTGACCCCCAGTGGCTCAGAAGGTATAGGCTTTGCCTGCAGTGCAGGAGACCCAGGTTCAATCCCTGAATTGGGAAGATTCCATAGAGAAGGGAATGGCTACCCACTCCAGTATTCTTGCCTGGAGAATTTCATGGACAGGGGAACCTGAAGGGCTACAGGCCATGGGTTCGCAAGAGTCGGCCGCAACTGAGCGACTAACACACACATTTGCCCCTAGACTCTCATTCGAGGATAAAGCAGCTAAGAAAGAAGAGATGGGTGTTTATAATTTGGGGTCTTGTGGACTGTTCATTCATTTCCTCCTTCATTAATTCATTTCCCCAACTCATTTAAAAGGAAAGTCATCCAGAGTCTTACAGTAAACAAAAGAAACCTGTATACTCTAATTGTGGTTAACTAGTATTTCCAGACATATTTGCCATTTCTTCATCTGAATACCAGAGGCTGGACTTGGGAAATTTCCAAAACTCTTTTGGGATTTGATTACAGGTCCACAATCTCTTATCTATGTTCTACACCCTGCAAAGTTCTGAAGACAGAATAAAGGAAACTCATTTGATAGCAAAACAACCTCTGTTGCCTTGTACTCTATTTATCTCACTACATTTGAATATTTATGAGTTTTGTGGAAGAAACATTAAAAGGTTTAATTGTCAACCTGGCCCTAGACTTCGTGGATTGTGTTATATAAGAGATTACACATCCACCATACTACCTTCCTAAAATATACAAATCCTGAATGAGTTTTGGCTAAAGGATTCTATAAGCAGCTACTGGGCTTAATGTCATATCCAGAATTCTCAGCAAGGTCTCTGGGCATCGTCACTGCTTTATTGATGACTATTAAAATTATATGGCTTCATGTTTGGAGACCTGTGGTCATCTGTTACTATTTCAAACTCTTCTGGACCCCACGCTTTACTTCATCAAAAAGGTTTCTCACTTCATCCTAAACCGACCTTGTTAAACCATTTTCACAGATAAATGATTTAACACATAAACATTTTACATGTAAATATCAGATAAAATGATTTAAGAGCTATGCTGTGAGGAAAAAAAATTTTGTAAAGTCCATTATAAAATCACATGAAAGAGAAGTAACTGCCTATGAATAACCATATCATGAGGGCCGATCAGGCATTTCACATGGCTGAAGTAACTGTTTATGAGAATTTATGTCCATATTATGAACAGGCAGATGGTCTATTTAACCAAACATATTCTAGTTTGTCATTCCTTATCAACTGAACTGATTTGGGAGTAAGAAGAGTAACTGCAGGCAGATTTGCAGGCAAGTGTCCATCAGGAGTGTTCCTTAAACAAGCTATTCCAGCAGTGTTAATTTCAGAAATATGACATCTTACGTGGTGTAAAGCTTGGAAGCTTTAGATCATTATACATCACTCGCTCGGCATCTTTAAACAACAGCTACAAAATCTCAGGAAATTTTTGTTCTCAGAGAAAGCAGTAGATAACATGTGGAAGCTTATAGGTTGGCTAAAGTGCTGGAATAAAAGGGATACTGCTGTTGTTTTCTCCATTCTGTCTACTCACAAATGATCCTGCCCCAAGATTTATTAATACAATGGCCCAAGGTAAATTTGAATTTGGTCATGTCACTTCCCTCTATCAAACCACTGATGCTTCTCTTTGCCTTTGGGATAAGTTCCCCTCATAGGTGAGCTCTGGAAGGATAGGGATTCTTTCAGACTGTTTCTATTCACTGCTCTATCCTTAGGGACGACTGCAGTGCTTGCTTGCACATTCAACAATTACTCTAGAAGGGTCAGTCCATGACACAGCCCATGTGTGGCCCTTGCCACCTGTCCCCCTGCCTGGTGGTGGGGTCCTGATTGTCTCTCTCTGCCTAGAACAACTTTCTTCCAGCCTATTTCCTTTTTGCTCCATCTTTGTCTCCGTACTAGTCACTGAGGTCTTCCTTGAAACCCCAAACCATGTTAACTTTCTGTGTTACCATTTTTTGCTCTGTTCTATACCTTCCCTTCTGAAACATTCATGTCACTTGCATTGACTTATTCAATACCTGACTTCCTACAAAACTGTAAGTTCAATGAGGACAGGACCACGGCGAACTTGTCGTCTTCTGTCTCCCAGCACGTAGTTGTTGTTTAGCTGCTCAGTTGTGTCTGACTCTTTTGCAACCCCATGGACTGTAGCCTGCCAAGCTCATCTCTGTCCATGGGATTTCTGGATAGAATAGTAGAGTGGGCTGCCATTCCCTTCTCCAGGGCACCTTAGGACCTTGATAAACAAGTGACGACTAAATGAAGCATGGATAAGCCTCGTTCTCATTTTCCAGGGCCAGGACTCGTGTCCCTCCCTGGAAGAAGCGTTCTTTCTGTTTGCCCACAAGAGACGGCTCCTGGCGACGTGCCTGCTTAGTTTCAGGGCAGCCATGCTCTCTCTGCAAGTTTGCTCTTTATTACTCTTACCCCAAACCCTGGGGCACATTGAAGCCAGTTTTTCTCTCTTTAGAAATTGCAAAAAGCGCAGCATCTGCATCTTTGTCCAAATCACCAGACAACCTGTCTGCATGAACACTGGCGATTAACATGTAACAGTCTCCCACAAGAACCACCGTGAGAGAGGCAGGTTCTAGCTGCGAGATCCTTATAGAGACCATGCATAACCACATCCATGTTGAGATATTTGAGATCACAGACATGGAGAACATTTTTAATCTATTATTATTTTTCTCCTATAAATGCCCATATGCTTTTAATCCCGGATTATTACTATATCCCAGAGGTATTTTAGAGTCATAATAAGCACAGGTGTTTGTGTGCCAAGGAGTGTGGTACCTGCCCCAGGGATATTCATAAAAGAGGGCCACTGGCCTCCAGTGAGGTCATGAAATAGGGGGTTGAGGAGGAGGAGGAGGGGGCAAGCAAGGAGAGGTTTTGTGAATCCGCCACTGAATTGTTTTCATCATTCTCCACACCAGTGCCTTGATGCATTCTCCGTTTTGCACATCATGACCTTTGGGCTTGGAGGAATGTCCTTCCTGTGCCTGATTTTTATGCATCCTTTGAAAGTCAGCACAGGCTAAGTTCATCTTCTCCAGGAAGCCTTCCTGTTCTCATCTTCCTGCAAACTAGCTTCTCCTACTCAGTTCCCACGACCCTCTGGTTTGTAAGCCTGTCAGTACTCTTAGGAGACTTTATTACAACCATCTCTCTTGTTCACATGCTCTTGAGAACACAGACCGTGTCTGATTTGTATTTCTGACTCCAGCATTTAGCATGGTATGTGGCAGGAGGTTTGGTGGTGCAAGAAGGAGCAAATTTTCTTGCTAAATTTCCTTCTCAGGAAAATAACTGCTGGCACCGAGGCAAGGGGCAGGGGTCGTGCTGAAGGTCAGGGGAGAACTGTGCTCTCAGGGTGTTCCCTTATCAGAGGTGGGCCACTCTCTCCAAGTGGGCGGACAGGCCTTTGTGAGCCTGGCTTCTCTACATCTAGGACGGAGGTCGGAGAGAGACTGAATTGGGAAGTCCAAGGCTGTTATTGCAGAAAGCAGTGGCAGGTCTTATGAAGAAAGAGGGAGTCCTTCCCAGTGAACTCGGACGTTTCTGCCTTTGTCAGAAACCCTGAGTCAGGACTCCTCTGGGATGTGCGTGCATGGTAAGTTGCTTCAGTCATGTCCGACTCTTTACAACCCGAAGGAATGTAGCCTGCCAGACTTCTGTCCATGGGATTCTCCAGGCAAGAATACTGGAGTCAGTTGCCATGCCCTCCTCCAGGGGATCTTCTTGACCCAGGGATCGAACCCTCATAAGTCTCCTGCATCGGGAAGTAGGTTCTTTTACCGCTAGTGCCACCTGGGAAGCCCCTATGACAACTCAGACTAGTCAGAGGAATCAACCACCCATGGCAGAAATTCCCAAGTGAAAAGGGAAACAGGGATGACAAAAATCAGAGGCCTGGGAAGCTGGAAGAGTTGAAAAGTGTAAAGAACAACTGAACCAAGATGAAACGATCCCAGATATGTGCAGTAAAAGCCTGTGCTTCCCCGTCCCAGACCTCGTGTGAGATTTCTACCATGTGACTGGTTGCTGCAGCTTTTTCTGAAGAGGAAGATGATGGTCCCTCTTAAAGAGATTCTTTGCTCCATGAGGGCAAAAAAAAAATTGGAAGTATCTTGTCACCTAGAATATTATCCTTTGGCCAAAGAATTTACCAAAACCCATCTTGGGGAATGGGGAAGATGGCATTCCTGGAATATCTCTGGGGTAAAAAATAAAATCTGTGATGGTGATCCGTCTCTGTGTCCAACACAAAGCCAAAGAATAGATGAAATCTATGCTAGAGAGCGAATCCAACATCTTATGAATTTTAAGCAGTTTCCAGAATGTCCTCTTCCATAAGAAGCATACAATTTCCAAAGTGTGTCACACTGCCAAAAAGTGTTAAATACAGGCAGTCCACAACTTAACGAACGGCTGTATTTCGGGAGTTTGTTTTGGAGGCAGTCATGTGAGAACCTGCAGTGTGCATTTCCCACTGAAACCACCCCATACAGCTCAGTCCCTTTCCTGAGCGCAGTGAAGCCCCATTGCACGCAGAGTAGGGTGTGAGCGGTGAGCCTGGGACCAGCCAGGCCAGAACCCTGCTGCCATGGGGTGCAGCTGTGGGTCCCCCCCTAGGATGCTCACATATCCTCCTGCTAAAAAACTTGTGGAGGCATCAGGGGATTTCCTTGCTTCGGCTTGGGGTCCAGTTTCTCTTGATTTCTCCTGTTTTGGCCAAGCAGTAAAAGTAGGGATGCCAAATAATAAGCCATTTTGTTTTGGTAGCTAGTGCTTAAATAGTATTCTGTGCAGAGTTTCTATAATTGAGAAACAATTGTAATGTTGCTATCCTGCCAATGGGAGCAGGAGGAAATTACCTTCCCAGCTTCCATGAGGTGAACCCAACATAACACATGAAAACAAAAGTAAAATATAAAATGGAAATATAAAAATTAACCTGAGTAAATGGAGATTTCTTTGGGTTTCTTAAGACCATTGAGAAAAGTGCAGTATAAAATAAAATCCTGTTTCCCTAAAAAAAAAAGTAGGGATGCCTCACCTCGGGTTGCTGAAGCCATCGCCAGGAGCAGTAATTGTGGCATAAGGATTTGCCCCCCTTCTGTACATTTCTGAGAGTATACTGCCCATGTGCTGCGGGGCTAAGTCGCTTCAGTTGTGTCTGACTCTTGGCAACCCTATGGACTGTAGCCCGCCAGTCTCCTCTGTCTATGGCATTCCCCAGACAAGAATACTGGAGTGGGTTGCCATGCCCTCCTCCAAGGGATCTTCTCGACCCAGGAATTGAGAGTCCTTACATCTCCTGCACTGGCAGGCAGGTTCTTTACCACTAGTAAAGAAGCCCATTCTGTTTATACAAGACTTTAATGACTGACCAGCAGGAGTTTACTAGATGAAAAGAACAGGCACACACCAGATTATTTATTATGCTTATTCTTTGTTTTCTTTTTTGGCTGCTCTGAGTGGCATGTGGGTTCTGAGTTCCCTAACTAGGGATTTAGCCCATACCCCCTGCAATGGAAGCTTGGAGTCTTAACCACTGGATCTCCAAGGAAGTCCCCAGACTGTTGGTTAGTATTCCTATCTGGTCTGATAATGGTGGTGGCAGGTTCTGGGGTAATTTTTTTCTTCCCTTTCCTCCTTGACTTTCTTAGCCTGTAATGAAGGAGGGCCTCTCTCCCTAGAACCAACACTGGGGCCAGCTAAGAAGACAGATCTAGGGTTCTGAATGAAAGTAGAATTCTAGGCTCTTTCAACCATATAAGTAGGGCAGAAGAGTCAAGAAGTCCATCTGGAATGGATATTTGCATGTAAATTACTGTTAATTTCTGGAAGACCTCAGACCCACAAGAACAGCTACGACAATAAAACTCCAGAGATGCCCGTAGTGTGGGAAATGAAAATCCTGAATTCTCCAGAAGACTTAGTGGAAAGTTGAGGAAAGTGATTTTAAATGCATATCACAGACACACACACAAAAATATGCAAACCAGGCGGGACTCTGGCCAATTTAATCTCTAAGGTGCTTTCCAGTTACTATTTTTTTCTCTTGCAGATTCATCTCACACCCAGATCTTTAGAAACTGTGGGGGGAGGCTGAGTATCACTCAGTAATTCTCAGAGAGTCTGCTGGTGCCCTGAGGCCCAGGGCACCCCGGGCTTGGAATGTTGGTGATGTGCAATCGGACCAGCTGTCCCAGAAGTACAGTCCGGGTACAAAGAACACGAGGCTGGTGGCAACCTTGCTGCTATTCTAGGAGAAGAGCCCCTCTTGTGACAGCTGAGAGGTCCTCACGGAGTGAGAGCCAGGAACATTCCTGCCCTGGGCACCACCCTTTGGCCAGAATGTCCTTGCCCTGCTCGGCCCTAGTTCTCTCCACTTTAAGGTTGCGAGCAGCTGCCCTTGAAACAGAAACCTGAGCAACTGGACACGGAGGTCCAGAGTTGAAGGTACTCAAGTGAAAGCAGATCATGAAGGTAGGTCACAGAGTTGAGCTGATCATATTTAATCACAGGCATTTGATCCCAGGGTTGGGAAGATCCCCTGGAGAAGGAAATGGCAACCCTCTCTAGTATTCTTGGCTGGAGAATCCCATGGACAGAGGAGCCTGAAGGGCTATACAGTTCATGGGGTTGGAAAGAGTAGGACACAACTTAACAACTAAGCAACAAAAACAACAATAGGAACATGAAAAGAGCTTGTGGGGCCCAAGCGAACTTCCCCTTGTGATCTCTCCTTTTCCCCCAGGGGTCATCTCAGTGGAGCATCCGGTCTGGCTTCATAGGTCAATACTCTGCGGGTCAGTAAGGACGTGACCAGAACAGGTCCAGCCCTCTCTTCGGGCAATGGCCTGGAGACACACACATTCAGTGAGCGAAACAATAGGGAGAACAAAGAAAGAGAATGGAGGTCGGGGGATGGAAATCAGAAAGACAATTCTGGGATCTTCTGGGGAGAAAGAAGTATAAGAAGGAAACAGGAAGAGATTCAGGGGTTCTTTGTCCCTGTAACACAAGGAGTCCCTGGTAGCCAGCCCTCGCCCCTCTCCCCTTCCTCCAGCACAGGACAGCACTGGGTCTGGCAGACGGCAGCCAGTGACTGTGATGGACTCCCCAGTCTGGTCCAGCAAAGACACTGGTTGGTCAGGGCCTCATAAGGCAGGACGGCCCCCTTCCCTTGGCTGGGAAAGTTGCCTCGTCACTTGCCACCGTGATGAGATTGCAGGAGGCAGAGCAGGGATGTCTAGTCTGAGAATCCATGTTTCATCTAGCTGGTGTTTGCATAACACACATTTTACAAATTAAAATAATACAAACGACAGAAAATGAAGCTCAAAAATATTTCCCTCTCTGATAAGGCTATGCTGAAAACAGGATGGAAAAGAAAAGCCTTCGTTAAAGAGGGTGGGATACCCCCCAAAGCGGAGGCTGGGTGCGGAGAGAAGTGTTAAAGCTATAAGTAGAATGGAGCTCAGTGCGAATTATCTTTCCTGGAACGCTGGCTCCTTCTGCAAGAGACTGTGTGTTCGGGTCACTGTTCTGTTGAAGAGAAAGAGCTTGCTGCATAGTGGGTATTATAATCAATGTTTTCCTAATCCAGAGGTGACTCGGGGTTCAGAAGGAAGTCCTGTGAATAATGGAACAAATGTTGCCACACACACCCCCAGCCCCGGTCCTTGGTTCACCTGAGGCATGGCTAGATGTGGTCACCCAGGGTACAGAAGGATGGTGACTGAGGTTTCCTCTGACCTAGAACTCTTTGCCCACCTGGTCTGAAGAGCTGGACAGAGGATGTACACGGGGGATGTGGTACACTCCGTGGGGATGTGGTTGGAGCTGGAGCCATGCCTCTGAATAGCAGTTAGAGATCAGGTACATTGTGTTCTTTATCCCAGTTTCTGGGAAGAATCTTTTTTTTTTAGAAGCTCCAAGCAAGCAGGGGACATAAAATTTCTCTGTCTGCTTATATCTAATTAACTTTTAGTGTGTCTCTGGCTATTTAAAATAGGAAAATAATGCATATTTATTCACACATGCTTTGAGATCTGTGGATAAAAATGCTGTATTACTAGTAACCACGATGAATGCACACACTTTAAATACAATCATCAATTAGCAGCTCCCACCTGTTGAGATAACCGACTGCAGTGCCTCTAAACACCATCCTTTCAAATCTTAGAGCTGGAAACGTTCTTCAGTGTTCTGTGTGCTACAGTCAACCAATTCATTAAGGAAATTCTTTGTTACCCAGATTATGACTTATGTATCAGCAGGAGAAATGGAAATTAAGCTATACGAATTCCTAAAGTGTCTGAGGACCTATAGTTAAGGTCTGATCTTCTTACAAAGTCATCTTTTAAAACTCTTTGAAGATGCGCTTAATGGTATTCACATAGTTTAAGGTCATATTGCTGCTCTTTAAAAACAAAATTTTGCCCTCTTGGCAAATCAAATATTAAATGGTTAAGATGCATACAAAGTGAGATGCATTTTCATAAATACAAACCCCCTTGTGCAATTCAGTTCATAAACCATGCATAAATAGAAGGTATTATGTTACTCTTTCACCACTCGGGAACATGGTTTGCAGCTGAAACCATAAGACTCTGCTTATAGATGGGCAATTATTACCAGGTTTTTATTCTTCAAAAGCTATTAACATTTTTATAGCGTAAGCAAAGTTATTACAAACAACCTCTAAAATGTGAAGAATGATTTTCCTGAAACTCCTCCCAAATCCTCACCTCAACATAAGGCACCGTATTTGTTTACCGAAAAGAAAAAAAAAAAGAAAGTGACTAAGTAGGTTAAAGCTGAAATAAAAATGCTGCTGGCGTAATGTCAAGGAAGTCTCAATGAACTTCCATCAAGCTGTTCTGCTCAGCATATTTTCTGAAGCGCAAGGCAACAATAGAAAGCAAAGAGATGTGGGTGTTGAAGTCATCAACAACATTATTAGAAACTTCTTTACACAGCCTGCCCCATGGAGTGGCAAGTCTCAAGCTAGTTGGAGCTCAGGACAGTGAGGGTTACCCCCAAGTCCACCTGAGCATAGCTCAGTTGTGATCTCTGAACGTGCACCACGGTGATGTGTCCCTGCAACAAAACTGGAAGCCTCTAAACTACAAAGAGGGAGCGATGGATGCCTTCTTGCTCAAATCGACAAAGGCATTTCACCTCACAGAATAAGACAAAGACAGAAACCCTACCACAATGCGATGTGTCTGAAATCTGCTCCTATGCCTCTAAAGCTTGAGAGTGCCTCCTAAAAGTACATATCTGTGCACGAGTATAAGAACACATTCTCTACGTGTTTGTTAATGAATGCTCTTGATGCTGCGTTGTCACCTAGTGAAGAGACACCTGATAACTAGATAATGTATCTGTAGAAGACACCAATTAGCGGTGACAAGGCTGACTCCATCGCTCTCGCTCATCTTGGAGACGCTAGGACCTGGCTGGTCATTGCGGAGTCACCAGGAAAGAAATCAATAGAAAGGGACGTGAATGGAAATCTCTAATCTTAAAGACTCAGTTGTCCAATTTTGACCTCGCAAACTTTGAGTTAAAGATTTTAGAGCTGCGATGGGTCTTAAACAACATCAGGCCCATCCTCATTTTATTCATAAGAAAACCTAAATGCAGTGTTGCAACTAAAGTGATTTTCTCAAAGTTAGAAGGTCCCTTTTTGCTTCTCTGCTTATTCTTCCAGAGTACTGGGACATTCCCCTTAACATGCTTTCCTTTAAAAAACATTTTGAAGGCTTCAAACCTCAGGGCTAGTGTAAAAAGAAAAAGTAGATTTCAAAGTGCTGAAAAAACTTTCTGTCCACAGGAGTGGTCTGGATGCATGATTTTTTTTCTTTGCCCTGAAGCCATGAAACAAGGAATATTTTGAAAGGACAACAAAACTCGGGGAAAAAAAAAAAAACAAAAACAAAAACTGCACACACATGCACAAAGGAAAAAAGTTAGATTGAAGCTAGATTTCTGAGTAGTTAGTTTCACAGAAACCACTGCTTCTCACTCAAAGATCAGGTGCTAAGAGCATGAGCTGGAGGGATCAGGGACACTTTCAGGAAGACGTCTAATTGTGGCCCACAACGATGATCCCTGTGATCAGGGAAGGGCCTCAGGCCTTGAAAGCTGTGGACAGGATGCTGTGGTCACATGACTCTAAGTGGGCCTCCAGGGCCTTAGGACAAGGCAGACCTACACTCTCAGACCAGGAAAGGGCTGCTATGAGAAACCAGAGGGAAAACTGGACAACGAGGACTGCCCTGCCCGCCCTTCGAGGCTGAAGGAGTGAAATCAAGCTCATCAGATGCAAAGTGGGGAAGTTTAAAGAAAAAGTCATCATGTAATTATGTCCCTATTCCATAGAAAAAAGGGTCTACCACTTGAGCCCTCTAGTGCAATACTCGAATGTACAAATTCGAAGATCGATAGAAAAGAACAGCAGTAGCAAGAATTATGGCTGAAAGGATGAGTTAAGACAGAAAGCTTTAAACTACCATGAAGTAACTGCAGGAAGATGCTAGTAACTTGCAGAGATACATTATGACCACAGCCTGCACCCAGTCACTGGATTAGAGCAAGCTAGCACAGAATCAAGGTGGACTGGGGCTCTGCTCAAGAGAGAAGGCTGGAGACTCAGCCTGTCCACCCTTTAATCACCAAATAGGGCTTGAAAGTTCTCAAGATCCACAGCTGCATTTTTATATAAAGCAGTTACTTACACATATATATCTAAGCTTGCTCAGAATCAGTGGCTTGATTCCAGTGATTTTCATGTTACCTTTGTTTTCCCGAACTAATACTTTTGTTCGTGATGAACGAAGTTAAAAGGAGCCTATTTGGGCATTGTTGAAATAGAAACAGATTAAATTGCATTAGTCATCTTTCTTGTCCAACTTTGGTGCCTATATTGAGGCAATCAAGAATGAAATAGATCTGCCCTTGGACTCACTGCCCTAGGGCTTCCTTGGTGGCTCAGAGGGTAAAGCGTCTGCTTGCATTGCGGGAGACCTGAGTTCGATCCCTGGGTCGGGAAGATCCCCTGGAGAAGGAAATGGCAACCCACTCCAGTACTCTTGCCTGGAAAATCCCATGGACGGAGAAGCCTGGTAGGCTACAGTCCATGGGGTCACAAAGAGTTGGACATGACTGAGCGACTTCACTTCACTTCACTGGGACTCACGACTCCAAGGGCTGGGTCTCTGTGTATTCCTCTCATCCTTAGCCAAGTCTCCCAGAAACTTGGTCTTATTCTTATCTTTTCCTTTCTAGGTCTCTACCTTCTCCACTTTTCCAATTTCCTGTCTCTTAGCTCAGTTATGGAGTAAGATGTTCTACCCAGGTTTTGTCTTTGTTGTCTCTGAAAATAGGCACATGTCTTTCTTCATGTAAGGATTGTACTCATCAACAAGGGAAGGGATGAAATCGCAAACCCCACCAACAAGAGTACGTTATAAAGGTTCTAGTGTATTACAGAATACTCAGCATAATTTTACTTGGTCTATATTTCCTGAAAGTCCCTTCCTTGGAAGATATTTCAAGGTCTCTGTTAAATGGTGCCTGTTACTGAACTGAGCTGTTTTAGGTCTGTGATGGTGGATTAGAAGTCACCACTGCTGCAAACTAGCAAATTCTGTGCCCTGTGAGACACTGTGCTCCAACCTTCACTCCAGACAGTCCACCCATTTGTCAGACGCATGGATGTCAGAGGCAAGAAAGCCATTCTCTTTCCTGACCCCTAGAGCCTTTTCCTTGAGGCACAAGCAGCTCTTCATTGACTCTGGAGAAACACTTCATACCTCCCTATTTGGTCCTTTTAAATCCAATGATTATCCATGTTCCCTCTTTGTAGAAGGACAATCTTCTCTTCAAAGGACCATCCCAAGATTCCTTCCCTGGGTCTTGTGTTAATCTCTACAAGGCATCCACTCCACTCTTCTCTGACTTTCTATGGTTCCATCCCCAGAAGGTTCTAACGGTCCATATACCATCGCCCCAGTTCCCTGGTTACCACATAATTCACCTTTGAAGAGTATGGGGACCAGTCATGAGGGCAGGTCACTCAGTGAAGCTTGGCTGTTTCGCCTGTGGTCCTCTGTGGGCTTCATGATCACTCTGTCTTGAACACAAACTTCTAACAGCCTGCAGCTCACATTCCAGCATCCAGAGACGAAGCCACATCTCATCTCCCCAGAACACTGAGCTTTCCCAGTGTTTATTAGCCCCTATCTCCATGCCATATCCAAGTAAAACCCATTCGCAGGGTCTGTTTCAAAACTTAAATGCTAGATACACCCTGAGACCAAAAATAACCATAACTGCTGTCACTAAGTATGGAAAGAGGATGTACAAGGCATGGGGCTCCATGATATTCAGAGTGTGTTTCAGTTAATCCGCAAGACAGTTATTGATGGATTGGATTAAATGATAGATGGTTCATTTAAATCCATCAAGACATCTTCATTTAACCTAAATCCTGTCAGGACAGACAGGTAAAACAACTTGCCCAAGGTCTCAAAACTAGTAAGCCTGTCTGCCTCCAAAATTTTTAATTTTTGTGCTCTGATGGCTTCCTACTGAAATAAACAAGCCTGGCAGGCTGTGGCTTATTATGAGCTGTGTACACAGCTTCTAATATCTCCCCTTGTCTCACCTGGGCCAGGAAGTGGTGTGTGTATAAGCCCAATTATATAATATAAAAATGTAATATATATATTTTCAACAAAAATATTTAAAAATTGAAAACATAAAATGTAAAAATTGATATCCATAATTTTCACCTTTGAAAGGAGAGGATAATTTCACTGGGAAAACTTCCTTGGACAGAGTCTTCCAGGCTACCAGGTACATAAACAACTGTTATACAATTCATGCCAGGAAAAAAAAATTTTTTTTCTCCCATTTGAGGATTCCAGCCAGAAATATAGGATCTGGCTACTCTCCCTGGTAAAACTAGCAAGCCAGGAGTTCCTTTTCCATACGTTGTCTAATTTTGCTGCTTTTATTCTTGTTCAGGGGAATATTCAGCAAGAAAAAGAACAGATTCACTACTTAAAGGATCTCAACAGTCTATCAGAAATAAAAACTGTGAGAAATGGTTGCCTCATTTTTCAGTTAAAACATTAAAGAAATTTACTTAACTGAAAAATTAAAGTCTTTCAGAAAGCAGCGTCATTTATGAGTTGATAATTTTTGTATTGTAAAGTACATAAAAGAAGTCATAGTATCCTCAGTTTTCAGATGGAAATCAATGTTTTAGGTTTGAAAAGAGGATAATCTTGGAAGGATGCATTCGCCATCTTTCTTCCATTGTCTCCAGTCAAATACAGTCACAACAGATCATCTTAATTGGATTGAAAAGATCTGTTAGACATTTGACTGCTTATGTTAATGCACTGAGGGTAATCCCTTAGCTGCCAAGTTGTATACAGAAGTCCTAATAATTTACCAGTTGATTCAATTTCTTTCTTTTACCAATGTCTCTCCATTTGTGGCCAGGTTCTATGATTACATTCACACGCACGTGCCCAAGCACTCACACTCAATATACAGAAACACCTCGTACAAAGGCAACGATGAAGATTTACTCATGGCACTTAACCTCTCTGAACCTCAGTTTTCTCATTTATATAATGGAGATAATACTTGCTGACTTCTTAAAAGGGCTTTTTGATTTGAGGAACCATTGCAGTCCTGCCAGGTGTGCTAAAGCATGTTATAAAGTGAAAGGTGTGAGCATGTTACAGAACATATATTAATTATTATTAAACTGGTTTCAATCCTCTTTTCTATGCCAGCATAGGTGGGCCTAGCAGAGAAGCATCATTAACAGTATTATGTAATTTAAAAATCTCTAACATATGTTTGTTGTTTGGAATATAATCTAGTACTGATTTTTTTTTTTTGCATACATTTAATGTCTTGTGCTATTCTTCTCTTTCCCAAATCAACTCTGAGAAGAAAAGATGAAAGTCAATGAAGAAGACAAGAGCAGAATCAAAAATTGGCAGGAAAAAGGATGTTGTTTATATCTCAGTCATGCCTGACTCTTCTGTGACCCCATGGACTGTAGTCCGCCAGGCTCCCCTGTCTGTGGGACTCTCCAGGCAAGAATGCTGCAGTGGGCTGCCATTCTTCTGCAAGGGATGGAATCTGAGTCTCTTGCATTGCAGGCAGATTCTTTATCCCATTTACTAACAAGCCAGGCATTACATCCTTTCCATCTTATCTTTCCCTACTATTTGCTCAAAAGCATTTTTCCCATCTTTCTTTCTTTCTCTTTTTCTCTTTCCTGTTGATTGCCAAGGTGCTGAATGCACAGAAAAACCACCCAAAGAGTCCAAATTCCTTCCCCATTTCTGGAGACCAAGCTGTTTTGGATCAACCAGTGGGAGGAGGTCTGGAAGATAAATAAGGCTGGACCCTCTCCAGAGTATGGCTTTCCAAAAGCTCTCTCAGAGGTGGGCTTGAGGTCACAGCAGGCTAGATGAGGACCAGGCCCCTTAATCATAACTCGAAAGAAACCCAAGTCCGTGCTTTAATTTCAAGAAATTTCTCTACAGCAGTTGTAGAAACTGTGGAAGATGCTCCTTCTACCCGCCCCCCCCCCATAAATTTAAAACCACTAATTTAAAAAGTAAAGAACTAAACATTAGAACAATGGGAAAAACTTAGAAACTTTTCATAAATGTAAAATATGTAACCTGCTCCTTAAAATGAAACCTCATCATGACATGTGATGCCTTTTCTCTTTAGAGGAAACAAACTCACTTTGCAAAGATGAAATACCACTTGAGATACAGTACTAGTTTCCTTTACTCGTCCGCTGGAGCACGTGTCTGTGCTCACAAAGTATATGAATGCATTCCTCCCCAGTGTCACCGTATTTCCACATATACAGGACTGAGAGAAGGAAAGACAAAGCCACAAGCAAAAAGCAAAATACACATACAAGCCACAGACACACAGATACACTAACCAATCCATTTCCTGGCTACGAATTTTGTTGTCGGTTTGAAATGCAGAGAGGAAGGAGTTAAGGGAGGTTTGTTGAAAGCCTATGTGCAGATAATCTTGTACATTTTGATGAGTTTTAAAGACCCCCATGCTTCAGTGACTATTGTTAAAAACACATTGAATTGGTTATGACAACCTGTGGGTTCGTTTACACCAGTCTTAAAATTGGGAAATTCAGTTTGGAAATTTGATCAATATTCATGCCATCTCATATCATAATTCAATTGGCAAAAATGCAGTAGAAAACTCCCCAGGGCAATCCTGAAGAACAACTTACATGCTGGTGCTTTAACATGTATAAACCTCCCGCTTGGAATCACTGATGGGGTCTGGTGGAAGCCTTGAACTTGAACAAGGGCTTTCAGGTGACTTAAATGAGGGGTTAACTGTGATGGAACAGAAATGAAAACATTAAAATGAATATGCCAAGGCGAAAAATCAAGATTTTTTTTTTAAACTCTCCAGGAGCACTCTCCCCAAAAAGCATAAAGAACTGTCAAAATAGGATCTTGCTTAAAACGCAAAAGGTATTTTCAAAGCGAGGATGACATTTGCATACAATATGTGCTGACAACCGATGATATGCCGAAAATGTCTTACTTGTAGATTGAGTCTGTATGACATCAAACGCCAGGAAAAAAAAAAAAAGATTGAAAATTTTAGATCTAAAAATATTTCTTGATGTCTTTCTCTAATTAATATAAACATTCACCTATTAGCAAATTCCAGAATTTTAAATTTATGTAGGATTATGACCTCTGAGCAAGAATGGAGCATGTATAGGATAGTGACTGCACCATTATTCGCTAATTACACAGCCTACGTTGGAAATATAGCTACTAATATAGTTTCAACTGTTAGGTTGCTAGAATCTTTATGAATTTAAGTCCTGGTATTTTTATTCTAAAATGTTCTCCCATGTGGCCCACCACCAGATTTTGGGTTATGGCCACCTTATATTAATTCCGAGATTATTTCTTCATTTTGGGGACAGAAACATGGTTCGAAGCCCACTTTGCTAAAGTTCAATTTCAATAAAATATCTGGTCTTTAAAAAATAAATGTCATGGCAAATCCTTGAAAAGATCAAATATTCTAATATTATTCACCTGATTCTCTGAGCTTAAAGTTGGCTAACTTTTAGCAGGGAACAGAAAAAATTAAAATTTGTCCTTGAAAAAGAAAATTTAAAGAGAAAATTGCTTGTTTACCACATGGAACAAAGGCATAGTGTCCTTCCCCCATTCCACCTTATTTTGATAAAGATCTGTGCAAATGAAATCAAGAACTGTTTAAAAATGTTAACATTTTTCTGCAGCAGCGTAACTGGATTTGAGCTAAGGTACTTAGATACAGAACAACTGTGCCTTTCACTGAGAATTCTGAGTAACTTGATACCCGTAAATCTTCATTATTTTTGATTAAGTGAAGGGGTAAAACAAAACTCTGCCAAAAGATACGCAGAGAGAGCGAGGCTAACTCACTCTGAAGCACTGTCATTCTGATGGTTCTGGGAGACAAAATCCACTGATATAATTTTTCTATTCACTAACGAGAGGTCTCTCCCAGTCTCTCACATGGGAGCTCAAAACTTATCATAAATAACACCATATAAGAATAATTTTCCAAGAATAAAAAGAAGAAAAACATTCTTCATGTGATACCCCACATAGAGCCACAGATTACTATTTTCTATCACACACTATTCATTACCAGCTACTTAAAGGAAAACTAAAAATGGGGGAAATTATGGTCTCAGTATACTCATAGAATGTACACTGCACCATCTGCTAGCTATTAGGTAATTACAAAAAATATCACATAATGTGATCATAAAGCTACGATTTTTACCTAACCTTTTGACTTGGAAGTAAACGTTTCTACCTGTCAAATGGTCTCTGGCTAGCAGCTAGCGTGAACCTTTTCCGACGCACAATTTACTGTCCATCTAAGTGGGCTCTTGCTCCAGGGCAATATTCCCACATTGGGATACTGCTTGGAATGGCTGTGCTCTGAGTGATCCCAGAAGAGACTGCAGGAAGAAGGGAAGAGCGAGGAAAAGATCCGGCTGTCAGAGCCCTGAACGGTTCCAACAGCAGAGAGCTGAGCCCAGCCACTGCTCTTCTCTATCAAGCAGACTTTTCGCAAGCCACCAAAATGAAAGACGCTCCTTAAGGCCAGCAGACGTGGGTTCTGAGTCCTTGTTTTCATTTAATCCAGCCACATTGCAACTCGAGCTCTCTAAAATGTGTTCCAGGAAATAGAACAACCCAGTCTGTCCAGAGGTATATTGAGTATTCCATTTAAAGTACCAAAAATCTTGACAAATAATACAAAAGAGATTTTCCAAATCAGGGGTTTCTTTTTCTTTACTTTCTCTTTTTTTTTTTTTTTTAGGAGAGTGAGCAGACTTTACCATTAGACTGAGTGACAGTGGAACTTGATAAATGTCAATTTGCATGAGTTTGCAATGTAAACTGAAGCAATTATTTTAAACCATCACTTGGATATTTTAAAACTGGATTTTGGAGAAGCACGATCATATGTGTTTTCTTAGGTTGGATTTCAGCTGCCACCATTCGAAGCTTTCCGATTTTAACTTTCACAATGTGGTTTTGACAAATGCATTTGTTGACAATATTCAGATTAATAGGAATGAATTCTGTTTCCTCATTTTCAACTACTTAATTTCTATTCAAAATATATCTTAGTTTAAAAAAAATGCTATGCCAGATAGTATACATGAATGAAGAAAATGAATTTTAACACAACCTACACTAATCAAGGCACTGTTACTGTCAAGTTTTCATGTTTATTTTTTTTCTTACACACAGTGACTAACAACACTGTGTTTGCAAACATATTAGGTGTTCCCTCGATGCATTTAACAATCAGAAGTACAAAAGGGTTAAATCAATTATCATTCTCTAGTTAGATTGTGCAATGTGAAATTGCCAATAGCAGCCCATTTTTTGACCTACCAAAATGGCTTAATCTATTTTGGTAGAATACTCTCTGTGGGGCAGCAGAAGTCATGGGCGTTGAAGTCACCTACTGCCTGACTTTGAACAATTTATCCTCTCTAAGCCGCAATTCTCTCCTTTAGAAAATAGGAATAATAATACTACTTACTCATTAGGGTCAGCAGGCAGTTTAAGTGAGATAATGTATGAATTTGCACAATGACCTACACCCAGGAAGCTATCAGAAATTACTGCAAAAACTGGAAGTGCTATAGTAGCTTATACAACACATTCAATCAGAATTTCAGTTAAAACATCTTTCAAAGACTAAAGGGTTCATCTGAACACCAAACACATTCTTTCTTCCTTATATCCAAGATGATAGCCATAATTAGAGGATATTGTTCGAAACAGATTTGGGTGTCAGATTTACTTGGATTGGGACTCCTACTCTGTTTCTTTTAATATACGTAACTTTGTGCAAGTAAGTTGGTCATCCATAAAACAAGACTGAATAAACGTAAGAAAATGCAACGAAAGCACTTAGAACGTTGCTGTCTGTATAGAATACATCCCACAAATGCTACATGTTATGCACTGTTATTGTTATTATGATGGTTCTCTTACTCAAGTTCTTTATTTTTTGTCTCAACTCCAAGGAAACAATTTTATCACTCCTGACATGTTTTCCATATTTAATTAAAAATATTTTTTTAGGCAGAATACCTTTTTCTTTATGGGACTTTTAAGACCTATCACATTATTATTTAATTTTTTTCTGCCAAAAATTAAAAAGAATGATTTAAAAGGGCCATTCCAAATAATATCAGAAAATAATAGCTAATTATATTGTGGACTGAAAAAAAGCACAAAAATTAGCCCAGACTATAGCACTGGACTGGAAGAAACACAAGCTGGAATCAAGATTGCCAGGAGAAATATCAATCACCTCAGATATGCAGATGACACCACCCTTATGGCAGAAAGTGAAGAGGAACTCAAAAGCCTCTTGATGAAAGTGAAAGTGGAGAGTGAAAAAGTTGGCTTAAAGCTCAACATTCAGAAAATGAAGATCATGGCATTCTGGTCCCATCACTTGATGGGAAATAGATGGGGAAACAGTGGAAACAGTGTCAGACTTTATTTTTCTGGGCTCCAAAATCACTGCAGATGGTGACTGCAGCCATGAAATTAAAAGACGCTTACTCCTTGGAAGGAAAGTTATGACCAACCTAGATAGCATATTCAAAAGCAGAGACATTACTTTGCCAACAAAGGTTCGTCTAGTCAAGGCTATGGTTTGTCCTGTGGTCATGTATGGATGTGAGAGTCGGACTTTGAAGAAGGCTGAGCGCCGAAGAATTGATGCTTTTGAACTGTGGTGTTGGAGAAGACTCTTGAGAGTCCCTTGGACTGCAAGGAGATCCAACCAGTCCATTCTGAAGGAGATCAGTCCTGGGATTTCTTTGGAAGGAATGATGCTAAAGCTGAAGCTCCAGTACTCTGGCCACCTGATTCGAAGAGTTGACTCATTGGAAAAGACTCTGATGCTGGGAGGGATTGGGGGCAGGAGGAGAAGGGGACGACAGAGGATGAGATGGCTGGATGGCATCACTGACTCGATGGACGTGAGTCTGAGTGAACTCCAGGAGTTGGTGATGGACAGGGAGGCCTGGCATGCTACGATTCATGGGGTTGCAAAGAGTCGGACATGACTGAGCGACTGATCTGAGTCTGATAGGGGACTGGAATGTAAAAGTAGGAAGTTAAGATACACCTGGAGTAACAGGCAAATTTGGCCTTGGAGTATGGAATGAAGCAGGGCAAAGGCTAATAGAGTTTTGCCAAGAGAATGCACTGGTCATAGCAAACACCCTCTTCCAACAACGCAAGAGAAGACTACACATGGACATCACCAGATGGTCAACACTGAAATCAGATTGATTATATTCTTTGTAGCCAAAGATGGAGAAGCTCTATGCTGCTGCTGCTGCTGCTGCTGCTAAGTCGCTTCAGTCGTGTCTGAAGGACACGTGCAAAAGGACTTTGGCTACAAAGATGGTCAGTGGAGTTCTTTAATGGGATGCAAGTCTGTGGTTGTTCTAGAAAAGACCTGGATTGTTTCCAGGAATTAAAGTATGGCAGCACTGTCTGAACAAGGTGGCTAAATGCTATTAACAGGAATCATCACTTAGTTCAACATTTATTGAACACCAACTACACGCCAGACACAGAACCAGAAGCTCAGAACTCAACAGTAATTGAGAAAGAAAAAACAAAGAAGGGATTTTCAGCAGAGAATAGAAACCCTTCATAGACTCAGACCACCCAAGGGCTTGAAGGGATTGAGGCTGCATCCTTGTCTCCAGCTCTAGCTTTCCTTCCCTCATTCACAATTAAGTGTTCATTTCCAATGAATGCTTTATTACTTTCAAAGGTGAGTTTTCAGAGGGGATTTCTGAAGAGAGACCCCAGTCTTAGAAAAGTATCTAGAGATCAATGAAGTCTGAGATCTGACTGAGAGTCAGAAGCGAAAAGTGAACTAGTGTCCTTTGCAGTCAAGATGACCCTGTTGTGTATTCACAGTATGAATAACAAGACCTGCTTGTGAAAAACAATATCCTTGAGAATCAAGGAAAAGCTACTTTTGTACCTTAAGCCTATAGAATCCATAGATTTCCGTGACCCTACCGTCTACAGACAACTTGATTCCAATTTTCTACTCCATGACTCTGCTACCATTATAAAAAGAACATAGAATGATCTTTCTGACACATTTTGATTGGCTCTAGGAAATTGGGAAACTCTTTTTTTTTAATCACATAGATTAAAACGCAGCACCTTTTTTTAAAAAGCAAAATACTAACATAAGGAGGACTCAACAAAAATCTCTGTCTGACCTTTTTTTTTCTTTCTGCATCTTTTTAAAAAAGCTAGACAAGTGGTCATTTAGTGAAGATGGAGCTTGCCACAATTCAACACAATTCAACTCCTCATTTTGGAGGCATCATATTTTCTTTTTTTCATTAATAAAGATTGACTCAGTCACTTGTATCACACTTTGCTTTAATGACATTTGTTCTCAGAAGTCAACCAGACTAAGTGCCTGTTCTTGTCAACTAGGAAAGCTCTTGAAAATACCATTTACAACCCCACTGCCCACGTGACAAGGCAGCTCTTTGCACTTCATTTGCACTCTAGTTTAGAGTTACTTCTTCAAAAGTTTCTGATGTGTCCTTTCACCAGCAGAGTTTAGCGCCTGCTATCAAGATAAATGACTACACTCCTGCAGACACCTTCCTTATCTCTAGCTGGAATTTCATTTGTGTACCATGATTTAGTGAAAGGGTGATATAATAGAAAATTAACGTATTTGTTTTGTTCTCAAGAATGTGGATAACTTAGAAAAATCTACAATGCATTCTTACAGACTGATGACATCTACAACCCTCCTTACCCTCAAGTCTCTAACTCTACAGATCAAGTTAATTGTAAGTAAGACTGCCCTTTATTCATAAACATTATCATGTTAACAATACAATCGCGGTCCAAGTTTAAGCACCTTGTTTATGCTATTTCTGCTACACTTTATATACATTTAGAGAAGATTACCTAGAGTTTGTGAGGGGTGTTTTAAAAAATAAATATGATAGAGTTTAAGCTCCTGAAATGAATGTTTATTATGGACACCCCAAAACACAGTAGTAAATACAAGTTTCTCACCAAGAAGGGAATGAGATTAAATCTTCCTATATTATGGCATATTTACGCCATAGCTTCCTTATCTGTAAAGTGGGAAAGACAATGCTGTTGATAGCTTCTATAATGATTGAATGAGATCATATGATTAAAGAGATCATATTTAAAGATCTTCATATATTACAATATGATATCAGTTCAGTTCTTCAAATTTGCAAAGGATATGGCTAAACTACAGACCAGATGTTGGGCCAAAGAAATCTACTGGTTATACTATAGTTAAATTTATTTCACTTTCTTTGGCCACCTGATGCAAAGAGCTGACTCATTTGAAAAGACACTGATGCTGGGAAAGATTGAAGGCAGGAGGAGAAGGGGACGACAGAGGATGAGATGGTTGGATGGCGTCACTGACTCAATGGAGATGAGTTTGAGCAGACTCCAGGAGTTGGTGATGGACAGGGAAGTCTGGTGTGCTGTGGTCCACGGGGTCGTGAAGAGTCAGACATGACTGAGCAACTCAACTGAACTGAACTGGGGACCCCAGAATAAGCACATATCTAAGAAACACTAGGAGTCGAGAAACAAGAATTAGATCTCTTATTTCCAACAAGTGATCTACTATGCTTCCCTGCTGCTGCTGCTGCTCCTGTCACTTCAGTTGTGTCCGACTCTGTGCGACCCCATAGACAGCAGCCCACCAGGCTCCCCCGTCCCTGGGATCCTCCAGGCAAGAACACTGGAGTGGGTTGCCATTTCCTCCTCCAACGCATGAAAGTGAAAAGTGAAAGTGAAGTCGCTGTCGTGTCCGACCCTCAGTGACCCCATGGACTGCAGCCTTCCAGGCTCCTCTGTCCATGGGATTTTCCAGGCAAGAGTGCTGGAGTGGGGTGCCATTGCCTTCTCCGACTATGCTTCCCTAATACACTCAAATTTCCATGTGGATTTAAACCCTAGTTACCTAAATGGCACATATTTCTCCCTCTCATTTAAGAAAAGCTACATTTCTTCTCTCTAGACATTAGCCAAAAAATATATATATAGACTAATTTTTAAATGCTATTATCATAGTGGGGTTTGTTTGCTGATTAGAATTTTTGGCATGCAAATAGAGTTTAAGAAGCAGTGTTTCTATTACTGAGATGACATTAAATATGCCTTCATATGGATTGTACTGTATCGTTTAGTAACTCTTCCTAATGAGACATTCACAAACAGCTCTCAGAAGGCAATAAATCACCATTGTATTGAATTGAATCGAGATAATAATTAAGCCCATTCAAAACAACCATGTTCGTTATGAATTATGAAAAGCCTATCTTAATTTCTTTACACTTTTTGGGGTATAATAGCTTCATTCTGAGGATAGAAATAGTTGTAGCCAAATCTTTAACAGTATAATTAGGGAAAAAGATGACTAAATGGCTCTGGAATGTATTAGTGGGTGGTATGGTAATTCATGTCATTTTTTTTTTCAGTTTGCTTTTTATCCCATGTTTTATCACTTCCATATAACATTTGAACTGACTCATAGGTTATATGATATTCTGAAATATGGTACAACTATAGTACTAAATGCACTCTGCTTTATTCAATTACTTAATAAGTTCTTAGAAGTTCTTTAGAAGCTTAGCAGAATAGCCACTTATAATAGGACTGCCAATTACAGGGAAGGTCTAGTTTTCCTGGAGTAGGAAACAGTTCTCCAACTAAACTTACAGACAAATGCTTTTAACTGCTAATCAATGTGTAAATCCTCTAGTGGAATGCCTGTGTGCTTCAAATCTGTAACATCAAGCAAAAAGACAAGGAATCATAGGATGGATAGGGTTCTGATGTTCATGGTGTGGTCTCCACATCAGATTTTATTTCTTTCATTTTTTAAGTAAAGAAAAAAACCCCACCTCCTACGGTCGGCACTGCATCTCACCCGTCCAGCATCTCCAGTCACCCAGGACCACGATCAAGAACATCTATTTGTGACTGATGATCTTTTGCACCACTAGGTCTATCTTTAGGAAGTCGAAATTGATTTTCTTCCACTTGTCACACTGAAATCTCAACTCTGTCCTTTTGGTTACACTCTCCACGAGTTCAGTGGTACAGGGATCAAAGGATTAGGCAGCAGCAGCTTTAAGGGGAGTTGGCAGTGTGAGAAGACAGTGGAGGCAATCTATTTCAGCTTCAGAGGGAGCACCAGCTAAGTGGGTGAACAACATGTAAAGTGCTCACTTGACATAAGTTTTTTATTTTTCCAAATAGTTGAGATAAAGAGAGTCTCTGATGGCTGACCTTTTATTATTACTCAGAGCCCCAAACACTTGAGCAGAGGGGGCCACGGGGCGCCTGCAGAGACCCCAAGCATGCTCTTAGCTGCTGTGTAATATTTGCAGCTGCCATCCCCTTCCACTTGTTTGTTCCACTTGCCTCCTGATGTGCCTGGTGTCTGATTTCCAGCTCTGGAAACCATGTGGAGGCCCTGAAGGGGAGGTGGGGGTCAAGTCCGGATTTTAACTGCAAAGGAGCACATCACAGTGGGCTCCCAGGGAGCCAGGCACAACTCACTATGCATCTCAGCTTTGCTTGAAAAACGTGAAAACCTTGTATAAACCTTATGAAAGAGATAAGGGAATCCCTATGCATTTACATCTCCCATTACATGTCTAAAAGTAGTCTAATAGTGAGAAGAAAAGAATATGTATTCATAGCAGTTGAGAGATATGGATTGTATATTTTAATCAACTTAATAGACATTAACACAACCATCTGCTGTATTTCACATGTGCCAGGAGCTGTGCTACATGTCTGACATATTAGACCCCTTTTAATCCTAGTGACAAACCTGCCAGGAATTACAATGTCTCTGATTTACAGATGAATGATATAAGGGCCCTGCACGGATTGAGGAATCTGTGCAAAGTCACGTGATAAGTAAAGCAGCAATTTTCAAAGAATTAAAAACCACAACAAAATATATTTAAAATATATTTTCTTTGGTAAATCAGAAAGTATCTCAGTAGCGTGAAACACAGTAGGCCTCACTGTGATGAGATTCAGTGCTGAAAGCATTGAAAAAAATTAATTTCAGGATATTTTCCTGATGCAAGGATTTAGGACCCTTTGAACAAATTAATAAGCTGAACTATTTGATTATGATTTTTTATAGGTAGCAGTAGACTTAATATCTGAATAATCTACCAAGTCTTAAGTGGTTAATACTGGGGATTTCTTTTCATGTACACACCAAATTTCTTTTCAAATTCAGAATCAGAATATAGCCTATATTTGACATATTTCTTTATGTAATTAAGTGATTTTCAAATAGAAAAGGGAGACACAGCATAAATGTAAGACATACTGGAGTGGTTAATATTTAATTATGGCATAATTAATCATAGGAGCTCATATGAATCTCATTTACGTGTGTTCTCCCCCAAAATGCCATCTTTAATTTCAACCAGAAAAAAAGACAAAAGTAAAATAAACAATGTGGGCACTGTATTTATAATTCTTGTAAACCAGCACCACATCCTTTGTTCATGAGTTTGAGCTTGATGAGGATTATCTTTAGTTTTCAAAAGAATTCCGGTTCTAGTCCTTGTTCCAGGGAGAAACAAACTTTGAAAGGAGGCCTGCTGCTATGCCTTGTGTCTCGTTTTGACATATCCTCTGAGGATAGGATTATAAGTCCAAGAGAGATGATAGGGGCAGTGGTAGTGGCAGGGCCTGTGATGACTGGTTGGTCCTGATTCACCCCGTATCACCCACTTCTCAGAGGTTACCTGTGGAGGAAGGGGAAGGATTAAAGACAACGGGTGATGGCATTCCTGGAGTCTTGCGTGCTCAGTTGCTCAGTTGCTCAGTTGAGTTCAGCTCTTAAAACCCCATGGACTGTAGCCTTGGGATTTCCCAGGCAAGAATACTGAAGTGGGTTGCCATTTCCTACTCCAGGGGATCTTCCCGACCCAGGGATCCAACCCCCACTGATGTCTCTTGTGTCTCCTGCATGGCCAGGTGGATTTCTTTACCATTAGCGCCACCTGGGAAGCCCTATTCCTGAGATCATGTAGAGTTCAATAAACATTTACACCCTAGGGCTTCCCCGGTGGCTCAGACAGTAAAAAATCCGCCTACAGTGCAGGAGACCTGGGTTCAGTCCATGAGTTGGGAAGATCCTCTGGAGGAGGAAATGGCAACCCACTCCAGTATTCTTGCCTGGAGAACCCCCATGAACAGAGGAGCCTGGCGGGCTGCAGTCCATGGGGTCGCAAAGAGTCGGACATGACTGAGTGACTAAGAACACATGCATGAGACATCCTAGGTGAAAACTCAGGTCTTCTCTCTTAGGAAGGTCACCATTTCTGCTAAGAACCATCTATGGAGGGAGGGTATCCAGACTGAGGAAAGACCAAAGAGCATGAGTGACGTCAGAGGCGTGGAGTAAGTGCAGGACACGGGAGGAGACGAGTCAGAAGATCTGCTCGGGAGAATAAAGAGTGCAGGAAATAAGCTTAAAAACAGGTTCTGTTACCAACCAGCTAGTAGGGAGCCTTAGTAGGCCCGAGAGCTCGATGAACCAGGAGTTTTAAGAAGAGTGTGACAACCATACACAAAATAAAGCTGGAGAAGAAATTGGAAGAAGCGAGACTACTTTAAAAAATTGTGTACACACCCACCACATCATAGGACCTGGATGAACCTCACGATTATAAAATAAACACATACGGGAATACAAGTAAAATAATTAAAATAACAATAAAATATCTGAAGGACTGGGATACTGGACAGTAAAAGGGGAATAAAGAGTGATTACAAGGCTTGTAGCTTTGAGATGGGCTCATAGGAAAGCAGCTGAATAAAATGGGTTCAGAGAAATGGATGAAGAGAAGCCTATTTGGAAGGGACTTTTTATTTTCAATTTTGATAAGTCGAATTAGATAACTGCTGGGAATCCAAGTGAAGTTAATTGGTTGGCATCTCAGACCACTGAGATGAGAGGGTTTTTATTTTTATTTTTTTTGAGCATGAACGGTTGGGGCTGCAGTTGTAGACATAGCAGTCAATTCAAAAGGTGAGCCCTGAGGGCAGGCGCAGGGTGGGCGCGCACAGGTCAGAGGAGCTGACAGCCAGAAGGCAGCGGGCAGATGCAGACCCATGTAGGTGGCACCTGCAGGGTGGCCCTGGGAAGGGGCAGATGCCCCAAGGGAACAGGAGGGTTGCTGGTGGAGGCGAGCGAAGTCAGGGTGCCGTGGGCACAGCCGCTGCTGAACAACCTCACGCTCGGTCTCAGGGCAGTGGGGCTGTGGAGCAGGTACAGATCGAGACGCAAGTCAGCCACTTCTCCCCACCTGCTCCTCAGGTGACCTCACCCACCCAGCGTCTCACCCACGAGAAACAGAGCCCGAGCTTGGAGCCCCCAATCTTCTAAGTACTTAACACCACGAGTACAGGCAGGCTGATTTGTTCGCCTGTGCAGAGCCTTCAGGCCTGCTCACAGCCAGAGACTCCTGCCCCAGGTGAGGACCTATTTACCTCCTGGACTCCTAAGTCCAGTTAATACCCCCTTCTGATGGTATAAGGTGAAGTTGCAAAATGACTAACAGCATCTGAAGAAATTATCTTACTGGACCAGGTAACGATTCTTTCTAGGACCTTCCCCAGATATACCAGGAACAGAATGAACAAAGTGGAGGTATTTGGGGAACAGGAGCTGCCAGTAGTGACAAAGGACGGGTAGGCGTTTAAGATAACAAAGACTGAGGATCTGAAAGAGTATCATGGCAATCTGGGGGGTGTACCCTGGATAGATGGTGAGAACAAGAAGGAAACTGTAGCAGGATGTGAAAGCATGGCAGTGGTGGAGGCGATGGGGCACATTTGAAGAGCCTGACTTTGAAGCAGGTAATGGGGGTGGGTAGTGGGAGTAGAGCAGAGTCAAAATAATGTTTACTTTTAAAAGCAAGGAGCTGAGGCTATCTGAAGGCTGAAGGCAAAAAGTCCAGGAAAGTGCTGGATTTCCTAAATAAAGGGGATACACTTTGCCAGCTAAACCAAGTTTGTAAGAACAGCAGGGTAAGGCTAATCAGACAAGCTTAAGAATATGCAGGAAGCCCCAAGAACCTGCTCATTTAATAAACCAACTCTGTGATGTGACATCAGATGGCCCCAAGACCATACTTGAAGGAAATCCAATTTATAAGAGAGGCACACTACCGTCTTGCAAAAAAATACCTGTAGAAGTTTGGTTTCTTTCTTATTGAGCACCCATCGACTATCCTTGATCTAGATTCTTGACCCACAAAGCCTAAAATATTTAGTATTTGTCCCTTTACAGAATCAGTCTGTTGATTCCTGCCTTAGCATCTTGATGAAGAAGTAACTTTTATTGCCCAGACCAGAGAGCCACAGGCAGATTCACAGAAAATGGTGTGTTCGGGTACATCGAGATTTGGCATCTGACTTCTTAACAATGTGATTGCTGCAAGATGGTCCAATGCTTTTTATTTTGAACAGGCAAGTTCCTTTACTCCTCACAAATATTTAACATCATAAAGCATTTATAAAGTACAAAGTCTGTTGCTAGAAAAGGCATGTTAGACATTAACTCTGTGCTTAAGCAGCTTGCATTATTAAAAAAATACCTCCAGTAGACAAGGAAAGGACAACTTTCTTTTGCATCACTTACATTTTTAAAGCTGGTGAAACCGACTGCAATGTTTGGGGAAAGACACTAATCTCCTACGACACAGGTATTTTCTTCCCAACCATGTCAGCATCAGCATCTTTAACCAGATGAACATTTAGGAAGAGCGTAAGAGCAACACTGATACTGTTGGGGAGGGATTTCAACCACAGCCGTGATGCCTCTGACACAGAAAGGAGGTACCAAAGGCAAAGCTTTGGGTAGACCACAATACAAACGTCTGGACTTTCGAAAACTGGCATATATATGCAAGGAGCCTACAGTTCATTTACTTAAAGGATTTCTGATATTTTCCAATCTTTAACATAAAGGGAAATTTTGCAGACACCCCCCACATCTGCTTTAACAATGGTCCTCGAAAAAGCTTCTTCCTTGTTATTTTTTGTGAGATGTGTAAGTTACTTATGTGGCAGCTTCAATTTGTAATATGGACTTTCCAAATAAGCACCAGAAACATCAGCTACACTTTTCAAAACAGCTCTGGGTAGATCTTTTTATACAGGCTGGGAGAGGTGGTCACCTTGAACAGATAGCACACGTGTTGGAATACTCTTTATATAAGGTACTTAATTAAAAAAATGAAGTAAACAGCTTCATTTGTAAGTAGAAAACGGTCCCAGCTTAGTTATGGCACATGAAGTGAAGCTTGAGCTACTTAAATAAGTGTTTTCCAGCAGGCTGAACTATGAAAAGAACAAGGGGACATTCTACCCCCCGCCTCTTGAATAAAGATAATCATTTTTATTGTCACCAGGTCAAAGATTCAGATTCCACGCAGCAACCTCTGGCTAAAGAACAGTGAGTCCTTTCAGGTCAGAAGGTCCAAGATGGAGTCCCCTCAGAAGATAGCATAATAGTCCTAAAATAATAAGCAAACACGTAGCTTTCTTAATTTGCCCGGCTGGATTCCTGTAATAAGTACTTAACAACTGTAGGCTCTGAGCCGCTCAGCAGACATCAACAAGACCATTTGCCAGATGATTTAGCAAACAAATTTCTGAGAGGCTCACACGTAGGTTGAATGCATCACATAAGAAAACACGCAGGGAGTTAGAGATAATAATAGTAGAGTGGCGTTTTAAGAATTTTTTTTTTAAAGGATTGAGAATTTTGAGCTCTAGAAAATTCAGACAGCTATGCCAAATTCTTTTTCTAAACAGAAACTCCCCAAATTTAAATCCTCAGCCACTCCTGCTAATTTTTTATTCCTTGAGCAAATAACCTAAAATTGACTTCTTGGGAAGGGGAGGCAGGACAAAAGAATCTGGAATTGAGTTGCAAGGAAGGAAGAAAAGAGCAGAAATCACTAGGTTTGGGAGCAACTGACATTTAGCAAGGATGGAAAATGAAAGGTTCTCAACAAATATTTGTTGGATGAATGAATCCAAGTCCATGACACATATGGGAAATAGAGCCATCATAAAGAATGTTGGCAGAATTCTCAAAAAATAGCAGGGGTTAGGAATGGGAGAGAGACATTCATAAAGGAATCGCTCACTAGTGTCAAGAATTGCAGCCTTGAACATGGGAAGAGGGAGACATTCTCTCGAATCACAGGTAGTAAGCAGTCCCCTGGCTTTCTTCTCACAGGACTGGGCCGCGATTGAATTTGAGATGCTTCCAAGTGGGGAAAATCAGGGTGGCAGAAGCATTTACCATTTTAAGAATGAGAGCAGTCCTGAGCTTCTGTGAGGCAAGCCATCCATAGAAAAGGAGAAACACCAGACTTATAGTGGAGCAGGGGCTCAGAAAGCCTATTCTGAGGATGGAGGGTAATTACTCATCACTTTACCTTATAATTAATCTGTGCTCTATTTTCTGAAGTCTCCTTTCTAAACAGGAATGTGGACATTTTATTTGAAAGCATAATACATACTTTATTGATTTATTTATATCTTTTGGCCACAGGACATGCGGGATCCTAGTTCCCTGACCAGGAATTGAACCCGAGCTCCCTGGTGGCATTGGAGGTAAAGAACCCGCCTGCCAATGCAGGAGACATAAGAGATGCTGAATCAATCCCTGGGTGGGGAAGATCCCCTAGAGAAGGGAATGGCAACCCCCTCCAGTATTCTTGCCTGGAAAATCCCTTACAAAGAGGAGCCTGGCAGGTACAGTCCATGGGGTCGCAAAGAGTCAGACACGACTGAGGCGAGTTAGCACATTTCCAGTATTGGAAGAACGGGGTCATAACCACTGGGCCACCAGGGAAGGCTCTGGAGTGTGGACATTTTAAATGAGGAAAAAGCAAAGCGACAATTTTTATTCGATGCCAAAATTAGTTTAGCTGACTTTTTATTTTCATTTTAAATATTCCTTCTTTCGGCAAACTGTCTAAATTACCCAGTTGCTTTTACATCCTTTGGCCTGCCTGGGAGGACAGAGTACCCAGTGGTGGAGGAGAGACCCATCCACATTTCGAAGCTGAGAAGCGTGACTTCTCAGAATTAATCGCCAGTTTGCTGAAAGTTTTCATATTCTGCCTAATCCACTTTAAGGGTGTGCAGAGCAAGAAGGGGGCTTTGGAACCTGATGTGAGTGGAAAGCAGCCACATCGACTCCTTGCAGATGCTCCCCTGAGCTTCCGAGAAAGAAATTGACACAGGGGGAAGACAGCAGTTGAGTGTGAGAAGAGGAACCTGCAAATAAATAAATACTCAAATAAATAAAAGGTTCACGGCGTCATCTATAGGAAAATGACGCGCCAAGGGCACAATGAAAGAATGTGAAGCTTTAGAATGAGCTAGGCTGCCAGATGTTGCCTGCTGATTTTGCGGGGGTGAGAGGGGGTGCACCCACGAGGGAAAAGAATGGGTGTCAGTCAGTCATAGAAATACTCCACTGTAGCTGGGAGGAAATTTATTCTGGGGGAATCCTGGGTGCCAGGGTGACAGGGTGCCAGGGTCCTGGGGCCGGCCCCACCGAGAAGCAGGGTCTATCAGAGGCACATGTGACAGGTGTTACGTGGGCCGCAGGACTGCAAGAGGCATGTTAGCCTTTCGGAGGTCCGCGTTTCTATACGTGATGATGCAAACAGCTCAGTTTAAGATTCGATGATTTGTTAATTACACGTAAAGGACTATTTCGCTGAGGTGAATTGTTTTAGTTAGGAGAGCGATATGCACAAAGAGAAGCAGAGTTGTGAAAACGACAGGATTGGAAGGAGGGCGTGAGCCAAAAAGGAGTGAGACAGTTAACCTTTGTATTTTTACACCATGGCCAAATTGTGTTTTCAGAGTCACCACTGCAGTGGGAATTAAATGACCCAATGAGTGTTAAGAGAATTATTTGCAGACTGTATTTTGCTGTAGACGGGATGATTTTCAATTCAAGAAAGCTAGAGAGAATGAACAAGAGGGGGAATCTTATTGGAGAAAGAAGCTGAAATTGGAAAGTCCCAAAGCTTCCTGGGAAGCGGGAACCACCCAGACTCAGTGTTCCTGAAGAACTTATGTGAAAATGTATTTTATAGACACATCTCTCACCAGATCATTTAACGCAAACATCTCTCTTTGTACCAAGGAGGAGAAAGGCAGTAATTTTAATTGAACAGAAAAATGTGCTTCTTTAAAAAAAATACTTTCTTTTTGTATTTAAATATTATTTTCTATGAAAGTGAATTTAACACTGGACTTCTGTATAAGCCTTGTAGGAGAATGTTTTCAGGAATCTGCCAGAGCCATTTCCTGCGTCTCATTAAAATAATGACCAGGAAAGTAAATGTGTGAATGGAAAGATTGTACTGTGTTGATTATGTGGAGTCGTTGAGCAGAACAGAGCCTGTGACACAATGATTAAGATAACCCGACTTGAATAGAAATGGTGAATTGCAAATGGAGCTGTGTGCAGAGCATCTAACAGACTCCTGTGAGGAAACTCAAATGTGTGTGATCACTTATTTATTTCAAGTGTATTTTCAAGATATACTCATTATGAATTATTCACTCTTTCAAAAAAATATAAATATGAAGGAAGAAGGAAAAGCCTATTGTGAATTAGTTTGGACCAAACGTTTTTACACATTTTCAATTTACTATACCACACACACTTAAAATAATGTTCTTACATATTCTGAAAATATTTGAACTCTTGTGTGTGTGCACACTCAGTCACTCAGTCGTGTCTGACTCTGCGACCCTGTGGACTGTAGCCTGCCAGGCTCCTCTGTCCATGGGATTCTCCAGGATTCTCCAGACAAGAGTACTAGAGTGGGTTGCCATTTCCTTCTCCAGGGGATCTTCCCCACTCAGGGATGGAACCCTAGTTTCCTGCATTAGCAGGCAGATTCTTTACCACTGAGTCAACTTGGGAAGCCCATTTGAACTCTTACTTGGGTGTAAAGGTAACACCCTGACAGTCGGCATAAGAATAACACTACCTGAAATCTGTATCAGAATGAACCCCTTGTCACTCTCAGACTCTATCCAGCTGTCTCTGTATGCCTTAATTTTTTGGAATCCTGAGGCTCAAAACCTCATCTCTGACTCTTTTCTTTCCCTTGTCCCCCACAGCCCACTAATTACTGAGTCCAGTTGACTTTCTTTCTTATCTCTGCTCCCCTCCCATCACCTTTAAGGCTCTGACACTTGAGTATCTCTGCCCTCTACTCATCACTATCAGGGCTCTGATGCCTCATTAGTGTTTAACTCGGATAGCAGTGGCTTCTGGACCACCTCCCTGAATCCACTTTGCACTGTGGATGAAATTCATTTTCTTGAAACATGGCTCTTTTTTTTTTCCCCTGTCATTCCTGGGCTCTAAAACTTTTCCTGACCTCAGGAGGTCTTCTGGGCTTCCACCATGTTGGGGAGGGGGACTGAAGGCCATATGCCTGGGCAATGGTGAAATTGAGCAGCAGATGTCCTTCTGGATGGGCTGTCGGCTGTGCCCAGGATGGGAGGCCACCTGCCAAAGAAGCTCCACTGGAACAAGAACTGCAGCAGATTCCTCCAGTGTAGCCATCGAAGCCCCTGCTCTCGGGCTGGGGAGGGGGTGGCTGGAAACAGGGGAGGGGGGCAGAGCAGAGCTGCAGAGTGTGGGTGCAGAGCCAATCCTCTTGGCTCCAAGGCCTGGCCCCGGGAACAGGAGCTCGAGTCTCCCAACCCCCCTTGTCATTTATCGCAGACCTTAAGGCAGTGCTCAGGCCTCAAGAAACCACAGGGCATTCTTTACCCTCTTTTCTTCAGGAAATTTCCTTACAAATGTCTTTTTAAAAAAAGTCTTTATTGAGTTTTTTTTACAATATTGTTTCTGTTCCATATTTTGTTTTTTTTTGTCCATGAGGCATATGGGATCTGAGCTCCCTGACGAGGGATGGGACCCGCACCCCCGGTGTTGGAAGGGGAATCCAACCACTGACTGCCAGGGAATTTCCCTTCCAATGACTTTTCTCCTACCAGTGTTCAAGGTTGGGAGAGCGGCTGGAGGAAGCACACAGCATCTCTTTCTCTTCAAAACCCTAAACACGAACCACGCGCAGGGAAAGCTACCTCTCACCTTGAACTTGAGGTGTGAGTCGATGTTATGTGATGGTTGAGTGAGAGGAGGAGAAGGGACCAGACCTTATATTTGGTCCCACTTTAATAATGATGCTACCGTCTCCCTTGGCTTAGGAAAGTCATGCAGGCTTTCTAGCCACCCTCTTCATCACACCATCTTGGCCTTTGACCTCACTGCCGGTTCCATTGGCCCCGACTCCCTGAATCTGCCCCCTGGGCTTCCTGTTCACCTGCTTGGCTGTGAGTTTGACTGAGGCCATCAACAGTCTCTCCTAGGCACGGTCAGCCTCTGTGTCCCATCCCCGACAGGGTTCAGGGCCCTGAGAAGGAACACCTGGGCCCCTGGATTTTTATAGAAAAGTAAACAACATACACTTTGGTTGGGCATCCAAAATTTCACCAAGAACTCCCAGTGCCTTTAAAAAAAAGTGAGTTGCTTCAGGTATGCAGGTTGCCATCCGATGGAGCTGCAAAGGTGCCATGCTGTCAAATCCCACTGAATCCTTTAGTTAGAACAGGCTCCGCGTCTGATTTCACTTTTGACCTACCACCTCTAGCACCGGCACAAGGAGCAACGACTGCTTCATTTGACGAACGAATGAATCACTTCCACGCAAACCAAGTGTCTTTGTTTACCTTTGTAAGCAGTGATACAATTTATTTTCTATGATTGTACCAGAGCATTGGAGACAGTGCAGATAGAATATTTCAGGGTGGCGTTTCGGCCAAAATACCTTTAAATGCATAGTTATTATTCAATTTCCTAAATGACCCTTGAGTACTTCCTTCCACAGAATTTTACTACTTAAATTAATAAGACAGTATGCCTAATGCTGAAAACTCTAATTCCATGTTTGGTGGTTCGAGGCAGTGAAACAAGCCCCTTACAAAGGGCCCTAGGATGAGACCGGTTACCTCTTTGTTTCTATCATGGAGGAGGCTTTCAGGGCACTGTGCTCCCCTCCAGACCTCCGACCCTCCCTTGCATGACAGACACTCTCCCGCTGCTGGACTTGACCAGCCCCCTGTTTCAGCTGTACAGCCCTTGTCCCTGACCCCGGCCCCTTTGTCCTCCTTTAGACAAGCATCTCTGATTGACCTCAGCCCTCTCTGTTGTCCACAGTCCTGGAATATTTACCCTCCTCTCAAGGATCCCATTCTGTCAAACAGCATCAGTCATGCTCACATCTCGGGAACGTCAATCTTCATTGAAAATCTGTCAGTTTTGCTAACATAAACCCTGAGATAGCTTAATTCAGCTCCACTGTTATCAGCTGTTTGTTTTTCCTCAGAAAATGGAGATGCTTTTTTTTAACCAAAAAAAAAAAATTGTAATAAGTATAGATTGACGATGTCCTGGAGTAAGAAAGTAACACCTCCAAATAAAGGATCTTGGGAGACACCTTTTCTAAGGTACTGTTTGGTTGTTTCAAGTTGTTATTGTCACTTCTTTAAACATAAAAAAGAACTCTGGTTTCTAAGGTTGCTCTTCCCCCGGTTTCAGTTCGCACTGACTGCTCATTACATAACTATCCACATGACCACAAGGAAGTCAGGATATGGAGGGGAGACTGCGCATTTTTAATTGTTCTTTATCAGTCTGTCTGTATCCTTCTAATCTCCCACAGCAGGAGCAAATTTTCTATAATATGTGCTCTTCCTTATAGGCTAAGCGTAAGTGCAGAAAAAGAGAGCATCCTTCTGCAGAGAATAACTTAGCCAAGGACACTGTGCTCCATCTTTATGATGAAATACATATTTCCCATTAAAAGGCAAATCTGTCATTTTAAAAGGTTGAATTGGATGTACTTTAAAAATAATTCCAGCTGGTTAAAATGAGACCATCGGGGGGGAAAAAAAAAAGCTCAATAAGAATGTTCTCTTGGTCTGTAGTATTTTCATTTTCCTCAAGTGTGAATTGGATATATTTTCTTTTACTTTAAGCCCTTTATTTTCAGTGTTTGATTCGGAGTTAGTGGAATAAGTTCTCAAGATGAATGGAGCTCAATAATACTATTTCTAATACTTAAAGTTTCTATTTCTGTACTCTGTATTTCCAGCCAAAAAAAAATTGGTCCATTTGAACTGACCCTTTTTCTGTGATTACACAAGACATGTGGATATTATCTTACATTGTTCTGTCCATATGTACCATTTCTGGACCTTTTATAACTCTTCCTGTGAAACCTTTGTCCAGTTAACGTGATTTTTTTTCATAAACTAAATGACTCATTGCCTCCTGGTAAAACACAAGCAAGGGATATGTTAAAATACGCAGTGTTATTCTATAAAAGCCGTCTCTGTATGCGGGTGCACAGACACCAGTGTTACACATCCAGTGATTTGAGGTTTACACCTGGACTTTCACACCTGTAGTAAGTGTGGGTACTAAGCTATTATTGGTATTAGTTTTTACAAAGAAACAAACAAATATAATCACACACAAACACTTCTACATCAGTCGGTTTTGAACTCAATTAAAATTTTGTCCTTGCAAGTTTAATTTTCCTCACTATCCACCAGTTACTTTTGCTTCTAAGATTTTGAATGATGAAATGTGCAAATGCAAAGCTTTGTGTTTTTTTCAACACACTCCGCTGCATGTGGGATCTTGGCTCCCCCACCAGATATCAAACCTTTGTCCTCTGCAGTGGAGGTGCAGAGTCTTAACCACTGGACCCCCAGGGAAGACCCTGAAATGCTTCTTCCCACACAGCCCTGGTTGACCACCGTCGCTAAACACACTGGCTCTGCCGAGGTTTACAGCCACGTTTCTACCGCCTGGCTTTCTGCTGTGTGTCCCAGCAGTCTCTGAACTATACACTTCCATCTTTGTACGAATCTTACTGATATATACTTTCGTATAGTTTGCGGAACGAGATGAAAGCAGAAGTGGACAAGGCCCGTCACCTTCCTTTATATGTTAAGAACTTTCAGTGGTCACAGTTTGCTTTGGCTTCTTCCCATTGGATCTTACCCCCTCGAGTTCCTCGCCCACTCCCGTTTCTGACTTTCCAGATCACGGTTGTGGATCTCAACTGACACTTTTATCACTACTCCTTTCTTCCCGTTTCTCTGTCCCTCGTCGTGGAGTCTTCAGCCTCCAGGCGGCCAGCCCTGACCCCCACCCGACCCACGCCACCCGACCCTGCCTGCCTTTGTCGCCTGCACCCTCTCCCACCATCGCTGACTTTGCTTGCTGGCTTCATTCCAACTGCCCCTCGTGCATGACTACCAGCTGTTTAAGGCTTGTGCTACCTGTCCTTTCTCTTCTCACCAAAGTGGCACGCTGCCAGCAACATTCCGTGAGGTCCACTTCAGTATCTAAGAGGACCGCTTGGGTCTTAGCAGCAACCCGGGGCCCGCATGGCAGCCTCTCTGACTCTGGCGCTCCACCCAGGGGTGCCACCATCCTACTGCCCCGAGTCCCCATAGCCTCTTACCTCACCTCACCTTCAGTCTACATGTCTCTCCCCTCAGCAACAGTAATCCAATTTCCTGAGGAAAGCAGTACACGCTAAAGTGTAAACGACTGACAACTAAGCGATGGGAACTTGAGAAGTTCATTAGTGCAAATGAATCCCTAATCTGTAGACTTGTTATGGAACACGGTAAGAGTACTGGGTCAGGAATCTACTCTAGGCCTTCCCAGTGAGCTTTTATCTCCCTGTCAAACAGGAGATGGAGAAGGCAATGGCACCCCACTCCAGTACTCTTGCCTGGAGAATCCCATGGATGGAGAAGCCTGGTAGGCTGCAGTCCATGGGGTTGCTAAGAGTCGGGCATGACTGAGTGACTTCACTTTCACTTTTCACTTTCATGCACTGGAGAAGGAAATGGCAACCCACTCCAGTATTCTTGCCTAGAGAATCCCAGGGACAGAGGATCCTAGTGGGCTGCCATCTATGGGGTCGCACAGAGTCAGACACGACTGAAGCGACTTAGCAGCAGCAGTAGCAGCAGCAAACAGGAGAGCAAGCTTAACAAACCAGCAACACGTTTCTGAGCGGCTCTGAATCCCTATTCAAAGGCCACTTCAGGTTATGCACAAGGAAGCATCTGCTCTAAATCTCTTGGATTAAATTTATTGTCACTATATTTCAATCATTTATAAGCAAAAGATGCTTACCCTCACCATAGTACATGTTTATGGCATTATATACATTTTTTTTGTATTACTGAGCTGCTGCTAAGTCGCTTCAGTCGTGTCCGACTCTGCGAGACCCCATAGATGGCAGCCCACCAGGCTCTGCCATCCCTGGGACTTTCCAGGCAAGAACACTGGAGTGGGTTGCCATTTCCTTCTCCAATGCATGAAAGTGAAAAGTGAAAGTGAAGTCACTCAGTCGTATCCGACTCTTTGCAACCCCATGGACTCCAGCCTACCAGGTTCCTCCGTCCATGGGATTTTCCAGGCAAGAGTACTGGAGTGGGGTGCCATTACTGAGCTACAACTTCTTATTTCCCTAAATTATACCATAGTGAAATACTTATTTATTGAATTTTTATTAAGCCATGAAAACAGTGGTTAGGAACTTTTTTTATCGTATGGATTATCTTTTGGTGAAATTAACCCTCAGAGGGAAGAACAGAACTGTACTTGTTGAACTGAGAAAGTAGCCCCCAGGATGAAATGGGCTATTCCCTGTGCCAGGCTCCCCTCTGTGATGGAGAAGGTCATGGTGGCACCATTTTTAACCCACTGCTAGGAGATATGGAGTAGTGAGGGGATTAACCACAGGCCTAGACTTCAGATATGAACAATTAGGGAAACCAACCTGACAAATGTGAAACACTGAATGTCTACTTCTTCAGTGTAATTCTATTTAAAAAAACTTGTAGGAGACTAGGATAATCCTCCTCAAATATCTAAAAATAGAACTACCATATAATCCATCAATTTCACTGCTAGGTATATATCCAAAGAAAATGAAAGCACCAATTGAAAAAGATACATGCAAACTCCAAGTTCACAGCAGTATTATTTACAATAGCCAAGACATGGAAGCAATCCAAGCGCCCATTAACAGATGAATGGATAAAGAAGATGCGGTACATATATACAATGAAATATTACTGTCATGAAAAAGAATAACGTTCTCCCATTTGTAGCAATACAGAAGGACCTAGAGGGTATTATACTTAGTGAAATAAGTCAGACAGAGAAAAACTAACACTCTATGTCATCCCTTACATGTGAAATCTAAAAACACAATAAAGGAATGTATATAACAAAAGGGAAACAAACTCACAGATATAGAGAACAAACTAGTAGCTACCAGTGGGGAGATGGAGAGAGGGAAGGACAAGATAGGAGTAGAGGATTGAGATATACAAGCTACTAGGTCTAAAATAAATAAGCTGCAAGGACAGACTGTACAGCACCGGGAAACACAGCCATTATTTTGTAAATAACTTTAGAGTATAATCTATAAAAATATTGAATCTCTAGGTTATATACCTGAAACTATAATATAGTATTATAAATCAACTATACATCAGTAACTGAGAATGAAATGGCAACCCACTTCAGTATTCTTGCCTGGAGAATTTCATGGATAGAAGAGCTTGGCGGGCTACAGTCCATGGATCGCAAAGAGTTGGACACAACTGAGCGACTAACACTTACACATCAATAAAAAGAATCAAGACAATGAGATTCAAAACATAACTAAAAGTTTTAAATGGGGCTTGCCATTTGTATAGGAAATAGATTCACAAATAAAGTAATAGGTAGAAATAGAAAGCTGCTGGAAGGAGCTTACACTGTTAAATTATAATAGGTCAGTAAAGTTACAGTAGGGGTTCTGAGGATGGAAAAGAAAGTGAAGGAAGGTTAAAAAAGGAATTCTTGAGTTAGGTGTTGAGTCCCTTTGCCACTGTCAGAACGACCAGACCGATAAATAGCATTTCACAGGGAGAGAAGGGGATGGACAAAGGCCCGGAGCAAGTACGGTACCCTGTCTGAAAGCAGAGCTGCTCTACAGGTCTTTGATTTGGGTACAGAGTGAGGCTAGCAGGGTATGTCTTAAAACTTCCTCACATGCTCCCTTGAAATGTGTACAAAATGACACAACAAAGAAAAAGAGAAAAAAAAATGTCTTCAATGATCCAAACTTTCCTTACAAAAGTGATGCTATAGCTAAAAGAACAACTGGAAATCTTCTACCGAAGCAGGGACAGGCCCTCTATTCCTTTTCCACCATCAGCTCCTGAGAACTCGAGTCCACGTGTAGCCTTCCACCAGGACAGCATGGTGACAATGAATAGAGATGAAGGCCAAGAAGCTGGCGTCAAGGACCAGGTTCACCTCCTGCCACCCCAGAACTTGCTCAGATTGATCCTTGAGAAGAGGCCCCTTTTTCCTATGTGGTGTATTTCATCTGGCCATGGGGAGTTGCTGACCTTCATAATCGGAAATCCCACACTGATTTCCCGGATGCTCTATTGCCAGTACATTCTGCCCTGAGACACGTGACAATTCATCCTCAACCACTTAAGTGTTACTTCCAGTAAATCAGAGGATCTATAGGAACTCCTTTCATAAAGCTCTGTTCCTTGGCCTTGGCTTGGGAAAACAGTGGCATGGCTCTAGTTAAGCTAGTTAGAGCCATGCTTGAGCTCAGTCGTGTCCAACTATTTGTGACCCTGTGGACTATAGCCCGCCAGGCTCCTCAGTCCCTGGAATTCTCCAGGCAAGAATACTGGAGTGACTTGCCATTTCCTCCTCCAGGGTATCTTCCCGACCCACAGACCGAACCCACATCTCTTGTGTCTCCTGCGTTGGCAGGCAGATTCTTTACCAGTAGTGCCACCAACTAGCACAGTCTAAGTAAATTCCCTCCTCCTGGGCGCTAGGACCTAGGGGATGGCATTGGAGTGAAAGTGCTGAAATTCAGGGACAGTTCTTAGAAGACTCCAAGCAGACAGACACCAGCAAGTAGAACCCAAAGAGGATTGTTAGCTCTTTCCTGGAGTTCAATCCAAAATAAGCTCTCTTTCCAGGGCAGTTAATCTTGGCCCTAAAAAGAAGTTGCCAGAAGGGTTATTGATTTCGAAGCGACAAGCTGCTTGCAGGAGTTGAGGTCTAGCCAGGGCCTCGGGTAGGTTTTCAAGGTTAGAGTTTTTTTTTTTTTTTCTTCTGAGAATCTAATGGAGAGCTGTAGTTTCCTTCATAAAAAGTCATAATGAGTGCTTGAAGTTAACTTGAGTTAACGTTTACAATGGAGGCAAATCTTTTATTTTTGTGACATTTGCAGTTCATTTAAAATGTCTTGCACAGCATATTGACATCATAATTTAGGGTTATGGTTAGTAATTAAAATTCAAAATTCGTATTAGTGTAATTGATATCCAGCATGATTATGAGTTCATATTCAGAATGGAGGAAGGCTGTGTTTTGGGCTTCCCAGGTGGTGCAGTGGCAAAGACTCTGCCTGCAATGCAGGAGATGCAGGAGACAAGAGTTCGATCCCTGGGATGGGAAGATCCCCTGGAGGAGGGCATGTCAACCTCCCTAGTATTCTTGCATGGGAAATCCCATGGACAGAGGAGCATGGCAGGCTACAATCCATGGGGTTGCAAAGAGCTGGACATAATGGAGTGACTGAGCACACAATAGGCTGTATTTATGCTGTTAAGAGTTTTAAAAGATATATTTGAAAAGCTACCTCTTGGTGTGGCATTGTACTTTAAAACAGCACTCTCCAAACTTTTTGATACAAGAGACCAGTTTGATGGAAGACAATTTTTTCACGGACTGGTTTCGGGGGATTGGGGGGAGGGGGGTTGGGGATGGTTCAATGCATTACATCTATTGTACACTTCATCAATTATTATTACATCAGCTCCACCTTAGATCATCAGGCATTAGATCCTGGAGGTCGGGGACCGTGCCTTAAAATACTCTCTGTTATCCACTTCAAAAGGAGAGCCTGACCAGCTGACCCTCGCTGGTAATCAAACCCCCATCACAGAGGGGAGATACCTCAGGTGTGGTGGTGTGAAGGAAAAACACTTTCTATAGGACTTTCTTGGAAATCAAACTCCTCTAAGAGATGGGAAATATCATAAAGGGAACACAGCATACATTGCTCTCGTTATGCTGAGCCCCTCAAAAGGGGACAAAATTTCTCCTTATACAGCTTGTTTGAGTGAAACAATTATAAAGAAGTCCTTCTGAATATATAAATGTGTGTGTCTACAACTGTATTAGTTACATTTTATTTCATCTGCCTTGCAGTTATAACCAGTCTGAAGTAACCCTATCTGTTATGTCTGAATACTTCCAGGGTGAAAAAAAAAAAAAATCATCACAACAGAAAACTTTTAGAAAAAAAAAAAAAACATGAAGAACCAGTCCAACCTTTAAAGGTCACTCAGAAACTAAAATCTTTATTTGAATTCATTATGAAATCAATGGAACCTTTGGTTAAGATTCATGTAATTATAAATAACACAGACCACGAGGAGAACAAAATGTTTAAGTCATAAATCTTTCATAACTTCTGAAACTTCACTTTTCACTCTCACAGGCTTGCATTTTCCACACCCAAGAAAGACTATTGTACCATTGTGGATTATTTAGTCTGGCTAGTTGGCATACTGCCTAAGCTTTTAGGAGTTGAAAAAAGATTATATAATCTGTCTTTTGATATTTCGGTTCATGTTTTTCAGCATGCTTGTATCTTTGCCAAGAAATGCATATTGAGTGAAAATCCACTTCTTAACATGCACCAGGGAAGAAGTCATAGGTAAACGAAAAGCACGCTGAAAAGATATAGCAAGTCCTGGTTTCAGAATATATTCCAGTAAGTCTACAAATTCCATTAGTGTAAATACCAATGGCTTGGCAACGCTGCTTGCATCAGTATATATCAGCAGGCATGCCACAGTGATTTTCAGTGGTGTTCCGTTTAGTTACCAATCAGAAGCATCACTTAACAATTCTGTTCAGAAACGACGAGGACAAAAAGCAGCTCGGATCAAGGGTACCGTTTGATTTGCCTGCACTAATAAGGGCCATAAATTATTTACAGGACTTCAAAGTCTTGAAACTGGTGAAGTACACCAGGGCAAAAGTAGAATTTGTTTGTTTATTATCAATTATTTACACAGTATGTTTTACAACATCAGATGTGTAGAAGAGGCATAATCCTGAGGAATGGCACACAATAAGAAGCATATTATGTTAATTCTGTAAAAGCTTAACATGAGCCATCAAGACGTGGAGGCCATCTGATGCAGTATTTATAAATATTTCAATAACAATCTCAATAATCATAAACTCTAAAAAGCATTCCAAAATACAAACCAATTTATAATTTCTAGGTTAGTGAAAATCCAGGCACATGCAATCTCCTGCTTAATTGTAACGAGGGGACTTCAATCTCTGATCAAATGTGGAAACTTCCAAAAAAAAAAAATGCTCTTGTTCAACTAATAAACTATTTGTAATACAGGGTCACACACAACAGAGAAATCAAATCCACATCTACCCAAAGAGGTCAGCCAAAAAATAAACATGTCAATCTTTTTAATCAAGCTGGCCACTTCAAATCTAATGTAGTAATTATAGATAAAAATGTTGCTGAGATTAAGAGCTACACCCCCGGAATGGGTGGCACGTACATTGGGACTCGATTGTTTTTTAATATGCCTCCAGTCAAATGTGGTAAACTTCACACTTTTTAACCAGTGTGTTTGTAATAGATTGAATGAAACAGGTCTACAAAAGAATCAATAAATGTAAAGACTAGAAAGAATTAGAGAGGCTGGCAGGCTTGTACCTATTGTCTGGGGGAATTAGATGTCAGTTTGAGTATTATAACTCTGACAAAGATTTCTGAGCTTTAATTTACTAGAACATATAATGGGCCAAGGAGAGGCTGGGAAACATGGTCAGATTGAATACATTATTTAACAAACACTTTAATGAATGTTACACACTTTTTTTTTTTTTTTACACTCCTGACATTTTTTCCCCATTCATTTTTCAGACTCTTGTTTATCAATGAAATGCACTTCTCTAAAAGAGTCTTCTCATAGGGTCCTTAAATCTCAAACCTGTGATGGTGCCCTTAATGCTGAATAATACTCTAACAGGAACCAACAATGCTTACCTTCAAGTCAGGATGAAAGAAGCATCGGAAACCCCATCGCTAAAGTTCAGCAAGCAAACAAAATATGATAATGATAGAAGGATTAGGTGAGTAATTCCCGGTTCAGGACATATGCCGAAATAGAACAAGATTTCACAAGACTTTGGTCTTTATTTTTCCAGCGACAGTGAAAAGTTTTAGGAGAGCTCTGGGGCTTTCACAAAGAAAAAAGAGCCAGTGCCTTTTTGTTTATTTACTTATTTTTTAAAACCTAAATCCATGGACTTAACTGTGCTTAGCTCACAAAGGAGTTGTCCAGCCCTTATCCACACACCAGATGCAATTTAGATAGGTTGCACCCCCCCGCCTCGCTTATCTTGGGAAAGGAGAAAACATTCCATTAATCAAAAACTAATGCAGAAACACCCTTGGGAATAAATGGAAACCACATTGTAAAGGGAGAACTCGTGTTTTCTGTAAAACATGAAAGAACGACACGTCAGGAAACGGGCCGAAGTAGCCAAATAATAATCAACACGTAGCTGGCCAAAAATGACTGGAGTCTCTGCTGACTTTCACTGCATGCCAGTCACTAATGAAAGGCACAAATCTTACTGATGTAAATCACCCTGTCTGCTGTTTCACGATGCTCTAACCCGATTTCCGGCAAATAGCAACAAACCAAACAGTAAACACATATTTAGAGAAGTGCCAAAGAGCCATACATTTGGAGGGTGAGGGGGAGACACAAAGATGGACTTTGTCTTTAAAGAGCTGACAGTCTTTACAAAAAATATGTTTTCAGCTACTCTCAAATAAAGTTGAAAAACGTCTTCTGTAAAGAGCCAGATGGGAATTAGGCTCTGGGGGCGGTCGCATGTTCTAGGCACAACTCTCTAGCTCTGTCATCAGGACACAGAGCAGCCACCAGCAGGATGTAAACAAATCCAGGAGGCTGAGTTCCAACACAATTATTAATGGACACCAAAGACAGGACATTTCACATAATTGAAATGTCCCATGTCATTCAATATTCTTCTTTTTTTTTTTATTTTATTTTTAAACTTTACAATATTGTATTAGTTTTGCCAAATATTGAAATGAATCCACCACATCAATATTCTTCTTATCATTTCTTTTCATCTACTTAAAAATGTTAAAAAAAAAAAAATTCTTAGAACCCAGGCCAAACAAAACAGATAGGGGGCCCTGACATGATCTGTGGGCCAGTTTGCTAAATCTTCCTCTAAAATAATTATATAATAATGACTATAATAATTTCTACTCGTACAATCAGGAAGCGCAAACTGCAACCAATCAGGGATGCCAAAGTAGACTAGAGTTTCCAATTTAAAACAGAATTCTAATCTATTTGAAAACAATACAATTATTCTAGCGGCAACGTTGGAAGGAAATCCTGATACAAAAAAAAAGGCCTCGGATCTCTGATGTATAGCAGAATCCTTGGAGTAAGAGTATTCAGGACAAACTTCAGTCCAGGAGCCCAGAAATCCATGTTAGTTTCAACCAAAATGGTGAGGCATTTATTGATAAATGGGGTATAAGGGGAAACTAGCAGACACTGTTCCTAATATCTAGGACCTAATGATCCTAAAAGGTTAAACAGACACTTATTGCAAGAATTCTAGATAAAACCAACTGCACTGAGTTTCCCAAGTGTGATATAACATGTGGTGGGGAAGGAGAATTTCCAATGGAATGATCTGTCATGATGCTTTAAGAGAGGCAGCCTTTGGGATGGTTTTCTAATCTCAGGCATGCACTTGAGTGAAAATGGCAAAAAGGGGACATTCGAAGACGAGGACAGAGCTTGGGAGAGGGGAAAGAGTGGGAAGCATACAATTTCCAGAGGTCAAGGAGACTTCAGGAAACCTCAGAGGGATGAGGGGGTAGCAGAAAAGAAATAAGGATGGAGTCATATTAAAGAGGGCTTTGAACGCTAGCCTGAAAAATTGGGACTCAATTTTTATGCAGATGAAGGCCAAGAATTTCAAGCTCTTATTATACAAATGAAATTTTAGCAAAGCTGAAATCTTCTTTATAACCCAAGTTCAATAATACTCTAATCACAAAATGAAAATTTTCATAAAATAATTTCAGACCTTACATTTCTTTCTAAAATCCTTCTGCCACTGCTCTGAATAAAAATCAATGTTACTTTTATAACACGGGGTTAAAATGGCTGCACAGGATAGAGCCCCACTCAGAGCAGGAGCTCAATAAATAGGTAAATAATTGTATGTTACCTTGTGGATCTATGCCAATGTCAGATAATGAAATCAAGTCAGATTCTGAAGTTAAAACAACACTAAAGGAATTTTTTTTCTTCAGTATTATATGAAAACTTGGAAGCCTCCAATACAATCTCCCACTCCCCCTTTCAACATATTATTTGTGGGGGCAAAACTGGAATTATACTAGGGTTATATCACTGATGATAAATTTTTTTCAATAGAAAGTTTCAGTTTGTAAGACATGGCACATGAGAAAAAAATAAAAAACAATCCTGACATTTAAACTTGACACCTCCAGGTAAATTCAGTTCTCAAATATCCACTGGGATGCTAATTTTCATCAGGGTAGAGTTATAAATGGACAGTTGGCTTCAAGTGCCCTATGAACCTTGGCACAGCAAGGTGCTATTACAAACCACAGGAAATGAGGTACTTTAGAGGATGTCCAATTGTAATGCCATCAAATGAGGGGCTAGAAAGTCTCCTTGTGTCCAGGTGTTTGAGCAAGCTTTCAGAGGTCAGGTGCACGTAAAGAACGATGAATGTTTCTTTGAATATTTGTGTGATTTCTCACAGTGTTTTCTGTAGTTATCTAAATTCCTGACATAGTCAGAGCCATACCAGAAATACTTAAGAATGTCTGTACTGTCGGAGCAAATTAATTTAGAAAGTATTTGTTCAGCTCATTCTAAGGGTCCATGGAATTAATGTTTAGGGGAAAAATTTTAAGTAACCGAACGAGGAAATGATAAATTTCTTTTTCTTTAAATTTGCAACTACACTCAATTTTTATTAATAAAAGCATATGCATATAATGATGTATTTATAGAAAACAAATGTGCTATAAAACTCAGAATACTTGTTAATCTTCCCAACTCATTAGTCATTTTTAATTTTTAGTTTTAGTCATTTTAGATTTTTCAAAAGGGAAACCACAAAACAGCTCTAAGAATAATTAAAGTCCTTTAAAAAAAAAAAAAAGAAAGTATTCTAATGGTAAGATTCAGCAAATTGTACTCAAACATACAGATACCTGCCTTCCCTACCCAGGAATCTGGCTCTAAGCAGATGAGATGGTTCTAGACAGAGAGGACTTTAGCACAAATCAGTAAGCCCCTCTTATGGCCAACGTATGTGTAGGCTATCTGTGGACATTCGTGCAGGCTGGCACAAACACACACACGTGCTTACTGATTAATAGGCAAGACTAATTATGCTTCTTCACAAACTGCAGTCCACACCCTTTTGGAAATATTCCAGACCACCAAATGCAACAACTTTTGGGACACATGGGGGTGAACTGAAACCATGTTTACCCAGATGTACGCCTAGGAAATCTTCCAGAATGAACCTGGGACAGGCCCAAGACTGCATGCCACCCACAAAATCAGTCTTCTCATCTCAAGGGGACATGCTACATGCTTTCCAGGTCTGGTTTCCTAAAGGGTCTTTTGTCCAACTTTGAACTTTCTGATATATATACATTAATACATCTAAGTCTGGTTGTACCATAATGAGTAGATCAGAGTTAAAATCTCCCACTCATTACCGAGTTCATGCATCATAGAATTTTATTTTGGTATGAGACCCAAGTGCTAAGGATGGATGAAGGGGTGCCATTTGATTGATCTTGCCCACTTAATCCAGAAAAGTTGTCTCACTGAGCTCAAGTTACACTGTCTTCCAGCACAGGGATAAAGAGGGCCACCAAGAATCAGGCCTCAAAGTCACCTGTCACACTTTACCATGTGACACACAAGAGGAACAACACTGATATCTCACCATAAATTCAGTGGGTGTACACTTCTACAACAGAACTGGATTCATTTTCATATTCTGCTTTTTTTTAATTTTGAAAAATTCTCCACTTAACTTTCATTCCTTCCATGTTTTATAGTTCTCCCTAAAGTAGGCTTTACCATATAAATATTTAACATAATCCTTTCTCAACTCTAGCACACAGGTTTTTAAAAGATGCTGAATTATAAGCAATGAAGTTGAAGTTTCACATTGAAGGGACATAGAGATTGTGACCGCCAAGGTAGACATGAGTCCATCAGCAAACATTCATTGCACATCTAGAGCGCTCGGCAGGTCAGGATCCTTTGGAAAAGGCTGCTGGCCTGGCTCCAAGGGACTCCAATTATTAGAGGAATCATGCTTCCCTCTTTGCAATTACTTAGAGCTTTGACACCCTGACCATTTGATCCCGTCAAGCCTTATCCTTCATTCCTTGTCAGTTTTGTTTGTCTTCATTCATTTAATTATATGCAAAAGCACAGTAGCTCACCAAGTCATACTCAATCCATTTCAAAAAAAGGACCTCTGGCCACTCTTTGCAGCCCAGAAGTAAGACCCACTAACATTAGGTTTCACACCGGTAGGGAACACCACACAGCTTTTGCTAGGGCTGAGCGATCCGGAGCCACTTCTGGGGGTTTAACTTAATGTCAGAGGATGATCTGAGGACTAAAGGATCATGAGATGTCCTGAGAGTTTTAAAAGAGGTATCCGATCTCATCTACAAACAGGGAAACTGAGGCTGGTGAGTTTAGTGGGCTTAGCTAAAATCACACATTCAATGACAATTCTGAGTTAGAATGCAATTTTACTCACTCTCAGAAAGTACTCATTTCATTTATCTAAATTTGAAAATACCTATAACAAATAATGTGCCACAGAATTAAAAAAAATATATATATATACATATAATATACACAGTCAACATACATTTAGTTACATTTGGTCATATCTCATTTTACCTTCTCCAAATTATTGAGATTTTTCACAGTTATATTTTGAAACAAACTTTCAGAGTTAAATATTTAAGGACTGTATCAGTATTACAGTACAAAAAAGTCTTGGAAACACAAGCTTCATATTTGGTGCTGTTTCACATAGATTGTTGTTAACATGCCACAAGCTGTAGACACTTAAAAATACTGTTTAATTTTCTTTAATCCATTTCGTTTTATGGATCTAAAATGGCCATCAGACAATAATACAGCAGTTTCCATAAGGAATAAATTGTTAGTGCTTGACAAAAAACTCTTTTTATGCCAGAAGAGGGAAATATAAAAATGTCTTTTCCATATAATTATATTAAAAAATGTGTTCGTATGTTCTCTCATATTACAGCTGTTAGAATCTTTTTTTTTTTTTTTAAGGCACTGACTTAAGAGCTTTCCTTTTCATCCCCATTTTTCCCTAATTAATTTCTGTTCAACCAAAGAACTCTTTCCTTTAATAGCTTCTGCTACCAGAGCAAAGCCTTCGTGCAATGAGCAAGCCCATTTCTGAGCTCTGCTCTTCAAAAAATAGGGGCAGGAAAGATAAAAATGTTTCTAAAAAGGGTACTTTCCCATTTAGGTGTTATTCTTCATTTAAGGAGAGTTGACAGATAATTACTAGTCTCTACAAAAATTCAAATCTTCTGCTACTCAAAGATGGCGAGTGTGCATAAATAGAGAAATATAACCTTTAAAAGATATTCACAGTTTCACAAACTTGGTCCCACAGGGAATCATCTGCAATTAATTTACTAATGAATTCTGATAATAGTCTTGCTTTTGTTTATTGTTATTTTTTAAAGTGTTTTTTTAAAAAAAGAACTAGAATGAATTTCGCATGTTTTTCTTCAGAAGATTTCTCTTCTTATATTTTTCTCATATCTATTTTTGATTTTGTTTATATTTTAAATATCCAGAATTAATGAGGTTTCCTTATATACTTTGGAAAATTTACAGACCATTATTTTTAATCTCTTTTTTTTCTCTTTGTGCTTTGAATATCTGCTTTTATTTTGAAAGAATGAGGGAGGAAAGTCTGTTTAATTAAATAATATAGTCAAACAACTGCTCTTTTTTACACTGCAATTGCTTCACTATTAAAAAGAAAAGGCAAGGCATAAAACTCAACTAATTACATTTATTAAAGATCTGAAGATGCACTAGTATCTCTGCCAATACCTCCTACTTCCACCCTCATGCCAACTGCCTGAATATTAGAAAATCTGGAGAAATGAGATGCCTAACACAAATTATTCAACAAAATAGAATTATATACAAATATATATAATATTTATAAGATACATTAGTATATTTCTTACCCAAGCTATTTGAGTTCATATAAACATATTTTAAAAAAATCATGTCACTGCCATAAATTAGCACTCAGTTAAGACAAATGCAGTCATCAGGATCAATCAAGAAGTCAAAAAATCGGCTCTTTTGGAATCTATTCATTCTGTGCATGTAGATGTGGCTTAGCATTACTCCCCACTCAAGAATATGTAATAAACGTAACAAGTTCCAGTGAAATAAGTAATCTGTTATTAAAAACAAGCAAGGGGGCTTCTGTTATTAAAAACATAAGTCCATTTTCCTTCAGTATAAATTCAATGGCATTGATCAATAAATATCAAAAGTTATCTTTGACACAGGCAAATTTTGTAAGAGGAATAATTTGAACAGTTACGCATTTCAGAAGTGATTACATATCAATTTCATCCAAATATTATCTCTTGCACTCATAAATCTAACTTTCCCTACTTTTTGATACTGACAAAAAATGAATATGAATGTTTCCTCTCCCATGGACATCTACACAGGCACACACACATGCATGCACAAACATGGGTGTGCACACACATGTAGGAAATCGATCATCATCATATTTGAGGTCAAACATACCCACTTAAAAAAGAGAGGCTTTTTTTTTCTTTTAATTAATTGTGCCATTTTCCTTTTTCAGCTTCCATATATAAAGAAAAGCTTAACTGTGTGCTTACAATGATAATTCAGGCTAGAATCCATTACTTTAATTATCTTACAATGAGCAGAAACATCTAATGTGTGGTAAATGTAGCTGTCTTAATAGAAAAGCAGATTTTTAAAGACATGCTCATTTTCAAAATAAGCTGGACACACTACAGTCAGGTTCCTATGTTTTCTATATACAACTGGTATTTCATTTTGAATTACTTGAGCACACTGCAAAGTGTATGCACTCTAACAAGAGGTCAAGCTTCACTCAGTGAATCGATTCAATATGAGAAGTAGAAATTTCCACAGAGGGAAGGAAATTGCCTTAAAGTCAGTTGGCATCGTTTTGTTTCAGCTCCCTGCTCTGAGTGCTGAGTCCAAATGCCTACAGTGCTCTGTGCTGTTCCGCACTACTTTGAAGAGCAGAAGGCTTGAAGGGCTGTTAGAAAGAGTAATGATGGAATTATAACTGACTAGCTCTCTGTCTGGTGAGACTACTCAGAAAAGACTAACAAGATAGCAATGGCTAAAAGGCCTTTGTTGTCTAGGTAAGAATGAAAGGGTTTTTTTTTTTTTTTTTCCTTTTTGAGTTCTTCACTCCAATATTGACCTCAAATTCAGAAAAGTCAAAGATTCAGTATGACTCACACTGGCTTTGATCAGGTTTCCAATATTGTCGAAATAACAGATGACTGTAGAGAATATGTAAAACAGTCTCTGTTCAATCAGTGACAAATGTTTGAAAAGAACTCTCTGTTTATGCTATGGTGCCATCAACGGAGAACCTTGTTCAACAGCTGATTAGAAGCCAACAATGGCACTGAAGTTAGAGGAAATGAGAAAACAGGTTATATTGCTTGGATGATTAAAGTGACATAATAAAGGGCCAATGAAATGATTTTAGGACTGATGGGTGATACCCAAAGCATACTGAGAACTTGCATTGGACAGCTTCTGTGCTATTACCCAAACTCTGTATAAAATAGATGACTTTCATGGGATTATAACAAAACACTTTTAAATCAAGAAGGAAGAGATCCATCTTTCCATTCACAAGACCACACACCATTTCATCTCTGTGAGGATTAGACAGGTATTTAGTCTGTCTATTTAGTCTTGGTATTTCCCCCCAAATAAGACCAGGAATACTGAGTTATATGGGACAACTAACAGAAATAGACTGGCTCTCTTTATTTTGAAAACGTTTGTTAAAATTTTAAAAACACGCTTCAACTCTTTCAGAAACTAAAAGTTTGCATCCAAGCCAAGGGAAATCCACTCCTTATCTAAAAAATAATCAGGCATCCCTTTATAGTTGCAATTGTATTTTCAGCATCATGAAGTATATTTTATTAAGTGGTTAAGTCTTTTGAGACAATGGTTATTTTAGAGATTTGGTTATGATTATAATTTTGTCTTCCTTCTTCATCTAATTGTAAACTCTTTAAGGAAAGAAACATCCTATGTAACGCCCCAGAGGCCAAGGACAGTGATTTGCACACTCAGTCAAAGGGTTTGATTAACTTCTATCCCGGAAATTTCAGTCTTATAAACCTAGAGATCTGCTGGGAATGAATGTAATGACCTCCTCATATAGGCTGTTAAAAATCTTTGTTGTACCAAAATATTCTGCTCGTCTAACCTGAAGCACTCTTGTTGTCATTTCAAATCATTTCTTATAATATTGAACTTTTTGAAGTTGAGGGAACAAACTGCTGGTCAGCATTTTACAAAATACATGAAACATTTACTTTGGAATAATAAAATAGAACTACTACTCTCTATATCAAGGTTGAATTTTATATAAATGTAGTAAACTACATTATTAAACATAATATGGAATATATTTTCAACTTTACTAAATTAGGTACTGGAAGAAACATTCTCCACTAAAGATCAAGTAAGTTAGAATACTTGAATGAGAAAAAGTAGAAAACAAACATGTAAAATAAATGCATGTTGTGTTAATATAATATGATCTAGATAAGGTTTGCTGCTTTTTCAGAAATAACTCCTACAATCTTGGCATGCTTCTACTCAGGACAGTTCGATAAATATGCACATGGTTCAGGACATGGTAAAAATGAAAATGCTGATAAAAAATGGACATATGTTATCTTGTCTCTCACTATGTTAAACTTCAGCTAAAATAACCAGAAAAGAAGGCAAGGAAATTATCCTTTCCCAATCCTTTCCTTATCATTCTTAGAGACTTCCCTTGAGTTCATGTGAGTAGAAATTATTTCTACCAAAGTTATCCTTCGTTCTGTAACTGCATATTAATGAACTATAATCGAGGTCCTTTCCACAAGCAAGAAATAAGGACAAAACCTCTATCTCAATTCTTTTTGAGCATGAAAGCTTAAAAAAGCTTAAAAGATCGGTTAGAAACAAGGCAGGCTTCCCAGGTAGCACTAGTGGTAAAGAACCTGCCTGCCAATGCAGTAGACATAAGAGATGTGGGTTTGATCCCTGGATCAGGAAGATCCCCTAGAGGAGGGCATGGCAGCCCACTCTAGTACTCTTGCCTGGAGAAACCCATGGACAGAAGAGCCTGGCAGGCTACAGTCCACAGGGTCACAAAGAGTCGGACAAGACTGAAGCAACTGAACACGCACTTGCTAAAAACAATGCATTATCTGCTAGGTGGGTTTGTGGTGACAGAGGTAGCTTTCAGTATTTCCCAGAAACCTCGAAACTCCACTTCTCATCTTTGAAAAACTTAATTTCACCCTTAATTTTCTGCAATTCCATATTTTTTCCCTTGTTACTATGTTAATTGTTCAAGTCTCATCTAATATTCTCATCAAACTGATGCATACTCATTTTAATTGGAATGAAGATTCAGACTAAATCATGTTTTATTCATTTTATCTCATTTTCCCAAATACAACCAAAATTAACCATCCAAGTTTTAGTCGAAATTCCACAGCTTTTTGACATTTCCACTATAGCAATTACTACTATTTCTTTGTTAGTCTCTTGACATAGGCAAACATTTTGGAGAAAACAGTAAGTTGAACATCAAGAAGTAAATTGCTTCTAGTAGAGTTTTGGTTAAATATGTCCAGTTTAGAAATTTGATTGTGCCACTGATTTCTTTTCTTACTTTAAACTAGTCATTTAACCCCTCAAAATGTATATAATGATACTTAGATGAACAATTAGGAAAGAAAATAGATTCTAACTAATAAAAATGAAGAAGTCAGCATCTACTTCTGCAATGAATCCTGATCTATATGGGAGTAAGAAAACTGCTACAAACTGAAACAAAGTTAACTAAATAGTAACTTCTGGTTAGAAACTACCAGAGGGCTGAAACCAGAGAGCTAGCTTGTCCATTAAGATATTCTGAAATCTAATATTTTAGCATAATATATCACAATATATAACTGTGGTTTTAAGTTATTTTGCTTTGAATCACACTTATTTGATTTCTTTTTGAATTTAATCTTTTTTTTTTCCTAATTAGAATAATTTGATGAAAAAGGGTGACAAGGGATTTGTCCCATGTCTTCCTAGCTAATCATAACAGATTAGTGGTATATTGGGTTTTGATTATAAATTGCTTGTTTGCAACATTTGGATACTTTTAAAAGTCAGTGATTTAAAATAACAAACCATGGGCCAGTGGGTTCTTTTTATACATTCAATCTTACCACCTCATCCTCCCAAAAATTCTAGCAGGGAAGAATTTTACCAAGGAGGAGACCAAGGCTCACAGTAGTTACCTGCCTGAGGATACACACTAGTAAATAGTAGAGCTGAGCTTAGAACCAGGAGTTCGGGGTCAGAGTCATGCTCCCAGACATCACTGCTTCAGTAGCTGAGCTCATAACATTGCCATTCGGAAGAACTAGATCACCAAGAAATGTATATAATCCTGCCAGTGTGGAAATGCACTGTGCCTGACGCATTTCAAGGGCTTCACATATTACAGTTTTCTGTTAGGGCAATCCAGAGGCCACTTACTTTTCCATCTAGAACCCTTCTCCCGCCTCCTGGAACTTCTGCACCAACGCCAGGAAATCCGTGCTATCGTGTTTGTACTTCATCACTCTCAACTTGTTCTCTCCTTCACATAGGACGAATTTGGATATGGAAAAGTTCAAGCTTAGAGATAAGTGACCAGAAGTTATGAGATATAAATGACCAGGAGATATTAACATTTTAATAGGGAGTAGTTCATTCATGCAAAATAGAAATGAAATACGACTGGGATCATTTAGGCATCGCAGAATAACGGAAGTAATCCTTGAAGCAAGGGCTTGCCCTTCAGTGATATGACATCCAAAACAACCTGCCCTTTGTTAGAGCCAAGTCTAAAAACTTCCTACCCTTTTTCATCAATGACCTAAGGGGGTTAAAAGCATCCGATTGGATGATGTGGTTATTTTCCATCAGCAATGATTCATCAAAAGGAGAAAATTAATTTTACACATTTATATTAGGATTTCCTTATATCAGTCAGAGAAGAGTTTACATGTGACCATACAGAGCTGTGACCACTGATCTATGTTTTAAAGTCAAAGAACATACTATCTATTAAATCTTTCTTAAAAAATTCTTTTTACAATCAAGTTAAACAAGCAAGCAAAACATCAGCCAAAAGCATAATGGGATACTTCCAACTGATTCATTTTTAATGAAATATTATTGGTGATTGATAATGCATCAATCTTTTTACACTTGCCAAATGGGATATGAAAGTAAAGCAACACTGAATATAAATAATCTGACACAATCTGATACAAATCTTGTAAACAGTTGACTTGGATTTATAAAGCAGATCTACATGTAAATGAAGTAACCCTTTTATCTCAACTGACCAATTGGCCTCAGTGAAAAAAATCAGTTGGCTTTTTTTTTTTTCTTTAAGTAAACACCTGCTACAGGGTCAAATTGCTAGAATTTTATACTCTGGAATTTCCTTTCAGAATATTACATTCTGCTACTTTACATTTTTTCTTAACAGGTTTGATTAACTTTATAAAAAGGTGGTCAAATACTGACCACATTAGAGGTTTGGTTTTGATCTCCTCACTAATACTGATTTTGTTAAGCTGAGCTCTGTGGCTCCTGCAGAGAAAAAAGGGGAAAACAATTAAAGACTCCCTCAGGAGGCCCCATCTTTCAGCAAAAGATTTGGGGGAGCACTCATTCACATCCAGTCATAGTCAGATGCCTTTTAAGGGTGTTAGTGAGCCATAGCACGGCTTTGGTTTTCTATTATTTGCTATTGTTAGGTTCAAGGTTCAAGGGGGATAGAAAAGGAAGAAATGAAACGGTCCTGATGAGTTTATGTATTTAGACTACTTGATTGCAATTCCGGAGCAAGTTGTTTCATTCTTTCAAAATCTTAATTGTCTTGTTGCTTTATTTAGTTGCTGGGTTTTGTTTTAAACATCACAGAGCTGGCTCATTCATATAGCCATTAACAAAGAAATGAACTCATCTCTGCTAAAAATTTCAGAATTTCATTAAGAAGTCTTATGGGGCCAGATGATAGCCAGAAACAATAATAATAATCATCTAATAAATGAAATAAAATTAAAATTAATGAATGAATGTGATTTGTGAAGGGAAAGAACAATGAGATACTATTAAAAGAAAGCTAAATGAAGTGTTATTTAACAAATATGGTTCCCAATAAAATTACTGTTACCAAGAAACAAATGACTTTTATCCAGAAGCATAATAAAAATAATTTATAGGTTACATACATACTGAATAGTATTGAAATAGAAAAGGCCTAGTCATTTATTCACATAGAATGACTTTCTGAAACTTACCCAACTTAAAGAAAAAAAAAAAATGCTCTCTTTACTATACAGCATCTGGAGATGCTATAAAGGAAGATGAGATTTAATCACTGCATAAATATATGCTAAAGAAAGATGTCAAAGTAGGATTTCAAAAAGATAGAAAAGTGTAACAGCAGATAAACATCACATTAACTCTGCTTTAGGGGAGAAACACAGAAGCAAGCATGCAGACACACGGGGGAGATGAGCATCCTCTATAAATATGTAACTAAACATCAACATTTTCAAGCTCAAGTCATTTGGTAAAAGCCAAGGAAAAACGAGCATTACAATGATGCAAATGAAAATAAACTTCTCAAAGCAGCTTTCTCCTAATTCAAAGTTCACATTATTTTAAGAAGAAAATCCTTCAAAAAAATTTTTTTTTACTCTGAAAGCAGGCTTTATTCATATTTCTGGTGTGCGTGCAACTGCAACTATTAAGGCCCCCAGTCTCCCAAATACTTAAGTAAATACTTAAAACAGGCTGCAATTTAGTGAAGTGGATCCCTGCCCATAATACAAAGCTGATACCGTCTAACCTTCTGGAGAAAGAACACAAAAGTGGATTTGAATGTGAGGTCTGAACAAAATGACAAAGGTTAAGGCTTTTTTTTTTTAACTAAGCTCATAACATATTCAAAATTCATGTCAAAGTCTAATATTAAAGAAGCATCTTATCCCATAACATTTGACTTACTGTATTTAAAAATAATATTTAGAGGACAAAAGTTACATGAAAAAATCTTCATATTCCACACGGCCACATCCACACACCAAGATGCTTTTTGAACTTGAAAGTTGAATCAAAGGATTAAGGAAATGTATTTTGTGCAAAAGAAGTGATGGCGTCAGAACAGAGATTACTCTGAGGTTTGCAATATATATGTTCTGTTGCACTGTATATAAGTTCTAACACTTTATAGTACTGAAGGGTTTAATAATAGACACTGAGTTTTTAAAATTCCTGTTCTAGTATGTATTGAGATAAAGTATCCAGGGTTTATTCTAAAATTGAGATATATAGCGTTGAATTAAGAAACGCCTCCACAGTAACTATTTTTTTTTTCCATTCCAGCTTTGGAAGAGAGAAATATTTTAAAATTAATTCAATGAAAAAGCAAGACCGTGCACTGCTGACCCACTCTGGTTTGGGTTCATCCTGGCCACACATTCCAAGTGAGTTTAAATGAACAGGCATTATGTAAATAGGCATCTTGAAATAAAAGGCAGCTCTCGTGTATTAATCCAAAGCCTGGGGTGCTTTTAGAGCAGCCTGGAGACAATCCCAGACACCTGGCTTTTGAAAGACCACCGAGAGAATGAGTAACAGGGGTCCTTAAAAGCGTTTCAGAATTAAATCTAACTTAAATGTGAGATTTAGATAACGTTTTTGCTTGGCAAGTTTAAAAGTTTATTTTGATTACTTAATAAAAAAAATTCTCACCTTGAAGACACAAAACCAATCAGTGAATAGTTAAGAGTTAAAATCATGGAAAGGACTAAAAACAAATGATTTCACTTCCTGCTCTAAAATACAGACTCTGGTTTCCTTCATTCCAATACTGACTTTTGCTTTGAAATATTTGGATTGAAAATTCACAGGGATGTAGAGATGAAGTCTAATAACCACATCACCTGTTTAAGAAGCTGATATAAAGGAATTAACTAGAAAAAATTTTTTAGAAAGCTTAATTGGTCCCAGGGTAAAATACAGAATGATAATTGTTTGGGAAAAGTTGGAAGCCTCACAGATACTATAGGAAAATGATTATGAAGTTGTTTTATTTTTTTCCCTAAGAAATAATTAAGTAATGAGTTCAACTTGTTAATTTTTAAAACCATTTAACTAAAATATTCCACAGCTAACAAAATTTGCTGTTTCATTTTGAAGGGAAACACATATTATGAGAAATCATAAGGCCTTAAAAAAAGAGAATTCCTGAACATGTAAGACATGGATTTTATGGAGAGTTAATATGTATATTTGTAGGTTCATCTCTCTTGAACTCTATTAAACTCCTCCTTGGGGGACGGCTTCTGTCACATTGTTTAAATCACGACAAAAGCCATGAAGAAGATCAACAGTGTTGTGAAGGCAACGATCTTTCTCTAGCCTCTCAGGAGCTGGTTGTAAAATTTATAAGGAAAGTTCTATCCTTGGCCTACATAATTTTTTGGTGAGGCAGTAGAAATTGATGCCATCTATCTAAAAGAATAAAAGTGGGCAATTTAGTTATCTGAATGTTCTCAGCTGCCACAAATCTTGGAGACATCCGGGGTTATTAAAGGCACAGAAGTTTAAGTTATGGATGTACAATGCAATCATCTATCTTTTGACTAGGTGAAAGGTTTAAATGTGATGCTCTGGTTTGTAGGATGTAACAGAATTACAAAACACCATTCCTGCCCTTGGGGTGCTTAGATTCTACTAAGGAGATACAAACATTCTGCATACATCAAACACACAGTGTTTGAACAGGAGCTAACTCTTATGGGAGCAAAAACTTCATGTCAAAATGTATAAAATGTTGTACAGACATCTGTAACTTTTGCTCAGAGATTAAATCCTATGACTTCTCTCGAGCAGTTTAACTGTGGGCTCATCTGAACCTCGAAACTTTCAATAAGCAACATGCATTTCAGTAGTTTTGAGAGTAGAACAAAAGAAAACATGTGTGTCAAATATTTGATCATTTAAAAATATTTTTGATTATTATTTTTGGCTATGCTGGGTCTTGGTTGCTGTGTTGGTGTTTCTCTAGTTGATACAAGCCGGGCTCTCTCTAACTGCAATCACAGGCTTCTCATTGCCGTGGCTTGGCTTGTGACAAACGGGCTCTAGGCCATGGGCGCAGTAGCTGTGGCGCCCAGGCTCTGGAGCATAGATTCAACAGTTGTGGCACAGGGGCTTAATTGCTCCGTGGCACGTGGGATCTTCCCGTGTCAGTGATCAAACCCACATCTCCTGCATTGGCAGGCACATGCTTTACCACTGAGCCACCAGGGAAGCCCTGATAATTTAAATGAAATAAAATTCTTTTTTATTTCCATCTAGATTCCAAGATAGTTCTGTAACCACCTCATTTGGGAAGTTTCAGAGTGGTTTCACAGCAGAAATTTCCCCCAAATAGCGTGATTCAGGAGCATCAGCTTGATGAATCCAAAGGACCATAGATGGTCCAGGGCCTGGACACATGGTTCTTGTGAAGGGCTTCGAGTGTGAAGCTGACAAGGAAGTCCAGGTATTTTTCAGGTTGAGAGAATTTAAGTGTTCAGGAGTACTTCATCTGGCTCAATGTCGGATCATCCCGACTGCTCATTAAAAAGGATTTAGCTTGTGATTGTGTCTCTGATGATGACAATTTGATGATGAATGGTAAATATGAGGCAAAGGGAAATTAGGATCCTTTATTAAGTGCCGCCTGACTACCAGCAATGGCCATCCAGGCCTCATGTCACTCATCACTGACTCATAGGTCATCTTGTCTTAAGGGTCACCTCAAACCAACCATCTCTAAAATTCCACCATCTCTCCTGCCCATCTCCTAAGGCTTGGACAAAAACAGTGTATCAAATCTTAAAGATCTACATGAAAACAGTCCTGCCAACTTTAAAACATTATTTAAATGTCAGGGATTATTTTAAAAAATAATTGCAGCAGCTTACTTTAGAACTTGTCATTCTAGAAGAATATTCATTTCCAAACTAAAGGATATCCTATGAGTTCACTTATTGAATACTGCTACTAATAAAAGACACTTCAGCTGAGTGCTAATTATGTGTCAGGCGTGAGTTAATATCTTTACTTGAGTCTTCAGCCTCACTACAAACATATGAGGAACATGTTATTATTATCTTCACTTTGAAGATGATAACATTGAACCACAGAGAGATCAGTTCAGTTCAGTCACTCAGTCATGTCTGACTCTTTGTGACCCCATGCACTGCAGCACACCAGGCTTCCCTATTCATCACTAACTTCCGGAGCTTACTCAGAATCACGTGCATTGAGTCAGTGATGCCATCCAACTTATCTATCTAGAGAGTAGATAATTTGCCCCATATCACAAGGCAGTATGTGGTAGAGCCGGAAGTCAACAAGGTAGTTTCATTTTGAAGCCCACACTCTTAACCACTATGCTAGATTGTCTTCTGTGTCATTTAAGTAATCCTCCATTGTCTGAATGTGATCTGCTACATGCCAACTGGAAACCAGTTGTTCTGCTAATCATCATGTCTACTGTGTTTGAAGCTGCTGGTCTCTACACGGATGCAGAGAATATTTATCCTGTACCTTTCATAAGACCTAGCTCATTCACTAAGATATTTAAATTGTTCAAGGCATAGTTGCTGCTGCTGCTAAGTTGCGTCAGTCGTGTCTGACTCTGTGCGACCCCATAGACGGCAGCCCAACAGGCTCCTCTGTCCCTGGGATTCTCCAGGCAAGAACACTGAAGTGGGTTACCATTTCCTTCTCCAATGCATGAAAGTGAAAAGTGAAAGTGAAGTCACCCAGTCGAGTCCAACTCTTAGCGACACCATGGACTGTAGCCTACCAGGCTCCTCCATCCATGGGATTTTCCAGGCAAGAGTACTGGAGTGGGGTGCCATTGCCTTCTCCGCAAGGCATAGTTAGGTTTGATCAAATAAGTCATTCACCACACAACACAAAATGATTGAATTTACCATAGAGCAGTTCATTCACTGTCGGACAGTGGGTCATTTCAAATGTGTAGACCAATCTCTACTCCCAGAGCCACAGAGGCATCACCTCAGCGTTCCATAAACACCCACGGGACCCCACGTGCATAAAACAGGCAAAAGCATGTGGGCTTGATTTGAAAGTGGATGGGGTATTTCCCAACTATGCTGGCTTTTTCCTACACTGCCAGGAAGACAGACTGGGCAAGGAATCATTTCCAGAGGACACACTGCTCTGGCATCGCCCGTCCTCAAGCCAGGAGGGAAAGTGACGCTGACACAGCCACAAGCCTTCCCAGGCTGCCCCATCTCTTTGGCAGAGGCAAAAAGCAGGAGGGTCTTCTCTAAGTTATTTTCAGATGTTTTAAATAGGCCACACTCCTCTGGGCCTCTTTATTCTGGTGGCTCTTCTGTGCCTTCACTCAGAGGAGTTTTGTCTTGATTTTAGAATTATGCAGAGGAGTAATGAGAAGAAAGACATAAAAACTGTGAAATATTTCTGTGTTCACTAACACGCAGAATTTGTGTTCTGCAAACACTTGATACGTATATTTATTAATATATTTATATTTAAATTAGGAGGGCCAGAGGCCTGAGGTAATACAGGTAAACGAGAAACGGCCCAAAATGTGAGCATCAGTCACTCAGTACAGCATCAGGGTTTAGCCAACTGCCAATGACATTCTTAAAAAAAAAATGTAGGTTGTGAGGAATCACTAATAAAATTAATTTCTAACATGATAAAAAGATAAAATATATATAACCGTGTATCTGCTTTAACATGTACTTCCCGAAACATTGTCACATGCCAGGTTCTTCCTGGACAGGTGGATTCCTCACACCCTGCAAACTCAGAGAATAGACTTCATGTTCATTAAACTGTCTGCTGTCTTTCAAGAGGTTTTTCTTTTCCTACTTACCAACAGTGTGTAACAAATTAAATATCCAATTGAAATAATGAAAATGTCAATACTTGTAATAAAACTTAAAAAAAAAAGAAATTAAAAATTGAAAATGAGTGGAATGAAAATGTTTTTCTTTTTTTTCCCCTCCCTTTAGACATTCTTTCAATTAGAAAGGAGACCAAACTTAAATTATAGCTACCAATTAATTTTTCTGCTCTGGCAAGTGAAATAAGCATCTTTCATTAAATTGGATATTAAAGCTCATTGGTTATACAAGGAACCTCCAGATTAATGGACTAGAGTTCTCCAGTTTCAATTATTTTCTCTACTTCCTAATATTAGTTCAACTGTCCCTCTTTCTCTGGTGGGGCTTAATCTGACTCCTACACCCCCTAAGTATTTAACTGACTTCTTCCACTATCGTGGGTTACTCAGTTAATCTGATCTTGACGGTACAACCTCCTTGTTAAAATATGTGTGTGTATGTGTGTGTGTGTGAGTGTGTGTGTGTGTGTGTGAGTGTGTGTGTGTGAGAATTAGTACTAAGAAGGCTTTCTTCAGATGAAATAAGTAGCAGCAGAGGAGGAAAAAAACACCAAAAAAAACAATGCCAGCTATGAAATGAAAACAGGCAATTATCCAGAGCTGCTTTGCAGCCATAGACACTTACATATGTGTTTCCAGAATCCCCAAAGAATAAGGAGGAAAAATAAGGAATCAATTCTGACTTTATATTGTACGTAAATTAAATTCCTAATAGATGATGTATGTTTGCTTTTATTTACATGAAACTATTAATTTAGGAAACAATTCTTAGTCTAACCAATCTAACTCCTAGCATCAAAATTTATTTAGTTAATGGATAAAGAGAAATTTCCTGAGAACACATAGTTGGACCATCAAGCTAAATTAGATACCTAAATCACAATCTTTGAGTAAATGAATCTTAATTTCTGGAAAAAAAAAGTAATGTTTTAGTAATCAATTTACATAAGTCTGTTTTTTGAATGATGGTTTACGATTTACAAAAAAGTAACTATATTCTTAATGCTATATAACATAGTCAATAAAAAAATAGCAACTTTTTCTGTTTGATACCAACAAAGAAGTAATCCCAAAGTCCACATTTATAAGGTATGTTAAAAATCTTTGTCAGATACAGCTGAGGAGGACTTACATGGGAAAGGCATTGGTCTAATCTTCAACCTCAGATTATTCTTAAACCTCTTGTAGGAATTCCTCCTGTGGGCACCTTCCTTTCACTGTTACATTTGTGTAACAAATCGTATATTTCCCATATTCCAGGTCTCATTTCCCACCACCATGTCCTTGAGTCTACAGGCAAATGATACTCATCTCCTCCTAATCAATTTTGGCTCTCCTTCAAAAGTCATTCTTCAGAGTCTTTCCATATTAACTTCCACTCTTTCTTCTTTGAAACTGCTGGTCACACCAGCCAATGTCTGTGCACATGGCCTTGACAATTTTACAAACTCCCTAATGGTAACTTCCATTCCCAGGACTGGTTTCTGATCATTTTATTGCTCCCATATTGAAGACTTTACTAAGTCAGAGGCCTTTGACCCTCCCTCTTCCAAGTATTTCCAGAAAGAAAGAAAGTTAATTACTTAGTCAAGTCTGACCGTTTGTGACCCCATGGACTGTAGCCCACCAGGCTCATCTGTGGGATTCTCGAAGCAAAAATACTGGAGTGGGTTGCCATTTCCTTCTCCAGGGGATCTTCCCAACCCAGGAATGAAACCCAGGTCTCCTGCATTGCAGGCAGACTCTTTACCAACTGAGCCACCAGGGAAGCCAGTATTTCCAGAGACAACTTTATCATTGGGGTTTAAATGCATGTCACTGAATGCATATTTCCCCCAGCCTTTTGCCCTGAATTCTCAACTCCTACTGAATTTTTCCTCTGCTGTTCCATTGCCACCATCCGCATATGAGGGCAGGAGCCAGGTCAGCCCTGACCCCTCAGGGCTGTTTCTTAGGTGCTGAATTCTTAGCTCAGGGCACATCATAAAGATTTGTTGACTAAACATATATTTTTAAAACTGCTCCAAAAAAAGAGTGGATATATATGTGTGTGTGTATATATATATACATATATATGTATATATATACATATAGCTGATTCACACTGCTGTATAGTAAAAACTAACACAACATTGTAAAACAACTATATTCAAATGAAAAATTAAAAACAAAACCAAACCTGCTTGTCATTCTCCACTCTCTCTTGACAGAATCATAAGAGTTAGAGAGTCAGACTGGAAACAGAAATGGCTGTTTTTTTTGTTTTTTTTTTTTAAAAACATTTACTCTCAAGACCCAGGACAAAAAAATGTAAGAGTCTTCTTCAGATTCTTATTTTCATTCATATTCACATGGTTACAATGTCAACTCTTGGTGTTTATTCACATGGGTACACAGAACAGAATTTTAAAATACACTGCACATCAGGCATATCCGTTTCATAATATCACAGAAAGGATTCTCCAAGATCTGTCATGGTTCAGGTAAGATATTCACTAAGACATCAGGTTTATTAGTTTGAGTCTGGACTTTACAGATATATCTTAATACTCTGCATGTTTCTAGATGGCAGCAGCCACCAAGGTATTTCATTTCTCACTGAACTTAACATGGATCTTCGCACATTGTAGGAATCAACCAGTAGCTTATTGAACTGATGAAGGAATAAATTTTAAATTTACCCAGTAACTTTATGACTAGAGTTTTTTCAGTTGTATTGGGTGCTCTGATTGCCAGTTCTCAAGGTAATCAATAAAAACATTTTGGACACAGGGTTATTCCCCAATATAAATTAGTAAACAGATCATGGATTTATTAAGGATGACCTTGTGTATTTGGTTCCACAGCCAGAGAAAGGAGGAAGTCAAATTTCTATAAGGTTGATTACCAAGGTAAGAATGGATGGTACCTCCACTGAGAAATAGCCTCAAGCAACAATCCAACTTCATCTTTTATTAAATCCCTCTCACTTGGCACCTGATTATATAATATTTTGTACTGCTAACTTCAATGAACATGTATCTCACACTGAAGACTGTCTGGGGCGTCTCCTCTTAGCATCCTTTCTATCCCCCCTCAGTTCTGTGTTGTTCATCAACTGTGTGTGTGTTAGTTGCTCAGTTGTGTCTGACTCTTGTGACCTCATAGACTGAGCCTGCCATGGACAGCCTCCTCTGTCCATGGAATTCTCCAGGCAAGAACACTGGAGTGGGCTGTCATTTCCCCTTCCAGGGTGTTCACCTACTAGGTCTGCCTTAAATACTTCTTGTATAAAGACTCAGCATTAATGCCACAAGAGCATGTGTTCAGATAAATTCAACTTAAATAAATATAAAATCAAATTTTAAGAAACTGAAATGATATCCTATGTAAAACGTGTACATCATGACAGACATTTTGCAATGATCTAAATAAATATTTATAATGGTGTACTGTAAAGCCAATTTAGATGTCTCCGTTAATATTTTTAATTATGTCAGTTCATGAATATTTTATTTCAAATCACTTCTTTCTCCTTGCCAAATGGAAATGATCATAAGACCTCTTTTGAAGTCAAAATAGACTCTTTACTAATAAAGTAGAATGAAGAAGAAAGAAATATTATCAAAGAAATAGAAAATTTCTTTTCCATACACTTGTAGTAAACCTTAGATCTGTCTATAAATATCAGTTAGTAAGTTATAAAAATTCATTTAAAACTAATAGCCTTTTGATACCAACTCAGCCACTTGTACAGAGGTGGCACTCTCCACAATACACACTATTTATTGAATTTCTCATCTTTAAGCTAAACATTTTAAATTCAAACAGATTAACAATGAGACACATGATCTTTGATGTGGAAAACACACTTGGTACTGAACTGCATTGTGGATTACAACAGATTTATCTGGATTGTAAATTTTAAAAGTAACAATAAATTTGCAGGAAAAAAAAGGTTTTAAATATAATTTAAAAATTGAAATGAGATGGTACTTGGATCCTATACGAAACAACAGTGCTCCTATTGGAGAAAGGGATTGAAAAAGGTAAGAAATGGCAAAATAAATATTATTGGCCTCCATTTAGTCTTTGCTACAAATAGATGAGTTAAATGTAATACTACCTATGTAATTCAGAGAGACATTACATTTTTAACTTTATTCAACTTACTAACTTAAAAAGTTTGTGAAGATTTATTTAAATAGTGTGCTTTTGTGTAATTATTTTGTCCACTGCAAACTACTTTGTATCCTGTTGAAAGTAGGAAATACGTCCAAGTAAAATTGGGAATATTTGTCAGATCTCAATGAATTAAAGATAATTTTCAAGTTTTCTAATAAAAGTTCCTAGATTTGTAAAGCCTGACAATCATAATACTATAGTTTTTACATGAATAATATTAAATTCTGTTATATAAAATTATAGGTAATGCATTTCAAAAATTAAGAAACATCAAAAGTCACATTAGATTGCTTTATGTTTAATAAGAAAAAAAATTCATTTTAAAATATTTTATGTACTAGCTCAGCATGATACATGTATGTCATCACCAAAATTTTATGTTGCCAGTTAACATTGTCCATAATTTGTCTAATGAAATTAGCTAATGTGATTTCATTATTGCTATTTCTGTTATAAATCTTTCAGGGTTTTTTTTCCCTTAACTTGGAAAAAGATCAAAATGCTTGCAGATTTCAGATTGCTATTAGATGTAATAATTATACACTAAACTAATTACCACTAAACCAAAATCTGACTTACAACTAATTAAATTTTATTACATCAACATAGAGTATAGACTTTCAATTTAACACAGGCTGCAACTATAAACACGAAAGTCCATCAGCCCATGTATTTTTTTCAAGGAAAATGTCTAGGTCACATTTATAAAGTTTGAACTTGGCAGGGTTTGTAGACTAATTTGTCAGTTTCACAAATCTCCTAATTTGCCTACTTCTACGAAAAGGGAAAGGGGCTACTTGCAAAGTGAACATTCTGGATTATGCCACTCACATCATGGCTAAATGCATACTGTATAACTATTGCTATGTAATGGGAAAAATCAGGGAATGCTGAGAAGAAATCATTTAAGGTTAGCAATGTATTTTATTTGTGGCATCAGTTTTTCTGAGATCACTGACATAATCTCAGAAACACTGCTGAGTCTTGGTTTCTTTTGTGTAAAATGCAAAGAAGAAAAACATGCATGCTATCTTAGAGGAACCCAAGTAGCATGAAACAGGCTTTTTAGCTGAAGTACCCATTTGTTTACTGTTTAAGGAGCTAATGCAGATGAAAGTGCAACATTAACTGCAATCCAGTATTCATCTCAAAATAGTGGATATGGAATCTCCATTCATTTTTCCAGAAACTACATTGAAATGTGTCACTCACAACAATTGGAAAGTATAAGAGATTCACTTTATAAACTTTAATTTTATAAAAAAAAATGTTTACTTTCTACCAGATGGTAGGATTAAATTACATAAACACTGTCAGCAAGTTGAATCCTCAGATGTATTCATTCCCACCACAGAAGCTTCAAAACCTGTCTATAATTTTGTTACTGATGTTTAGAAACAGCTGTAGCTGACATAGCTACATGTTATATATGTCAGCTTTAAAGGATTAAATATTCTTAACCCCCAACAGAGAGGTCTTTTGCTGTTAACAAACCTATAGTAAATTACACTGGAAGTGATTATTCCATCAGAGATATCTCACACTAGACATTTGGTAAACAAAATGGTCCAAAATCGTAAGTTTTTCATCATTACTGGAAATTCTATTTGATTTGGGCAAAAGCAAAGTTTTAAGTATACAGCATTTTCTGATACTAAATATAGGATAAAATCTCTTCTAAAAACCCTCACATATTTCTTCATCAATATTTTAGATGGTAGTAAATTATATATTTTTTTCTTCAGAGGAATCAAGTCTGTCTCAAGAGACCTTTTTTTTTCCTGGTACAGATTTGAACTGCACCCAGGTTTGAATTTTGGGGACAGTCCTCATGTCGCCTCCATTAGACTTTAAAATGATCTTTACAATAAATGTCTAAAGCTGATGATAGAATTGGCAGGATCTTCTGAAATGCTGCATTGCAAATTTTGTATTCAGTTAATCTATCTGAGGGGACAGAATTAACCAACCTCACTAGCTAGACTTCAGGCTTCAATCATTTGATTTATGAATTAATCTAATCTAATTAATCTTCAAGAAGCATTGATTAATAGTAGTCAAATGTACAGACATTTGGAGGTGAAATCCATCAACACAAAAGTATGTATATGTGTGTACATATACATATATGTACATATATGCTACATACTTATATAGTATGAATATGTACATATATAATATGTACACACATATATACATTTATATATATTTATAAAAGTATTTCTATATTATAAATATATATATATAGTATATTATACATATAAATACATATGTATTTCCCCCATATAATTCTCATTTTAAACCATAATCGTTATGAACTATATGAATAATTTTTAAGCTTGTGAATATACAAAGGAATTTTTTTAAATTAGACAAATGTCATAAGTAATTGTACATAGTGTATTCTTTCTTGAGAACACATAATAAATGGAAAATTGTCCACACAAATGAAAAGATAAAATCAGAAGACTGATTGAGGCACTAAAAGGCATCAGCTTAGATTAGAGAAGAAAATTCAACACAAATTAACCAAATGAGAACAAGCTCGTATACATACAATCTGTGTTACATTTAAAGCTACATTCTAAACTCGTATATATGGCATACTGCATTTATGAAGATGACTTTATTTGGGGGAGAGGGCGGTGGTCAGTCACAACAATATACTCACAACAGTGACTTACAAATACTGAAAGAGAACAGTAAGATGATGCTGTGGTTAATTTCATGTGCAGCTTCTGAATCTAGTCTCTTTAATTGATAATTATCTATAACTCACCTAGCTATGAAAGGTATAAAGTATGAGTGGAAATTCAAGCTTGTCCACTTTAGTAAATATCATTATATTATTATCCAAATTTAATGCATGTATTGATAGCCTATATCATAAAACAAGTGTGGCTCTACAAGGGAAGCAATGAGTCATTTCCTTAGGTTAGCACAAGCGTTCTTTCTTCTCAATGTGTCACTCCATTCTTTATCAGATTCTATCCCTGTGATATACTTCCTGAATGTAATTATGCATTAGATTGTGAATTAGCATAATCAATATATCGAGGCAAGCTATTGAACAGAGAAATAAAGTTAAACTCTCATTTTATCCAAGACAAACCATGTATTTCAACTTCCCGTTATTCATTCAACTTTCTCCTAATTATGTGAAATCTATACTTCTAAGCATAATTGGAAGAAACAAACTTTCTGTAGTTTTCAAGAGGAAAAAAGGCATCCTTTCTGATAAATGCCTTCATTTTGTACTACCAGATGTCTTTCTGTTTCCTCTCCTGCTTTCTGATTTTATTTTTATAAGTGTGAGAACAGTGAAAATGCCAGCCATTGTAGTCAGTCAGCTTGAGCCCCAGCAAAGATGACACAGTGAGATGTTATCTTGGTGGTTTTACATAAATACTGAACTTGTAGTCCACTTAGCTTCTGTGGATCCATCGCTAAGCATAGAGAGCACCCCAAAACCCACATTTGATTAGCTCCATTTTATAGATAATTCATTTTAATATTCCATTCTAAAGCCAACATGGAATGCCATCCACTAAACCAACTTAGTTCAAAATATGCTTCTCTTTACCTTGTTGATATTTTGTCTTAAATTAGCAATTAAATAAATAATGATACCTCTGTAAACATCTGGGTTTTTTTGGTTTTTTTGTTTTTTTTAGGGCAGCAGTAATTAGAAATATATTTCAAAGTTCCCAGAAAACTACTCAAAATATTATTTCCATAGTCTGGGCATTTTTACTAACTGTTTTATGGTTTGGGGGTGAATTGCCACTTAGGAAGCTGCAAAATGATGGCAAAATTGGCTCCATGGGATAACGCCCCTAAAAAGGATGCTTTGAGATTCACTGGTACTGAAAGGCTGTTGACTCGGGTCTCTTCCCTCTACCTTCAGTTCTAACAGCAGCACCAAAGCTCAAGAGAACAAGTTTAAGAAAAGCTGCTGTAAGTTATCTGCCTTTTTAGTTTCCTGTAGAAAGTTGCTGCTGAACCTGAAGAAGCTGTGTTTTAAAAACCTGCTATTGTATTATGCCTGTGGGAAAACATTCTTGCAAAACAGCGGTGCTATATGTAAGATCCTTTAACAGTGCTAAATGTGGGGTCAGTGGAGTCACCAGGTTAATGACCACAGGCATACGTGTAAGAATTTGCCTTTCCACGTGCCCCTGCCCCACCCACAAAGGATGAGAGAAAGATGACTCACTCAGCCTGTTTTAGGCTTCTATTCAACTTGCTGCACGCTGCAAACACAGAATAGAATCGAGCAGCTGTAAGAACATTTCCTAAAGGTCTCGGAGATCCTCATGGAAAGCTGGTGTCCTAAGTAGTTTAAGAAGACATCTGCTTAGCTCGCTCCTCCAAAATGAACATGGACCATGTGTATCTGGGCCTCAGTTGACCACATGACTCAAGACAGCTGACCAGAGGGTCAGGACTCAGATGGAATTCGTAAGAAAACTTGCTGTCATGTCCAGTCACAGTGGCAGTCATAAATCCCAGATCGGTTTATAGAGACTGATCTTGCTTATGACTTCTAAGTCTTTTTGCAAAATGACAAGTGCACAGGGGTCAAATAAAAGGAAATTATAAAGTAACTTCTCCCACATCAGATGCTTCCTAAATATAATGCATAATCTCAGCCTCATGTAGGAAGAGAAATCCTAAAATAGTTAAGTCTTGACCATTTAATTGCTCCACTACATGCTAGTAAGTCTTTAGAAAAAATCAGAGACCCCTGTTTCCCTGGAGGAGATCGTGTTTGAGATGGAACTTGAAGGCTGAATAGATTTAAATCAATGATTTTCCAATCCTGACTGGGCTTTAGAGACACCTGGGAAACTCTTTAAACTTACTGATTATGACCAGGTCCCAACTCTACAGAGTCTCTTTAATCAGTCTGGGGTGAAATCCTGGCACTGGTATGTTTTGAGAGCTCTCCAGCTGATTCTTGGGTGTAGTTATGGTTTAAAATTACTGAATAAACACAGGGTAGAAAGGAAGGTTCCATTTTCCAAAATGAGAAAGAATAAAATAGTAAATAATAGAATAATCCAGCCTCCACATTCAAGATGGTTAAAATCTTCAGGGGGAAAAGAATATAGAGACTCTAGAACTAGCAGCCTGAAGTCAGGTTTTAGAATGCTGGGTCTTTCATTCATCCATCCATTTAAGCGGTAAGAGTTTATCAAGGACTGCGTATGACGTGCCATGTCATGTTACTGATAAAACAGAGGAGAGCAAACCAGCAAGGTCCCCGACTTTATGGGCATCACAATCAAGTGGGAAAGACATAATGAGGAGGGCTGTATTATGTGTTGTCTTAAGCAAGGGATGAGAGCATCCTTTCTGCATACTTAAAAGATTGCTCTGGCTGTGATGTAGACAGTGAATTGGAGAGGGGTCCAGACTGACTGCCAACGAACCAATCAGGAAGCTCCTGAAAGGCTCCCATCCAGATGTCACAGGACCCCAGATTAGCAAGGCGGTGGAGACTAAAGAAGCATATGGTTTCAAGAAGCATTTAGAAAGTCACGTAAGAATAAACCAGACACTGTGATGAACTGGAATAGAGAGCACAGTGAAGGCAATGTCCAAGGTTTCTGCTCTGATAACTAGGCGGACAGTCGTATCATCCCCTGCATTTGGGGTCAGTGGGAGAGGCTGAGGTTTTCAGGGAAAGACCCCAAGTTTATCTCTCACGTTAGTTTTAGGAACCCTTGATACACCTAAGAGCCTATGCCAAGTGGTTCCATGTGCCCAGCATGACTGATGGATGGATGTGCTGGCCCAGGACTACCTCAGTGTGTGCTCACTATGCTGGTATCTTACCATTTCCAGCCCACTTTCACTCTCAAATTATCCACGTTCAGATGATAAATTATAAGGTCCCCTAGACACATAGATCTTTGGCTAGGAGATGTTTTGAGTGGAATCACTGTTAACCGTCTTCCTATGGGTCGGCACTGAAACCATAGGAATCAATGGTATCATGGTGGTTGGGGGAACCAATACAGTGGGAAGGCAGGGCTAAGGGCTAGTGTCTGGGGAACTCCGGTATTTGTGGGCCAACTAGAAGAGGCCAGGACACTAATGCAGCAGAGAAGGAGTAGCTAAGATGCAGTGAGAGGTAGGGGGAGGTGTCACAGGGCAAAGGGAAGCCAGTCCTTCATGGAGGATGCTGCTGAGATCAAGTGCAAGGATGACTAAAAGGCATGCATGGCTAGTCTACGCTGTGCTCAGGCACTTCAGTCATGTCTGACTCTATGCGGACCCATGGCCTGTTGCCCACCAGGCTCCTCTGTCCATGGGATTCTCCAGGCAAGGATACTGGAGTGGGTTCCCATTCCCTTCTCCAGGGGGTCTTCCTGATCCTCCTCAGGGATTGGAACTGAGTGTCCTGCACTGCAGGTGGACTCTTAACCACTGAGCTACCCAGCTACTTATTTATCTCAGCCTTGATTTTGTCCCATTTTAAAATAAGATGCTTCCCTGTATGATCTTTACATTCCTTCCTTAGAACTCTTTCAATCTAATAAACTGAAATTGCAGAATGAGGTAAATGATAAATAGCATTTACCTACAAATGCTATACTATAGGGGCAGAGAAAGAGAGAGACGAACCAGGAATTCTGCTGACAGTCATGGGACAATTTCACAGAGAATGTTTCACCTGGTACCTAGAGAAGGGGGAAGGCCTGTCCTGTACTTGGGAAAAGAGTAAGCGGACTTGTGTGCAGCACACTGTGCACCAGAGACCCAATAGGAGGTGGGGTCAGCAGGGTCCTGGCCACACCATGCAGAATATACCCCAAGGACCAGGCTGAGAAATCTGGGCTTCCTCCTGCAGGTAAAGAGGAGCCAGCGTGAGCTCAGGAGAGTGATACGCTTAGATCAGAAGATTAGGGAGAATCCTCTCTGGGGCAATCTAGGAAAATGGACTAGAGACATGAGACACCTGGTGGCGGGAAGCCCAGCTAGAAGACACCTATCTGCACTATCAAGATGAGAACGATGAGAGCCGAACGAGGGAGCTGGTGGGGAGGACGGAAAGCAGGGGCAGCTTCAGAAACCCAGCGGAGGGAGCATCGGCAGGCGCTGCTGACGGATGGCACATGCGCGGTGAAGAACGGGGTTGTCAGGAGATGGTTCTTACACGTATGCACCTGTGCTCAAGAGGGCGCAAATACAGCGCGGGCCGCCTGGCTCCTCAAGCCTGAGATCAGGAATACTGTCTCGGAAATGATGGAGTTGAGATGACATCGAACTAACCCCACCCTCTGTGTTGCTCTCTGTTCCTGTGTTCCTGTGGAGTATAGAGACTGTGTTACATCTTCCAATTGAATACAGCTCCACGTTGTTAGTAGTACTGTCTAATTATTTATACATTCCTTTGGGACTCCTAAAATACACGCCTTCTATATTTTTGCACTCTTTTCTCACAGAGCCTCAACTGACACTGGACTTGTAGAGATGCTTAATAAATAGAACTCGATGAAGAGATTAAGAGCTGAAGAAGGACACGAGAGGCTCTGCTCGCTGAGCAGGGATCGAACCCACACCCCTACCCTGGAAGGTGCAGCCCTAACCCCTGGACCCCCAGGGAAGTCCCGCTGGCCACCAAATTCCAAGGACAAATTTCCTGGAATCTTCAAGTTTGTGGGTTACGTAGTATATACTTAGGTCATTCCAATGGTAAGGTGGAAAAAAGGTGAGCACATAATTCCACTTTTAAAAAAATGAACCAAAATATACTTAAAACGCTGACCCTGTCAAGACAGAGATATTTTCCACCATAAAATATCCCCATTGTCTGCCATTATTAGGAGATGTGTAAATTTTAAAGATGGATCTTACACTCCTTGAAATGTCAAAAATCTTTTCACCTGTCTCCATAAGTATTTGCAAAATGTGTCACATGCACTGTCCTGTTGTCTTCTCTAAGTGATTCTGGACCACTGCTCTCATCAGTGCTGAGTATGTCACTCCCTGGGTGAGACACGGCATGTTGTTACTTTTCTGGGTATCCACAGATCAGCGCCTCCCCTTAAACACACATCGCATCAGTAACTTGGCAGGCCAGAGAATCATCACCATCAAGAGTTATTCATTAATTCAAAGTAGGATTCTAGGGGCCGGCCCAAGTAAACAGAAGCAGCCCCATGACTACTTTTGTTGTTATTTTTTACCTAATTTAGAGCTAACGATGGCCCAGTCTGGCTGCTGGAGAAGGGTGTGGCCCTCTCCTGAGACATACACACACTCACACAGGCTATTTAGGGCTAGCAACATATCAGACAACACGTGAGCCCTCTCCATGCCTGGTCTCACTTCATCCTCACAACCAGCCTTCACGTGGGGATGTTGTTAGCATCTCAGCTTCATGAAGGTGAAACTAACCAAGCAGTACAGTTGGGGCTTGAATTGTGGGCTCCAAATCTGGCTCCAAAACCTACCTGAAGCTATCCTAGTGAGTTCAGTGTTCCTTCTAAGGTTCTACTAATAGCCACTCCAATGACTGAAGTCTTCACCGCCTGGCATGGTCTGAGTGCAGGGTACCTGCCAGGCTCCTTATGATGGCAATGTTCAGGTGGGGATGTGAAGCTCAGATATGGAGGGGAGGGAGCCAAGATCACAGAGCAAATAAATGACAAAAAAAGGGATCTAAGCAAATCACTTAGGGCCAGAGCCCAACTCAGAAACCACAAGACAATGAAAAACACCATGCCGTAGGAATCTTAAGTGTTCTTTTTATTCAGTGAAGATCATGGGCACGACCTAACCCAAGATACCATACTAACTTTGGATTTTCCTTTTCCTGTAGATTTTAGAATCTGGATTCAGACCATATTCAAATTTCATACAAAAAACAACATTAGCTATTTCCTTTAGGATTAGCTAATCAGGGTTGATTTCCTCTAGGATTACCTTTAGGATCAATCCTAGAGGAAATCAACTCTGAATATTCATTGGAAGGACTGATGCTGAAGCTCTAATACTTTGGCCACCTGATGCGAAGGGGCAACTTATTGGAAAAGACCCTGATGCTGGGAAAGATTGAGGGCAGGAGGAAAAGAGGGTGACAGAAGATGAGATAGTTGGATGGCATCACTGACTCAATGGACATGAGTTTGAGCAAACTCTGGGAGATAGTGAAGGACAGGTGAGTCTGGAGTGCTGCAGTCCACGGGGTCGCAAAGAGTCGGACACGACTGAGCGACTGAACACCACATTAGCTACAGCTGGCTCCTGGAGTTCTCCCCGAAGTATAGGTGTGTTAAGGGTGTCAAGACCTAGTCTATCCAGTACCTGATGGGAAGAAGACTAGATGCAGGAGAGAAGGGTGTGAAGTAGTGGGTCGGAAGGGTCCAAGTCTAACTTGTTCCCGTCACTTAACCCTTTGCTGCCTCGGCACGAGAAACACTTCCAGAAGGCTTGCTGGCAGCCCCGGTTTCTGTTTTAAAGCAGGGGAAAGTGTACTGCAAACTGAAAACGTGTTCTTCTCCAAAGTGGGGAGAAGTGGATGACATTTAAGATAATCCACAATCTGGACCCAAGCTCTCTCTCCAAACTCATGGCAGATTTCTCCACGGGGAGACCCTCTGCTTACCCGTGCCCCCCGCCCCCACCAAATACATATGCAGAGTGCTGCCTCCACATCACAGGTTGCAAAACGGTGGCCAACTGTCAAATCCAGCCTCAGCCATGCTGTGTTTTATCTGTGTGTTTTGTGGTTTATTGTTTCTTTTTTTCTTTTTTTCTGAGCCAGCATTCAAAAATCTAGAGATTGCATATAATTCATATTCTGGCATTTCCTGAAAAATCTCACAATCTGGCAACATTGCTTCACCTCCACACGGCAGCAGCGATGAGTCAAGAGGTACAACGGGGTGTCCCCTCTCCAATGAAGCCCATGCTCTGCAGCACACAGAGTCCGTCACTGCCCGCATCTCTGACTCTGGGGCTGTGTCAATGCCATTTATTATCAAACTCACTCCCTTACTTTTTCTCATACCAATGAAACATTCCTCTCTCCCTCCATCTCTTTGCAAAGTGGAAAAACAAAAAAACACAGAGAACTACATACATTAAGGAATATGAGAGAGCCTACTCAAAGGACTCTGTGGAGACCTGAAAATGTAACATGCAAATAACCCAGCCAATCGCACTCATCCCGGTTACCTGTGGCTCTGTCGGCACCTGTTCAAGAAGTCACTGGGGAGTGTTGATCTCTTGATCTCCCTTTGCTATTCTGGTTCCCTCTCCTGGAGTCCCCTGACTTCTGTACATCAACTCCTGTCTTTTTCTGGAGTTCTACAGGCTGCAGCCACTTTTCCTGTTCCCAGCTCAAGGCTGACCCCTCTTCATTGGCACTATAGGTTTAACAGGAATCGCAGGCAATCTGAAAATAACAGAATCATGCACTTTCGGGACTTGAGTGGTCCCAGATAAGGGCGACCTGAGTTTAGAGGCCACAAGCTTTTCGGAAAAGGGAGTGATTCGCTAGTGAGGACATTTGACACTGATGTGGAGTGAGGGCAGATATCAATCCCGTATCAATTATTTACTGACGGCCTCCTCGGGGCCGGGCGCTGTGCTCCAAGCTGCGGCTGTGCTGAGCCCAGGAGAGGGGGGTCTCTGTCTTCACGGGGTTGGTGTGGGCAAGTGCGCGACAAACAATTTGCCAGATGATTCCACTGGGAAGGCAGCAGATGGCCAACCTCTGCTGTTCCCAGGTCACTGGCTCCCGAAGCCCCCTCTTTTGGGGCGTCGGTGGCCGTGCGTGTGTGGGGTGGAGAAGGTTTCTGTTGGATTCGCTCATCTGTCTAGTCCTTTCAGAATCTGTGAGCCCCTTGGCACTTCTGATGTGTGTTAGCGGTTATCTCCCAGGGTCCTTTCTAATGTCCCATAGAGTTTCAAGGTACTGCTAAGGTCTGTATGGTGTTTCCATTGCTGGAAACTCTAAGTTTCGATATTCCCTTAAGTTCCCTGGCATTTCAAAGTTTCATGGGCTATTAGAGTGCAATTTGACCACAGTAATCATCTTTTCATCACTTTCTTTGGCTTTCTTAACAACCTTAATGACTGTCGGTTACCTTTTATATCATGCCCAACCAGAAGTGAAAACTTCCTAGGGATCTAAGTTCATGTCTTATGTCCTTTAATCTCCCCTAGAACACAGTTGCTTGGACGTAGAACACTCACAAATCACATGGGGTTTGATTTAAATGGCAGTGGAAATTGCCCCTGCGAATCAGGGTACATGCTGATTTTGTAATTGTGTATATACACAACATCTTTGTAGATAGTGACCTCAATGATTTTCTACACTTTTCTAATCTCAGTAAGTACCTGTATATATTCCTAGAGATCAGCCAATCCTGTTTTACTCAGAGATGGGAAATAATTCTGATATTATATAACAGAGAGATTACAGATAAAGACAGCCTGTCCTCTAAAGATGATAAATTTAACGTGACTTAAGGCTATATATAGCTACAGTTTCCAATTTTGTTCTATAAATAATATTAATGCAAGCAAATATGTTGAATTTTCTTTCAAAAAGCACTCTCTCTAATATCTACACGGGTAAATCACTGTACATTTGTTAAGTGCTTATGTGACATCAATCATTCCCCAACTGGGTACATAAAAATAAATGCAAGAGATTAATAAATTTCTTTCCACAATGTCATATTTTTATTGGTTTTAATGGGTTTTTAAAAAGTGAAAAAGAACTATAGTGATTTGCTTAAATTGTGACCATCACTTTAGAAAAACACCCTGTGGAAATGTGTAACCACTTGATTTAGTGGCGCTTAAGTCAATAAAAATGTACTTGTTCTGGAGAAATTACTAAATTTTCAGTGATTTTTGTTTTTCAGTATCAGTGAAGTCAAAGTTGTTGTGTTTTAATTCTTGCAATTCTTCCTAATAACCGCTGACATAATGATATGAAAAGGAACAGAATCATCCATGGACCTACACACACCACTGTCCTACTCTCTTTATCCACACTGATAGGAAGTGAGGTGCACAAAACACATGCATTTGTAATTATATTTGCAAAAAAAAAAAAAAAATCCTCAAACAGCTGTGGAGACAGCAAAGATTAGAATCTGATAGTGGCTTAGAATAATGAAGAAGGGGATTGTCAGGGTTCAGCTACAGAGCTGATGAAAGATAGAAAGAAAGCCTGCTCTTTAAAATCCTTAATCTGTACTACTTTATATGCAAAATGAAAACAGAAATACTCTGTAAGAATCAGAAATGGTAAACGTGATGATTCTTTTTAAAACAGGTTATTAATTTAAAAATACTAAACCTGTGTCTTACTGATAACAAACTGGACATGTGGACAATATTTATATAAAATAGTTTATAGTTTTATTTAAATTCTTGTTCTTCTAAAAATATTATTAACTGAAACTTCCTTACCTCTTGCTAGTTTTAGGTAGTATTTATTTTTTAACATATTTATTCCAATTATAAAAATCTAGAATCTTTTATAAAGGTTTGAAAAAGCAACTGCCATACTAAAGTGATCATGAAAGATAATTTTTAAAGTAGTTTCCTTACAAATATTTTCAATTTAATATCTAAAAATAGAAAATATTTGAGTCATATATCTTTCAGAATGGATATATACTTATCTATACATAAAATCTTACAAGGATAATAACTCAGAATAGGATATGAACATTATAAAGTCATCTGAAGTTTATACCGTATGTTTCAATGAATAAGAATAGAAAAAAACAGAATTATTTTAATTGTTAAAGAAAAAGTTATTTCTTCACTTTTCAATTTTTACAGAAACTTTGCTATTCTTAAATGTTTAGAAGCTACAAGGCTCAGAAATATGAACCCATTTATTAAGGTAAATTAATTGTCTGTAATAAATTGTGCCTTTTTGGTGGCATCACTTATGTTTTACAATGAAAATGTCTTAACTCATATTTGATTCTTGAACAGAGTGAAATGGTCTTCTATGGTTGACACTGAGAAAAAACTGACACAAATATAAATACAATTAATTGTCCTGCCTGATTACTCAATTTAATGTATTCTTTGACCAAAAAAGGTCTCCTTTGAACATGACACCCTTCTCTCACAATTTTCTTTAGAATTGTTCATTTTAAATGGGAATATAATAAAATAAGAGGATAATTCTTTCTTTAAAAAAAATCTCTGACCAAAACATGCTCACTTTTTACATAAACAGAGAAAATTAACTATAACCTTTGTAATATGTGACAGCTTCATTTTTATATGCTTTTACTTCTTTCTCAAGTTGCCCTCATTATTACTTACAAGAAGAAAGCTTACAAAGAACTTCAATCTGGTCACGGACCCAGAAAACTTCACTGAGTAGGCAAACCACTTAAAGGACTGAGAACCAGGCAGTAATCAGTTCACTGGTCATCTGGTAGAAGGGCAAAGTATCTTCCCAAACTTCTCGGGCTTCATTATCTTGCATCAAATTATGAACCTTTGGATTTTAGGAGTTGAATCTGTCAATGCCTAAAACACATGTTTAGACTACAGTTCTACATAAATATTAGATTTAGGAAAGGAACCAATTAACTTTTTAAAGGAAATGAAATGCTGGCCAGGCTAGTCTAGTGCTACTTGATAAAACCACTGTGTAATAGACTATGGGAGCACAGAATTAGGGGAGAATGTATAATCCTTCATCAAAGAGTGGCAGCTTATCCACAAAGCTTCCTCTTCCTGATGGGATATTCTTTTAAAAGTAATAACGAGGACTTAAAAACTATGTAACACTCCTCAACCAAAATTAGCCATTTATACCAATGAACCTTAATCCTAAAAGAACCAAAACTTCACCCAGAACACATTGAGATACTTTAAAGCCTAACATGTACAAATAATTTATATCTATTTCTAAATAAAACATGCTTACGTGTCACTATTAAAATTACATAAGAAATACCCTAGAAGGAATGACATGACTGTTTTTTAAAAAAAGAAAAACAAAACAATAAACAATAAAACAGTCCCCCAAAGGTACAAGTAACAATCTCCAAGACTAAGAGCTAATATTTTGCTTTTTGTCAACATTTAAAATTTCCAAAGTGAGTTATAGACTTTGCAAAGCTCAAGTGGTAATTATGCAACTAAATTCATATACCTTAAATGTGATAAATATATTTAAGATGTGATACATTAATGATTTGTGTTTAAGTAACTCACGTTATCCTTTGCTAATAGCTAAATAGGAAATTCACCAACCTTGATCTGTGACAGTTCCTATCTGAAACACAATGCAGTTTTTAAAAGCTACTTTCATCAGACGATGTGAGGAGAATTAATTGATGGCCCCTTACAAAACAAGTACTTGTCCTCCCCTTTATCTCTTTCTTTCGTTCATCAAAGATATCAAACACTGGCATGGTGGAGCGGAACTATTTTGTTGGAAGGTGCAGATTTTATGCAAAACTTAAAGAAAAAGAGATTAGACTTCTGTACTGGCTATACTGATTCAAGGTTGATCCAACTTGCTGACATCACACTTAAATGAAATGCAAGATTATATGAATCTTACAACTTGAAACCAGAGTATCAGTAAATGATGTATCTTAAAATGTACCATTTATTTCACAAATTCATGCTGAGCAACTGAAGGACAATAGTACAAATACATCAATCATCTTTCATTTTTGTAATAAGTAACTTTTTTCATTATCTGTGTGGACATTGCACACATACGTATTAACAAATAGTCTTCAAGTGTCTAGATTATGTAAAATGAGGTATTTGCTAACTCAAAGTATTTTAATGATTTCGTGAACACCAGATTTGTCTAGTCGTCTTAATTCATTTTAGGTTTCTTTAAAAACTTAGTCTGGAGCTAGTGAAGGTTTTGATTCCTAATATTTTAAATTTTCTTAATTATAGACTACAGAGCATAATACCCATATAAACACAAATCTGAGGTTCTGATTAGTGGAAACATATAAAAGATAAAAGCCATAAGTTTAGTTTAAATTTAAGGTTCATTTACACACACACATACATTAGTAAAACAATATCTGAATTTGAAAAAGTATAAAATGAGGACTTTTCTGTTTGAGGCTGTATTTTAAACTGCAATTTATTATACTTCAAATCTTTACATAAATAACTTTCAAAATAAATCTAATTGTAAAATTTCATTGTTTGCAATATTTCCCTTGAAAGTAATAACACTACATACACTTCATCACTTAATATTATACAAATTAGAATAATATAAAAAATTAAATCACCATCAAAATACAGGACAGTAAATATTAAAGTATTTTAATCTTTAGCAAAGTATTGATTTAAAGTTCCTGCCACACGTGTAGTTTTTAAAATTGGTTACAAAGAAAAAGGATTTTGTTGGCAAATCAACAAGCCAACACTGTTGACAAAATTTTTGTGATGCCAGAATCTTCTCATTCAGAGACTGAACATTATGAGGCAAAAGCAATCACTAAATAAGAAGTTTGCTCTATTTTATTGTTTAATCACAGGAAATATAGAACAGGCTATTCTATGCATATTTGGCTAGAAAAAGTTAAGTGGAAATATAAAAGTTACTCCAAGTGAGGACTGAATTCTGGTCAGACAGGTTCATGACTTAGTGATTAAACAACAACTGACAGGTATATCTTACCTATGTGTCAGAACTTTCATTTTTGTTTAAATGAAAATTTAAATGTGAAATATACTAGCAGCTTCACGGGAGAAAGACACGTTGAAAATGAACTCAAAGTAGAAATATAAACATAGAAATATATTACAGATGGAAAATGTCTGTTCTAATTTGAATAATAATATCAGGCAAGAAGTTCACTTCAGCTTCACCCCTTGCTGAACCCAAAGTCATCAACAGATTTGTAAGGTAACTAACATATTCTATTTTTACTAGAAGGTATAGTTATTTTCAAAAGCATTGTAATTCTTTAGGGATATTTCTTAAAGTATTAGTGAAGATGATAAGGGTTAACCTTTTAGTTGTATCAAAATTTTCTCCAACTACTACTGATGCTATTGTAAAATTTAGCAACATCCCTGTAAGAAGAATGCCTTAAATTTGTGCCAATCAAGAGACAAAATATGGTTGGTTACACTATAGCTTTTATTCCTTTATGATATTAGAATGAGTCACTTTTCTCCATTTATTTGAATTACTAGATTAGTTACTATTTGCAGTTTTTTTCCTACCTTTATTATTCTGGTTATTGTACAAAATGCAAGAGGAAAGAGTTTACATTTTCAAACATTCATTTCATTTTTTGCTTATAAAAATGTAATAATGCTGTTCAAGATACTTTTTTTTGTTCTTCGGAGGGAAAAAAGAGTCACGTTTGTTCTTCTAGAACTATAGGACTGTCAGCTTTCTTTAGCTGGAAGTTATTATAAATTCTGAAGAAATAAAATTTACATCTGTCTTCTCCTGGTTTTCATAATTCTTTTAAATGACAAGCCCTGTGCCAGCCTTTTTTTTTTTTTTTGAGCTATTTAAAAGTACCAGTTCCTCGCCAATTTTTCCCACTTCCATGTTGACAAATTCCAAATTCTCTGATACAAGTATTAGCACAGATGTTATACTTCAAAAGAGCATTTGGCAGATGAGAATAAATCATAAGTATAGTTTTCAATAGGTTCACTATGATAATTACCGAAATAAACACATCCCAACATGAACGTATCTACATGTGCTTCCTGCCAGTACATTAAAATACTTCATGAATTTCATGTTGCATGAAAAATTAAAACTTAAATGAAAGTCATTTCAATCCTGTCCTATGACTGTCTGTAGAACATACCTTCCAGTGTGTGACCCAAGTCCATGAGCTGTCCTAAGATACCTCTCCAGCAGAGAAGCCAAATGCTGAGCACAGCGCAGGTACTAACACGCTCTTGAGGAAAGAAGGACCTCTTCTTTAGAAACGCCCCTGTTATCAAGATACTGCACCCCCCTCGCACTGATAGGGGTCCACAGTTCTAATCATAAAAGATTCGTCAAGCTTAACTTGAGGTAAAATCATCCATTCTAATAAGAGAATAGCTTTTCTCTTTTTTTCCTGGGCGAAGCAGGGACCACAAATTCACATCACCCCACTATTCAGAAGTGCTTAGAATCGGACTGAAGGCAGACAGTCGTCACCACGCTGTTATTTCTGTCTAAATTATGGCCATCTCAAGAGGAATTATCACAACAATTCTGGCAAGTGTAACTGATCACCGAAGAAATGGCAGTATGATGGAAATGTATTGGTTACAAGCCTGATCTTCAAAGATAAGTGATCTCATTAGTTACCTCCTAAATGAGCCTTTAAAATAATTGGAATGTTTCTTATACATCTCTACATAAAATTTATAATTATTAAATTATAAGTTACTGATAAGTCCCATATACAAAGAAAGTATCCTTATAAAACAGAGCTGTTAATACGCTTCTTTTCCTCAACAATATGAAGAACCATATACAATATTTAGAATTTCTTGAATGATTTTTTTAAAAAAGACAATGAAGTTCAAATTCCCATGCAGGGACTTAAAATGCACATACTTAAAAAGTGAAAAAAAAAACCAACTAGAAGTTAATTTTCTCTTGTACTTACCCAATTAACTTAAATGACCAAATATGCCCTTTATAGACTGCTTTTCCTGTCAAATATGCTGCTAAACACAGACAGTGCTCAAAAGACCATCACTTTTTGTAACAGATTTTCATAATCATATTGCCTCCTCTTCCTCTCCTCCCCTCTCCCTTTCTCCCGCCCTCCCCCCTCAACTCCCCTCTCTTTTTTCCTCTGGTCTCTTTCTGCATATTCTTTTGGTTTTGAGGCAGAGATCCAGTAGACCCATAATAATTATAAAATTATTATTATGAAACAATGTGATAATATGATTACTATTAAGTAATATGATTCTCTCCCCTGGAAACCCAAATCACATCTTCCCCCCTTCTCTCCAGTGTCTCTAATAGAAGTAAAAAGTATTATACCATACTTGAAGATACTTTGTCAGTAAACAGCATCTCACACTAACTTTTCTATAATTGAACATGTATATATATCCAAGTGGGAATATATGCACCTATTTTTCTCAAAACACCTCATTTTCACAAAGGATGCTCGCTGTTCTGCATGCCCTAGGGTAAGCCAGAGGACTACAAACACACAGAAAAGGACTTTTAAACGGCCACATCCCCACAAGCGGTTATCAACTCCTAATCTACAATAAAGAACACAACTATAGTATAGTTTGATAGAAGGATACATTTCATCCTACACATGCTCTTTATTGCATTAGAACCATCTATTATTTCACCGAAGTCATGGAACTCAGTTAAGACTGCCACCTATCACAGATTTGTTTGAAAAGTCAGAAGTAGCCCTTCCAAGACTGCAAAAGTATCAACAGGGCAGTAAAAGTCTCTTCGTCAACATCATCATTATCATCATCTGATATCCGATACGGTTTCAGTTCTTTACTCACATGGTTTATGAGTACATTCTATGATACTGACATTATTTGTATAGAGATTTATTTAAAGTAGAAACAAACAGGTTTGAATGGATGCTATCTTTTATGAGACTACTATGTAGCTTGTTCTAGCTAGCCAGTCATCAGTTATTGAATCAAAACTAGCAAAAGAACTTCAACAAAATTCTTTCAGTGAATGAATCCTATTGTGGTTTTGCTATATGAAACATCTATACATCTTACAGCATGTTTCTGTATTTTGATAGTCTATGTTCTAATGACTGGCTAGAAGAATGCTTTGAAAATGGCTATTTAAGGGCATTAGTTTAGTGTTAAAATTGTTTTTAATGAATGTTCATAACTGGAAAAACACTGATGCAATGTAAAGAATCCATTAATACAGAGAAGAAAATGAAAACACAACAAACACATTTCCTACAAAGTCTTTTTTCCCTGAAAACCAAGGACAATGCCACTATGGAACTTCATATGAACCTATAAAGCAGTTCCACCTTTATTTAAAAATCCTGCACACTCTGGCTATATTAGAATACTTATCGGTGTTAATCTTATAGTCTATGCTTTTAATATTTTATTTTACTGAGACTACAAGCATGTAGCACACTAAGCAATGCAATATGGACCAAAGCCCAAGAAAATCTTAATGTGGTCTTTCAGAAAAGAATGAAAAGCTGATAAAGCTGAGACTGGCTAGACACAGCCAAGAGACAGATGCAAATATCACAGTAGGGACAATACCATTCACCATTTTTCCAGGTTTCCAAAGAGGATAAAGAATTACCTCCACATGCATTACCTTTCATTGTCAGGATTATACCTACCGCCTTGTGAAATAAGTTATAATACATGCATGAGATGTAGATCTATAATTCTAAGAAATCCTTCAAAAACTCAACTAGAATGTTGATAATAAACAAAAAAGGAAATAACCTAAATGTATGTTTGCCACTTACACCCCAAAAGTGATAAAACCTTTTGATGAGCAAGAAAACACACCTTGAGGCCTACTGTATTGGGGAGAGGCTATTTTATTTGAAAACATATTAATGAATTGCATCTTCATGCTTTATCTAGTTCTTAGAGAAAGTTCAAATTAGGTCCCTCAAAGGATGTTTTAATTATGAAAAGCAGTATTTTGAGACTTGTACAAGCCATCACACTTGTTTGGAAACAAATGACTTCTCAGGATATAGAAGTAATACTATCAATCACCAACAAGTTAATTTTATATAATAAGGCAGGTCTGGATGCAAACTGATCCACTGTGGAATGCTGTATCTAAAATTGATTACAATAGCACTCAAAATGAATGCAGCCCTCCAAACCACTTCTTTGCTCAGAAACATTAATCTCAATTAGGAGGAGAGCTTCATAATGGTAATGCTTGGTATAAAAAAGTATGAAATAAATCAGTTTTTATAAAACACAACAATTAATCAGTTTTGAAAGTAAGAATTTTTTTTTTCTTTTGTTACTCACAAAAGTTCCATCAGGACTCTTAAAATAGCTGGTATCGCCAAAATCAGGTTCTGAATGTGTCCTCAAAGAAGCTTCCATGAGATAATTTCTAAGACTCAGTTGCTGAAACTTTTCAGTAGCATGGTATTATTATACTAGCTTTGCAGTGCACTTCTTTATTCTGAATGCATGTTAAATTCTTCTCCACTCTCATCCCACTTTATAAAACAAATATAACTTAAATGGAAAATTCAAAGGAATGTATAATTGGTTGCAGATCAGAGTAAAAGTTTGATAGCAAATTACTGTATTCTTTCCGGCTATTCTCCATCTACGTGTGTTGTCCTAAGAGTCAAAATAGACATTTGACTATCAAAACACTGGTAGATAAGTAATGCATAACTGAACATGCTTAATAGATTTCTACAGCACATCTTCAATAAAAGGGCAGATTATTCATTAATGCTGCTGAAGACACTGCTTCACATAAGTGCAATACCTGGATGACATTCCTCAGCCACCCAGAGACCAGGTCTTTTTAAGTGAAAAATAAAGCTTAACAGAAAGGAGGTAAATATATTTATACAACCAATATTAGTAAACTAATAAAGTTGTCTTTCTAGTGGTTTTCTATCAGACTTTGATCATCCTCAGGACTTATTTGCCAGTACTGTCATTAAAAGGATAAACTTCAGCATTTACAAGCACACTTTCACAGCTACTGCAAAAATATAATTTGGCAGCTGAAAGTTGATCAGGTATTTCTGGTAGCTCATTCAACTCACAATGATAGGAACACACTTTCGTCTGGATTCTTATTTGCTCGACTCTTTTACAAAGAGAATAATTATTCTTGGCTCCCAGAAGCAAAGATAAGAAGGACCAGCTTGAACTTGCTAACTGGATTATTATTGTTTAGCTAGGTTCTCTTTCCAAATAAATTTACAACTTTTCACTCTATTTAAGTGCTTTCATCTATTCAGAGGTAAGCATCCTTATCTTTCTTTGTCTTCAGCCTAATAAAGCAGGTTCTCTTTTCTAACCCAACAGACTCATGACACGCCTCCAAGATCATAGTATGAAAAGCCTCTATAATTTACCTAAAACATGTCTTTCTAGAAAATAAACACAGCCATGCAAAATGATTCAGTTTCAAAAAATAAGTAGTCAGAATTCTACTATAAATTCGTCTGGGTTATCTCAGATACCCAAGCAGTCCTCATCAGGGTCGATGTTCACTTTCTATGGGCTGCTAACACGGATGTCTTAGCACAGGATGCTAACAGATTTTCCAAATATATGAGCACTACTATAGATATTAGTATATAAGTTCATTTTTCATGAAAATTGTGTAGTATGTGTATAATAAATTTGTCTTACTCAAAGAAACTAATTTCCCTCATAATACGTTGTTTAAAAATTAAAAAAACAAAAAATAGTACCTTGGAGTAAGAGGAACACTAAAATTCATGTAAGGAAAGAGAAAAGATTGTTCAGAAAAATGCAACAGCAAAGAGAGATACAAGTAATCCTGAAACACACAATAGAATAACTAACTCATTATAACCCCACCCCCCCTTAAAGAATTTAGGAATAATTTGTGAATGCGGTGACATTTTAAAGTGGGATTAGCAAGTCTTATTACTGAACTAACCCCTCACTCTTAGAGCAAGAATTAAATATTTGCTCTGCATTTAGAATCACAAATCAAAAGTTTCAAGGCTCTTCCAAGAATTTCATATACTAAGAAATACAAGCTAAAAGTTTTAGATGATTAAGAATGTATTAAGGAACGCACAAAGCAAGGCTGTTGGCATATTTGTGAAATCTTTTGTTTCAACTGAAATATGAAAATCTATCATGAATTTTAATCACACAGTCTTAATTCTAAACTCTGTTCCTAATACACTAAAAAGACTACAAGTACTTCTCCAGGTAGGCAACTGGCCGGTGGGGTGTGTGTGTGCTGGGTATTTTAAACAAACTCCCAAAAGAAATAAAATCACCAAGTTCTGCTCGGTTGCAATACCATCTTTTGGGATACTCCTCCAAGCTCTCCAAAGATGCCAGTCCTGTCTTTTTTTTTTTTTCCTTATGACAACAAAAGGGAAAGGTAATTCCTGAACATATTTCTATTTCAGTGAAAAGACCACCCAGTGGATTCTGCCAGAGCCTGCAAATGTTTGACAAATACATTGTCAGAAGATAAGAAATAGAGTATTATGAAGAGACAGTCCTGTCCTCGGTATCTCGGCTGTCTGGGGCCCTGTAAAAGTGTTTGGACAGCGCTCCCTCTTCACTTCCACTGCACTTACCCCAAAGTCCCCCGGAAACTTTCCTCTAGCTTTAAATTACAATGACTTCAGTAAACAAAAAAGTATTTGCTGGATAACGGTAAAATTACTCCTTACCCTTCCTCTGCAATAAGAATTAGTAGCAGGTTACCACTGCAACCACCTTAAAGGTGAGGCAGTCACGGAATTCAAACTGCATAAGGTGTTCAGCAGAGATCGGACGAAGACGAACCCACCTCCATCTAAGATAGTTGAAGCTGTTGTAAAAATATTTCACTCTGTTGTAAAACATGATACCAACTTGCAGCCTCAGGAATCTGTGCTCGTTATGCCCGGTTCGGGATATTTGCTTGTTTGCCTGCAGCCTCACCCGGAGTTTCAAACAGCTCAAGTTGCAGTCTAGATCCACCATTCCCTACAAGATCCCAGCCGCTTTCTGCCTCCAGTCCTTCCCAACTTGGCTCCCCGAGATTTGGAGAAGCCAATTTTCCACTTCCCCGGAAGAGAGGTGACATCCCAGGCTCCCCACTCGCTGGAAGCCCCACAGGATCTTGCGAGATTCCTTCCTACTCACACAGAGGACCTGGGGCCGCACTACGAAACTGGGGATCGCCCCGACCAGAGCCGGGCGGGCTGGGCTCCCTGCCCCCACGGAGCGCCCCGGCCCGGCTGCCTTTCCCGGGGAATCAGGCAGCCCAGGGCTCCCCGATCTAGGGGGGAGCGGCGCCCAGATCCTCTGGCGAGAGGCAACCCGCGAAGTTCCCACCTGAGCTGACAGCCCGAGGTGTCAGGCGCGAGGGGAGGGGCGGGCACGGGGAGGCCGGGACCCGGGAGGCCAGCCCCGGGGAGAGCCTGCCCGCCGCCGAGATGCTCCGGGGCCCCCGGGGCTGGCCAACTTGGCGGCGCCACCCAGCGCGGCTCGGAGAACCGCGCCGCCGGCCGGGCCGGCCTCCCGCCCGCCTTCCCTCCGGCTCGGGCGCCACGGCCCGGGCACTAGGACCCCCGAAAGGAAGGAGGGCGCGCCGGCGGCGGCGCCGCACTTACCGCGCTCGGCTCGCCGCGCCGCCCGCTCGCTGCCCGGCCGCCGCCGCCGCCGCCGCCGCGTCCACCCGAGCAGCGCGCGCGCGCGCACACACACACACACACACTCACTCACACACACACACACACACACACACCCCGCACTTGGCCAAATTCAAAGGAGCCGGACGCGGGGGAGGGGGCCCCGCCGGGAGAGCGGGGCGGGGGAGGGGGTGCGGGGAGGGGGTCTCGGCAAGTGTTACAACTTCCTTCCCTGCGCACCGCCTGGCCGCGGCGGACGAGGGACGCGGCGAGGGGAGGGCAGCGCGCGCGGAGCGCCAATGAGTTCACTTTCTTTTTCTCCCCCGCGCTCTCCCTCTCTCCCTTCCCGCCGGCCCCCTCCAGCCTCCTCCTCCTCGGCCGGCGAGGCCCGGGCCGGAGTTTTTCGGTCCCCGGCCCCCCGGGGGAGCCGGAGAACGGAGAAGCGCGTGAGGTGAGCCCGCGAGCCGGGCGGGCGCAGGGCCCGGGAGGGGTACCCGGGACCTGAACGGGGTGACGTGGGAGACGCGCCGGACCGAGAGTGCCCGGGCCCCAGGCGCGTACACGTGTCCGTGTGTGTGTGTGTGTGTGTGTGCGCGAGAGAGAGAGTGCAGGAGCCGAACCGAGGAGCCTACCATGCGCTTCCCCCGTGCGGATTCGCGGGAGAGCCCAATCGCGGGGCGAGCTGGACCGGCCGCGATCATTTATAATCCCGGACTCCTCCGCGCCGCCACTTGTCAAGATGACAGGTACTTTATTTCTTCTCCTTCTCCTTTATTCGGAAAGAGAGATTCCCCGTTTACTGCCTTTTTCTGTCAAATGGGATTTGCCGGACTGAACCACGTTCGCCGCCCCTCCCTTCCTCCCGCCCTCCTCCCGGCCGCGTCGGGTTCGGGAAAGCACCGAGGCTCCCATGCTGCGACCAATCAGGGCATCTACTACTCCGGCCGTGATTTAGGGGTCATCCATGAATAACACTTCACGCTGATGAATGGCTCTGGCCGGCTCTGCGGCTCCGACGAGGGGTCTGCCCGCCGCTGATTGCAAACACTAACGAACTTAAACAGCGCCCACTGAAATTCACACGCGCCAGCAAACTGCTTGGGGTACGCGCGTCGAGGCGGGGGGGGGGGGGGGTGTCTGTCCTTCTCCTCTCCGAGGGGCCCGGAGGAGGAGCTGGGGGAGGGGGCGGTAATTGCTTTGGACCTAAGTGTAAACGCTTGTCTGTGTAATCAAACCTTTAACCTTCTTCCAAAACTACTTTTCTTGATCTTCCGTAGGGTGGGCATTTCAGGTCAGCTGAGTCACCCGAGGAGGTGGGAGTGCAAGACACTGCCGGAAAGATAGATTTCGAGGCAGAAGGGTGTAATTAAGGATTTCCACCCCCCGGTAGGCGGCCCGTCCTTCACAGAGCCTCTGAAAATGACCCGCGCCTTCCCTTCCAGAGTGACCTCTCGTCCGAGGCTGAGAAGTGTAAATGACCTTCCGACAGGGAAAGTCTGAGTCTCTAAACACTCAGGCTTCATCAGCAGCCCCGACGCGGCGCTGCCGGAGAACAAGTGTCCACCCTGGGGTTTTAGCTCCAGGACTGCAGCAAACGCGCCCCGGTCCGGGCACGGATTCTGGAGTCCCCCAGAGGCTGCACACTCCGCATTCTCTCTCTCTTCTCTCTCTCTCTCCCTCCCTGTTCTCCCCTCAAATTAGCAACCGAAGGCCACCCCTGCCTAGACGATGCTTGCTCTGGGAAGAAATAAAAAAGTTTACTGCTGTGCACTAGGCACTGTCACTTTTTACTCACGCAAGTTCCCCGGGAAACTCCGGGCTTTTCCGCCCCAGCCCACCCTAGCAGGAAGACAGGGCTCCCTCCCGGGGTAGCTTTAAGTTCAGTCTGCTCCGGAGTTTTGGAACAGCCAGCCCAAGACCTTAGCAGAGCAGACCGCAGGCTCTTCGGCCCCGCGAACCGGCGGGCACCTTTCGGTGCCGGGACCAGCGGAGGCCGAATCTGGACGTGTTCGCTCCGGGAAGACAGGAGCGCGCATGGCTCCTCTTGGGGCGCCCTAGCGTATTGGGGGTGGGGGGCGAGGTGCTGCTGAGGAATAGTGTCCCGCGCCACCCAGACATGTTCTTAGAAACGTGGCAGAGGGGCCCCGGAGCCTTCTCCTTCCACCTCCGCGTTCAACTTCAGAACAGAGGATTCCACCGACCTGCGTCTAACCCTACTTGGGCCGGAGGAAACATACTTGGCGTTTGTAAGCAGGTGCAGAATCAGACACAGACTAAGTCCTCGGAAAACAAGAACAATGCCTCCTAGAAAAGCCTGAACCTTTAGGATAGAGTTTCGCCAAAGTTTGGGGATCGAAATGACAAGAATATGTGAACTTAAATTAGTGTATCGAGTCCCCCAGTCTGAGTTCCCGAAGTTGCTAAGTGACTAAGCGTACTGCCACGCATTGCGTTAAGAAGTAGCAATCATACTTGAGCAACCAGACTGGCTCCCCGGCCTCCTGGGGCACCAGTGATGCTAAGCACCACAAACACATCTTTGAGGGAAGAATCTACAGTCGCCCTGGGGGTGGGTCAGCCTCCTTCCTGCCACGTGTATTTCACATTGGAAAAAACAAAACAGCAACAACAAGGTGGTGGGAGCAGATTACCAGCCTCCTTTCATTCTCGCCATTCTCGTTTTCTTAAGAAAACTTGTCAGTTAGGAAGGTACACTGGAGATGTGACTGACAAACGCACAAACACAAAATTTGCATCCTTGACAAGATCAGAAGGAAACTGGAAAGTTGATTCATAAATCACTGTTTGTAGTCCAGTTGCCACGAAAACATATTAAGTGTTCAAAACTTTCCTAGGGTATCCAGGTAACACCCTGCCCTGGTTCTTTCATGCCTTGTTATCTGGGGATACACACACACACAGAACAGACACAGACATGGAAAAGACACTTGGACCCATCCCAAAGGGGTTAGAAGAGCTACATTACTGGTAGAACAGGTGGAAGCTGGGGTGAGTGTTTCTCCTTTTCAGCTCCCCCCGCCCAGAACCCTCATTAGAGCTAATGCTGGTAATAAGGGTAAGAAACAATAGAATTCATAAAATTTAGAAATGGTAATAAATCTTGGAGCCTGTCTGGAGTCCAGCTCCCTGATACAGGATATTCAAAGTTTTTCAGTAGGTGATGCTGAACATTCACACTAATTGGATGCAGAGAGAAGATTCTAGAACTCATTAATACGGGCCCCTTGCACTCTCTGCCAGGAGTCGCTGGTGGACAAAGCAGGCAGGTGTCTTGAGCAACGAATTCAAGCCTGAGGAAGCTCAGCCTGCAATCCAGCGTGTTAAGTTTCGGGCTTCGCCTTTTCTTCCTTTATTTTTCCCTCCCTAACAAAGAATTTCCATCGTTTGAGGCCCTTAGGAAAAGCTGGTGTTGTGCGGTGCCAAACTCCAGCGCACACTTTCTCCTCCAAAAGAATCCCTGGAAAGCAGGCAGCTTGCTATGTGACCATCAGGCGTTTTGCCTCGCTGAGCGGTTGTCGGGGGAGGGCCAGGACGGGGGCCCCTGCTCACGCAGTGCCCTCGGCTGCAATAAAAACTCTAGCGAGCAAGGAGAAATGCAAGACGGCGCTGTCTGTTTTGCAAACCTCTGGCCGCTCACTGCAAACTGTGGCGGGCTGCTGCTGGTGACTTTGCCAGTTTAATGCAGCAGATCCTGCGGGGGGATAATAAGAGGGAGCTGGCGGCATCGCCCTCCCGTGGAGCCCCCTTGTCACACTGATACGCAGCTCTCCGGAAAAAAAAAAAAATGCTGCCACGCTCCCCTCCTCGTAGCCCCTACTGTCTCTCCTGGAAATGTAGGCCTTCAGCCCTTGCAAGCTTCTGAAGAGAGCTGGGGGAGGAAGCCAGTGGGCAGACCCTCCAGCTCATTTTTCCATTAGGAAGGGTCTGACCGTGCCCTGGGGTCTGGGATGGGGTGGGGGGGGGGCGTGTCTTGCCCCTCCGCTGAGGCAGGGCTGCCAGCACCTGCTCTGAGCCTCCAACCACTTCCCACCTGAAGGTGATGCTTGTCCATCATAATAAGCTTCACAGAGCCTTCCCAGGAGGGAGGCTGTTGTTTGGGGGCTGTCAGTTTTCTCCTTCTGTCCTAAAGCTCCAGCCTGGAGTGTAGGGCCTGGGTGGCAGCTGTTCCTGCCTCCCTCCCGTGGGGAGCAGACGGTCCCCCCCGCAGCCACTTCCTCCTTTGACAGGGGGGCTTTCAGGCATGCAGAAGGAGAGCTCTGGACAGGCAGGTAGGAGGCTCTCCACCGAGGCTTGTGAACACCACTGGACTTCGGAGGTATTCTGTGGACTTACTACACCTGCTCTAAGGGGCTGAGGCTGAAGAGGCCTGCTCAGGGCACTCAGATTGGGGAGTTGCCTGGGCTGCATTCTCTCTCGCTGATCAGACTCCAAAGGATGATGAGAAGGGGAGGAAAGGCACCTGACCTCCCAGCTCCTCCTTTGAAAAGATCAGGAAAGCCAATAATGCATAGGAAGGAGGTTAGGTCTCAACTGGGGCTTCCCCTGGTGGCTCAGACGGTAGAGAATCTGCCTGCAATGCAGGAGACCCAGCTTCCATCCCTGGGTCGGGAAGATCCCTTGGAGGAGGAAATGACAACCCACTCCTGTATTCTTGCCTGGAGAATCTCATGGACAGAGGAGCCTGGTGGGCTGCAGTCCATGGGGTCCCAAGAGATGGACACAACTGAGTGACTAACACACTTCACAGGTCTCAACTGAGAACAAATAAGTGATGAGTCCCTTGAAACAGAGGCTGGGGCTGCTAGTCAGTGAGGAAAGCAAATCACTTTGCATGTAGCAAGCAATTAATCTGGAACAATCTACATCGCCAGGACTGGACTTACACACAGAGTGTCAGGGAGTGCTAATGTTCTCATCAGGAGTTCTGTTTCCCCCCCTTTGCAAAAATAAGTGACCTATTTCTCTTGATTGTTGGGTTGAGGGAAACCACAGCACAAATACTCTGACTTGATCACTGACAAAGTCGTAAAATTAAATGACTGTTTGTAGTGGAAAACATGCTCATTACCTTTCATTTAAGCAAGATAGGGCTCTCTTAAGGCACACGCCTTTTGGAGCCACTGAGTGACCTGGTGATCAGACAAACCGAACTTTAAATGGGACCCTGTTTTTCTGGGACATTACTTTCTGTTCCTTTGCATAAACCAAGCCTGCAAGTGTCTCTGATCTTCGGTGGGAACACAGCTGTGGAACGTAACCCAACTGCTGACTTGGTTTTGCTTGAGCCACCTAAAAGACCTGGGTCTATGAAGGACTTGGAACACAGAGGCATCTTTTCACATTTTGGGTTAACTCCATATATGGGTTTAGAACCTGCTACATTATTATTCCACAGGCTTCCCTGGTAGCTCAGATGGTAAAGAATCTGCCTGCATCACAGGAGACCCCAGTTCAATCCCTGGTCAGGAAGATCCCCTGGAGGAGGGCATGGCAACCCACTCCAGTATTCTTGCCTGGAGAATCCTATGGACAGAGGAGCCTGGTGGGCTACAGTTCATGGGGTCGCAGAGTCGGACACAACTCAGTGACAGAGCACGCCCATCATTCCACACTAAAAGATGTGTCCTTTATCATTAATAGTTATCCTGGAGTGCCTTGTAAAATTTGTCATGTTTTCTATAAACTTTTTATTAAGTTGTATATGTACTGTATTTAAGGTATACATATAGTATATAGTGTATTCTAGGTATAAGTATATAGGGTATTTATGGTAGGCTCTAGCAAGATTTATCACAAATTAGTGACACAGGATAATTTTGTTCATGATACAATGTTCGTTAGCTATTTCAGAATCCAGTCTGTGAGTTAACTTGTAAGCATAGGTTAAAAAGGGCTTCCCTGGTAGCTCAGCTGGTCAAGAATCTACCTGCAAGGTAGGAGACCCTGGTTTGATTCCTGAGTTGGGAAGATCCCCTGGAGAAGAAATAGGCCACCCATTCCAGGATTCTGGCTTGGAGAGTTCCATGGGGTTGCAAAGAGTCAGACACGACTGAGCGACTTTCACTTTCACTTTTTCATAGGTTACCAAAAAAATTAGGAATCACATGGTTATAACTCAGTATAAGATTCACTGGAAATCTCCTCATTTTCCAGTAGTATCCTCCCCTCTCCTCCCTTTGCCGACTTTCTACTCTGAAATGTCCTGCACTTTCAGCCCGCTTTCTACTTATGAAAGTTGAAAGCACCAGTTAATGATCTTCCTTGGTATTTTCTGTGTGTAATAAGCGATGGCCCTGTCCTTTGCTAAGGGCCTTTCCCAGTAGTGGAGAGCTCTTGGAGCATCAATCATGGGCTTTATTCCTCTTTAAACCCACAGGGTCCAGCACAAAGCACTGTCATGTGGAAGATGCTCAAGAAATGGTTGTTGAATGAATGAGTGAGCGCATGGATAAAATATTTTCCTTGTGTTCAGTCATCCTGACTTTCTTTAAAAAAATATGTCCAATAAAAAATTGACTTTGAAAATATATTTATTAAGTATGCTTGTCTATTTTCCTGCCCATCTGTTTTGTAATGGCACATAGTTTAACCATTTGAATCATGAGAGCAAGCCACATGATTTTAGCTCTGGACTTAATGGACTTAGCTCAGAAACATTAGTAGTAGTAAAGACAAAAATAATAGGAAAAGGCAGAGGCCAATTTGATTTTCCTCTTTTTCAGTAAGATGCAATATTGAAATGTGGGGAACAACGTAGTAAGAACCTATTATATGCAGATGCTCTTAAGAATTTTCTATCAAACGTGGCGCGATGTATGAAACCTTTATTGTCTTCTGAATTTCCTTTGGATTTTTACTGGTAAGAAGTGAGGAGCCTGAGATGACTGCTTCTCATTTCTTCAAGACAAGGGTTCAGCTGGTATTGGGGAAACAATCTCTGTTTGTTCCTGTCTTCTCAGGGGGAGTGTTTCTAATTGATCTGGCATGGAATTTAGTTGGAGATGTATATGTTGCAACTGAAGCAGAGATCCTGTGTGCTTTGTAAACTGATAACCATACAGGCCTTATTTGAAACATTTGAGGATTTTCAACATTACCCTGGGTTAAATTGAGCTATAAATTCTACTCAAATGTATATGTCTTGACAAATTCATCATCACTTGAAGAGAGATTCAATCCATGCTCCCCTCAGATTAATAAAGATGATGACCGCTTATCACAAATGCAAAGGTTCGTGGTGATAAAGTGCCATAATGTTGTACTTTGCACTGTTTAAATGCAAATTACCCATATTAAGCAGACATTTTCTACTGTTATCACTTGCAGTCGAATGGAAATGTTTAAAAATGATCTCTGGGTAAAGAAAAGGATATAGAGGCAAATCTATTTCCTCTTACCTCTTTTCAAGTGCACTTCGCTCTCATCGGGGAGATTTAATTAAGCAAGCTCAGCTAAGCTAAAAAGCAAAGCGGCTGGAAGTTACTTCTTACGGAAACAGATTCAGGACTTTTACAAAATAATTTATTTACTAGTCTTCCTTTAGGGATCTGAGCCATTGCGGAAGGTTAAAAACACAATAGAACTCTAAGGCTTCCCCTTGCCTCCTTCTGAATATCAAATTTACAGCTTCCACTTTGTTACAGATAATAGTACCAAGTTATAGATGTTGATGGTCCTTCCCTAACTGCTTTAAATTGCCTTGAAAAAGATACAGTTTCTTTAATTAAAAAAGCTGCACAGAACTAATCCCTGTAGCTGAAAAAGAAAAGTTTTAAGCAATCTCTTTCTGCTCGGAGAGAGAAAGGCAGACAATACCATAACAGATCAGAAACATAAGCTATAGTGTGCAGCGAGGGGCACAGCAGGGAACTGAATTCTGCTCCGACTGTGTCATTTTTTAATCCCCCATCCCAGTTTTCCCCCATCTGACCTCATGCTGAGATGAAGTTATCACAGAAGACAGCTTTACTCTTACCAATGAATCCAACCCTGGATCTGTATTATCCTTAGCAGATCAAAACACCGCTTTCATCAAATAGCATTATCTGCATAAAAGGCATGCAATTGCCTGATAATTTCACCCAAACTATGCTATTCATTTAAAGGACAAGAAGAGAAATGTAATTCATTCTTTTTGGGTGGGTGGGGGGAGCAGGAGCCAAGAGTGAAGCAGAGGCAGAGCCTGGACAAGCTAACTTACCCCTTCACCCATGGGAACTTTTCTGTTTTTAAACACAAAATCCCAAGAAGGGGTCCATTTAAAAGTCCCCCTACTCCTGCGCTTTAAGATTAATTGTTGGAGCAATTTGGTGCAGTTTGACTGACAAAAAGTGTAAGTTGTGTAGAAAACTGGCAGTGAGAAATTACAAAGCTTGCTGATGCCATTAGCCATGCTTCCCTGAACCCCAATAAAAACATCATATCCAGTAAAATTGGAGAAGCATAAGAATGAGCTGAGCAGTTGGATGGAGTTTAACACAGCCTTGCAACACTGGGGGAGGTGATCCTCCTGGAAGATCTTTCTCTGCATTATGAGAAGTTTGAATCTGGAGGCTGGGAAGACAGAGATGTATCCCACAATTTTGAGTGGATACTTGGAAGCATATTTAAGAAACCTGAGGAGTGAAGTCTAGGCTCTTTCTGATTTAGAAAATACTTTAGCCTCCTTCAGATTTTTCATTTTATGTTGAAACAGTGTTCTCATTTGCATTGTAGATTGTATAAAATGTTATAATGGGGTTCTCTTTAATAATGGATTTTAATTCCTTATTGAATGACATCAGTGGTTTTGCTCAAGGTATCGTGATAGGTTACAGCAGTCAGACAAAATCATTTGTGTCAAGTAAATGGAATTTTCTTTACTTTACTAAAAAGGACTAAAACTCCTGTGTGGGTGACATGTTAGGTACATGTTAATATCATTTATAATATGTATTACTCACCATATAATTTGAATGATGTAGCTTAAAAATGTAAATCTTCTGCTCAGCCCTTTTAGAATTTACTCTGTAAACTGACCCTGTAAGAAGTCCAGCTTAATGCCTACCCCTCCATCACCCAGACAACATCTACACACAAAAATGTGTAGGACAAACAATCAGAACTGCTTGGGGAAAAAACAGCAAACAACAATAACACCGTTCATATTGGAGACTAGGAATGTTCCTAGGAACTCAGGAGACAGGTGAAAGGGTAAGAGTTTTCCCCTGGAAAGAAACAGTGTTTCTATAAGAAATTAATCATGGTATGTTTGTCATCACTGGCATTTTAATTACATGTGTGTATTCTCTAAAGCATTGAAATATAATTAATAATTAGGTATTTTTTTTATACCAACTTCCTGAAACTACAACTCAGTACTGAAGTGCTCTGAGTCTAACATCTGTGTAGATACATGGTCTGTTGAGTACTGAAGTTCAAATTCATGTTTCCAAAATAGCACTTCATGACATACAAATTATCTTAAATTTAATGTGATTAAGCATTAAACGATGGTATTTCCTTGAATTTAATGACAGTACTATTTTCATGTCAAACTTGATTACAAGAACCAGGTTTCAGAACGAACTGTTTAAAATCCCAAATCATTAACAGATCATTTAGGGTTCAGTCACAGAAAACTTCTTGTCTGTGAAATATCAACTAAAGACAGGGAGGCAGAGGGGAGATTTCACATCTTGCCCACAAGTGTGTGTGGTGTATGTGAGGCTGATTTGAGAAGAAGTCAAAATTTTGTCTGCAAATGCCAGAAGAGCTGTTTACATCAACAAGACCATCACGATCAACACATGCGTGCCATTCTGGTTCTAATTCATGCTTATATACTATTTCCTCAAAATAGCCAACCACATCACAGGACCATTGCACCCATCTGAAATGGAGATGGTGAGAAAACTGACTTCCTCAAGACTTTAGAAAATTTCAAAGCCATGCGGGATTTTGATCTTTTACTCTGTACTTTCACTCCAAGCCTATGTTTGATTCCAGCTGACTTCTCTCTGAAACTGGATCATTCATAAATCTGGATTTCAGAGGTAAATTCAATCACAGTCACATGAGCTTTTTCTGAGAGGCTCAACCATCATCTTCATGGGCTGTGGAATAGTTTGTTTTCAACAGTGCTAGTCTCAGAGTACAAGCTGCCCAAGCAGGACACGGAAGGGTATTTCTAACATCTTAGGTATTCTCTTGACTGAAACTCTTGTGCACTTTGCCTCACTGTATGAGGACTGCAGAGCCTGGCTTGCTCTGGATGGCAATAAATTCCTAAGAGACGAGAGTGGTCAAGGAAGGCCATGAAAAGACTAAAGGACTCAGGTTGGAATCAAGCAACTTCTGACAGGCTACATGATCTAAGTTTTCATTTCTCTGATGAAGATGGAGCTCTGAGTTCTGTTGGGTTTTAGGAGAAAATGGAAAAAGCCTGGCATTTCTAGAGAAGATTAGGAGAAAGAAGAATCTGGCCTGGGCAGAGTAAATGTCCTATCTACTGGTCACTTCTTTGCTAGCCCTTGCCTCCAAATCCAGCGCTTTTATCCCCCAAATCTATGAAAGACCAAGATGTGTCTTTCCCTTCCTTTATCCTTGGATAAGCTATTAAGGAGGGAAAAAAGTAGGTCATGAGAAGACTATGAGCTAAGAGTCTATAAAGAGAGAGGAAATTGGCAGAGGGAGAATCCGAGTTAGGGGAAAGAGAAGGAAAAATGAGCTTAAACTGAAGATAAACTTGGAGGATGCTGGGAGGAAGAGACAATTATATTCAACATCTTGATTAAACCATAATGGAAAATAATATGAAAAAGAATATATATATTGGTCACTTTGCTATATAAAAGAAATTGACACAACATTGCACATCAACTATACTTCAATAAAATTCTTTTTAAAAAGAAATCAACCTTTACAATATTTCAAAGACTTTGATAATAAACAGGTTCCATATTAAAATTTGATGATTATCTTGATACCAAACAGGTTGACAAAATCAGTAGTAGTCCTAGACCAATGTTTTTTCTGACTGTGACCTCTAGACCACGTGTATAAGAATCACCTGGGAGTTCTTAATAAAATGTACATTCCTGAGACCTGTCTTAGCTCCATGGAATCAGAATCTCCAAGGATGGAACCAATAAATTAGCGTTTTTAATAAGACTTCCAGAGCATTCCGGTGCACAGGGATGTCTGAAAAGTGTAGCCCTGGGCTAAATACTTTACATAACGCAGCTAGGTATTTCAGTTTTTATCATTAGCCTATTCAAGAGAGGAGAAGGAAATGGTAACCAGTATTCTTGCCTGGAAAATCCCATGGACAGAGGAGTGTGGCAGGCTTACAGTCGATGGGGTCCGGAAGATTTGGACACAACTGAGAGGCTTCACTCGTCAAGAGAAGTTATTGCAAATAAATCTAGTGGAAGTAGTTTCAAAAATGACATATTCCTGTTTAAGGAACAAACCCAAATCCACAAAATGAAGAAGGTGAGAATGTCTGAAGACATTCAAGCTGAAAATTCAGTAACACATCAAAGTTGGATTTTGAATCATTTTTTAAGAGTAGTAAAGTCAGTAAGTTATAAATTAAGAAAACGTTTCTATGTATGTTAATAGTTGGATTACTGAGTACAAATTTTGGCTGAACACATTGTTTGATAGTACACGTATGATTCTAAAATTATATAGAGTTTGAATGAATCTTTAAATATGTATTAGTTCAATTTATTATCAAAAATTAAAGAATTCTTTGTGTGAGATGGAATGGGACTCATTCAACATGTATACTTTTAACAGAAATCAAGAGTAAATATATCCAAAAAATTATGAGCTGTCTTTGGAAGCCAGTCATTTTACAGATCAGCTTCCCAGGCTATTTCCAGGATAATGGTTTTTCAGAAGTAGCACTTAAGTCAAAAGCCCTTAAATTTTTAACATAAATCATTCTCTTTACCCTACCATCACTTCCTTCTTTTGCAATTACTTGTCTCTGAGGGATGTAACTTTCAACAAAGTACTATTGTTATACTAAGGATGTGATCTTGTCTTCTCTTACCTTTCATATTTAAAGTCCTTATTGTGAATAGTGGGGGAAACATTCAAATAACTGTTTTTATATTGTCTTAACTACTGGCTGGCTCAAATTGAGTATACCTGGCTCAAATTCAGCCCTTCCTCCTACCCCTTACCCCTCCCACCCTCTTCACCTTGCCTACATAACTTCTTTCTTGCAGATAATGTACCTAACATGCATTATATCCTATAATCCTATAATCCTAAAATGGTTAACAACTTCAAAAATAATTACTGTTATTTCTCCTATTTTAAAGATGAGTTCACTGAAAAGTAAGTCATTTGTCCAAGGTAAGCAGAAGAGCCAGGATTGATAACTCTGATTCCAAAGCCCGAACACTTAACGATGACACATGTTTCCTCCTTACTAGAAACAGGAGGAATAGAACCATAAGTTAGTTTAGCTTTTATACACACAGACAAAATCATGTACACACAAAAATACAAAGTTAAGCTTAGTGAAAGAAATGTCTCTTAAAAGAGAGACAACCTGAATGAGAATGCCACAAAGAAAACACCTCTTTCTTTTGCTTTATTCTGTTTTTTGCAAAAAGTTAACTATTTTACAATGTGAAAAAAATGAACTTGACAAGACTTTCTAAGTCCTGTTTCAAAATAAGGTTATTCATCTTTCCTTATGTATAACAGATTTACAATAAAAATCGCCCCAAATATAACATATTTTATAATGTCATTCCTTTATCTGAGTTAAAGTTACTGGGACCATTGGCACACATTACTGTATTAAAATAATGGCTTAAGGGACATCCTTGATGGTCCAGTAGCTCAGCCTCCATGCTCCCAATGCATGGGGCCTGGGTTCGATCCCTGGTCAAGGAACTAGATCCCACATGCTACAACTAAATATCCCTTGTGTTCTTGTGTTGAAACCAAGACCTGGCACAGCCAAATAAATAAATAAAAATAAATATTAAAAAAAAAGATGGCTTAAGGTTACACTTATAGAAGATTTCAGTTCCAGAATGATGATTCTCTCTTCAATAAATAATCTCTGCAGGGTAGAGTTAAGTCACTAGTCTAAGGTTTAGATATAATAAACATTTTGAATGATAAACATTTGTGACTCTGATGAAAAATTTCCAGGAAGGCTGTAACTGTTCCAATGGCCTTCAGCTTGTAGAAGTTGGTAATTCTCTTTAGAGGACCAGGAAAGTTAAGCCAGGCAAATTGTAAGCTTGCTGCTACTTAAAATTACAAATCATTGAAAACTTGTCCATGAGAACACCTTAGGGAGTAAATGTGGATAATAATGGTTTATGTGTGGTTGCAAAACAATAATGAACCTGTCTAATCGATTGTTCTGAATAGCAGTAGATCACAGTGGAAGGAAAAAATACATATCCTTATCGACTCTTCGTGCGTCCTGTAACTTTTCACTCTTGGGATTTTTGAATGGTTTTCTTTATCTTAATTTTAAACATTTGTTTAATACCATCTGCACAGATCCAAAGATGAAAGAAAGGTATACAGGATTGCTAAAGGGGTTCTCTTTTGTTGCAGCGATACATTATATTGAACCCATTCAATAACTACTTCTAAATAGTGAGGAAAATGTGCAAATTGACCAAATTCACTGTTTCAGATGGGGGAAGCAGATTTCTCAAAAAGTGCCCTCTGAGGTGGTTGATGTAAAGCCTTAATTTATTACACTGCTACTCAAACCCATGGTGGAACAATTTGGTGACTGTCAACACCCTCGTAGTTCAGTTGGTAAAGAATCTGCCTGCAATACAGGTGACCTGGGTTCAACCCCTGAGTTGGGAAGATCCCCTGGAGAAGGAAATGGCAACCCACTCCAGTACTCTTGCCTGGAGAATCCCATGAACAGAGAAGCCTGGCGGGCTACAGTCCATGGCGTCACAGAGTAGGACACAACTGATCGACTAAACCACCAAACACTATGTGACTGAGGATTAATCAGTTATAAAAAGAAATGTGATTTGTATATGTATGAGTTTGATCCATTTCATCTTACTAGTGTTGATTTTCTATAATTATCTTTTTCTGATATCAAATTTTGGTGAAAATACCACTAGTGGAATTATGTTTATCTAGACAAACTGATTTTCAGGTTAGTATTTCAATTCAGTTAGTTTTATCTGGAAGGGTCATTGATTCTTTAATCTTGATAACTTACATTGGACCCAAATATAAAATCCTAGATTTCAATTAAATTGTATGTTATTTTTATAATCATGATTTCATAGACTACTCTCTCTCTCTGAATCATATTTAAGAAAAAAGCATACATACATTTGCTCTGCCTAAATTTAGAAAAATAACACAATCTAATTTGGAGTGGTGAGCTATTTTGATTATGGTTCTGTTCCTTTGCAATATTATGACTAGATTAGAAACTTTACAGTAGGAAAATTATTAGCTAACTCAATATAGAGTTGTATATTTGGAGATCCCCACAGGTATATCTGCATATTGCTGTGGGTGTTTACTTATGTATATGGATGAATAGATAGATGATAGATAGATGTCTACATTTTATATCTAGATTTCTTATTATAGCTTTATAGTTTGCCTTTGTTTTAAAATAAACTAAGTTAACATAGTCACTTGGCAGCAAACACTGCTGGATGATTAAAAAATAGTACAAAAAAGAATTTACCTTAGTTTTCTTAATTTACTATTTTCTTAATACATGTTTATACCTATAAAAGAATCAGTGCATCATAGAAAACTTTCAGTCTGATTTATTTACAAATCTCAGTTGTCAAAAGGTTTATTTCAGCAGTATAAAGTATAATACCATTCTTTATGTGGGATTCATTCTCTGATTACCCTTTTCTGATTATCTTTTTATACCTAGAGCTCCCCCCCCTTTTTTTCTGAGTTTTCCCTGATTGGTGACACATCTTACTCTTTCAAATGAAGTGGTCCTGCTGATGCATTTGACAATTTCAGTTACTTTATTTTGTAACTTTTTGATCATAAACAATATACCTCAAAAATTCTTAATACTTCTTTAGGAAGCAAGAATTTTGAAGGGTGAATTCTGATTAAAATTGGATGATATAAGTTTGTCTATATGCAAAAATACCTATGTGCATATTTTCCTTTGCTTTGTTTAATATTGCACATTATGGAATAGAAGTAGATTTTGACATCTGTAATACAAATATTCTAAGCTCAGCATATTTAGGTGCTAGCTCATATTATATATGCTTAACACAATTTACCTACTACTTACTGCTTTTTAAAAACTATTTGCCTTAGCAGCTTTCCTGTTCACTTGATATTTATTATGTAAACTAAAAATTACTTGATGGTGATATACTCTGTGGAATGCTAGCTCTCACTTGGGAATGCAACTCTTATTCTCATTTTTTTCCACATGCTTTGTTGCCACAGATCTTTCTGTGTAAACTTAAATTAAGGCGTTTTCCTCCCTCATGACCTGGTGTAATTTTTTTGTAATATGAATAATCATGATGACAGAATTAATTTGAATATGAAAATATGAGGGAAAAAGTCATTACATTTAAATTCAAATTAATTGTTAGTTTTGTGGAAGTGATAATGAGCAGACTGAAATTTAGAATGTCAAATAAAAGCTACTTTCTTGAGTTGATTTTTTAATTTTTCAAGGGCTTAATTTAGTATAAGGGATGAATTAAAAAGTAACAATTATTATATGATGATAAATTGAAAGAAAAGATATTTAATTCAAGGCTTATATATACTTTAAATTAAGATTTCCAAAATTCTAAAATTTACAGAGTAAATTCTAATTGTTATACCATAGGGTGATGTTTCATTTTTCGATATATAGAAAGATAAATATAAGTTAATACTGAGTTCTTCTCCTTAAAGAAAATGTGAATTTCAAGTTTCTTTTAATAGGGAGAAAGGAACAATTACATGGATATTTTAAACTGTTGAAAAAGAAAAAAGTACACTAAAACTCAAATTTTACTAATAGTTCTTTTGCTAATAGCATAACTACAGACTACACTAAAAAGTTTCTGCACAGAAAAAAAAGTATTAAAAGGCAACATCTATTATAACAGAGAAATGAATTACCACATAAAATAGGGCTTTTGAGTTTTTCTTCAGATTTTATTCTGTGGCTCTTTTGATCCAAAATGAAAAAGTAGAGCACTATAACAATAGTATTTGGTAATGCAGACTGATGAACTATTTAGAAAAGTCTACTATAATTACTAAACAAACCTATAATTCCTTATACTGTATATTATTAGCTTCAAGTCACCATAATATATATAAACTAAATTTCTGCTTAAAGCAGCTTAAACTTTCTAAAAGCAAATTAATTTTTTCACCCAAAGCAAATATTCATTAATAACTTGTATTTGATTTATAATACATACCTGGCCTAATTTTTATTCAATTTCCTTAATATTCAAATTTGATCACAATAAAATATACTTCAGCAAAAGAAATTTGACGAAGATACACAAGAGAACTGCAATTTTTCCTCATCCCAAGTTAATATCCTTTTCTAAATATCCTAGTTTGCATGCTATACAGACTAAGTAAAATTTAAAACAAAATTTTAAAAGGATTGCTTACTTGCTGACTTCGTTTTTGAAAAAGAGTGTTTCAGTAAACTTTGTCCTGCTTCAAGAGAACAGAGCGCCTTTTAAAAATGCAGCAAATAGTTTCAGCATGATCTTTTCCTTTATGTTTTATTTAAAATGTTAATGGAGTAAATCCACAATTCACATAATTTATTTGGAAACACTTTTGTTTAGAATAATGCATTGTAAGAACAGTGATATACAGGCAAGTCCCCTTAAAGAACATGCATCAATTCAGCTCCCTTTTGAAGCATATTGCAAATGCCCTCTAACAGGGCACAGCAACATTACATAAATCATCTTATATGAAAAATTAACATGACATCAAATATTTATAAATATTAATGTGTATGTTAATATAACCAAAGCTGTAACAAACAATCATAACCTTGCCAAGTTTCCTAGGACAGGCGCTGCTGATAATGATATCCATTATCTCTGGAGGAACGCACAATTATGAAAGTTATACACAGGATGCTATGTTCTTAGCTGCTTTTAAATTTATCCATTAAACATCTGCCTTATATATGATATTAACCCTTTACGCACACGTCCTTAAGAAACAGAAGGGCAGTTTGTGTGAGCAAATATTTTAATAATCATTTTTATTTAATCATTTATACGGTAAGTCCCTGATTTTTCATGACTTTAAGTATAATTGGAGCATATGGTGTCCTACAAATAAATTCACTTGGATTCATCCTATCAACATGCATTTAAGTCCACATGTGCGTTTAAACATATGTATGCTACTCCCTGTCTAAAAAGCCACCCTTTGCAAAGATGGATTTGGACTCTGAAATTTAATATGCCATGCTGTCTCTACTCTGTCCAGGAAAAAGTTCTCTTTCAGAGTGTCTGAGCTGAGAATAAGGTGCATGCATGCTAAGTTGCTACAGTCGTGTCTGATTCTTTGGAACCCTGTGAACTGTCGCCCTCCAGGTCCTTTGTCAGTGGGGTTCTCGGGCAAGAATACTGGAGTGGGTTGCCATTTCCTTCTCCAGGGGATCTTCCCAACCCAGGGAGTGAACCTGTGTCTCTTAGGTCTCCTGCACTGGCAAGCAGGTTCTTTACCACTGGTGCCACCTGGGAAGCCCAAAAATAAGGTGAGAGTTGGTAATTCTTGGCTTTGTCTGAACTTGGGGGTGTCGAGTCCCGAGGTAGAGCTTCTGCTCTTATGCCATAGGATTCATGGGATCCATGGGTCGTAGGCATGGTCCTCCAGCAAAGTTTTATTTGGAGTTCTTTTTTCAGATTTAGCACCATCAGCAGGTATGGTTAATTCAGTCAACAAAAACTAAAACAACATAATTTCCGATGAGAGGGGGAAGGGTCACCATTTTATATAAGTGCATATTGCTGCAGGCTCAGTCGAATCAGATGTGGAATTCAACAGGTTATCACGCGTAAAGCAAGAAGATAACTTTGAGCCAAGTTGTGTCCGACTCCTCGCACCCTATGGACCATAGCCTGCCAGGGTCCTCTGACCATAGGATTTCCCAGGCAAGAACCCTGGAGTGGACTGCCATTTCCTTCTCCAGGGGAAGATAACTTCGAGGACAAACATATTTTTGGGCTGAAGATGCTTTGCTTCTCTGTCAGAGAGCTTAATAAGAACCTTCCTGAATCTACCTGCCTAAGACTGCTCCCAGCTAGCACATTCTTCACTGTAGACCACTCAGTTTCGATTTACAATCTGACTCACCAGCGTTACAAATAGACCCTGCTTTTGTGGTGCTGTCCTCTGGAGAGAACCTGTTCTTTGTCACTTACGGTGAGTACGGGTTTAACTGAGGCGGTGGGGAAGAGGTGTGAACCGTGTTTCTACTTTATAAAGACTTTTGTCCATTTCTTGGATCTAGGATTCTGTTTGGGGCATTTTTTTTTTTTTTGATAATAATACTAATTCAACTTATTTTATTCTCTGAAAAAGAAAATATGTAATAAGTAAGGTCTCAAGTAGTTAAATAAGTAGGGTGGCAATATACAGCCTTGATGTACTCCTTTTCCTATTTGGAACCAGTCTGTTGTTCCATGGCCAGTTCTAACTGTTGCTTTCTGACCTGCATACAGATTTCTTAGGAGGCAGGTTGGGTGGTCTGGTATTCCCATCTCTTTCAGAATTTTCCACAGTTTATTGTGATCCACACAGTCAAAGGCTTTGACATAGTCAATAAAGCAGAAATAGATGTTTTTCTGGAACTCTCTTGCTTTTTCCATGATCCAGCGGATGTTGGCAATTTGATCTCTGGTTCCTCTGCCTTTTCTAAAACCAGCTTGAACATCTGGAAGTTCACGGTTCATGTATTGCTGAAGACTGGCTTGGAGAATTTTGAGCATTACTTTACTAGTGTGTGAGATGAGCACAATTGTGTGGTAGTCTGAGCATTCTTTGGCATTGCCTTTCTTTGGGATTGGAATGAAAACTGACCTTTTCCAGTCCTGTGGCCACTGCTGAGTTTTCCAAATTTGCTGGCATATTGAGTGCAGCACTTTCACAGCATCATCTTTCAGGATTTGAAACAGGTCAACTGGAATTCCATCACCTCCACTAGCTTTGTTCATAGTGATGCTTCCTAAGGCCCACTTGACTTCACATTCCAAGATGTCTGGCTCTAGGTGAGTGATCACACCATCATGATTATCTGGGTCATGAAGAATACACAGTTCTACTGTGTATTCTTGCCACCTCTTCTTAATATCTTCTGCTTCTGTTAGGTCCCTACCACTTCTGTCCTTTATTGAGCCCATCTTTATATAAAATGTTCCCTTAGTATCTCTAATTTTCTTGAAGAGATCTCTAGTCTTTCCCATTCTATTGTTTTCCTCTATTTCTTTGCATTGATCCACGAGGAAGGCTTTCTTATCTCCCCTTGCTATTCTTTGGAACTCTGCATTCAAATGGGTATATCTTTCCTTTTCCCCTTTGCTTTTCACTTCCCTTCTTTTCACAGCTATTTGTAAGGCCTCCTCAGAAAGCCATTGTGCTTTTTTGCATTTCTTTTTCTTGGGGATAGTCTTGATTCCTGTCTCCTGTACAATGTCACGAACCTCCGTCCAGGGTTTAGTAATAACCCTACTTATTTAACTTATATGCAGAGTACATCATGAGAAACACTAGGCTGGAGGAAGCACAAGCTGGAATCAAGATTGCCGGGAGAAATATCAATAACCTCAGATATGCAGATGACACCACCCTTATGACAGAAAGTGAAGAGGAACTAAAAAGCCTCTTGATGAAAGTGAAATAAGAGAGTGAAAAAGTTGGCTTAATGCTCAACATTCAGAAAACTAAGATCATGGTGTCAGGTCCCATCACTTCATGCAAAATAGATGGGGAAACAGTGGAAACAGTGTCAGACTTTATTTTTCTAGGCTCCAAAATCACTGCAGATGATGATTGCAGCCATGAAATTAAAAGACGCTTACTCCTTAGAAGGAAAGTTATGACCCACCTAGATAGCATATTGAAAAGCAGAGATATTACTTTGCCAACAAAAGTCCGTCTAGTCAAGCCTATGGTTTTTCCAGTGGTCATGTATGGATATGAGAGTTGGATTATAAAGAAAGCTGAGAACCAAAGAATTGATGCTTTTGAACTGTGGTGTTGGAGAAGACTCTTGAGAGTCCCTTGGACTGCAAGGAGATCCAACCAGTCCATCCTAAAGGAGATCAGTCCTGGGTGCTCATTGGAAGGACTGATGTTGAAGCTGAAACTCCAATACTTTGGCCACCTGATGCGAAGAGCTGACTCATTGGAAAAGACTCTGATCCTGGGAAAGATTGAGGGCAGGAGGAGAAGGGAACGACAAAGGATGAGATGGTTGGATGGCATCATCGACTCAATGGACATGGGTTTGGGTGGACTCCCGGAGTTGGTGATGGACAGGGAAGCCTGGTGTGCTGCGGTTCATGGGGTTGCAAAGAGTCGGACATGACTGAGCAACTGAACTGAACTTAACAAGTGGTTAAAAAAAAAAAGAAAAAAAAGTCATCCAACATACCTCCAGTTAGAGATTCATTTTATTGCAAATCTTTGGTATATAATTGACTTTAGATAGGATGTTAAACCTAATACATAGGCTAGTACTAGTTACTTTAATCAGATAAGACATCAAGACTAGCCTGTATCATTGTACAGTGGGTTAGAATTTTGAATGGCATGCAAAAGGGTGAATTTACAGACTAGATATTACTTTGTTACTTGTTAATTTACATATATATTTTATACATGGCCTTTCAAATCCCTCTAAAATATGTTATCACATTTGTTATCAATAATTTTACTCTCTCATCTATATTATCACACTGGTTATTCTTTTTGGCCATTATCCCAAACACATAGCTATTTCTTTCATATTAAAAAAAAAGATAGAGAGCGAGAAATAGAAAGCTTTATCTTCTCTGCCATCTGCTGCCTCTTTTAATTTAATTAATTATTTTTACCTTCCCTGCAGAAAAACATCCTTAAAGGATCACCTATACTTGATGTATTCAAACGCTCTACTCCCATCTTCCTTAAATCTAATCAAGCTTTCATCCACAGAAACCACTCTTGTCAAGGCAGCCCAAGATCTCTCCATGTTGCTAAATCCCAAGGTCCATCTCAGTCTTCATTTCACTTGTTTCCAGCAGCATCATTTGACACAGTGATCACATCCTCCTCCCTGATACCCTTTCCTTCACTTGGCTTTCAGGACCCTGTATTCTGATTTTCCTCCTACTTTACTCACCACTCCTTTTCTGGTCCTTCATGGATTCTTATCCCCAACTTTTTGATTACGGAGGACCCAAGGGCCCAGTCCTTTTTCCTCTTTCTCTTTCTGGATTCATCCTTTGGTGAACTCTCCAGTCTCAAAACTTCAGTACTATTTATGTGCTGGCATTTTCCATATTTATATTTCCACCTCAGATCTCTTTTTCTCACTCCTTAAATTCAGATTCATATAGGAAATAATCTATTTGACATTTCTACATGACTGTCTAAAGAGACAATTTTAAATAAATATGTGTGACCCAGCGCTTCTGAATTCTAAATTCCTTCTGCCATCTTTTCCATCTCAGTCAATGGTGGCGCCAATGCTTTCAGTTCCTCTAGCCAAAATCCATGGTGGTCATATTTGACCCCTCTCTTTCTCTCATGCCTGTCTTCTGATCTGTCAGAAGATACTCTTCTTTAGCTCTAGCTTAAAGATACATCCAGATTCTGACCTTTCCTCCACTTTAATTGCTCTTGTGTTGAGCTACAACCATCTTTTGCTGTATTATTGCAATAGCCTCCCAGCTATGCTCTTCATCTGCACTCTCTATGTGAGCTCAGTCACTTCAGCTGTCCCTTTGCGACCCCATGAACTGTAGCCTGCCAGGCTCCTCTGTCCATGGGATTCTCCAGACAAGAATACTGGAGTGGGTAGCCATGCCCTCCTCCAGGGGATCTTCCTGACCCAGGGATGGAGCCTGGGTCTCCTGTATTGCAGGCAGATTCTTTACTGCTGAGCCATCAGATTTGCACTCATCCACCCTTAACTGTGTATTCCCAACCCAGAAGCCAAACTGAACCTTTCAAAATACAAGTTAGATAATATCATGCCTTTGCTGGAAATCTTTCAATAGTTCTACCTGTCACTCAGCACAAGAGCCATGGTCCCTATAATGATTTCTGAGGTCCTGCAGGATCTGAACCTCTGTTATGTGTTTGACCTCAACTTCTGGAATCCTCCCTTTTCATTCCACTCTGCAGACTTCTTGCTGTTCCTTAAATACACCAGATAAATTTACTTTAAGTCTTCATTCAAATTTCTTTTTCTCAGTGAGGTTTCATTTGATAGACTTATTTAAAATTGCAAATGAGGGACTTCCCTGGTGGTCCAGTGGCTGAGACTCTGTGCTCCCAATGCAGGGGCAGGGTTGGCTAGGGTTCCATCCCTTGTCAGGGAACTAGATCCCACATGCTGCAACTAAAGATCTGGTACAGCCAAATAAATAAAACCCAAAATGACTCTTTCCCCATCCACTGTAACCTCTGATCTCCTTTACCCTGCTCTATCGTATACTCTATTCTATATATTCTTTTCAAAATTAGGTGTAAGTCTACATAAATATTAACAAAATCTGTGTGTATAGGAGGGGAAGTTCTAAACTGGTGAAAGACTATAAATAAACACTAAATGAATAAATGGAGAGACAATCCATGCTGATACACAGGAAGACTCAATGTCAAGATGTCAGTTCTCAATGTGATCTATAGATTCAGAACAATCTCAATCAAAATCCCAACAAGTTATTTGTGGATATTGATGAACTGTTTCTAGAGTTTATGTGGAGAAGCAAAAGGCCCCAAGTACCCAACATGATATTGAGGAGAAGAACAAAGCTGGAGGACAAACACCACCCAACTTCAAAACTTACCATAAAGCTACAGCCATCAACACAGTGTGGCTTTAGAAAAAGAACAGAGAAATTACTCAAAGGGACAGAACAGAGAGTTCAGAAATAGGTCCATGTAAATGTAGTTAACTGATCCTCAACAAAGGAGCAAAGGCAATACAAGAAATCAAAGACAGTCATTTCACAAACTGGTGCTGGAACAACTGAACATCCACCTGCAAAAATGTGAATATAGATACAGTCCTTATACTTTTCCCAAAAATCATGTTCTCAAAACTGACCATAGATCTAAATGCAAAACATAGAACTACAAAAGTCCTAAAAGGTAACATCGCAATAAAGCTAATATTCTAGGATGTAGTGGTGACTTTTTAGATACAACAAAACCATGATCTATGAAGGGAGTAAATGAAATGAAAAACTTTCACTTTGTGAAAGACGATGTCAAGAAAATGAGAAGTGCAGCCATAGACTTGAAGAAAACATTTGAAAAACATAAGTCTAAAAACAAAAACACCTGTTATTTCAAATATGCAAAGAAAACTTAAAACTCAATAATGTGGAAATTAAGCACCAGATTAAAAAATGGGCAAAAACCTGAACAGACATCTCATCAAAGAAAATACACAGGTGGAAAGCAAATATATGAAGGGATGTTCCAAATCATGTCGTTAAGGAAGGTAAACTAAAACCAGATGTGACTGTACACTCATTCGAATGGACAAAATCCAAGGTGCTGACGATACGAACAGGAACTCTCATTTATTCTCATTCTCACCGTTATTAATTTTACTTACTGGAAAATGTTTTTATACAACAGTTATACACTATACATAGATGAAAGTGAAAGAGGAGAGTGAAAATGAAAAAGTTGGTTTAAAATTCAACATTCAGAAAACTAAGATGATCCCATCACTTCATGGCAAATAGATGGGGAAACAATGGAAACAGTGACAGACTTTTTTTGTGGGTGGAGGCTCCAAAATAGAAATACCTTTTTCAAGGGAAATTGTTTTATATATGCACATATTATGCAAGCAATCTTCAGTCAGATTTCTCAATTCCATCCTTAATTTACACCTTCTTATATGGAATTCAGTGGTATGGCCATTTTTGACTATGATCAAGAAAAGAATGCAAAGAGAAAAAAGAAAAAAAGAGGAATTGTTTTGACAGCTGTAAATAACTAATCAAAAGTCCTCAGGCTAAAGTCTACCCATTTGACTTGTAGGGATGTCTAAGCTCTTTCTCAGCAAATTTTACTTTGTATATAATTCTAACAAACTTGACTATATGGCTTTGAAATGTGTAGTGGTTTAGACACAGAATATCAGAGTCTATCTGTAGGCATGAAAAGCAAAATGCTGACTGAAAAAAAATATTAAAAGTAGAGAGAGGTACTCCAAAAAGCCAGGTTGTCTGGCTTCAGTTGATATAAAGGGGAAGTAGGGTGTGACCACTCACCTAGAGCCAGATATCTTGGAATGTGAAGTCAAGTGGGCCTTAGGAAGCATCATCATGGACAAAGCTAGTAGATGTGATAGAATTCCAGTTGAGCTGTTTCAAATCCTAAAAAATGATGCTGTGAAAATGCTGCACTCAATATGCCAGCAAATTTGGAAAACTCAGCACAGGACTGGAAAAGGTCAGTTTTCATTCCAATCCCAAAGAAAGGCAATGCCAAAGAATGTTCAAACTACTGCACAATTGCACTCATCTCACACCCTAGCAAAGTAATGCTCAAAATTCTCCAAGCCAGGCTTCAACAATACATGAACTGTGAACTTCCAGATGTTAAAGCTGGATTTAGAAAAGGCAGAGGAACCAGAGATAAAATTGCCAACATCCATTGGATTGCCCAAAAGCAAAAGAATTCCAGAAAAATATCTACTTCTGCTTTATTGACTAAGCCAAAGCCTTTGACTGTGTGGATCACCACAAACTGGAAAATTCTTCAAGAAATGGGAATACCAGACCACCTTATCTGCCTCCTGAGAAATCTGTTTGAAGGTCAAGAAGCAACAGTTAGAATTGGATGTGGAACAACAGACTGGTTCCAAATTGGGAAAGGAGTATGTCAAGGCTGTATACTGTCACCCTGCTTATTTAACTTATATGCAGAGTACATCATGTGAAATGCCAGACTGGATGAAGCACAAGCTGGAATCAATATTGCCAGGAGAAATATCAATAACCTCAGATGTGAAGAAGATGAAGAAGAACTAAAGAGCCTCCTGATGAAAGTGAAAGAGGAGAGTGAAAATGAAAAAGTTGGTTTAAAATTCAACATTCAGAAAACTAAGATGATCCCATCACTTCATGGCAAATAGATGGGGAAACAATGGAAACAGTTACAGACTTTTTTTGTGGGGGGAGGCTCCAAAATCACTGCAGATGGTGACCGCAGCCATGAAATTAAAAGATGCTTGCTCCTTGGAAGAAAAGCTATGACCAAACTAGACAGCATATTAAAAAGCAGAGATATTACTTTGCCAACAAAGTCCAGTTAGTCAAAGCTATGGTTTCACCAGTAGTCATGTATGGATGTGAGAGTTGGATCATGAAGGATGAGCACTGAAGAACTGATGCTTTTGAACTGTGGTGTTGAACTCTTGAGAGTCCCTTGGACTGCGAGGAGATCCAACCAGTCCATCCTAAAGGAAATCAGTCCTGAATATTCACTGGAAGGACTGATGCTGAAGCTGAAGTTCCAATAGTTTGGCTGCCTGATGCAAAGAACTGACTCATTTCAAAAGACCCTGATGCTGGGAAAGGTTAAAGGTGGAAAGAAAAGGTGACGACAGAGGATGAAATGGTTGAAAAGCGTCAGCGACACAACGGACATGGTTGGAGTGAGCTCCGGGAGTGGTGATGGACAGAGAAGCCTGGTGTTCTGCAGTCCATGGGGTTGCAGAGTTGGACACGACTGAGCGACTGCAATGAACTAGCTGAACTGAACTGATGGTCTAAGAAAGTCACCGTGCAATAGTTATAGTGATGGACCTGCATCATTAGGAGAAGGGTAAATTATGTGTATATCCTCAACATATTCTGGTTAAGAAATCTGGAAACAGTTCATTCAGGTAATACTTCATCAACATGGTTAAAAGTAACAAGAGTGAATCACTTCCTGATGTTTCCATTCATTCTATCCCTCCTGCCCTCCTTTCTTTCCCTTAAACACAAACACACACACACACACACACACACTTGATTTTATTTGTAATACTTCTTTGGTGTCTGATTTGTTTCAGACTAACTTTGCTAATGATGGTGGGCTTATATTTAAGAAAATGCAGATACAAACAGATGTTAGTTCCTTAAAAGTAATCCAACATTTTCTTAGATATATTAAAAGATGCACTGGGTGTATATTCATTGTTCATTTAAGTCCAGTCAACTCTCAATTATCTCTGGTAATAGAGAGTAAGGACAGAATGAACATATGAAATCTATCCCTAGTCCCAAAACACAGCTTTCAATCTCTACTCTCTGAGTTCTTTATAAGAAAGCAATGCTTCCTTTACCCTTCTTTGTAGGCTCATTTCCATTGTGGAATGACCTTAAGAAAAATAACTCAGGAGAGAGAAAAAAAAAGCAAAGCACAGGATGATCTTAAATCCTCTGCTAAAACTAAGATAACAGATAAAATCTCTAATGACTTATCAACGAAAGCAAACTGGATGATTTTTCAAATATTGTCTCTGCAAGTGTGGGTCACTTACATAAAAGTCGATTGTCCTTTATTGAACTGCACCAACTATTTTGCACATCATTTAATCATTTTTATGACTTTTTAAAGATAAGCATACATATGTCTTAAACTTCATAAGAGCAGTTAGATTTTAAAATCTGAATATCTTTACACATTTTATCTTACACATTTCCTCTGCAGATGAGGAAGACAAGCAAGGCTTTATTTCACAACACTGTTAAATACAGAATTAACAAAGTCTTGCAAACATGTTATGTCAGATTGGATACAGATTCTCAGCATCAGAACAGGCTTCCTAGGCGTTCCTTAACTAGCAATAATATTGACCTTTTTACTAAGTGTGAATAGCATTTATTCAACAAGAAATCAATATTGAACTGAAACTCCAAGGTCTTACCAGCTAATTCTAAAGAACTCATTGAGTGGAGATTCTGGGATGCTGATTAGCATAAATGCAAAAATGAAAAGATCATGTAAACAAATGTGTTCAAATTCATATACAGTTTATATTTGATATTTATTGAACACTGAAAAAAGTGGGAACCAGAACTTGAAGGCTGATTTTTCCCCCCTTCAAAAAGAGTAAAATTAAATCCTTTCAGACACACAACAGTACACTGTAATCTAACACCTATTGTGCTGCAGGATGTCAATAGTCATTGATTACTTTCTTTTTGAAGACCCAATGAAATCCTAAAAACTAACATTAACTTTGATGCTACAAAGGGTCAGAATATTTTAAAACACTATTACTGATGTGCCTTTTTTTTTTTTAAATTCATCTGAAGAACCTTGTCAGATGCATGTTGTGTACAAAAATCTGTGATTCCCACATGGTGATGAAGGAGGGAAGAGGGATCAGGTGATGAATATGGCTCCAAGAAGCTGCCAGAAGAGGCTAAGGCAGCTTTTCTGGGATGAGTTCAATTGACAGTCATGTTAATGATGGTCAGTTATTTGGAAGGAAGGCAAAAAAGACAGCAGTTTTATTAGTGTAAGACTAGAAGAAGGAAAAAGAAGTATGGCATTGTATATGATAGCTAGGATTTTTCTAAATTTATAGACAGAACTCTGAGCATCGAGACAATGTGTGTTACTTGTGGCCCAGCCTGGGGTCTATGTGCTCTGGAAGATAAGCTGAATTAAATGTTAATTCTATTGACAGTAGTTTTTTCAACTGCTCCTTCCTCTATGACTCCAGCCTTCCTGGGGCTGTTTGTCATAACAAAGAGAACTTGGATATTCTGCCCTGTCCTAAGTCATGCCATGATATTTTCCCCAAGATATTTTCCACTGGGAACATTTCCAGACTCATTTTATAAGGCCTGCATTATCCTGATATCAACACCAGATAAAGACAGTACAAGAAAACAAAACTATAGGCCAATATTCCTGATAAATATAAATGTAAAAATTCTCAATAAAATACTAGCAAACATAATTCAACAGCACATTAAAAGGTCTGTATGCCATGATCATCCACCTGGGATGCAAGGATGGTTCAACATATACAAGTCAATAAATGTGATACATAAATGTGAAACACTAATGGAATGAGTTATTAAAATTATATGACTATCTCAATAGATGCAGAAAAAGAATTTGACAAAATTCAACATCCTTTTATTATAAAAACTCTCAAATTGGCTATAGGATCATACCTCAACATAATAAAGACCAGATATGATAAGCCACAACTAACATATTCAATGAAGAAAAGTTGAAAAGCTTTTTTCTGAGGAACAAAACAAGGGTGTCCACTCTCATCACTCCTATTCCATATAGTCGGAATTTGTAGCCAGAGAAGTTAGCCAAGAAAAAGAAATAAAAAGCATCCAGATCTGAACTTCTATATAATCCAGCAATTCTACTTCTGGATAAGGAAATAAAAACATTAAACCCCAAATGTATATGCACCCCAGTGTTCATTACAGCATTTTTTATAATGGTCAAGATATGGAAACACCCTGTGTCCTTCAATGAATGAATTGTAAGGAAAATATGACAAAAATACACAATGGAATATTATGCAGCCATTAAAAAGAAGAAAATCTTGCCACTTGTGAAAGCCTGGGCATTAGGCTAAGTGAAAGAAGTCAAACAGAGAAATACAAATACATCATGCTGATGTATGATCTCACTCACATGTGGACTCTTAAAAACACTTAACTCATAGAAATAGAGAGTAGACTGGTGGTTGCCAGGAGGGAAGGGGAAATGGGTGACTGTGATCTAAACATACACTCTTCTAGTTACAAGGTGACTAAGTGTCCAAAATGCAATGTACAATGTAGTGATGATAGGTTACAATACTGTATTATATACTTGAAAATTGCTAAGAGATCTTAAAAGTTCTCACCACACACACACACACACACACACACACACAAGATAATTATGTGAGGTGATGGATAAAGTGAGGTGTTAACTAACCTTACTGTGATAAATTATACATACAAGTTGTCACACTATACACCATAAAACTGTACAATTTTATATGTCAATTATATGTCAAGAAATGGTGGGAAAACAACAACAACAAAACATCTTCTATCAAAGGAAAAAAATTAATCTGCAGTTGCCTCCTTGAAATGTGGAAACTGCCTTTAGGAGATGAATAGTGGATTCTCAAAGGTATGTTAGGAAAAAGCTCCTTTGTCATCCACAGAAGCATAGCAAACTAGAGGTCAACATTCACTTCAAAGTGTATTATCCTTCTATTACACATAAACACTTGATCTCTCTTCTTGAATGTGAATATTCTTATTCAATTGAGTAGATGCCCTCTGAAAAGGTGTTCTGCATTTGACTTGCAAGAATCAGGCCATTCTAGACAAGAGGGCACCAGAGGAGCTCTTATGATTTATCACGTCTATGATCCATGAATTAAAAGGCCTTGGTGAGTGAGACCATTATGGTTTATTGCTTCTGGGAGTGAATACTACAGAGAAGCTGGCATTAGCGTCTGAGCAATAAAAGTCCCTAAATGCTGATTTACCTGACAGACTAAACTGGCTCTGAAAGAATGCTAATTACAAAAAGAAAATTTGTAAATAAAGATTGAGTCCTTTTATCCCAAACATCTTAATAAAAGTCTAAATCATTTTCATATGAAACTATGAGGAAAATTATACATAACCATTTGTGTTCCATTATGAGTTGACATCTTTTGGTTTAGATTGCAAAGACATTGAGAATACCCACAAAAAAATGATGTGGAAGCTTTCAAAATGCTAACAATATCACTTTTGCTTCTTAGCTGGTTCAAGGGCCCTGAAATTGGATAATACGTTTTCACAAAATCACAGTCTAAAAGTTACTGTAAATAAGGTATAATGGCGTTAGAGTTGCTCTCTTCCGGATGATCTATCTGGTCCTCAGATTCAGCCCCATCTCTTCAAGCAAGCCTAAATCTAAATTATGCCGAATTGCTGAGTGTCTATTCAATCTTTTTACGTCTTTAGAGAATTTCAGTATTTTAGTTTGAAAACACATCAGGTGTCATAGTGCCATCACATATGGGAAGATTTTTCTTATGACTATCAACCCCGCTGCCAAAATTGAAAACCCTGTTCCCTAATTCTGGATTAGGCTTTCAAGATCCTTAAAAGAGCAGCCCCAATACCTATATTCTTCAACAGGGATACGCAAATGTTTTCTCTAAAGCACCAGATAGTAAATATTTTTGGCTTTGCAGGCCATGGGATCTCTATAGCAACTATTCAGCTCTGCCATAGGGGCATGAAAGCTGTTACAGATCAGATATAAATGAGTGAACATAGCTGTGTTCCAACAAAATTTTATTCACGGACACCAAAATTTGAATTTCCTATAATTTTTACAGGTCAGGAAATATCTTTTTCCTCCACCATTTAAAAATGTAGAATCCATTCTTATCTCATGGACTGTACAAAAAACAGGCAGCAGGCTGCATTTAGCACACAAACCCTAGTTTGCCAACCTCTGTTCTGGAAGATGCTGTTGTAAGGATGCTTCATCCACCTATATTATTATAGGGGAGAGAGTTAATTTTAGTTCACTTTCTTTTATCAATCAGCAACACATTTCATAAGATACTTTCTGTAACCAGGCCCAGAGGACAAAGAAAATGAAAACCAGGTATCCGTATGGCATCCTAGCTTCAGTCACAAAACCAGGATAGCTGAGATGTGTAGATAGGAGTTGTTCTGGATGGCACTGCTGTAGACATACCTGGGAAGCAATGGTGTGTCTTGCTCACCTTGTCTTTATGCTGAAATGCATTGATTTTCTTATAAGTTCTTTTTTCAAACATTTTAATCACTTTGGTTGTTCTCTGTGTAAAGTTAAGTGTAATATTTTTCTTCCTGTCATGGTGAGAATGAATCAGTATCTGAAACTATTTGTCTGTATTATCCAACTCTCACTGATTCTATATAGAGTATAGCATAATCACAATATTTGCATGAACCTGATATGAGGTACTTTTTATCAAAACATTGGTGTAATCATACAAAATTCTCTTTCCTAAATGGGCAGGTTGTAGAATTGGGGCCTAATATGTTGGCTATGTAAATTAACTTCAGATTCTAAAGTAAATATAATTGGCATGCTAATGATTTAGAAATCTTAGTAGACAATAAGGGGCTTCCCAGGTGGCGCTAGTGGTGGAGAATCAGCCTGCCAATGCAGAAGATGCAGGAGACAGAAGTTCGACCCTTGGGTTGGGAAGATCCCCTGGAGTAGGAAGTGGCAACCAATCAGTATTCTTGCCTGGAAAATTCTATGGACAGAGGAGTCCTGTGGTCTACAGTCCGTGAGGCTGCAAAGAGTTGGACATGACAGAGCAACTGAGCACAGTAGACAGTAAGATACTTCAGGCATAAGAAGTCGAGTTAAACAGCACTATTAATAGGCTTTTTTTGATGATAAATTTTCTATTTTATCATGCCACTATAAAAACAAAGTAAGAATATGCCTTAGTTTAAATAATTAATAATGGAAGTCCCAAGTTGCTTAATAAGGAGAACATAAACAGTAAGACCTCAGAGATAATCTTCTGAGTTATAATTTCCACCCTGTGTGCTTTCCTGGTTTTCTCTTTAACTCACTTATATAGCAATTGTCCAATACCTTTGGAATTATTTGCAGCCATGATCCCACCACTCTACCCCATATTAGCATCCGAGTGCTTAGAAATGAGGGAATGTGTCCTGTTCATTTCATACTCCCCAGACTGAGCAAAATGCCTACTATAGTCATGTAAATGCTTAACACATTTTTGTAGAATGAGTGCATTGCATTATCTTGTGAATCAACTTGTTTGGATTAATTACAAAAAGATATCTCACGTTTCCCTATTCTATCTTTATAGACAGGAAATGGTGATTCTGTTTCAGTTGCCTTGGCCTGAGAGCTTCCAGGAAACAAAGGGAAAAAATCTCATATATCTGAAGTTCCCTTATTAGAGCCTTACCATCAAGACTTCATAATGCAGATGTTTAAAAAATCTAAATGTGGATTGCCACAGCCTTAGATATTTTAACAGCAGATAAGAGAGATTTTCTGTGACTTCTTATGAGCCTGTGAAAGTGAAAGTCGTGTCCGACTCTTTGAGACCTCATGGGTTATACAGTCCATGAAATTCTCCAGGCCAGAATACTGGAGTGGGTAGCTGGTCCTTTCTCCAGGGGATCTTCCCAACCCAGGGATCAAACCCAGGTCTCCTGCATTGCAGGCAGGTTCTTTACCAGCTGAGTTACAAGGTAAGTTCAAGAATATTGGAGTGGGTAACCTATTACTTCTCCAGCAGATCTTCCTGACCCAGGAATCGAACTGGAGTCTCCTGCACTGCAGGCGGATTCTTTACCAGCTGAGCTATGAGGGAAGCCCTGGGTAAGGGCAAAGATGCGCATCACTGAGGGCTTGGGGAATGGTAGCGTTACCCGCGCAGGCTGGACATTTGCTGATGCTACAAACTGAAGTGTGCACCAGCAGGTCTGAATGGAGATTCAAGCTATTGTAGGGGTTAAATCAGGGCGTATAAGGTATGTCATTTGTTTTATTAATACCATATATGTGGCGCTTCTCTGATTGTGACAAAGTACAGAGAATGTCAAAACAAACTTAGAGTGATTTTAAGAACCTTGATTTATGCTCCTTGAAAATGCTAAGCATTTTATTGTATTGCACTTACCTATCTAAAAAATGGGTAAAGTAATGATTTAAATATTCTAAGGACTGTGAAACTATTTGGAAATAAGTCCTTTAGATATCCAGTGGCTCTAACTGAACCTGTCTCTTGAAGTTAAGCATCCTAAGAAAGAAAATCAAAGCCTGAGTACTCAGCAAATCAAGCAGCTTCCGATCAGATTTTCATCAACTTACTCAGAAAGTGTCATTAATGAAAAAAATAAAGGAAAAATTTTTTGGTGCCTGCCCTCCTTTACAAGGCTGTGAGATTGCTGACTCCATGGGTGGGTTTTAGCCTTCATTGGAATATAAGCTGCGTGTTTGCAAAGGGACAGTGATGCTTCAACAGGGATAGATACAGACAACCGGATGTAGCATGTATTTCAGACAACTGCAGACTAGATGGAGTGGGGCAAGAACTGGAAGTGAGCTAAGAAGGACGGTTCAAGTCGCTGCTCAATGTGAGCAAATCTCACCATACTGAGACTATATCACAGCAGGGACCTCAGTTCTAGCTCTTCCCTACTCTCAGCTTTCATCTCGGGGTATTATCTCATCCTTGGTGTCACTTGAGCTGGGTTATGGTACTGGTTTTATTTCCACATATGGTAGGCCAACTCTGGCAGTTTTGTACAGCTAATGCTAATACTTACAATACTAATATTAGCAAACTTTTACATAGCACTCATTGCCAAGTGTCACGGTGCTCAGTACTGGGTCAATTTACACCACAGAAATGGGCTCATTATTCAAACGAGGTCCCAGCCCCACTGGTTGTTAAGTATTTGCCAGCACTTCATTGGTGCCAGCCCGGGCTGGTGCCAAAGGGAGATGGTGATATTTTCTCATCCTTTTATTGTACCTGCATTGACTGAGAGAGCTGTGATTGACATTCAAAAACCTGGATCTGACTCCAGAAGAATGCAGAGTGTAGCATCTGCAAACAAAACAAAAAGGACATCTGATACCATAAAGGTCATTTGCATATCTGTGTCAATCTGTGAAAGACAGGGTTCATCTTAATTTTATGAGTGCCATTACAGAAAACTTGGAAGGGGTCATCTGGAGACCAAGTATTATTTGTCACCCTGTATTCACATGAGAATGGTACATCTATACTGGTTTAAAAAGAGCCATAACAGTCAGGCTTTGGTTTCAAAACAGGGGGTTTTTCCGAAGTTGACTGAAGAGAATTCCTTTTCTTTGGTTTTGCTGTCAGTGGAAAAAAGGGAGCATGACAAGTGACGGGGAGCTCTGGATGGCAGCTCTTTGTGAGCTGGGATTCATCTAACAGTGAAGATGTGAGCGAGCCATGTGTTGTACATTCGCTGGCATTCCATTCTACTTTATCTTTCATTGTAATTTAAAAATTTGAGTTAAGAAATTTCATTATTGGGTAAGTTGATTGAATTCAAACTAATGCTGTCAGAAAATGTAAAATGGGTCTTTTTTGCACTTAATTATTAAAATCTTATAGGTGAAATGAATGAAAACTGGTTTCTGCCTTTATTCTTAACAGATTTTCATATTTAAAATATTTATCCAATGCCTTGGGCATTATTAGAAGTGTGTCTTAGTTGGGTTAACTTTTTAATTCTCTAGAATGAAGTCACTAGGTATATGTCCAGAGACTTTTTAGATGATGAGTCTACTTTTTATAAACTGTTCAGATTAATATATACAGAAATTTAATAAATATCAGTTTAGTATAATACTGTGTAAGCCTCTCATCTATGGTGAAATATTTTTTGAAGGGGGTCAACTTTTAGACTAGTAAAAAGAAGATTTATTTTGGAAATTCTCTATTTTTAACTGAAAGAACAAAAATGGTCACAATTTCTCATAAAGCTAATTCACTTTAATACTGTTTTCTTAAATCACCTCTGCTAATAGGGTTTTCTGGTTCAGAAGATAATGCAGTTGAGAGGTGAAGGAACATTTATTGAGCATTTACTGAGTGCCAGAGGCTCTTCTAAGTACTTGATGTACTTTATCTCATTTAATCCTCCACTATCCCTAGGAGATAAGCACAAATCTGATCCTAGTTTGCAGATAAGAAGACTTGCAGTTTAAAAGGGCTAAGAAACTGACCAAGGTCAACAGATTCTAAGAGGCAGAGGCAGGGCCAACCTATATGGTCTCTTACCCAAGGCTGTGCTCCTTAACTCTCTTCCTATTTGGTCTTAAGATTTCAGACAAGACACAGCAAGGAATGATCCCAGAATTGATTCACCATATACACATGATTCTGAAATAATTGTAGCACAATTTGAGGGTTTCCTGGGAGAGAGCTGTTTTGTATCACTTGATAAAATGAGATTAAATTCCTAAAAAGAGCATTCTGAGTCTTGGCTATGGTGTTCAAAGGAATCCCAAATACTCAAACTATCAAGCTTTGCCTACTAATCACTGTTGCTTAGGAGGGGCTTCCCTCGTGTTGAAGTGGTAGAAAATCCACCTGGAATGCAGGAGCCACAGGAGACTTGGGTTTGATCCCTGGGTCAGGAAGATCCCCTGAGTAGGGACTTGAGTGGGGAGATACAAGAAGAAATGGATGTTTAGATCATTTAAACTGAGGTGATAACATCTCCTCTCCAGTAAAAGCATTGGAATAGAAAAGATGACTTATGATTTTACATTTTAGAGAATTTGTAAGCATTTCATTAAGCTCTGCAATCATGAGCTCAAGTCATTTGTTGCTATTGCTGGTCATGGCGGAAGATTGAGGGGAACCTGGGGTCAGAGAAGAGAATTAAAGCCAAGCTGTGTGTTATACCTTTTCAGGTTAGCAGAAACAGAGCTGTGCTCCACTTATACCCAGGTGACTGGGTGTTTATGACATGGAAACATAAAGAAATAAGGCAGAACACTAACTGAGACAGTGAACCACTGTCGAACAAGCGTAGAACACGTCTCACGGGACAAGCATTGGAAGTGCCGTGTGTTTCTCTAAAATCACGGTATCTCAGTCACTCTTGCTTTGTCTCCTGCTTCTACAACCCCCAGGCAGCCTGCCTCTGCTCTCTTCAACTCACAGCTTCTGTTTGCTCATGGATTCCACTGCCTTGGGGCTTTGGACTACTGCTGTTCTCTTCTTTCTCTCTTTAACTTCACTCATTTCTTCTCTAGCTCAGAAGTCACTCAACTTTTTCTCTAAATGGCCGGATAGTATATATTTTAGGCTTTGTAGGCAATGTAGTTGCTGCTGCTACTATTGTAGGCTATATAGATAATCTCTGCTGCCTTGGAGAAGGCAATGGCAACCCACTCCAGTACTCTTGCTGGAGAATCCCATGGATGGAGGAGCCTGGTGGGCTAGTCCATGGGGTTGCGAAGAGTTGGACACAACTGAGCGATGCTTTGCTTTCGCTACTATTCAGTTCTGCCACTGTAGCACAAAAACAACCATGTGAAGTGAAAGTCACTCAGTCGTATCTGACTCTTTGTGACCCCATGGACTGTACAGTCCATGGAATTCTCCAGGCCAGAATACTGGAGTGGGTAGCCTTTCCCTTCTCCAGGGGATCTTCCCAACCCAGGAATCTTCCCGCATTGCAGGCACATTCTTTACCAGCTGAGCCACCAGGGAAGTCTAAACATAGACAATGTATAAATGGATGGGTGTGACTTTGTGCCAATAAAACTTTATTAATGAAAATGGAAATGTGAGTTTCATATAAATTTCATATGTCACAAAGTATTATCCTACTTTTTTCTAACCATTTAAAAATGTAAAAGATATTTTTTGTTTTGGGGCCATGTAAAAATAGATGGTGTGGCTGGATGGGGCCTGAAGGCTGTCTGTCCATCCTTGATCTGGATCCTTCTCTTAATTCACATTCATATTTTCCAACAGAGAGGAAATGTATTGTTCTAGCTAGTTGTTATGTTTAGGGTCTTGGGCTCTGACACTGAATGGCTTGAGTTTAAATTCAAGATTCCAGCACTTATAAGTGGCATAAACTGAAGCAAGTATATGTTGAATGAATCTATAGACCCTTATGTAGGGCTTTCCTGGTGGCTGAGCTGGTAAACAATTTTCCTGCAATGCAGGAGATCTGGGTTGAATCCCTTGGTTGGGAAGATCCCTTGGATAGGGAAATGGCTACCCACTCCAGTATTCTGGCCTGGAGACTTCCATGGACTGTATAGCCCATGGGGTTGCAAAGAGCTGGACAGGACTGACTAACTTTCACTTATCACCTGTGGGTAGGAGTAGATGAAAACCACATGACAAAGCATAGTGGCCTAGATATAAGGAATTCCAGGTTTTTGCTCACTCAGAAGGGGTATGTGGGCAGGGCAAGCTGTCAAATCACCATGTCCTGGTCTGTAATCATGACTAATACTCATTGATCATCTACTATAACAAGGAAGAAAGAAAAAACAAGTCAGAGGATGGAGCCTAGGGAGGCTTAGAGGCGAGGACAATGAGATAAACAAGTTGTTTCAGGAAGAGAAGTAACAGGGACACAGAAAGCTGTTCTCTGGTCTTGTTAGATTTCAAATCTTTTCATTGTAAAGTAAACCAAAGACACAGAAAACATACAAATCAAATGTGTGGCTCAGTAAGTTATTATAAGGCAAACGCCACCCAGGTCAGGAAAGAGAACGCTAACAGAAGCTGCTTTCCCTGACCCATCACAGGCATAACCCCCTCCCTCTGGTCTTAACTATTATCCTGACTTTTAGAGTAATCTCTTCTTTGAGTTTTACTTGCATTCCTAAAAATGGTAGCTTAGTTATGCCCATTAAAAAATAAATGATATGTTTTTAAAGTCCCTTTTAATCTGTAGATTTCTCCCAGATCCCTTTCATTTCTTTACATTTTACTGAAGAGCTTGGGTAGTTTCACCTGTACTGTAGCTTTTCCGATCGTCTGTATCGTCTGCACTGCTCTCAGTGCAGATCAATATGTTCCTCTGTCTTTTGAATTTCCTGCAAAGTGACAGCTGAATCCAAAGACTGGATCCAATCCAGGTTTGATCCCTTTGCAGACATGCAAGTTGTCTTTATATAACCTAGTGTTCCTCCTAGTTTAGTCATCATTTCCATAATGCTTTTTGGCATTGGCAGGACTATTTGAAGCACACAGTATCTTGTTCTCTCACTTTCTGTGATCTTACCAGCCACTGATACAAAATGCCCACATTTACTCATTCATGAAGAAAACAGTGATGCTCTAATTGTTTCCTTTTTACATATTAGGTGAAATACTTATATGGGTATGGCAACCCATTCCAGTATTTCTGGAGAATCCCCGTAGACAGAGAAGCCTTGTGGGCCACAGTCCACGGGGTCACAAAGAGTGAGACATGACTGAGCGACTAAGCACAGTGTCTCATTCTCTCATTTTCTGTGATCTTACCAGCCACTGATACAAAATGCCCACATCTACTCATTCATGAAGGCTGCAAAAACAGTGATGTTCTAATTCTGTTGTTTCCTTTTTACATATTAGGTGAAATACTTATATAAATAGACATCTACTTCATCTACTAATTGGCTCCTCAGTGGATTCTTTATTTTCCATTTTTGGAGATAGTGAATTGATTCATTATCTTGTGATGGTCATCAATACTTATTTAAAAAACAATATCATTAGAACTCATGAACTTAAACAAATTGTCTGGGTTTAACCTATAAGAGTCGGACACGACTGAGCAACTGAACTGAACTGAACCTGTTGCAATGATTATCATTATGGAGTTGGATTTGTCCAGTCTTTGGCTGCTAGAGTCTCTTTGCTGGCTACTGAATCGTTTTGACATGATGTGACCTTACTTTTTGATAGCTTCTTTGCCACATTCTATTATAATATAAGAGGTTCCAGATTCCTCTTGCATATTTTTTTGCCCTAGAAATAGAATTAGCCATTTCTCCCAGAAATTCTTGTTTCTTTTAGTGAGAAAAAAGGTTGGTCATTGTTTCTAGCCCTTTTAAATGCACAAAGCTCAGAAATATATACATACATTTAAAGATAAAATATTTCATGAATTCCTATTTATATTCTAATTCAAGTTTGAGATTATAAAACCTTTTACTTAATTTCTTTATTTCATCACTATCTCTTCCAGCTTTCCATAGTTCCATTTCTATTATACCTTATCCGCCCTACTTTTTAAAACACTGAATTTTAATTCTTAAGGAACAAAAATGATAAAATAAGAAAGTCCCATAATGACACATCTATTTTTATCTCATATCATACAAACATCAGTCTCATAATAAAAGTACAAATATTACTACCAATATGATAACTGAAAACTTTCAAAAAAAGGTTTTTATAAATGTTCTCCCCCTTCTCCTCATTTTTTAAATAGTTATAACTCCATTGTCAGAGCTGATAACCATTACATAACATACTCTCTGCCATTTAACCCTCATTTCCTCTTACTTTTACAGATAAATATACATTTATTAAACCAGTCCTTATTTATTATTACCAGTCCTTAATGTATTAAACCAGTCCTTAATTTATTATTACCAGTCCTAACCTTAATGTCTTTTTAGGCATAAACTCAGTCTCTACTAGGAAGGGTTCATGGGAACAATATTCTTAATGTTGATAACAGTTTACCTGTTCCCCCTACTCTTGAAAGTCAGTTTTGTTAGACAGCAAATCCTGGGCTAACATTTTCTATATGTTTGCTACTCTACTTTCTTTTGGCATAAAGCACAGCTGTTGAAAAGTCTGATGATAATCAAACTTCTTTTTTCTTAGAGGTCATGGATTTTTTTCTTAAGATGCTCCCCAACTTTTCCTTTATATTTAGAGTCCAGTAATTTTTAGTAGTCTTGATGCTCATTGCTCTGGATTCTCAAGAATGCAGTGCACACTTTCAATTTGTAGCTCTAAATCCTTAGTTCAGGGAACTCAGAATTTTGAGTTATTGTTCTGAGTATTTAGTCTGTTCTCTTGTTTGGGTTTTCATCAGCAGCAACTCCTATTCATCATTGGTTTGATTTCCTTTTCTTTCCTTCAATATTGATCATTTTCTCTCGAATCCCTTTTGCCCATTTCTTCATTTCTTTTGGATATTTAAAAATTCCTCCTTTTTGCTTTCTATTTCACTTGAGACATTACCTACTGTGTCTATAAGTGCTGGTATTCCTTCTGGTTTATTCTTCACTGCTAAAGTGATTTTTTACTTTAAATAAAGTGATTTTTAATTTATTCTTTAAATTATTCTTTCCTGAAGTTTGTCACTTTGCCTCTGAGATTTTCTAACAGATTTATGTTGCACTTTCAGGTATTGTATCATTTTCCTAATATTTTCCTTAATGTTTCTCAGCTTGTTTAAATAGCAGGCTGGTGGTTTGATCTTTTTTGAGGACACATCTTTCTGGTGTGCTTTCATTGTCTGTTGGGATGTTATTCTTCTACTTGGTTTCTTCTTTTTCTCATCACAACATTGTCTGGATTTGACCTCAATACTTTTCTGTTGTTCCTTTCTATATGAAATTAGTTTTCTTGAACTTTAAGGATGAGGCTGGATTCTGGGTAGCTTTTCTAATTTCACAGGGCTCCCTCTTCTGTTGCTTTTTGTAAAAGTGCAGTGACTCGCTTTCCTGGATCTCCTGGCTGTCTTCCTCTTTCTCCGACTCTGGACTTCCCCTTGACTTTGTCACTGTTGTCCCCATTGTCCTGCTCATGGTTGCTTCCACTCCCAGCTGTTTCCACTCTGCAGGGACCCCAGGCTATGTCATGGCATCTGTGAGTCCTAGGCTCTTGAGGGTCCCTTCCTCCATTCAAAATGTTAAAAATTATACTTTATGATTATGTTGATATTAAAATGAATATATTAAGACATTTTCCTTGACCTAATTTTTTCCTTCTGACTTCAGAAGAAATGCAAGCATTCCATGGGTCCCCCAAAGACAGCGGGCCCCAGGTTATATGCCCAGGGATAGCTTTGCCCTGGAGGGGCCCCACCCTGGAAGAGTGCCCCTGGGGTCATTTGTGAGCATCTTAGTGGCTCCACTGCTCCAACCCTTTCCAGACACTGTGGGCTTCTCACACTCCCCGGGTACCATCTTCCTACACAAACAGGGATACTGTGTGACTCTTTGGCTACCAGTGGCTCATCTCCACCTGCTGTGCTGCTGTGGCTGCCATCTTTCTTTCTCTGGGCTTTTAATACACTTCCATACTCAGTAATTTAGGAGAGCCTCCTCACTTGCCAGAAAAATCCAAAGTGAGATTCTATTGCTCCCCAACATTCTGTTCTTCCTAAACTTCTAACAGTAGAGGATTGATTTGGAGATGACCAGCACTGTTTAAGATACAAGTTATCTTTGAAATGGTTACAGGAGAATAAGTAGCTATTCATACATTGGAATGAATGGTTTTCAGAGAACTTGGCTTTCTATAGAGTGGCATTAAGAGATGAGGGTGAGGTGGAGATGAGAGGTGATTTTGAAGCTGGGATATCTGAAGGAGATCCAGTTTTCGAGTATACAGTGGACAAGGCGGGACTCTTAGGAAGGCTTGAATGAACCAGACATCGTAAATTTTGAATTTGGCCAAACTTCAGAGTATCCTACATACTTGAAAAGCCTTCGTGTCAACCAAAGGGTTTCCACTTTAACCTTGAGTTGAAGTGAATTGTATTTTATACTGAATAAAGATTGCATTTCTGCCCCTGGGAGTTGGAAGGTTGGTTGCCTAAAACATCCAGTGGGCAGATAAAGTCTCATGATGTGCAGATGCCAGCTGATTCTTGACATTCTTGTGTATCCTCAAAAATGCAGTCAACTGTTTTACTCTAACCACTGCCAGGCCAAACGACAGACGCAGAACTGGAAACATCCTATGACCTGTCTTTTGAAGAACAAAATCAGGTCTCGACAAGCTATTTCAGGCATAATGGTGCTTTGGTTATTTATGTTTGTCTCTAGGTTTCCAGTCCATCCTGCTGCAGTCTGCTTCACACAGCTAGAGCTGGGAGACTGCAAACTACATTCCCCACACTCCCTTGCATGTGGCATCTTGTAACATCCTGCACATGGCAGACAACTGGAAGGCAGGAAGAAGGAAAATAAAAGCTTAATTTTTGTTCCAAGATCCTGTTGACACTACTCCAATAGAAGAAGAGAATTAAGTGCCAGCCTACACTGGAAGCTAGCACTGTCAGCACCAGCTATCCATGCCCCTCAGGTACCATCACCAGACATCATGCCCTGTCTGATGATGCCCCCAAACATCATCAAAGCACCATGCACTGTTGACCTCAGAGGCTTCAGTACCAACTATGCAGGGACCCTCCTTCCAGCTCCCAGGCTGAAGAAATCTCAGATCTACTCCCCTGATGTAGGGCTGCAAGCTACTTTCTACAATTACTGTTATAACACCTGGGTGACCACAGCCCTAGGGGTTGGAGGTGTTTCTAGCGATTACTGATACTTAGGTTATGTCAGCATCCCTTTCTTTACTTCTTTACTCTTTCATCCTTGCAACTAATGCCTGATATGAAGTTTGTTCCATTCTATATATACTATATATATACATAGTATAGTTTTTGTTTTTTTGATTCATTATTTGAACTTGTTTTGGAAGTTCTACTTATTTTTCAGCTGCTTTTGTCAAGTTGATCGGCTCCACATTTTTTTAAGTGAATGTATGCTGGTATGTCAGCTTTAAGGGAGGGCGCATGCCTTACCTTTTTTTTTTTCCTGTGGGAATTATATTTTCACATATACTGGAACTTGGTCAACTGATATGTACTTAATGAACATATTTAAATACCTATATCTGAATACTAAATTTATTATTATAAGGGAAAATTATTAATTCCTCTTGTAATAACTCAATATTGTTAAACCATCTAATGTACTCAAACCATTATGATAGGAAAATTAGATTTATGGTAACAGTGATATTTTAGAAGTAGGACAAAGAGATTGGAAGATACAACCTAAGAAGGCAGATTGAGTAAACTGTTACTATTTCTCTAAGGAGGCCAGAAAGGATGTTTAATACAAAAATTATGAATGATTTTATGGGAGATAATAAATAGCTATTCTAATGCCCATTTTGGGATGACACATGACTATGTTTCTGCCACTGAATGCAGAAGAGAGGCTGGATAACAATAGATTCTTTGCAGAGAAGGTTTTAGTAAAATCAGTTAATAAGAAATAATGGGAATCTTCTTCTTTATATATGTACAAACACACTAGACATACACATACACACATAAATGTAGATATACTGAAAAATGTGTATATATATTTCTTGTCTTTCTAGGATGAGTTATTGGAGTCCTGCCAAGGGCATGGTATGACCTACTAACCCCAATACATTTTTTTTTTTTTTGCTTTTAGAACTCTACTTCCAAGAATTTATGATCTTCTTAGCTTTATTCACTCCTAGCTCTTGTTTTCTTGTTGAAAAGCATACCCAGGGATCTTTATTCAGTTGGAGGGGCTGCTAATTGATTTAAAAAAATGCATTTTGTCCCTGGTCATTAATTGACTGATGGAACAGCTGTTGGTCTGACAAAAAACAGGCTGAAAAGCAGTTCCCACTATGGGGTGGTCTCTTGCTAAACATTATTGCTTTTGCTTGTCCTTCGCAAAAGTACACCCTACATATTCCCAGATATCAAGGGAATGTTTTATTTAAAAAGTATTTCTTCGTTGTCTTTAAAATAATGTCACCTTGAGCAATCAAGAGGTACAGCTCAGTTAACCTTAGATGTTATATAGAGAATTTAGAGTTTGTTACCACTGAGTGGTTCTGAGTTTAAAAGCATGAGGCTGATCATCAAAGAAATAATTCTCCAGATACTTAAAGTCTTAAAGTCTAATGAGATTTCAGTTGGTTAATAATGAAAATGATTTTTTGCTTTGTTTTGTTTTTGGAGCACAGAACCAGTTGGACTGAGTCAATATTGCCTTTATGAATATGGTACTGTATTAAATGTATTAAACTATGCTGTGAAATAATGAACCATATCTTTTCCTCAAAGATATTTATAACTAATACTATATAGTGTAATTTATATTTAGTAGCATTGGCTAAAAACTCTTAGCAATTAGTATGCTGCTGCTGGTGCTAAGTCGCTTCAGTTGTGTCTGACTCTGTGCGACCCCATAGACGATAAATAAGTAAGTGTAATACAGATTTTTGAAAGTAAAACCTCATATAAAAGTAACATGAAATTGAAGGGCTCAGTTACAAATTAAGCAAATATGGGTATTTGGGATATCATGGGGATGAACTAAAACCAGGATCTTAGCACCCCAAAGTAAACAAATCATTATGTTTATTTTTTAGTAGCCATGCGGGTAACACGCAGAGAAATTTTTGTCTTCTGCAGTAGGAGAGAGAGTCTGCTAGTTTTTAAAAGTCAATAAAGCCTCACCAGGCATTAGCCTCTTGCAAATGATTGTGACTAGTGGGGAGTGTAGGTCAATGTTAGTGTCTTAGTTGATTATTGGTTGATTTTCAAGTCCTTTTGACTTCCTGTGGTTGCTGCTGTACAGATCCATGTTGGGGTGACCCAGACTAATCTATTTTCCTCTTTCCATTTTTCTGTTACCCATGTAAACTGTGACTGCAGTGGGAGTCAGCAGACCTGATTTCTGGTCATGACTCATGAATGTACTCCATAGTTATGTGATATGACCTTGACAAAGATCTCTGTGCCTAAGCTTTCCTGTTTGCAAAAAAGTTCTTTTCCACTCTCTCTTTTTATGCTAAAGATTAGTAGCTGTAGTTTTTTCACAAAGCATGTTGTTCAAATGTGTTCTCACAGAGAAGGGATGGGGTGGTCTGTGTCCCTTTATCAGCCATCCTGCCTATTGTTAGCACTTAGGGTACTTGAAGAAACCCTTGGGTGACAAGGGATACCCTTTGAAGACCATAAGGTCAGATGACCTATATGCTGCTACTTTCCAACTATAAGATAGTTTTAACCTCCGGTTCTTTTACAATCCAGAAAACCCTATGATTCTTTTCATATTTATAACAAAAACAATCTGTAAAAATAAGGCTTAAAGTATTCAATATCAACTCACTATGAAAAAATTTGCTATAAGTTTTATCTGGATTCACTGGTGTAAAATTATTTTCAGAAATATATATGTACATCTATATCTTCAGGTATGTTTCTATAACTACAGGGGGATGGAAAGGTGATAATAAGATCATGGGAAACAGTTCAGAATCTGATAATACAATTCAATTCGGTTCCACTGAGTGTTTATGGAGCACCTACTGTGTGAAGGTCACGGTGCCAAACTGTCTCGAAGGCTCCCCAGAGTTCCAGACATGAGCGACAAACTCTTCCCTCAATTTATTCTTGAAGTCTTCCCTGTCAGAGATTGTAACTTTTTAATACATTTGAAGTGTAAGAAATGTAAAGTACCTAAGGAAAAATTGGCTTGAAGCACAAAGAAAAAGTAAATCAATAAACAAATGTCACCAAATAGGTCAAACAGCTTGCAGCCGTACATGGGCAGGGTGGACCACGGGTCATGCAGAACTGTCCCTGGATGGAGAGCTATTTGGTCCTTCTTGTTTATTAATGTAGATCCATCTATACTAATGGATTTAGCATGAAAGGAAGTGAGGTGGGGGTCGGGAAGTGGAAGTCCCTAGGTCTCAGACTTCCACCCTTCATTAATATTAATGCTGTCTTCAACCAGCGCATGTTGGCACGACACAGCCTGAAAGCTTCATAGAAGAGAAATAGTTTGGATGGTTCCTTATCATATATTCACTGACATCATGCACCAAATGGTCTCATATTATGTCATGTGCCTTTACTTTTACCCAATGAAGAGGAATTTCCTTTCAGAGTTGTTCAATCATGATTTCATGTGTTTCCCTCAAAAGTATACTTTTTAATTTTTTTTTTTTGGTGATGAAAACTAAAATTTATTGTTTCCAGTTATATTGAGATATAATTGAATATTAACATTGTGTAAGTTTAAGGTATACATATTGATTTGATGTACTTAATACTGAAAAATGATTACCACCATATTGGCAGTGAACACTTGCCTTATATCACATATTTCCATTTCCTTTTTGTGATAAGAGCATTTAAGACCTACTGTCATAGCAATTTGAAATAAATAGTATGGTATTAAAAGTATATGCTTTTAATTTTTAAGCATCTTTTCACATCTATGGACCTGCAATAACCCTGAATGAAAACAGCTTGTAGGAATGAACTTATTGTGTAAATCTGCATAAAATAAGCATTTCTTTTAATTAGTACATTTTAATTTATATTCTCTGAGTTCAATTATGGGAACCATAAACCCATGAGCACTGGGCAGCCCATGGACTTGAAGAAATAGTCTGTTATGAATTTCTTTGTGAAACACAAGTTAAAGAAAAAAATATGTGCTGTATTTCTTCTTTGTAGTGAATACACTTTGGGAGAACTCAAAATAGTCACTGATGGTGTTAGAATAATCTTAGAAATAAGAAATTGAGGCCCACAGAGGTTATATGACTTGTTAAAAAATACTCAGTGAGTAACTGGCAACACTGGTACCTTCTAAGTCCTCTGCCTCACAGTATAGGATTGTTTATATTGTTTCAATTCCCCAGAGCCATAATCTGTGATTTAGAGACCCATTTTTTATCTTGCAGCGTGCTCAACCCCAAAACAAAACAAAAGAGGATAGAGGTTTTCACAACCATAACCTAATTTCACTGCGGTTTACTGCTGCATCTTACCCTTAATCTACCATTCAATCTTTCTCACTCCAAAGCAAACTCCAACATAGTTGATGCCAAAAATAAAGCCAAAAAATGAAGAGAAAACATTTTCCTATAAAAAGCCCAGAAAATGAATTTGAAAGAAAACTAACACATCTATTTCAGAGCTCTCTCTTCTCTTCCTCAGCCATAGTTCGCTGCCCTGTCTCTCATGCAATATTCAGGGCCTGTGCACCATGGCGGTAGAGGGATGTGGCAAGAGGTGGACAGACACATGGAAGGTAGACAAGTTTTCTTTCTTTTTTTAGTAGTAAGAGATTTTTAGACTTTGCAAATGCTAATCCTTGCTCAGTGGTGTTTTCACTAGCTTCTTGCAGGGCTGAGGCTCTGAGGATGGAGTGTTAATTTCTGCCATACCTGGGAGATGGCCCACCTGGGTGTGTCACAATTTGAAAGAAACTCCAGAGTGGGCTTCGCTGAAAGGCACGAGCCAGAATGAGGCCAGGAGCTGGGAGACAAAAGCTCTAAGTCCCATCTATATGGTCTAATATTTATGTCTAAATGTTTCCCGAAAAATAAAAAAGTCCCACAACAACCCTAAAATTAATGCCAACCCATTACAAAGGAAGAACAATTATTGCTACTCTACTTATGTTATTAAAATTTACAAGCTATGCGTGATATTACACATTTCAACTTCTAGCAATCCTCAAAGTTAAAGAGAAAAGTTTGCTAAAAGTGACAGGTTAAAAAGAGTTGGCAGATGATTTTCAAAATTCATATTTCTTTTTACATTTAGGGGATATAAGCGAGCAAATCCTTACAAGAGAAATGGTTTTTAATACTGAGTAGAAAAATGCAATATATACATACAAAATAGATACTTCATTTGAGTTAGTATTTACATGTTTAGTGAGCCCAAATAATATATGATTTTCATTATTTTAGTAAAATTAAAGAATGGGCATTCAGCGATCTTTAAATTTTCATACTGCTCACGCTCGTTTAGGCATGCCAGATCACTTTGGTATAATAAATTCCGACGAGCATTGCACGGATACTAAAAGACACTGTAATATTTTTCTCTTAAATGTGAACTGAAGAACAAATATTAATAGATAACTCCATTTTTATGTTAGTCATTATTAGAATTTACTAATGAGAAATCTGACATGCTGTTTCCTATGGCTTTAATATGTTTTATACTATAAAATGTTTTGCTGTGTTCTGGGTGTTAATTGCATAATATGAAAAACAATTCTTGGCAATTTTGTGAGATTTATGGTCCTGTCACTGGTGACGAGGTGTGGGAGGACTTTGGCTTCTGTGGACTTGTAGGGGAGAGAATGTGTAGAAAGTTGACGAAGCCCAATTAGAGACATACGCTGAGAAAAATTTTTAAAAATCTATCCTACTGAGAGGCAGGCATTTTTTCTGGATGACAAATGTCTGGAGTTCTCAGTTTTACAAAAAAAAGAGAGTGCTCACCCCTGGCCTCTCTGCCTTTTGTCATGTAGGTAACCTAAGCTGTGAAAAAAAGAGACCATCTGGAACGAATGCTGTGATTTCCCAGAGACCACATTATTCTCTGCCCCTTCCTCTTCCTCTCTATTTATGGATGGCAAACTGTTCAGATGACAGATTTAGGAAAACTGTCTCAGGAGATAAATCTTCAGGCGGTCCAGTGTGTTGGTGATTTGGAGGTTTCTGTGCATTTTGTTACATGGTTAAGGAGGTGGATAGGCTTTTGGTGAATTGCCGAGACAAAGAAGTTTTAATTGAGGAATTGATGGAATTCTGCCTCCTCAAAAGGTAAGTTAGACGTAAAATACCTTGTGATTTATATGTGAACAGTTTTTTCATTGTGTATTGACATGAATCTTATGAGCACACTATACTTCTCAGCTATTACAGTCAACTGAAGAAATTCTTTACCAGTTTCCTATGTAAGGAAGAAAATAAGTGCATTCTTCATAATTTTTATGACATTATGTACCTATACTTTATCATGATATCCCATCACTAGAGTTGACCCCTTATATGGCATCCTGTTCCTTGTCTTAGGTGAAAGAACAAGGTGTTAATAAGGAGAAACAGAGAAAAAGTGCAGATTACATTTATCCTAGAAGAGATACACTATTTCAGCCAGCTAATGGGAGTGGAAAAACCATCTTGAGAAAGAAATCTATGAGGGAATGCTACTAATTTTAAAAGGCATCTTCTTGACAAGAACCAAATGAACACTATCTTTAAAAATCTGATCTGATGGCAAAACAGATTTGTTAGTGTGATTATTAAAACAATTGTCACCTTCTGGTGTAAAGTGATGTCAACAGGAAACAATCAAGTCTCCCGTTTGGGTACAGTCAAGCACTCAAAGCTACCGTGAAATAGGATTGGACGGGACCTTTCATTTCATATGAGAATTAATTCTCTAAATGCAGCGGAGAGGAGGCAGCCTATTTTTTTCCCCCCCAGCAAGCAGCTAGAAACAAGTCTGCAGGAGGCCATATTTCTTCTCATTCATTTCTTAGTGTGTGCATGTCTATGTTACCAAGTATTCCAGCAATTAATTTATTCCTTACATGTAGTTCCATCAGAAAAGAAAAAAAAAATGGCAGAATTTCCCCAAAGGTTTTATGGCTTTAGAAATCATTTTAGTTCTACATCTAAGTTGTACATGAAGGAGTGAATTAAAAGGCTCCATTTCTTTCATTGCACATAAGTTTTCCAGCTGCTTTGGCATTTTCTTTATGAGATTGTAGATCCATTCTGGGCTTACCCCAGAAAGAGTTATCCATGTGTAATTTGTGGCAGACCTCAGTTCTGAAGTCTTTCTACTCTTCTCAACAGAGTTAAGTTGATAACCATACAAGAAAGAAATGTCACATATATTCAAGTGTCGAATACCTGGCACTACGAGTTAGAAGTATTTTGAAAGAAGTTCTACAGCATGGTATCTGGAATTTAACAACTCATTGACCTTAAGTGAATTCAAAGCAGAGATACAAATATTAATTGTGTGACCTTATATGTAAAATTTGTCTTTTGCATCTCATGCAATTGTCCTTTGTATAAAATCTGTTTACATTGTCTTTAGTTGTTAAAATTCTGTATGTTTATCACTTGAGCTTCTATAGTTGATAAAGCAAATATGAGTTAAAAAAATCAAAGATGAGGTAATTGTTTCTTCTCTATAAGATTATCTTTCCCATGTATAAAATTCCTGTTTGATTTCTCAATTATTCAAAATGTCAGAATGATAGATACAAGAGACTAACCAACTAACCAGGGAAATCTCTGCCTAATAATATACAAGATAAAGATTCAGAATGATGCTTCATGATGGATTAACCTTTCCCCTGTTCTGTCTCATTAGGGTTCTCCCAATTTGACCCAATCCAAACCTATTACTTAATATATATCTAACAGTAAAATTGCATAAATGTTCACTAGCACAATAGAAACTAAATGAGCAGTTTCAGATAATTTAATTAAGTTGTAGGTCTTCTCATATAATTCCGTAAGTATGTGAACTTTTAACTTGTGTTAACTCAATTTCCTTATGCTTTCATTTACCATTTGTTGGGGACATTACAGTGATTAGCCAAAGTCCTTCCAGCTCCTAATGTTCTCCATAAATTTTGATTTAAATTGACTGTCACTTTCTCACTATAATAAAGTAGATATCTGACATCTCAAAAAAGAGAGCTGGTCTAGCATATTATGTTGTCAAGAACATAATATGCTATGTTATGGCAGATGATTTTCAAGATTCATATTTCTTTTTACATTTAGGGGATATAAGCGAGCAAAGCCTTATAAAAAAGAAGAGGGAACTCTTTTTTTTTTCTATCACATAAAATCCACATAAGATACACCTTTAAAAAGACTGTTAAGGTTACACAGAATGAAGTGGGTTGAGCATTGAATATTCACAGACATGTTTATGCTGTAGAATTTCTTGTAAAGGTCGGCTTCTGTGTGCCCTCAGTATTGAAAATACACATGATGTCATGTTCCCATCTAATCGCTGTGTATTTGGTGGCTCTTAATGTGTAGTTCCCAGGTAGTGTTAGAGGTAAAGAACCTTCCTGCAGGAAACCTAAGAGAAGTAGGATCCATCCTACCCAGGGATCTTCTCATCCCTGGGTTGGGAAGATCCCCTGCAGGAGGGCACGGCAAACCACTCCAGTGTTCTTGCCTAGAGGATCCCATGGACAAGAGGAGCCTGGTGGCCCATGGGGTCACACAGAATCAGACACCTCTGAAGTGACTTAACACAGCACAGTGCAATGTGTAGTTAATGAGTTAGTTGGTATTTGGGAGCCCGCAGTAGGAATATAGGCAAGTAACTACTGTTACACTTCAAAGAGGTCAAAGATAAGACTCAGCCAAATAGGCTAAACCCAGATGCATCTCCTGTGTGTGCATGCATGCGAAGCCACTTCAGTCATGACCAACTCTTTGCGACCCCATGGACTGTACCCCATCAGGCTCCTCTGTCCAAGGGATTCTCCAGGCAAGAATACTGGAGTGGGTTGCCATTTCTTCCTCCAGGGTTCCTGACCCAGGGATTGAACCCACGGCTCTTAGGACTCCTGCATTGGCAGGTGAGCTCTACCACTAGCACCATCTGGGAAGACTGATGCATCTCCTATACTTTCTCAACCAAAGGGGGTAAGTTGTATAATTGTGCTTTTAAATTTTTCAATAAAAAAAAAATGAGTACATTTGTTTTTGAACACAGTTCCCCCAAACGTAAAATTTTCTCCCCAGGAATACACAGTTATCCCAAATTCTCTTTAATGCTGATAAAATGGTGCTGTCAAAAATGTTTTGTTACTGCCATCACTGTCCTTGAAGAAGTCTAGACAGTCTAGAAGTAGAGGCCTCGGTTTAGTGTCTGGAGTGACCTTAAAAACACTGGAATGGTATCAGGTCTGTTCCTCAGGTTCAGTGCCGGGATTTCTGCACTTGATAGGCTGGGAATCCACAGGCAGCCAGAGCTACTTAAAAATATCACGGAGACTGCAAGATAATTGCATACAAGGGGCAAGGAACGTCAGGCCCTGTGGCTCGCAGTTTCACAGAAACCACTGTACTCACAATCTGTTTGGCATCAGTCACTGGAAATAACTCTCTTTACAGCACTTTTTGTCCAAAAAATGTAATGCTCCACTGTTGAACCTTCCTGGCACCTATTCAAGACTGGTATAAGGTTGAGTACAGTAAGAGTAAGATTAGCTAATGTATATTGGGAACTTACTATACGCGAAACAATTCATAGATATGGTTTTCATCTATTTGTATGACTCTAAAGTTAGCAACTATGAGATCCCCATTTTATAAAGGGGACTCCAAGGCACAATGTGATTCATTTAATGTCCAAAGGTGGCAAGCAAGGCTGCTCAATTTTTGGAGTTAATGTTCTCAACCAGTACGCCCAACTGGCCTTGTTAGACCTGACACACTAAAGCGGCCTGTTTCCCCACTGGATGGCATAACAGTGAGATACCCATGCATACTGATGAATACTGACTGCTGGATTCTAAGACCTTAAGATGGATGTAACACAAGTAGTGGATAATTGTAAACAATTTAGATGATAAAAATAATCCAAAAGAATAAAATAAAAGGTGTTACTAGTTTACATATAGAAGTGTGTTTCTGTTAATCCTAAACTCCTAATTTATCTCTCCTTGCCCTGGTTTCTCCTTTGGTAACTATAAGTTTGTTTTGTATACTGTGAGTCTATTTCTGTTTTGTAGGTAAGTTCATTGTACCTTTTTTTTTTAGATTCCACATATAAGTGATATCATATGATATCATATGATATGAAATAGGTAAACAGCAAAAACCTACTGTATAGCACAGGAAATTTATTATCTTGCAATCACCTATGATGGGAAAGAATCTGAAAAATACATATATCTACATACAGGAGGGTAACCGAACAATTTTGCTTTATACTTGAAACTAACACAATGTGATAAAAAAGGAATAATAGTAAAAAATTGCTAATAATTTCACTACCTAGTGATGACTACTTTTAAGATGTTCTTTATAGTCTTTATAGTCATTTTTCTATACCTGTTTGAAGAATAAGAATTCACTTCTATTGAGCATGTTCTTTTATAACAAATATTTGATCTAACAATTCGTCATAAACATCTTCCAGAGTCTTACAATGCATTTCTATAATATCTCTTTGAATGGGTGCATACTTGAATATTTTGAGAGAAATTCTGAGAGACGTCAAGGTACAACATCTCACAGTACCCAGGTCTCTATCTGAATTTCACATCTTATCTCAGGTGGAACGATTGCCACAGATTTATTTCTAGAGGGTTTTAAAGTGGAGGTTATGCAAAGGTGAAAGGTCATCAGGGTTATATATAATAACAAGAACATGGGTAGCACATGCACACATGGAGACTCACTCTTTATGTTGTCTTTTTCTCTTCAGTATCTTTGCATGGTAAAGACAAGCAAATATACATACAACAGTTTTGTAAATAGGTGCCCCCAGGTAAAGGGGTAAAATAATTGGTTAACAGTGAGGTTAGTGAAAAGCCTTAGGAGCAAGGGGTAAAGGATTCTTGACCTTTAGTGGAGAGCCCTGGTCACCCAAGTTTCTTTTGCTTTCCTCCCTGACTTGCCCGAGGGTAAAATGTGAAGTGACATCTTTACCGAGGTCTCCCTGGTCAGATGCAATCAGATTGACTGACAGCTTTCAGAGAACTAACACAGTTCTCCTACCTGGGCTGCCCACGATGGCCAGAGAAATGACTGATGAAGAGTCACTCTGAGCTGGGACTGGGCAACACTTTCAACATCTCATTTAAAACGTCAGTGAGTGAAGGTGGTTTTTGAATTATGCATTAAGTTCAGCTTCCAAATATATAATAGTTTGGGTTGAGTATTTCAGCTAAATATCTCTGAAACATCAACATCCACAAATCATGGCTCTTGTTCACTTATTTGCCAGGTCTGGTTGTCATTTCCTATTATGTTTTATTCTGGACCAATGTGTGCTGGTGCCCAATATTGAACTGTCAATATTAAACCACCCTCCACCTCCTTAGTTTCCCTCTCTGTCTTGAGCTGTGAAGGCTGCCAAGATCACCAATTTTCCTCAAAGTCCACACACTCTGTCTGCAATTTTGCTGAAAGCACAAATTGGCACCCATTTTCCAGTGGAGAACACTTAACTCTGTCACTCTTTCTCCAGGATCAAAGCCTCAGTTATATTCTCACTGATAATCAGTAATGGAAGCTGTGGTCCTCATGGCAATCTTCAGAGTCATCAGGATCAGCATTCAAAACACTCCCTCAGGATGCTGCTCCTGGTGCCAAGAGCTGGGCTTGGCATCTGAATTTCTTCTTAAACCCCTCCCTTCCTCCCGTACAATTTTCCCATTCTTCCCCACTCCCATCCTTTCTTTCATTTATTTCTACAACAAATACTATCAACTGAGAATTGGAAGGACTGATGTTGAAGCCAAAACTCCAATATTTTGGCCACCTGATGTGAAGAGCTGACTCATTTGAAAAGACCTTGATGCTGGGAAAGATTGAGGGCAGGAGGAGAAGGGGACAGAGGATGAGATGGCTGGATGGCATCACCAACTCAATGGACATGAGTTTGGGTAAACTCCAGGAGTTGCTGATGGACAGGGAGGCCTGGCATGCTGTGGTTCATGGGGTCGCAAAGAGTCAGGCACGAGTGAGTGACTGAATTGAACTGAGCCCTCTTAAAGCTGCCTCCTGAATACCAACAGAATCTAGTTCTCTCTCTCCATGTCTACTGCTCCCTACCCCCTGGGTGAGGGTGCGCTCACTTATGATTTGATGTCTGCAATAGCGTAGCCACTGGCCTCCTCCCCTTGACATGGTTCCTCCCCAAATCAGGTATTCGCTGTAATCAAAGTTTTCTTTTAAAAAAGTGTTGGTGTAGTCAGGGAAGAAGTTTATGTGGCCTGTAAGTAGGCTATTCATACAATCTGGCTTTCTGGAACAGCCAGTTTCTGCTTGTTGCAATGATTAATAATGCCCCTGTCACTCTCAAGAGTGTTCTGTTCTAAAGAAAAAAAACTTACATGGTCATGTTACCTTTTCTCAACTGGCCCCATCTACCTCTGTAGCCAGATCTTTCCTGTCGTTGCATTTCCTGGGATGTGTCATGTTCTCTCCCACCTAGGATCTTTGTTTATGCTTTTCCTCTTTCCCAGATATACTTTTTAAAAAAATCTTCTTTTCCTTCTATCTAATTTCTATCCATTCTGCAGATCCCACTAGAAAACAAGTTCTATGAAGGCAGGATTTCTGTCTGTTTAGATCATGGCTGCACTCCAAGCTCAGAATTGTGTCTGACACATAATAGGCACTGAATAAATATTAGTTGAATAAGTGAATCTTTTTTTTTAACCATTAAAAAAATTAAGTATAGTGATGTACTATACTATATAAATTATAGGTGTACAACATAGCAATTTACAATCACTATAAACATTATACTCCATTTATAGTCATTATAAAATACTGACTATATACCCTGTATTGTAAAATATATCTTTGTAGCTTATTTTATATATAATAGTTTGAATAAGTGAACTTTGACTCAAAAATTACTTCCTCAGGGAAGATGTCCCTGTCCTTCTCCCCCTCACTTTTCTCCAGAATTTGTTCTTTATGAAATGTTGGTATAAAACCATGAATCTCTTTCAGAGCATTTGTCTCAATTTTGGATCATGCAATCATTGGTTCAATAGACTTTGTCTTCAATAGGAGCAAGAACCCTTTCCATTTTGTTTATTTCTGAGTCTGCATCACATACCACACTGATCTAAAATAGGCATTGATTAAGTGTATAATGCCAACAACAATATGTTAGGCATTTTAGCAATTCTAAAGAAAAATTAGGTATGTCCTATTCTCTAGAAGCTTGTGCTTTATCAGAAGGAAAGAAAAGGCCAGAATATACAAGCAGGTGGCAGTACAAGATGATGGATTGACTCAGAGTTTGAGAACAAAGAAGCCTAGAAATTATATAGATCAACCCTAACTCAGCAGAGCAGCGTTAAGTGACCGACAGTCCCATGAGGTGTCTGGATAACAGGCACTTACAGAAGTTCAGAGGTGAAAGATACTGCGGTGTCCTTGAGTGTCAAGGAGAGATGATGGAAGAAGGAAACTGGAATTGAGTTTTGAAGAATTCATTCTCTAACAAATATTTGTTAACTATTTATTATAAAATAAAAAGAATAAGGCAGTCCTTGCACATGCAGATTGAGGGTTGGCAAGCTATAACCCTCAGGCCAAAGTTGGCATGTGGTTTTGAAAATAAAGCTTTGTGGGAACATAGTCAACCCCATTTATTTACATTTTGTTTATAGCTGTTTTATTCTTCTCTTTTCTTTTTTTATTATTTTACTACAACAGCACAGCTGAGTAGTTACAACAGAGATCATATGCAAAATATTTATTATTTGGCCTTCTACAGAAAAGGTTTGCTAACTGTTGAGTTAAACTCTCAGGCTTGAGTGGGGGAGACAGCCATAAAACACTGAAATTCCACAATATATGGGCTTAGAAAAGATATGTTGGAAGCGTCATGGAAGAGCTGAGAAAGAGGAAGTGCTCAATTAGTCAGGAAAGGGAGCCCAGAAGAAAGGACATGTGAGCGATGCCTTGAAGGACCAGATGACCAGGAAGAATCTGATCATAAAGAAATATGAAAAGGAAAGAGGATACATAAAAAACTAAGGTAAGAGTGCAGGAATGTGCAAATCTTATTTGGGGGAAAATACACAGAACTTCTGGGGGCTTCCCAGGTGGTGCTGGTGGTAAAGAACCCACTTCCTAATGCTTGATTCTTAAGAGACCCAGGTTTGATCCCTGAGTCGGGAAGATCCCCTGGAGGAGGGCATGGCAACCCACTCCAGTATTCTTGCCTGGAGAATCCCATAGTCAGAGGAGCCTGGTGGGCTACAGTCTATAAAGTCACAAAGAATCAGTCACGACTAAAGTGACTTGGCTCTCAAGCAGATAGAACTTCCAGTTGGAACCACAGATTCCCACTGAGGAGCACAGGGTGAAAACTTGATTGAATGAGGCCATGGGAACTATACAGAGAGCCTTGAACATAAGGCTGAGACATTCAGAATTCACCATGGAGGCTATGGGAAGACTTGGAAGGCTCTTGTACAAGAGAAAAACCATGAAAAAGGGCATTGATGTGTAGACGCTGAGCCTGATGACTTGGAACCACAGAGAATCTGGGGAACAACTAAGGCAGTCTGTTGAGGAGGGTAGAAGAAATTGGAGATCTGAGAGAAAATTTAGCCCACAGAAAAGTCTTTCTTTGTCCACGTGGTATTTGAACATCTCAAAAAATTAGCTGTTCACATTTATGAAAGGATATTTTGCATAAGAATCTAGATTGCTTTGGTTTTTTTAAAAATCAGAGTGTCTGGCTATCCTGGCTTTGCATTCTTACTTGCCAGCAGTAGTTCGGGGCTGAGCTCTGTTGTGTGGCCTTGGTTGGGATAGGCGGAATTTAATCACGCAACATAATCTCTGTGTCCATGGGAATTTGTGGCCTATGATGCCATCCTCTGGACTTAAAGTTTGAAAGAGTCTTTAATTGGGATGGAGCCAATACAATCACCTTTCTTCTCCTGCCCTGAACCTATACCTACTGATTGTTCTTTCTGAAGCTTTCTGAAGATCCACCTGTTTCCTTTTTGAACACTGGAGATTGTGTGTGTGTCTATGTGCTTTACACTCTTAATTAGAGTATTATAAATCTCATAGGTGAACCTCTGCTCTGGGGTTAAGACCTCTGATTAAATTCCATCATGGCATGTCTTTCTCTTTTCTCCCTCAATAACTTCTCAGAGCCCACGTCTTACCTGCAAAGCAAACATCCTGACCCCCCAGTCCCATTTCCTAATATTATACTTTCCATCTATTCCTACTTACTTCAAGAACCACAACAGCTTTGGTTGGGGCTTTTGACTAGAGTTTTATTTTTAATTCTTCCTCAAACCAAAGCTGTTTCTCCCAATAAGGTTTTTTTTTTTTTTTTTAAAGGGTAGCTTGTGTTACAGTCCCAAGAGGGTTCTTTAAAATCCTTCATACAATGCTTTTCTAGTTTTGCCTAGATGTTAAAAATAGGCTACAATGCATTTCAATGTAACTCCTGATGATATGTGATTCCAAGAGAGAGAAATGCTATATATGGCAGTTAATCTGTTAGTACTCCTGCTGAGCTGCGGTGCCTCCCCATTCCCCCTCCCCAGGACTCTGAACACAGTGTTGATGCCCTGCTCCATATGTAGGGAGCAGACCCATCCGGGATTCTGCTGAGCAAGTGTTGTCAATACACGTCCATGTCTACATGTGTTTTATGTTTTGAGAAAAATGATTTGGTCCTTGAAAAGGAGTTTAGGCCAGAAATCTGTGTCAAAATCAGGCTGTAACATCTGGGATCCTGCCAGAAGACTTAATATCTAATTTTTTAGTATTTTCTAAGAAATGCATAGGATAGTATGTCTATGCTATTAAATACCAGAAAGGTAAGGCAAGGTCTTATCCTAGTTGGAAAAGGCCAGCCACAAACCTAATTCCATGACCTTCACTTCCCCTCTGCCTAAGGAAAGAGGTTAGAATAGATGATCCTTAGGTGCTTCTGTGCTGACCTGTGTGTTAAGAGATGGCTAGCGTAGCTGTGCCTGCCCATCGGGAAGCTAGGTTTTCATGATGCTCAAGCCAAATTGCATGGACCAAGAAGGTGCTGAAAGCCCCGATTTCTCGCGGGGGTAAGGACTGAGAAGGGGCAAGACTGAGTGTTTATATACAGAAAGCCTGTGGGATGAAGGGGAAAAGTGTGGACTTTGACTTCAGATAGACTAAGATCCCCATTTGAGTTCTTCAACCTCATATTATTTACTCTATTCCTCTGCCTTTAGGTTTTCTCTTCTACTAAAGAGGCTGGTACCTACTTTATTTGTTTGCTTGGGCTGCCCAAACCAAAGTCACAGATTGGGAGAGCTTAACACACAGCAGTTTATATTCTAATGGTCCTGAAGTCTGGAAGTGCAAGATCAAGGTACCATCAGGGTTGGTTTCTGGTGAGGCCTTCCTATTTGGCTTGGAGATGACCACTTTCTCAATGTGTCCCTCATGTGAACTTTCCTCTGGTGTCTCTTCTTCTTCCTATAAGGACACCAGTATTATGGGGTTAGCTCCCCAACCTTATGACTTCATTTAAACTTAATGACCTGCCTAAAACTCTCAGCTTTAAATATAGTCACACTGGGGGTTTTGGTTTCAACATATGAATTTTGGAGAGCACAGTTCAGTCTGTAACATCTCCTTTAAAAGGCTGTTGTGAAGAAGAAACAGAATGAAATGAAATGACAAAGCAAAACACTGACAGAAAGCCCGAGGCCCACTTCAGAGCTCCATCTGGACCCACATTTGCAACCCAAAGAGCGGATTCCCTTCAGAAAGACTCCTTACTTGTCATATAGTCTCTTAAGGAAACAATTATGCAGGAATTGATAAATATGACGTTTGCTCTGTAAAATAGTTGATTGTGCCTACAGTAGAGTGTATATTTCTTTAAATATTGTTTCAAATCATTTACTTCTTTATTATCAATAAGTAGAAATTTATTTGGATTCTAGACTTCCTTTGCTTTTCTAGGTCAAGCAAAATTGATTGGGTGGAGTTGAAATGGAGCAGGACCCTATGGTCCTTCCCGCCATGTCCTCCACCTGCCTTTTGTCTGTAGAAAACCTATAGCCAAAGATTAAGTTTAATCAGACAAGTGAGAAATGCAGAAGTAAGGCAAGTAGTCAAACAGAGAAAAATAATAATAGTTATAAAGTATAATTGAAGACTTTTTGTTCCTTTTCAAGGGCTATAGAAAATATTCTGAGCTATATCCTGTGTGCTGTCTTGTAGATACTGAAACCCCTACGGGGTAGAGAATGTGATGACCACAGGCTGTAGCCATGACATAAGCCATCACAATTCCAAAAGCTGAGCTCAGAGAAATGGGAACAAACTGATCCATTTTGGAACTCAAGATTAACTGTACTTAATACAATCAAGGTGAAACTGTCAGGCAAATAATGACCAATTTCAAGATGACTGTCAGAGCTGACAGTGCTGTTTCTGCATGGATCCCCCTCCCTCCACCTGTGTACCCCTGAAACTTACCTTTAAAGGTGTCTGCCTATTGCTTGTCAGTGGGGATTTGGCCTCTGGACATGAGTCTGTCCCCTGACCCAGGTTGTCAGCCTCCAAAATAAAGCAAACTTTCCTTTCCACCAACCTGGCCTCTGGAGTCCTGGCTTTCCAGTGGCGAGCAGCTGGATCCCACTTGGGGTAACAGAGGATGCTGCCCAGTGGTACCCCTTCTTGATGGGCTGCATCTGCTCTATAGCTCATGCTCCACAGGCAGGTTCCGACCCATAGCTGTGCACAGCATTGCAAAGTGTAGAGCTCATCTGAGGCCTAGTAACTGATTTGATGAGCAATGTCTGTGCTATTGTATTCTGGGAGAAATATTAGCAATATAGGTATATATATACACATACATCCTGGAGGAGGGCACGGCAACCCACTCCAGTATTCTTGCCTGGAGGATCCCCAGTGGTTGAGAGTTGGAAACAACAGAGCAACTAAGCACATATATACATACATATATTGAATATATTTAAATTGCTTACATATACTTCTATTATATATTATATAATATATGTATATGTATATAAATTATATACATATGTATATGTATATATATATTATATATTATATATAATATATAATGTATATTATATATGTATATATGTATATAAATACATATATGTATTTAATATTATTATTATATGTGTATATATATATGTATTATATTATATATATGTATATATGTATATTATATATTATATAATATATATGTATATATATAATATATATATATATATACATATTATATATGTATAATATATATGTATATTATATATGTATATAAATATTATATATGTATTATATTATATACGTATTATATATGTATATAAATATACTGCATATCAGCATATGTCTATGGCTACAGCTACAGCTACATCTACATTGATACTAACACCTATACCTGTATCTGTATAAAGAGAAACAGAAAGACTGGAAGAGACAGAGACAGAATGAGATCTGTTGAAAATAGATAAAATACCCCAAGGAAATATCTTCTCAGAAAGAAGACAGGACAACTGGGTGGCCAGAAATGTCCTTGAGTTGTATATGGATAATCAGACATTGATAACATTATCTATCATTTTTGCTGAAATCAGTTACCAATGAGTAAGAAAGCATTCCTATGATTTGACACTGGCTCAAACATTAGTATTCTTTTGGCTTCTAATTAATTATGATTTTTTAAATTACAAAAACTTAAGGTTTTTATAGCTATGAAACCACATTTGAAAAGGCCTGAAATAAGACACTTGTCTAAAAAAGAGAAATGATTAAGAAAAAACATCAGGGGTGTTCACTACTTAAGTCTTGAATAACAGGAATGGACAGACCAAAGATCTAGGCACACTCTTATGATTAGGCGGGACTCAGAGCTTCCCTGGTGGCTCAGCTGATAAAAAAATCTTCCTGCAATGTGGGAGACCTGAGTTCAATCTCTGGGTTGGGAAGATCCTCTGGAGAAGGGAACGGTTACCCACTCCAGTATTCTGGCCTGGAGAATAGTATAGTCCATAGGGTTGCAAAGAGTCGGACATCACTGAGCGACTTTCACACTTTCAGGCAGTAGCTAAGCAGTGAGTGAAATTCACTCGGTCATGTCCAACTCTTTGAGACCACATGGACTATACAGTCCATGGAATTCTCTAGGCCAGAAAACTGGAGTAGGTAGCCTTTCCCTTCTCCAGGGATATTCCCAACCCAGGGATCAAACTCAGGTATCCTGCATAGCAGGCGGATTCTTTACCAGCTGAGCCACAAGGGAAGCCTGTAGCTAGGTCGGTATTAGACAAAATACAATTGTTCACCTTTGGAGATACCCGGAGCTTTTCCTGAAATGATTCAAAACCACCAATGTTCAGAGTAGACTGATTAGTGCCAATCAATGTGTCTGGCACTGGGTAAAAGAAGAACATGTTTTGAGGGTAAAACAGCCACATACATTAATATATCGAGACTCTTTGAATAGAATACTCTTCCTGAATTTATATTTCTACAGGTTTTTTATTCTCTCGGGAGAAAGCAATCAATGCTTTTCCCAGTTGATGTGTCAGTAGTAGACTTTGAAAGTGGGTCCTGAGGATTCTGGTTTCACCACCAAGGGGAAGTGAGAGCATGAATTGGAATGAAAGGGAAAGGAGGTCTGAGGTTCAAATTCTTGGAAGAATCAGAGAGCAAACCATTCCAGCAGAACCAAAGGTTAAGGGATTGTATCAAAGGAACCCAGAGCAGTTGGGGGAGGTGCTGAATAGAAACAGTGGAAAGGTACTCTCCAGTCATAGAAGGGGAGCTTATTGTGGGAGTGTATTCTCAGTCCATGACCACAGTTGATCTTTTGGAGAGCACCTTCCACAATTATTGGAATCAGGAGAAATAAGTACCATCTCTCCTGGTAGCTCAGCTGATAAAGAATCCACCTGCAATGCAGAATACCTAAGTTCAATCCCTGGGTCAGCAAGATCCCCTGGAGAAGCGATAGGTCACTCACTCTAGTATTCTTGGGCTTCACTGGTGGCTCAGATGATAAAGAATCCACCTGCAATGCAGGAGACATGGGTTTGATCCCTGGATTAGGAAGATCCCCTAAAGAAGGGAATGGCAAGCCCCCTTCTGATGCCTATGTCAGAAGCTTTCTCTATCTCCTTTATACTTTAATAAAACTTTTATTACACACACACACACAAAAAAGAAGGGAATGGCTACCTACTCCAGTATTCTGGCCTGGAGAATCCATGGACTGTATAGTCCATGGGGTCGCAAAGAGTTGGACAAGACTGAGAGACTTTCACTTTCACTCAGAAGTAACTGAATACCAACTGTACTTTATTAATCTTGATTCTTCTCCATCCTTGGGTCTTAGATTTTTGTATGACTGACATCTTTCACTGCTTTAAAGTATTTTCCTCATTCTATAATTTTAGCCTGTATATGTATATTCTTGATCTTCAATTCAATTCCTTCTGTTTTGTAAGGCATTATCTGAGACTGCAGAGCTCTGCAGAAACAAATAGGATGTTATGTTTATGCAAAAAGCATTTAGAGTCAAGGGAGGAATGGCTATGAGCATAAGTAATAACAGCAGACTTTCCCTGCCCACAGCTGCAGCCTGCACTCAGCAGCACCTTCATACAGAATGCCTTGCAGTCCACGATATATTGGCCATGTCATGTTTCTGTATCTCCACACAGTCTGAAACTTCTGTGTGGAAACACTCCTGGCTTCTTCCTTGTCTTAATAAACTCTTACTTAACACTCACCTCAAGTATAACTTCTGGGAACCCTTCACTGACATCCTAATTGGATGTCAGTGATCTCAACTCTCATTCTGTATTACTATCATGCCTTGCATTCCAATGGTCTGTTTAACTGGCTGTCTTCATCATAAAGAAGGGCCAGAAACTCGGTCTTTATCTGCAGTCCTAGTGTCTACAGATACTAGAGCCTCTCAAGTTGGGAGGTCTTTCAAGTTTTCTGAGCAGAGGGAGGGCTGTCATGATCTGATTCTCTGATCTTTTAAGTGTCAGTGGCGTGTGTGTGTGTGTTGTTTACATGCATGATATATGTATTTCCCTGAGGATGTCCCAGGTTTTGGAAATAGGAAGAAATAATTAACATCTATCTGGTATATAAGACACCTGGAAAATCTTGAATATAAAGTTTACACACTGGACTAAGTCTGGTAAAAGGACAAATAAACAAATACAAGGTGAATATTCAAGTTCAGAGCCCCAAAAGGAGGCAGCAGTGATAGAAGCAGAAGGGAGCCAGGAGGAATTCCTGGAGCTTCGGTTTAATCAGGTCTTTCCTGAGTCTCCTCCAATTATAATGAGCAAGCAAAAGGCCCGAGAAAGAATGTACTGAAAATGGTTGAATTCATTTTATGATGTTATGATACAAAGCAGTGTAATATAATATCAAAATCCTGTACAATGGGATGGTGGTATTTTAATGTCATAAATGAAATTGGAATATTCGGCTCCCTGTGAAACAAATTATAGTTCTGCGGCCTCATTTATTATTCTCTTTTTTCAGAGTTACCTCTACAAAGTCTTTAAATCCATTTTTTACTTTGCTGCCTATTACTGGGTCTCTTACTGACACGAAACTTCATCTTTACTTCATCACCTTTAACCCCACTCCCAAAGCACTTTTGTTTCTTCCTCTTGCACTGAATTACAAGTTTAGAAGATTTTCTAATTCTGTATTTTGTTTTATTTTGTCTTGCTTTTTTCCTCTCATAGTCTTCTAATCTTTAAATCCATTTTCCATGAGGAGGTTTGTATAAAATCTAATACCTATTAATTTGTGCTGATTTATAACATTTATTTCAGTATACTGGAAAGTGTTCATTTTTAATATTTGTACTCATAGATAATGCATATCATGAAGTTTTAATGTAAATCACAAATACATTTTTTCATCTTTAACTACCAAAGTTCTTCATGTTTATAGATCATTAGTCAAATGTTTTGCAGGATTCATTAACACACATCACAAGCAATGTGTTTTTATTTATCCCACCACCGTGCATGTGTGTACGTAGGAAAGACATAGTACCAAAATATTTTAGGAAAACTTAGAATAAAAAGAAAAGGTTCATAGGCCTATTCAAAAGTTAATTAAGTATTCATTTGAGAATATAATATTTGAAGCTCTTTTCATCAAGTACAGAAATATATTACATTTCTGGGTTTTTTTTTTCCCCATTTATCAGTTGCATTTAGACAGTTTAATTGCTAAAATGAAAAATTTCCTTAATTCTCATTCTAGGGACCAAAAGGTGTTTATTGCATGGTATAAGCAATCTAGGTTTAAAAAAAGTGTGGATGGTAATGAAATTCCACATAGAGGTAGTGTTTCTTTTCTAATTTTGTAAAGATAAATATTCTCTATTCTCATTATTTTTTAGAATGAGAAGCTTTTTACCAAGTCGCACTATCTTTCTCAACTCTTTATTTTTCAGACCTTTACAAGTGGGTAAAAACAAATATGGACGTTTCTGCCCAGCTGGTTCTCACAGCAAGTCCTTTAGAAACGTGTTCCTGTTCTACTGCACAGAGTGTGGTGGAAAGAACAGAGGCTCGTGAGACAGAGGTCCCTTCATAACCCCACTCATCTACCCACTGACTACAGAGCTACGGGGACTATCTGAGCCTTAGCGTTCATGTAAAGTGGGGGTGATGGCACTGCCAATCTCAAGGACTTGTCTCAGGAACCATGTACTCAGCATGGTGTCACACAGAAGGTGTCCCAGAAACTTCTGGCTCCCTTCCCTGGCAGAGAGCACAAGTTCACTAATGCCATGGAGAAGACCCTGGGAGTCCCTTGGACTACAAGGATATCAAACCAGTCTGTCCTAAAGGAAATCAACCCTGAATATTCATTGGAAGGGCTGATGTTGAAGCTGAAGCTCTAATACTTTGGCTACCTAATCAAAGAGCCAACTTATTGGAAAATACCCTGAAGCTAGGAAAGACTGAGGGCAGGAAGAGAAGAAGGTGACAGAGGATGAGATGGTTGGATGGCATCACCAACTCAATGGACATGAGTTTGAGTAAAATCTGGGAGATAGTGAAGGGCAGGGCAGCCTGGAGTGCTGCAGTCCATGGGGTCGCAAAGAGTCAGACACAACTGAGTGACTGAACAACAACAAATGCCATGTATATAATGATGACTAAAATCATGGTAAAATAACCCTAAAAAGCAGTCCTAGATAGAGAAATCAGACTGTCAGTTAATGGAAGCACAAACTTTTAAAACATAATTAAAACATGTTTGAAAGTAAGTAGATTAAACTTGTCCTATACTGCAGAGACCAGCCACGGTGGGTCCCTAAGCAAAGTGGGGGAATCTCACTCCATTGGCAGGGCCTTGGAGAAATCACCAAGATTCCAAAACGGAGCTGGCTCCATCTCAGGAGGAGTTTTTCCAGGTAACTCAGAGCTCTTAAAAGCCCACCAGGGGTTTCCTCTATCCTCTGCAACTCCTGGGATTGAATATAGACAGGAAGATTCTTTTTTAATTATTGCTTTGGGTTGTATCTTCTAAAACTTTGGTCAAGTGCATTGTAAGTCAGTGATACAGCCATTATGGCTTTTATTTCAGCCTCACACTCACACAAAATCCATGCAATCATGTCTTTGTAGCCTTTCCTAGGAGGGGAAGGGGGAGGACTCATTTGTGGCCATGAATCAGCTGCTGAAGTCCAAGCCAGCCAGCATCATCTGGCCCTTTAATGAACACTCCATTCATCTAAGACAGTTCTCTGCCACAGATGTCATATCTAGTTTCTGCAGTTGTATTTCAGCATCACTCAGCAATGAACAGATAAGGTTGATATCTCTGAAAGCTTCTAGATGGAAGGCTGCCAGACACTCATCCCTGGACTCTTACTCTCCTCCTTTCAGGTCTGAAGGGCTGCAGATGTGAAGGGGGGATGGACGTCAGAGGAAGAAAGACAGAAAGGAACCTTGCATGGATTGGAGATAAGGAGGCTCCCAGGGCAGAGATAGCCACAGCAGGTCCCAGTGGAGCCTTGATTCATGAAAGGGGGTCTTCCACAGTGCCACTGAAAAATGTGTCTGGCTCTGTGAAAGTGTCCTCTGTATTCAAGCTTATATTTTTACTATAATATTTATTTTGATGTGTGCTAAAAGTCAACAAAATTTAAAAGAGCCCACGTCAGGGAGTCAGGACTTTTCTCTCTTTTCCTATATTTATTTCCTAATGGACTTGGCTAAAGTCACAAACCTTGGCTGTGATGTAACCTACAGTAAAATCCAAATCTGTTTATTATTATTGTTATTGTTGCTATTATTAACCTTGTTATTACTAGTTGGTATTTATAGACTACTGCTATTTACAGAAGGCTGAGCATGGAAGAATTGATGCTTTCAAATTGTGGTGCTGGAGAAGACTCTTGAGAGTCTGTTGGACAGCAAGGAGATCAAACCAGTCAATCCTAAAGGAAATCAACCCTGAATATTCATTGGAAGGACTGATGCTAAAGCTGAAGCTCTAGTATATCAGCCACCTGATGCTGAGAGCTGACATGTTGGAAAAGACCCTGATGCTGAGAAAGACTGAAGGCAAAAGGAGAACGGGAAGACAAAGGATGAGATGGTTAGATAGCACTGCTAAGTCAATGGACATGAAATTGAGCAAATTTCCGGACAGAGTGAACAGAGCAGTCTGTTGTGCTGCAGGCCATGGGGTCACAGAGAGTCGGACACGACTTAGTGACTGAATAACAACAATTTATAAACTGCTTATTGTTTTCCTTTGCAGTATGTTTAGTATTTTGTATACATAAAACTATTTGACTTAACTTGAATAGATATTTCTCCGAAGAGGATATACAAATGGCCAAGAAGCACTGGAAAGGTGCTCACCATCACTAGTTATTAAGAAAATGCAAATAAAAACCATAGTGAGAAATCAGCTTACAACCACTACAGTGGCTATAATACAAAAAATGGGGGAAAGATGTATTGGCATGGATTTGAAGAAACTGAAACCCTGGTGCATCACTGGTGTGAATATAAAATGGTATACACCCCTGTGAGAGACAGTCTAGCTGCTCCCCAACAAGTTAAATGTAGAATTAATCTATGACTCAGTGATTCTATTCCTAAATATAATAGCCCCCCCAAATTGAAACAAGTACTGAAACAAATACTTGTACACAAATATTCATAGTGGTGTTATTCTCAAACAACCTGAACGCTTATTAACACATGACGTATAAACAAAATACAGTATATACATTCAATAGAATATTATTTAGTCATAAAAGGACTGAAATACTGATGCATGCTACAACTGGATGGAGTTCAGAAACATTATGCTAAGTGAAAGAAGGTGGACGCAAGGATCACATAATGTGTGATTTATATAAAATAACCAGGATAGCTCAATTCATAGAAATGGAAAATCAATTTTAGGCTACCATTGGCTAGGGGAGGGAGGAATGGAGATTGATGCCTCACTGGAGACTGAGTTCTCTTTTAGGCTTGTGAAAATGTTTTGGAACTAGATAGAAGTGGTGATTGTATGTTGTGAATGTCCCAAGTGACATTGATCTGTTCATTTTAAAATGGTTATTGTTATGTTATTATGAATTTTATCTCAATTACAATCTACTTGAAATCATTAAATCTCTATGATAAACCTGGGATGTGGGCATGGTTTCCCCCATTTTTCAGATGATTCGGATATCATTTCCACTGAGGTAGATATTATTAGCAAAAGAAGTGTGGTATTATATTCAGAATGGAACTTTATAAATGATGGAAAATCTAGGAATGTACCTTTTGAGGAAGGCATAAAATGACCAATACATGTTGGTTGGATTTAGCTGGCAGATACTTGCTACCAAGAGCCCTTTGCCATTAGCATATCGGATGGATCACAGTCCTAATCAACAGAGCTTGAGACTACCTGCTTATCAGTCTGTAGTGAATTAGCCAGGAAGAAAAATGATTTGGTAACAGAGTGGGCAAAACAGCTAAGATCTGTCTGCTTCATCCTTCTCTGAGTTATAGAATCTTCCATCAGTATTCAGTTTCAGAGGGATGTTGGGTGTGAGAAATAAAGGGAAAAAACCTGGGGAAGGAAACTGGAGGGAAATTTCTGAACAAATGAGTGCGAGAAGCTCAACTCCCACTAGCTTTCCCCACCTCTCCTCATTTGAAAACATTTATCTCAAAAAAGGCACACCAGCAAAGTACAATTTTTCTGCAGTGATTGCTACATTGATAATAGGCAGAGCAAGCCTTTGGTGAGTAGATTTCTTCTTAGGGAGTTCTCTCTAATCCAATCCACAATGCATGATTTCTTCCTCAAATACTCTTGTTCCAACCCCACTCCCACACCCTACTTCAGAACCACCTCACTTGGTATCTAGAATAGCTTCTCTTTTCCAGTCTTCCCCCCCCACCACCACTTCAGGCAAAAAAACTGCAGCCAGACTCATCACTAGGGTTTCTAAATACTGCTTCCATGATGTTTCCTCCCTATTATAATTTTTTTGAATGGGTTACTAATAGATGGTGATCCACTGAAGTCAAATTTTAGACATATTTCTCATGATATCTCTTTGTGAGGCCAAATTTGACTCTCTTCTACCTGATAAAGTTAATACTTTTAGCTAAAGCTAACATTTACTAAAGGATTATTACATATTTATTGAAGGCTCAATGCTAAGTGCTCTACATGCATTATCTCATTTATATTTGACAGTGCCCAACAAGCCAGGTTCGGGCTTCCCAGGTAGCTCAGTGGTAAAGAATCCACCACCAATGCAGGAGACACAGGAGATGCAAGTTCAATCCCTGGGTTGGTTTGGTCCCCTGGAGAGGAAAATGGCAACATACTCCAGTGTTCTTGCCTGGAGAATCCCACAGACAGAGGAGACTGGTGGGCTACAGTCCACGGAGTCACAGAGTTAGACACTACTGAGCATGCACACATGTGCGCAAACAGCCAGGTACTGTGCGAGGAAAGTAAGCTGGAGAGAGCCCATCAATCATACAACTGATGAAGGTCAGAACCGGGATTCGAATCCAGGTCTGTTCAGTGTCCAAGCCCATGGTTTTCGGTCTTGAGTCTACTTTCTGCTTTTCTGTTTTCCTATGCTTCCTGTCTTGGATTCCTATATTCTATCCCTAATGCCAACTCCACTCTCTTCTGCTGCTTTTCTCCAATGTTACCGACTCTCAAGGCTGGAAGGGTCCTTGTTCGCATTTGAACTCACACAGGACAGCAAACATTTTCTGTCTGTTGCTTTTTCTGTTATGTTTATTTTCATTGTTCTAATGTGACAGCACTAAGGAGGGTAGGGACCAGGTTTAATACTTGTATCTGACTTTGTCTAGCACAATGCCTTGCTCACAATGGGTATTCAATAACTATTTATTTGTTCAATAATTCTCATAGATTACCTGCCAGGTAAATATTTTTTATGGAATTGTTTGTTGAAAGTTCTTCATAAAATTGGATTTTACCTCTTCACTCTTTTACAAAAATGTATTTTTTTTTTGATATTTTGGGAATGCCAAATAAATAGAGTGAGCATTAGTAAAGTACTCCTAATTTTAACATATGACTAAAGTGCTTAAAATATTAAGTGCTAAAACTTATTTTTATCCAAGTGCTTACTTGAACCAACATTGAGACTAAAGGGAAAAGAAATTACTCTTTATAAATCTGTTACTTTAAACCTCTTATTCTCCTGAGTTTCATGATAGGTCCATATAGAGAAATTAATTTATAGAAGTAGTCAGCATAACCGTTAAAAAATGCAAGCCTAAAACTACTATGCAGTTTTTCCTTTGTGTGACTTCTGCATATTTCAATATTCAGTTCATCACCTTTAAGGTGTTCAAATTCACCAGCTGTAAGAACACTTATCAGGTTAGAATGCAGCACTAAACATAAACTGATGTTATTGAAAATAAATGAATCAGCACATTCTTAGCAGAATTGTTTTCTCATGTGACTCATACTACTTAACTAATTTTTTCTTTGTGATTGTTCATTTATCATATCAAAAGTTTCTTTGGACATCTGCTTCTTTGAGTACAAAAGCACAGGCTTGATGAAAATGTTCAGTAGAAAAAGAAAATAGCTCTCTGGTCTGGATTTATAAAAGCAGGATATTAATAGGGCCAGTTACCATGGGCTTAGCTAAAGATCTTTCTTCTTCTTCTTCTTTTTTTTTTGGTTATTTGGTTTTTGGTTATTGGCTTCTTTTTATTTGGTTAAAGAACATTATGGAATTTTAAACATTGGTGTAGTCTGATTACCAATAAAATTTCATCTATATGGAGCTGATGGTACTAAATTTCAAAAAGCCTTTCTGCCTAGTTTGGACCAGAGGATATTCTTGATAGAGCTCATCTCAGAATCACTTGGAGTCCCATGTGTCTATGCAAAACCATTAATCTCAAAATGTGTCTAAACACCAACTTTGAGACAGGCTGCAATTTACTGTTCTCTGTGACAGACAAATAGCTAGGGGAGAGCTGTCATTTAACCCCAATGCTTTCTTTGGTAGTCAGGGAAAGAAAGGTTTTTTTTATACTGCCTTGTCATAAAACAACTACAAAATCCATCAATGTGGTATAACTTTACATATAAAAGTAATACTATGCATAGATATTTTAGTCATCATGTGAAAAATAAACAAGACAGCCTGTAAATCAATGTCATTCCCAAGGAATCATCATGGACATGTATTGACTGATTTTATAGCTAAAATAGAAAATAGATGTAAATTTGACGGTTCTGTTTTGACAGAGATGCTTTTGGCCATACCACCAACCTGTGTACACAAACACCAAATTGGGAAGGAGTGGAGTCTCATTTACAAAAGCTGAGCTTGTCTTCTTTATAGGTGTTCAGATATCATTAGGTTAGATTAAGTTCCTGATTATGCGATACGTATTTTGCAAAATGCACGTTAACCTAAAAGCCTGGCATAAATTAGGACACAAAAGCAAATACATGCTGAGAATCTCAGTGAATTGAAAGAGTAACTCCATAATTGTGAACTCAGGGATATGTATCCTTTTTAGAAATTGGCTAACAAATTAAAATCTCCAACATTGCAAACATTTTTTAAAATTTTATTCGATTATAGTTAGAACACTTATCATCAGATCTACCTTCTTAGCAAATTGTACCATATTGTGTACACTACCACACAATACTGTATACAATTGTACTGCATACCATATAATGTGCAGTCTAGTATACCACACAGTATTGTTGATTAGTTATAATAAACTATGTAAATTTTATTTTATTTTATTTTACTTTAAAGGTATGTAATGGGGAAACAGTGGAAACAGTGTCAGACTTTATTTTTTTGGGCTCCAAAATCACTGCACATGATGACTGCAGCCATGAAATTGAAAGACGCTTACTCTTTGGAAGAAAGGTTATGACCAACCTAGACAGCATATTCAAAAGCAGAGACATTACTTTGCCAACCAAGGTCCGTCTAGTCAAGGCTATGGTTTTTCCAGTGGTCATGTATGGATGTGAGAGGTGCACTGTGAGGAAAGCTGAGCGCCGAAGAATTGATGCTTTTGAACTGTGGTGTTGGAGAAGACTCTTGAGAGTCCCTTGGACTGCAAGGAGATCCAACCAGTCCATTCTGAAGGAGATCAGCCCTGGGATTTCTTTGGAAGGAATGATGCTAAAGCTGAAACTCCAGTACTTTGGCCACCTCATACGAAGAGTTGACTCATTGGAAAAGACTCTGATGCCGGGAGGGATTGGGGGCAGGAGGAGAAGGGGACGACAGAGGATGAGATGGCTGGATGGCATCACTGACTCAATGGACGTGAGTCTCATTGAACTCCAGGAGTTGGTGATGGACAGGGAGGCCTGGCCTGCTGAGATTCATGGGGTCACAAAGAGTCGGACACGATTGAGTGACTGAACTGAACGAAACTGAAGAATGTAAGTAAGAGGCTGGTTTTAAAGATTTCACATAATCCTATGCCAATTACTAAATAAATAGAACCATGGATTGGGATTGACATATATACACTAGTGATACTATGGATAAATGAGATAACTAAATGAGAACCTACTGTATAGCACAGGGAACTCAACTCAGTGCTCTGTGGTGACCTAAATGGGAAGGAAATCCAAAAAAGAGGGAATATATGTATGAGTGTAACTGTTTCACTTAGCTGTACAGTACAAACTAACACAAAACTTTAAGGCAACCATACTGTAATAAAAATTAAAAAAAAATACAAGTATAAAATACAAGTATTTTAAAAATACAATTTAAACATACTCAAGTATGGCGATATGACTTATCAACATATTGTACAGTATGGAGGGTAATTGAAACTGATATGTGAAATTCACACAAGGTCTAAAGCAATAGCCCGAGAAAGAAAAGAACCCAACAACTTAGAAATTTTTAAATAACTTTGCTGTTTGTTTGTTTGTTTTTAAATTTCAGATGATGGAAGGCAGAAGTGCACCAAGATGGAAAAGTGAGCAGCCAGATGCCTGAGTGTCCCTAGCCCATCACTGTCTCTGCCACCAAAGTTGTGCACATCACCCAAAAGGACCGTCCTTCACCACTTAGCCATCGCTTTTCACCGGGAACCCAGTTCCCCATCAGTAGCAATCTGAAAGCTGTGTAAGGAACTAGGGGTGACCAAGATAAATCAAAGGACAAAAATCAGCTCCAATACCATCTCCAACGGCTGCCCTGCTCTTTCCCTGAAAGAGATCTGGTCTACAACTCAGAGCAACCCAAATATAGGCATTTTGTAGAAAATGACTATTTTATAGGATTATGCAAGTGAAATCCTGATTTGGTGAGTCTCACCTCAGAAACATATTTTGAACTATATCCTGAGCTTCCAGAGTTGGAACATGGATATTTGACCCTCAGCTAGTGAGTTAACATGCATTTCAATGCCATAAATTGCAGGTGTCACAAGCAGAGGTAATGCATATATGTGTCTATGCAGCAGATGCTTCTTAATGTTTGGTATATATGACCTCTAATATTTCAAGGTCATTTCTGAAAATTTTAATTCCATAGCAAGTGAACATCAGCAACATTTGGTTGACTGACATCTGAAATTTTAGCTGTATGATATCTTAAAATTCATCTTTTGTTTTTCTGTGTGTGTGTAGCAAGTTGAACTTTGAAAACATGGGATTTGGTATAGAAAATGTATTTAGACGACGGTTCTGGGCAATCCATTTGTTGTTGTTGTTTAGTCGCTCAGTCATGTCTGACTCTTTGTGACCCTATGGACTGTAGCCCGCCAGGCTCCTCTGTTTATGGGATTTTTCCAGGCAAGAATACTGGAGTGGGTTTTCATTTCCTTCTCCAAGGTATCTTCCCAACCTGGGGATCAAATCAGCATTTCCTACATTGGCAGGTGATTCTTTACTGCTAACTAACCCATAGGCTACTCCTAAAAAAATACCATAGTATTGTATCGGGAATATTTTCCTCAAAATGAATAGATGCACTTCTGTGCAGTAACTTATACTTTCAGTTGAACTTGCCTTCCACTTGGATGCCAAAACCTTTGTTCCTCTTTATGTAAAATTAACTCAATATCTGTTTCAGAAATTTTACTGAAATAAAAAAGCAACCTCAGCAAAAAAAAAAAAATTGTGATTCCTCATGTGCATTCTGGTAAAACTGGTTAGGAATTTTGACATGAACTTCCTTTTGGTGATACAGTTCTCAAATACTGTAATAATTCAAAATTTTTGGGTAAGGGCAGAACAAAGCTTACAGAAATCAATATGGTAAAAAGTATAATCAAGTTTGTTGTTCTTAAAAATCAAGGAGATCATAAATTGAAGTCATACTAGTTAAAATTGCATCTGTAGCATGAAGAGCGCATTGAGTTGCTTATAAAATGGACTAAATTTTCCATTTTCATCCTACTTCTTCACAATTCTTTTTGCCTTAATTTTGCCCCAGACGCTCAGCATCTGATTCTGTATACCACTTCTGATCTATTTTCACATAGCTGACTCTAGCTTCCAAAAAAAAGGCAAGGAAGTGCTATAACTTCTTCCTCAAAATTTTTGTTTTTTGCAAATATCATGTATATATGCACATATATGGAATCTAGAAAGATGAGTATTGATGAACCTATTTGTAAGGCAGCAGTGGAGACAGAAACATAGAGAAGCAACTTGTGGACACTGTGGGGGAAGGAGAGGGAGGGATGAACTGAGAGAGTAGCATGGATATATGTAAATTACCATATGTAAAATAGAGAGCCAGTGGGAATTTGCTGTATGATGCAGGGGGTTCAGACTGGTGCTCTGTAACATCCTAGAGGGGTGGAATGGGGTGGGAGATGGGAGGGAGGTTCATGAGGGAGGGGATATATGTATACCTATGGCCAACTCCTGTTGATGTATGGCAGAAATCAATACAATATTGTAAAACAGTTATCCTCCAATTAAAAATAAATTTGTTTTTGCTCCTTCAAAGCTGGGAGAAAATGATTTCTAATTTCTATCATCTGCTTTTTATCACAAAATCATTTTGCTTCTTCAAAGATTAAAATGTTGTCCTTCATAAATGGAAAGGAAAATTTTAATAATCAAAGATTAGGAACTTTAGTTTCTTAGAGAACGAAAACACCAACTCAAAACTGGACTGATTTATTTCTTAGAGGTTTAGACATAATTGAAGAGTTGAATCACAATTATAAAAAAGATACTAGAAGTAGGATATATTTGTTATTTTTACTATAGGGCTCTCTTTATAAAATAATACAAGAGCACATTTGCTAGTGACCAATTTACTTAATATTCAAAGTATAGTGACTTTTTTCCTCTATCTGGGGCCAGTTTTACTGTATTCCTAGCAAGTCTCTCAAAACCAAATCTGAATTTCATTAAATATATTCAGTAAGTTGCTAAATTGAGTAAAATCAAGTACGGTCAATATAAGACCTAAAATCTTATTGGCTTTTCGACCCTTTTCTAATTCAGTTTTTGCATTTCAAAAAATGCAGTTTGTATTTCACTAAATACAGCAAATAGCTCTAAACTGGAAATACACCATATCTTGCTTTTCACGTGCAATTAACTGGTAACCACACAACTATCTACAACCCTAGAACTCACCCTATTTGGAGATAAAATCAAATGTATTCCAATGGAATCGTGTTCTTGCTTAAAAATAAAACAAAACCCATCTTACCGTATTATCAAAAGACCCATGGAGCTAACTTTTAAGATATTACTCTCCCACTAAATTAAGAATTCGCAAAGTCTGAAGTCCTTATAACCTGTTCTATGACTTTATTATGCATGCAATCCATCCTGCGCTTTAGTTAAGACGGCTCTTTTAAATATTTAACATAGTCAGTGACATTCGTATCTTTAAAAACGGATTTTTAAAAAACGATTAATCTGCACTATCCCATAAAACTTGAGGCCTTTATCTGGGATACAAAGGTGCTAAGTTTCTCAGCAGAAATTCTTCAAGAGGATTTGCAGCTTATCCTGGAATCCTTTGAGGTGATGAGTTCTTCTAATTATATTGTCTTTTATTGTCCAACTATCTGATTACCTAATGAATCTAGCTGGCGTACAGGTAGGGAGAGGGCCACGGGATCAACCAGAGGTCCAAAGGAGAGATGTGGACTCGGGTGGACAGAATCTATTTCCTTTCTTTCTGCAGCTCCTTTCACTATCTCTCTACACCCTGGATAAAATTTTCGACTTTAACCTTAAAATATTTGATTCCTCCCATGTCTGTTCACAGCCTTTGAGGTTCATGCTTTATCCTCCTTCAGGATCCATTCCTCCTCTAAACACTTATCATCCAATGTATTGTGTAAAGAGAATTCCCAGCAGTGGATTTTAAAATGAAAGAGAAAGCAACAAGCATCTGAGTGTTTTCAGGTGTTGGTGTCAGTACCAGGATGCCTCCTGTTGACAAGGATGGCCATGATGGGGGCAACCTGAGATCTCTCTATTCTGAGCAGTCTTCAGAAATCAGCCAAATATGATTGTTCTTTCCGATCAAAGAAAATAGGAAGACAAAGTAAGCCGAGCATATTCTTTTACTCTGCACTTTGTTGTTAAAAGAGGGAGGGATCTCACTAGGACCCCTAACTCACTTTTAGATATTACCAAACTTCTGTAAGAATTTCTGTTCTTCCTCCCAGCCCTTCTTCCCCCGCCCCTCTCTATCAGTTCACTGATTGGGGTGAACAAAGTTTCTCTGCTCCTGTAAGATTGCGCTATGCTGCTAAAAATTAACTGTGAATAACACCGTGGAGGGGCACAGACAAATGAAAGACAAGGACATTTGCTGTTTTGAGAGGATGTGGCATGCAGCTACCTGCATTTAGCTCAGACTAAAGGATCTGTCCCTTTCTTCAAAAGAATATTTGCAAACTTTCCAATATCACTCTTGGGGCTCATGTTGTGGGGTGTTTTCAAGGCTGATTATATAATGTGAAATGCAAAACACTTTGATTTGCAACCAGAGGTGGGCAGGTAAGAGGGATGCCAGCCTAAGCCAGGCTGTTTTACTAGGAACAACTTCTGTTCCTGATAAATGATCTTCTGCAGAGAGAAGATGTGGCAAAGTGCCTGCCATTGAAAACAGCAAGGAAAATAACAGTGTAGTTGGCACGATTCTTAAAATGTATTTCTTGTTGGACACAGGAAGTAATTTTCCCTCAGATTGGAACGTGACATAATGTAACGTGTCAAAGACATTGTTAAAAAACAAACAAATTGGAATTGAGCTGCGTACAGTTAGTCTTAGATCTCTCAGTCAGCTTCGCACATTAAGATGGTCGAACATGCAGAGTTTATAAATTCTCCTGTTGGAGAGGTTTTTGGAGAATTTCACAAAACTCAGTGGGATCTTGGTGGGGAGACTGACATTTACCACTGAGTTCTTTAATGACAGCTAAACAAGAGAACACCACTCCTAATTTACTCAAGTAGAATTCAATATCATAACAAGGCAATTGCAGAACACTGTGCTTTTATGAAACCAATTTTCATGCTATGGTTTTTAACTCTTCTAGTTACCAGTAACTTCGAATGGCTTCATAAAGCCTGCATTCTTATCCTGTGCAGGAATTTTTTAACACACTTGTTTTATTTGTCTTCCTTCAATACTTTCTGCTTTCATTAATCACATATATTGTATACACACATTTCTGCATTCCAACTTAGATCATATGGGTTTATAACCCTTGCCCACATGCCCCTAGAATTATGTCCTTTTGATTACCAGAGTGGCAAATGGCTTACCACTTTTCAATTCTATAAGACATCCCAGTATTATGTCATTTCCTACTTGACCAAGACAGTTAGGACTGTTGTCTGTGAAAGAACAGAGTATGGATCATGTTACTTGCCAGCCCCACGAAGAAAGTTCTTCAGCCTCTGTTGAGTATTGAGCTTCCATTCTATTGAATCAGCTTTGAGAATATTGATGTGTGTGGCAAAGTGGATAGAAAGAGGTGAGGGTCATCGTGGCTCTGCCAGGGGGACTTTTAGTGTGAATTTGACATGCATGCTGCCCTCGGGGCGGGGAGGGTGAGACAAATGAAAGTAGACATATCACAAGGGAAGAACAGACACGGTCCATCGGAATTCAAGGAAGGAAGTGCTATTTTCACCTGAAGGCTAGAGTGGGCAGCTTGGTGGTGGGAAAATAGCCCACGTGTTCAGGCTGTTCATGGAAACATCCTGAAAGGTGGAGTTTTCCCCACCTCGGAGTCATATTTGCTGCCTTTTGCTCTTTCCTAGCTCTCAGTTTGAATGACATCCCTCAGAGAATTGCCCGTGATTCTAAGGGTCTCTTGTTATTTTGTCATAGGATCCTGTGAATGTCCTTCCTAACAATACATCACACTTTTTAAGTATTTAATTAATTAATGTGTTTCATGTAAGCTGCTGCTGAAGCATTTAAACTCTATAAGTGACCTTGACTCTTGATCAGTCCTGTATGCCCAGAATTGTGTCTATTGCTTGACACATAGTAGATACATAATAAATATTTGTTGAGCAGAAGAGTGAATGAATCAGACAGAGTGGGTTATATAGGGATGGCTGGGGAGGTGGGGAAGGAGGAGAGAAAGGATGGGATGGATGGATGCAGGAGGGAGAGAGAGAGAGAGACCGGCTATTTCTGGGAAAGCAAATGGTAAGAGTTTCTTACAAAGAGTTATGAAAATGGTTCAGCTTGGCTTGAAGCACTTGGAAGATGAAGATGAGTATTGAGAGAAAAATTGAACAGGTAAATTTTAGGATCAGAATACTGGGCTATAGACTTTGCACTTTACTCTTCAGGCAACACTGTTTTTCGAGCAGGAGATCAATGTAACTGCCGCTAGATCATCTTGTATCTTCAGCCCACAAATTTTGAAGGAAGAGCATGTCTTTGCTTTAACAGCCTCTATTGTCAAAGCTATGATCTTTTGACCAGACCCACGGACCTCAGAGAGAGTTGCTTCGAGCTGTCAGAGGGCTTGGATTTCAACCAAAATCAGTTCCAATGACCTGCTGAGTCCTACAGTGTGAAAGTTCACATCGGGCCAAGCCCAGCCTCCAAGATCAATTCAAGTCAACAGATTAAATACCCCTAGGGTGTACTCAGCCCTGTGGTGGGACACAAAATAAATCAAAGGCAGGGTCCCCCTGCCTTGAAGAGCAGGAGAGCTGTCTCCGATGGAATTGCTCTTAAATGACCTCCCCACTTGAAGGTGTGCAAGGCGATCGGGCACAACTCAGGTATACAGAACCACTTCTAAAAGAGTGCTCTCTATGAAGTGACTTGGTCAGTCTGGAATCCAGGAAAGTTTTGTCCCCCTTGTAGATACTATGGTTGTGTGTCTGTCCTGGTCAAGACAGGTCCAGAGATGTCGCGTGAAAGAGCCCCAGATGAGGACTCAGCTGCCCAGGGCTCTGGATCCATCACTAAGAAACTGTGACTCATGGGCGAAGTCATTTTAATGATCTGAGTGTTTTATCATTTTCAAAAACTTTGGACATTCATTAATTTATCAGCTCTGTTGTACATCCATTCAATGTCAGGCTCGGCAAGGAAAGAGCCCCAGCTTTCCTGGGCTCATATGAGAAACAAATGAGATAATGAGAGGGAAATGTGTTCTTCACCATAAATCCCTTTACCTTTTCTGTTGGTAGGAGAGCCCTAATATTGCCTGAGGCGGCCTGGGAGTGTTTTGTATCATGTGGTCATAGGAAATCTCGTTAAAATGCCATCTTTATTTTATTTTTTGGCTGCACCATGTGGCTTGAGGAATCTTAATTCCGCAACCAGAGATCAAACCTGGGTGGGTGCCTGGCAGTGAGAGCACAAGGTCCCAACCACTGCACCACCAAGGAATTCTATAAAATGCCACCTTTAAACCCGGTCTTTGAGACTTAAAAACACAATGAAATACACAAACACAAAGCCTCATTTAGATTTTCAGGATACTTTATAAAAGTCTATTTGTGCCATAATGTCCTAATGCACAGAGTCGGACACAACTGAACCAACTTAGCATGCACGCACGCACACACGTCCTAGTGGAACCAGAGTCTGATCACCATGAATACAAACAAGGGTGTGGGAAAACATCCCCATCCTTAGTTTACAGAAGCTTAGTGCTCCCGATGCACCGCTGATAATAAGACTTGTGACCATATTGTGACTCAGTGGCCCAGAGCAGAGATCTCAGTTGGGAGAAGGCCAAGAAGGGTGGGAAATATGGTGCTTGGGCCCTTGGGGTCAGGACCAATGGGGAGACCTCAGAGCATGGACTCTGGGGTGAAGGTCTGAATGAAAGCATGGAGTGTCAAAGAAGCATGCTTGGCAGCTTCGAAAAGAAGACAATCTCCGTCTTCGCTGCAAATGAACAGGCAGCAATGGGTGGCGAGCCACTACCAGCGTAGCTGCCCCTTGAGAAATGATGCTTCAAATGCAGCTCTCATGTGGGTGCTGATGTCTGCAAGCCCACATCCAGCCAACTGACTGGGCTCTCAGCTTGCCCACTTCTCCAGCCAGTGAAGTCTGCATTCTGGTTTATCTCCTCCTTCTCCCCTCCAACTTTTGGGACAATTTTCTCTTGCTTCCAGTGACATGATTGAAATCTAGCCAGGTCCCCTGGTTATCTTTCTGGGGTGCTTGTTCCTTTACAGGGGGTAGATGAATATCAGGCCTCTCTATGCAGAACATTCATCGTTTATGGGGTTTGAAATTAATGATTAAAGGAGAAGTTAAGTCAGGGTTTTTTAACCTTGGTAGTATTGACATTTGAGCCTGGCTAATTTGTGATCCTACAAGGCTGTCCTATGCATTGAAAAATGTTTAGCAACATCCCTGGCCTCTACCCACTAAATGCCAGTATCACCCTCCCCACCCCATTCCCCCAAGCTGTGACACCCAAAAATGGATCCTGAAATTATCAACTGTCTCCAGAGGGGCAAAACTGTCCCCATTGGGTACCACTGACCTGAGCGAATAAACAGGATGACATTTAGGATAACCCTCGGTGCTTTACCTCTGACGTGACTTTCTGAAGAGGTAACTAAACTATTCCAATAATCTTCAGTACTCAAAGTGTGAAACTTTAAAATCTTAAATGATCAAATTGTACTATTCAGGTTGATCTTTATTATAACTATAAATTATTTGCCTAGACAATAACATATTTATTTGACATGTCTCAGAAGTAGGTACTTTAGAAAATACTTGAGTGAATAAATGATTTTTTTAAAATAAAGATTTGTATCTTTAAACTTTATAATACATTTTATATATTATAATATATAGTAATGATATAATTTATAATATTATCACACAATTAGCAATTTTTTTACTATTATCAAATATGTATTCAGTGTTCAAATTTCCCTAATTGTTTAAAAAAAATTGGAGTATAGTTGATTCACAATGTTGTGTTAGTTTCAGGTGTATAAGCAAAGTGAATAAGTTATACACACACACACACACACACACACACACACACATCCATACTTTTTATAAAAGATTCTTTTCCCATATAGACCAAAGTAGAATTCTGTGGGCTTTACAGGAGGTTCTTATTACTTATCTATTTTATATATGAAAAGAAAGTGAAAGTGTTGGTTGCTCAGTCATGTCTGTCTTTTTGCAACCCCATGGACTATAGCCCACTAGGCTCCTCTGTCAATGGGATTTCCCAGGGAAGAATATTGGAGGGGGTCGCCATGCCCTCCTCCAGGGAATCTTCCTGACCCAGGGATCAAACCTGGGTTTACAGAATTGCAGGTAGACTTTTTACCATATGAGGCATCAAGGAAGCCCCCATTATATATATAATTGTGTGTATAAGGCAGTCTCAACCTCCCAATTTATTCCCGCCTGCCACTAATCCCCTGGTAACTATGTTTGCTTTTACATCTGTGACTCTGCTTCTACATTGTAAACAAGTTCATCTGTACCCTTTTTTTTTTAGATGCCATATATAAGCAATATCATATGATTTGTCTTTTTGTGTCTGACTACTCTCTAGGCCCATCCAGGTTGCTGCAAATGGCATATTAAAAAAATTGCTGAGTATATAGATGGGGAAACAATGGAAATAGTGACAGACTTTATTTTCTTGGGCTCCAAAATCACTGCAGAAGGTGACTGCTGCCATGGAATTAAAAGACACTTGCTCCTTGGAAGAAAACCTATGACCAACCTAGACAGCATATTAGAAAGCAGAGACGTTACTTTACCAACAAAGGTTCATGTAGTCAAAACTATGGTTTTTCCAGTAGTCATGTATGGATGTGAGAGTTGGACTATAAAGAAAGCCGGGTGCCGAAGAATTGATGATTTTGAACTATGGTGATGGAGAAGAGTCTTTAGAGTCCCTTGGACTGCAAGGTGATCAAACCAGTCCATCCTAACAGAGATCAGTCCTTAATATTCATTAGAAGGACTGATGCTGGAGTTGAGGCTCCAATACTTTGGCCACCTGTTAGGAAGAATCGACTCATTTGAAAAGACCGTGATGTTGGGAAGAGGAGGAGAAGGGGACGACAGAGGATAAGATGGTTGATGGCATCATTAACTTGGTGGACATGAATTAGAGCAAGCTCTGGGAGTTGATGATGAACAGGGAGGTCTGGTGTGCTGCAGTCCATGCTGTCTCAAAGAGTTGGACACGACTGAGTAACTGAACTGAACTGATAAATTGTATGCATGTACGACATCTTCTTTATCCATTTATCTACTGATGGGCATTTAGGTTGCTTCCATGCCCTGGTTATTACAAAGAGTGCTGCAATGAACACTGGAGTGCATGTATCTTTTGGAATTATGGTTTTCTCTAAATGATGCTTTTTAAGAACAGAAAAAATGCTTCATTTGCTTTTAACAGTCGCCTCATGAGTCTTCGAAAATACCTCTCTCTGTGACACCAATTGGCATACCAAGTGCAGACATGAACTAAGCCCACAACAAAATGTGGGCATTTTAGGTCCCTCCACCGGCCACTGTAACCTTCAGTGGCTCAAAGTCATCTCTGCAGACCGTTTGAACATCCCTGTGGCAAATGCTTTCAATAACAGAACTTTCTTTCTGCACTTATCTCCCTCTTCCTCTTAATTCCCATGTCATGTCAGGTGAACCTCTACTGTGTCAATGAATCACTGTATTTGGCATATTTTGCTTATGACTTACTTCCCTTAACAGACTGAAAGCTCTTGGCAGGTCAGGTTGGACATGTGTTTGATGCATTTTCTGTATCCCTTCAAGGACATAGGGCAATGCCATAGGACAATAAATTAACTTACTTTTAAGGGTGTGCCCTAGCCTTTCAGGGCTCAGTTTCTCCTTTAAGCCAATTTTCTCAAAAGCAGGCCAGACAAAACCTTCACTCTGGGATGGGTGAGGGAAATATTGAGAATTTGGGATTAGCAGATGCAAACTATTATATCTAACATGGATAAACAACAAGGTCCTACTGTTTAGCACTGAGAAATATATTCAATATTCTATGATAAACCATAATGGAAAAGAACATGGAAACAATATGTATATATGTAACTGAATCACTTTGCTGTATAGCAAAAATTAACACAATATTATAAATCAATTAATATTTTATAAAAACACTACTCTCTTCAATGTCTGAGTTTTAACATTATTAGTCTAAAAGGATCAATACCATTTCTCTATTGTCCCCTGATCTATTCATGCTACTCCCTCAGAGATATTTATATATACTCACCTATCTCACACACAGAGGAAAGATAAATAAACACCATTCAGACTAAGATGCAGTCACCTCTTACTGACACTCAAATCCTTCTCAGAGTTTCCTTTTTTCTCTTAAGTAGTCATCAGATTTCTCTCTGAGTGCCACTCTACCTTGATTTTGAGATGTGGCATTTAATATAATTGTGACCTTAAACATCCATCAAGAGCAGGCATACAACTCACATATGTAAGATACTTTGTACGCTCACACTTTGCATGCTGAACTTCCCGGCTGAATCTGATGGGTGGTGTTGGAACAGGAGTGGAGGATGACGGGGATAATTCCAAGAAGCACTGGGGCTGCTGACCGCTCCGAAGAGAAGAATAGCCAGAGCTCTTTCTCTGCTTGCCTCCCTCCCATGGTCCCTTTCCAGGAGAGAGGAAAGAAGCTCTTCAAACTGGCTACAAACTATATCAGGGTAGGTCTCGAGGTCAAAGTCTGATACAGAAGATAGAGTGCTGATCCAGGGTTCTCTTTACACACCTTATTCTTCAGATAAAGGGCTATTGCACTTTGTATAAATCTAGTCTAAGATCATGCTCACACCAAAGAACTTTTGTTCAAGAAGTGTGTCGATGGTGAGTAATTGAATAGAGAGAGTGGATGATGGGTAGATCTATAGCTGGACTTTTAAATAGACGCACACAGAGGCCGGCATACAAATTGCCAGTCCCCACTGCCCAAGTCTCCTTGAGTGACTGTGAGAAAGACCAGCTGATGGCTGACTCCCCCATGCTAAGTAGGTCAGGAGGAATGAGAACCCAATTATATTAAAAAAAAAAAAAAGTCACAGCAAAAGTCCCCCTAGTTGGTCCTAAGGAGTTATATAAAGCTCCCCTAATTGACCACATCAGAGGAGGGTTTGAACTGCTTGCATGAAAACAACTTACCATGCCTGGTGATCACACCACTGACAATGAGGTTTTACTTGAGGTGCTCAAGAATAATAGAAACAGTATTTTTAAATAAACGTGTCGCAACATGCAGGCAGTATTTTCAAAAGCATCACCTGCTCCCCTTTTAGAATGGTAGGTTGCTGGCACTGCTGGAAAAATGAGATTGGCTCTCATGAAATTTTTTCTTCAATAAACAGTGTCTGAGAGGGATTTTTTTTCCTTCGGTGCTTAAATGATATATGTGTGAAAAGATAAAAGCTCCCTTTATAGAGGTACAAAAAATATCTTTTACCCTGAACATGTTATTCAACTGAAGTCACCTTTGTTAATTCAACTGAGTTTTATTATGTTCACAAGTCAGAGTTTTTTTTTGACATCTGACTCTTGTAGGAAATTGCTGTAGTGAAACAATTTATCAATATTAGTATCATTTAGATATTGCAGATCAACAAGGAAGGTGATTATCTGATGTATTTGAATAAAGCAAACATCACAAAATCTGGAACTAGGGAAATACTATTCTCAGGGGAATGAACAAAAAGACAAAAAGAAGGTATAGAAATAGGTAAACATTTATGACATTGGTATTATTCTTTGATTATTCACCTATACTTGTAATAGTTACTACTTAAAAATATTTTGATATTGGGTAACAATCCCTTTCTGAAACAATCATATTTTATCACTGTTTAATAGTTATTACCATTTAAACTCTTTAATATCTAAATTTGTACAATAAAAAGTCGCTAAAATTGGGGGAACATCTATGAGAAGTTACTTTTAGCTTATAACATTCAACATGATTAAATAAATTCTGATATGAGAAACTTTTGGTGAATTATAAGGTGCTTTGAAGAAGTTTATTTATGTCATATCTGAGTGACAACCACAATCTCACATAGACTATTCCTCAGGGCCACTGCTGGCTGCATGGATCACTGGAATCATTGCTATGACATTTCTTTTTTTTTTTTGCTATTACATTTCTTATGTGGTCAGGCTCACAAATTAAGAAATACATTAGCTATGGAAAACTACCCCTTATAAATAACTTCATAGTTGTAAAGGACATCCATCGAAAGATCTCCAAGTAGATTTATTCTAATCCGGCTCAGTCTGGAGATAGACACACACAGCAGGAACATGGAGAGCAAAGGCACTAGTAGTCATAGTCAAAGTGTGCTGAGTGGCTGTGTCCAAAGTTAGAAATACATTCACGAATAGTCAAGATCAAAACATGCTGAGTGGATGTTTCCACACAAGGTTATAACTATGCTGTGACTGTTGGAAGTCATCTCTGAGCTCCTAGAAGAGAGACCACCTAGAATATTATTTTCCAGGAAAATCGCTCATTTATTCATCCATTCAACACATACTTATGGAACCTTCACTGTGTATTGACACAGAGTATTTGGCCAGCGTCAGGGACAGAGCAGCATGCAGAATGACACCCGCCTTTTTTCCTGCTGGAGTTCTCTGAAGCTAGACACGGACACTTAAGTTTTTTTTTGCTAGCTGTTCTAACACTCCTCTTTGTTAAGCTTATTTACTTCTGGTAATCTTCCATACAGCAAGCCTTCTGTTTAGGACCTAACAAGAAAGATATGCCCAGAGCGAACACTGGCAATTGGCTACACTTCCTGAGGCAAAACCTTCAACATTCATTGCTGCTACTGCTGCTCCTAAGTCGCTTCAGTCGTGTCTGACTCTGTGCGACCCCATAGACGGCAGCCCACCAGGCTCCCCCGTCCCTGGGATTCTCCAGGCAAGAACACTGGAGTGGGTTGCCATTTCCTTCTCCAATGCATGAAAGTGAAAAGTGAAAGTGAAGTCGCTCAGTCGTGTTCGACTTGTAGCGACCTCATGGACTGCAGCCCACCAGGCTCCTCCGTCCACGGGATTCTCCAGGCAAGGGTACTGGAGTCGGGTGCTTGCACCTCCCTAAATCTTCCCTTTGCAGTCTGATTCAAGAGGTGGGATGAGGCTTGCCTGAATGTGGCTGCTCTAGTAAAAAAAATATTCTCAGCATTGCCTATTTCTATTCTTTCTTCTACTTGTTAAGTTTAGATTTCATTTCTTCTCTGTCAATAAATATGATAAAAATATGAGGTCGAAAATATCTGCACTCTATCCTTTAACTAATGGATCTTAGAAGAGGAAGTTCAAAACAGAAACTTGTTCTAGAACACGTGGCTTTTGTAAACTAATTACCTTAAATAATAATAACAGATAACTTATTGAACATTTCATATATGTATATATATATATATATATATATAAGTACTACCTTGATATGTTAGCCACATTTTCTCTTCATAAAATAATAGTTGCTCACTCGCTCTCAGTCACTCAGTCGAGTCTGACTCTTTGCGTACCCATGGACTGTAGCCCACCAGGCTCTCTGTCCATGGGATTTCCCAGGCAAGAACACTGGAGTGGGTTGCCATTTCCTCCTCTTGGGATCTTCCTGACCCAGGGATTGACTCTGTGTCTCCAGCACTGGCAGGCGGATTCTTTACCACTGAGCCACCTGGGAGGCCCAGAACTAACAGTAGAGGGGTTTATTATTTCCCTTTTACAGATTAAGCAACTGCAAAGTGAATTCTCATTGCCAAGTTTTCAAGGTCAGAAGGAATAGAATAAAAATTTAAGCCTAAGTTAGTAAGTTCCAAGGTCTATCATTACATCAAACTACATCCTCTGAGGCATTGTATGTATTTATTTTTCCTGTTTGGAAAACTGAAGGCAAATCAGTACCACCTATTAGCAAAACAATATCCATGTAATCCCTGGGGAGATATTTTCTGATTCCTGAGTCAATAAACAGAAGATTTGCTCCTTTGCAAATCTATTATCTGGCTTGGCCTCCCTCCTAAGTGTTGTCTATTGATGGCATTTTAAAGATCAGTTTCTTAGGTGGATCCCTGTGGGTTGGTCCACAAGCTGTAATGCGAGTGGTCTGGTCTCAGCAGAGGGTCATCACTTTATACGAGGCTGTGCATTTCCACAACCATGGCTTTACCACAGACAGAAGATACTCACAATCCTATAGGGCCAAGAATTTGGTGGTGGGAGAAATTGGGACAAGAATAAACCCTCTTGGGGATGAAGACTTGTTTCAGCCCCGGCACAGACACCCCCTGGTGTTCTCCAAGGATCCAGCATTCTGTTGTGCTGTGTGGGCTTAGTCACTCAGCCATGTCCAACTCTTTGTGACCCCATGGACTGTAGCCCACCAGACTCCTTTGTCCATGAGGATTCTCCAGGCAAGAATACTGGAGTGGGGTTGCCATGTCCTCCTCCAGGGGATCTTCCCAACCCTGGGATAGAACCCTGTTCTCCTGCATTGCAGGCAGATTCTTTACCATCTGAGACAGCAGGGAAACCCTTTTGGTGCAAACCTATGTAAATGCCAACTCGTGACACAACGACCAGGCCACACACTTGTGGAGAAAATGATGTGTGACATCAGCATACCTTATGGCTCCTATCCAGGTACAAAAATAATTACACTGTGATATTTATAAGGGCCCTTGAAATATCCAGCAACCTTAACTTTGTGAGAGCAGTGCTTTATAGCTGATATAGGATGAAACTGAAATAATCAACTTCAGACGTGCTCTCTAGCCAGTGTTCAAGTGAGTCTGCTAATGTATTTTCTTTATTAGCTATTTCTGCTGTTTTTTTTTCACTAGCCCTGGGACAGCCCCCCAAAACCTGATTTTGCTCTTTTTCTGTAATAGAATAATTTACTATTCAATTTTAATTCATGGTTTTAAAAAAAATAGTGACCTAAATAAATGGAAATTTTTTCCCTAATCACTTTGTCTTTTGTTCTTATTCCCCCATAGGTTATATATTTTAACAAGAAAATTTGTTTATGCCCTCCCTCCTCTTTTAGACTGAAGCCAAGTGTCACCTTGGCAATATCACAGAAGACAGACACGGATATTGTACTTAGCATATATAAAGTCAGACGCAAACACGAATGGTCAAAGCACTCAATAAGCCTGAATGCTCCCTTGGGTACAGACTTGCCCAGATTTTCAAATCAGACTGGCAGCTTCAGAAAGCTCTATCATTCTTTCCCAAGTCTTGGGCCAAACAGGACACCTTGAACCACACTGCTTAGGTCCAGACTCCGGGATAAGCCGTCTTATGCAGGAGCAAGGGACCAAGAAGCACGGCGAAAAGTTACCAGTATCTCACAAATTTTAAGCCCTAACATTTCTCTTGCATCAAACGCTGTGTCCGCAAAATACCAAACCACCCAGACGAAAAGTAAAACCTGCGGTCAGCCACGATGATCTTTGATTCCAAAAAACAACAAGCATAAATGATACTTAAAATGATACTTAAAATCATCTAAAAGGCTTATGATGATTTTTTTTTTTGACATTGTTAATTTATGCTGTTTCTTTCATTCCATTGAATTCTTAGATTATCTGCCAAATGGTCATATAATCTGAGTCTCATCCCAGTTGGGACAGTGATGGAATATTCAGTTTGACTACTGTGTGGGTTCTTGGTTTTTCCCCATTCTCTTTTGGTCAATATTGATCGAGCACAAAAAAATTATAATAAAAACTTTATACAAGTCCAAGGTTTTAGAATTTTGAGTTCAGTTTTCTAAAGCCATGGAAAAGGGTGGAGTTTACTGCCTAAAAAATGATAAGCTTTGGCTTATCAACTGGATTTCAGTTTTTTTATGATATGCCTTGTCTCCACTTCTAAAATGGATCACTTAACATCTTACATGTTTTCCATCCTTCTTACCAACTTTTAAATAATAGCATGATTCTATATGGGGAAATTATGTGATATTTATGTGTCCTCTTTTTGCAAAACATTGCTTTTTAATTTTTTAAATATAGGAAATGTTTATGTAACTTTGTTGGGTTTCATAAAAAAATATCTGGAGAACCTAAGGACATTTGAGTACATTTACAACCACACTGAAAAATATTAGCTAAAGTCTATGCCCTAAAGCATAGTCATGATATCTTGTCTAAATCAGAACAGTAAAACTCTTTCTGATGAATATAGTTTAGACAGACTCTTTTAGAACTGTTTTGTTTTGGTTTGGTTGGGATGTCTTTCCCAGGTTAGAAAATAGGTAGTTGGTTGCCTGATTTAGGGAGATTTGGGGGGTATGTGCAAGACACCTTTTGTTTCTTCATCAAGATACATGCTTATACATGTGTTTTTAAGGCAATGGCCTATCTCCATAGCAGCAACTATCTCCTATGAAAAGTTACCATTCATTGTGAATCTCGGAGGAGCACTAAACATTGGAGTTTATATGTTAGCTACTGAAGACTAAATGGTTGTCATTGAGAACCTCCTGAAATGGAAAGAGTGCTTTACATGAAGAGAAGGGTTTGAAGAGAGGGTACTTACAAGACAAGGGGAGGTTTACCTGCTTTATGATAGAGGCATCCATAGAAAGAGCTTTTTCTAGGGTGAAATGCGGAAGATCCGAAGGAATCTCATCGATGGTGGGTTTCAGAGAACCAAGTATTGCTTTTGCCCTGAATATTGAGTTATCTTTTTATAGGAAAAAATACATAGATGATTACATTTCAGCTTAAGGTGTCTGAAACTAAGTGTGTAGCTCCCATTCATAATGCGAGCTAGGAATTCCAGAATAATTCCATGACAACTTGTCCTAAAAATGTAATTTACTTGAAGTCTATTATCAAAGTGTATGGGTAAGTTTTTCACAGCCTTTGTCATGGTTCACATGTGAATGAAAAGTCAGGAGGGAAATTTGAGGAAAATAGCAGCAAAGCAACTTAGATAAAACACTTCTCATCTAATCTGTCTGTCTATCTATCGCACATATATTCCAAGGGTCTTTGATTTCATGGATTGTGCAAAATATACTGCTAAAATTCTTAGAGATAATCTTAACAGCTACTGAGGAAAATGCATGATGCAAAATTATGTCTATTTTATATTATTAGACATATAAATTATTTTGTATTAGACATATAAATATGTCCATTTATTTTGCATTAGACATATAAATATGTCTATTTTATCTTAACAGAGGAATCTCACCACTATTTAAACTGAGATCAAGGGAAAAAATTATCCTGCATGCAAGAGGTGGAATACAACAGCTATTCACTCCAGAGTTTTATTTCCGCTTTGGTTAATTACTGAGTATGTAAGGAAGTCTATGTGTGTCCACAAGAACTTTTATTAAGGGACTCTTGTGCCACCGTTCTTTGAAACACCCTTACCTGAAAAGCAAAAAAATAAGTGCCTGAAAGGAACATTAAAAGAAAACAAGAGTATTTGCTACTATCATATGCAACACATATAACTAATTAGACCATAACTTCATTGTTAAAAAATATCCCTTCTATTTTCTATTTGCCCTTCTCTAAGCTGAAAAGAAAAAAACCTCTTCTGTGAGTACTAAATTTGTATCAGTTTTAATGCAGGGGGAAAAAACAGATTGCTTGTTTTGGATATAAAATCAATTCAAATCTAGCAACCTAGATATAAAATTATCAGTGACACAACTGTTGCTACTGTCATAGATTCAAGATGTAGGCACTTCACCTCTAAATTTTTTCAAAGATTCTTTTTTCATTTTAAAAAAGAACATATATTGTTGTTGACTGAAGAGAGTATCAAAAAGAAATATGTGCAAGTAATTCAAGTTTTCCAATGTTAATATGTTGTCATTCTTATATATTTGTGTTTCATAATTATTTCATAATCTGGAAAATCCCTTTCTCCAGAGGAAAATTTTACTGAGGTTTGTATTAAAAGAAGAAACAAGCCATTAATCAAGTGAAGTCAAAGATACTCAAAGAACTCAACCCAGTAAGCCAAACAGTCAGGCACTTTTTGAATGATTTACTCTGGGAAACCGGATCTTTTAGGCATGCCACTGTATACACATCCTGAGCAGGACACTTATCAGGTTTTCTATTGTAAATTCTTTTATAGCTTTCTAGTAGAAAACACTTTTCATTTTGAGGAAATCCCTCAGAATGTGGTTTTAAATGAAACTGTTCTCAAGGTTCAAAAGCTTTAAATTACTCGACCATGGTTACCATTGAGAAAACGCACTGAGCTATATCCAGAGGAGAACAAAAATAACCAGGTACAAGTTTAATTCTCTAAGGTTGCCATGTAAGCGCTGCTCAGAAAGGATTAAGACTTTCTGAGAACAAGAGAGCTTCCAAATCACTTACAAAGTGGGGAAACACACACACTCTATAATCCACTGTGTTTGGTCTATTCCATTCTGGGAGGAAATTCTAGTTAAAAAAGCAGAGTCTATATATTTTAGGATGTCCTCATCCAGCTAATTAAAAAAAAAAAAAAAACCTGTAAGAAATGCCATTGCTTTCATTTAATCAGAAACAGCATAAAAACTAGCTTAACTCCACTTTTTGGAATCATTGCTGACAGTGAATTTATGGAGGTTAACAGCATTAGTAATGTGCTTCCAAGTACACATTACTTGGTGCTTTTGAACTGTGATGCTGGAGAAGACTCTTGAGAGTCCCTGGACTGTAAGGAGATCAAACCAGTCAATCCAAAAGGAAATCAATTCTGAATACTCACTGGGGGGACTGGTGCTGAAGCTCCAATACTCTGGCCACTGGAAAAGACCTTGATGCTCAGAAAGATTGAAGGCAAAAGGTGTGGGGGGCAGCAGAGGATGAGACGGTTGGATGGCATCACCGACTCAATGCACATCGATTTGAGCAAGCTCCAGGAGATGGTGATGGCCAGGGAAGCCTGGGGTGCTGCAGTCCATGGGGTCTCAGAGAGACAGACATGACTGAGCGACTGAACAACCACCACCACCAAGTACACTGCAGCTTGGCCCAGGTGTCATGTTTATCAAGACGAACGAGTTATATATTTTATGAAGGCCTTTTTGTCTTTATTTGATGGATTTGGAGACAGTTTTGTTCCCAGGACTTACCTTCTTTTCTTTGGAGAGTTCCTCAGTTTTCTTGGATGCACAGAAGTTTGAAATCACTTTGTCTTAGAAGAGTAGGAACCCTAAAACAAAATAAATGATATATGTAAACTGGGAAAAAAACTTGATCTGATATTTTTTGTGCGTGATTTTAATTCTGAAACTCTAAAGATATTGAGATGCACTGTGCCAAGGGATTACTGCTAATCTAAAATAATTACATGGAAAAAAAAATCTTAATGATCGTAAAAGTCTACCCCAGCAGTGTGTTAAGCTGAACTTTATTTGACGAGTCCACTTAGAGTCTTTTGAGTCAGACACAACTGAAGTGACTTAGCAGCAGCAGCAGCAGCTAGTAGTAAAAGCAAAAAAATTATATTCATCTTTATGAAGAGTGAAACGTTTGTGAATTTATCTAAGACTTGCCATCTTTCTGTCTTGTTTAAAGCTCCTTCCACTTGTTCCCTGTTGCTAATTCCAGGATCACAAATGATAATAATTAGATTAAGGGTAGGACAAACTTAGGCCACACCATATTCCCAGAGCCCACAGTTATGTTTACCATTGTGTGAATTTACAAATACTTGTTTCTGGTTCTGTTGAAGGGGAAAAAATGCATGGGTTCTTTGTTTTTACATTTTACTTAGTAATTTTAAGCAGCAATCACAGCCATTAATCAAATGAATCCATTCCTTGAGTTTTAGCATTTAGCTTTCATTTTAGCACTATAATCCTTTGCAATGGTTTCCAAGTGTCAATGAGTCTGATTCTCTCTGTTCCTCCCTTTTCTTCTTTTTTTTTTTCCTTACCAAAAAATGAAAATAAAAAAGAAACAAAAATACATGGAGGATATAAGGTAGACAAAGATAGGTCAGAGATCACTTTTAGGCTTTGAACCTGGTTGACTAAGAGATAATTGATATAATTATCAGAAAAAGGAAAGTGAAGGGAAAGAAAGCTATTGCATTTGTTCTCAAGGGGCCAGATCAAGGTCTATTGAAAGAATTGAGTTACAGTGTGGGAGTCAAGGAATGGCTGTCATTCTCTAAGAGATATAGAGACGCTGGTCTATACTGGAGCAAATATGTATGCACAGAGTGTTGGGGAATAAAAAGTAATTCAGGGACTTCCCTGGTGGTTCAGTGGTGAAGACTGAGCTCCTGGGGTGGGGGTCCAGGTTGGATGCCTGGTCAGGGAACTATTAATAGATCCCACATGCCACAACTAAGAGTTTGCATGCTGCAACTAAGGCTCAGTGCAGCCAAATCAATAAAATAAATATATATATTAGAAAAAATAATTCAACTGTGCTATGTGGCAATCTATGCCCACAGATCAGTATTTCTTTACTGAAAGAAAAAAAAATCATTTTTTAACCAAAAGACTAAGATTTGAACATCTGATAGACTCTGCATGGGAGCCACTGTGCACTGAAGAGCAAATGAGTGGTGGGGTGAATGCTTGGGGCTCTGAAGTTCAGGGAACAGTCCTCCACTCCAGATGAGCTGTCAAAGGGGCCAGGGGACTTCAATGAGAGGGTGTTCCAGAGCTCCTTGAAAGCTGGATTTGAATTTCATCTTGTAAAATGCATATTTCAGTTTCTTTGAGGAGATATTTGAGGAGCTTATAGCTCTGCTTTGGCTTTGAACTCTAGTTTGGGTGGATCTTCTATATGTAATTGTCAACGGGTGAGCCCCGCGATAGCACACGTTACAGGTTCAGGGAAGACCCAGGCTGGGCTCTGACACGAACCCTCCACGCTGTCACAGCACCCTTAGGGTTACTGTTCCGGTTGGTGTTACTTGTGCTATCCACATTTATAAGATGCTGAAAGAGCAGGTTTTGAAGCCCAGCTGCCTGTGAATGAACTCCAGCTACACCACGTAACAGCTGTGTCTGTGTAACCTTGAGGGAGACGCACAGTCTCTCTGTGCTTTGATCACTTCGCCTTTAAAAAGGTGAGAAGAAAATGAAACCTTCCCACACATTTATCAGGATGACATGACTTAATATTTTCAAGCACTTAGAGTGCTAGCTAATACTTTAAAATGCTGTTTAACTCTAAATTATAATTATTATTTATATGTATACATTACTCTGGTGGCTCAGACAGTAAAGAATCTGCCTGCAATTCAGGAGACCCAGGTTCACTCCTCGAGTCAGGAAGATCCCCTGGAGAAGGGAATGGTACCCACTCCAGTATCCTTGCCTGGAGAATCCCAGGGACAGAGGAGCCTGGTGGGCTCCAGTCCATGGGGTCGCAAAGAGTTGGACACGACTGAAGGCCTAACATTATGGCTGATTCGCTTCATTATACAGCAGAAACTAACACAACATTGTGGAGCAATTATACCCAATTAAAAAAATAAATAGATGTTTTTCAAGGGATGTTGGATTGATTGGTTTTAGAAAGAAAATAATGACATTCTTCTAGAATCAACTAACTTTTCAATTAGTATCGACCACCCTGAAACAACAAATATGGGAGGGAACGACTGCGGAACACGCTCATGTAAAATCAGGGAAAGCAGAGAAAGCGTAGTGATAATTGTTTGTCATTAGATTTCATCTTTTAGGGTGATTAAAATTTTCATAAATCCTCAGTGTGTTTCTGTATGAATATATCCTATACTCCCCACCAAGTTTCAATTTTATCTGGAAACAAAGCACAGTGTGCAAAACAATAAGATGCAGATTCTTTCTGTGTAAATTGATTAGCTTAACACCATAGGAAAAAAAATGGATGCCAACAAAATTTAAATATGCCAATGAAAACAGACAAACAACATCATTCAAAAAAAGTTACTGCCTTGCTCTTGAGGTGGCAGTTGACTCATGTGGAAAGATTATTAAACCCGATTTTGCTGATACCAGGCAATTACCTACTATGAAAATACAATTGATAGAAAAGTTTGGTAATAGAGTCCACAGAAGAAGGTACAGATTACAGTCAAATTTGGAGATGAAGATAATTTGAATTATTTACAATTATTAATTATAATTATTTACAATTCAACAGAAGCAGAGTATAGATATATAGAACCCTATTATGCTTTATTTTTATATCCTATAATTACATATAAATATCATAAAGACTCTATGAAAATACATAATGTACAAGAAGAGGAGACATTTTAGGAGAGGAGAGTGTTTTTTAACACAAGAGATAAGCTGACAACAATAGAGAGAGGTCTGTGGATGTCGAAATCATTTCAAAAAGCAAATGGGGCTTGTTATGAAGAATCTCAGCATGAAAAACTAGTTCTATAAAGTTATAGCTGAGAAATATCTAAGCAATTTTTTTCTAGTCAGCAAAATTAATAGCATTTTTGGGGTCTCACTTTCCATTTTAATATTAGAAACCCATGAGAAAAGCAAGAGTACTGGTTTCTCTACAAAGAACTTAAAAAATTCATTCTAGTTGTCTTTGCGTGATGAGAAGATAAACTAGCTAATGGGAACACCAGCTTCTTAGTTATACATATATTCATTTGCTCAACAAATATAATTACGTGCGTATTATGATTATGCATCAGGCATTGTTAGGTTTTAGGGATAAAGATGAACAGAGTCAGCCTTTGTCCTCATGTAGCTGGGACAGATATTAATCAAATTATCACACAAACAAAGCTGTACACATTGGACAATGGTAAGCACCTCAAGACCGCACACAGAAAGACCTGAGAGGCCTGGAGCAGGCTCTTTGACGAAGACGATGTGATTTATCCGGGCCCAGTGTAGCAAGCATGAGACATAGGAGTAGAGAAGCTTCCAGACTGAGGGAAGATCTTGGCCAGAGGACCTGGGGTGGAAGGGAGACTGGTGAACTTGAAGACTTGAGAGCCACCAGGGGCTCAGAATCCTGGGCACGGGCTCAGGTGGTGTTGAGGAGGCTGGGTTGTCAGGAAGGCACTGGCCTGCACAGTGCACAGTGGAGCGTGATAAGGATTTTAACAGTTATTCTGAGGCCAAGGGAAAGCTTCAAAGGGATTCAAGCAGGAGACATGGAGTGGTCATGTTTTGTAAGTTGAGTACTGTGACTAGAGCTCAGAAACTCATCAGGAACTACGTTAATAGGTGTAGCAGAAGCAAGAGACACACCACTGAGAGACACCCAGGTAGCTGAAGAACATTCAAAGGATTCGAGTGAGCTTTAGGAGGGTATGCTGCAGTCCATGGGGTCACAAAGGGCTGGATGTGACTTAGCATCTGAACAACAACAAATGATAGTATTAGTTAATAGAAAATGTCATAATTGTGACATTTCAGGGCTCGGCAAATTCTACTGCTGGTGAGTTCCAGAGTTCATGTTCTCATAAATTCTAAAGTTTCAAATACATAAGTTTTCTGCCTGTCCTGAGGGTCTTTTAGTACTAAAATGGAAAGCAAGACCAAAAACATGCCACTGATTTTGCTGATCAAAATAACATGACTTACATACTTCTCAGTCATGACTTCGTTAAACTAATTCCTTTATCATTTTTTTTGATAACAAGCTCAATCCACTCATTTGAGTTGTTGTTACATACTTTCAATTGCATGAAAACGGCAGTAATGCAATTTCAACTTTGGACTCAACACGCAAAATGAAATCTTTTAAATAACAAACTTTGAGTCACTTCTGATAGAAACAGCTCTTCAGGTCTTTTGATAGTGGAGACTTTGGAAAATATCATTATAGAATACCTCATGATGTCACAAGATGTATTTGAAAGGTGTTTTCTGCCAAATATGAAGTTGAAATTTAAACTGTTTGGGGAGTCTGTGAACCAACTTCCTCCAATCTGAATATTTATCCAATAAAAAGGATGTGAGAGGTTGGATATTATGAACAATCCAACTAAATCTCAATATTCTGTGACTCTTCTTTGTAATTCTCTTAGTTTATTTGAATTTCAAAACTTAAAAATATCCAAGTGCAATTTATTTTCTTTTTACAGGTCTCCTTTTCATATCAATATAAGGATAATATGAAGACTATTTAAATGGTCCATATGCATCTCACAGATTTGCTAATATAAATAACAGTCCATTTTATAAACTTAACTGCCTTAAATCAAGATTCAGCTGCCTTAAATCATTTTTGAAAGAAGTTAGAGTATCAGTGAATACTACCTGTGTAAATATATCATAAACAAACAACCATCAAGATCCACCCCACATACCCAACAGGTAGTAAGCATTTTATACTTTTATAATCTACATAAATTGCTATAGCATGTTGGTTTCACTCTCTTTCCCTTCAACCCCACTATTCAACTCTTGATGGATGGATGTATTTAGTATAGACATTTTGAAAAGTCCACTTTCTTATAATCAAAACAAATACAAAATACAACAATACCTGCCTTAGTTATTAATGCTTATTTTTATAAAAAAGTATTATAGCTATTTAAGGAAAAATGTTACTCTTAGAATCCTGCCTCTGCTTTTTCTTTCTGACCAATAGTTAATCTTCTGAATGCTGCTCTCCCCCTTCAATCCATAGTTTACTTTCAATATTTTTGCATTAGTAACACACATTTAAAAAATGAAATGTATAATCATGAGTGCATTATTGTAATATGTTCTTACAGTGGAATAAAATAACTTGACAGTACAATGGCAGTAAGGAATTGGTCCCTCTATAGAAAGTGCCTATGTTTTAAATGCATGTAGCTTTATGACCTTTACAGGGCCTGGATTGCTTCTAAATTATTTTATCATTTATGCCATCATGGGCTTGAGAGTATGACAACCAAGGCATTGCAATTACAGTGGATTTGTAAATTGTTTATTTATTTATTTTGGGCTGGCTGAATCTTCTTTGCTGTGCCCAGGCTTTTATCTAGTTACCATAAGCGGAGGCTACTCTATAGCTGTGGTGCGAGGGTTTCTCTTTGGCTCTAGCATGCCTGGGCTTCAGCAGTTGCAGCTCCTGGGCTTAGAGCATGGGCTCCATTGTTAAGGCACAGGGGCTTAGTTGCTCTGCAGCATGTGGGATCTTCCAGGGTTAAGGATAGAACTCGTGTCTCCTGCACTGGTGGGTGGATTCCTCATCACTGAGCCACCAGGAAAGCCCATACAGTAGATTTTTGCAGAGGCAATATCTTATACTAATACTACAAATTTTATAAATGAGAAGAAACATTTCTTTGATCTTTAAAAATAAGCTTCCTTTGTGTGCATATTGTCCACAAAATTCTCTGTCGGGAAATGTTTAAAATAAACACAGAAACAAATGAACAGCCTTTTCACCAGGTTCGAGTCAGAGCCTGCTGGGATACAATTTTTCCCCACACAGGTGTCCAGTGATGGGTGGCACACACTTAAATTCACTGGTGCCATAAACCAGAAAAGGCCAGTCAGAAATTCCTCCCTGTGATATAATCTATGTTTAAACCTTGTCTGATAATCATGGTAGGTCTGTATCTTTTTTGACGAAACCCCCAAATGTGTCTGTATACAAGAGGGAAAGAGAAACCTATTATAATTCTTACTGAGATAAACTCAAAAGCCATATTTCCCCTCTACACATATTCTCAGATTCATCAAGTTTTAACAAATATAAAAGATCTAAAAGTAAACAATAGCAAACCCAAACCCCAAGTGTTTAAAATAACCAAGCTGATGAATATCTTCAAATGCCCTTGTGATGTGTGCAGTGGATTGTTGTTATTGTTAAGTGGAAAGTAGGAGGAAAAAGTTTAAAGAGGAGTGTTTTCTTATTTAAATAAATAGAAGGAGAGAAGAACTTCTTTGCCATGCTTTCAGTGCCATTTCAAAGCTCCGAATAAGCTAAAACAAATAAACCACTCCCTCATTTTGACCTAGATTACTATTTAAACAAAGGTGCACATTCTTAATTTACATGAAAAGCAATTAGACCTGCCGTTGACAGCACTGTGAAAAATGTATCTGCTTAGAACAAATTTTTTATTTGGAGGAAAAAAAAAAAGAGGCTGGAGGTGTTTTTATACTTGATTAAAGAAAAAAAAAAACAACAACAAACAAATTGGAAGAGGTTCTCCCTACCCAAATCTTACCCACTATCCACTTTGGGACAGAAATGCTATAAAAGTTTTAAACTGGTTGAGACAAGCGTTATTGTTATTATTATACATGCTTAAACGGTGTTTAAAATTATTTTCTGATTCAGACTTTGAGCCCAAAATTTAGACATTTTATGATGATATTTAAGAAATGGCTAGAAAGTGATATAATTTTTTCCCTTCTTTGGAATGCTTTGTGAATAAGCTAGACACTGAAATACAAAGGAAAAAAATGAATTGAGAAAACCATGGTAGAAAGTATATTTTTACATTTATTCATATTTGTTAAAATATGAATTCATTACCAGAAATGAATTCTTAGAGTATTTTTATTTTCCTTGGAGTTAAGATTTTATCAAACCAGTAAATGGCTCTTTCTTTTTTTCTTTCTTTTCCTTTTGGAAACTTTGTTTTTCCAGGTTAGAAAGATGGTACACATTCTTTTCAATAAGTAAACATTTAAAGGAGAAAGTAAGAGCTTGACTACTCTTGACATTTTAAAATAACATTTTCCCACTTACATTTATTTATTCAGCAAATATTCATTGTTTAACTTTTGCCTAGTTGAATATTCCTAGATAATAATGGACACAGTGGTTAACAAAGCAAGCTCCACTCTTGCCCTCATAGGGTAAGAAGTCTAGAAGACCTTTATACAAGTGATAAGTACATTATCATTACAAATTAGACAAATTTTAAAAAAAATATTTTTAAATTAATTGAAGTATAGTTTATCAACAATGTTGTATTAATTTCTGTTATACAGCAAAATCACTCAGTTATATATATATACATATGCATGCTGCTGCTGCTAATTTGCTTCAGTCATATCTAACTCTGTGCAACCCTATGGACTGCAGCCTTCCAGGCTCCCTCTGTCCATGGGATTTTCCAGGCAAGAATACTAGAGTGGGTTGCTGATATATATATACACATATATGTTTATATATATATATAATCTTTTTAATATTCTTTTCCATTGTAGTTTATTACCAGATATTAAGTATAGTTTCCTATGTATACAATAGGATATTGCTGTTTATTTATTTTATATTTAATAGTCTGCATTTGTTAATCCCAAATTCCTAATTTATCTTTCCTCCACCTCCCCTCTTACCCTTTAGTAACCATACTTTTTATTCCCTATGTTGGTGAGTCTGTTTCTGTTGTTGATAAATTGTTTTATTAAAAAAAAAAAAAGGTATTTTGGAAGAATACATGAGAGGGTCAGTCTTTTTTTTTTTAATTTCCTAATAGTAGGTCAATTCTAGCCTTGGGTGTATGTGAAAGCTTTCCTGTAGAAAACAGGACAAATAGTAGAGGTACTAGGTGGAGTGGGAAACAGAAGAAGGAGAGGAAATGATGTGCAAAAGCTTGGGGAGGCAGGCTGCTGGAGGTCAAGACACAGCAGGACTGACTGCTAGGAAGGACATGGTGCCAGGTAGGGCAGCAGAGCAGGGCAGCAACTGGAGCCCACAGTGCCTGAAACCCACTGCCAAAACTATTTGTGTTTATCAGTGATGGAGAACCACTAGAGGATTTTTAAGTTGGGAAGTGACATGATTCAATTCAAATAGTCACTTTCAATGATTACTTTTAAACCACACTAAGATATTCCTAAAGTGTCAGGAGACATACATTTAATGGCCAGTGGAAGCGATGGATACTCCTAAAATGGAGCTGGCTAGAGAGTCTTGGCTCCATGCAGTGATAAAAACAGAGCAATTTGTTGGCTTCCTTCAGTCTGCTGAGCCTTACGTAACAAAACAGGAAAAGCTCAACTCAAATCTTTTTTTCTAGCATAACATTTCCAAGAGAAATGAGGTCAAGACTACAGGTCAGTTCTGGTTGGGAGGTAAAATGTCTAGTCTGTTTGAAGTCTTACTTTGGTTTTATCCTTTCATATGAGCATTGGTACACACAAACAAGACCATTCAGCAAAAAATACTGTGCAAACGAATCTAGGTAGCTGAACTGGGGAAGGGCAGACATGATGTGTACACGTGAGGAACAGCAGCCGGTCCACAATACCTCATCTCAGTCCTCAGGTGGGACATGCGAGAAGCAGAGGACCAGAGGGAGCTTGGCCAGAGGTGCTGAAACCAGGTCACGTGAGGCAGCAGGGTACGGCTTATATGACTCAGTGCGCATGCATGCTGCCACTTCAGTTGCGTCCAGCTCTTTGCGACCCCAAGGACTGTAGTCTGCCAGGCTCCTCTGTCCATGGGATTCCCCAGGCAAGATTACTGGAGTGGGTTGCCATTCCCCTCTCCAGGGGATCTTCCCAACCCAGGGATCGAACCAGGTCTCTTATGTCTCCTGCATTGGCAGAGGGGTTCTTTACCACCGGGGAGGAGATTTACAATTTTTACTTCAGTTCCACCCCAATCTGGACAGAGGGAGGGCAGATGTCCACAAACTGGGAGGAAAGGTTGCTCCCAGCATGCTGGGCAGCCAAGAAACACCAAATATTCACTAAAGGGATTACACTTTAACCAGGTAATGAGCTGGTTATATATATATATATATATATATATATATTTTTTTTTTTTTTTTAACGCACACTTCAACAGATTTATTTCTTTAAAGGAATGGATTTTGAAGAGAAAAAACATGGGGCAGAGAGGTATGGAATAGAAAATAAATACAAATGTAAGCTGTTTTACTAATTGCTTTATAACCACAAACTAGTACAGAGAATGCCCTGTACAAAACACAACAAAGGTTCAAAGATGGAGATGTTCCCTTAGGCAAGGCTGAAGACTTCAGTCTCTGGTATTTGGAATTTAGGCTGCAGTCCTTGTTTTTGGATGGATCACTGGGTGTGTGGCACAGTCCATGCTTTTAACCAGATTTGAACAGGAGAATGGCCACTTGGCCCAGGTAGAAGTAGATGAAGTGTTTGGTTTCATGTGTCACATAACTACCGAAGTTCCTCCCCACGATGCAGTGCCAGGTGGGGTTGTACTTCTTGTCAAACTCCTTCTTGATATGGGCCACAATGTCCTTCTCTATATTATATATAACTATATATATATATATATATATATAACTATATATATATATATATAACTATATATATATATATTATAACTCAGGTAAAGAGCTCAGGCTTTGGGGGTTCCATGAGCTAGTTTCATGTATATGTCAATGGGATATGACTTTCATATGGCTTGCTTCCGGTAATCCTGGGAAGTTGTAGATGTTTGTACCATGGTCTGGACACTCCCACTTTATTATTTTTAAGCAGTCTTTTATTTATATTTTCTTTTTAAACTTTTGGCTGCTCCAGGTCTTTGTTGCAGCTTTCTCTAGCTGTGGTGCACAGGCTTCGTTGTCCCATGGCATGGGGGAACTTAATTCCCAGACCAGGGATTGAACCCATGTCCCCAGTATTGGCTAGTAGATTCTTAACCACTGAAGTAGACGTTTACAATAGTAGTCTTCTATAATGAAATGGGAAGAAAATGTTGCACAGGACTACTCTTGAATTAAATTAGATAATGTACAATGTCTGATGCAAGGTGACTGTTTACAAATATTATTTATTATTGTATTTCAAAGTCTGTGGTAAAATGCAATTTCTCTGTTGTGTTTTTTTTTTTTTTTTTGGTTGATACATGTATGTATTAATAATAGGAAGCACAGACTGTTAAATAGGAGCTTCCCAGGTGGCATTAGTGGTAAAGAACCCACTTGCCAATGCAGGAGACATAAGAGACACAGGTTCAGTCTCTGGGTTGGGAAGGTCCCCTGGAGGAGGAAATGGCAACCCACTCCAGTATTCTTGCCTGGAGAATCCCATGGACAGAGGAACCTGGTAGACTACAGTCCATACAGCCACATAGAGCTGGATGTGACTGAAGTGACTTAGCAAGCATGCACAGCTGTTAAATGACTCATATTTGTGAAGCGTTCAGAATCTTAAAGGGAATATCACTTTATCAATGTGAAGGATTCTGAAAAATGCAATAGAAAGATTTTATCTAAGCTAGATAAATATTATTATCCTCATTATATAAAGGTCAGAGGGATGCAGGGAACTAAAGTAACTTGTCAAGGAATGTCAGTGTTTGAGATTACGATTCTGGCTCTCCTAGCTCCTATGAAAACTGTTAGACAAAGGTTCTCTGAAGCAAAAAAAATCCCTATATATTTAAATCATTTCAGCCATGCCAAATGATAATAACTCAGCCATTTCTTTTTTTTTGTTGTTCGTTTTCTCCATTCAGGTCACATCTCCAAATTAAGTAAATAGTTAAAGAAAAAAACAAGCACACAAACACAAGTTTGTGCTATTCTGGCATTGGCTAATCAGGGAAAATGGCTGCAGAGAAGGAAAGGCTGAGAATTCTCTTGCAGAAATTTACAAGACAACCAGGAGGAAGTTAACAATTCAATCTCAATGAATTAACATTGAAAACCAAAAGAGGGACTTCACCAGTAGTCCAATGGTTAATTTACTGCATATTTAACTTATTTGCAGAGTACATCATGCGATATGTTGGGATGCATGAAACTCAAGCTGGAATCAAGATTGCTGGGAGAAATATCAATAACCTCAGATATGCAGATGATACCACCCTATTGGCAGAAAGCAAGGAGGAACTAAAGAGCCTCTTGATGAGGGTGAAAGAGAGTGAAAAAGCTGGTTTAAAACTCAACTTTCAGAAAACTAAGGTCATGGCATCTGGTCCCATCACTTCATGGCAGATAGATGGAGAAACAATGGAAACAGTGATAGACTTTATTTTCTTGGGCTCCAAAATTGCTGTGAACATTGACTGCAGCCATGAAATTAAAAGATGTCAGCTCCTTGGAAGAAAAGCTATGACAAACCCAGACAGTTTATTAAAAAGCACAGACATCACTTTGCCAACAAAAGTCTGTATATAGTCAAAGCTATGGACTTTTTTTGCAGTAGTCAAGTAAGGGTGTGAGAGTGGGACCATAAAGAAGGCTGAGTGCCAAAGAATTGATGCTTTGGAACTGTGGTCCTGGAGAAGATCATAAGAGTCCCTTGGACAACAAGGAGGTCAAACCAGTCAATCCTAAAGAATATCAACCCTGAATATTCATTGGAATGATTGATGCTGAAGCTGAAGCTCTGATACTTTGGCCATCTGATGTGAAGAGTTGACTCATTGGAAAAGATCCTGATGCTGGGAAAGATCGAAGGCAAAAGGAGAAGGGGACAGCAGAGTATGAGATGGTTGATGGCATCACTGATTTCTGGACTTTAGTGTGAGCAGACTCTGGGAAATAGTGAAGGATAGGGAAGCCTGGCATGCTGCAGTCCATGGGGTTGCAAAGAGTCAGACATGACTGAGCAACTGAACACCAAACAACTAGTGGTTGAGCTCTGTGCTTCCATTGCAGGGGGCACAGATTTGATCCTTGATTGGGGAACTAAGATCCCACATGCCATGGGCAGAGCCAAACAAACACAACAACAAAAACAAACAAACAAACAAACAAAACCCACCCCAAACCATTCATTACTCCCATAGAAATAAACAGTAATTTATCTAGGGGTACAAACAAAATAACTACACATTCAGAATTAGATGTTCCCTAACTCCAAATATCCACAACATTTCCAGCTCTAGGCAAACATGCGATATATTTTCCTCCCTTACCATAAAATTCTTGTGGTTTGCTTTATCATTTGATATAATATCATAAGCTCCTTACATTGCTCAGAAGCTTTAAGACGTCTATTCTCTTTATTTTTCCTCTAAATACTTCACAAATAAATCATAAAGTGATCCCTTAAGTTTGTAAAAGAGTAAGAGAAAGTCATCTTAGTCAATTTCTCTGAACGTGTTCATGAGCTCACAACACGCTCCATTTGTAAGTAGTGATGTAAGCTTGGCATGCAAATTAATGCTATGACAATTTATAGGAGCCTATCATCCTATCATATGGTCCTCATGTAAGACATGTAGTAACCAGAAGGAAAAAATGTTTAAAAGCTAGAAGGAAGAAATGTTTAAAAAGCACGTATCATTATTTTACCCCATGGTACTATATTTCTTAGGTTTGTAAACAAATGAATTGTATGTATGTGTCTGTGTATTTATTTTTAATTGAAGAATAATTGCTTTACAATATTGTGTTGGTTTCAGCCATACATCAGCATGAATCAGCCATAGGTATACATATGGCCCCTCCCTCTTAAAACTCCCTCCTACCTCCCATGTGTGTCTGAATTTTATAATGTTGACACAATTAAACTTATTAATAAAGAGTTTGTAGGGAAAAAGTGATTCTCAAAAATCATTCTCCTTTCAAAGTAGAATAGGCTAAATACTGTGAAAGAGGAGAGTGAAAAATTGGCTTAAAGCTCAACATTCAGAAAACGAAGATCATGGCATCTGGTCCCATCACTTCATGGCAGATAGAGGGGGAACCAGTGTCAGACTTTTTTTGGGCTCCAAAATCACTGCAGATGGTGACTGCAGCCATGAAATTAAAAGACGCTTGCTCCTTGGGAGAAAAGTTATGACCAACCTAGATAGCATATTCAAGAGCGGAGACATTACTTTGCCAACAAAAGTCCATCTAGTCAAGGCTATGGTTTCTCCAGTGGTCATGTATGGATGTGAGAGTTGGACTGTGAAGAAAGCTGAGTGCTGAAGAATTGATGCTTTTGAACTGTGGTGTTGGAGAAGACTCTTGAGAGTCCTTTGGACTGCAAGGAGATCCAACCAGTCCATTCTGAAGGAGATTAGCCCTGGGATTTCTTTGGAAGGAATGATGCTAAAGCTGAAACTCCAGTACTTTGGCCACCTCATGCGAAGAGTTGACTCATTGGAAAAGACTCTGATGCTGGAAGGTATTGGGGGCAGGAGGAGAAGGGGACGACAAAGGATGAGATGGCTGAATGGCATCACTGACTCGATGGACGTGAGTCTGGGTGAACTCCAGGAGTTGGTGTTGGACAGGGAGGCCTGGCATGCTGTGATTCATGGGGTTGCAAAGAGTTGGACATGACTGAGTGACTGAATTGAACTGAACTGAAGGATAAACAATGATGCCTCTTTCACCACAATGCTAATCTTAATGACTGCAAAACTCAGTGAACCTATCTGTAGGGATGGAAGGGAGACTCAGATGCAGAGAATGGACTTGTGGACAGAGTGGGGGAAGGACAGTGGGGCAATGGAGACAGTAACATCAACATATAAACACTATCATGAGTAAAGTGGATAGCTGGCGAGAGTTGCTATATTTGTCAGTTAATTCATATGTTGATATTAAAAGTGATTGTCACTACTATTTTGTGAAAGTGAACGTGTTAGTCGCTCAGTTGGTCTGACTCTTTGCAACCCTATGGGCTGTAGCCTGCCAGGCTCCTCTGTCCATGGGATTTCCCAGGCAAGAATACTGGAGTGAATAGCTATTCCCTTCTCCAGAGGATCTTCCTTCCTGACCCAGGGACTCAACCCACCTCTCCTGCATTGCAGGCAGATTCTTTACCATCCGAGCCACCAGGGAAGCCCCTTATTATTGTGTACATAAAACTAATCAATGCTGGAAAAAATCTAAAATGCATACTAATAACAAATTTCAGGAAATTACAAAAAAAACAGGAAATATCTAAATTGTATATGTTAATGGCCTATGTTTATTGGCAAAGAAATAATTTTTAGTTCACGATGTGAATATATAATGATATTATGAGTATATATTAAACCTAAGCACATATTTCGAATACTCTGTTAAGCAAATATATTTTGCCTATGGATAATGTTAGAGACATAGTTTGGCCAATGGATCGCATCACACTTTCTATTTACATCTTAATTCTGTAATTGCTCTGCACTCAGAGGTCCCACAGAAGCCAAGGGTTTTCTCAGAGACCTTCGTGGGGGACATCTGCGGAGATGAGGACAAAGCAGTTGTGAAACCTGCTTTTAAAGTAAGCTGTTAGGTAAAAACCTAAAACCAAAAACACGTCATGCTAACAAGGAAGTGAAAGCAAACTGTGTTCCTACTTGAGACTTAGAATTAAGCATATTTTTGTAAATGGGGCAAAAAGTTTCACTGCTTGGAAAACTTTTGTGGGTCAGATAACCTCAAGTGCCTTGATAGCATGAAAAACTTGAGAAATTCAAGGTTATAAAGAAAGAAAAATAGAAAAATGGATATAATACAATTTTGCTTTATTGAGCACATTTCTGCAAAGTGCTTTATTTATCTCAGTCATCTGTGTAATACCACCTTGAAGGATAAATGTCTCTGAAGCAGGAAAAAGAACCACTCACCCCACATTAAATTGAATCATCAGAGTCGGATCTTTAATCACTTTGGTATTTTAAGTGGCTGAAAATATCAGGTCTCCAAAATAACCAGTAAAGATGGATTGATTTATGAAAGTTCATTGATACAAGCTTAGAAAGACCCCAAATTTTTCAAGAACAAACTGTGTTTCTAAGATAATGAAGATTATCTCTAATATACTGGAGACAAAGTGTGATTAAAATGGTCACCTTGAAATAGGAAAATTATGAATTAAGAACCATGAAACAATGAAATTACTGGGGTTTTTGAACACCTGCACAAGAAATGACTGTATTTGGTGATAGCTGCCGTTTTATGAAATCTAGAAGGAAGTCCAAATGGAGAAAAACAAAGATGTTCAGGGCGCTATTTTTAAGTGTGACTTTTCTCTTCTCCCTGCTAAGAACATTCTAACAAGAAGAAAGGAATTTAAGGACTTGCAAGACCACCTGGCTGCCCTTATGCAGAGCTGAGGCCTCAGCCATCCTTAACAATGAAGCGGCCTTTGCAGAAGGGTGGGAGCAGCAGTGGGTGGTCCTGGAGGAGGCCTGGCCTCTCATGGAAGCCCCTGGACAGCAGCTGGCACCAGCTACCACTGGAAAGTTGGCTCAGAACACTTCTTGTCATGACAAAGTAGAAAAAGTAGAATGCAGTTTAATTCCCTTGGGAAAATGGGTTACGTCTTATGTCCTTTAAATTAAAACCCCACGTCTCATCTTGATTATTTGTAAGAATAGTTATTTCCACTCAAGCTAGACTTTGTTTTTATAGTTAATACAGCTGGGATTGGCTTAATTGACTTAATGAACTTTACCATTGATTGAAGATTCTGTTCATCTCTGTATGCATCAGTTGAAAAGGTTGACCCTTTGAGATGGCTCTATGTCCCCCAGGTCTGCTTTCAAGAGCTCAGAGATTTCTGCCAGGACTGCCACCGCAGTGTACCTCATTAGGACCGGTTGCCTGGAGTTTAGTGAGGCTGAATACTGTCCCGTATCCCATCTGTCCTTGCTGCAACTTATTTGTTTTATTTCTCATCTCAGGATCGGCTTGCCTGTGCCTTCCAACATGACAGTTAACTAACTCCATCAATCTAATTTAGTCTCCTGCTGTGAGCAGACTTGAGGAGTGTCCCAGGGTTACCTCTAGGTTCTTCTTTCTTTCTCCTGCTGGCATCCTCTGTTCCTCATGAGATCTCAATTTTCATAATAAATTTCTGGATAAAATGGGCTCTGTTCTATTTCTGAAATGGTACATAAATCACATTTTCTGAGTCAACTTAGACGGTTGGTGTTGGCTGCTTCCATGGCTCTTGGTGAGGATAGGGAAGTCTACTCTAGGTTTGTGGGAAAGGGTTTATGATTGATTAGTGATGTTCCCCGCTCCCTCCCGCCCTGGGTCAAAAATGGCCCCATCTTTGCTGACTTTTCCTCTATTTCATAGAGCAGGATCTTAATGGTAGGTAGCTGCCTATTGGTCTTTGCTGGTGGCTCAGATGATAAAGAATTCGCCTACAATGTGGGAGACCTGGGTTTGATCCCTGGGTTGGGAAGAAACCCTGGAGGAGGGCATGGCCCCCAGTATTCTTGCCTGGAGAATCCCCAGTGGACAGAGGAGTCTGGCGGGCTACAACGCATGGTGTCGGAAAGAGTCATACAGGACTGAACGACTAGGCACAACAGGGCACAGCAGCCTGTGGTGTCTGTATATACATTTTACTAACTTTATGGTAACCAAAATTGTCAAAATTATACATAGAATACTCATAGAGAAAGCTTAGGTCTTTGATTAAAATGAAAATATAATTTGGGGCAAAATTTGACTTTTCCTGGTCAAATTCAGAGTATCCTTGGCATTCTTAGATACGGATTCAACAGTATAGCTTTTCTTTCTAGAGGAGTTTCCTCAGCTCTAGACTGGTCTTTATGATTTCTTGAGCTGCTGACTTTAGCAATAGAAGAAAGAGAGGCACAAAGTAAAGTGGGATCAAGGGGAAATAGTAGGAAAGAAAAATATGCTGGCACAAGGAAAAGCGGCCAGTGGACCCAAAGTAATGAAACTGGTATTTTTCTTTGACCAGAAGGTCCTCTCTGATGGCCACTGCAACTCACACTGAATCAGGGTAAACAGGGCTGATAAGACAGGGGCCTCTCAGGGGAGCTAGTTTAGAGGAGCACACTTGTTTGATTGTATAAACTTTAGTGTATCTACTCATGTAATTGCAAAAAGAAATGAAAACCTGCAAACTGTATATCTGAAAAGACGTACAGATCATGGCCAATAGGTATATGAAAATGCTCAATGTCGCTGATCATCAGAGAAACACACGCCAAAACCACAATGAGATATTAACTCACATCTGTCAGAATGGCTATTGTCAAAAAGACAAGAGACAATAGTGCTGGCCAGGATGTGGAGAATACAGAAGCCCTGTGCACTGTTGCTGGGAATGTAAATTGGTGCAGCCACCATTTACAAGTGTGGAGGAAACAAGTGTGGAGGTTCCTCAAAAAATTAAAAATAGAGCCACCGTATGATGCAGCAATTCCTCTTCTGGGTATTTATCTGAAGAAAATGAAACACTAACTCAAAAGACAAATGCATCCTTGTGTTCATTGCAGGATTATTTACAATAGCAGATGTGTGGAAACAACCTAAGTGTTTACTGATGATTGAATGGTTATAAAAGATCCCATGTATTTACCAACAGAATATTACTCAGGCATAAAAAAGAATGAAATCTTGCCATTTGTAACAACATGGATGTACCTTGAAAGCATTATGCTAAATGAAATAAATTAGAGAAATACGTTATGATCTCATCCTACCATAGAATCTAAAAAAAAAAAAAAAATCCCAAACTCAGATTTAGAGAACATGTTGGTAGTTGCCAGAGGTGGGAGATGTGGGGTAGAAGAGATGGGTGAAGGAGTCAAAAGGTGATACAAACTTCCATTTGTAAAATAAGTAAGTCATGGGGATATAATGTACAGCACTATGACCAAAGTTAATAATACTGTAATGCATATTTGAAAGATCTGAAAGTTCTCATCACAAGGAGAAAAACATAACCATGTGTTGTGATGAATGTTAAATAGACTTGTGGTGAACAGTTCATAATATATACAAGCAGTGAATCGTGATGTTGTATACTTGAAATTAATATAATGCTATATGTCAATTTTACCTCAATAAAAAAAGAAATAAAAACCAAACAAAACAAACCCCAAAGCTTCATTTTCATAACCACAATGACCTGTAATAAGACAAACTGCTGGGCTCAAGCTGAGACAGTGTCTTTGGATGCAGTTTCAAGATCAAACATACCCATTTGTCTCTTTGCTTGCCTACCCTTTATTTAAAAAAAAAAAAAAGTGGAGAGTTTATGATATAACAAATCAGTAAATTGGTGGGAGGGTTATTTGAGAGGCTGGAATGCCTAAAATATCATAAAGGTATAAGGGCAAAGTGCTCTGATGAATTATTGGCCCTGAAAGAAGAAACTCTGCATGCTTACGGAAACATTTGTGAAAGCAAAACTAGGGCTAAAACAGACTTTCTAGAAATTACATAAAAACTTTTAAAGTGGTCCTGTGTCTCCTCACACTTTATTCCCAATTTTCTTTAGAACCAACACAGCTCTGCCATATTCTGTGATCCTGGTAGAATATTCCCTAGACTGTGGTGAGAGAAACATAGTTGTAGCCATTTTGACAGTAGTTATTCTAACCTTGACCTGAATGAAGTGAGTGAGAATTTACTAAGAGCTAAGAAATTACTAAAAACTTAAATATGATTGAAAATGTGTTATCCTGCACATAATACTGGGCATGAAATATGGGTTGACCTCCTTCTTTTTTTTTGTAGATTTTAGTAAACTTTTTAGCTTCTAGGATGCCTGAGGCCATGTGTCTGATGGCCATGACAAGTCAGATAATTCTACCATTCTTTCCTTTGGTACAGGATACATGGGCTTCTGGTCATGTATTCCTAATAACTATATTGCCCTTTGCTGAAATACGATCTAATTTTTGAAGGATAAGGAAAAATTAATTATTGACTCGTTAGTGAAGATTTGTGTAGAAAAGGAGAGGAAAAGTTAAAAACAGGAGATGGTCTCTAAGAGCAAGGGCCTGAAAAAGGCCAGGGTGACGGTTCTGATTAATTCTGTAAAACAAATCACCCCATAAGTTAACAGCATAAAACCACCATTGGCTGCTCACAGATTCAAAAGGTCAAGAATTTGGACAGGACACAGCGTGGGTGGCTTGTCTCTGCTCCATGAGCTCTGGGGATCTGACTGGTAAACATAAAGGCTAGAGGCTGGAATAGTCAGAAGGCCGGTCATTCATATGCTATTGGTTGAGGGCCTCGATTCATCCCTATCCAGGCCTCTCCACGAGGTCTCTTTAGATAAGTGAGGTGCGGACTTCCTCACAACTTTATGGTTCATTTTCCAAAGTAGGACTATCTGAGCAAGGAGCCAGGTGGGAGCTATATTCTTTTAAAATGTCCTGGCCTCAGAAGTCACACAGCATCACTTCTGCCTTAATCTATTGGTTACAGCAATCATCAACGTGCCTGAGTTCAAAGGATAGATGAATAGACTCCATTTCTTGATGGAAAATGGTAAACAGTGAAATTCTAGAACAGCATGAGTCTAGAGATAGAAGTGTGGCTATTTCAAGAAAATACAATGCCGCAGTAATTGAAGTGCAGGAACCAGTGAGAAAAATGGCTCAAAATGAAGGTGAGGTAGGCAGGGATCAAGCCTATTCATAATATTATATGTTATATTAAGAATATTGGTCCTTCACAGACTTAGAGAACAAACTTACAGTTGCCAGTGGGGAAGAGCAGGGGGATGAGATAGGAAGTTTGGGATGAACATGTACACCCTGCTATATTTACAATGGATAACCAACAAGGACCTACTGGATAGCACAGAGAACTCTACTCAATGTTGTGGGGCAGCCTGGATGGGAGGGGAGTTTAGGGGAGACTGGATATATGTATATGTATGGCTGAGTCCCTTTACTGTCCACCTGAAACTATCACAACATTAATTGGCTACACTCCAATATAAAATAAAAAGTTAGAAAAAGAATATTAGTCTTTTTTTCCCCTAAAGCACATAAGAAGTCATCAAGAAGTTTACATAAGGGAATAGGACACTCTGGTTTGCTACAGCACAGAGAATGGACTGGAAAGTAGCAACATTAGATGTGAAGAGTCTAATTAGGAAACTAGGATGATAAGCAAAGCAGGATGTAGGTGGGTTTGGACCAGGAATTTGGCAAGAGATAGAGAGACATGAACGGATGTAAGAAATACATGAGGTAAAATCAAATGGACCTGCATATGAAGAGTGAGAGAGGCTGGTATGAAAAATGACTGCCATTGTCTGCTGTGCAGCTGTGAGTATAGGTGTCTATCACCCTGGTAGGGAGCACCAGAAGATCATCAGGATTTGGGGGGAAGAGCCTGAGCTCAGTTTTGAGCTTCAAAGAGAGATATGACTGGGCATGTTCCAGTGGGCAGTGGGAATCATAGGCTAGGTATCCAAGGAGAGGCCAGGCTGGAGATCTGGATTTGAGTCATCTAAGCACAGGTAGTAGATATGCCTGCTATCAGAGATAGGATTTTCTTTGGAGGATACAAACACTTGATACAGAATGTTGATTGAAAATAGAAAGGCAGTTCTGCAAAGTGGCTAGGGAAGGTGCTGCAGAGAAATTAGAGGGAAACTGAAGAGAGTGGTCTCTTAGGAACCAAAAGAAAAGACCCCTAATTACCAACTGCATAGAATACAACTAAGACTTTATATCAGATGAGGTCTAAACATGCTCATTCTGGATAAGACAACTTCTTAGCATGAGATATAGGACCTTGCTTAATGAACTAAAAAGTTTTGTTGTTGTTTATAATTTTTTAATATTTCACACTAAAAATATAAAGGGGGTATGCATTTCATAAAACATAATATAATACTCTGCTATACGAAGTACAATATTACTTATTTCACTAAAGGCATCAGAAAATAAGAGAGAGAATGTTTCAATGTTGAGTTGAATATCAAAGCTTTCCTCAGGAACATATTCCATATTAATACTATTTTTTTCTTTAAAAAGTCAAATTTTAATTATTTTACTCTCACCTATAGCACTTTCTATAACATATCAGCTGAAAATTATTTCTAAACTAGAAATTCCTGTAGGTATTGGAATATGCGTGCTTAAAATATATGAACATATAAAGCATTCTTCAACCATATTCTGATTATTTCTCTAAAGCATATTTCCATGTCCAGTTGGTCAATTTTTAAAACATTTACATATATATGGGTATGCATGTATTTTTGTATGCATGCAGAGAGACTATTAAGCATTACATGAATGTTTTCCTTTTCAGCATGAAATTGAATTCAATGATTCTAAATTAAAGGGAACAAAGTAATACTTCATTATACTTTTATAAAGAGCTCTATTTATCAAGACTAGAATATTTTTAACATAAGCCAACCACAATATGGTTACAAATCCAATATTCCTCATATCTATTTACTTGCAAAATGAATGTGCTTCTCCACTGGCCTTAAAATAATGAGAGTAAGAAAATAGGTTAAGTCTTAAAAGGTCTGATTTATTTTTTTCAATATTCATGAATGGATTGACTAAATGAAACCATATGTTATATTTAAAATGCTTAATGGAACAGCAAACACATGCACTGAGAAATATTTTTCCAAGTCAAAGACCTATAAGGCTAAAGTAGTTTCAGAAGAACTGCATGCACATGGCCAAGAAAGGGTGTAGGACTATAAGTCTAATCACTGCTTTATACAAAGTTGGGGCAGTTGGCAAATGTAGCGACTGATAAATATTAGTGGGATACAATTGCCCTTATCAACCTCAAGGATGCAATGGACTAAACAACAAGAAAACAAAGTCAGCATGTCATTGTGCATATAACAGTAATATGTCAACTCCCAAAGAAAAATTAAAAAAAACAAATCATTATGGGAAAACCAAATTTTATTATTTCAAATGTATTCTTATAATTAAACATGTTACTTTGTCAAAATGATTAATATGTATATATATTTAGTGAGTTTTAAGCCAGCGACCCAGGAGTATAATATATTAGGTCTAATTTTACTTCCAAGCCTTTATACTGAATCGTCTAACTTTAGGAGCACTGGGAGACAGGGCAGGTTGTATGCTTAGATCATTGTATTCTGAACTACAAGAAAATGTTGGTAGCCCACCTGCTTACACTAACTTGTACGTAGTTTTCTCTTCTAAGAATCCTGATAAGATGGGCATGAAATATACTTGTAATTAGCGAGACGCTGAACTACCAGAAAGTAAATGTGGGTACTTAGTCATCAAGAATACCTGCTGATCCTCAGGTAGAGTTTACATTTAACTTACCTGCATGCTGTGCTTCTACTATTTGTATTTCCAAAAATACCCATTATTCAAATCACTAGTGGCCATCCAATTAAAAAAAAAAATAACCCACATATCTCACTTTAACAAGTATAATATGTCAATTGATCCCGTGACAAAGTTTATATTAAAAAAAAAGGAGTCTACTGATATTGGTATCAGGCTTAATAAGTCTAGGACATAAGTCAGATGTCAGGGCCAATATGACATAAGTCATAGGTCTAGGACATAAGTCAGATGTCAGGGCCAATATGAGGTTTTGGAAGAAGGCTAATTAGGAGATGATAGTAAAGTCAAGTTTCAGTTGCTTTAAGGAAAAGCATATAAGAGCATAGATGCAGGGGTATGTCCTTGGAAAGAACCAGTGGCCTGAGACCCATAGATATGAAGAGTGAAAAGTACCAATTCAAGGACGATTAGAACTGGACATGGGACAATAGACTGGTTCCAAATAGGAAAAGGAGTACCTCAAGGCTGTATATTGTCACCCTGCTTATTTAACTTATATGCAGAGTACATCATGAGAAATACTGGGCTGGAAGAAGCACAAGCTGGAATCAAGATTGCCGGGAGAAATATCAATAACCTCAGATATGTAGATGGCTCTTATGGCAGAAAGTGAAGAAGAACTAAAGAGCCTCTTGATGAAAGTGAAATAGGAAAGTAAAAAAGTTGGCTTAAAGCTCAACATTCAGAAAACTAACATCATGGCATTTGGTCCCATCACTTCATGGCAAATAGATGGGGAAACAGTGGAAACAGTGGCTGACTTTATTTTTCTGGGCTCCAAAATCATTGCAGATGGTGATTACAGCCATGAAATTAAGACACCTGCTCCTTGGAAGGAAAATTATGACCAACCTAGATAGCATATTAAAAAGCAGAGACATTACTTTGCCAACAAAGGTCCGTCTAGTCAAGGTTATGGTTTTTCCAATAGTCATGTGTGGATGTGAGAGTTGGGCTATAAAGAAAGCTGAGTGCTGAAGAATTGATGCTTTTGAACTGTGGTGTTGGAGAAGACTCTTGAGAGTCCCTTGGACTGCAAGGAGATCCAACCAGTCCATCCTAAAGGCAATCAGCCCTGGGTGTTCATTGGAAGGACTGATAAAGCTGAAACTTCAATACTTTGTCTACCTCTTGTGAAGAGCTTACTAATTGGAAAAGACCCTGATGCTGGGAGGGATTGAGGGCCAGAGGAGAAGGGGACGACAGAGGATGAGATGGTTGGATGGCATCACCGACTCAATGGACATGGGTTTGGGTGGACTCCCGGAGTTGGTGATGGACAGGGAGGCCTGGCATGCTGTGGTTCACGGGGTCACAAAGAGTCGGACATGACTGAGCAACTGAACTGAACTGAACTGAACTACTGATAGTGAGGTCAGTAAACCCCAAACCAAGACAGACAAGACAATAAGTTCAACTGGAATTTGGGAAAACATTAGTGATACTTAAAAGTCTATTTGAAAACTTCCTCTACTGGTATAGGTTGTTAACTCAGAGTTCTGGGCTGAATGATTTATGGAATTTACAAAGTTACAATCATGAAGCCAATTGGCTTGATCTAAGTAGTCTCTTTTTTGCCTTCATTTGAGAAACCCTCCAGGTCCTGCATATAGAATAAAATCCACCTAAATGGTCTTTTTTATTTTTTTTTAAATTTTATTTTATTTTTAAACTTTACAATATTGTATTAATTTTGCCAAATATCGAAATGAATCCGCCACAGGTATACCCACGTTCCCCATCCTGAACCCTCCACCCTCCTCCCTCCCCTCCCCTCCCTCTGGGTCGTCCCAGTGCACCAGCCCCAAGCATCCAGTACCGTGCATCGAACCTGGACTGGCGACTCGTTTCATACATGATATTATACATGTTTCAATGCTATTTTCCCAAATCTCCCCACCCTCTCCCTCTCCCACAGAGTCCATAAGACTGATCTATACATCGGTGTCTCTTTTGCTGTCTCGTACACAGGGTTATTGTTTCCATCTTTCTAAATTCCATATATATGCGTTAGTATACTGTATTGATAAACGGTCTTTTTTAAAAGGCTGTTTTTCTTTCTCTGAATTTTGACATGTTGCTTCGCTCCCTGAATGTTTTAATGAATATAAATATATATGCTAACATTCTTTTAAGGAACTCAGTGCACTTTAGAGACACACGGCTGCATTCTCTAAGTGCCTAGGGAGCACCATGGTGAAAATATTTTTGTTCAAAGGAGGCAAATGGCAAAAATTGTAGTTGATGGAGCTCTAATTTACCAAGTGTTATTCCATTGGTTTGAAAGAAAAATTCTAGCTCCTAAAAGAATCAATCTTCTCATAGGAGTTTTGGCTTCTTATCCTGTATGGTTCGTTTCTGAGAAGTAACTTGGTGTGACAGACTGCGTTCAAGCAGAGGTGGCTGCTGGGTAGTAGACAGAGAAACAGAAGCCCAGAGAAGTTCACTTCCATTCAGAGTCGGGACATATTTAGAGCAAGAAACAGAGGCCACTTCTTGGCCACTTCTTATGCCAAGACAAATGATAGTTTCAAAAGACCACCCATACTTGCAGTGTTATTTTGCTTCTTCTCTGTACAGCCAATTTAATAGTTTAAAAATAATATATATTTAAATACACCATTAAGCTAGGGAACAGATCTTATATTTGAACTACCTAATGCTGAACTGGTTGACCACAAATAGGTTACATAACAGGATGAAAGCGAGACATTTCAGACAGAAGTTTAAATTAAAATAACTTGGTGGGTGGTGGTGGTGATGGTAGTTCTGGAGCTTTAGAACAAATAAGAGTTTCTGGTTGGTTCTTCTGCAGGGATTATTTTAAAAAATAAAAAGGAAGGAAGAGTGGAAGCTCCCCTCCTCTGCTTTGGTCAGTGCTCAGACTACTTTTAATTAATTCTTCAAAACATTCCTGACGATGCTCATTTTTTTTTTCAGCTTGTTTGAACTCCCATTTTCAAAAGTATTACTGTAGGCTTTCTGGTTACACAGTCACCCTTCAACTTCTTTTCCCTAATTGAGTCAAGATAGTGGTCTTTTGGACTTAATAGCTAGCTCTAGCATAGTCTAACTTTTGCTGATTTTCCTTTATTTTTTTCCCCCAGTACAGCAAATGAAAACCTTTCCACTCTTCCCAAATTGGCTGTATACTCTCTTTGATGAAGCAAGAAATACTTTAGACTTTTAGAATATATTGCTTCTTATGTATTTATTCTAATGCCTCATTTGTACCGGTTTAGACATTTTAAGAACGGCCTATGATCAAGCAGACACTAGTGCCTTAGACCTTACGGGTTCATGATAAATAACCCATAGAACCCAATACTTCTGACAGCAATCACACCGCAAAAGCAAGAGCAAACACTTGATAATGTGAATGAGATAAGTAGAGACCTCCTTATGAACACCAGGCAGAGTCATACTAAGGGAATATTCTCCAGGAAGGTGATTTTTTACCACATGAGCACACTTTCCTTTCTAAGGACAGGTTCTCAATTCTTAGGGAGAACTGATTTTCGGCCAGACAAGGGCTGTGGTGATCAAGGCAGTCTCGGTGGTATAATTTTAGCTTTTGCAGAATTTTCCGTTGCTTATTTTCAGCCCTACTGCTATTTCATCATTTCCATGATTGCTCCCCCAGCACTGACTGACGATTTTATTGGATGCAGAAGGGGCTGAGTTGGATTATATTTCACTGAACAGCTACACCACCTGTGTAAAAGTCTTTGGAAATGAAATAATCCCATCTAATTGAAGAGAAACAATACAGCCACTGGACAGCCCACAACCAGAGCACAGACTAGATTTTCAACAAATTAATATCCCTGATGTTTATAGGCAATAATTTCCATCAAACGGATGAAACTAACTATGGATTATTGCAGGTTCGGAAGGTATGGAGTTTCTTATTATTTTATATTTAACATAAAGGTTAAACTCATTAATTACTTAATAAGCAGAAAGTTTCTAGGAGTTAATGAACTGCTGCTCTTTTCCATAATGAATTTATGTCAAATTGGACGAGCCAGTTTGAGGTTGAAAATGAATCCCTCATTATGTCCTGTCCTGAATAAAGCATTGTTCTACGAGTGTTTCTATAATAACAAAACATCTTTTTAGATTTTCTTGTTATCTGGAAGGCTTCCCTGGCGGCTCAGTGGTAAAGAATCCATCTGCCAATGCAGGTGATGCAGGAGACGTGTGTTCAATTCCTGGTCTGGGAAGACTCCCTGGAGAAGGAAATGGCTACCCATTCCAGTATTTTCACCTGGGAAATCCTATGGGCAGAGGAGTCTGTCAGGCTACAGTCCGTGAGTCGCAAAGAGTCAGACGTGACTTAATGACTAACAATAACAATAAGAAGTATGAATGGCTTGTAATTTGAAGAGGAACATAAGCTATCTTTATACTGAAGAACTCTGGAGGTTCTTTCCTCATTCTACTTCTGAGGTTCTATATGACATTTGGGTGGTAGCTTATGCCGTATGGTCACTTTCACATGCTAATAATGGAAACTCATTTCGGAAATGTTACGTCACTGACTGTATTCCATGCAAACACCATGTTCTCATTGCTTCACAAGTTGTGCACACATGTAACATTCTTTACCATCTTTGCAGAGTCACCTGAAGACTCACTGGTGAAGGTACTGTCTTCATCCAGGAGGTAGATGGCCCAAGTAAATCAGCAAATAATACATTAGGCTGACTTCAGAACTTTGCCTGTCTGTTCTGGCTCCTTTGTCCCATCTACCTATTGGACACTCCAGAACAACCTGCCATGGTGCCCTGAAGTACCTTCCAAGTCTTTAAATTCTGATTTTTCTTTTCATGCTTATCCCAGCAATTGTAAAGTCTCTTTTCAGTAGAAGGGAACTACAAAATACTCAATGAAACCAATCCTATCCTGTAACAAGATGAGAAACAAGATTGCTGGTGCCAGGAAAATTTGGCCAGTGTTATAGGGGCTCAAAATTTGGGGTTAAAGGGAAGGACTCAGGAAATCAAAATCAAGTCCCTAGTTATGGCTGCAGAGCGGAAGGGATGGTTATGGAATTCAGGACGGTTATATACATACTGTATTTAAAATGGATAACCACAGTATAACCTACAGTATAGCATAGGGATCCCTGCTCAGTGTTATGTGGCAGCCTGGATGGAGGGGGTTTGGGGGGAAATGGATACATATATATGTATGGCTGAGTCCCTTTGCTGTTCACCTGAAACTATCACAACATTGTTAATTGACTATACCCCAATACAAAATAAGAAGTTCAAAACATAAATAAAGTTCATCCTCACACACACACATACACACATCATGCTCAAAGAACTGAAATAGCAACTAGGAATGAACTATGAAGTGAGAGGTCTGCTAGCTCTTTTCCATAGAGTATTTCTAATTCTTCCAGAAGTGAACGAAGGATAGTTTTCGTGACTATTTCACATTCGAGAAAACTGAAATTTAGAGAGTCTGTATTATATCTTCCCCAAGCTCATAGAACTGGTGATTTTTGGAGCTAGGAATTTAACTAAGTCAATCTGATCAACAAGCCTATATTCTAAGCAGTATGCTGCTTCTAGATACCTCTAGAGGGCCTAAGACTTTTGCACACTAAAGAAGGCAAAAATATAGTTATGTGGAATGAAGGTAGGAAGTTCTAACACGAGGCAGTTAATCATGAGGGAGGGTCTGGTGAATTCTGAGTGAGTCCCCTGAGATTATGTTGCGGAACGGGTCTCACCATGAGGTGGAGTTGGGTCACCAGGTCTGGCTTAAAATAATCTCCCAGAACTTTCGCAGTGGAGGAATTACTGAGGATGGAACCAGGCAGCTTATCACACATGATTAGGAGAAAGGCTATCCAGTTAGGCTCTTTAGGTATGGTTTAGTCTCAATTTCTGGCTAGGGTATGGGGAAAATCATGTGTCTCACTTGGATATCTTGGGGTCAGGAATAGATTCAGGTACAGGTGAGAACAAAGCCTACCTTCTCAGCTTTTGGAGCTTCCTACTCTAATTCTTTCAATTTGTTCAATACTGGCTTCTGCAGATGATGTTAATATAAATCCTACCTGTAACAGTGATCCCTTGTAGGTTGGCAAAGTTATCGCCAGCAGAGCACAAGTCACTCCCAATTAACACATGGGTCAGTAGGCAATCATCAGCTAATAAAAACTTTTGCATTTTGTGCATGATTTTAGAAAGGGCCATAAATTTGGAAATGACAGTGACTCTCATCAGATGTTCGTAAGAAAAGAAAACGATATGTTCCAGAGCACTTCAGTGATTTAAAGCATTTTAGTGGCAAATAGCAATACTTAAAAAACTATTGTAGAAACCAGTTGTCTGTTATTTTGGCTACCAACTCCTTTAACTGTGAGAATCTATACAAATCTTCTTGCCCTGATGAGACTGTGAAATCTTACATAACTTTTCAAGTAAAAGGCAAAGAAGAATTCCTATGAAAATTAATCTAATTGTTTAAACCAGATTATAAACCTTTTTATTTTTTAAAAAATATATTAGTTTGAAATTTCTTTTTGGCCATACCACACAGCATGTGGGATCTTATTTCCCCAACCAGGGGGTAGAACCAACACCCCCTACATTGGAAACACAGGGTCCTAACTGCTGGGCCATCAGGGAAGTCCCTAAACCTGATTCTTGCAGCAATAAAAGGGGTTTTAGTTTAACCTCTTAAAAAATAATTGGAATATAGTTGGGTTAGTTTCTGCTGTGCAAAGAAGTGAATCAGCCATATGCATACATTTATCTTCTTCCTCTTGAACCTCTCTCCCACCCCACACCTGCCCCACCCCTTTAGGTCATCACAGATTACAGATACACTTGAAATATATTAGTTTCTTTTAATTAGCTAGTTTTAAATATGAATTCCTATGACTTAGTCACAGAGTCAGATATGACTGAGCAACTGAACAGCAAAACAACAGGGCAGTCTTAATGTTTCCATTTCACAGATAAACAAACTGAGGGACTTGGAGGTCATGACTTACATTGTATCACTTACTACATCTCCACTGTAGCTGGTACCAAAATCCCCAGTAATGCATTCTTTGGGCTGTGGGTTATCTCAGGGAGCTGCTCTGTCACTGACTTTACCTCCATACTCTTGGCAAACATGCATCAATTCTACTTATCTCCTGCCTGGCATTTTGACATGGCCTTCCCTGAAATGAGAGAGATCCTCCACAGAGACTCCTAGGCATCTCTGCTCTCCTTCAGAGAACAAAAGGCCAGGAATAATATGATAGTAACCAGAAACTTTCATCTTGATAGCACTCCAGGAACAGTAAGCAAGTCCGTGCATGCACACACTCGCCCACTTCATTTGCATAGTCCATGTTTCTTGTCTCACTGGAAAGGCATCACCTTTGCACAGGCAATCTGCAACTCACCTACGGAGGTCTGAATTACAAAATAACCCATCAAGATGAAATAGCCAGTGGTCCCTTTGTTCCACTGGACACCAATAAAAGCCAGCTATTTAAAAATCAGATGGAGATGTTAGACAATTCATGTTGTTTGAAGAAAACAAGTAAAAACAATTGGAAAAGAATGGCAAGGATGATGTACATAGCAAATGTGACTCACCCAACATTTTCCTTGGCCTTTCCCCAAATTGCTATGCTATAGTTTTTACTTTGCAATCATAATGGCTAAAATCTATGAAAAATTATTTCTGTGCATCAAAACTTTCTGGTTGCAAAGGAGACTTCCAGATCATTAGTCATCCACTCACTGTGTGTTACCCTGTCCTCAGAAGAGCCAGTCCAGACTGGCCCCTCCCCAAGTCTTGTCTCTGTCAGTACCACCTTCAGAACCCTGTTTCTCAGGTGTTCTGTTTCTCAGGCCACGTTTGATTCCTTACCCAGTGCAGTCTCAAATACTGCTGATCCCTGCTTATTCTTCCCTTGGGCTTCCCTGGTGGCTAAGGGCATCCACCTGCAATTCAGGAGATGCAGGAGACTCAGATTTGATCCCTGGGTTGAGAAGATACCTTGGAGGAGGAAATGGCAACCAATGTCAGTATTTCTTGCCTGGATGGACAAGAGGAGCCTGGTGGGCTATAGTCCATGGGGTTGAAAAAGATTCAGACATGACTTAGCGACTATACAGCAATTCCTCCCCCTAAAACATTCAGACCTGAACACTTCTCCTAGGTACCATTGCAATAAACTTAAAGTCATAGTTGTTTCTCAGCTTGACTTCTGTCTCTTCCATCCCTTTCTGAACCATGTGTCCTTACAGTCCTTTCTCCACTAAGCAGACAGAATGATGGGGAAGAAAAGTGAATCCAATCAAGCCAGCATCTCTTTCCTAAAAAATGCTCCCATGGTGACCAGGGCTCCTCTCCCCACCAGGTTCCCTCTACTTTTCTCCTTTCCCTCTCTGCTTCAGCTACACTGGTGATAAGCTCTTCTGCCTCTTAGAATCTCTGTGCTTGATGCTTTCAGCTTGTAAGCCCCTCCCTGAATCCTAGAAGATGTCTCTCTCCATCACTCAGTCTCAGCTCTAACTCAACTCTTTGGGAGGTTTTCCCTAACTCTATCAGCTAACGTGGATTTCCTACTTCTCCTGGGACTCTCTCTATCCCCACCAGTCAACTCACCCTTTTCTTTTCGGCATAATTCTGACCATTCACTGTCAGCTTGTTTGTTTCTGTCCATCTCTTTCTTCTCATGAGAGAAGGTAAACTTGAAGACAGGACTTTCTGTTGTAACACAGTGTTTTCTCCAGTGGAAGCTGGTATGTGGTAAGCAGATGTTCTACAGTAAGGAGCTGTTCCATAAACAGTGCTCATCCACCATCACAGTGCTTTCCTCTGAACACCCAGCTATGGTCAGCTGCTCTGGATGACAGATGATGAAGAAGGGAGCCCACTTTTGGGTAAGCCCTCCTTCTTAAGGGAGGAGAGGAAGGTATAATGAAGTGTCAGGGTGGGGACCAAAAACTGTATGTGTCTACAGAGTCATCTAGGACCTGCCAGAAGAGACAGCGGCTTCCTCTTAGAATCCTACTTATTAAACTAATACAATTATGTAAAGTTTAAAAATAAAATAAAATTGAAAAAAAAAAGAATCCTACTTATTTCAAAGTCTGGGTAATATCTGAGTTAAGGATGAAGAATATGGTTTTGAATCCTGAAATAGATGACAATTTCTTCATCTGTAAAATGGGTGTGATTATGCTATCTCACAGGATTGTAAATGGGTAGAAAAGCTATGACAACCTAGACAGCATATTAAAAAGCAGAGATATCACTTTGCTGACAAAGGTCCATCTAGTCAAAGCTATGGTTTTTCCAGTAGTCATGTATGGATATGAGAGCTGGATCATAAAGAAGGCTGAGCACTAAAGAATTGATGCTTTTGAACTGTGGTACTAGAGAAGACTTTGAGAGTCCCTTGGACAGCAAGGAGATAAAACCAGTCAATCCCAAAGGAAACCAACTCTGAATATTCATTGGAAGGACTGATGCTGAAGCTGAAGCTCCAATACTTTGGCCATCTGATGCAAAGAGCCAACTCATTGGAAAAGACCCTGATGCTGGGAAAGATTGAAAGCAAAGGGAGAAGGGGGTGACAGAGGATGAGATGGTTGGATGGCATAATGGACTCAATGGACTTGATTTTGAGCAAACTCTGGGAGATGGTGAAGGACAGGAAAGCCTGGTATGCTGCAGTCCATGGGGTGGTAAAGAGTGGGACATGATTGAGTGACTGAACAACAACAGCAATAGAATACTCAGTACAGAGGCTAATTTCTAGCATGTCCTCAATTAAGAAACTCCTATATTCTTTCCCCGGCCCCATCCCACACACAGGTGATTGCTTTTGAATTCAATTATATTCAGGGTTAATTAAGCTCAGAACCACCATTTAAAATAGTTTCTATAGGAAACTATATACCTAAACATCCGACTTCCATATAAATGCCTTTTGGAATACAACCTGGTTGCACTTTGAGAATTACTTGTCATGAAGTATTTGTGCTTATGTTTTGTTACCAGGCTGCTTCTATGTGTACATTTTCTCAGGGTCCTATTTTTCCAGCACTCATCCCATTGTTAAGGAACAATTGACTTGGAGTGTATGTTCACTGTACAAATGGGACAAAGGCAGATGTGTAATTTATTCTATTTTTCTTAGAAACAAGAAACTAAATATAAACAGGAGTAATTCAATTCTGATGAATAATAATCACTATGCTTTATAATACAACAGAGACAAAAGGGAATACAGAAGAACTTGTTACATTCAAACTGTATCTGAAAGGCTTATGAGATAGGCTGTGAAGGACTATTACATCCTCATTTATTCTACTTTCTGTTATTGACTCTGTTTTTTGTTAGTGAGACGTTCTTGCCTGTGAAAGCTGCTTTAATCTTGGAGACAAACAGTTAAAAAGGACAAAGCATGCAATTGAATTTTTCCTTTTTATGATTTTGATTTCTTAATTATTTCTTTTAGTTACATGAAAATGTTCAAAGCATAGATCTTATCAATACAACTATTGGCTGCCTCAAGAAAACAATTCAAGACCAATAGAGTGCAAATTGAGTTTACCAAAAAACAAAGCAAAAATGAAAACAAAAATCCTAACAGAAGGTTAGGATTCTATTTTGAAGGTTAGAATCAGAAAGATTCTATTTTGTCATACTATTCAGAGAGCATGTCTTTTTACTGACATATATGTGAATAAATATGTTTTTTTAATATTGAGAATAAAATGCCTACCATATGACATTTAAAATAATAATGTTTTAACAAAATTTTTATTGTATTTCCTTCTTATTCAGAGTAACTGAATAATTTAAATTCTAGTCCCTTGGTGAACTCTTCTATCACCCAGCTTATACTCTTTACATGGGAGATTTCCTGAAAGAAACTTATCTGAACTAACCTAATAATTATTTATGGCTTACTGTAACACAGTGTACTCTTGATTTGAAATAAATCCTATGATTTTATTACAATCTTACAATTGTCCAATTATAGGGTTTTGCATAGTTTATTTCATGATGACCGCAAAAACTTATTAAAAAATTGAAACATAAGCTAAGAACAGATATGATCATGTGACTATAATGAGTCTCTTTCATGATATAAATACATATCAAATTTGGAGTTAAATCTATTTATCAAATGGAGAAAAAAACAAACCTGCTATGAATATTTCTAAGTTCTCTAATTTCACCTGGGAACTCTGCTGAACCTTCTAAATTACTTATATTAAAAAAAATTCTGTCCTCTGAGAGCCAACAGACAAAATTTTTAATTATATGTTTTGCTCTTTGCATATAGGTAATTAGTTTTCTTTATAGGAGTTCAGTTAGAAAATTTTACAGATAAGTAATAACAATAAAATTATTATACTAGATCAACTTTAAATAAATGTCTTCAAAATTTGTGGTGTGAGACACAATGAGATATAGGAAATAAAAGAGTTTCTTATTTTTAATGCCTCCTGGCTCAAATGCAAGACACAGGTATAGATTCATGGTAATTCTTATGACTGTTTTGAGGAGTCACAAATGGCTGTGTTTCTGAAATCAGTTCATTATTTTATCTAATTTATTATGTCCATTCAGAAATGCCTTGCCACAGCAGAAACAGCAAAGCTGTTCTTTCATATTTAACTACTAATTAATTAGCGAGAATTCAAGTTGCTCACTAGTACTAGAACAGCAATATAGTTTTTATGTTCAGTAAGCTACATTATCTAATATTTCGAAGAAAGATGCTATTTAAGTGGGTAAGCCCAAGCTTATCACAAAGTAAACTGACCCTTTAACAGGAACATAATGAGCGAAGTTAGCATCTGTACCTCCAAAATAAAAATGTAACATCAACATGCCTATTAACAAAATGAGAAAAAATCTAATTAAAGCAAATTAGCCTAATGTGCACAGGCTGGATAAGACAGATTACTTCTAAAAATCCGAGAAGATAATGGTACCCATATGGGATATGTTTTTGGCATTTTTCATATAAATTGGACAGTTTTAGAGGATAAATATGGTACAAAAGTCCTTACAGGCAATTATGTCTTTACAATGCTGGTGGCTGACATCATAAAAGTATAATTTTAATTGCTATTAATTGCATTAAGTCTAGTCTTATTGAATACTTAATGCCATTTCTGACAGTAGTGCTAATTTATATACTTTAATGAAGCTTCATGGTAGAAGTTTGGAATTATAGAGCTACTTAAACTATGTCTTAAATAGTACATTTTATCTGTCAAGAAGTTCTAGATATAAAAACATTCACTGATATTTATAAAAATATATCACTGATATTTTTCCTTTAAAAACAGGTTTTCATTTCCCCTGCTTTTTTTGTGTGTGAGTGATAAAGTGATGTTGCCAGATTTTTGGTTTTTTTTTTTCTGTAATTTTTGAAAAAAATGCTATTAGTAATGTTTACTACACATTTAAAACAGCTGCTGGCTCTCCAATGTGTCAGGTATTGAAACATATTTGATTTCAAAAAAATTCAAAATTATTAGCTTGCAAAATTTAGCTTCCATCATTCTAGGTACCTAATCTGCTTCAGAAGAAAGTAGTCATTTATAGCATATAAGAGGTAAAGAGACACAGAGTAAATAATAAATATCATAAAAGGCAGGAGCATTTTTGAATAAAGCAACAAGATAAATAGCTCTATCAACATTACATTTATCAGTTGGCATTTGTAGTAATTCTTCTAGCACTACTAGTTACCGGAGGTCTCTGCTGTTAGTGTGATTTGCATTATTAAATTATGAGAAATTCATTCATCTCAATCAGTGCTAGTTTCAATATTTGTGAATTAGTAATCTGCCTGGATGCCCTAATGGAAGAATGCATCCATTATTGCCGTTTCAATTTGTTTTCATGTTCGTTGACTAAAAACACACCATTTGAAATGGTAAAAATACCATACAGGAGGGCAATTGAGTGCAAGAGAAATCTTTGCTCTCAGATACTGAGACTTTTGGTAAACTCTAAAACCTGTTATAAAACCTGTTATTTCTGCTCAGAAAGGCATGGTTAATAAAGTGAACGAGCACAAATGTCAGGTAAAATATGCCATGTGCTTTTATATGCCCTATTGATTTTTCCTATAATTAAAGTGATGAGCACACACTGTTTGGTAATAATGAAGCTAGATTTCCTTTTGAGAATTTTTTAAAGGTTTAGCAAAGTCAGTTTCAGCCTGTCGCCTTTTGGTAAAATATCTTTGCTCAGATCTCCCTAGAGATATCTAAGTAAAAGGCAGGATTGTGAGGGGAAAAGGCTGAGAATTTTAGAAGTCTACAAAAGTTTCGATTTCCTTAGGTGCGGCATCCATTGTCTGTGAAAATAGAGGTTGGGCTAAGATTTCTGGAAACAGACATCTGTCTTTCTGTTACAGCATCATGGCTGCCAACAGTCATGCCTTCAACACTGCCCTGTCCCTTGCCATCCTTGGCCTAACTTTGAAGGCTATTCTAGAGTTCAGTCTCTTTATTCACCCTTTCACGCTGAGAATGTCAACCAATTAGTGCTACTTTATGTAATGCTTTTCATGAGACTGACACTGGTCCATAAGGAATTAGACTGAGACCACCAACCCATTTCGCATGGGCCAATGAGTAGCCATTGGATGGTGACAACTTTTGATCACAACCTGCGTTTGGGTTCAAACCAATTACTTAACTGCGACAGCTTCCATACCACCCGATTAGGCCTGTGTGTCATTCAGGGACCCCGATTAATTAAAACAACAACTAGGCGGAAACCTTTTACATAACTTATTTCCACTGCTCTGCTCACCATGATCACTGAAATGGAAAAAGCAAGCTAGGGGAATCAATATTGAAGCCGAGAGTCAACACTCCTGTTTTCTAGGAAAAGAGGAAAAGGATCAGTCTACACTGAAAGACAGGAAGAAAATAGCATCTCAATTTTTTTAAAGAAGAAATTAGAGCAGGAGCTATTTTTTTTCTTATGTGAAAAAAAATTGTTGAATAGTTCATTCAATATATGTGTCCTTTTGCCTTAAAATTATTTCTTAATCATGAAAGCAACTCATGCTAAATGCTGCATTCTTAGAAATTACAGAGAAGTCTCCCTAATAATTTATAATCCCACCACAGAGATAATAAACTACTGTTAACAGTCAGCTGAATACCCTTTTTGTTTATTTATATGCACTTCTACCTCATGGAATCAGTCACTTTCTATTGCTCTGTTGTCTGCTTAGAAAATATTTTGTGAACCTGTTTTCTTTCAATAATGCTATGCCGTAATTCAGATATTTTGCTTTCTTTCCTTCCGTTCTTTCAAACTGTCTGATTGGCTCTCTATGGCAAGGAGGAGGGGAGTGCCATGGCTGAATATTGATGTTTATTTATTATTATGAGTTTTTAATTTTCAGGTTCCTTTAGTTGTAAACTTCAGGGAGTAGGCTGTGGGTGGCCTTCTATGAGCAGTAGCAATCTATTCATAATGGCCCCTTGCCTGCTGCTTATGATTATACAAAGGGGAAACCCAGTTCAGTGGGATTTTACATGCAATTCTCCCCTGTGGCTTTAGAGTGGCTCTGCGTCACTCCTGTAGAATCAAATATCTTGACTTCAGAACAGTAATCTTTCAGGTTCAAAGACATATGGCTCTGGTTTCTGTAAATCTGTTGGCTGGAATATGCCGTTCATCTGTGAGACCTGATTGAGGATACTGGCTTGCTATTTAAGGAATTAAAAAAAAATAAGTCAGGGAAACTCAGAATGACATACACAGTCTAAGAGTATTCCTAAGATTTTTAAGAATTCTAAGATATATAAGTATACTTATTAAATGGTTGTAATACATGTGGTTTATTCATGGTCACTCTGAATTTGCTTACTGGTATTGTGCCAGTGGGCCCATGGCTGTACATCTAAGAATCTGTAGGTTTCTTTATTATTTATAATGTATAATGAGGTTGGATGAAGCCTAAAGAATATACTTTAAAAGTATCTTTAATAGAATATACACTATTATAGAGGAAATGTGTACAAGCTTAGAAGAATCTGCCTTTTTGTGGTTGTTTACCACTGTGTACTTCATACTAAAGAAGATATTTGCATGTGGAATAAGTAGAGGTTACCCCTGATTAGACTCTGAAAATATTGATAATTTGGCAATGAATTATTTTTATATATATAGTAAAGCAGAAATATTTCTACATATGGCTCAGCTAGCCTAGTTTTAGCAAGTGCACTACTATAACTGAAACTAATAATGTTTCATAAATAATGTTTATCTCTGTATCACATTACATCTAATTAAATCCAACCTGCTCCTCAATTATTCCAATCACTTATTTGTTGATTTTTTTTTTCAGATGTATGCATTACAAGAAAAGTCTTGGTGAGACAGATCCATTCTCTCAGAACATTCTGGCAGTTTAACACCAATAGCTGAATTCAAGTAGACTGATAACTGCTAATAAGCAGGGTAAGCTAACATAAACTGATAGATGGTGTGGTAGTCCTCTCATTTAATGTGCACAGACAACCAGTTTGACTCAACACTAATATATTTATGTCAACAATCATCTAAAACTTGGTAAGGGGAAATTAAAAGGAAGTTGATTAAAGTAAGATGGCATAAGTGATTTTAAGATTTGCACATACTACTGGCATATTGGAACCATCCTTTTGAAAACTCTTAGTCTAGGTGGCTTCATAGATATGTTAGATAAAAATTCTAAAGATTTGCCAGCAGCTTGTAAACCAGTATTTATAAACCAGTTTGTAACCAATCCACACTTGCTAATAGGTACTGCATTCTTACTACTTCACTCTTTATGCCTAGGCTGAGAGGTACACCTTTTGGCCAACAGCTGAAGCAAACACTCTTCCAAATATAGTTTCATGAAAATGCCATCTGCACTCTCCTTGCATTTCTTTTTGTGCCTTAGGACACAGAGCTGTTTTCTCTGGGTTTCAGGACAGTTGCCTTTTCTTGGAAATTGTCCTCTTGCTGCAGTGCCCGCCCCCCTCAATGGTCTACCTCACTCTGATCTCCTTGAGGGCACGGTCATAATCTAGGCAAGTCAGCACATGGAGCAGGACATAAATAGCTTCCAGTAAATTCTATTAAATTAATAAACAAATGAGTGAGATCCATGATCTTTAGGTCAGGACTTGGATTTAGAATCTCAAAAAAAGAAAGTAAAGCAAAGATGTCCTAATCACTAAAGGTGGGGCTTCATTGGGCAGGAAGTGATGACACGTGATATGTCCAGTCCTAGGATACTGATACACTAGGGCATGGAGAGGTGTCTCTGGTACTTTGATTTAGTACTGATCGACTTATGCCAACTTCCTCAAGAGAGGGCACTAAAAAAAATAGGAGCAGGCTCCCTTTTTATAGTAATAAAAACTGAGTTGTGTGACCTTGGGCAAGTTAGTTAACTCATCTGTATTTCAGTTTCTTCATTAGCTGGGAGTAATTAGGATACTATTTTAGAAGGCGATTCTGAGGTTTAAGTGAATATATCTAATACATTATGCAAAATATCTAGAAGAGCACTTGGTACTTAATCAGATTCGATGAATGTTTGATACAATTATCATTATTCCATCACCACCATCACCACCACCATCATTATCATCATCATCAACTGTAAGAGAAATGGTGGCCATAAAGACAATTGCATTGGTCCTGGCTTGCATCTTTACCAACTGGTCGTTGCAGACAGCATTAAGCAAAGTCAGAGGGCAGCAGAATGGCTGTTGACACTGAATTAAAGCCCCAAATGGGTGAATAACTGCAGCTTAGTGGAGGATTAGCAAAAGTGATAGGAAAGGGGTTAGTTACTAGGAGAGGATGATGATTAAAAATGGAAGGATTAAAGATGATATGTTATATTGTGTGAAGAGAACTAGGCTATCATAATGATGGCACAGCAGGACATATGATACAGGCAAAATAAAATAAAGCAAAAGGAATTAGAGAACATTAGGAAGTTCAAGAAGTAAAAAGATATGATAGTGAAGGAAGGCATTTGATGAAATGAGATAGGAAGGCTGCAGAGATACCCGGGGCATGAGGACAAGAAGCAAGGGAGAGATCCTATTTCTTTTGGAAATTGGGCTGGGAGTTTTAATTTCTTTTGACTCTCATTTTTTAAAAATCCATTTCCTTGTTTAACCCCCTACCCCATTTAATTACTAACCTACTCATGTTTCCATTTCTAGCTCTCCCCTTTGTCTTCCTCCAGCTCAGCATCCTTCTCTAGTCTCTCCAATGATATCACTCTGCTCTCCTCCCACATTTGGGTATCAATGCCTTAACCCAAGAGCTCCTCCTCCTTATTACATTTGCTTGAACACTGTCACTCATCCCGAGGGAAATATATATATATATTTTTAATATAAACATATATATATATATTTTGCTCAGCACCGTTAAGCCAAAGGGAAGTGGAAATGTGTACTTCAGCTATGACATTTTCCTTATGCTGTTGTCTGACAGAAATTTAGAAAAATAACTAAACCAAAAGGTGATTCTGCCAGAGTTCTGCATTTTAAATGGCAAGCTGAAGGACAGTGCACCGGATGCATATTTATAGAGATGGGTTTCTAGTTCTTAAGGTTTCAATTGCAACCAGGGACCAAGTGGATCCAGTGAATAATGGTCAAAGCTGTGTAAAAGGATTTTCAACCAGAGAAACTGGGAAGCACAGTTTCTTTGAATTTGTATCAAACTGAGAAAAAGATTGTTTAGCCCCACAGTCAGGTGTAGTGCACGATGCGGAGGGGGAGCACCCTTTCATGTTTTCCTCAGGGGCTCTTGTTTTTTCTTTTTTTCTCTCATCAGATTCCCTTACACAATTGCAAAGGAAGCTTTGTTCATGTTTCCTGACTGCCAGGGGCTTGGGACGTTGCAAAGAGCAGGACATTTGGAGTCACACCGCCTAGATTCCATTCCTATCTTTGCCACTTACTAATTCTACGACCTTGGAAAGATGGGGACATGGTCAGAGGAGCAGATTGAGGTCAAGTGGAAAACAGTCAACACTAGAAGGGAGCCAGGTTTTGGCCAGAACATGATAAGTTTTGTTTTGAGATGAGTTGGTTTTGAAATTCTGTTGGGACCTCAAGGAAGATGTGTTATAATCAGAGACATGAATTTAGAGAATTTATGAGCATTGCAAAAACTTTGGAAGAAAATGACATATATTCATTTTCTCATCATTGCACCATAACTGCTTTTCATATTTTACTGAATATCTTTATAGCATCTATTCAATATTTCCCACTAAATAATATGTAATGAAACACATTTTTGTGTCTACAGATATATCAGTATATCTGTGCTTTCATTTAATGATTGCATATACCTCATGTTCTCTATTAATCCTTCAGTGAGTCTGATTCCCAAGGAAACAAATGGAAGGAGGACACGTGTGATAGGAGAAAGGAGAGGGGCTACGGGAGAGGGTGGGAAGAAGTGTTTGAAAAAAGATGGGAAAGTGAACATCCCATGGTGTTTGTTGTAGTTTTGACAAATGGAAGCTTGGGATTATTGGGACTTATATCATAGAAAACCTCCACAGCATTTTGAGATGATGGTGTTTCCCAGGAAACAGATGAGGTTGGGGCTGGGAACAAATGAGCTCCTAAAATGTTGGCAAGTCCCAAAACAGAGCTGAAACTCTTGGAAGAGACGAAACTTGCTAGAGTAGAGGGATATGGATGAAGCAACATAGTGGGGTTGCAGGATGAAGTAGGGTAGAAGATGAAATAGAAAAGTTGGCCTCTGGAAGCAGTGGGGACATTCTGTCCTTTGAGAGAGAAAGGAAGGAGAAGTGAGCTGAAACAATTTTTGAAGTGCAACCTCTGTTGCAAGATGAAGGAAATCTGCTGCCTTTATCTTGTCAGTGGACAGAAGAGGCTGACAGAGATTGGCTGAGTGGAAGAGCCACATTGGAAAACGTTTTAGGCAATCAACAGAAATCCAAACCAGTGGTCATCCAGCCAATCAGAGTCCATATAGGATGATGTGAATTTGTAGCCCATCTAATTGGTGCATTCTGGCTTTGGCTAGAGGGACGATCCCTTGGAGGAGGAAATGGCAACCCACTCTAGTATTCTTGCCTGGAAAGTTCCATGGATAAAGGAGCCTGGTGGGCTGCAGTCCATGGGGTCACAGAGAGTACAACATGACTAAGTGACTGAGTGCATAGTGCACATGCATGCATACACACTCAAACACAAACACATACATACACACAGTGGCTTTTGCCAAGTATTTGGGTAGAGTCAGAACTATGGGCTTTGCCCTAGATTGAGGCATATAAAAAACGCATAAAGGAGGAAAGCAGGTAATTAGAGATAGGTGAGGAAAGAGAAAAGGTGACCTTAACTAGAAAAACAATAAAAGTATTGAATTATAGGACGCATTTGCTTTAAAAGCAACCATGATATCACACTCAAAAGGTGTAAAACAGATAAATGATGGATTATTATTCACATTGGGCTTCCCAGGTGGCTCAGTGGTAAAGATCCCACCTGCCAATGTAGGAGATGTGGTTGGATCACTGAGTCAGGAAGATCCTCTGGAGAAGGAAATGACAGCCCACTCCAGTATTCTTGCCTGGGAAATCCCATAGAGGAGGGCTACAGTCCATGAGGTCACAGAGAGTCGGACACTACTTAGTGACTGAGCATGCATGCACACATGTGTGTTATTTGCATTACAGAATAAAAAGATTCTTTGTGTTATGAAAAAAATCTAACCCCGTTTTCTCTCTTACCCTCATTGTTTATTTAAAATAAAATACAATCGTCTGGAAAAAAATTCAATTTGCAAGCATTTTTTCTGAGACAGACCTATTATCCAAAGTGAGGTTTACTCCTATTGTTCTGTTTATGTAGAAATTAAAGCAAGAGTGTATCATGCATACATTTAGGACTTAGTTGATCATCGGTTTCTCTGCCGGCTCTGCACATGTAGTTTTCTGTGAGCTGTTTAAACCTTGATCTATTCTCCTCATTCATAAAATCAAGAGAATAATCTGTGCTTATTTCAGAGATGGAGATTATTTTACCTAGTGATGATTAATGACCTGATATCAGTAAATCAGTCTCAGCTTCCTGCAGATGAAAAGTACGTGTCCTGAGATTCCTATATTAGTGCATTGTTTTTCCTCCATGGGAACCTTAGCTGATTTGCTCCAATAAAAGCTTGGGATGTTTCCAGGGGGTATGTGATATACTAGGGGCATGGAATTTTATAACGTGCTTGACTTTTTTTTCTTTTATGAATGCTACCATGTAAAATGATGCAATTATAAAGATTCTTTTACTGTAGTGAAAAATTTTCAAAGCAGCAAAGTACATGTTTCACGTATTAAGATATTGCTACACTTGTGAAAGAATGAGCCACAATATGAGTGAAAAATCAAGACACATAAGAATGAATGAGCATTTCCCCTTTCTTTTCTTTCTTTCCTTTTATTTTTGTAAAGATTGTATCTGATGTCTTCCCAAAAGCAGCAGTTACTATTGGCCAGTGCAACAATTACTGAGTGATCATGTCTTTTTTTCCCCCCAGAATAATTCTATTTCTCTGTTCGGTTTATAAAGCTTTTCCTTAATCGTCTCTCTAGTGAATTATTTTTACTTTCACATAGCAGTGTACACATTTAAAGTCAAAATTATTTCTTTGCTTTAAAGGCACCCACACACCACTTTTTATAAACAAAACAAAACAAAACAAAACAGAAAGTAAGCCATAAAAAGCCTATGAGATTTTGGCATTTCTTTTAAATTTATGCCTCAGTGTGCTAATATAATAGTGATGCTAAATATTGTTACTCCACAATTTATTAGAGATTACTTGGCTATAGGACATGCTACTCTGAGCCTTTTGACTTTAGGTTAACGGGCAAATAATATACAGTTGATAATCCTTTGCAAAAGGTTCTTTTTCTATTCAAATACACAATAAACTGGAACACATGTATATACACAATGTGAACAAATAACTCTGAATTCATGAGTCAAAGCAAGCTAGAACAACTCAAGAATTTCAGAGAGGAAAAAGGAAGTCACTTTTTCTTTTTGGATACAAATTTCTAAAAATCCATAAAACAGAAAATAACAGCATCCCTGCCCTTATTTACTTTCAAGGGTTATTATAGGCATACGTTTCCTATAAATTGCTTTGGATTTCATGGCCAAAGGAACATGCAAATATGATTTGGGCTCCGATAATTTTGGTGCATACATTTATTTACTTGTGTTTGTATTAAATACAACGTGTGAGCCACAGAGTGAGTCCAAATGAGAGAACGGTGGCCCAGGGGCTGTCAGGAGTGAAGTGGTGCTGTGTAACTGTTCTGAGATCAGAGGAAAATGCAAAGAACCGAGGAGGATTAAAGACACTCCAGGAAGCTTTAGGAGTCCCTTAGAAAAGAGGGACAGAGAGAGAAGTGGGGGTGAGAAGAATGAAAGTAGCAACGGGAAGCATTATTCCATTGCCAAAAAGACAGAATCCCACTCACAATATATGTAAGAATTTATTCTCATAAGGATGATGATAATCAGAGTGAAAAAATGATTTCTCTTTTCAAGAGGGAGAGGTCAAGGGCACGTCTTATCACATTTTAGAAACACTTTGTTGTCTTTTTCTTTTTTTGACTGCACAGATACAGAGTACAAAGATTTAGGATTTTAAGAGTTCATTATGTTAAAACTGAATTCAACTGTGTTGTATTTCTGTGTAACATTTTATTTTAAAGTAGATTTAAAGAATCAACATTATCTTAGCTGGAAAAAAATCAATCCCAGTGGATATAAGACTAGTACGTGGAAACAGAATATTGTCTAGGAAATACAGCTGACATAACAGAAAATGGTTAAAAAAAATGGAATCTTCTAACATTATCTCTGCTTATATTCATAACTGTACTTAGTAAGTCTTTTGAAAAGATCTAATAAACTTTGACCTAAATAGGGAGCCAAAATTTAATATGGAACTTTTACATATATATATATATATATATATATGGAAAATTTATATGACTTAGCAACCCCAGAGATTTTAAGCAAATGGATACAATATTAATAAAGATGACCACACATTTCTGTTGTGGAGACAGAAGATGTTGATTGTGGATATAACCACTTGAGATGTATAAGCAATTATATACTAAACCTTAGATTTCAGTCATTCTGGGAAAGGATATGATTATCCTGGCAGTTAGAACTATCTTCCATGTGTATCCTATACAATCTCAAATTCTATCATTGTTTATTAGTATCCCTGCCTGTAGGTCTTAAGATCTTTTCATGTGAGAGTTCCCTCTCTATAATGTACTGTCCACGGTGCTGAGGATGTAACATTCAGAAGGAATAAAAAAAAAAAAAAAAAAAAGAGTACCTACTCAGATGCTTCTGTTGACATTAGAGTATTCCTGAACATGTATACTGACACACTAGCTGAAAATAATTTGGCATTGATTCATGTGTGAATGTCTTCCTATTCTTCTATTCTTCATTAAACAGTACTGTTCTAAAGTGTTCTGGCATGCCGAGAGGTAAAATACAAACATTCGTACAAATCTACAGCATGACCTATTCCAGAGATGAAATAAAGACTGATTTCCAAATCTACAAGTTTCTCGCTATCACTCCAACCCTATAACCCCCAAACCTTTGGGTAACAAAGGTGAAATTAAAATAAAGTCATTTGCTTTGGCAAATCAAAGGATCTCAGTTTATTTCCTGCAACCATCTTTTCTTTCAGGACCCGGAAAACAGATTACCAAAGGAAAATGCGGCAGTAGGTGCATATTTTTTTAAATGAAAGAAATTGTTCCCCAGAACTTTTCAATAAGAGAAAGCATGTGACCTCCTTTCTGGGAGACCCGCAGTACAGTAAACAATTGAATCCATATTCAGCCAGATGCTTCCAGTGTGTAAATTACTCCCAGGGTAAATGTTAGGCACTTCTGGAGCCGCGTTAACTCTTTCAGGCTTCGAGTATGCAATTTACTAAATTACTGCTGCCTGTACTTAATGGTGCTCTGGGGACCGAAAAAGATTAATGTAGTTCTAGAAGTGCCAAAGTTCCTCTTGGGGAGAGTATCTGACTGAAGGGAAGGGCTTGCATCTAAGCCTTCTTTGTAAAAGGAGGTATTCTTTTAAATTCTTTAAAGTTACTTTCCTTTTCAATATTGCACATTCCGTCCCCAAAATGTACAGTATATGCTAAGAACCTGGGATTCTTTTTTCTTCTCTATTGGAGAAAAGGTTTATTTTTGGAAAAGTTTTCACTGACCCTTTTCTCTGAAAAAAAAAAAAAATCACAGTAGCTATTAGTTCTTGTTTAACGTGGGCTTTTTGTTATGTTGGAGCAATTGACTTCATTCTGCTTAATCGCTTCTCTTAAGTCATCCCTTAACTGCTTTTCCTATTACTTCTCTGATAGCTGCAGTCTTTCATTCCTATTGTTTTCCCCATCTGCTCCCATTGACGTGACATCTACATGACCACAGGGCTTGATCGATCTCTCTCAGTTCATCGTCTCCTGTGGGTATGACCTCCAGACAGCCGGCCACCTCCCTCTTTATACCACCTCAAATTCGATCCCAGTCTATAGGTTATCTGAAGTGGGGTGTCTCACCACCAGTTTGGGACATAATGAAACCATGTGAAGCTCATCTTCTGGATGAACTCGTGACATCTTTTCTTCTCCAGCCACAGGGCATCAGTCGGCAGCCTCTAGTAGCTACCACTCTGATGATAATACGAAAACTTTCCATTCCTCATAAAGCCAGTGGGTCTATGATGCATTCCTTTTTTCCCTTTTTCTCTTCGCCTATCTTTGTGATAGTCTCTTGTGAACACTCCTGCTCCTTTTTATTCTGTGTCATTATGGGCTATTTTTATGAACTCTCCCTTTATGCTTGATGATAAATTCTTATTTTGCTTACCCATTTTTCCAAAAATCTATCAAAGCCCAACTTCCACCTGACTACATGAAAGTCAGTTAGTACTTCTTTTCTTTTTAGATGAAAAAATTCTCTATACAACTACTCAGAAAACACACACAGACACACACATATACATATATTTAATATTTACTTATTTATTTGGCTGCCTTGAGTCTTAATTGCGGCATGAGGGATCTCTCTTTGGGTCATGGGCTCAGTACTTACAGAGAGCAGGCTTAGTTGCTCTGAGGTGTGTGGGGTCCTAGTTCCCTGTCAAGGGATTGAACCCATGCCCCCAGTACTGGAAGGCATATTCTTAACCACTGGACCATCTGGGAAGTCCCCAGAAATATATTTTAAAAAAATCAAATATAATATTCATATAGTCTACCCATGGCCTTTTGTTTTTAATACTTGTATGTTTTGGTATTGATAGATTTGAATAGTCATGTTGACCAGTATTATGCAAATTTTTAAGGTACAGAGATGATTTCTGCTGCATTTTGATAAATGCTGCTATTGTATAATCACTAAATAACTCCTTGGTGACCCCATGGAATATAGTCCACTAGGCTCCTCTGTCCATGGAATTTCCCTGGCAAAAATACTGGAGTGGGTTGCCATTTTCCTTCTCCAGGGGATCTTCCTGACCAAGGACTGAACCTATGTCTCCTGCATTGTAGGCGGATTCTTTACCTCTGAGCAACTGGGGAAGCCCATTAGGGGCAGTAGAGTGCCTAAAGCAGTTACTTTACCTGGGGAAGAAGCTGGTACTAAACTGTATATAGAGACTTTGAGGAAGACAGCACAGTGTACCAGCTTTAGTAATAAAAGAACACTTCATGAAGAGATTTGGGACTTATGAGTGAGATTTGGATGGGCAGCAGAGATCATTAAAGGAGACAAGAGCAGTCTGAGGAGGAAAGGAATGGAGTGAAATTAGTCTTGCACATCCCAGAGCACTGGGGCCATGGGCTTCCTCTATACAATGATGAGACATGCTCAGCATCTGTCAATTCTTATCTTGTTTCTCCATGTTTCTTGAAATAACCATCTAATGCTTAGTTCAATAGATTTCTCTTGAGTATATATAATTCCTTAGAGGAAAAATAATTTTGAAAGAAAACAGATAAGGGTAAATTTCAGGATTTTTTGAAGAAGAGAACCCAAATCCAATGTTGCCTTATATCACAGTGAAGGAATTACCCTACTTAATTCAATGTCAACATGTTCATTTGTTAATTCAATGTCAGCATGCTTGTTTGTGTTTTAGTTATTGTTAAATGGCTAGTGGGAATTTTGGATTTAAAAATGAGAAATTTGATATCTGGACAAAGAGCTGTGATTTTTAAGATTACAAGACAATGTAAATAAGGTGATTTGGCTCAACTTTACCATTTATTAAACATCTTACATGAGATTATGGTGCATGGAGCTATTCGGCTAAACATATGAAATTGCCACAATTCAACCATTTTTGATCTCCTCCAAACTGCAATTTCATATGGTTCAGCCTAGCCATTTCAAATAAACATGTTGGATATGAAACATTTTATAGCTGCCACTTTCTTCCAGCTTTGGCCTGGGCTGCCCTTCCGGACCCCATTTCCCAGGTGATCTAGGACCCTGGAGGAGGAAGTTTCCATGTGAGAGAGAGATGAGTTATCCAGGACACAACCACAACTTTCAAGGAGGTATGCATGCCCCTGGAGAAGACCATCATCTATCTGAGAGAGAACCTGACCAACATACACAGATACCAAGTTATCCTGGAGATTAAAACATTGCCTTTTATGTTGGGAAACTGACACCTCCCCCCCCCCCCAACCCCCATTGTTAAATGCAAGACTTGGTTCTTAGAGTCAAAAAATTGGCCACCTTAGAGTGAAGCTAGTAAGTCAGACCTGGGACCTCCAGGAAAAATGCTTTCTAGCTTCTGTTTGTGGCCAAGCAACTTTCTTCAAGAAAAAGCTTTCAATCTACCCGACTTTTTTGGTAAATAGTGGACTGGCTATCCCCACAGGGGGCTTCCCAGGTGGCTAGGTGGTAAAGAATTTGCCTGCAATACAGATCAGGCAGGACATGCAAGAGACAAGGGTTTGGTCCCTGGGTTGAGAAGATCCCCTGGAGTAGGAAATGGCAACCCATTACAGTATTTTTACCTGGGAAATTCCATGGACAGAGAAACCTGGCTGGCTACAGTCCATGGTGTCACAAAGAGTTGGGCACTATGCAGCGCACCCACCCACACACACACATATTCCCAGAGAACCTCAAGCTTACCTATCAGTAAACTCATCATGTGGTCTGTGTCCAAAATGGAAAAAGAAAAGAGAAAAAGGAGACATTGACCCTTTCAGTTTGAATTCTGCATCAATCATGTTTAGCCACATGATATAGAACAAGTCAGGGTTTCTCTGGTGGTTCAGATGGTAAAGAATCCGCCTGCAATGCAGGAGATGTGGGTTTGATCCCTAGGTTGGGAAGATTCCCCTGGAGAAGGAAATAGCAACCCACCCCAGTATTCTTGCCTGGTGAATTCCACAGAGGAGCCTGGCTACTACGATCCATGGGGCGCAAAGAGTTGGATACGACTGAGTAAACTCATGTATATGCACATAAGTCAGCTGATGTTGCTGAGCCTGTTTTCTTAGAAGGTACCACCTATTATGTCTCTCAAAGGTTGCAGGGCTGAGTGAGAGCAAAGGTGTGAGTGCTCTGTGTGCACTGTCCATTGTTTGGGGGCTGTGCCAATGTTGACCATCATTACATGGCCAAGAGCCTGAGAAACAACACTGGTCCCCACACAAGCATCTCTAGTCCCTCCAAACCTCTCTGGACTCTGAGACTCTGGACTCTGAGAGAGCTACCTGGCTAGGATAAAGCTTTTACCACCCTGCTCAGATTTCCACTCTCTATATACTTTACTTTTTCCTGTCTATAAAGGGTTTTACTTCAGCCATAATTTTTTTCTACTTTAGAAAGCCAATAAGAATTAATCAATCAATAATTGCATTGATGGGGAAAAACTAATAAAAGTAGAACCATAACAGGACTTGAACTTAATAACTTTGAAATATAAAGGTGAGGCTTTATCCATGGGAATTTACAGATATTATTTGGTCACCAGATGGCTTTCATATTTCTTCATTACTGCAATACAAACATAAGAAATACGGAGGAAAAAACTCTATATAAGTGCTATAAATTTCATGCTGAATTCCCTAGTCCCTACCATGGTAGACATCCAAGGAATTTTTTTTATAAAATCAGGCTTAATTTAGTGTATGTTTTGCTTCTTCAACAAAAAATGTGGGATAGTTAAGTTTAAGAAAATATTTGCACTATTTATCTTTTTGCAAATAAGGTAACTATCATATGTCTTTTTTTTTAACTTGCTGAAGTAATCTACAGTTTTCAAAGTCTCCCCACTGCCAAATATTAAATTTTGTAACCCTTCACTATGGTGTTCTTCTCATAGGTCTTAGGTCCTTTTACACAGAAAGAGGGAACAAGGTTCATGCTTCCCTCTGCTATTTCTGGTCCTTTATTTCCTACTTTTCTATGTTCAGATAGGAAGGGTCCTTTTGCTTTTAATTCCCACTGGACCCCTCCATAGGCTTTCCATTCTTTCTTCTCTTTTAAAAAGACAAAGTGGTCAGTAAATTTCCTTTCCCTCTTTAAAAACACCTGTCAAATTGATCCTTCATTTCTGATCTAGCTCTTTCAAATCCTGGTTCTGCCAATTGGGAGAACTTGGGTGTGTCATTGGACTTCTCTAGCCTTAGTTTCCTTCTTGTATTGAAACAATTCAAGGAGATAATGCCACAGGGCCCTTCCAGCCCTAAATGTTTATGAGTCTATTCTCATTGGTTTCATTTTCTCTTTCAGCTGCTCTAAAAAGACTCATGTCCTCCACTTCTCCTGATTACTCCTCCAGCCTTCACTGCTGTGGTCTGTGCTCACAGATCTTGGGGTGACTACTTGATTCTCTTTGCTTTACTGCAACTTTCTTTAGAATATTTTGGTCTCCCCGTCGTCACTGGGAAAGAGCGCTCCCTCATGGGCACTTGCCGTCCTTGACTTCCCTTTTGTCTTCGATACCTAGTGTTCTTTGTTTCAATCCTCTCCAGTCAGGTCCTTGAGGACACTGTTGCTGTTGTTTGGTCCTTAAGTTGTGTCCCACTCTTTGAGACCTCATGGACAGTAGAATGCCAGGCTCCTCCATCCTCCACTATCTCCCAGAGTTTGCTCAAATTATGTCCACTGAGTTGGTGATGCTATCTAACCATCTCATCCTCTGTTGCCCCCTTCTCTTCCTGCCCTCAATCTTTCCCAGCATCAGGTTCTTTTCCAATGAGCCGGCTCTTCGCATGAGGTGACCAAAGTATTGGAGCTTCAGCTTCAGCATCAGTCCTTCCAATGAATATTCAGGGTTGATTTCTTTTAGGACTGAGTAGTTTGATCTCCTTGCTATCCAAGGGACTCAAGAGTCTTCTCCAGCATCACAATTTGAAAGCATCAATTCTTTGGTGCTCAGTCTCCTTTATGGTCCAGCTCTCACATCTGTACGTGACTACTGGTAAAACCATAGCTTTGATTACATGGAGCTTTGTTGGCAAAGTGCTGTCTTTCCTTTTTAATGTTGTTTAGGTCTGTCATAGCTTTCCTTCCAAGGAGCAAGTGTCTTTTTAATTTCATGGCTGCAGTCTTATGGACATTATACTGTCCTAATTCTGATCACTTATTTCAGTGTGAACTTTAAACAGATATTCCTGGGCATCCTACTCTTGATGGCAAGAGTCCAGAAGGAAAAGATCAGGCCTAGGAGAGACAGGAGAGAAAGAAAATCCTTTCTCTTCTTAGTTTCCCTGGAACATTTATATCAAGTACTTTCTTTTCTGAGAAATAGACCCTAATAAAGCCAGCCTGTCCCACCCTAGACCCAGGTGCCTCAGGCCCTCTCAGGATTCTCTTGTATTTTTTTCACAGTTAGATGACACTTTATCCTCTCAAAACTTCATTTCCTATTTAGTAAAACATATTTAATGCAGCCTTTCAAAACTGTCTCTCCATGTTTTCCAAATGATCAATTCCTCTAATTGAATTAATTAATCTGTGCTAATGATCAGGAAAGAGTCACATTCACTGTGATCTTATAGAAAGAGGATGGGCTTTGAATGCAGAACATCTTAGGTTCAAATCCTCTCTCTTCTGGAGAAGTGTAACTTGTAGCCAGTTTACTGAATTAACAGGTAAGGTTAGAGTGTTTATTATCTACCAAGGTTCTCACTGAACCTGAAAAATAATTCATTAACTTTTTTTTAGAGTCTTAATTTATCTAACCCTTATAACCATCCTAGGGACAGATACTTCTGCCATTTAACAGCTGAGGACTCTGAGGAACAGAGAAGCAGAATTCCTGTTGGAGATTTCAGAGCTATTTAAGAAGCAGAATGGGAATTCAAAGCCAGACACTGCAGTTCATGCCCTAAAGCAAGGGTCCCTGACCTCTGGGATTTAATGCCTGACGAGCTGAGGCAGAGCTGATAATAATAGAAACAAAGTGCACAGTACATGTAATGTGTTTGAATCATCCTGAAAACATCCCCTGACTCTGTATGTGGAAAAACTGTCTTCCACAAAACAGGTCCCTGATGCCAAGAAGGTTGGGGACCACTGTTCTAAAGCACAATCCCATTCTGGCTAAAAGTACTTCTCTCTGAGCTTGAGCTGGATAATCGGCACAAGTGAGGATGACATTTTCTTTGTAGTGTTGTTGTAGGAATTAGAGATAATGTGTCTACAACGTGGAGCACAGTGTCTGTTCCCTAGTCAGCTTCCAATCCATGGCAAACCATAGCGCCCATGTTTACTCTTTTGGCTCAACGCTTCTCAGTCATCTTTGCTAATTCCTTCTCTTCTCTCCTCTTCAGATTTTGAAGCGCCAGAGGACTTGGTCCCTAGCCCAGCCTTCATCTCGCCCAGGATCATGACTTTCAATCCTATCCATCTGTATAGGGATGACTCCAAAATTCATCTCTAGCCCAGCCTCGTCTCCTGAGCTTTGCTTCATATTGATATAATTGCCTCCTTGACATTACCACTCAATTTCTAATAAACATCTCCAACTGACTCTATCCAAATCCGTTCTGCCCACAGCCTCCCCCTTCTCAATCAATAGTAATTCCAGCTTTTCAGTTATTTAGTATAAAACTCTTGAATTTATCCTCTGTTACAGCAGAGGTGTGTCTCCCGTCCAACCCCCACTGATACTGAAGTCCTAATTCCTAGTACCCATGCATGTGACCTTCTTTGGATGTAAGCTCTCTGAAGATGATCAAGTTAAAATGAGGCCACTGGAGTGAGTCCTAATCTGACATGCCTGGCATCCTCATGAAAATGGAAATTTGGACCCAGAGTGACATGAGCAGAGGGAAGATGGTGTGGAGACGCCGGTGCACAGGTAGGGTGCCATCTGCAAGCCCAGGAAAGCCCGAGGCCCCCAGAAGCCAGGAGAGTGTTGCAAAACAGACTCTCTGGCATGGCCAGCAGAAGGGACCAATGAACACCTTGATCTCAGACTCTCAGGCTTCAAAGCTATAAGGTGCCCAGTTGGCTGCACTTTGTGATGGCAGCCCTCGGAAAGGAGCACAGCCTCCGTATTCCCTCTGTCTTAATTCCACGGACAATCTCACAGCACATCTCCTTGGTTCTAGCTTCCCCACGTATCCACAACTGTACCTCTCACCACCTCCTTTGCTACCAGTGCCTGGCCCGTCTCACCTTTCCCGGGGTCCCTGCAATAGCCTCTTACCTAATCTCCCTGCTCTTATCCCATCCCTTTCCTACCAGTCTTCTCTATGGGAGCCAGAGTGATGCTCTCAAAATAGAAGTGAACTCAGGTCACTTGTTGTTCAGTCTTGAAATCTCTTCTGACTCTTTGCAACTCCATGGACTGCAGCACACCAGGCTTTCCTGTCCTTAACCATCTCGCAAACTTTGTTGAAACTAGTCGGTGATGCTATCTAACCATCTCATTCTCTGCCACTCCCTTCTCCTTTTGCCTTCAATCTTTCCTAGCATCAGCCTTTTTCCCAGTGAGTCAGCTTTTTGCATCAGGAGGCCAAGTATTGGAGCTTCAGCATCAGTATTGCCAATGAATATTCAGGGCTGACTTCCTTTAGGATTGGCTGCTTTGATCTCCTTGCTGTCCAAGGGAGTCTTCTCGAGCACCACAATTCAAAAGCATCAATTATTTGGTGCTCAGTCTTCTTTATGGTCCAACTCTCCATGTCACTTACTTCTGCTCAAAACCACTCAGTGTTTTCTACTCATTAATTTATTCCACTCAGAGTAAAATGCTGAAGCCCTTACAATAACTCAGGAGACCCTAGATGATCTGACTCCGTCATGTATCTGATTCCCCTTCTTACTCACTCTGCTGTAGTCCCAGCAACTCCTGTTCATCATGTGCACACACCACATATGCCTTTCGCCCTTCAAAAGAACCTGGCTCCCAGCTCCCAGCTGTGTCTTACACTCCCACCCAGTAAAGGACTGTGCAAGGCAGGTGTGTTCAAGCTAGGCATCTTTTTTTCTATATCTTTTTTTTTTAGGCTGTGCTGCATGGCAAGGAGGATCTTAGTTCCCTAACCAGGGATGGAGCTGAGTTCCTTGCAGTAGAAATGCAGTGTCTTAACATCTGGACTGCCAGGGAAGTCCCTCCTTCTGCGTCTCAACTCCTCCCATGAGAGGTTTTCCTCATGGGCTTCCCACGAGTCTGTCTGAAACTTGCTCAGATGTGCAGGACTGTGTGAGGCTCTTGTGAACCAATCCTTCCCTCTCTCCTTTCACAGGAATCAGGTCAGCACTGTGACCTGAAGTCTTCCCTCCTCCTCCTGCCTGTGTGTGTGTCAGTCACTCAGTCATGTCTGACTCTTTGCAACCTCATAAACTGTAGCCCACCAGGCTCCTCTGTCCATGGGATTCTCCAGGCAAGAATACCACAGTGGGTTGCCATTTCCTTCTCTGAGGGATCTTCCCAGCCCAGGGATCGAAGCCACATCTCTTGTGTCTCTTGCATTGGCAGGCAGATTCTTTACCACTGCACCACCTGGCTTCGCTTCTATTCTCCACAGGCATTTCCCCTTTTGTTCTTGCTCTTTCCTCCTTCCAGAATGCTTGTCCTCCAGGTACCCACTAGGATGACTCCATCCTCATCTTCACATCTTTGTTTACATGTCACTTTCTTGGTGAAGCTCATGACCTCCACTGAAACAGCATTCTGCCTCCATCATCCTTGTTCTGATCCTGTAATTCCATTCTGCTTGTAATTTTTTCCCACTTGTTGCTTTCTAACTTGTTATGATTTACTTATTTCTTATGTTTATGATTTGTTTGCTATACCTTCCAGGATAATGTGGAAAATTTCTTCTTCTTCTTTTTTTTTTTGTTGTTGCTAATATGTCCCTGTACCTAGACCCATGCTGGCAAGTTAACAACATTTTAAAATTGGTATATTCCAGTGATTTGCACATATGTTTAGAACACTACTGCAAATGCTGTAGGAGGAGGGATCTAAAAATAAATTGCTATTTTATCAGTTATGTCAGGCTTTTAATTTTGATGTTGCACCATTACTATTGATATTGCAACACACAACAGCCTACCTTTCTTATAGTCCATTTATAGCTTTTGATTACAGTTTGGTCCATAAAAATGTTAGTCCACTTGGGTCACTAATGGGCTGGATTTGTACCTTACGGTCTACTTAACACATCCCATCCAGTCAGAGAAGCTTTTTAGCAGAACCAACTTCTCTTGTTTTGTAGAGAGCAGGTGAATCAGTCAATGTGTATGATCATGTGTAATGAATATAAATCAATCCACAAACTCCATAGAGCATAGGAAACTGCATTTCCTTGTTTCTGCACATCAGACTAATTCTGAATTCAAAATGTGCTATCCCTGTGGTCAGGGGATTCTATCTCAGTCAAGATTGTGTTGAAACCTGGGGTCAAAGTATAGCAAGAAGGTTCTGCGGAACCCACCACTGGGCACATGTCTACGATATAACCCCAGGCCACATGGTCTTAGGTTTCAGGTCTCTGTGATATGGAGTTTGAGAATTTTTAGGGAGATTGGAGTTCATTGTTAGAAGATCTTTCAGACCCAGTGATTGAACTCGGATCTCCTGCATTGCAGGCAGATTCTTTACCCTCTGAACCACCAGGGAAGCCCATAAAAGTAATATTTCAATGTTGACATTTCAATAATTGATTCTCCTTCTAACGATGGAGTAATGAGTCTCTTTATTACAGAGAGGAGAGATGCTGCTGTTTTCTCTCTCTGCTAAGTCTCTAGGAAGTACTTCCCCATACCTTTTATCTCCATTTCCTCTGCAGCATGAAGAGAAAAAATAATGATGCTAGTCTGCTAAGTGATCTTTCTGAATGGAACCATAAGTCATTTACCCATATGGTAGCAGAGAAGTTGCTGCTATGGCCATGATCAAACTAATCCAATTAGATACAGCTTACATGCTTCTCAGCAGCTAGGTCAACTCCTCGGACCTGTGCACTATTCAGAGGGCAGGTCCTTTTCCTTGTGAGCTGCTCATTTTAAGTTAGTACATTCCAGTTCTCTCGTTGAACATTACCAACCTTGTTTTCATCTACATTTTTGTTAAAAAGACTATACTAAAGGGAGACACAAGGTCTGTTTTAATAAAGGGATATGGCTAAAACTTAAGAAACCAAACTTAGTTTAAAAACCAGTATAATACAGTTTCTCTACAGCAGGTACCAGGGGTGGGGGGTGGAGCAGAACTTGGGAGACATCATGGGCCTGTTGGGGAAGCAGAGACAGAGAAATAATTCTGAGTGAGGAATGCTGAGGGGTCTCTCTGTGGTTCCTGGCTCTCAGGAGATGGCTTGAAGAAGAAGAGGTGAGAGAGGGAAACTGGTGGGGGCTGGGGGACCTTGAATGCCAGACAGAGACGCTTGTGCTGATTCATAGGCCATAAGAAAGCCCTGTACATGCCAGGGGAGGAAAAGGGTACGTGACTGTCCTTGAGCTTTCAGAAGGCTGACCCTGCACTGAGGCGGGCTGTGCTTGGGGTTGGCGCAAGCGTGACGACCAACTGGTGGGTGACTACAATTAATCCAGGTGAGAGTGAGCACCGCTTGAAGATAAAGGGTGGATCAGAGATCCACGAGCAGAGTAAAACAGGAAATAAAAGAAAAGAGATGAGCATACGCAACAAGGAGGGCCAGGCAGGAGAAAGGAGGGCGCCCAGACAGAGATATGAAGAGCAGCATGTGGTGATCACCCTGTCAGAGAAGTGGCCCCTACAGATGTGCACATGGGGCTTGTTGTCATTAATGTTGGCCTGTGATCAAAGATTTTCTGATTTATGCTGACGAAATTATACACCAGGCGTATGTGTAAAAAGTGAAAAAAACGACACCACTGGAAGTGCCAGCAGGGCCTCTGCTCTGCCCACCTTTTGGGCACTCGCTGTTTTCTGTGGTTTCTCATGTCACCTGCCTCTCCCCATTCGCCCGAGGCGGGTGCCTGGCTGGAGAAGTGAGGCAGGAAAAATGGCCGGACAGGCCCCAAACACCACGGAGCTAACGCACCTGGGGAAGCCTGGGCCAGTGACGGAGGGGAAGTGGTGAACAAGCACTCCAGCTTCCTTGCCTCTTGGATGAGAACGACTCCGGACTGTTCCATGCAGTCTCTCAGAGGTGGGATTCCATGGAAGCCTCTGAAGGTCCACAAGCTAACACCTCTTTATTGAACTTTCTGTTTCCTTCTTCCTTTCTGCTTCACTTTTTCCACTTCTCTCAAAGGTCTTTCCAGCAGCCCTTTCCAATTAAACCCTTTAAAGCTTGCCTCAGGGACTATTTCTAGGGAAACCCAAACCAAAAGACACCAGATTTCAAACATCACACACAGTACTTGTAACAAGCAGATTCCACTGGCCTGGAGTCTGCCTTAATGCACCTCTCCCAGTCATGCCCCCTCCCACACCTTCTGCCTTCCGAGACAGTAGCCCCAGAAGGTCTTAAACCAGTGTTCCCTAAACCATCTCATGTTTACATCTGAGATGCCACTTATCCTAATAGTGATTGCTTTTGTTTTTGGTTGTAGGATCAATCAGTCATTTCAGTTCAGTTCAGTTACTCAGTCGTGTCCAATTCTTTGTAACCCCATGGACAGCAGCATGCCAGGCCTCCCTGTCCATCACAAACTCCCAGAGTTCACTCAAACTCATGTCCATTGAGTTGGTGATGCCATCCAACCATCTCATCCTCTGTCGTCCCCATCTCCTTCTGCCTTCAATCTTTCCCGGCATCATGGTCTTTTCCAATGAGTCAGTTCTTTGCATCAGGTGGCCAAAGTATTGGAATTTCAGCTTCAACATCAGTCCTTCCAATGAACATTCAGGACTGATTTCCTTTAGGATGGACTGGTTGAATCTCCTTGCAGTCCAAGGGATTGCAGGTCAATCAGTCAGTTCAGTTCAGTCACTCAGTCATATCCGACTCTTTGTGACCCCATGAACTGCAGCATGCCAGGCCTCCCTGTCCATCACCAACTCCTGGAGTTCACCCAAACTCTTGTCCATCGAGTTGGTAATGCCATCCAGCCATCTCATCCTCTGTCGTCCCCTTCTCCTCCTGCCCCCAATCCCTCCCAGCATCAGAGTCTTTTCCAATGAGTCCACCTCTTCTCATGGGGTGGCCAAAGTACTGGAGTTTCAGCTTTAGCATCAGTCCTTCCAAAGAACACCCAGGACTGATCTCCTTTAGGATGGACTGGTTGGATCTCCTTGCAGTCCAAGGGACTCTCAAGAATCTTCTCCAACACCACAGTTCAAAAGCATCAATTCTTCGGCACTCAGCTTTCTTCACAGTCCAACTCTCACATCCATACATGACCACTTGAAAAACCATAGCCTTGACTAGACCGACCTTTGTTGGCAAAGTAATGTCTCTGCTTTTCAATATGCTATCTAGGTTGGTCATAACTTTCCTTCCAAGGAGTAAGCGTCTTTTAATTTCATGGCTGCAATCACCATCTGCAGTGATTTTGGAGCCCCCAAAATAAAGTCTGACACTGTTTCCACTGACCTAATCCCCTAAAATGTTTACTTCCAGTTTTAAAATTAAGGAAGCCTGGTAAGCACTACTTTGTTCCCCATATCAGTGAGTCTGTTTTTCTTTTGTTACATTTATTCCTGTGTTTTATTTTTTAGATTTCACCTATATGTGAAAATATCTGGTATTTGTCTTTGACTTATTTCATCAAGTGTGAGGGGCTTAAGAGGTACAGACTACTAGGTATAAAACTACTGCTACTGCTACTAGGGTGTGTTCCCAGACACCTCCTGCCTCGGTGACTTTCACAGTTGAATTTTATATTGGGGTTCCTCCAGGTAAGTCACTTCTTCCTTCTTGGTTTTAGGGTTTCTGCATGGGACCTTGCTTGGTAGAGATATTAGGTTGGCTGGAAACAGTAAATAACCCAATAGGCGGACATGTGTGTGTGCTAAGTTGCTTCAGTCGTGCCCGACTCTCTGCGTCCCTATGGACTGTAGCCCCCCAGGATCCTTTGTCCTTGGGATTCTCTAGGAAATAGAGAATTTATTTAGAGAAACAGAGAAATAGTGGGTTGCCATGCTCTTTTCCAGGGGATTTTCCTGACCCAAGGATTGAACCCACACCTCCTGCACTGGCAGGCAGGTTCTTTACCACTAGCTCCACCTGGGAAGCCTGAGGAGGACATGGTGATGATGCAATTATTAATTATGTTGAAAAAATAAAATCCTATCTGCTGTTTTCCTTAACCTCTGCTAAGTCCACCAAATATTTTTGACCATAATTGATGCAAACAGCCTTGAATTCTTCCAGATTGGCTGCCTCATGACTTTGGATGAGGATAATATTTTCTGATTTTCTTGCTATTTCTCACTCTCTCCTCTTCCTCCCCTCATCCCTATGTATTTATTTATTTAATCAATATATTTTGAGTGTCTATTACATGCCAGGAACTGTGCTACGTAGAGGGAACAAAGCTGCAAACAGAACAGACCTAGTTTCTGTCCTTACAGGGCTTGATTTTTTTTTGCAATTCCATTTCTGATTTAAATATACTATCTGCTATGGTGCATAATAAATGCTTATTCTATGAAAATTATTTTAGGCTTCTTAAAAATGACCAAGAATGAAACTGTGGCATAAAAAAGAAATCTTTAATACCTCACCTCACCAGCCCATTTTTTTTAAAGCATTTCTTGTAAGGTATGTATTTGTAGCTAACAAAAAATAGAATTTATTTTTATTTAGTTTAAATTCTCCAAGTACCATGGCATGGAGCAAACCCAGAGTTATTCTTTTGGTCAGAGGCATGCTGGCAAACCATGATTTGAGCTGCCAGCAGCACACAAGGCCTAGAAATGCTGAGACAAAATGCAAGTGGGGAGCAGATAAAGGCAACCCACAGGGCCTCTGTGACTCTGATTAAGTGGGCCCCTGAAATAACTTTAAAATGTAGACTTTAAAAGATATATCATACGACCACATAAAGGAGGTGGTTACGAATCACTGATGGTGGAAAAAAATTCTCAAGGAGAGTTCTAAAAACTGCTTGATGTTAAGCAGATGCATTATCTTTTGGTTTGAACCCTAGGAAGTGAAAGTTTTAAGATGATAGACAAAAGGGTATTTTTTTTTTCCTTTTATCTTGATAGTTGGGATAAAGTTTCTGTCAAAAAATTCTAAGGTGAGCAATGATGAAAATAATTTTAGGTAGTTCAAAAGCTTAATTATACTGTTGTGTAGCCTTCTAATAAATATGCCACAGACAGTGACATGCATTCCCATTCATTATAATTTGGTTTTACATATATTGGAAGTCTTACATATAGCAATTATTTATACACACATTTTAATGCTCATTATTATTTAAATGACTATTGGTAATTTAGATTTTAGAATCAAAGAGAGTCAGAATAGATGTCTAGAAGAATATTACTTTGTTATTATAATAAGCAAGTGTTTGAGATAAAGGTGTTAACTGAAAGCTATCAATTGTAACTCAGAGATATGTTTTCTGAAATTATTCTAAGTGGAACAAATGAAGAGCTGTTTTTGAAAGTTATTTTATAATTAAAATCAGGCACAAAGAAGCTCAATTCTATTTATTTCTCTAAAACTTGTTTACTTGAATCTTGCTAATAAATAAAGAACACAGCTTAATTTATCTTTTATTTAAATCAGGTAACAAATTAACAAATTAAGCACTGAATTTCTTAATTGTTTCTTGTCAGGTGGTATTCAAACTTGCAAAATGTTTACCCACCTGGGTGAGATTTCTGCAAAGTGAGAAATAGACCTTCCATTTTAATGTAGTTACTGAAATAATAGCACCTTATTTTGTTTGGTGCTTACAAATTCATTGTGTATTTTAGCACAATAGATCACAATATCTTTGTTGTGAAACACTGGTCAATTTAACAGAAAATATTACTTATTGTACATACCTAAGTATCCTGAATTTATTTGCATTCTAAAGTCTTATATGAGAGTGACAAGATAGCTATTATTGCTAATCCTCATGGTATGTGTCATACATGAAAAAAATGTCATATGTCATGCTTTTTACCTAGCAAGAAGTTGAGAAAGACTGATAAAACCACCTTATACTACTATGTTAGTGGTCAATATATATCAACATCCCAATTTTAAAGAGCAACTCAGAACCATTAAATAATTTGACTCAGGTCATATGACATAGAAAGGAGTAAACCAGAATTTTCCAACCTTAACTATGAGAGCTTTCAAAGAATCAAATATTAGCAAGAATTGTTATAAAACATAAAGGAATTTGCTGATTTTTATTAGTAATCAAGGTATAGTTTCCAAGAAATTATCAATAAATATCAATTTTAGCCAATGCTTATAATATTAGCAGAGGAAAAATAGGTGTAATGGATTTTCTGGATGTGTAACTTATTCCTTGTTTTGAAGTTAGAAATATATAAGTTAATATCAAGTTTTATAAAGAAATATATATGCATGTGTGTGTGTGTGTTTGTGTTGTGTGTGTATGTAATGATTCTAAACTTTTTTTTAAATTGCAGTAAGAATAGTTATCAGGAGATCTACCCTCTTAACAAATTTGTAAGTGTATATAATTACAGTATTCTTAACTATAGGCACAAAGTTATACAGCAGATTCTAGGACTTATCATTATACATATCTGAAATTTTACACTTGATGAATTGAAAAAAATTATTCTGTAGTAGTAACTTCAGATTACCTCTGGGTGGTGTGATTATTAGCCATTTTTCCTTTCATTAAAACATAATTTCTGTATTATCTGTGGTTTTCTTTTTGGTTAAACTGAACTATTAACAGTCTAGATGTTTTTCATCACTGAGCTTTTGTTGCATAAGCCAAGATAAAAATACTTGAAGCAAAGCGAAGAAGAAAGGAAAGAGAGATGCTCTGTCTTTGCTTCTTGCCATTGGCAGAGGAGCCTTCTTGGATTAAGAGATTCCTAACTTAGAGGTATCTACTGCTGCTGCTGCTGTTGCTAAGTCACTTCAGTCCTGTCCAACTCTGTGCGACCCCATAGACGGCAGCCCACCAGGCTCCCCCGTCCCTGGGATTCTCCAGGCAAGAGCACTGGAGTGGGCTGCCATTTCCTTCTCCATTAGAGGTATCTACCATACCTCAACTTGACCTTCACCTGTGGCAATAGCCAAGACAAACCCAGGTATGATTGGACAGGACCTACTGGGGAGGGCCAAGCCTGGTACTTGCCAGCCAAGAGGGTGGCGCAGGCTCTGGGCAACCACTTTTACTTGCAGATAGGTGCCAAAGGACATTTTAGCCCAGGAGAGATCTCTCCAAAGTATGGCAGCAAGAGGTCTCCATCTAAGTGAACAAACACACGATGGGGGTGAGGTGGCTGGATATCCTCCAACCATTCTTACGGCCTGAGAGGCAGAAGGACCAGAGTGGTCCTCTGGTACCCAGAATACCGGGGCCTGAATGGAATCTGTCAGTATGTAGCAAGGCACAAATCAAGGGACTAGCGCTAAGGAGCAGAATCCCAGTCCTCGTGAAGGGACAGGAGAGGATAAGGTAGAGTCCCTGTCTTTGGAAAGGATGAATCTGGGCTTTAAAAGAAGGCAAAATTCCACTTACATCAAGGGACATGCTAGGACTCAGGCAGGCTGGCAGCCTAAAATGGTTAAATCATGATGGTCTTAGTCCAGAGTTGAGCAGGCTTAGGCTTTTCAACACCTCTGAGTAGGTGCTGCTGCTGCTAAGTCGCCTCAGTCATGTCCGACTCTGTGCGACCCCATAGATGGCAGCCCACCAGGCTCCCCCTTCCCTGGGATTCTCCAGGCAAGAACACTGGAGTGGGTTGCCACTTCCTTCTCCAGTGCATGAAAATGAAAAGTGAAAGTGAAGTCGCTCAGTCATGTCCTCCTCTTCGAGACCCCATGGACTGCAGCCTACTAGGCTTCTCCGTCCATGGGATTTTCCAGGCAAGAGTACTTGAGTGGGGTGCCATCACCTTTACCAAGGCAGAGTGCTACCTCCCCTTATTTACTGAGCAGCAATGAAGTGTTTCTCAGGTTTGCCTTTGTGCTATATTGCAGGAGAATTTAACCTGGCTGTCTTATTCCTCTTAGGGAGAAGTCATGAGCGGGTGACAGGGTCCAAGGCAGCAGGAAAAGGGATGATGAACAGGCAGATGCCTGTATTCCTGGAAAGTGAGCATGGAGAAGGCAGAGGGTCCCATTTAAAGATTAGATTTTCTTTATGGTGAAAAGAAACTTGATAGGTTTTTAATTGGTTCTATAAATGGAACATTCTCTAAAAGTAATAGTAACTAATATCTATGGGAAAACTAAGAGTTGGACACGACTTAGAGACTGAATGTCAGAAACTAACATCTGTTGCGTATCCTCCACACTATAGGCACTGCTCTAGGTACAGAATATACAGTATTGAGAGCCCCCACAATCACCCTGAAAAGCAAATATTATCACCTCAATCTTATAGAAAAGGAAACTGGGTAAGGTCCATGACTGGCAGGTGGCCGGCTGGACCTGTATTGAAAACTCACTCTTCCTGTTTCCAAAGCCTATGCTGCCTGTTGCTATGCTTCTAGTATCTCAAATGAGATCCCAAAGTTAGGAAGAGCATGGTATGCCCAAATATCCAAATCGCCTCTGTAATTGTAACTACTGGACAAACCAGGTATGGAAGGAAGCTTTTCATCCCAAGTGTCTGCTACTGAAACAGCTGCATTAAAAACATTTTAAAACGGTTGGTGTGGGGACTTCTTTGGCAGCCCAGTGGTTAAGACTTTGCTTTTCAAGGCAGGGGGGGTGTGAGTTGGATCCCTGATCTGGGAGCTAAGATACCATATGCCTCGTGGCCAAAAGAAACCACAAGCATAAAAAAACAGAAGCAGTATTGTAACAAATTCAATAAAGATTTTCTGAAAAATGGTCCACATCAAAAAAATATCTTTAAGAAAAACCACAATCCTTAAAAAAAAAAAAAAAGTTGGTATGGCAAGGGAACATGAGCTGGAGGAGAAGAAATGACGGAGGGAGGGAGAGAGAAGAAAGAAATTCAGTCTTCACAGTCAGTTCTGCAGGAGCCAGAGAAACAATTCTGTGTTCCTCAAATAGTCAAAGAGGTGACACAGGTGGGTCAGAGAAGAGCCTCCCTCAGTCAGCTCAAAATAACGCTCTTCCACTTTTGTGTCTCCAGGCACAGTGGGACTGAGAGTCAATTTCCTCACCTTTGTGGAGAAGATGCACCTTTCAAAAATGGACTTGTTTTTATTTTCTCAGGGATGAAGTTTGTGTGGGTTCACAATGCCTTCAAATTATGTCTGTAATGGGCATTTCCTTCTCTGAGCATTTACTAATTTTTTGGAGGACCTTCCCTTTGCCCTCCAGCCTTTTGAGAGACAACCTTATTTCAGTTCCCTTTTTAGTCTCCTGGATCAGCTCGATTTGGACAAGACAGAAGACATCAAGTAAAATCTTGATGGATTTTTCAGGCTCTGCCTGCTTGACTTTTGTGTAAAGTGAGAACTCTGCTCAACGTCAGCTGGGGCCTTCTGAGAGAATCAAACAGAGAAGAGCTGTGAAAGGCTTGGCCCACAGCTTTTTAATATTATGTAAAAAAACCCCACCACATGGCCCTCTGCCCACTGTCTAGACGACAGACTCATGACTGGGGAATCATTTTTTTCCTGTCCCTACCACCCAAAATTGAATGACACAGAGATCATTTTTGGTATCTATTGAAGAAATCCCCTTGCCTAACTCAGTCTCCGTAACATCTGGTCTCAACCCTTCTGATGATTGTGTGCTATGACCCCTCACGAGGTCTCTGCCTTCATTTGGGAGAAAGAGTAACTGTAGTCTGTGCTGGTTTACAGTCAAATTGACATGAGGTATTTTAGTGAAAAAGACTGATAGATTCAAAAGGACACCATTCTGTCACCCCTCGGGGAATAATATTTCTAGGCAATGATGGTCTCAGGATGCTAAGACTTTAGGTGAAAGGACAGGGAACTTTAAAAGGGAGGGACCAGACTTAGCACTGAACGACAACAAGGCAGATAATACCTGAACCCACCAACCAGTCTTAGCATCACAGAGACAAGGGACCAGATGCCATAGAGATTATGTAGCAACATCTATCTGTATGGATTTCTTGCCTTTAAAAAAAGGTTTTGGATCTCACCAACAAATAAAAGGGAAGGAGATTATTATAGGATACGCAAGACAGAGAAGAACAAAACCGCTTAACTTTTGTTTGGATCCTGACTTAAACTATAGTAGAAACATTTTTGAGACTGTTAGATACATTTCACTATGGACTGAATGTTAGCTGATATTAGGCATGTATTTTGTGTGAGGTGTGATAATGGCATGGTGGTATTATAAAAACAAACAAGTGATAAGTCCTTAATACTTTATTTAAAAGTATATGTGGATGGGATTACTTGCTTTGAAGTTCTTTAGCAATAACTACATAACAAATAATGCAGAGGGAATAAATGAAATGAGATGGGCAAAATGTACTCACTACTTTTGTTTATACCTGAGAATGTCTATAATAAACTTTAAAACATTCATGCCTTTTATCGTCTCGTTCAAAGTACCTACCCCTCTAAGTAAGAAGTCCTGGGGTCTCTTATCCATGGAGAGAAGAGGGAAGACAAAGAATCAAGTGATCAGAAGGTGACTTCTGTGATTGCTTTTTTCTCTTTTTTAGTAAAAACTACATTTCACTTTTTACTCCAACTGCAAGCAATGATTATGACCTGTTTCTACCTTTGTAAGTGAATTTATTTTCATAGTTTCATAATTACATTTTTAAAAAACCAAATTGTATCAGGAAATATTTAAAATATTTAACAGAAGAGGTAAGCTTTTTAAGTTTGAGAATTTTACTCTTAACTTTATGCTCTGACTATAAATCTTCTAACACCTCTTCGTATGCATTGGCTTATAGACTTCAGACTGTCAAGAAAAACAAAAACAAAAACAAAGGCCATTTATATAAACACCACATTGAACTTTTTTATGAAAGAGGTCTTGCTTTCCAGAGACTCCTCAAACTCAACCAATCAAGGTAAATCTTATTCCACATCCTCTTTGCCTTTCCATTTTAATTATCATGTTTGTTTTCTGCGATGTTTGCCCTTGTATCTGTGTTTACTCTCTCACCTGTGGCAAATGCATGTTTTCTAGTTGAGTTCCTGCTGGTACTTGTCATATGTTGATAATATTCAGCAGTGTGTGCAATAAACAAATAACATCAGATAGAGAAGGAGAAACTAACTCCATCTACATAATCACAATTTGGTATCTGAATGATGCTTTTTTTTTTTTTTTTTCCTAGCCACATTAAGAAACTTAGAGTGCTGGGGGGGGCTTTGGGGAGAGATGATGAAAGGAAGAACAGAATCAAGGAGGGATGGGCGGCATTGGGAGAAAGCAGGGCTACAGTTCTGTACAGACACATGAATGACAAAAGGAAAGAACACAGCAAGACTGCTCTTCAAACAGAATGTGTATGAAAAAGCCCATTCAAGCTAGACTCATCTGACACGCACACAAAAGTTGCTGCCACAGGGTAGATACTGTAGCTTACCGGAGATGGAGGTTCTGAAAGCTTTGCAAAACTAGTCCTCATCTTTCTGACAGCCCAAGTCCATGTCTTACTTGCTGGTGACTCCATCATTTCCTGAGAGACTGTGGCTGGGTGCCACAGAGCAAATGCCTCTGTGGCCACCACTTAAGGCAAGAGAGACTTCGGTTTCCTGAAACCATCTGGCCAAAGGCCCTAATCAGTCTCATCAGTCTATCCCCCCACCCCCAACCCAAGGTACATATCCTACCCTTCAATCTTTGGAGGCCTTTTAGGAGAGACATCATGAAGTCAAAAGGTCATTGCTTTAATCTGAATCAATTCAATACAAAATTTCTAGAGGTCAGAGCTCTTGGATTTTCCCTGGCTGTCTTAGATGTAGTGTTTTTCTCTTACATTGACTGTAAAACACCCTATAAAACATAACAGAAGAGAGAGTGAGGCATTTAGCATTGACCCGTGTCTTTTAGGGGTCATCTTCCTAGTGTTAACGATCCAAAATGAATTACTCATGACACACAGAACTCTTTATAAATTCCTTGTGAATACCTAAAGTGATCATTTTTCTTTGCACCTACTCATACAACAAGCACCCATTAAGTTTTAATTATCTCTTCTAACCAAGCCTTTCATCTTTGTGTTCTGCCCACTGCCAGGGGCCTTGGAAGACAGAGTCAGATTTAATATACACAGTTGATTGAAGGACTTACTTTGAGCCATACACATTCAGAACTTGTTGACTGAAGCTATGCGGCAAACGTACTCTTTTTACATGCAAAAATTCCAATTCTCTCTGAATTCCAATTGTTATATTGTCTTAGGGAACCAGAGCCACATTTGGCGGGCAGTGTCCATATACCCTCTAGAAGGGGAACTTGATGACATGAAAGTTTAAAAACAGCTTTCTTTGTTCTGAACAAATTCAGCTTTGAAATTTAACAACAAAAAATATTGCCTTATGCAGGCACTGGCTCTAAAGGATTATACAACAGACTAAGAGAGAGAGAGAGAATGAGAGCAAGAGGGAAGTTCAGAAAACAAAATATGCAATTAGAATCTTCTTTATATTCAACTAGTCATTGATTTATTTTAATGTATTACTTGTCTTCCTGAAATATAGCATTGTTTAGAATTTTATTTGTTTAGAGCTATTGAAGAATTGAGCTCCCCGTCTGTTTGAGACAGCTCTCGTACAACTGGTATGGCGAAATCTGATTATTTCTCTTGCTACAGTGGTAATATGCTGTATCTTCAGAAGAAATCGATTCTAAAACTTGTTCAAAGAAACCAGCTCACAATCCACGTTGAAGCATTCAATAAAATAAAGTTCCCTGTCTGGAAAGTCTTGAGATACATTTGAAATCAAGGGTTGAGATTAAAAACGTAGAAAAAAAGGTAGAAATGCACTCATTGGAGTAAACATTACAGTTCAATATCAAAGAAAATCACTAATCACTCCATAGATAGGTGTAGATTCATTTAAAAATCTGTACATACCATTTATCGGGTTTTATTTCATTTCCTTTAGTCTACGGGTTGATCAGGAAATTGGTATTTGAACACTGGCATTTGAATTTTGAGATGCTAAAAACCTGGCAAGAAAAAAAGTGCCTCTTATTTTAAGCATCTTTTGAGTATCTTCTATACCGTTAGCTGTGACTGTAAGCTTTATGTTGAAGGTAGAGAGCAAGCAGCTAGTTTTTTTTTTTTGTGTGTGTGTGTGTGTGTGTTTAAAGGCTATCATGCTATACAACTTAGGCTGGTTTGTTTTATCACATGTAAGATAATGGGCTCTTAGGCTATACAGCTGGATATTGTTTGGCATAGATACAACTTATTTTATCTAAACAACATTCCTTTCCTTAATCCCTTCAGTTGGGGAACAGACTTTCCTGCATGCTGTCCACTATAAGGAACACATACAACAATCCCCAATCACTCAACAGGCTGCCACCTATTGGATGTGATCGCATAATGTAGTTAAGGCGGATACAAAGTCACAGTATAAAGAGTAGGGGCATCAGCTCTGCTTACCCACCTTACAAGTATTTACTCAATTATCTGCTGTTAAGAAAATTCTGGAATTCAGATTTTGGCTGACATTTTCAAACTTCATTTATATGATTAAAACGATTTGGATGCATTAAAATTAGAGTGGGAGAGGCAATTAGAATAACTTAAAATACAGAATGAGTATTTTAGGTGCCTTGCTTGTGTCTAATTTATGTTAGCTATATAGATATAGATATAGATATAGATATAGATATATAGATTGGAGTACCACCTTAATATAGTTTAACCTGCATCTAAACTGAGTGATAATATAGTTATCGTGAAAATTATACTCTGACCATGTCAGTAAACTAGTATCTTTCTTCCTTTTATTCTTACTTTTTGTATTGAAGTATAGTTAATTATAATGTAGTGTTGGTCTTAAGTGTACGGCAAGGGGATTCAGTTATGCATATATATATATATATATATAATTATATTTTCAGGTTCTTTTATATTTTAGGTTATTAAAAGATACTGAATATACTTCCCTGTGCTGAACAGTAGGACCTTACTGTTTACCTATTTTATACACAGTAGTGTGTATCTGTTAACTCCAAATTCCTCATTTATCTCCACTTCCACCTCCACTGCTCTCTCCCTATTTCTTCCTTTTTATTCTCTTCCTCAATCTCACTGTCTCTCTCTTAATCTGTTCTGGGCTTTAATTTTTTTTTTTTAAATAAGGATTTTGGCTTAAAGTTTAAATTTTATCTTTCCACACCAATATTCATAGGTCATCATTTAATATATCAGCAGGAGGCCAAGAATGGAACAAGCAAGATTTTTACTCTTTCAAAGTTGTATGAACCAATCTTTTGAAATATCCCAAATAATGGATTTAAAAAAAGAAAATCCTGGAGAAAATAAGATTTTTTTTTTAGAAAATAATGGTTCAAATACCTGAAAAACAATTAAAAAAAATTATGTTTGAAAACTTGAAAAACTAATTCTTTTTTCTCCATCCAAATTTGAGTGCAATGATCCAATAAATGGTAAAAATAATAAAATACACTGTGCTCTGTGACAGCCTAAAGGAGTGAGATGGGATGGGGGTGGGCGGAGGTTCAGGAGGGAGGGGACATACGTGTACTTGTGGCTGATTATGTCAAATAGATGGGGAAGCAACGGAAACAGTGACAGGTTTTATTTTCTTCAGCTCCAAAATCACTGCAAATAGTGACTGCAGCCATGAAATTAAAAGATGCTTGTTCCTTGGAAGGAAAGCTATGACAAACCTACACAGTGTATTAAAAAGCAGACCTTTGCTGACAAAGGTCCATCTAGTCAAAGCTATGGTTTTTACAGTAGTCATGTACGAATGTGAGAGCTGGACCATAAAGAAGACTGAGCGCCAAAGAATTGATGCTTTCTGTAAGTCATGTATGGATGTGAGAGTTAGACTATAAAGAAAGCTGAGTGCCAAAGAATTGATGCTTTTGAACTGTGGTGTTGGAGAAGACTCTCGAGAGTCTCTTGGACAGCAAGGAGACCAAACTAGTCAATTCTAAAGGAAATCAACCCAGAATATTCATTGGAAGGACTGTAGCTAAAACTCCAATACTTTGGCCACCTGCTGCAAAGAGCTGACTTATTCAAAAAGACCCTGATGCTGGGAAAGATTGAGGGCAGGAAGAGAAGGGGATGACAGAGGATGAGATCGACTCAGTGGACCATGAATCTGAGCAAACTCTGGGAGATAGTAAAGGATAGGGAAGTCCGTCGTAAAGAGGTCAGTAAAGAGTGGGACACAACTTAGTGTCGTAAAGAGTGAGGTCGTAGAGTGGGACACAACTTAGTGTTGTAAAGAGTGAGTAAAGAGTGAGGTCGTAAAGAGTGGGACACAACTTAGTGACTGAACAACAACAGTGGCAGAAGCTAACACATCATCATAAAGCAATTATCCTCCAACTAAAATTTTTTTTTTTTAATGTGCTGAAAATAAGTCGTATATTCCCATGGATGTCTGGCTTACACACCTGGTGGTGCTTTACCTCTTCTGGATTTTGCTCAGTGCCAGCACAGAAGCAAGGATAGAAGTTGACAGCAAACATCAGGCAGCTTTGAGCAATGGACACAGTGGTTCCAATTATTTTAAGGTAATATGTGCCCATGGATAATTGGTTACACATTTACTTATTCCTAATTTGGGTCTCACTGTTCCTAAGTAGCTTCATCATACCTCTCTAAGCAGGCCCTTTGCACCCCTGGGCTAAATCAAGCATCCAAAGTCATCTATTCATGTATGGGCTGTTACCATTAGCAATATGCAAAGGCTGTCACAGAGCTCTGTGATCAGCAGGGGGTATTCTGCATGACCAGGGTTGCTGGAGAGATAACGCCAAAATAACCTTCTGGGAGAAATAAAAGAAAATATTTAATGAAATCAGTACTCTTAAAAAAAAAAAATATGTGTTCAAGTCAGCTTAAAAGCCCATTTATTATACTTCTAGCCTAAAAAGTATATGTAATCATTTTATGAGCAGTTGATGACTTGAAACCAAGGCTGTCTGTTATAGTTACAGTATACACAAAATTATAGATGCTGGGAGATTTCTCCATTGTTCTATCAGAAGTTGATAACAACCCTCTTTATTTAAAGGCCAGTATATCCCCAGGCAAATTGAGTTTCCATGCTCAGTTGATTCAGGGCCTATTTCAAGCAACGGCTGCCAACTATGTCAAAATGTATAGCGATTTTGTGATATGCATAGTTTTCCAAAGGGGAGAGTGAGATCACCAGTCTCAATCCATTTGTGACTTGACTTAGATTTAAAATTGCCCTCGAGAAATAGCTAGCTGGTATATAAGGGTACTGAAATATTTTCCATTGAGATTGCTTTCTCCTTATCCTTCAGTTTTTTTTTTTTCAATCATGAGTCACTAAAATTATCTTGAAAAATTGGGAAAAAATATGTCCTGTTATTGACAGAATTCATTACATTAGAATAAGGCAAAATAGCCTACTTATAATCAACAGTACCATTTTGAGTAATTTGTTCTTTTTGACATTTTCTAAAAGAATAGCTTTCCCTACATTAATGCTAAATAGATGGGAAAAATATTAAGTACAAGAATATACACAAATTGCATTTTAATCCCTATTTTTCTTTAAAAAATATGTCAAAGATAAATCTAACTGTGGTTTAAATACACACTTTTCTTCAAATGTTTAGGAAATGATGCTTAACACAGAGAAAAATAAAGCCATTAATTTTCCATTTGCATAACTTGCCCTTGAACTTTATTTGATACTTCTTATTTGCTTTTGCAATATAAAGTCCAAGATTCCAGTTTAAAGGATATAAGCAATAGCTTTTATTTTTGTTTTTGCATTTTTAGGAGCTAGGCATTTATTATTCTTAATGCCTACTTTATACAGACAGTTTCAGTGCCAGTTTAAGTTGTATGGGGCTCACATCTATTACCTACACAAATTCCATATATTTAAAATTCTGAAGCCTTTTAAGCGATTCTATTTGGATTATTTCACATGAGAATATATTACCAAGGATACAAAATCTGTAATATGTATTAATTTTTTTTTTCTTTCCACTTTTTCATGGTATGTAAGTTACCCACACTAACACATGAAAAGAGAGAAAAGGAAGAAGAAAATCATGAGAGGAGGTTGATATACAGGTGATGTACTAAAAAAGCTGGATGCCCTTTGTTGCTTGGATTTATTGTTTATTAACTGAACTTAAAATTAAGCACTTATTTTATTCCTTTCTCTCTCCCTTGTTGTTCTCTCCCTTATCTTCTCTCCTTTCTTTTTTCAAAGGTATTGAGCAGCTCCTGTTGTAACAGGGACTGTCTCAGAAGCTGGACCTTGGGGTTATTAACACAGAGTCTGTCCCCACCTTCGGGAACTAGTCATTCAGTGAGAAAGATCGGTGCTCAACAGATACAAATTCTCATCATTACCAAGGGTGATAAGATAAGAGCCAAGACAAAACCCATTAGGATCAGGAGTGAGTACACTGGGAAACAATTTAGATGAAGACTCAAGGAAAGTCTTCTTTGAAGAAGAGACGTTTGTTTTTAGTTTACTGTATGATTATCACCAGGGGCTTCCCTGGTGGTGCAGTGGTAAAGAATCTGCCTGCTAATACAGGAGATACAGGAGACACGGGTTTGGTCCCTGGGTTGGGAAGATCACCTGGAGTTGGAAATGGCAATGCACTCTATTATTCTTGCCTGGAGAATCCCATGGACAGAGGAGCCTGGAGGGCTACACTCCATGGGGCTACAAACAATCAGACACGACTGAGTGACTAAGCAACAACAATTACCAAGGCTAACCCTGGTGGCTCAGTGGTAAAGGATCTGTCTGCCATTATAGGAGACCTGGGTTCGATTCCTGGGTTGGGAAGGGGCCCTGGAGAAGGAAACAGCAACCCATACCATCTTTGCCTGGGAAATCCCATGGACAGAGGAGCCTTTCAGGCTGCAGTCTATGTGGTTGCAAAAAGAGCCAGTCGCAGCTTAGTGACTAAACATCAACGACAGTGATTACCAAACAACAACAGGGACACTTTTTTTGGAAGATATGATATGTGGAGGATTCTATGCTTGGTTCTGAAGTGAAAATTGATAACCATAACCAAAAAACAAAATAAAACCTCAAATCCGAAAACAAAGCAAAACATCCACAGCTTCGATTCTTATCCCAAAGGATCCTTATACTTGTATGCTGCTGCTAAGTCGCTTCAGTCGTGTCCGACTGTGCAACCCCATAGACGGCAGCCCACCAGGCTCCCCGTCCCTGGGATTCTCCAGGCAAGAACACTGGAGTGGGTTGCCATTTCCTTCTCCAGTGCATGAAAGTGAAAAGTGAAAGGGAAGTCGCTCAGTTGTGGCCGACTCTTAGCGACCCCATGGACTGCAGCGCACCAGGCTCCTCCGTCCATGGGATTTTCCAGGCAAGAGTACTGGAGTGGGGTGCCATAGTGTATTTTTAATACTGGTTAAACTTTTGTAGTTGTGCATTAATGAATTTAATGCACTGTTTCTATAAACAAACACCTACATATACATTCTTATAGTTAATCATATATTAACTTTGTGCCCTGCCTAGGTAATTCTTTTGTTTAATAAATATTGATTGATTTTCTTCTCTGTGTCATAACATGCATTTTGCTAGTTTCTGGGAATATGATATTGAAGGGGCATCTGTTGCTGGCTTCTGTAACATACAATCTAGTAGACACACAAGGAGGATGACTATCTCTGTGCTAAATTTTCTCTTGAGGGTAAACTCAGGGTGGTTTGGCACACAAGGGAGGGCCATGCATTCTTGGCTTGAGGTCAGCAGAGGTGTGCAGTGAGATAGTTACTAGCACACCACTTAATCCTCAGGAGCAGAAACTTAAGCCAATAAATGCTAAAACACTTTCCCAACTTCAAAAAAGTAGAAAATTTCACCAAATTATTTAAAAATCATATTTGAAGCAGAAAAGAATGAGTTTATTTATTTAGATCATTATTGTATTATTGATCTAATTAATCCAACCTTAATTTAGAATAATATTTATGTTCCAAACAGTTTACCTAGTTTTACAAACCACCCACCAGCTAGAAAGACTAATGCCTATTGCTTGATGACAGAGCCCTAAAAAATAAAAACAAGCAGAAAGACCTGTAGAACTGTCATTTAATTTATCTTTGAACTATTTTCACACTCAACTTTCTCTGCATGGGTACTTAATCATCCTTGCAGCTACTCATATTGGGAAAGATAGACTCAGAGCAGAAAAGATTATGAGACCATATTCAGGAAGGAAAGAAGACAACTTCATCATAATGTTCTTATTTTAAATACAGTCTTTAAGTACAACTTACCTTTTCTAATAGTCTAAAAGAAAGTTTGAAATATACTTTAGCTCAGCGTAACTTACTTATGAGTTCCAAGAAAGAAAACTAGTTTCTTCTAAAGGACTTCATAGTATGATAGGAAAAATTATCAGGAGACAATTAAGAAAAAAATGGCACTACAGCCTGGGAAGAAAAGCACATCTTACAGGAGATCTGGAAATTCAGCACAATCTTATCTAGAGTTTGAATCCCAGTAAGGACTGGAATTTTTGCAGTGCATTAAAACTGGAATGATTAGAGCACTGAGGCACAAGGCTGACTTCCTTGATCATTCTCTATCAAAATCCACATTTTTAAATAACAGTACACCACTGGACTTAAATTCAATGGTTTCCCAGAGACCAATTTTTACTGTCAGATGCTAATAAACTAGTGTCAGCATAGTTAGATGATTTAGATGTGCTTGGATTGTTAGGCTGTTGAGAGGGGTTCATCACCATTGTAAATGACAGTAGTTCACAGCAATGATAAATGTTTCCCATCTGCTGATCTATGGGCACATTTAAATTATGTTGCATTACTATACCGTCTCTTTAAACAAGAAGGAAATTAAGCTTCAAGTTTAATTAAACATTATTTTAAAAATTGGGCTTTGGTATATAAAATTCACCCCGTGATTCTTCCAAGTTCTTTTCCTTGAGAAAATAGATTGCACATTTCATTGGGATTTGACCTTAATTAATCCTGTACTTTGTGATCCACCCCCTTGCTGAAATAGTCTTATCAAAAGGAATGCAAGCTATGGGCTAAGATAACAATCGGTCATTAACTTCTGTGTGTGATGCTGGCCGTGGTCCACAGGCATGGAATTCAAAACCCATTGTACACAGTAATGTCCAGGGCTTAGCGCTCTACAGCCGAGACACAAAATAAACTATGCAGAACAGCATCTTTACACAGTCTACATGGATTCACACTAAAGCAAACGATCTGAAACATTCATAATGCAGTGTGGACGTTGGCATCCAGAACTGCCGTGTCAGATTACATAGGAGGTTGCTCATTCCAGCAATGCCAACTGAAGCCAGTAAGCAAAAAAAAAAAAAAAAAAATCGCTTTCAAATACCAGTATTTTAGTAAGAATGATTTACAGAGTTACACAAACACTTAACATTTAAAAGAAACTCACCATCTCTATCTCTGTTTTAGATACCATCCTAGAGCAGTAGCTCTCCTTACAGACACAACTTGACGTGCTTTCTTCAAACAAGAAAATGTTTAAATTAATAAACGTTTGTGGCCTGTTGATCTGAAATGTATGTGGTCCAGATAAATACAACACATCTGTGGGACTATTCATAAAGTAAAGGGCTGGAACATCTGAAATCTATTATGCAATATGGCTTTTTGTTTGTTTCGATTTATTTTTTTTTTTGCCTGGACATTAGGCACTTCCTCAGTATGTTTTTAACTTTGGGAACCTGAGGAATGCCAAGTGATGATTTCTTCGGATGTGTATAAATGATCTACGAAACATCCTATAACCCTCTGACACGGTGATGAAGATTCTATAGTTTTTAGTATCCTTTTTTGATTCCAGATGAATCTTCTGAATATTTTCATTCATCTAACATTTACTGAATACCTACTATGTGCTTTGTATTCTTCTAGATATTTGGAATATAACAGTGAACCAAATTAAACAAACAAACAAACAAAAAACCCCATGCCCTCATTAGAAAGATATAGATACACATGAGAGATGGGCGTACAAACTTTGTCATGGGTGTCCATTGAAGAAGACATGTGGGATATTATGATAATATGAACAGCTTTTATATTTTAGTTACCAAGGGATACAGATGCTGAATGTATATATTGGGTTGACCAGTAAGTTCATTTGGGTTTTCCATAAGATATAACGGAAAAACGGAAACAAACTTTTTGGGCAACCCAATAACACCACCTTGTTTGATTCCTTTCATTTTGTCTCTATGGAGACCATTTTATTCTGCATTACTGTTATAATCTCCTGAGATGGTACCACCTAACTCTTGACTCAAATTCACTTTGAGAATTAACTTAATTAAGAATTAATTGTTGAGTGGTGAACATAGGTAAGATAACTTTGAATTACTCTCCTTAAAATACCCTTCCTATCATGCTGGCCCTTAGTTAAGTGGTTCTCAATGCTTACCAATTTAAGCTAGTCTGCTGAGTCTAGTCGGAGAAGGCAATGGCAACCCACTCCAGTACTCTTGCCTGGAAAATCCTGTGGATGGAGGAGTCTGATAGGCTGCAGTCCATGGGGTCACTAAGAGTCGGACATGACTGAGCGACTTCACTTTCGCTTTTCACTTTCATGCATTGGAGAAGGAAATGGCAACCCACTCCAGTGTCCTTGCCTGGAGAATCCCAGGGACTGGGGAGCCTGCCGTCTATGGGGTCGCACAGAGCCGGACACTACTGAAGGGACTTAGTAGCAGCAGCAGCAGCAGCAGCAGGTGAGTCTAGTAGTCAAGCTCCTTCATAATCTGCCCCCACAGGGTCTTTCCAAACATTTGTTCTTTCTCTCCCCATGTCCTATTTTATACACAGACAATCCTTTAGGTCATCAGCCTCTTTCTGTCAGGCTTAGTCCCACCTCTATTAATCACATGGCAGAAACCCTCTGAGGCTGATAAGAGGACTTTCTGTTTTTCTGCCTGGGACTGGGTCTTCCAGATAATTTCCAGGCTCATTCTCTCCTTTTAAATGTGGACCCAAATGTCACTTGTTCAGAGAGGACTTAGCATCAGGCTCAATCAGTTCAATAGCTACAACCTCTGTGATAGGGATGCACAGAAGAAAGTGAGAAGAGAAAGTAGAAATGCTTGCCAAGTCCTTGCTAAATTCTGCCCTCCCCTCCCCAGTGAGATAATCAGTAGAAATCTGCTTATCTGGAAATGTGGATAATAAGAATTCCTCCTAATCTTGTACTTATTAATGTCCTAAGATAAGAAAATGGTGGTGGTTTTTGAGTTTAGCTTACTCAAAACCTATGAGATAAATTTCTTGGTTAATGGTTAAAGAGATTAAAAAACAAAAATCTTGTCCAATATTTATGTGTGATGTTTACCTAAAAATATCAGCCTAAGAAGTAGAACTGGAATAGCATTGAAATGTGTATAATATCATATATGAAATGAGTCGCCAGTCCAGATTCGATGCACGATACTGGATGCTTGGGGCTGGTGCACTGGGATGACCCAGAGGGATGATATGGGGAGGGAGGAGGGAGGAGGGTTCAGGATGGGGAACACATGTATGCCTGTGGCGGATTCATTTCGATATATGGCAGAACCAATACAATATTGTAAAGTTTAAAAATAAAAAAAATAAAAAGAAATAGAACTATACATAAGTGGTCAATTGATTTTCGAAAAGGTGCCTAGATAATTCAAGAGGGAAAGAATACTCTTTTTAATAGGATTTTAGAAAAACTATATATTCATATGGAAAATAAAATGTTCTGAATGCTAGCCAGGACTATAAAGAAAAATTAACTCAAAACAGACTACATAAATACAAAAATTCAAAGTATAAAACTTCTGGAAGAAAACATAGAAAATCCTCATTACTTTGGCATAGGTAGATATTTCTTAGGACAGAAAAAGAAGAAAGTATAAAAGAAACTGAACTTTATCAAAACAAACATTTGTCAGAACTAACCATTAAGAAAATGAAAGTGAAGTCACTGGCCAAGGATTAGTATTTAAGATAGTAATTAATGCTTTTAACTCACAAATAAAAGACAAACAACAAAAAAGGGCAAAAATAACATATGAAGGGACTCTTGCAAATTAAGATAAATGGCCAATAAGCACATGAGATTGCTCAATATCATTAGCAATCAGTGAAGAGCAAATTTAAGCCATAGTGAATATCACTGCATACTTATTTCAATGTCTAAATTAAAAATATTAACCATATCAAGTATTGGTGAGGATGTGGAACAATTAGAATTCTCATCAATTGCTACCAGAAAGATAGAGTGGTAAACCTCTTAAAAAAAACTGTTTTCTAGTTTTTACATAAAACTACCATATGCTTACCATACAACTAAAAAATTTCCTCTCTAGGTATTTGTCCCAAAGAAATGAAAACATATGTCCTTACTGGGACTTGTACACAAGTGATCAAAGCAACTCACAGTAGCTTAAGTTGGATAAAAGTGATATACCCACTAACAAGTAAAGGGATAAACAAACTTTTTTAATAGGATGCATGCATTCAGTGGAATGTATATGTATTCAGTGGAATACTACTCGGTAATAAAATGGTACATGCTACTGACATATGCAACCACATGGACACAAAAGTGCACATACAGTAAAAGTCTATTTACATGATATTCTAGAAAAGGCTAATCTTTTCTGACAGAATGCAGATCACTGTTTGCCTTGGAGAATGGTCGGGGAGGACTGACTGGAAAGGCTTACCAGAAAACTTTTTGGGCTGATGAAAATGTTCTCTACCTTGATTGTAATAGTGGTTAAATGATGTATAAACTGTCAAATTCACTGAAATATACACTTGAATGAATTGACTGTAGGTAAATCACACCTCGATAACCTTGGATAAAAAGTTCTAAAAGGTACAAAGTTGAGTTTATGTTGTCATTCATGGTTTATAAAATTCCTTCATGTATACTATTTTCTGCCTTACGCATGCAGGTCTAAGTATAAACAGGTATGACTTTGTTGGTTATTTCACCATATCCATGGGCCTGGGAGGACAGCCTGGGCAAGAAGATATAATAATGGTGGGGGAGGTGTGTGTGTGTTTGTGTGTGTATGTTTGCACGTGCATGCATGATCATACATGTATATAAGGAGTGTGGGTATAAAATATCTTCATTCTGTGTTCAGGTGCTTATGTGTGGTAACTTGACCTTTGCAAAAGGTGTCATCATCATCGTCATTTTCATCACCATCCAAACCACACAGAATGTGAAGAGCATCCTCTTCTTGGGGTTACATTGAGAATGAAATTGGATAGCATATGGAGTGTGCTTAGGACAGTACCTACCAATTAGCCAATACACAATATGTGGTATTACCATTATCGATCCAACATTACCCATTGTATTTCACATAAATTTATAGGTAAAATCAAGATAAAAACAAAGTCTACCTTTCAAGATCACTGTGTGAGTCAAATGAATTCAACTGAGCTGTTTATGTGAAATCAGGAGCATGAGGAGCTCCATCAAGCCATGGCCAGTGTAAACAAACGCAACTGTAGCCCAGGACAAAAAGACCTTTCCCGAAGGCTCTAGAGTGCTGATGAGCTGAGAGGTCCAAGAAAAGACCCTAACTGCTCTGAACTGCCCTGCCTGGCTGACTGCTCACTTTCTGCAAACTCCTGAGTTCCAAACTGCAGGTCCTTCTTTAGGAAAACCTACAAAACCGCGTCCGCACATGTATATCTTGATCTTAAGTATCCTGTGTACTGTGTGTTGGCTGAGTTGGAAGTACCCCAAAGCGGAAACAACTTAAGCCAAGTCTGAGTCGTTATTTCTTTTTAGTCCTTTGCAGGATTAGCTCAAAGCCTAGTGAAATGTCTGCTTTCTTCCCTTCCTGATATTAATGTACATCATTTTACATCATTTTCTCTCCTCATTCTCTGCCTGTAAAGAGCTTCCTCTCTGGAACATGAGGACATAACTTAATTGCTGCTGCTTTGCATTTTCTTTACTTAATGTGTTGTACAGTAATTCAATTACCAGTGTCAGACAGGTAGAAGACGTCCTCAGTCTATTCATTCAATTAGAAGAGAAAGAAGAAACTGAATTTCTAAGTCTACCTAAAATGGAGTGTGGCTTATGCAACAGTTTTCAGATAAGGCTCTTATTCATCACACAAAGAAAGTACAACCTCTACAATTTAGAAGATGAGGAGGAGGAAGAAGGAAATCCCAATTTAGAAACACATAGTAATTCAGTTCCCAAAGAAAGGCAACACAAATAGCTTTATAACAATATAAAAGTATTTCCACTGATCACATCCCTAATTACATTTATGAGCTTAAAAGCTTGCTTTACGCACAATAGGCACCATGACAAGGATGAATAAATCACAGTTTTTTTTTTTTTAATAAAATCTAATTCTGTAACTATAACACCATGCAGTATAATAGGGTAATATTGTAGACTTTTAAATATGTATCTTTAAAAACACGGAGTATAAAGATAATTTCCTACTCCTTGAACTCTTTTAACATAGTGTTCAGGTTTCTGTTATATTTCTCTGAACTACTAAAATTATAATGGGTATCCTCTCTTGTTTTGGCTACCTTTTTTCTCCGATTTCCTATCATTTATTTTCTGTTATACATGAGTATAATGAACTAAAGTACATAAAAGTTTGATGATTAAATGTATTTTTTATTACCATTAAGAACCAAATGCAATTAGGAGTGACTAGTTAATAGATAGCCAGTTTAAGCTTAAATGTGTCCGTCTTCGTGCTCTGCAAACCAGAGAGAGACTGGGTTCTACAGCACGATCAACAATGCTTTAGGCTGCCACTGTGCTGGAGTGCAGATTTCAAATATGGATTTTGTCATTCCTCCTTTATTTTGACTGCAGAATGCACTGCAAGTCTTAATGCCAGCTGACAACTACACGGTACTCACCCACTAAGTGTCAACCTCTGTCAACATGTCACACACACAACCTGGTAGGTTGCATAATTCAAGTCTGTACATTCCTGCTAAAGATCCTGTTTCCAGCACTTCTGATTATGCTATGTAAGATATGGGTTCTTTTCTCTTTGCAGCTCTGATTCTGAACTCATCCAGGGTTAACAAAAACAAAGGAAAGAGGCCATCAGCTATATGTAGTTTTTTGTTCCATGAACATAGAATGGAGAAAAAAAAATGCATGTGGGCTTCCAGTAAGATATTGAAGACTGAAAGGCATTGAGTACTTATGGATATTTTCAAGCATCCATGTGAATCTGAAATCCAAAATCTGAAAAAGGAGTGTTACTCAAATTAGGGTACCCAAAGCTGACCTATGGCTTTATTTTCTTGCATAACCTCTTATGCAGCATGGAGGAATTTTCAGATGCTTCAAAAAAAAAACTTAGTTTATTGTCTATTAGTAACTGAGAATGAATATAATGTCTTCTTAATTAACACGACAACATACAGCTTTATTTCCTCAAGAAATTTCTGTTGAGTGTCAATTGTGTTTGGGGCATTGTTGGGAGTGCTGAGTCAATAACGGAAACCCAGATGATGCTCCCTCATGTAGCTTACATTCAACTGAGATCAGACAGTTACAGACAGATACATTAACAAATGTGTGCATATTATGGTGATATATCCTATGGTGCAGAATAAGACAGAGGAAGGCAGAGGAGGAAATGGGGATGGAGGTGGCTATTTCATATAGGATGGTCAAGGAGACGGTGAGTAGAAAGACTTTGAGTCCAGAGATGACGTGGCATGTCTCTAGAACCCCAAGGAGGCAGCGCCACTTGAGAGATGTGGTTAAGAAGTAAGGCTGAAGGATGGGAGGTTCAGAGAGAGATGAGTGTCCACCTTCAGGACCACTGTAAGGCTTTCACTCTGAATGAGACAGTCAGCCATTGACATAAGCAGATAAGGATAACCTTTGTCTTTCATATTAAAAGGGATATTCTGGCCTTCACGTGATGGGTTAGGGTCCAAGTTATGGTTATTACTGTAATCAGAGTGAGATATATGTTACCCTGGACTGATGTGGTTGAGGCATAGGTGAAGAAAAGTGTTCTATCAATTTGTTTTAAGGAAAATGTCAGGATTTTGATGGATTGGAAATGGTGATGTGACAGAGAGAGAAGACAGGGATAACCCTAGATTTTTGGTTTTGTTCATTGGTCAAATCTTAAACAGCTGTTCTTTCTTTGATGTTTCATCTTCTACCTTAAAGGCAGGTATGGGGGGAAAAAAAAAAAAAAAACACACAAGAGCTAGAAAGCCTAAACCTCTTGCAGTTGTTCTATTAAGAAGATGATGGACAGGGTATATCTACTGTGTAGAAACAAATCCAGTTTGTATTTAATTCATTTGAGAAATTGTTCATGAACAGTTACCCTTATATACATTCTACGTGTGATGCTGACAAGTTCAATTTCTACTTGGGTTAATGACCACATAAATGTCTTTTACACGAGTTAAGGTTGCTTGGAGGCAGGAATGATTTCTAATTTTTTTTCCCCCTTTGTTTAGCATTACTCGATAGGTTTTTTTCAAACTTGCTGTTTAAGGTCTAGCCTCCCCTTCATACTGGCAGGTAAATCTAATTAACATTAATGAGAGTTCTGTGCACATATTGACAGGATAATAGACCTTTTAGGATGGATCCTCCCCTCTTGCACTACCACTCCCCTACCTCATACTAGCTGATTATTTCATTAGGCGGCAATATAAACCCAGGCAGGAGAACACACACTTTGTGGAAGTCAACTGGAAAAATCTGCATTCATCCACACTTTCACTTACATTACGGTGGTGGGCAGGGGGTGGAGGGTGGGATTACATCATAGCCACCAGAGAATCCAGTTGTCTTGAGAGAAGAGCTTTTATAAAGGTAGTTTTCCCAGTCTATTCGGAGTTATGTGCTTACCTATGGTTGTTTAGAAAACCTGATGGTGTTCATTACATCTCATTCTAATTTTCACTGTAAGCAAGTCAGTAGAGAACTGAAGGGCATATCAATAAGACTGGGGTGACTTCTTAGGCTTTGCAGTTACAATTAAGAAAGGAATGAGATGGATGACAAATCTGTGAAGCAGCTACTGGAATTATATAGGCAGTCGTGTAAGCTCTAGAAATAAAACTTTAGTCTGAGATTTGCTTTTTTAAGATCTTACATCAGCTGATAAATGTGTCTAAGAATTTCTTTAGTCTTAAGGCTACAAGAAATTGAATTCACTTAATCCTTGTTTATCCTATTAAAATGTTCTGCATATGATTAATAGAAGCACTATAGTCTCTACTTCTTTCTTTCCCCCTGTGGATAAAATTTGGCAAAGGGAGAACTTCATATTCTTCTTGCAAGTTAAGCATATGTTAGAGCATTCCTAGAAGTTGGAATAAATTGTTTTATGGTAGAAGGCAGATTAGTGGTACTGGTTATATTAAATATTTTTCAAACTTTGGTTACCTAATAAAATTGTGCCTGCCTGAACTGATTGGTATTATGAGAGTAAGTGCTCACTTTCTTTTAATAAGTCTGGCTCCACAGAGAAGTTGCAAGTGTGAATTTATTTACTTATTTTTCTTTCCAAAACTTGAGAGGTTGTGAGTCTTGTGGGAAAAAGTGTGATACAGTAGAGATACTGAAAGCTGGCAGGTTTGCCTGAATCTAAACTTTTCATCTTTTGTGGCATCAGTCAAATCCATCAGTTAGGAGAGCTTGACCCATTTAGCCATGCAACAGCTAAACCCTTAATCCTCACAGATTCATTTTACAGTTCAGATTTGCCACAGATACTGCACTAATTCAGACTCAAAGGTCAACACGTTAGAGTGAAAAGGGCATTTTTTTTTCCCTTGAGAACTTGAAAAGCAAAGACTTCCCTAATAAAATGGGTACAAATATCTCTCAGATCTCCTTCTCTCTTTTTTTGTTAACTTTGTATTACTGTAACTTTATAAATAAAATTTTCCGAATACACAGGGAAATGTTAAATATATAAAGAATAAAATGGTAATACCATGTACCATTTTTATTGCTGTATCAACAGTCTTTAAAAACAGGAATGACTTAATTAAAAAAGTAAATGGCACCAATACAAACAGATTGTAGAAGTATCTGTGCTCATATAGGTATCTGAACCAAAAACATTCATGGAAATTAGTTTGTGAATTGTAAAATTTTGTTAGTAAATCAAAAAGAAAAATTTTGTCTTTTCTAGCATGGAACAACAGACTGGTTCCAAACTGGGAAAGGAATGTGCCAAGGCTGTATATTGTCACTCTGTTTATTTAACTTATATGCAGAGTACATCATGAGAAACGCTGGACTGGATGAAGCACAAGCTGGAATCAAGATTGCCAGGAGAAATATCAATAGCCTCAAATATGCAGGTGAGAAGCATGGCAGAAAGTGAAGAACAGCTAAAGAGCCTCTTGATGAAAGTGGAAGAGGAGTAAAAAAGTGGGTTTAAAACTCCACATTCAGAAAACTAAGATCATGCATTTGTCCCATCACTTTATGGAAAATAGATGTGGAAACAGTGACAGACTTAATTTTCTTGGGCTCCAAAATCACTACAGATGCTGACTGCAGCCATGAAATTAAAAGACACTTGCTACTTGGAAGAAAAGTTATGACCAACCTAGACAGCATATTAAAAAGCAGAGCTATTACTTTGCCAACAAAGGTCCATCTAGTCAAAGCTATGTTTTTCCAGTAGTCATGTATGGGTGTGAAAGTTGGACTATAAAGAAAGCTGAGTGCCGAAAAATTGATGCTTTTGAACTGTGGTGTTGGAGAAGACTCTTGAGAGTCCCTTTGACTGCAAAGAGATTCAACCAGTCCATCCTAAAGGAAATCAGTCCTGAATATTCATTGGAAGGACTAATGCTAAAGCTGAAACTCCAATACTTTGGCCATCTGATGCAAAGAAATGACTCATTTGAAAATATCCTGATGCTGGGAAAGATTGAAGGTGGGAAGAGAAGGGGATGACAGAGGATGCGATGGTTGGATGGCATCACAGACTCAATGGACATGAATTTGAGTAAACTCCGGGAGTTGGTGATGGACAGGGAGGCCTGGCATGATGCCCTCCATGGGGTCACAAAGAGTCGGACATGACTGAGCAACTGAACTGAACTGAGTGGAATACAATTTTTCAATAAAAACATGTATTTAATTCTTTATTTTTAAGGTGCACAAACTACCACAAATATATAAGAATACTTCCCTATGTGTATACATCAATTTATTATTTTATCTGAAATATATATATATGAATATATGATATATGAATATATGAATATATATATGAATATGAAATGAATATATATATATATATGAGTACATATATATATACATATGCAGTGAATCACTTAGCTGTACACCTGAAGCTAATGCAACGTTGTAAATCAACTATGAAGAACATGAAAGTGTTAGTCACTCACTTGTGTCTGACTCTTTGCTACCCCATGGACTGTAGCCCACCAAGCTCCTCTGTCCATGGAATTCTCCAGGCAAGAATACTGGAGTGGATAGTCATTCCCTTCTCCAGGGGATCTTCCCAACTTAGGGATTAAACCCTGGTCTCCTGTATTGCAGGCAGATTTTTTTTTTTTTTTTTTTTATCTCTGAGCCACCAGGGAAGCCAGTAAATCAACTATACATCAATTAAAAAAGTAAATGTATTATTCTAAAAGCATAGTCACATACACTGTTTCATATAATTCCCACAATGTGTTCATATTTATTTCCTCTGTACCTGACTTTACTAGGTGTAGACAACTAGCACAAATTGTGAAAATAAATTATTCTGCAGGTAGCACAGCTATGATTAAGCCCATTTTAATGTAATGTAATGTGTACATGCTTAGTTGTGTCTGACTCTCTGTGACTCCATGAACTGTAGTCCGCCAAGCTCCTCTCTCTGTCCATGGGATTTGAAAGGCAAGAATACTGGAGCGAGTTGCCATTTCCTTCTCCAGAGGATCTTCCTGACCCAGGGATTGAAACTGCATCTCCTGTGTCTCCTGTGTTGGCAGGCGGATTCTTTACCACTGAGCCACCTGGAAAGCTTAGACAACTAGTAAAAATTGTGAAAATAAATAATTATCTTGCAGGTAGCACAGCTATGATTAAGCCCATTTTAGAGATGAGGAAATTGGACACTTGGCAGGCCTAGTATATCAGCCATCAGCTTGGCAGCTAGGGCAGAACTGATGAGTGATGAGATACCCCCTTTTCCTAGAGAGGGCACAGCCAGTGGACAGAACTGGACAAAGTTCTCTGTGTTGGGGCTTATTAGTGGGCATAAGAGAGGTCCAACTTGAGACTCTCAGAAACTTGGGGAGCACTGTACAGGAGGCTGAGGTTCTGTGAGATGAGAATGAGGAAGCAGCTCTAATTTGAGGCACTATGGTTGTCATTATTTCATACATAGCCACAGGCTGTGGGCCCTGGAGAAACTTGCTATACCAAATAATTGAATCATTGGGGTGATGGCTCTTGCAGAGTGTCAGTTGACCAGGCTACCATGAAGTTGAACCACAGATAACTATCAATTACAAAGCCCTTACATAACTTGTTCAGCTTTTTCCTACATGCTATGAAACAGCAGTTTTCAACATTTCACTCCAGGTCCTGGCAGGCAAAGAGTTAATGCACAGAATCTCCAGAATCTGTTTATGCACCAAAGAAATAGATTAATTAAATAAGTTTAATTGATAATGGCTTGCAAATGCCACTACTCTTCAAATATATATTGAATTTGCACTGAAGTAAAAATTTACCCATCATAATTACTGAATTCATAGCAAATTTCCATCCCTGATTGTTTTTATATACAGTTAATGCTAGAAGACTAATCTTCAGAGTCAGGCAATTTCTGAATAAACCCAACCTTCTGGTCTAATGCTGAGGGCTGGAAATCACTGAAGAGCAGGAACGATTTAGGACAGATTAAAATGAAAAATTCCTATCTTTCCTGAGGTTTGATTAACAAATAAAATTGTAATATATTTGAAGTGTACAACATGGTGATTTGATATACATACACACTGTGAAATGATTTTCACAAAGTTGATAACAATTAACACATCTATTACTGTGTGTGTGTGTGTGTGTGTGTGTGTGTGAGAGAGAGAGAGAGAGAGAGAGAGAGAGAGAATGCTTAAGATCTACTCTCGGCAAATTTCAAGTACACAATACAGATATACTATATATTAGATTCTCAGAGCTTACAATTGAAATTTTGTACAGGACAAGCTTTTTTTTTAACGGATTTCTAAGGCAAGGCAAACACAGTGCCCACCTCTAGGTATCACCAAGAACACTGGCATTAACCTTTAAGCCTCTATCCTATACATACAGGGTTTTTACAGTTTCCTCAGGATCCAGGTACTACACAACTTTCTGTATGTAGAAGAGCCTGCACACCAAAATCTTTACTTTGCCCTACAAATTATATTTGTTGACATTAAACAAAAATTTATCTGAGATGTTTTTCTCCCAAATTGCTTGACAGTTCTTACAAGTACAATCCATGTGATTCTTTGAACATATTAAAACTGCCTTTATAATTTCTAAAAAAAAAAAAAATTTAGCACCACTATCAACATTATTAACCTATTTTCAAAAGTCTGGACTTAATAACTTTTTTATTGTGATTAAATTTTGAAGTGCTTGAACTAATTAAAATGCAAGCAACTATAATCCTAAATACCTTTATAATTGTGTATTTCATTTTGCATCAGAATGAGTCCATGAAATTGGCTTTCAGACTTAAAATAGTTTTTAATTTTTCCCATTCTGTCTTATTTCAAGAAACAAAGCAATCAAATAGACTTGAAGATAGTTCCATATAGTTTTGAATAATTTAATGACCAAATATTTTTCCAAGTCTTCTATCCCTTGGAGTACTGTTTTTCCTTTGAGCTCATTATCTAATTGCTATAAATGACGATATGAATTAGGTGTAGAGAACAATGAAAACATTCAGTTATATGCTATTTGATATTTGCTGATACACACCCATTTAGTTGTACTGATGGCTGAAATACTAAAAGTTTTAGGGGATGAGTTAGTAGTTAACCACCACCCTGTTCCCTCCCCAGGATGTAAGGCTTCTCCACGATCTAGAAACTAAGGGGTGTATTATACACTAATGCTTGACACATTTAGGAGGCCTGAAGGACCTTATGTGTCCTACAGACTGTTAAATATCACCACTGACTGCATGAATCCTATTTAGTGACTTCTAACTCCAAACAGATAGGAATTCTGGAGAAAAAATAGGAAGAAATTTTTAAAAGACACCACATTAACATAGAACTTGAGGGGCTACCCTGGTGGCTCAAGGGTAAAGAATCTGCCAATGCTGGAGACACAGGTTCAATCCCTGGGGCAGGAAGATCCCATATGTCACGGAGCAACTAAACCCGTGTGCCATAACTATTTAGCCTGTGCTCTAGAGCCCAGCAGCCACAGCTGCTGAAGACCACTCCCTAGAGCCCATGCTCTGCAGCAAGAGAGGCCACTGCCAGGAGAAGTCTGAGCACCGCAGCAAGAGAGTAGCCTCCACTCAACGCGACTTGAGAAGGAGCCATGCAGTAGCAAAGACCCAGCATGGCCAAAAACAAATTTAAAAATTAAAAAAATAAATCGAAAAACAAAAAAAACATGGAGCTCAAAATAAAGAATGGAGGATCGCTAGACAAAAGAAACAAACAGAACCGACGCCAAAGTCCTCTGGGGAGTTTTGAACACAGATGAGTTTTGAACACCTAGAGATGAAGAGGTGACTGTCCACTGAAGGACACAAATCTATGTGGTCCATGTCCTCACACAGGAAGGGGAAGGGAGCCAAAGGCACAGCCTAAAGCAGATCACTGGAAGGACTGCACCTTTGTGAAAAAGAGCCCAGAAAAATGTTGCACACTCTCCAGGAAAGAGGCAAGGAAGTCTGTTGTCTTTTTGCTGCTCTCATGGAAAAGGCTCCAGTGAGAAATTCTAACTCTGAGCCTCCTCAAAGGGCAGGTGTGGAGGTTTAAGATGTTTACTCAGGGAACAGAAATTCCAACACTCATCTCAGACCTGTGAAGCCACCAGAGCCTTCAGTGAAACAAAGGCCAATCAAATCTGTAGAATCATTTCAACAATCTGGGCGCTGGGGATATCTGTCTTTTTTATAACCTCACAGCAGTAGCAAAAACCTAGAAATGACCAAAGGGAATCATTCACAGTGAGCAGGAGGAAGCCGATATAAGGAAAAGAAGAATCAGCACCTCAAGTAATCAAGAGAATGGAATGCCAAGAAAGGAATTAGAAAATAATTTTGCTTAAAATAGCCATCATAATAACAAATAGTAGAAAGAACACACCAATTCAGAAAAGAGTGCTTGGATCTAAAACACCAAATAAAATCTTTCTAAGTGAAAATTATAGTCATTGATGTAAAAACTAAATGAGTTTAATATCAGATCAGGCAACAGGTGGAGAGAACTGTAATTTAAAAGATATATTTAATGAAATTTAAAAGATGTGTTTAATGAAATGATGCTCAAAACACAGCATAGAGAATTAAAAAGAGATAAAAGATGAAATAGAGCTTAATAGATACAGAAAATTCTAATAAAAGTTCTGGGGGAGGAAAAAAAGAGGAGAGAATAGGGAATAGGTAGGTGAGTCATAATGGTTACAGATATCCCAGAATTGAATGGAACAAATTCTTGGATCACAGGAGTTGACACTGATGCAAGGATACACACAAAGCACAGTCTCCCGCATGCCTGGTGGGTGTGTAAATTTTTTTGAATCCTTTTGAGAGGTTATTTGCGACATCTAAATTTCTGATTCTGCCTCCCACTCGCAATCATGTAGTTTTTTGAATCTCAGGCAATGGTAACTCCATTCTCCTAGTTTTAGGCCAATAACTATTAAGTCATAGTTGATTTCTCTCTTTCTCAAACCCCATATCCAATCCATGTGGAAATTTGAATGGGTCTGTTTTCAAAATACCTCAAGACTTTGACCTCTTCCAACAGAAACACTGCTATATCCCCTGTTTTAAGACTCCCATCAACTCTTGCCTGCGTTATGGTAATACTTTCATCATAGATTCTACCTTATTTTCAATACAAGCAGCTCAAATGAGTATTTTAAAATAAGATTCCTCTTCTCCAGGGGATCTTCCTAACCCGGGATCGAACTCAGGTTTCCTGCATTGCAGGCAGATACTTTACCATCTGAGTCACTAGGGAAGCCCCTATACTTTCCTATAATTGGCCTTATTTTTCTATAGTGCCTATCAAATTTTTAAAAAGACTATACAGTTTATTATGATTATTATTTATTATCTGTCTTTCCCTATCAGAATATATGCTGTACTGGACAGAAATTTTTTTTTTGTTCAGGAAAGCAGGATTCAGTATATAATAAACACTCAAAAGATAACTGATTGAATCAATAATTCCAGAAAAGCTAACTATGTGCTCATGAAATGAGCTAGTTGAGACAATCTGTATTTTCCCATATATTTGAAATAGTTCATTAGGAAAGCTAATTTAAATTTCATAAGTTAAAAAAAATCATTAATGCTCAGGTTATGATTAAGAGAGGGACTGACACCATTTATTTTATGTTCTTATAAAGAACAAACTCTATATTATTAAAAAAATTGTATATTCAGGGGTATTATATTTTAACTGTATTTCAAAATTATTATAATTTTCATACTTTATTGGTGGCTTCTTTTCAAAAGAGTGCAACAAAAATCTCTAGAAAATTTAAGCTAGAACTTAAAGAATATCTGCATAAGATACTCTGCTCTGCTTCGATTACTAACAATCTATACTTATCTAGCTGGTCAATTGCTCACTATTTTGTTTTGAAAGCTTTTATTATTAAGGTCAAGGCAAAATGAAGGAATATTTAGAATGTAGCTTAGATCACTGAAGTGAGATACTGGTTGTTAAAGAATATTAGATGAATAAATTAATAAAATAAAACCAAGACTCTCCAAAATCCACCACTGAGGAAGCAGCAGGTACCCCTCCGCCTCCGGGTTCTCTAATTAAGCTGAGGTCTCCACTCACACCAGAGATCCAGCCCTCACATATCTGGCCCGAGAACAGATACCAGCCCCCTCCTCTTAGCTTAGCTGAGATGGCTGGGGCTCTTATATACCAGTGAAAGAAAATGGGGGACATAAACGGAACACGTAAGAAGTGCAAAACGATTTTGCTGTTAGAGTGCAAGTTTCCAGTCTTTCCATTTTAACTCTCTTCTTGGCTTACAGGCAGCCGTGACTATACTCTGGGCTGAAAGATTGCTCTGGGATTCTTACATCTTCCTGGCTTGCTCTCCATGGAGGATATCACTTCAAAACCTCCAGGAGCTTTTCCTAGAATCCTGCTATGTTTTTGGTGAACCGACTGGCTTCATGCCTATTCTAGAGCACACTCAAGTGGCTGATACCAGAAATGATCTCTCTGGACCCCCATCCAGTGAGACATGACTTCACTACAGCAGGACTAGGACTGAAACCGTATCTTAGAATAATAAAACACCATTAAGTTCATAAAGCAATAAAAATAAGGAGAGAGGTTTTTCTTCAATGGGCAGAAACAAATTTTTGTTTTGTATTTTAAATGTGAAAATGCATAAGGCTGTTAGTATAATTATTACTGTTATCTTCATTTGCTCCACACTCTCTCTCTTTCTGATGCCATTATTAACCCCAAGAATACAGAGTTGTCTGTAGGGCATATTCCAGAAATGCAGGTTGAGGCAAAAGAAATTTTGTTCTTTAGCGCTAACATACAATTTTCAGCAAAAAACTAGGACAACGTACCATTTATGTTTCCTATTGCAGCAGGGCTTCAGCCTTTTCCAACAGCCCTTTCACAAAATTGATAGATTATTCTTCCTATTAAAAGAGTCTTTTATTCTGGGTGCCAGACCTGGTGCTTAGAGTTGAAATATTGCTTTAGCTTTGTGTGTGTGTTTGTTACCACAGTGGCATTTCACTGCTGAATAAAATTACAAATTGTGTACCTGATTCTTCAGGGCACAGAAAAGTCTCAAAGGGCCTGAAGTGGGCATGAGGGGGATATATTTGTTTGTTATTTCTCATTATTCCTGATGAGAATCCATGGACCCATGAAAATTTTTATCCGGTTGTACACTGTGTAGAGAAAGATCATTAAGTAGGGAAACATGAATTCTAGGCTTCTATTGGCTACTGAGAGGCCCTGTCTCTTTAGCCATGGACAAGAGAAAGTGAATATATTAAAATAGATACTATTTATCAAATGTTTATGTGTTTTATATACATTTGTTCTAACCCCCGAAATGATTCTGCAAAGTAGAAATTATTATCCCTTTTTAAAAATGAGGACTTTAAAAGAATATACAGAGATTACTTAATTTGCTCAGCTAAAGAGATATGGTTAGAATTAGACTCCAGATTTTTCTGGTTCCAAAGGTTACGATTTTTTGGAGTAGCATAGTATCCTTCCAATTATTTTAATTTTCTATGTCTTTGTTTTCCCATCTATATAATGAAGGCAATAGTTAACATGACCTTCTAGCTATAAAATGTCTAGCTAGGAAGTCTAGAATACAAGCATAGCTTCGTGTAGCAGCACAAAAGGAAAGCTAGCTTAGTTCCACATCAGAAGTCACTTAGATTTTCTTATTTATACAACCAGATTCAAAGCATGGTAGGAACTGAAAGTTAACAAGGCAAGACTGTGCATGCAGCCCAGATGCTGTTCTCGGCTGCTGCATAACACAGCATACATACATACATACATAACAAACCCTTCCTGGGTTTGGAGGAGACCTGGATGGAATACAGAGGAGATAATTCAAAGGCACTCTTCACACTCACCTGAGGAACATGTCTTAAGTGGGGTCATGGTCTTTTTACTGAGATGGAGGCAGGTTGAAGAGGCACCTTTATATTTCCACTTTGGGAGAAAGGGGACTGGGATAACTGAGAAGTCAGGTTCAAGATTGAAGTTCACATTGAGATTGATCCAAGTTTACATCCTTTTCCTTCAAGGTTGTTTTAATGTCTTAAGAGCTAAATATATAATAAAGAATCCAAGAAACTTCTCTGTTCTGTAGTAGAGCCACAATATAAGAGAAATGACTCCAAATCCAAAGAAAAAAACCCAGGAGGATGGAATTAGCAGAAAGGACTTCACACAATAGCAAGCATTCCTGCCCTTATATTCTTTATTCCTCTTTCCGTAGTCCCCACATTTAATCCACACATCTCGTTTCACTGTTTTTCTAAGAGATTTCTTTTCTCTCTAATCTCCACCAGACCTACCCTGGCCTAAGTCACCTGAATGTCCTGTTTCTGTTCTTCCCAGCCTAGCAACCATCTTCCTGCAGAAAGCAAAGTACCTCTTTAAGATATAAATTGGGTCACACCACGCTCTTGTTTATAAGACCATGAGTGGCTGCCCAGTGTACTTAGAATGAAAAGCAAACTCTTTCTCTTGGCTTACGAGGCCCTCTGTAGTGTGGGGAGTCCACTATGGTGACTTCTTATCATGCCACTTTTTTCCAGCCATGGAGAATTTTCTTTCTGTTCTTTGCATAGTCCAAGTTCTTTCCACCCACAGAGCTCTGCACAGGCTGGCCCCTCTGTGTCTAATGCTGCCAAGTCTGCTTCCTTCTCATCCTACAGATCTCCTGTTAAATGGTACCTCCTTGGAAAGGTAAGTTCCAGCCACTCTATTTAATTAGATGCCATTGCCTCCACAGGTTACATTTTTATAACAACTGCTTGCTCTCTGCATAGTACTGCTCCCATATTGTTTTATTTATGAGCTCTACTGGGGCAGGGAACTTTTTTACCTCTCTTCTCTCTGTATCTAAAGCCCAGCAAAGTCCCCAGTAATGACACTGGCTTGCCAACCTTCCCTTCTGCTGGGTTCCCCCTGGGCTTGGGTCTTGGTTTAAAATTTTCATCTTCAGGGAGCTCTTCTGTGACCCCCAGCCTAAGTCAGACTCCCTGTTCTTTGTTTCCATAACCCTCTACACAATCCCTGCTGTAACACCTTCACACCTCACGGTACTGATTGCCTGTGCTTGGCCTCCCTGTTATTCTCTAAGACTCTTACTGGTTGTGAGATTTGCTGTCTTGTTCACCCTGACATCATGGGCACCAACATCATGCATGGCATGTAGTAAGAAATCAGGCAATGGTTAATAGAGAGAAATAGTCACTGAGAAAGAATGTGGGGTGGGCAAAAGAGAGAAAGCGTTCACAATTTTTATAGAGTAATTGACTAACTGACAGATGAATGAATTAATTCATGTATTACCTGTTGATGGTCACTTCACACCCTGATGCTTAGTCGTGGAAGATACAGCACCTAGCATGAGCAGCTTTCACTTAGTCATGCAAAAATATCTTACACTCATTTATTGAGAAACTTCTGTGCGCCAGGCCTGAGTTACATGCTGAGGATATGAATAAGGATATGATACAACAGAAGAGAGGAGACAGATTTATGAGTGTTTATGCTAGGAGGCAACAGGGTAAGTGGCATATGAATGTGAAAAAAGAAATGTATTTAGAACCCAGACTTGGGCAGATGTGGAAAGGGACTGTCCTCAGTCTTGAAGGATGGGGAGGACAATGTAAAGGTACCAGGGCAGAGGAAGGAAAAGCTGAGCTGAGCAGTGAGCACTGGCTGGGATGCGGGAGTTTTGCAGCTCCCTGGAAGATAAGAGAGGAGGGGACGGTGATGGGCCCAGAGTTTGGGGTTCCCCGCACAGACATGAGGTGAGAATGTGGGGCTGTATTCAATGGAGAGGAATCTTTTAGCAGGTTTGAGGTTGAGGGGTGGCCTGATTATGGGGGCTTTAGCAGACAAATACAGGAGAGGTACCTTGAAGCTGGGTAGGGAGAGAGACTGGATTGCCTTTGAGAAGCTTAATATTCAGGCATGAGGTCTCCAGAGCAAACTTGAGAAAGAAGCAATCAGAATGGAAAAGAAAGAAAGAATAAAAGAGACTGTGCAAGAAAGAAGTGGAAGACTAGTGTGGCGGATAGCTCTTGGGACAGAGCTCCGAGCTAGAGGGAATGATAAAGTGAATGAACCACGAATACATGACGTGTGCAGGGCAGCACGCTCCATGTGCTTTCCTGCCTGACTCTGTTTGACATTTGCTAACTTTACAAGGTAGGTATTCTTATTACCCTCACTTACTGATAGGGAAGCCACACTGCTTTCTTTTTAAATTTTTATTTATGTATTTATTGGCCACACTGTGCAGTATTCAGGACTTAGTTTCCCATCCTGGTGCCCCCTGAGGTGGAAACTTGGAGTCTTAATCACTGGACCACCAGGGAAGTCCCCACACTGCTTTCTAATTATACGTTTGCTAGTAAGAAAGTGTGGTATCATCTGATGATACCACTCTAATGGCAGAAAGTGAAGAGGAACTAAAGAGCCTCTTGATAAGGGTGGAAGAGAAGAGTGAAAAAGCTGGCTTTACACTCAACATTCAAAAAACTAAGATCATGATATCTGGTCCCATCATTTCACGGCAAATAGAAGGCGAAAAAGTGGCAACAGTGACAGATTTTATTTTCTTGGCCTCTAAAATCACTGCAGATGGTGATTGCAGCCATGAAATTAAAAGATGCTTGCTCCTTGGAAAGAAAGTTATGACAAATCTAAACAGTGTATTCAAAAGCAGAAACATCACTTTGCTGACAAAGGTGCATACAGTCAAAGTTATGGTTTTTCCCGCAGTCATGTATGGATATGAAAGTTGGACCATAAAGCAGACTGAGTGCTGAAGAATTGATGCTTTCCAACCAATAGTGGTGCTGGAGAAGATCTTGAGAGTCCCTTGGGCAGCAAGGAGATCAGATCAAACCAGTCCATCCTAAAGGAGATCAACCTTGAATATTCATTGGAAGAACTGACACTGAAGCTGAAACTCTATATTTTGGCTATGTGATGCGAAGAACTGACTCACTGGAAAGACCATGATGCTGGGAAAGATTGAGGGCAGGAGGAGAAGGGGACAACAGAGGATGAGATGCTTGGAGGACATCAATGACTTGATGGACATCAATCTGAGCAAACTCTAGGAGATAGTGAAGGACAGGGATGCCTGGTGTGCTGCAGTCCATGGGGTTGCCAAAGAGTTGGACACAACAGCGACTGAACAACAACAGTGAAAAAGTGTGGTGTAAACTGTGTTTTTTCTTTTTTATAGTACTTATAGACCACGGAGGGAAGTCATAATATTTCTGTCACTACTTCCTTATTTATAAAACAACACTTATAATTTTATAAATTTCTGGTAATTAAAAAATTATAGATGCTTATATTAATAATTCCACAGAGATAAAGGTGTTGTTATTAATAAATTGTCTTTTCTACTTTATTTTCCAGGTCTTAAAAATCCCCATGAAACAAATAGGAAATAAAATGTCAATAAAGTGCCTGTGAGTCTCTTAATTCACTAAGTAAAACTCATGTGTAATTCAGAAGTTTTCCCCAAAGATAAGTGAAGACCTTTCACAGATTTCAGAGAAAGGAGGCATTATCCAAGCAAGCCTTTTCTGCTTGATCAAAATGCAGAGTATAAGCAAATTAAATTGATTTAAGCTAGCATGACATCAACCTAAAACAAATGGGTTTTAACATTTAAGAAAAATCAACCTATTATTTCTGATTATCTTTCTTCTTAGTAAAATTTTCTTTTTCTAAAGAACAAAGAACTCTATCTTTTTTCTTTACTATCTTAGTAAAATAAACATGAATTAAAATGTAAAATTGAATCCCTTCTGTTCTGACATTTGAACAGTGAGATCTTAATAATTTTTGAAAATAAAAATCCAACTAGCTTGATAACATTAGAGGCTACCTTTCTTCTGTACCTTTAAAGTTTAAATGAAAAAGAAGGATAAGGAAGAATTTGCCTTATGTAACCTCTTTGGAATAAATTCATTTAAAATTTGAAGATATGCTAAAAAAATTATTTTAAACCTTGATCCATCTTTTATTTACTGTGTTTTATAGTAGACAAGTCATTTATTTTTTCGTTCCATTGCCATCGATAACAATAATTTAAAACCAGCTAATAAACATTATGGTTTGTTAGAACTGCTACCGATTAAATCTTAAGTGTCTTATACATACAAATATAAACAGAATGTAATTAGAGCTATTTAAAGAACCCATTTTTAACTTAGATTAACCATACTTTCCATTTGCTGAGGATAAACACTCATAAATGAAAACCATTGCTGAACAAGAAGCAATTACTTCAGTTTAAAATATTAATATGCACAGCCTTTTTAAAAGCCATGGAAAATCATTTATGGACTGCATCGCATAGACTCAAATCATACCCAAAAGGAAGAATGGGGCAACATCCTGCGTCCTAATCGAGAAGCAATCAACTGGGGCATGGCATGTCCTTACCTTTAGGAGCCCATTAAACTCTTGGCTTCAATTAGCGTAGATTTCCAACATGATAGTCCTATATATGTTCAAAGGGTGATTTAAAACCACACATACATGCACTTAGAAAGAAAGGAGAATTTTACTGTTGAAAAATCAACTTCATCAACCTCTTTCTAGGAAAAATTGAAACCCACTTATAATTTAACCTAATAACTGATCTGAGCATATAGTCTGGAAGAGAAGGAAACATAGCCCACACATCATAATTGCACATTTCGTGCCTAAAATATACACAAAAATATATACTGAGTCAATTGAACACAACTAGCTAATTGTTGTGTTCTTTTTGGTGACATTAGTAGGCTGAGTAAAACCTTGGTTTGGGCTAGAATTATACTCTCTGGTTAAATGCGTGCTACTATGAGTTAACCACAGGTCACATCCGGTTACAATGAGCATCATTATCACAAAAGGCTTCCAAGCTGGTCCTGGAAGTTCTCAGAATGGGGCTCTGTTGATTTCATCACAATGATACCACTAATGTAAGAGCCCAGACAGACTTATTAACCCTTGTGTGCCTGAAATGGCCACAATGTTTCAGATCTTTGGTTAGGTCTCTGAATATAAAATGATTCTGGGTGAGGACGTGGTTATTTTCAACCTCACAAGACAAAAATCCAGGGACTAAACTTGTCCCATTAACAGTTCATGTCTGCCTATGGCTGAAAGTATAATTGGGGTAGTATTTTGAAAGGGGAACCATTTTGTTCATGACAACCAAGCTTCAATGCAGATAAATTTAGTAGATGATTGATAGTTATGGTGATGTGCCTTGAATTATAAGTGAAATTTATATTTATAGGACTTTATCTTTTGATCCCATTTACAAAGTTATAATCAATTATTTTTATTCTGAATTATGGAAGGCTTCATTTTCATTAAAGGTAAGGAAGTAAAATAGCTTCAAGGGCTGAAATGAAAAAAAATCTTAGCAGGGTGATTTTATGGTTGGCCTTAGGCAAAAATCACCCAGCAAGGGATGTTTGTCTTGGATGCCAGTACCAGTTCTTTTCAGTGATCTTCTATCCTATCCTGGCCACTGAAGCTTCCCAGGGCCCTTTGGGTGCTTGAATATATATTCCCTCCCCTCCCTTCATTCCCATACATATTCTTTTTATGTTATTTTGTCCAGGCTCTCGTCTTCAACAGAATTTATTATTATTACTCTTCTCTTCTTTTCCCAATTTAGTATTTTCTTAGTCCCTTCTTCTGCCTGATACTATCTCATTTAAAAAACAAAGTCCTATGAATTCAATAATAAGGACCAAAGATTAGTGCTTCATCTGTGCCACATAGTATGTGTTCATTTACAGAAGCTTTCTGGATAAATGCCTAATCCAAAGTACTGTCTTTAATGGTAGAAATTTCTGGTTCATTTAGAGGTATTGAAATTTGAAGAACTTTCAAAATACACCATACAGGTGGCTGCATGCTCTATATAATGTTTAGAGCCAGTCATGTGTCTTTCATTAACTATCTTTAAGAAAAAGGGCCAGGTCATGTGTCTTTGGTTTATAATTACCTTGTGCCATCACAAGGCTTTTAAAAAAACTTTCAACCAAAATTCAAAACTGTGATTTTACTAAACTACCACATTATCTTTCCCGAACCTCAGAAACACAAAGCATTCCCCTGATTGGATTGTTCACTATTCAACTTACTGAATCTCGTAACTTGGAGATTATGATAGGTGAGTATCCTGTGCATCTCCCCAGTGCCATCCACCCCAACACACAAGTAGGTGGTAACTATGTTGCTTTGTTAAACAGAATGTGACCCAGATTGCTACCAAGATTAATTTGAAACAGAGACTTATTACTGTTACCACATCAAGGAGTGACTAAGTTGTGTTCCATAACTTTATAAAATTTTATAACTCATCAACTAAATAGCCTGAATTAGTTGACTTTATTGTTTGGTAAATGCTTGATAGCCAATAGATTTAATACATTGTTAATTATCTTATTCTCCTTAAAGTAGTATTTTCACTTTTATAACCAAGAATATTAGAGGCTAATTAGAAATACAGTAGTGTGAATTGTAAATTATGTGTAATTACAATAAAACTACTGAAGAATAATACACATTATTTATAAATTGTGACACTGTGATAAATTAAAGCAATTACAGGTAAACCAATAATGTTCTTTAATTAAGTACTTATGAATGAAAATTTGTGCCTTGCATTTACAATAACCTATAAGGTTGGGGACTGCATTTATAGCTCGTGTGGAAATCGATTGCACTCGGCCGTGATGCTCTGCTAAGAATAGCTTCCAAGTTCATTACTGTCATTCTGCCATTATCATGTAAAAACACCCAGGATTGTTAAATGTAAAGTGTGCTGACAGCCAATCAACCATGCTTCTTAATATAATTATAATTATGTCACTATCTCTTATTATGCCTTTATGAATCTGAGAAAAAGTTCATATTTCCACAAGTCTTCAATATTGGTTGCAAAGGAATAGAAGATGCTTTGTCACAAGTTTATTGAAAATACTATTGTATTTGACATTAGTAAGACTATTCATCCTCATAATTATCTTACTGCAGCCTGCCATTTAAAGATGATAACAATAGTTTATGTGTTGCTATATCTGTTTATTATATGCTATATTGTTATAATGTTGAGGTAATTCTTTGACATATCCAGGTTACAATCAATGTCACGAAATTGACATAGGACAGATCAAAAGACCACCTTCCTGCCCTTAATTCAAATTGTGTGTGTTTGTACAGATGCATGCAAACAGGTTTCTGGAGTAGAAAGAGAAGTAGTAAAAGTTGGTGAGATGGGGAAGAATTGGAAGGTTCAGATGACAGGAACTTGCTGACCTGAATTTAAAATATCTTGAAACTTATCATAAAGATACGTATATAAAGATGAGTACTAAAAAAAAACCAAAAAAAACAAGAAAAGTATTCTGACTTATCCAGGAATATACATTTATTAATTTGTCTTGAGGCATTTGAAAGAGGGAAGTGAAAAAGTTGGCTTAAAGCTCAACATTCAGAAAACTAAGATCATGGCATCTGGTCCCATCACTTCATGGCAAATAGATGAGGAAACAGTGGAAACAGTGGCTGACTTTATTTTTCTGGGCTCCAAAATCACTGCAGATGGTGATTGCAGCCATGAAATTAAAAGACACTTGCTCCTTGGAAGGAAAGTTATAATCAACCTAGACAGGGTATTAAAAAGCAGACATTACTTTGCCAACAAAGGTCCGTCTAGTCAAGGCTGTGGTTCCTCCAGTGGTCATGTATGGATGTGACAGTTGGACTATAAAAAAAGCTGAGTGCCGAAGAAGTGATGCTTTTGAACAGTGGTGTTGGAGAAGACTCTTGAGAATCCCTTGGACTGCAAGGAGATCCAACCAGTCAATCCTAAAGGAGATCAGTCCTGGGTGTTCATTGGAAGGACTGATGTTGAAGCTGAAACTCCAATACTTTGGGCACCTGATGCGAAGAGCTGACTCATTTGAAAAGACCCTGATGCTGGGAATGATTGAAGGCAGGAGGAGAAGGGGACGACAGAGGATGAGATGGTTGGATGGCATCACCGACTCGATGGACATGGGTTTGGGTGGACTCTGGGAGCTGGTGATGGACAGGGAGGTCTGGCGTGTTGTGGTTCATGGGGTCGCAAAGAGTCAGACAAGACTGAGCAACTGAACTAACTTGAAGCATTAACAATTAAAGTTCTCTAAAAATTAAGGAATGCCTATACTAGTAACAAAACAGCATGTCAAATATTCATGTGTGGTCGTCTGTGTCCAACTCTTTGTGACCCCAGGTTCCTCTGTCTATGGGATTTCCCAGGCAAGAATACTGGGGTGGGTTGCCATTTCATATTCCAGGGTATCTTCCTGACCCAGGGATTGAACCCATGTCTCTTGCATCTCCTGCATTGGCAGGGGGATTCTTTACCACCTGGGAAGCCATGTGAAATATAGTACAGAGAATACCCTCGAAGGGAAAGCCATGTACTAGGTAGAGGTTACACATGTTAGTCATGATTATCAGGTCACAGATAAGCCTTGCAAACCAAGTTAGCCTGTTAATTTTCATGAAAGCCGGCAGAAATCATGAGACTCTTAGGTCAGAGGCAAAGGACTTTGTCACTCAAAGCACAACAAGTAGCATGAGCATCATCGTGTGTGTGTGTGTGTTGGTTTCCCTCATCCTTGCATGGGAGTGATACAGAAGGGCACAGATGGTTGCTATACACAGGGTGGGTTCACCCCGCAGCTGAGGAACATTGAACTTGAGGAGTCCACTGTTTTTATAGCAAGCGCTGAGCAAATCTACCTTTGTTTCAGAGGTAGACATTACATCATCTCTCAAAGTTGCTCTCTGTCAACATGACCCTGAGGAATGGTCCCAGTAAAGAGCAGTCACAGCTCTGCATTCTTGACAAACCTAGCAAGACATGAAGAAGTCCATGAGACCTGCAGAGGATTTTCTTTTCCAACATGCAGTATAAACATCTTCAGGAGTATGGTGTACAATGAGATAAAAAGATGACCTTTGTCCATTGGCTTCAAGTTCAAAACTCTTCCCACGACCATGCTTACCACTGTATGTTTAGTTAAATCTTATTAAAAATGGCATAAGAAACTTCTGGGGACAGTTTCCCTTTGATAGCTTCTCTGTGAATGCAATCCATTCAGATTGCAATCCATTCACTCTGCAAATGATCTGGTTCTAATCTGTCACTTCCATTTAACTATTTAATCATGTCAGTTCCTTTCCTGTCTTCAGTTCACCTGACCTTATTAATTTCACTTTAGAAGTACTGAAATGGTACCTTCACCTGTTTGTTCACATCTTGACTTACTTGATATAAGTATATTGTAAGGTAGAGGGATTGTAGAGGCTCCTAATTATCATCTCCAGCTTATCATTGGGCTTCCCTGCTGGCTCAGTGGTAAAAATTATGCCTGCCAATGCAGGAGACTCAGGTTGGATCCCTGAGTTGGGAAGATCCCTTGGAGAATGGAATGGCAACCCACTTCAGTATTCTTGTCTGGAGTATCCCAAGGACAGAGGAACCTTATGGGCTATAGTCCATGGGGTCACAAAAGAGTCAGACACACCTTAGCTACTAAGCAACAACAAGCTTATCATTAATTAGGCAGAGTGATCCATTGACATCTTTAGGCCACGTGGCCACCATTTGATGTGGCCAGAGCCTTCATAATGTCCAAACTCAAACTCTATATATAATCAGTGCCCAACTCTTTTCCAATCCTTTCACCTCTTTCATGAAAATTTTGTTGTCCTTCTGCAAGGCACACTGATTTCTTTGCTTTGAATTGATTTTCTATGCTCAGGATGAGCAGCTGTGGTGGTTCCTTGCGCCAAATTGGATGCTATGTAACTTCATCGGGAAGGACCCCTAAAGAAAACAGGTTTATTATATCCCTCTCCCGCCGTCTTTCAACCTACTTTCAATAAACTGTGCTTCTAGGCTGCGGGGTAGGATCTCAAGTCATCTTCTATAATGACTCTCAGGTTAAAAAAATTAGGTGTGGCTTTAAAAGGTGAATTCAGTGTAAAACCAAAACTTCACATCTAACTTATTCTTTCCAACACACTGGTGTGTGTACCTGTGTACACACACACACACACACACACACGGGACTATTTTAAACCAGAAAAGCTAAGGTGGTGAAGAAGTATAATGGGGCTCTTTGCTCAGCATCTGTCTCCCCAGCTCCTAGCTGGCTGGGAAGGTCTTCTCTGATGGGTAGGCAGCGCATTCCCAATTCAGCTATTTTCTCCTTGGGTTGGCCTACTGGTTGGACACTCTCACTGCCCTTTGGTTCTGGACTTCTCAGAAAAGTCAGACAGCGTTTTCTGGATTATTCAACCACCAGGAGAGACATGCTAAAGTTTTAGGTGGCTGTCTTGAAGTTCTCCTCAACTGCATAATGTTTATGGAAAATACACTCCTCCCCAGTGTTATAGTACCACGGTCATCAAGTTCCCAAAAGAAACCTACCTTCTCTAATCTGATCAATCTTCAATTTCCCTTTTATACCCTGGAGGTGGTTGGGCACCTATATCATTGATTTCAGTTTTTATTTTTTTGGTTTATTTATTTTTGAAACGTTTTTGGATGGGAGGTGTCTCATCTGAAACTTTGATATAAGCAGTAGAAACAGTTTCTAATCCTATGAAAATTGTCTTATTGCATTTAATTATTTTTGAAAGTTTATAAATTTTTTTCTTACTATGTTACAAGCTTTTTGAGAAAGTAGGGACCACTTATACTCCTTTTTTTTTTTTTTTTGATCAGTGGATTGGAGTTATCAATTTACACGCCCTCAGGACAGAGGGGTGATAGGATTATAGTAACAAGTAATACAAATAGAAAGAAATAAGGAATATTGAGGTTCCTTTTCCTTCTTTATTTTTTAAAAAGAAGCCAGAAGTCTCAAATTTTATGCAACTGATAGATTTATTAACTGAAGGCATAAAGATACATTAAAATCATATCTGCACAAAACCAAAATAAACAGCACATTTATTTTAGCATGAAAAAAGATCACTCCATGAATAGGAATAATGGGAATATGCCTGTTTAATAATTAATATTAATAATTAATCTTTCTAAATAATTAGATGTTTCACTTTTGCATTTGTTGTGGTTAAGCTTTAATTGATTTAAATAATTGGAATCTACTTAACAAATTGCTGTTTTCAGCTGAAAAAATAGTCTTTTGGTGGACTACCTTAATGAAGGGGTTAATTTATTCTTTTATTACTGTTTAACTTATGAAAAAAATTAAAATATGTTTACCTTCTGTTTCAAGAAAATCAGTTTCTAAGTAAACAGTGCTCAACAGTTTGAATTGTCCCAACTGTTCTCTAAAAGTTGAAGAAAGGTTATTAAATATTTATCATCTTATATTGTGTTATTTACTGTTATGATGAATATGCAAATTTTATTAATGTTATTCAGAAAGCCATGAAAAAATTATAATTCATGAATGAAAAATTAAACGTTAACAAGCTAGTTATTTGGAAAAAAATTTAATCCACAAATGAAATACATTGTCCGTGAGTAAATAAAGCCATACTAGATTTTAGAGAGAAGGAACTGAGGGATGCAATAAATAGAAGCCTAGGAAAATATTTAGTATTTTCAGGATGGCAAAATAAAGGAGTCTTTCAGAAGTGTGAGAAAAGATGTTAAAAGTAGGGACTTGCTGGGGGCTCTTCCTTTCCTAAGGGCAGGGGAGGGGCAGGCAGAGGTGTTGGTGCCAGATTCCTCATCTCCAAAGCCCTCCCTCCCAACCCCCAGCACTGACAAAGAGGCTATCTTCCTATTGCCACAGGAATGCTATGGGAATTCGAAAGTTAGGGCTTTCTCCCTAACTGAAGATTTTAGCTCCAGGATATAGATTAAAAAAAAAAAAAAAAAAAAGAAGAAGAAGAACAATTATAATTCACGGAAAGCTTCTGGGTTTCATTAAAAGTAAAAAAAAAGAAAACGTTTTAAAAATTATTACATGCTACAGATAACTGGTCTAGTACCAGTTGGGCCATTTCTATTGATGTCCTCTTACCCTGATCTACTTTTCCATTTCCCATACGTATCAGCTTCAAATATACGATATAACATACCGGTATATACTGTTTACTTATCATTTTCTGGAAAATAATGTAGGCTCTATGAATGTAGGGAATCTTTGCTTCCCCACATGCTCATCAAGTACCCAGAAGAGTGCCTGGTATATAGTAGGTGCTCAATAAATATTTGTAGAATGTCCTCCAAAGAATATGTAGGAAAAAAGTGACTGCAATATTGAAAGATATTGTAGAAGGCTTGAGAAAAGACTGCTTCAAAATCAGGGGAAATAATCGAACCGTTAAATATATTTTATGAAGACTCTCAAATTACGTAGATATAACCCATCCAATAAATCTCCAGACCTGTTGCTTCTACTCTTCAAATATCTCTTAACCATATATCTCTCATTTTCTATTAGCATCACATCTCTAGTAACCCTTTTCCTAGATATTTAAAAAATGTCATTGTCTTTTCATTTCTAGTCTTTTACATCAAATAAATCATCTCCAATAATTCATAGCCATGAACCATTTAATGTATCACTTTTTTGGTGTGTGTTAGATATGCAGGTTTTACATGGTTCCTGCTTTCACAGCATTTATAATTTAATTTTGGATACAGGCATTAAAGAAGCTGTGATATAACTGATGAACAACTAAAGAGCCTCTTGATGAAAGTGAAAGAGGAGAGTGAAAATTTTGGCTTAAAACTCAACATTCAGAAAACTAAGATCATGGCATCTGGTCCCATCACTTCATGGGAAATAGATGGGGAAACAGTGGAAACAGTGACAGACTTTATTTTCTTGGGCTCCAAACTCATTGCAGATGCTGACTGGATGAAATTAAAAGATGCTTGCTCCTTGGAAGAAAAGTTATGATCAACCTAGACAGCATATTAAAAAGCAGAGCCATTACTTTGCCAACAAAGGTCCGTCTAGTCAAGGCTATGGTTTTTCCAGTAGTCATGTATGGATGTGACTATAAAGAAAGCTGAATGCTGAAGAATTGATGCTTTTGAACTGTGGTGTTGGAGAAGACCCTTGAGAGTCCCTTGGACTGCAACGAGATCCAACCAGTCCATCCTAAAGGAAATGAATCCTGAACATTCATTGGAAGGACTGATGCTGAAGTTGAAACTCCAATACTTTGGCCACCTGATGTGAAGAACTGACTCATTTGAAAAGACGGTGATGTTGGGAAAGATTGAAGGCAGGAGGAGAAGGGGATGACAGAGGATGAGATGGTTGGATGGCATCACTGACTCAATGGATATGAGTTTGAGTAAACTCCGGGAATTGATGATGGACAGGGAGGCCTGGCGTGCTGCAGTCCATGGGGTCGCAAAGAGTCAGACACGACTGAGTGACTGAACTGAACTGATATAACTACTTGCTTAATACTGCTTGTAATTCTCTCTCTATAGAATTACAGTTGACATTTGATGTTGGAAAAGATAGTTTGCCCTGAACTATAACTAAGGCAATGAATGTTGTCTAGAATCTTAGAGAAGAATCTCTTCTAAGAAAGTGATGTGTAAGAGATTTGAAAGAGAGTGAGAGTCAGGCATTCTCAATGGAAGAGGTAGTGAGAATCATTGAAAGGGAACAGAATATGCTAAAATCCAGAGGCAGGAGGGTTAGAGAGGCATGAGTTATAACTAGGTGGAGACAAGATGATGTATGACTAGAGAGGGGAAGGGGGGATAAATTGGGAGATTGGGACTGACATACATACACCACTATGCATAAAATAGATAATTAGTAAGAACCTACTGTATAGCGTAGGTGAAAAAAAAGATAACTTTGTAACTAGATGGCCTTGATACAGAAATGCCCCCTCCATCTATTCTGTCTCTTTACAGTACTAAGTTGTTTCATTTGGGAGACAGTATCTTTGGTGTGTGATCCCAAAAACTGAGGTACAATGACTCTATCCTTTTGGGGTTTTAGCAAAATGTCTTATTCTTGGTGGATCATAAACATTGATATTTGCTAAGTGACTATCAGCCTATCTAATCTGATTGATTTCTATGCCACTGGCATGTGTGCATTTTAATATATGTAATTGTTGAACCATTAGCCAGTTTATTCTCCCCCTTTTAGTGGCTCATTACCTGTTATAGCATGCTATATCCTGGTTTATACAAGAACAGCTGTGTCTAATATACTCCTATAAATCACCCATGTTCATTTTCATATAGGTATTAGACTCAGCAAATATGTGTCATGTGGATTTTTATGTGCGAGCCTCTGAACATCACAAAAACTTCCCAGAGCCAGAGATAACTGCACTGAATCAGCTGTTCCCAAGTTTACTTTTAACCATTGCTCAAATTAGATATCTATGAGCTCCCCTCAGAGTCCAATCCCAGGCTGCCAGCTGCTCCAGATGTAAGAAGCTTTTATAGCTTTCAAACACATTTTATCTGTCATCATTTTCATCAACAGGAATATCTTTCTCTTTATTCTCTTTTAGAGAACCTGGTAAACAAGGAAAGAGAAAAGCTTGTCTTTATTGTAACTCCAAAGAGCTCAGTTTGTGTGTGTGTGGGAAACCCCAGCATGTCTTTCTTTGCATCTCTTTCTATGTAGTTCTTCAAAGGTTTATCAACCACCACCTTAATCCATTTGCTGAAGATACTCAATTTTCCAAATGTCCTTTTCTTTGAAATTCATAGAAAATTCAGCTTGAGGTGACAGAAAGAGATGAAGAATGCAAGGAGGTATACATTCCAATTTTGCCTCTACACTTATGAATCAAGTGTTCTGAATGAATTCCCCATTTTTTCTCATCTGTAAAATGGGCAGTGATTTTGGGAGGGTTAGAGAAAGATGAAAGATGAAAAATGATTATAAGGAATCTTTTAAAACAAGTTACGAATGAACTCATGTACATTTTGATCTCAATCACAGAGCTAAGGGTATACTCAAAGAAGTTGGTACGGATAGAAATATTTATAAAGTCAAGTTCACTGCAGCGTTGTTCTTAGTAGCAAACAACTGAGAAAAAATGAAAGGAGTCTATTAACAGCATGTTGAAATGTAAATTATGACATATCCATATAATGGAATAATATAGAGTCACTTAAAAAGTCACATAGTTTTGCATGACTCATAAAGAAATAAATATATCCAAGAAGTAGCATTAAGAGTAAAAACGGAGAGAATCCTTATGCAGTACATTTACATGGTGTAAATTAAAAAAGAAAACATATACATGTAGCTGGTATACGCATCAGCATTTTGGACTGAAACAAAAAAGCTGATAGAATGATCAATTTTGGGTAAAATAATTGAGGATGGTGTCATCACTATGTGTTATACTTCTCTACTCCTGTCCATGTTTTATTTTCTTTGTAAAATAACAGTCAATGTTACATGAACAGTATAATATTGGAACTTTTTTATTTTCTTTTGTATATGATTGTTAAAGAAACAAATGCCTATTATCTAAAAATAAACTATAAAAAATAATAAAATTCCAGTGGTCTTATTGATATAAAATACTGTTTTATCACACAAAGGATATAAAAATTCAGTAGCAGACTCAAATAAATTGAGTTTAGGAGATATGCTGCTTTCAGGAATGTGGCATTGACCAGGTTAATGCCATTAACTGTAAGTGGGGGGAGTATTTTTACAACTCCTTTTTACTGAGCACCTACTTTCCCCCCTCTTGTTCTCACATGCCTAGTTTTCAGCCACAAAAAGGTTTAGCAGGCATCTCATTGTTCACTGCATTTTGTTACTTTTTAAAATCTGAAAATCACTACTAGGTGTTGGAGTGTATTATGGGAATATTCTCTCCAGCTGGGCTGACATATTCATGAAATGCAGAGTAACTGGAACAGAGTCAGAGGACTCTGGGACCTGAAGGAGGCCTCCGCGTCTGCCCCCGGAGTTGTCTGTTACTGTGGCTAGACCCAGGGCATTTCAGTGATTTTTCCAGGCTGACCTAGATGGACTGACCACTGACTGTGTGTCTGATTGACCCAGTGCAGTGTGATGTCTTGTCTGTAGCAGTCTATGTCCTGTGGTCAAGCAGACTCACCAGCAGATTTTTGAGAAGTTAAGCTTTGAGTTGCATCATTAAAGAAGGTATCAACCTTAATGAACTATGATATGAATTATGCGTTTGCTGTTATGATGTTATTAATACCTACCTCATTCAGTTCCTGCAGTAACTATATATATATATACACACACACTATATATAATATATGGTATTACAAATAATGGTACTGAAACTCAGAGATTAAATCATTTGCACAAAGATACAATTTATATATAGCAGAAATGGAATTTAAACTCATATCTGACTCACCCCATTATTCATAATCTCAATAATAGGAGCAAAGATCCTTAAGTGGGCATTAATAAGGTGTATATAGGAAACGACCAGTTGAAAGCTTGTGGAGGCAGTTGAAATCAAGTCTTCTAGGTATTAGTAGTAAGATAGTAGCAAACAAATTCAGAAAGGAAAGGCAGAAACTGAGTTGAAAAATTACTGAGATAAAATTTTTCCACATACTCTATTGAGCAAGCCCGTATGCATTATGTTCAAATATTCTAATAGTAGTAGTACTAACCAACAGTGGGAGTATTAATACAAACCTCTACACCTTGCTTGAACCTTCCCCACGTATCAACGCTGTGATCCACTTTAAGGTTAATTGCTCTGTCTTTGAGGTATACTTAGTTTGTTCACCTTTTAAGGGTCATACACATAACTGGAATAACCTAATTTATCACCTATACTGTGTAACACTCTTTTATTCTAACCTGAAAATTAAACTCTCCGCAAACCCCATAAAATGCATATTAAAACATCATGTGCAGGATGCAAAACATTTTTGCATAATGACAGGTTTAATTTTGTTTAGCCTGTTAGCATCTACTCTTGAAAACGAGGTTCTGAGATTTCCTATTTATGCTCCTAAATTCAGAATAGTCTAAAATGTCATTTTTATTATTCCTTATATCAGAGGCCTTAAAATTAAAAACATCCATCAGAAAATGGCTGTCTTCAAAATATATTGCCCAATATGGAATGTAAATATTAAGTTTAAATATTTTAAAATTAAATTATTATTTAATTTATAATTGCATGAGCATAGTATAGTTGGGCTATGGGGTGAATAGATCTGTTCACAGGCAGAAATATGTGTTCTCATATCACTTTAAAAGCCACAAACCCCCAAACCTTCAGCAATCAGACTGAGGATAGGAAAGTTGCTAAAAACCAGGGCAAAACTATCATTCCTGAACATTTCAAATCAGTTCTTAATCCCTGAAAGTAACTTTCAAAAATATGGACACATTGAATTTTCAAAGCTGCCTCCGTGTCACCAACAAAATGAGAATCAACTGATATTATTTTTAAATACAAAAAAACCTGTAAATAAATCAAGGAAGAAAGGAATAAGGCAAATGTAGTCTCTTTCACCCCAGGTATAAAATATAAACACATGACAATTTTATTTAAAAAGAGAACTTGTGTGGCTTAATGCCCCAGTCTTAAAATACAGTTAAAATTAAGAACCTGAAAATACATGTTACCATTATAAGATGATCACAGAAACATTCTGGGCAAGAATTTGATTTTATATAAATTGTTTCATATGATGTCAGTTCTAATAGTAGTGAAGAAAAATATTTAAATGTGTAGCATGCCTCTTGCTTTCCAGAGCATTACATGGAATTCATTATTTATCTGTACTTCACAACAGTGATGCAAGTACCTTTCCACTCTGGTGTAGGAAGTATCTCTTTACACAAAGCAGCTTTCAGAGTCTGCTCAAATTCCACTTTTCTGTGATTCCTTCTGTGACTGCCCCAGATGGGAGTAATTCCCCTTTTTCTGAAAGCTTATGGGGTTAATTATCTCATATGGCAATGGCATTGCCTCGTGTGAGGTTTTCCTTCCTTTTAGGATGTATCTCTGAGCTGTATCTTCCCTCATCCCCTCTCCTCTTCCCTGACCCACCTTTCACCCCTCAACTATGACACCTGGCATAGAACTTTGGTCAGGATTTACAAGGATGGCTGTGATCCGAACATCTCTTAAAGACACGTTTTGTGTGGTTCCTAGTGCTTGACAATGCTTGTTGTTCAGCTGCTAAGTTTTGTCTGACTCCTTGCGACCCCATGGACTGCAGCACGCCAGGCTTCCCTGCCCTCACTGCCTCCTGGAGTTTGCTCAAACTCATGTCCATTGAGTTGGTGATGCCATCCAACCACCTCATCCTCTGCCAAGCCCTGATGCTGGAAAAGACTGAGGGCAGGAGGAGAAGGGGGATGACAGTGTTTACCTAACATTTAAAACTTTGGGAAATTTCACTTAAAACTTGGAATTTCTAGTTTCTTTAGATGAACTAGAAGATCTGATGACTCTGGATTCATACTCCTTCATGGCAACAGTTGGCTGGGGTCGAGAGTGGCTTCTCATTTAGGATGTGCACAGGTGCACCAATGGGAGCTGTCCTCCTGCTCTCTGATGTACTTCTTCTTTGAAGCATCATCAGGAATTCACGACTGAGGCTTTTTTTTTAGTTTTTTTTTTTTTTTTTTTTTTTAGTTTTTTGGCTGTATCACATGTCATGTGGGATCTTAGTCCCCGATCAGGGATTGAACTCATGCCTTCTGCAGTGGAATCAACCACTGGACCGCCAGGGAAGTCCCTTGACTGCCTTTTTTTTTTTTTTTTTTAAATGGCAGACGACTATTTACTGTACCCAGATCTCTATCAAAAGTGAGTTGACAAAAGCAAGCAAGGAGGACATTGAATGGCTTCCAACCTGTAACCCTGATTCCCAATATGGATTGGCCTTTGCAGACATTTGAGTTTAGACTTCGAGGGGAAGTATGAAACTTAAGAGCACATCGTCTGTGCAGCCTTGGGAAGCCTTGAGATTTGATCCCTGCTTTGTCACTTATTAACTGTGAAGCCCATACTTTTGATCTCTTATCTCAAAAGTGGAAGTAATCCCAGATAGTTTTCTTATGAGGATTAAGAAAAGTAAATAAATAATAAATACTTAGCACATTATCTGCTACATAGTGAGCCCATAGTAAATGATAAATATTATTACTATCCTTCCCATGTTTAAAGTTAAGAAATTCTTTTGAATTGAGGTCTCACATATGATGGCCTTAGTGGCTCGGGTTGGATTTGCCCAGCTGGGTGGAAGGTATGAATGAAAACTGCAAGTCATTTACTTAATACATATTTATTAGACACCTAACTCTGTTCCTGGCACTATTCTCAATATTTGGTATTTATAATGCAAACAAAGCAAACCTAGTTCTTTGCTCTAATGGAGTTTACATACCGGTGGAGGAAACAAATAAATACTAAAAAAATAAATGTACAATGTTATTTCAGGGATGATATATGTGACAAGGCTAGGCAAAGGGCTCAAGAAAAACTGGAGGCATGTGCTACTTTATATATGGTAGAGTAAAGAAATGGTATTCAAGGAGGAGCTTGAATGAAGTGAGAGAGAGAGCTAAGAAAGCTCATGATGGGAGAGAATTGCTGGCAGCATGGGTGGGCCCTGCAGGGGAGCTTGCCCAGTGCTCTGACAAGTGGCCAAGGATTCCAGTGAGGGATGGCAACCCACTCCAGTATTTTTGCCTGGAGAATCCCATGGATAGAGGAGCCTGGCAGCCTACAGTCCATGGGGTCGCAAGAACTTAGTGACGAAACCACCACCACCACCACCACCACCACCAGTGAGGGGAGATGGAAAGGGGGAGAGTTTACCAGGGGGAGGTCACACCGTGCTGGGCCTTGGAGGCCATCTGTGAGCACTTAGGTCTTCGATGTAATCAGAAAATCCCAGAATCTTTTAATCACATAATTGACATGATCTCCTTTGTCCTGAAAGGCTGGTCTGTGGAACAGAGGCCAGGCAAGCAGGAGACTCATCAGAAGGGTGTTGCCATTGACCATGTGAGGGACTAGAGTTGGTGGCAGTGGACGGGGTGAGAAGGTCACGTTACTAGAGCAGCAGGCTTTGCTGGTGGGTGTGGGGTGTATGCAAATGAGAAGAGCAAACGATGACTCTCAGGTTTTGACCAAAGAAGCTGGCTGGATAGTGGCAAGACTGAGATTTAGAACACTGAATGAGTGTCAAGAGCTTGGAGGGAGGGTGGGAATGGATAGCAAGAATTCAGTTCTAGACATGGGAAGTTTCAGATGCTCAAAAAGCATTGTGAGGACATGTTGAATAGACAGTTATGTGTAAGTCTAGCCCCTGGAGGAGGAAATGGCAACCCATTCCAGTGTTCTTGCCTGGAGAATTCCGTGGATAAATGTGCCTGGCAGGCTATAGTCCATGGGGTTGCAAAGAGTCAGATAGACTGAGCGCAGTGCACAGCAGCACATGTAAGTCTCGTGTTCAAAGCATTGATTGTGACTGGAGATGACAATTTGAAAATCCTTATGGCTCAATGGTAAAGAATCCACCTGCAGTGCAGGAGCCACAGGAGCCACGGATTCAATCCCTGGGTCGGGAAGATCCCCTGGAGGGGGAAATGGCAACCCACTCTAGTATTCTTGCCCATGGACAGAGGAGCCTGCGGGGGGGGGGGGGGGGCTACAGTCTTTGGGGTCACAAAGAGTTGGACATAACTGAAGCAACTTAACATGCACATCTTATAGACACGGCATTTAAGATTAAGGAATTGGATGAAATCATCAAGGACTTGAGTATAGAATGAAAAAAAAACAGAGGTTGGGGGGTGGGCATGAGTCTTTAGCAAGGGAAGAAAGAGTGGCAGGTGCAAAAGGAAGAAAACCTACAGTGTGGCCATCAGGCCAAGGACTGTGTCCACATCCTCACAGGCGAGGAAGGCCCCTTGTTCTCTGAGGTTATGCATTTTCAGATCAATAGTGTTTTAGGTGCTCTGCTTGTTCTCAGTAAGAGACCACTAATGGGATAAAGCAACCAAACTGAAAAGACATAGAACTTTTCCAAGAATTTCAAATTGAGAAGTTACATTCATGCAGGTGAGGCTAAGATCAATACCTATTGTAAAACAAAATGCTCTTAAATAGTCTATATGAATGATGACTTTTAATTAATCTTCATTCTATCACACCATATCATGTGAAGACTCCTCTGTCCTCTTGGAGCACATGCTTTAAGTCCCTAAATGCAAGTGTACCTGAATAATACAGCAAGGGTGCTGGAAGCCAATGACATTGACAGAAACTGAGGATGGCTACATTTGAGGATCATTTTTTAATAGTTAATAATCACTATTTTCTTTTTCCTTTTTTTCCCTGTCCTCCCCCGCCTCTTCTTTCCTTTTTAATTTTTTTTTAAAATTTTTGGCTACAGCTGCTTTTTAAAGTCCATTCACTTTTTAGTTATGACTCACAGGGACCACTTCTGTTTCACAGTGGAGAGTGACTTGATGCATGTGGTCATGAAAATCTACATTAGTCCCTAAACATCAAGCAGATCTAAGCTGTCAAAAATGAAGGAAGAAGTGAAACATTTGGGACTTTAAGAAATGACAGCATATTCAAATTAAATATATATGTGTGCGTTATGTGCGTATGTGTACACACACACACACTCACTCACATAGGCACATACATGCATTTACCTCTTTATCTAGAACATATGGACTTGCAGATTTTTATGCCAAGCCATACGTTTCTGTCTGGCATCATATGGCTCACATTTGATGAAAACTATCCAGTCCTGTGGTGTGCTTCTTTGTTACATATTCTCTAACTCCTATGAGTGAGAATTCCCATTAGCTCAAGGAGGAAAAAAAGAAATGCTATAATGATCCCCTTGCAGTTTGTTTTGGGGGCATGAAAGATGTGAAAAATTGGTGGAAACACACAAAAATTCACATCATAGTAATAATTGGATGGCTCTGACATAACCAGTATTTTTGGTGGTGTTTTATATTTTAATTCATGACTTTACACTAAACAAGATCCCAAAGTGGGAAAACACTGTGGTAAAATTCCTTGATTTTAAATATAGCGGGCAGCTGGAAAGAGAGTGCAAATGTGTGTGCTGACGTGAGGGGTGTGTGAGGAGCATTCAGCTGTGAGTATTTTTGCTAACTATCTGCAAACCGTATAGTGCACATACCGTGGGAGACAGACCATAAAGCTGTAGGCTCTCACCACCTAATGGGTGAATTTCATGGGGAATCTCGAAAATAATTCTCATAGACAGCACGGGCGGCTCATCTAAAGAACTGTTTTGGCTAACACTGATTCCTCTTCCTTTCACTCAGGAAATCAAATATTTCGCCTCAAAAGTAGATCATATTCTGGGTGGTCCCAGGGGAAAAGCTGAAGAGGTTTTTTTTTTTTTTTTTCCCATTTTATTTTCTTGGCAGCAAAGGAATTCTAAAATTTGTTCCCAGATTCTTAGTAGGATGGTGCCCATGGCAGATGGGGGTCACTTAATGAGTAAGCTCACCAGGTCACTGCAGCCCAGGCATTCTGTCCCGTCTCACAATTTTGAGTTATTGTTACAGGGAGTTTTACATATTTTTGGCACAGAGGGGGGATATATGGTGACCTGTCACAACAGTACAAGTTTCTTGATTAAAGAAGGGCTGTGATTTGAAGGGAAGCTGAGTGTCAAATAGCTTCCTCTCCTTGTCATGGTTGGGAAGGTATGTATGCTTCAACTCAGCGTCCCCAGTCCTCTCTGTACTCAGATGAGAGTACTCAGAACTCAAGGGCAGTTCTCTTGAGCTTCCCTGGTGGCTCAGAGGTTAAAGCGTCTGCCTGGAATGCGGGAGACCTGGGTTTGATCCCTGGGTCAGGAAGATCCTCTGGAGAAGGAAATGGCAACCCACTCCAGTACTCTTGCCTGGAGAATCCCATGGAGGGAGGAGCCTGGTAGGCTACAGTCCATGGGGCCGCGAAGAGTCGGACACGACTGAGCGACTTCACTTTTACTTTCTCCTGGCAAAGCCTCCCTCCCTGAACAGTGTCCGTGCTCAAAAGGCAATGCCTTGGTCATGAGCTACCTGTCCACCATTTTGGAATATTATCAGAATCAAAACCTATTTACATTTCAAGTGAATATTCTGAGTTGCACTCAACAAAGTGGAATATAAAAGATTCAATTGGCCCTGTGCATTTTATATACCCTAAATAATGCCATGCCATGTGTGCATGCTTAGTCATGTCTGACTCTTTGTGACCCTATGGACTGTAGCCCACCGGGCTCCTCTATCCATGGAATTTTCCAGGCAAGAATACTGGGGTGGGTTGCCATTTCTTCCCTGAAGGGATCTTTCTGATCCAGGGATCCAACCCACGTCTCCTACATCTCTCGAATTGGCTGGCAGATTCTTTACCACTGAGCCACCTGGAAGCCCCTAAATAAAAACATGGGCAAAAGTGATATAGTCATGGCAAGCTTAACTCAAATCGGTTTTCTACTATGCTACTGAGCAATAATAATATATAGAAAACATCTTAATTTTCAGGCTGTAAGAATGTCAACCCTAGTATTGCATTGAGGGCATCTGATACTTGTAATTTTTACTCTTTTTTTCTTCTTTAGTCCAACTAGTCATCGTATATAGAGTGTTTGTGGGTTGTTTTTCCAAATTATTGAAAGTTACTTTTCATTGTGCTGATATATTAGGAAAGTGTTTTGTTTAATTTTTTTTTTCTTATTGAAGCATAGCTGATTTACAAGATTGTGTTAGTTTCAGGTATACAGAATGGTGATTCAGTTATGCATATATTTGCTTTGGAGTTCTTTTCCCTTGTAGATTATTACAAAAGATTGAGTAGAGTTCCCTGTGCTATACAGTAGGTCTTTTTTGGTTATCTATTTTATATATAGTAGTTTGTATGTATTAATCCCAACCTGTGAGGAGAGTGCTTCGAATGAATCTTCACGACCAGAGAAATGAAAAATATCTGGTGAACTAAAAGAAAAGAACTATTTGAAAGACCATTTTCTAAAAGCCCACTTGTCTTGGAGTATCTGACGAAACAACCATGTATGTGTATATATGGGCAGGTGCACAAAAACTCAGGCAGAAAGAGATGCGCACTCAGGGAGGTGATTTGCCACTTGAAAGAGAATAAGAAAAGCTAGCGACATCCAGATGTTATCATTCTGTTCCCAGTGATACCACTGGCAGCTTTGGTTCTTCAGGGGAAAAAAAAGGGAGCACACCTCTCGTGAGCTGAAATACTGGAGGAGAAGGACTGAAGCTGATTCCTGGCTGTGCTTCACACTGAGTGCTTTACACAGAGCAGAAGCCCAATTAATGCCTGTGGAATTGAATTTATTGAATTGCACTGAAGGGAAAAGAGGACTCAAGGGACTTGGAGCCTTCAAGAGTATATTGCAAGAGCTTTGGTTTCAAGCAGAGACTAAAATTTTAATCTCTGGATTTGTCTGTTGGGCAATGGAGATACATATCTTGAATGAGAAACAAATAACAAATATACCTATTGGAACTGCTGAACATATGGTTTGTTCAGTGAAATACCATGAACCATTTATATACAATGTTTGAAAGAAAATGCTAGTTTCTAACCATGACACTATTATAACACACCTTGGGCTCAAATTTATTTTCCTTTAGATTTTTATGAATTTTGGAAAGATGAGAACTAGGAAAAATGATAGAAAATGGTATATATTTTTAATCAATTATGACTCCTAATGGGAAAATTTTATCCAATAAATTTAAATTTGAATTAATTAAAATGCCCAAATAATTTTGCATTGGTAAAATAGAGGCTTCTTTAAAATGTTCTCATAAATCAATGATGATTAGAATCTTTCTCAAATTTTGAAGATAAACATATTTAGGTTGTGATAAAATGTGAAAAATTTCTACATGATAGTTGTTATTTTCATAAAACTGTGAGTGTATAAGGACATCTCTTAGATAAATTAATTATAGGAATAAATAATATAACCAATATAAAATGAAATGTTGGAAAACTTGTTCTAAATGTTTTAAAAGGTCAGTGGGGGAAAAAATAAGGTTTTATTCTAACAAAATATGCAGGGCCATTGATGAAATACCATTAGAATCCTACATACAAAGAAAAGGAATTAAGTAAAATTTGTTTAAAGAATTTTGTTATTTTTCTTTTATACACTATATTTTTCTTTATGTATTTCTCTAATTCTGATAGTTATTAAATGCTCTTTTTTTGAATCTGTAAGCAAATGACTACTAAAGGGAAAATAGAATTTCTCTACCTGTTTTAAAGACACATCTATGTTCCTCAATGCCTGATTTCTCTGTTCAGATATCACGCAGACCTAGGATTAGTCTTCTAATAAGTCTAGTAATTTCAAACAAAATAAAATTTTGGAAAGCACAAACGTGTCATTACTAAACAATGTGCTATTAAAAACAAACCATGGATCAATGAGAAATCAAAGAGGAAATCATAAGTAAATGAAATAAATGAAAATGGAAACATAACTGTCTAAAATCTATGGGATACAGCAAAAGTGAATCAGAAAGGGAAGTTTTTAGTGATACAGTCCTACCTTGAGAAATGAGAAAAATCTCAAATAAACAACTCAACCTACCATCTAAGGGAATTAGAAAAACAAGAATAAACTGAGTCCAAAGCCAACAGAAGAAAGGGAACAATAGAAATCACAGAGGAAATACATAAAATCGACGATCCCTCCCCCAAAACAATAGAATAAAGATCAATGAAACTAATACCTGGTTTTTAAAAAAGATAAACAAAATTCATAAACCTTTAGTCAGGCTTATCAAAAATAAAAGGGAAAGGATCCAATTAAACAGAATAATAAATAAAACAGGAGAAATAACAACTGATACCACAGTGATACAAATAATCATAAGAAAATACTACCAACAGTTATATGCCTACAGACTGAACCACCTAGAAGAAATGGACAAATTTATAGAAAGATACAACTTACCAAGACTGAATCAAGAAGAAACAGGCAATTTGAACAGACTGATTGCTAGTAGTAAAATTGAATTTATAATAAAAGTACTCCTAGGAAACAAAAAGCCTGGGACGAGTTGCAATAACATGGATGAACTTAAAGTACTATGCTTAGTGAAGTAAGTCATACAGAAAGACAAGTAGTCTATGTTATCATTCTATACAAAATCAAAAAAATAAAAAAAGGGAATGTATATTATAAAACAGAAACAGACCTATAGATACTGAGAAAAAATTAGTGGTTACCAGTAGGGAGAGGGAGGGAGGAGGGGCAAGAGAGGGCTAGGAAAGTAAGACATACAACTACATATAGAATTAATAAGCTATAAGGATATATTGTACAGCACAGGGAAATATATCCATTATTTGTAATAACTCGAGAATAATCACTAAAATATTAAATCACTATGTAAGACAGCTGAAACTAATATAGTATTGTAAATCAACTGATTTCAATTAAACAATAAAAATTATTATGAGATGAATATAAACAGTATAAAAAGTAACTTATGAAAATTTCACAGATTTCTAATTATTTTCTCAAAAAATAATAGCCCCATAACTTGCATTATTTTTATATCAAATCTTTGAAACTATTCAGCATAGATATTTAAACATGTAGAAAACCAAGTCTCACAATAAATAATACTGTGAAAGTAATAAGTTGCTACATCACTTTTTTGGCAATGTAACCTCACAGAAGAGATTTCTTTTTGATTAAGGAATAAAAATTAAGTGACACATTAAAGAGCTTCTGATCACTTAGTGACTGCTTTATCTTTTCAGCTGAATGTTCATTCTTTTGAATCCGTAAACAACAAAATAAGTCTTTTCAGGTGACTTCAAAACACTACTTGTATTGAACATACACAAATAAAATATATTTAGTGGTGACTATTTTGAAATATTATTATAAGCCAAGTTTGGGCACTTGGAACTGTATACACAGGACCTATGAAAAATATTAAAGTAGGATTACCATGAAGAGTTGGCTTCCTTGATGGCTCAGTCCGAAAAGAATCCACCTGCAATGCGGGAGACCCAGGTTTGATCCCTGGGTTGGGAAAATCCCCTGGAGGAGGGCATGGCAACCCACTCCAGTATTTTTGCCTGGAGAATCCCCATGGTCAGAGGAGCCTGGTGGACTGCAGTCCATGAGGTCGCAAAGAGTCAGACATGACTGAGCAACTAAACACAGCACAGCTGCACCACAAAGAATATTTATTTCCCCAACAGAAATTTAGTAATAAATCTGTTCTGACATCATTTGGGTTATATGAAAACCTTTAGACATCTCCATTAAGAAAGAAGATTGCCAACAAGTTGAATGAGTTGGAAGAGTTTTGAGTCTCCTGATTGGAACCTATAGCAAGATAGATTTCTATGGAACTAGAAAATATTTTACCGATTATGAAGACTTGTGTAAGAAAAGATGATATGTCATAGACCTTTCCCTTCTTTTCTTGTTAATACAAAGAAGTTTAATGGGTGGAAAAAAATAAAATATCAACAGGCTTTAGATAAAATTAGGGATTCCCTGGTGGCTCAGATGGTAAAGCATCTGCCCACAATCTGGGAGACCCAGGTTTGATCCCTGGGTCGGGAAGATCCCCTGGGGAAGGAAATGGCAACCCACTCCAGTACTCTTGCCTAGAAAATTCCATGGATGAAGGAGCCTGGTGGGCTACAGTCCATGAGGTCGCAAAGAGTCAGACATGACTGAGCGACTTCACTTTCTTTCTTTCTTTTCTTTAGATAAAATATTGCAGAGATGAGAAAAATGTAAAAAAAAAAAAAAAGTAAAACCTCAATTGAGGCATTGGAATTGGGCAGCACTTATATTAGTCATTGATAGAACTGCCACATAAAACTGCATGTATGTGTGTGTGTGTCTGAGTGTGTGGGTTTAACCATAGACAAATTGGCTTATCTACCATTGCTTTTTCAAAGATTATATTTAAAAACAAGTGATGCTGTATCACTGAATATTTTTCATACAAACTTCCTTTTCCGTTTTCTCTTTTCAGTGAAGTTGGATTGCATGAAGAAAATGAAGTTGCTTTACTTGATTTTATCAGCTGAAAGCAGAGGAAGGACACATTTCTAATGGATCCTCAGTCACTGAGTGCACTTTTAGAGAAATAGAATTGGTGGTGAGGCATAAGGCCACTAAGTTGCTCTAATATAATGATAATTTTGTTAAGGATTTTGACAGTTAGAAGTGTGTGCAAGGTCAGGGAAAGTCTTGTAAGCCTTTTTTTGATGAAAGTATAACCATATGCTTATTGACTAAGGTAAGATAAAAGAAGAAAGTTGGGGAAAGAATGAATAAATTTCGTCATTGGGATAATGCTGAAAGCACTAGAGTGTCCCAGGTGGTTGAGTGGTAAAGACTTTACTTGCTAATGAAGGAGATTCGGGAGACATGGTTTTGATCCCTGGGTCAGGAAGATCCCCTGGAGAAGGAAATGGTATCCTGCTCCAGTATTCTTGCCTGGGAAATCCCATGGACAGAGTAGCCTGGTGGGCTATGGTCCATGGGGTCACCAAAGAGTTGGACATGACTGAACATGCACACATTAAAACATTAGAATATACCAACATCAATATGGTTACTAAATATGTTCTCTACAAAAATGTAGTGATATCTGTGTAGCATAGAAGTGTGGCCAATATTTGACTAGCACAGAAGTTTTTCTTGTCCAGTAGTGCTTCTTCAAACTTGAAAGAAGGTCATACTAAATGTCTCCAGTGGTCTTGCTATTTTCAGATTTATATGGTCAACTCTAAGAATCAAAGTCCTCAAAGTTATGAATTTTGTTCTTGAAGCACAAGCAAAGCCATGAGAAAACTAAGATGCTTCTGAATTTTAACACAGAATCAGTATCATAGGAATGCTAAGTTTAAACATGGATGTGATATATGTTTGGTTGCTATGAAATTAGCTCAGAAGAGACTAATAGGACATAGTTGCTTATAAGTATGTTCCTGGATTCACTTAGCCAAGAATAATGATGGAGGAGCTCTTCTTTTGACTAATAATGCATCCCCTGTTCTTTAGTATCTTACTACTAATACTTTGGCCACCTGATGTGAAGAACTGACTCATTGGAAAAGATCCTGATGTTGGGAAAGATTGAGGGCAGGAGGAGAAGGGGACGACAGAGGATGAGATGGTTGGATGGCATCACTGACTCAGTGTTTGAGCAAGCTCTGGGAGTTGGTGATGGACAGGGAAGCCTGGCGTGCTGCAGTCCATGGGGTTGCAAAGAGTCAGATATGACTGAGTGACTGAACTGAACTGAACTAATATTTGTGTCAAACCTGAAACAGAGATCTATGGGAAAAATGGGGAGAATATCGGGAGACTCTGGGAAGAAACATTCCACTTAAACATTTCATGTGTGTCAAAATAATTTGTTTGAAATGCTGAATTCTGTACATTGAAATCCTAGGCTACAGATGCGGGGACAGAACTAGTTAAAAATAGTTTAGCAGCTTTGACACTGGCAGGCTGCAAGAGAGACGGAACTATGAGCTTAAAGTGAAACCCTCTGGAGGAATGAGAACTTTTCAGGAGGAGGATACCAGGATGAAAAAAGGAGTCCTAGAGTAGAACAAAAGCTGCCCAAGGTAGGTTAGCAGGAATTTGCATTTCTGAAGGATTACTTCCAGGAAGAGTGTTTCCCCCATTATGGACATGGACGTGGGGTCTCTTATGCTAGTGTTTAATAGTTGTAACTCATCATCCAACAGGTCTGTGACCCACAAATTATTACCACCAGGCAGGGTCCTTTGGCATGGAGGAGAGTAGATGTACCATGCATGCTGAAGCTAGCAGAGGACCTGATCAGATGGTGTCTGTTTAGAGACCACACTTCTCTAGAAAACCTAACTCAGCTGCTGGGGTAGCGAAGAACAGGAGCTGGAAACCATAAATCTTAGTCTTCCACTCATTTCAGCATCCAGTTAACTTGTTCACTTTGAAAGAGACAACCCAGGCCTCTCTGACCTTCAAAAGGACCTTCACGTGTGTATTTCGCATGCTTCAGGGCTCCAGAATGTTCACACAATATTTTCCCATCTGGTTCTGAGATATGTCTGGGGCAAAGTTGGAACTTGCCATTTTTTTGAGATGAAAAACAGAAGCTAAATTTTCATTATCAGAAATATCAGGGTGTTTTTGAGAACACTGTTCTCCATGTCAGTGAAACTTTTCTGTTCTTTTAAAAATCCTCGTGTGATAGTTCAGAAAGATGAATTTTAATTTTAAAAGGGATCACAATGAGCTTATTCAATACTTTCATTTTATAGGCAATGAAATCGAGGTCTAGAGGGATTAAGTGACTTGCCTTAGGTCATTTTCATAAAAGTGGAAAAAAAAAAGTCCTGAACTAATTCTCTAGATTTTAGATTGAGTGAAATTAAAAAAAAAGACTAGTTTTTTAAAATTCACTGTCTAACAAATCACTCACTTCATCTCCCCAAGTTCAAAGCTTGCTGTCTTTCCTGCTCAATATTCCCTTGATCCAGAATTTGGCTCTAAGTAGAAGAGGGAGGGGAGTCTAGTGAAGAGTATACTCCTTTCCATGCTGCTTACATTTTCAACACAGCAGGAATAATAACAGAAATACAGTTTTGCAGTGAGAAGGTCAAGGAGTAAGCTTATGAAGAAAAACCACCTTTAAACAAGCCAAAGAAAACAGGGGTAATGTAACAGATTTTGCTAATGGGGTCATAATTAAATAAATGAGAGTTTGAAGTAGGCATAGAAACACACACACACACACAGCCCGCCCACGAGAGCAAATATAAAGAATATAGTCTGATAGGGAATGTCACATAGGTAGGAACAAAATTGGGAAGATGAGTGTGTAGTAAATGATGTTGTTTAGACTTTGCTGCATGGCTGTGTGTGCTGAGTTGATATTTCCAAGTAGAATAGCTAATAATAAATTAATTAATTGGGATCCTATTTATAGTTTGAGTCAGAAAAGACATTTATTATTTTCTTTCAGGAATGACTTAAACCTCTTTAAGTGTCAAAATTTGTAAAAATGCTCATTTTGTTCACACTCTCCCTGAAGGTTACAGAGTAGCCAGATCGATAGCCACTTGCAAAATGCATCCACCTTACTTCCACTGACTCCACTGACAGGGAATGAAATCTAACACAGTTAATAAGCATTTATTAATTTAACGGCTCTTGTTACTATGTGAAGCCTAACCTCCCACTTATTAGGATGAAATGAGTGTGTTATTAGAAATTACACTATAGGTCAAGCAGAAGAGAGCCCCATACAATATTCTCATTGAGTAAATAAGTATTTGTGATTGACTTTCTAAAGGAGATATCAATTGAAACAAGTGATTAAAGTTGACAATGGAATTGTACAAATGACATGAATGAATTTTCTAATTGGTTTCATGTTTGTGGACATCAGCCCTGTTTGCAACTGAGGGTATAAAGATGCATGACTTACAAACGAGAGATGCCTGTAATTAGATGAAATGATCCTCAGTTACCTAGTTTTTGGCACCTATGAATTCTGACAGATCATTCTGTCTTCAACTGGGGAAAGTTCTAATTTTCCTCTTTTTTAAAAACTGCCACTGACTTGGTGACTGTTGACTTGGCAAAGCTCCTAACCAGATCCCAGATAAAAACCACCCATTTACGAAACATCAAATCTTCTTCTGCAGCTTTGGATTAAGGATTTTAACCTTAAAAAAAAGTTCTACTTCCAAACCCCCTTCTCTTTGTAAATACGATAAACCCATGACTATTTGGCTCATACTCTCTGACAGGAGTAAGATAATGTCACTCTTCAAATAAGTTCTTACTTATTGGTTACCTTTTGATGGGTTTATCGGCTGCCAGCAAATAGCGGATAACTATTTTGGTGAAGCCAGTCATGCCAGGCCTGTAAATGAACATCTGCCTGTGTGGAGCCTGAGCATGTCACAGGGGGTCTCCATGGCACTGACATTTGACAAAATTAGAGCCACCCCAATGCTTTTGTCATGACTTAGCTCCTGAACAACAATGTTTTGTCTGCCTCCTCAGCCCGTACATATTTAGGGTGCGAATGTGAAGTAATTAAGAAGAATTAAGAAATAACTAAGATTGCTTCTTAATCTGATGACCAGTCCATTTATAAGCTTAAAGGGTGATGTTACTATGTCGTCAGGAGCTTTGACATTGGTAATGAGACCAATGCTCATGTTTGATTAATTGAGATCATCTCATTAGCCAAACGTGTTAGACATCTATAGTTGGTGGCATTTTCTTTGTAGGGTCTCCAGTTTAAAAACTTTCTTGCAATCTGCTAAAATCTATTGTTTTAACTTCTCAAAAATGTATGCAGGATTAATAAGTCTTTTTTCCTTCCTACATTTAAAATATGTTATATTTTATGCTTCTTTATTGGCATTTTATAAGCAATAAACATGCTTTCCTCTATGCATATTACATATTTTTAAAGGGGTAAAAAATGATAAAGTATTTCAAAAGTTTTAATGATACATCAGGGAGAGGTTTGTATTATGTAGGACTGACTTGTGTTGCTATTTTAACCTATAGCCTGCTTTCTTATTCTGATTAAGCATTTATCAAATGCTTAATACAAATCGATTGTAGAAGTTAGACCAAATATGAACCAAAGCTTTTTCCTTTTGTCTTCACAAAACCACTTCATGTAGGATTATCAGATTCATAAAATCACAAATATAAATGTCAATGAATTTTATATAATGTAGATTGTGGGCTTCCCAGGTGGCTCAGTGGTAAAGAATCTGCCTGTCAATGCAGGAGTTACAGGAGACACAGGTGCGATACCTGGGTTGGGAAGATCCCTTGGAGTAGGAAATGACAACCCACTCCAGTGTTTTTGCCTGGAAAACTTCATGGACAGAATAGCCCAGTGGGCTACAGTCCATGGTGTTGCAAAGAGTTGGATACAGCTGAAAACACACACACGGGCATGAAATTGCTAGTGGCAAAAGTGTTTGCATTCACTGGCACTTAATTTGGAGCCTCCAAATAACTGATGGGTCCTAAGAGGTAAACAATGTCTGCTTTCGTATTTTTCCAAATGTGTTCTAGATGTCTAAAATTCATTAGCTATATTATTGTAGGGAAATGTTCAAGTCCATTCTACAGGTATACAATTATTGGGGACAGAAAACATAAAATGAGTTCAAAGTGTGAATTAATCAGTAGGATTAGAGGTGCTGTATGTATTTACTTTGAGTTACATGAGAATGTAGACATTGATTCTTACATTTATGGAACATCTTTTTTATGTCATTTGAAATTCATTTTTATTCAACCTTTTTCATTTTAGCATGCTTCAATGTATTTATAATAAATGAGAGTACATATAAACCTTCCAGAACATCTCTGGGAATACGGAATTATATTAATAACACTCTTAATGTCATTTATTTGACATGGGATCTGATTATGCCATTAAAGATCTAGTTCCTCTGATACTCACACAGGGATTAGAAATAACTGAATTGGGGAAACATCCCAGAAATGAGGAATAGTTATTTTTAAATTCAATGGTAGAATTCACACTTTTTAAATGGTACAATTCACAGTTCCTCCTCTTCAGGAATGTTAAATCTTGTTTGAGAGGAAATTCATATATTCATGATAAATTAGAAAACAATTTGGAAGCAATCTATATAATTTATTGAGAGCTGAAGGATGTAGGTGTCATTCTGAGGCAATCTGGAACCTGAGCAAAATCGTTGCAGGTTGGTGTTGGTTCAGGCAAACTCCATGGAGGGGGTAAATCTCGTGAGTGTTAAGGATGAGTAGGATTGTCATTAGTAGAGACAGGAGGAAGAAGACCAGAAGTCAGGATAAATGTCAGCTTATCAGGGGTCAAAACTGGCCATGAGTGTTGAGCAGAGGCAAGATGCTCTCAGTTGAAAATGTAAAATGGAGTCTATGCATACAGGTCCTTGAGGCTGGATGCTGTGCTCAGCTCAGTGTTGTCCTACTCTTTGCAATCCAGTGGACTGTAGCCCACCAGGCTCCTCACGGGATTTCCCAGGCAAGAATACTAGAGTGGGCTGCCTTTTCCTCCATACCCAGGGATTGAGCCCTTGTCTCCTACATTGGCAAGCGGATTCTTTACCACTGAGCCATTCAAGAAGCCCTGAGCTTGGATGGGGGGTTTTAAATTTGTTCCAGATGTAAAAAGAAGCCAATATAGATTGTTAACAAAGAGAATACATATTACTAGTAAACAGGACTGTATTTAGAACCTGGACACCAGCATGAGATAAAATGGTGACCTTCAGGAACCAGGTGGTCAAATGTTAAAAATGAGAAATGAAGTGGTGATGGTCCAAAGTTTGTTTGTTGGTAGCAGCTTTATTTTCAACAGTGAAAACCCAGAAATAACCTAAACTCTCAGAAAAAAGATGAATAAATAAACTAAAAGTGGTACACCCGAAGAGATGAGTTACTTCTATGCATCACTGATGAATCTTAAATAATTATTAACAAAAGAAGTCAGAAGAAAAAACAGTGAACAGTAAATTCAAGAAAATGCAAAAGTAGAGTGGTGCTCATATGATGTGGGAACAGAGAAACCTATAGGACCTTTATGGAGAACGCATATTAGGCCTTAGTAGCTAAACAGGTGTGGGGCTAGAAAGAGATGCAATAGAGGTGACTGCAAATGATGTCACTCAGGGAAGCAGGGTAACATGGGAGCTATGAACAGAAATGAGAAGCTGAGCAGGGACTCATTTCTGATGATCACATACTCTCAAGCTTGACTTCACAAACCTGACCACCTCATTGGACACATTCTGTGAATAACTGGAAATAAGGGTAAAAGTTTGAGTAGAAACTGCAGGTTTTATAATGAGCACATAAGTGACCACTGAAATGGCAAGAATAGCTGATCAATCTAAGAAATCGGATAAAGAAAGAAGACTATAACCTTTAGGAATTCTACAGTAGATACAGAATGGGTAAACAACAGGTCCTGCTGTATGACATAGGGAACTATATTCAATGTCCTATGATAAACCATAATGGAAAAGAATATTTAAAAATAAAGCTGAATCACCCTGTTGTACAGCAGTAATTAACACAGAATTGTAAATCAACTATACTTCAATAAAATAAATCAGAAGAAAAAAAAGAGAGAACTAGTAGAAAGACAAGCAAAATTGGAGATAAAGAGAAAAATAAGAAAGATATTTGAAGAGCTAAGGGGTGCCAAGGAAGAGATAGCTAAGAACAAGATGGTTATTTTGTCAGAAGTTGTAAGGATGGGGAATATAAAGAAATGCTGTCTGGATTTAAGGTTCCCTATTTGTCCTTGAGAGATTGTAAAAAAAACCAAATAGCTTAAAAGGGTTGATTGGGGATGGGATCATTAGGATGGCAAGGTTTCAATTTATATTTTCAATGCATTTTTCTCCTATTAGGGAAATGAGTAAACCAACTCACTTCTCAGTTTGTTTCTTACTGGAATTTAGCAGTACGGCTGAACTAATTTAAGTTTTTGAGCTTATGAACAGCTGCAACCTTGTATTTAAATTTCATCTGCTCTCTGTCCTACTTAATGTTCCAGTAACAATCCATCTTACTTTCAAGTCTGACAATTTCATAAGGGTATTGACCACCCACAGAGAGTATGCCTTCAAAAGGGAAAGCCCTTTAAAAGCTGTGTTGAGTGAAGCAAAAATGCTTAGATTGTAGTCAATACTATTAGAACTGAACTGGGATAAGGGTGCAGTGATTCAGAAGTATTAGTTCCATTATTTTTACTGATGCTTCAGGAAAGCAATAGCATCCAGGAAAACAATAGAATTGAGAGCTTTGTGATGGTCATTGGGATACTGAGCTCTGTAGTCCTCACTATAGAATTTCACTGAAAATGCAGTTAAACACATATAACTGAAAACCGCACCAGCTCTTTAGACACTGAAGATTTTCCAGATAAATGGTTCAGGTTCCTTTAAGTAAGAATAATGGGCAGGACTATATTCTACTTGGTTTATAGTAGAGACTTTTGAAAATATATATATATTTTTCCTAATAATAGACTAGAACATGGGTTAGTATTACACATTAGAATAAATGGCTGGAGTTTAACAAACTTAAATGCAAAGCTGCAAAAGCAAAACACCCTGCATTGAATATGACATTTAGAAACCTCTCAGTATCAATATATATCCTATATATAAGAAACTGAGATTGCATCTGATTTTTTTTCTTATTGCCACTGAACAGTTTTGTATTTAAGTGGTCTTTCTATTTTCTTTGAAAATCTGATTCCCATCCAGAAAGATTTCTAAAATCAGGAGAGTGCGCCTTTAAATTAAGTCTGTTCCTGAAGTGACCCATATCTGGCCATCGGGTAACCTGTATCAGGTAGTACCACATGTTCACAATCAACCCCAGCATGCACCCTTTGGGCTGATCACTAAAATGTGACAATTCTGATAATTAAACCACCTAAAGCCAGCAGCTGATGTCTTGCATTAATTCAAAACAGCATAAGGTGAATCTTAGCACACTATCCAATTACAAGTGACATGGCTGTAGACGCTCTCAACCATGTGGTGTGGCTTTCCTTAGATACGCTAAACCTGATGACTGACAAAAACTGTAATTTAAACAAATAAAGGGGGGTAGCAAATGGATCCTAGCCTGTTTAATCTAACGAAGAGTCCCTCTGAGGTCTTCCCTTGATTAGCAAGGCTGAGAAGGTCAGAGGATGACATTTTACAATCAACCTAACATTCGAGGAGAAATTATATTTTCCTGTATCATTCATTAAGAGCCACTGGAGTTCAGATTTCTAGTTTATATGGAAAATCCCAATTAATTAAAATAATGAAGAAGAAAAATAAAAGCAAATTACTATCATTACCGGGGTGTAATTTTAACATTTGTATGCATAGATTCCATTGGAGTAAAAGAAGTGAAGGATTTTAGTGTCCTTCCAAAGTACAGCCAGAAAATATGACAATGGGGATCACAGCCTCAAAAGTGATAGCTTTATGTGTCTTTGTTGTTCAATAGCTGGCAGAGTCAAGGGCAACATCACTAATTTTAGGATAAATTTCCAATTATTACCTATTCAATTCAATTGTTCATATCTGTTCTCACTACCACCATGATTAAATAGCATTGATTGGATGCTAAGTGAAAGTGAAAGTGAAGTCGCTCAGTTATGTCTGACTCTTTGCGACCCCATGGACTGTAGCCTATCAGGGTCCTCTGTCCATGGGATTCTCCAGGCAAGAATACTGGAGTGGGTTGCCATTTCCTTCTCCAGGGGATCTTCCCAACCCAGGGATCGAACCCAGGTCTCCTGCATTGCAGGCAGACGCTTTGCTAGCAAATGCCCCAAATACATACCATGTAAAGACAATGAATTTGATTTGATTTGAACTTGTTCCTTTTACAGGTTATCTATTGAAATATCTGACAAGCCTGGGCTCTGTCAGAGAGAAGACTAAAAAATGACAAACTAAAGTTAAACCTTGGCTGTTTAGGATTATTGTGTGATTTTGATGGCTTGCCTTTTCCTCGCATGTACCGATGTAGTGTATATATCACAGGCATGAAATAGCTTAAAGTCAGATCCCTGAGGGCCTCCATTCAACGGATGGTGCTCGATAGTTTAAAAGAGAAAGAATGACTTGAATTCAGGACTTCTGTACCATGTGGTAGCCTATTTCAGGTTGTTCCCAACTTTGAAGTGGCATCTGATCTTCAGAAAGTCAAGGAGTAGAAAACCGAGTGAACCCTGGAGTCTGGGAGGATGATCAGAGAGTGGGCAAAATGGACACCTCATTCTGGGTATTAGGCACTGGACTTGGAATTTGGGAGTGAAGTATACTGGAGGAAAGCAAATATTCTTAGAAATATTTTAAGCCATTGCAGGCATGATTTAAAGCAGGATTCAAGGAAATTTCCTTTCCAGTGCAGATTTGATAGAAGGGCATAGAATGAGAAGGGGAAAGAAGAAAAGTAAAATAAAAAAAGAGAGAGCCTGTACAGAAGTAGGGTAGATATGTATCTATCTAGATTAAAGGGTATATTAAGGGTAATGATGAGAAATTGAAAATACTCATTAGAAACATAATGTGTTTTGTTGAGTCTATTACTATGCTTAGGTTAACAACCTTGTGAACCATACTTAGTTATTAATCCATCTTGTATATTTTAAGTTCTTTTTTCTGGCTGTAAAATGTTCTGTGTTTTAAGTCACTTAGATACATGTAAAGATAGTTATTTAAATTGGGTAGACCAGACCGTAACTGAGGCTTGAGTCTAGTGTCCAGAACAGACATTATAACTGAGTCTATTAGACTGGCATTGGGGTAAATAAGGTGAGCAGAAAGAAAAACTTTTTAAGTACTGTATAAGGACTGATGAAATGAAGCAGGGAAGTATTTCAAGTATTTTCTGGATTCTTACATGCCAAATTTCTTTAAGGTAGCTATTTTCTCTAGCTACCAGATTTTATTTATGTTGGCTCAATGGAAAACTTTCCTCATGGTAAAGGACATTCAAGCAGGTGTCAGGCACTAAGAATAATGTCAGATATTAATTACCCAATTTAGAAATATCACTGAATTAAAACTGAATTAAAACTGATCACCAACCAAAAGTTTATTAGCAAGGTGTAATATCAAAATTAAGCCAGTAATAATGTAAGATTTTTAAGCCAGATTTTTTAATTATGCTAAAGATTTAATTTGAATATGAAATTAAGGCATATGAAATCAGATAATACACCTAAAGAGATTCCTTAACAATGGTAATGGATAGCTAAATATTACGTTAAGTACACGTTCATAATGTACTTTATTTGTATCATATACATTAGTTAGATATATAGATCACATAGAAACTAAAGTATTACTCCTGTAAATGAAAAAATCCAGGAAAAATCCAAGAATCCAGAAATAAATCCAAGGATTTAAATACTTTAAATGTATTCAATTAATGCATTTTCACGTATATTAGACTAATAATTCTTTCAAAAGTTTGCTTCAAAGTTAGAATACATTTGTACTTAATTTACTATCTAGTTACTTCCAAAATTATTGGCAAACCATAATGAGGCCAAAGTTATAGGAGGAAGATAGAGCAAGAGATTTCCCCAGCAGATTTCTCTATCCACTGAAGAATTCAGGTTAAAGAAGACTTGGCTCAAAAATATATAAAAGGAATTTCAAATCCATATTTAGAACAATAAGCTAGTCTTTAATAAGTCTGGTCTTCAAATATTTTATCCCTAAGGATTCAGTGAAAATATATATCACATAAGTATGCTAGCATAATATAAAATATATGTATACCTAAGAAGAAAAATATTTCACAGGCTGTATTTGATTTTTTAATTTGGATTCAATGTGTTTTTTTCCTTTCTCTTCTATTTTTTAAAATTATGGAAGCATGATAATACATTTATGGAATACTTGGAAAATATAGAACAAAGTTACATATAGTTCCTCAGTGTGCATTTTATAGTTGCAACTTCGTTAATCATTGCTATTTGATATGTCTTGGTCCCTATGAATTAGTTTTACAAGATGCAGATAAAACAGGGGCATAGCTATAGGACTGAATTTTTCTTTTTTTTCATGCCCATGTTGAGGTTGTATTGCTTAAATTTTAATCAATGGTTTAAAAATCTTGAACTTCCAGGTTCTTTGTACTTTATAGAGTTTCTTCTTAGACTGTAGGAATGAGACAGAAGCATTCAATGTTCAAAACAAGCAGACATTCTTGGGGAGAAAGTAGTTATCCAGTTCAAGGGGGAAAGAAATACAACCTATGATACACTGCCTATAAATTATACAGGGCCCTCCTGATGGATCAGCAGTAAAGAATACTCCTGCAATGCAGGAGTCCAGGGCTTGATCCCTGGGTCGGGAAGATCCCTTGGAGGAGGAAATGGCAACCCGTTCTGGTATTCTTGGCTGAAAAATCACAGGACAGAGGAGCCTAATGGGCTACAGTCCAAAGGGTCACAAAGAGTGGAACACGACTGAGCAAGCATGCATGCTTGCATGAGTATAAATTATACAAAGGGCAACATAAAAACGTTTGCTAATACTGACTGAAGAAGAGTACTAAGATACCTCTGATACAAAGATCTAGAAATTTTGAAATTTTTTAAAATAAGCAAATAAAACCAGGATTTAAAATTTTGTCCACAAAAAACTATAGAGAGATATTCTTGCAATAGAATATCCGAGTCTGTGATATGGTGATATAACAAGAAATATGGATTTGGTTTTGGTCCCTAGTTCTGGGCACAGAGTTTCTAAAACCTTTGTAATTTCCTGAGTGATGAGGGTGAGAGGAACATCTTTTGTGATTTATAATAAGTCCATTCAACTCTCTGTAAGTTTATGTTAATGAGGTGACCGGTTGCTGAAAGTCCCTGGATAGCTTCAGGATGGGGGTTGGTTGCCAGAGGAACCAACCATGTAAATAAAGGATTGGAATTTTGAGGCCCAACCCTTGACCTCTAGGGAGAGGATTGGGGGCAGGAGATTGAGTTATCACCAACAGCCAATAATTTTATCAATCACACCTATGTAATGGAACCTCCATAAAACCCCACAACAGTGGGGTTCAGAGAGCTCCCAGGTTGGTGAAGTATACATGTGTTAGAAGGGCGGCACACCCTAAACACTCCAGGGATGGAGGTTCCTGCACTTAGGACTCTCCTAGATCTCACCTGATCAACATCTTCATCTTGTTGTTCACTTGTGTCCTTTATAATATCCTTAATAATAAACTGATAATAGTAAGTAAAGTTTTACCCTGAGTTGTGTGAGTCTTGGCAGCAAATGATCAAATCTGAGAAAAAGGTCATGGGAAACCCTGATTTGTAGATGTGTGGGTAACCTGGGGACCCCCTTGGCATCTGAAATGGAGGGATGTCTATGGAACTGAACTCTTAACTTGTGGGATCTGTACTATAATTCTAGGTAGGTAGTATCAGAATTGAATTAAATTGTAGGGCACGGTGCTGGTGTCTGCAGAGATATAGAGAACTGCTTGGCATGGAAAACCCACACATGTGGTGCCACAAATGTTGTAAATAGAAAAACAATATTTTCTTTTAAAGCCAAAATATAATAGAGAATTAATGTTAATTAAAGCTGTAACTAAGCAGGATCCTATGGGGCCTTCCTGGGACACGCCTTCCCCCACATCCTCTGCTTTAGCTCCTCTCAGAAGTACCTAGATAATAATATTTGATACATACTTCCTAAGTTGTTTTGCAGATGGAAAACCACCCCCCCCAGTGGAGGATGTTAGCTACTTGAGGACCCTGAGCATACAGCCCCAGGCCTCCTGGAGCCTAAGGACTGATAACATTAACCCCTGTGATACCACCTTGTCCCAAAAGATTAATTGATATTTTAGAATTTGCTAGTATTTTGAGAACTCAGAGAATGGTCAAAAAACTCTTAAGATAAATGAAAATGTAAAATTATATTTTAAAAAGGAAAAGATACAGTGAAATATTATTCAGCTGAAAACAAATGAAATTCTATTATGATATGTCCCATAACATGGTTGAACCTTGAAAAAATTATAAGTTAAATAAGCTTGATGCAAAGGAACAAATATCACATGATTCCATTTATATGAGGTACACAGAATAGGGAATTCATAGAGAAGGAAAGTAGAACACAGGTTAGTGGAGTGGGGGGAGGGCGAGGGAGGAAGTGGGAATCACAGTTTAATGGGTGCAGAGTTTCTTTGGGGATGATGAAAAAATTCTCGCAATAGTAATGATGGTTACAATGCTGTGAAAGCACTTAATGCCATTTATTGCACACTTCAAAATGGTTAACATGGTATGTTTTGCATTATGTAAAGAGCAATATTGCATAGGAACCTGGAATGTTAGGTCCATGAATCAAGGCAAATTGGAAGTGGTCAAACAACATTTTAGGAATCAGCAAACTAAGATGGACTGGAATGGGTGAATTTAACTCAAATGACCATTATATCTACTACTGTGTGCAGGAATCCCTTAGAAGAAATTCAGTAGCCATCATAGTCAAAAAAAGAGTCCAAAATGCAGTATTTGGATGCAATCTCAAAAACGACAGAATGATCTCTGTTCATTACCAAGGCAAACCATTCAAATCACAGTAATCCAAGTCTATGCCCTGACCAGTAATGCTGAAGAAGCTGAAGTTACAGTTCTACGAAGACTTCAAGCCTTTTAGAACTAACACCCCAAAAAGATGTCCTTTTCATTATAAGGGACTGGAGTGCAAAAGTAGGAAGTCAAGAAACACCTGGAGTAACAGGTAAATTTCACCACGGAGTGCAGAATGAAGCAGGGCAAAGGCTAATCGAGTTTCACCAAGAGAACGCACTGGTCATAGCAAACAACTTCTTCGAACAACACAAGAGAAGACTCTACATGTGGACATCACCAGATGGCCAACATGGAAATCAGATTGATTATATTCTTTTCAGCCAAAGATGGAGAAGCTCTATACAGTCAGCAAAAACAAGACTGGGAGCTGACTGTGGCTCAGATCATGAACTCCTTATTGCCAAATTCAGACTTAAATTGAAGAAAGTGGGGAAACCACTAGACCATTCAGGTATGACCTAAATCAAATCCCTTATGATTATATAGTGGAAGTGAGAAATAGATTAAAGGGACTAGATCTGATAGAGTACCTGATGAACTATGGATGGAGGTTTGTAATACTGTATAGGAGACAGGGATCAAGACCATTTCCAAGATAAAGAAATGCAAAAAAGCAAAATGGCTGTCTGAGGAGGCCTTACAAATAGCTGTGAAAAGAAGAGAAGCCAAAAGCAAAGGAGAAAAGGAAAGATATAAGCATCTGAATGCAGAGTTCCAAAGAATAGCAAGGAGAGGTAAGAAAGCCTCCCTCAGTGATCAATGCAAAGAAATAGAGGAAAACAATAGAATGATAAAGACTAGAGATCTCTTCAAGAAAATAAGAAATACCAAGAGAACATTTCATGCAAAGATGGGCATAATAAAGGAGAGAAATGGTATGGACCTAACAGAAGCAGAAGACATTAAGAAGAGGTGGCAAGAATATACAGAAGAACTGTATAAAAAAGATTTTCACAACCCTTATAATCACGATGGTGTGATCCCTCACCTAGAGCCAGACATCCTGGAATGTGAAGTTAAGTGGGCCTTAGGAAGCATCACTATGAACAAAGCTAGTGGAGGTGATGGAATTCCAGTTGAGCTATTTCAAATCCTGAAAGATGATGTTGTGAAAATGCTGCACTTGATATGCCAGCAAATCTGGAAAACTCATCAGTGGCCACAGGACTGGAAAAGGTCAGTTTTCATTCCAATCCCAAAGAAAGGCAATGCCAAAGAATGCTCAAACTACCGCATAATTGTACTCATCTCATATGCTAGTAAAGTAATGCTCAAATTCTCCAAGTCAGGCTTCAGCAATATGTGAACTGTGAAATTGCAGATGTTCAAGCTAGATTTAGAAAAGGCAGAGAAACCAGAGATCAAACATCTCTGTTTGAACCAGAGATCATGCCGATGTCTGCTGGGTCATTGAAAAAGTAAGAGAGTTCCAGAAAAACATCTATTTCTGCTTCATTGACTATGCCAAAGCCTTGACTGTGTGGATCACAATCAACTGTGGAAAATTCTGAAAGAAATGGGAATACCAGACCATCTGACCTGCCTCTTGAGAAATCTGTATGCAGGTCAGAAAGCAACAGTTAGAACTGGACATGGAACAACAGACTGGTTCCAAATAGGAAAAGGAATACATCAAGGCTGTATATTGTCACCCTGTTTATTTAAATTATATACAGAGTACATCATGAGAAATGCTGGGCTGGATGAAGCACAAGCTGGAATCAAATTGCCTGGAGAAATATCAATAACCTCAGATATGCAGATGACACCACCCTTGTGGCAGAAAGTGAAGAACTAAAGAGCCTCTTGATGAAAGTGAAAGAGGAGAGTGAAAAAGTTGGCTTAAAGTTCAACATTCAGAAAACTAAGATCATGGTATCTGGTCCCATCATTTCATGGCAATTAGATGGGGAAACAGTGAAAACAGTGGCTGACTATTTTGGGGGGCTCTAAAATCACTGCAGATGGTGATTGCTGTCATGAAATTAAAAGACACTTACTCCTTGGAAAGAATGTTATGACCAACCTAGACAGTGTATTAAAAAGCAGAGACATTACTTTGCCAACAAAGGTCCGTCTAGTCAAGGCTATAGTTTTTACAGTAGTCATGTATGGATGTGAGAGTTGGACTATAAAGAAAGCTGAGTGTTTTCTTTATATAAAGAATTTATATATAGATTTATATAAAGAATTGATGCTTTTGACCTGTAGTGTTGGGGAAGACTCTTGAGAGTACCTTGGACTGCAAGGAGATCCAACCAGTCCATCCTAAAGGAGATCAGTCCTGGGTGTTCACTGGAAGGACTGATGTTGAAGCTGTAACTCCAATACTTTGGCCACCTGATGCAAAGAACTGACTCATTTGAAAAGACCCTGATGCTGGGAAAGATTGAGAGCAGGAGGAGAATGGGACGACAGAGGATGAGATGGTTGGTAGGCATCACTGACTCAGTGGACATGAGTTTGGGTAAACTCTGGGAATTGGTGATGGACAGGGAGGCCTGGCATACTGAGGTTCATGGGGTTGCAAAGAGTCAGACATGACTAAGCGACTAAACTGAACTGAACCATAATAAAAAATACATTGTTAAATAAAAGAAAGGGAAAACTGAGTCAGTAAGTTTAACCTTGTCCTTCCTATATTCAATTAAAGGAGACTTTGAATTAACCACGGTAGCCTAGTAACTAGTTGGTTATCTGGGAAGCAAAGTTTCTTATGAAGTCCAATTGGTAGATCAACCTATCAGTGTGCCATGAAAAATAAATTCATTTGGAATTCAGTATAAATAATGAGAAGAGTTCCACAGGATTTTGTCTAGAGAATACAATTGTTTAATGTGTTTTTCAAAATGTGTTATTTCCCCTGAGGGACCTGCATGCTTCCTTCTAACCATTAGTGAGACCCTGATAACTGAACATGTTTCTATTTATTTCCTCTGGCTACCAGAATTCTCAAACAAAATACAATGCTCAGCAACTAGACTCATCTTCTGAATGCATATTCATGTCCTTGTCCCCACTAATCTATCTCTATTTATAGTTTTATTATTTCCCTATAGGTTTTAATAAAAATTGAATAGTGTCTCAAATTCTTCATAAAAAATCACAATGTAAAAATATTTTGATCAATGGCATGGAATCCAATATTGGAGGTGTGCTCATTAAATTTTCAGAACATGCTAAATGTGAATGATTTGGGTGAACTGAGGAACCTTGCTTCCACTCAATGAAACAGACACACATGTTCTTAGCATAAAGTTCTACCTCTGGGGAACTTACAATCTGATTAGAGAAACAGGCTTTTTACCCACCATTTGAAATGTTAGATGAGCTACAAGTGCAATAAACAAAAAGATTAGTTGCAAAAAAAAGAATACAATAAGCACAATAGCTTATAAATACAAATGAAACACAACATGAGCCATAAACCTTGAACAGGGTCAAAATCCCCAGGAATGTGTGTGCATATATATTAAAATAAATATTAAAAAATATATACACATTTACATGTATTAATAAATATATACATATATATATTTAAAGATCTAAGATCAAAGTTTAAAATTTGTTAACAATTTACAAGGTGGTTGATTTGACAAGGGTGGTTGTTTTGAAATCATTGTGTACCCTTTTTCTGTTTCCCTTAATCATATTGTTTGAGAGCTCATTCATTTTGATATTTTAAGTAATCAGCTCTATGCTTACCACATCTGCCATTTTCAACTTTCACCTACCTATCAGACCAGTTTGGAAGAAAGTGTTGGATGAGGTGAGTGAATTTCTAAATTATCTCTAAGTCTTTTCCAACAACAGAAATCTATAATAATCTATAATAAAATTTTCAGAGTGGAGGAGAATTTAGAAATAATTGGCTCTAAACCTCCAGTTTTGTAAATGAGGTCTCGGATGTTACGTGTCCCAAGTGATAATAATTACCTAGAGCCAATGTCAGGTTTAAAACCCAGGTGTTTCCCCCCCACCTTTGTTTTCTCACCTGGACAATGATATTCTTGAGAATGGACACCATAGTAAATCGATCTTCAAACTCCAATTCCAAGAAGAGGGCCATATGTGACAGACTATGTCCTGGTCCCAGTGTTAGGAATAGCTCTCTGTTCTGGAAAACTTACACTGAAATTCCAACTCTGACCAAAAAAAAAAAAAAAGCTCCCTCCTTTCATTTCTCATTTAACATCTTTCCTGCAGAAGCCCAAGAGCACACAAGGCGATGAGGAACAAACGTAATGAATGAATTCCCAGGTCCCACGTAGAGGAATAATTAATCCATTTGCTTCTCATTTTGATTCTGTCCCTCCCTTAAAATGTATTATTAGCACTGAGCAGATGCCCTTTACAAAGGGTTTTCCTCCTAATGAAGTCGGAGCCTGGAGAGCCAGGGTGTCACAGTCTCAACTCTGCGGGTGAATAGGGGGGACTGTGGAAGTCCTTGAAACATATGTTCTTCCAATGAAAACCTTGAACTTCCAGAATTAACTCAAAATTACATGAGGTTATTTTTACCCTGCAATTTTTGACTTTCTGTCCTGTGTGCCTATTTCCCTCTCAAGCAAAAGTCTACAGAATCATACAAGTTACATGAATGTGAGGAATCATTTGAAAGATAATCATTCTAATTGGGAAGTATATCATTAAGACCCTAAAGCTAAAAAATGAGGCTAATTTTATGGTCCAGATGCCCGTCAAGGAGAGAAATATATTGGTCATTTGGTTCATATGTTACAGTTCCTGCAAGCACTTCATTTGGCTAAAGTTAGAAAACCTAGGCAGCCCAAAGGTGGACATCTGATAGTAAGTTTTTGGCATTGTCTGGACTGTAGCTCTAAGAGTTTCCAGGATACACAGTTTTGTTCTGTTTCATTGACTTGGGGCCATCTTAGTATGTGCTACTAATGCTAATAAGAGAAGTAAAAATTTAAGACCAAGTGGATATATTCAGGACCTAGAATGATGCTTCATACATTGTATGTAATCAGTAATATTGCCCTCTTTTTCTGGTTTCCAATCTTACTTTTCCCTGGAATGATACGTTTATTTGTGTCCCTCTTGACTGCCTTCTGAACTAATGTGTTTAAACTTAGTCTGTTAAAATACCCCTTTCCCTTAACTTTCCTCTGTTAATTACTTCCACTAAGTCTCCTTGATCTTACTGATGTCCAAGTTGGAAAGCTATTGAGAAATAACATAACCAATTGAATCATTATACCTGCCTCTATGATTGAGTTTTTAGCTTTCATTTCCCAAAACAATATTCTGAATTGTGCTACCTTTTTAAAGCAGTGGTCAGGAAATAGCTCCTTGTGAGAATATGGAGCAGAAGTAGTCAGATTGTCCCTAAACTGGAAGAGTATGGATGAGAATTTACACACATAGGATTTCCCCTAGAATCCTAACTTCTAGTTCAAGGTGATTTTTATCATGTGCTAGTTCCCTGGTAGCTCAGCTGTAAATAATCCACCTGCAATGCAGGAGACGCTGGTTGGATTTCTGAGTTGGGAAGATCGCCTGGAGAAGGGATAGGCTACCCACTCCAGTATTCTTGGGCTTCCCTGGTGGCTCAGATGGTAAAGAATCTGCCTGCAATGCAGGAAATCTGGGTTTGATCCCTGGGTTGGGAAGATCCCCTGGAGAAGGGAACGGCTACCCACTCCAGTGTTCTGGTCTGGAGAATTCCACGGACAGAGGAACCTGGCAGGCTACAGTCCACGGGTTCCCAAAGAGCTGGACTCAGCTGAGTGGCTTTCACTTTTCACTTCAGCTCAATGAGTTATTCTCATTACAACCCAACTTAGCCTGAATAAAACAACAGAATGATAAGATGAAATAAAATATGTCTCATATTTTAGGGACTGACGTATTGACCTGACTCTAGTTTTTATAATTTCATTTAGGCTGGCACTGGAATTTATCCATAGTAGGAGATGTACACAATGCTTTATAGATTTCACTGATTTTGTCCAAAAATACAGAGCTTATCATTTTACCTGGCAAACTAGAACTCTTTTCTGAGTTTATATGAAACTTTACTAAAGAGAAAATTTTTTTCATAATCTGCTTTCAAATTCTAGAATTAGATCTCACTAAATACATTTTTACTTAGCATCTACTAAGTGCCAGGCACTGATCTAGTTGCTGACAATGTCCCTGACATTCAATGACCTTGTATCATTCCTTTTTCCCCTTCCTTTTTCACTCCTTATTATAAATTGGATATTAAACTTGAATACGGAAAGTTGTCTTTTTATTTTTAAATAATCTTTCATGCCTATCATAATGATAAATTTTACTGATAAAATTATGACCACATTTTAAATATCCAGTATCTTCTGTTGTTTGTATACACATTTTCAGTAACAATTTTTATTATTTGTGTGAAATTTTAAATTTTAAATCATTTCAATCGATCTACCACCTATTTCTAAGAAGCCAGGAACTTCACCTCCATTTTATAAACAAATAAGTCCAGAATCATCAGTGTAGGTTACACTTGCATATCAAACTTGCTAACTTCCTTTGTTGGAAAGGAGAGCAGGAGAGGAAGGTGCCTTTGGCTGGTATAGGTCAGGAATCAACAGGAGGCAACGTTTAACGTTTCAATTATGAAGTGAATGAATAATATTATCAAGTCTCATGAAAATTATAATAAATTATTTCAGAGAAGAGGAAGGGCAATGCAAATGAAAATCCCATCCTATTTATCCCCTCCCCATTGACTATGCTAGAGTTGAATTTGAAAAATTAACTTAGACACACTAAAAAGCAGTTCACCTATTTTATTTTTAAAATCCAATCTGAACATGAAAAAAAAAAAAAAAACAACAACCATATTTTTCCCCCTTAACTTTAGAATGTGCATGAAGACACGTTGCAGGTGCCGATAATTGACAGATTACTTTGGAATGTGCAATCAACCAAGTGCCACAAGTGAGTCTACTAATTTTATAAGAGGGATTAAAACTAAAAGGCCTCTGCTAAATATCACCAGAATCACATCTGAGTTTCTACACAGTGATCTCTGATGCCAAATGAATTAAATGAGCATGTTGTTGTTGTTTACTTGGTAAGTCAAGTCTGACTTTTCTACGAGCCCATGGACTGTGGCCCACAGGGCTCCTCTGTCCATGGAATTTCCCAGGCAAGAACACTGGAGTGGGTTGCCATTTCCTCCTCCAGGGGATCTTCCTGACCCAGGGATCAAATCCACATCTTCTGCATTGGCAGGCAGATTCTTTACCACCCAGCCACCTGGGAAGCCCTATAGATGAGCATAGATATTTTAAAGAAAAATCAAAGTGTGTCTTCTTAACTATTGTTATTTCTATACACTGAAATTTAAAAATAATGTCTTCACAAGTGTAAATGGTACTGCAGATATTATTATAAATGTGTTCCCATGAGAATAGATTACAAACTGTTTCGGTCATTCAGCATCTTGTTTTCTAAGTTGGCAGCAGATTTTCTTTACTACTGCTCTACCTTCTTTTGATTCTACCTAATTTCTAGAAGACTGTCATATTGCTGGGAGAAATGGGGAATTTACATTCCTCTAACTCAGTGAAGAGAGTCATTGTAAGCAATTTTAATGTGGTTGGAGGTAATCTCTTTTACCTGAAAATTCCTTGGGGATTTTTTTTTCTTTCTTTTTTGCCTGCGATGTACCAAGACAAGGGCTTATTGTTCAAATTGTACTGAATGTTGTTTTTTTGCATTTAGGTCACTAAACAGTGTTGATTTCTGTAGCTTGGCCCACGTACTTCTGAACGTGTCATAGTGAAACAATGTCTTGAGTGCAGAGAGATGTTTAACAGGATAACATACACAGTATCTAGGCCCTCCTGCACCCGCGCAGCCACGGCTCCTTGGACGTGGGGTTGATCCTTCTGGCCACCACCCCTGGCCTTCGGCGTGGGGGCGTGGGGTAGCTCCTCTCGGCCGTTCCTGCGCCGTCGCAGTCTGGTACTCTCAGCAGCTGCCCCTGACCGCAGACGTATGGTAACTCCTACTGGCCGCCGCCCTTTGGGCATGGGGTCCCCCTGGCTTCGGCCCCTGACCTCGGACGTGGGGTGGCTCCTCTCGGCCGCGCTTAGCACGCTGGTGGTCGCAGCCGCCTGCGCTTAGAGCGCCGGTCGTCACAGCCGCCTGCGCTTATGGTGAGGAGATACCCCTCCTCCAAGGTAAGGAGCAATGGCTGCGCTTTGCTGGAGCAGCGGTGAAGAGATACCCCATGCCCAAGGTAAGAGAAACCCAAGTAAGACCGTAGATGTTGCAAGAGAGCATCAGAGGGCAAACACACTGAAACCATACTCATCACACTAGGACCACAGCCTTGTCTAACTCAATGAAACTAAGCCATGCCCATGGGGCAACCCAAGATGGGCAGGTCATGGTGGAGAGATCTGACAGAATGTGGTTCACTGGAGAAGGGAATGGCAAACCACTTCAGTATTCTTTGCCTTGAGAACCCCATGAACAGTATGAAAAGGCAAAATGATAGGATACTGAAAGAGAAACTCCCCAGGTCAGTAGGTGCCCAATATGCTACTGGAGATCAGTGGAGAAATAACTCCAAAAGGAATGAAGGGATGGAGCCAAAGCAAAAAGAATACCCAGCTGTGGATGTGACTGGTGATAGAAGCAAGGTCTGATGCTGTAAAGAGCAATATTGCATAGGAACCTGGAATGTCAGGTCCATGAATCAAGGCAAATTGGAAGTGGTCAAACAAGAGATGGCAAGAGTGAATGTCAACATTCTAGGAATCAGTGAACTGAAATGGACTGGAATGAATGAATTTAATACAGATGACCATTATATCTACTACTGCGGGCAGGAATCCCTCAGAAGAAATGGAGTAGCCATCATGGTCAACAAAAGAGTCCAAAATGCAGTACTTAGATGCAATCTCAAAAATGACAGAATGATCTCTGTTCGTTTCCAAGGCGAACCATTCAATATCATAGTAATCCAAGTCTATGCCCCAACCAGTAATACTGAAGAAGCTAAAGTTGAATGGTTCTATGAAGACCTACAAGACCTTTTAGAACTAACACCCAAAAAAGATGTCCTTTTCATTATAGGGGACTGGAATGCAAAAGTAGGAAGTCAAGAAACACCTGGAGTAACAGACAAATTTGGCCTTGGAATACAAAATGAAGCAGGGCAAAGACTAATAGAGTTTTGCCAAGAAAATGCATTGGTCATAACAAACACCCTCTTCCAACAACACAAGAGAAGACTCTATACATGGACATCACCAGATGGTCAACACCGAAATCAGATTGATTATATTCTTTGCAGCCAAAGATGGAGAAGCTCTATACAGTCAGCAAAAACAAGACCAGGAGCTGACTGTGGCTCAGACCATGAACTCCTTATTGCCAAATTCAGACTTAAATTGAAGAAAGTAGGGAAAACCACTAGACCATTCAGGTATGACTTAAATCAAATCCTTTACGATTATACAGTGGAAGTGAGAAATACATTTAAGGGCCTAGATCTGATAGAGTGCCTAATGAACTATGGAATGAGTTTCGTGACATTGTACAGGAGACAGGGATCAAGACCATCCCCATGGAAAAGAAATGCAAAAAACAAAATGGCTGTCTGGGGAGGCCTTACAAATAGTTGTGAAAAGAAGAGAAGTGAAAAGCAAAGGAGAAAAGGAAAGATATAAGCATCTGAATGCAGAGTTCCAAAGAATAGCAAGAAGAGATAAGAAAGCCTTCTTCAGCAATCAGTGCAAAGAAATAGAGGAAAACAACAGAATGGGAAAGACTAGAGATCTCTTCAAGAAAATCAGAGATACCAAAGGAACATTTCATGCAAAGATGGGCTCGATAAAGGACAGAAATGGTATGGATCTAACAGAAGCAGAAGATATTAAGAAGAGATGGCAAGAATACACAGAAAAACTGTACAAAAAAGATCTTCACGATCCAGATAATCACGATGGTGTGATCACTCACCTAGAGCCAGACATCCTGGAATGTGAAGCCAAGTGGGCCTTAGAAAGCATTACTAGGAACAAAGCTAGTGGAGGTGATGGAATTCCAGTTGAGCTATTCCAAATCCTGAAAGATGATGCTGTGAAAGTGCTGCACTCAATATGCCAGCAAATCGGGAAAACTCAGCAGTGGCCACAGGACTTGAAAAGGTCAGTTTTCATTCCAATCCCAAAGAAAGGCAATGCCAAAGAATGCTCAAACTACCACACAACTGCACTCATCTCACACGCTAGTAAAGTAATGCTCAAATTCTCCAAGCCAGGCTTCAGCAATATGTGAACCGTGAACTTCCTGATGTTCAAGCTAGATTTAGAAAAGGCAGAGGAACCAGAGATCAAATTGCCAACATCTGCTGGATCATGGAAAAAGCAAGAGAGTTCCAGAAAAACATCTATTTCTGCTTTATTGACTATGCCAAAGCCTTTGACTGTGTGGATCACAATAAACTGTGGAAAATTCTGAAAGAGATGGGAATACCAGACCACCTGACCTGCCTCTTGAGAAATTTGTATGCAGGTCAGGAAGCAACAGTTAGAACTGGACATGGAACAACAGACTGGTTCCAAATAGGAAAAGGAGTACGTCAAGGCTGTATATTGTCACCCTGCTTATTTAACTTCTATGCAGAGTACATCATGAGAAACGCTGGGCTGGAAGAAGCACAAGCTGGAATCAAGATTGCCGGGAGAAATATCAATAACCTCAGATATGCAGATGACACCACCCTTATGGCAGAAAGTGAAGAGGAACTAAAAAACCTCTTGATGAAAGTGAAAGTGGAGAGTGAAAAAGTTGGCTGAAAGCTCAACATTCAGAAAACGAAGACCACGGCATCTGGTCCCATCACTTCATGGGAAATAGATGGGGAAACAGTGGAAACAGTGTCAGACTTTATTTTTGGGGGCTCCAAAATCACTGCAGTTGGTGACTACAGCCATGAAATTAAAAGACGCTTACTCCTTGGAAGGAAAGTTATGACCAATCTCAATAGCATATTCAAAAGCAGAGACATTACTTTGCCAACAGAGATCCATCTAGTCAAGGCTATGGTTTTTCCTGTGGTCATGTATAGATGTGAGAGTTGGACTGTGAAGAAGGCTGAGCACCGAAGAATTGATGCCTTTGAACTGTGGTGTTGGAGAAGACTCTTGAGAGTCCCTTGGACTGCAAGGAGATCCAACCAGTCCATTCTGAAGGAGATCAGCCCTGGGATTTCTTTGGAAGGAATGATGCTAAAGCTGAAACTCCAGTACTTTGGCCACCTCATGTGAAGAGTTGACTCATTGGAAAAGACTCTGATGCTGGGAGGGATTGGGGGCAGGAGGAGAAATGAGATGGCTGGATGGCATCACTGACTCGATGGACGTGAGTCTGAGTGAACTCCTGGAGTTGGTGTTGGATTGGGAGGCCTGGTGTGCTGCGATTCATGGGGTCGAAAAGAGTCGGACACGACTGAGCGACTGATCTGATCTGATCTGATACACAGTATCACAAAACTTCCCAATACACCTGTCCTATTTTCATCTAAGATTATGTGAGAAGCTGACTGTTAACTGTGCTAAGGCAGTAAACTTCCACCTGATGGTAAAGATAGCCTGCAGATGACAGAGGCAACACTGGAGGTGACTTAGAAGGCAGACTCAGAGGAGGAAGCACTCAGAAGAGATATGTGGATAGAGCTACTCTCTCATTAAGAAATACATCAGGATATTGACATAGAAGAAAAAAACTTCCTCAGGACTGTAATTGAAGTACACTCCCCACATTTATAAATGTGTAAATAAAGAATCATTTGCAAATAATAATAAGGATCTTAAAACAGTACCCCAGAGCAGAAAGTCCTGAAGCACAAAGAAGATGACCCACAGAATGGGTCAGTACAGACAGATGTATATTTTGGTTAGACTAGACTATCCTTGTTGCTATTTAGTCACCAAGTTGTGTCTGACTCTCTGCAACCCTATAGACTGTACTTTGCTAGGCTCCTCTGTCCATGGAATTCTCTAGGCAAGAATACTAGAGTGGGTAGCCATTTCCTTTTCCTGGGGATCTTCCTGACCCATTGATTGAACCCACATCTCCTGCATTGGCAGGTAGATTCTTTACCGCAGAGCCACCAGGAAAGCCCAGACCATTCTTAGAATATGTCTAAGAATTCTCTTCAATTCATTAGTTTAGTTTTGCTCCTCTCCTCTTCTCCCCATGTCTCTCCAGCCTCCTCAGTTTCTTTCCTCCTTTTAGTTTTCTGTCAGTCTAACGACACAACCTGTTGCGTGTGTACATCCCCATCCATCTATCCATCCACCCATTCAATATGATGACACACACACATGCTTGCAAATATTAACCACACAGCCAGAGATTCATCACTTTCATTCTAGGTTTAGACATTTTTGATTAAGTTTTTCATGATCTTCATGTAATTGGCAACCAGCACTGGGGGTGCCTAGAATATCAGCCCAGTAAACGATATCCCTTATGTAAGGAAGTGATGTTAGGCTCATTTCAACTTAGTAATATCACAATTTTGCACCATGGACATGAAAAAATGTTTAGTAGGAATGACAGAAACTGATATTTGCCTATCCTAGTCTTTGATGTCTCCTTCCCCTCTATAACAATCACATAACAAAAACAGAAAAAATCCCTAACTGTAGACTAGGAAGTCATGTTAACTGCATTTCCTAAATTCTTTACGGTAGATTTGCTTATCTGACTACATTTTGGCCACTGATATATAAGCAAAGTGAAGTGTGATGCTTCCTTGAATTCTCTTTAAAGGAAGGGTTGGCATCTTTTTTTAATCCTTTCCACTCTTTGGCCTGGAAGAGGGAAGTGATGGTTGGAACTCCAGCAGCTCTATTGGACCTGATCGAACACCACAGGGGTGGAATAGTGAATGATGAGGAAAACCCCTAATGACTATTATGGAGTTGTCATAATCTTTGGCTTGTTTTAAGTGAGAAAATACATTTCTCTCTGTGTGTGTGTGTGTGTGTGTGTGTGTGTGTATCTCACATTTTTTGGGCAATTTCTTACTTTTGGGTGAACATAAACACTGACTGATGTGCATGCTAAGGTGCTGCGGTTGTGTCCGACTCTTTGCCGACCCATGGACTAGCCTGCCAGGCTCCTCTGTCCACGGGATTCTCCAGGCAAGTATCCTGGAGTGGGTTGCCATGCTCTTCTCCAAGGGATCTTTCCAACCCAGGGATCAAACCGTGTCTTCCTCTGGCTCCTGCATTGCAGGCAGATTACTTCTGAGCCACCAGGGAAGCCCAGGCAAAAGCAAAAATGAAAAACTAAATAAAATACAAATTAACACAAAGTTTCAGAACTTCTGTTTTTATCAATTAGCTTGAAACCAAAGAAATCTATTAAAAAGAAAATCATCTCTTCTAACTAGCTGATATCATATTTTCATTATTTTTTCATATTCAATATAGGTTGCTGAGGTTTAATAAAAACATGTTGTATTTAAATTTGTTAGCATTCAATAGTATTTTCATCATGAATTACTATTAGGCATTACTTCCATTCTTTAACTCAAATCCCACTTCAGCCATGATGTCTTAGAGGAAGGAAAAACAATTTATACTCTTCTAAATCCTTATACCACTTAAGTCTACTGCTTCTCTGGCATGCTCTATTTTTACTTATTTATCTAGATTACAAACTCATGGAAGACCAGATCTTTGTATTTCATGCAGCTCACAGGCAAGTGATTTATACACAATGGGTTTTGAGTATTTATTGTTATTTATGGTCATTTATATATCCTATGTAGATTGCGGGAAGAAATATCAATAATCTCAGATATGCAGATGACACCACTCTTATGGCAGAAAGTGAAGAGGAACTAAAAAGCCTCTTGATGAAAGTGAAAGTGGAGAGTGAAAAAGTTGGCTGAAAGCTCAACATTCAGAAAACGAAGACCACGGCATCTGGTCCCATCACTTCATGGGAAATAGATGGGGAAACAGTGGAAACAGTGTCAGACTTTATTTTTTTGGGCTCCAAAATCACTGCAGATGGTGACTGCAGCCATGAAATTAAAAGATGCTTACTCCTTGGAAGGAAAGTTATGACCAATCTAGATAGCGTATTGAAAAGCAGAGACTTTACTTTGCCAACAGTAAAGGTTGGCAACAGGTCCGTCTAGTCAAGGCTATGGTTTTTCCAGTGGTCATGTATGGATGTGAAAGTTGGACTGTGAAGAAAGCTGAGCGCTGAAGAATTGATGCTTTTGAACTATGGTGTTGGAGAAGACTCTTGAGAGTCCCTTGGATTGCAAGGAGATCCAACCAGTCCATTCTAAAGATCAGCCCTGGGATTTCTTTGGAAGGAATGATGCTAAAGCTGAAACTCCAGTACTTTGGCCACCTCATGCGAAGAGTTGACTCATTGGAAAAGACTCTGATGCTGGGAGGGATTGGGGGCAGGAGGAGAAGGGGACAACAGAGGATGAGACGGCTGGATGGCATTACTGACTCGATGGATGTGAGTCTGAGTGGGGAGTTGGTGATGGACAGGGAGGCCTGGCATGCTGCGATTGATGTGGTCACAAAGAGTCAGACATGACTGAGTGACTGAACTGAACTGACTGATATATCCTATGTAAAATATGTTTTTCCATTAAATCTTAGAAAGGATAGTAGTTTTTCAAATAATGCCATTCTTTTTCTTTCTGTTATCATTTTCCTTCACAATTCCAATGATTTCCAAAAGGAGAAATAGAAAGGTCAAAATACATGTCCTTGTAAATCAAGGAGAATCAAATCTAGGAATATCTGAAATCCTAAAACTTTTAAATGCTATTAATAAAGACATCAAAATTCTGTTTAAGATACTTTGCATCTCTAATGTTGTTAACAAAACATGCATTTCAAGCAGAAGTTTTAAGGGTTTTAAATCACAGATTTTCACAGCATTTCCTTCCGGCAGCTGATGAAAATTGGATAATATACAATCAGAACACTTTTTTTCTACACATTTTAAATTGATTGAAAAATAGAAGCAGATTTAACATTCAAAAAAGAAAACTCCACATTTGCAACTATTATATAAAAATGGTCTGATCTGATTTAGAAGATACTAGGTATAGAAACTTAGAGCTGACAGCATTCTTTGGGATGTTTTGAAACAGAAGAAATGTATTACAGCCCCCAAGCTGCTATTCTCTCAAAATTAGTACCTCTGACTAACAATTTGAATCTTCTATAAGGACTATCATAAAAGAAAACCTTCTACTTAATGAAAGGTATTCTCCGTATTTCATTGTAGGTTCAAGTCTGACATTAAGTAGGTTATGAATAATTTTCAGTATGAAAACCTAAAAATAATAAATTGTTGAACAGGAGATAGACGGAAATACAACGTATTTGCATAAGACTTGAAAGTTCAACACATTACTGTCTTCAACAGGATATACCACTGGGTGATTGAAAAATAACTGAGTAACTATTCAAGTTGTCAGTTTGCATTAACTAGGTGTACATTCAAAGGAAATAAATAATAAACAAGTGGATCTGCCTTACATTATGTTTACTAAATAACCAAGGCATTGACTACATGGCCTGAAATAATATTCAGAGAATACAGTGCCCTTAAGTTAGCAGTATCATATTGATGGCCAGAGATATATCATATACTCTCAAATACTGTTTTCCTTAGAGAACTCATGCTTTTCCAAATGTAAGGAAATTTAGGACATTTTTATCTGGATAGTTTTTTCTAAAGGGTGTTTTTTGGAAGGTCATGATAGCTAAAATGTGCATGGCTGTCAGAGGAACTAAGAGAGCTTCAAGACCTAAGAACATGTCTTAACTCCTCCTCCAAATCATACATCAGTGCCTCTGTCCATCACCACACTTGCAGCGAGCCAGGACTCTGGTCGCAGAGTCCATGGAGTTAATTCAATCAACCATGAGAGCAATTTGCTGTTCTTGACAATTAAAAAAAAAAATCTTTTAAGCAAAGAGCAATCTGTGAATAAATAGGATAATTTTTTCCTATATGAGAAATATTCTAATCAAAGTCTAGTCTGTGTTATGCAGCTCATTTCTTAAATCACATTTTGACCATATTCAAACTTATTTCAAAGCACTAGCAAATGTAGAGGTTGGTTGTATGCAGACTTACATAATAACATAACATAATAAAATGTTACTACTGAAAAGAAATAAAGATATTAAGTTTGGAAAGTGCAAAATTAATGCTAAAAATTATCATGTAATGATTACATTGGATTATATAGGATTCTCCCACCAAAAATCATCATTATTAATATGTATAAATAGGGCAGCCAGGCAAATTATTTCCAAAACTAGAATTTTTTGATTTTTTTAATGGATATGTAGTTGATTTATGATGATGTGTAAAAACTAGAAGATTTTTGAAGGTGAAATGAGAAGCTATCAATAATAGGTATTAACTGGCACTATGCTAGAGAAACCAGGGATGTGTTCACTTCATAAGAGACTGGGGTATATTTTATTTATCTAGCTTGAAGATGATGGCATGTCCTTCAATTCTATTAATACCAAAAATGAAAACATAGATTCATTGCAATTATTTTGCTGTCATTAAACATTATGGCAAATCAGAAAATCTTCCACATGTGGCCAAGGGAATAACTGGAAATATCCAGGCTCTCTCACCATTAGCAATGATAAATCTGAACAGAATATCTGAGACAATTGGAGACACTTTTGATTTTCACAGTGGAGGTAGGTGTGGGGTGCCAAAGGCACCTAGTTGGTAGAAGCCAAAGGTGCTGCCAAACATACTATGATGCACAGGAAAGTCACTCACAGCAAAGAAATACATGGCTTGAGATATAAAAAAGTGTTAAGCTGACATCTTGATATGAAAGAATAACAATACGAATGATGGCTTATTTCCCATCAGAAACAATGGAGGCCAGGAGACAATTAAGTGGCACTTTCAAAGTGATGGGGAAAAAATTTATCAAGCCAGACTTCTGTGTCCAGTATAAAATATCCTTTAAATAGACCTTAAGTAAAGATTTTCAGATAAATGAAAGCTGAGAAAATTTGTCACTAGCAAACCTACAGTGCCAGAAATGCTACAAAAATATCTTCAGGCTGAAGGGAAATGATACCAGATGGAAACTTGATCTATGGGAAGGAATGAAGAACATGGGAAATTGTAAATATACAGGGATATATATAAACTCCTCCCACCCTTTTCTTAGTATTATGGGTTGAACTGTGTCTCCCAAAAGTCATATGTTCATTCAGTCACTCGGTTGTGTCCGACTCTTTGTGACCCCATGAACTGTAGCCCACCAGGCTCCTCTGTCCATGGGGATTCTCCGAGCAAGAATATTGAAGTGGGTTTCCGTTTCCTTCTCCAAAATTCATACGGTCAAGTCCTAATCCTCAGGATCTGTGGATGTGACCTTATTTGGAAACAGTTTCTGTGCTGATGCCGTCATGTTAGGATGAGATCATCTGGTGGATCCTAATTGAGTATGCTCAATGTCCTTATAAAAAAGGGGATATTTGGACACAGAGACATGTATACAGGAAGAATGCTATATGAAAACTGGAGTTATGCTGTCAGAAGCCAAGGAACCATGAGAAGTTAGGAGACATGCCCAGAACAGAGCTTTCTTTAGCATCTACTACAGAGGGGGCATAACTTGCTGACATCTTGATCTGGGACTTCAGATCTCTAGAACTGTGAGAAAATAAATTTCCATTTATTAAGCCACTCAGTGGGCTTCTAGTGGCACTAGTGGTAAAGAACCCATCTTAAAGACCCTGTCTGCCAATGGGGGAGACATAAGAGATGCAGGTTTAATCCCTGGGTTGGGAAGATCTCCTGGAGGAATGCATGGCAACCCACTCCACTATTCTTGTCTGGGGAATTCCATGGACAGAGGAGCCTGGTGGGCTTCAGTTCATAGGTTGCACAGAGTCTGCCATGACTGAAGATTCTTAGCACACACATGATCCACTCAGCAAGTACTTTGTTACAGCAATAATGGCAAACTAATATACTCAGTTTTCTTTTTTTAATGACTGTTTAAAGAAACATAATACTATCATATTTCAGTGTCTTAATATAGAATTAAAATGTATGATAAAATTAGCACAGGAAAGAGGGAACAAATATAATTTATACTCATATATGGTTTTAAGATATTATGGGACACATAGTAAATTGTGATAAGAATTCATACTGTAACCATTACATTAGGAAACCTATATGCAGGTCAGGAAGCAACAGTTAGAACTGGACATGGAACAACAGACTGGTTCCAAATAGGAAAAGGAGTACATCAAAGCTGTATGTTGTCACCCTGCTTATTTAACTTCTATGCAGAGTACATCATGAGAAACGCTGGGCTGGAAGAAGCACAAGCTGGAATCAAGATTGCCGGGAGAAATATCAATAACCTCAGACACGCAGATGACACCACCCTTATGGCAGAAAGTGAAGAGGAACTAAAAAGCCTCTTGATGAAAGTGAAAGAGGAGAGTGAAAAAGTTGGCTTAAAGCTCAACATTCAGAAAACGAAGATCCTGGCATCTGGTCCCATCACTTCATGGGAAATAGATGGGGAAACAGTGGAAACAGTGTCAGACTTTATTTTTCTGGGGTCCAAAATCACTGCAGATGGTGACTGCAGCCATGAAATTAAAAGATGCTTACTCCTTGGAAGGAAAGTTATGACCAACCCAGATAGCATATTCAAAAGCAGAGGACATTACTTTGCCAACAAAGGTTCGTCTAGTCAAGGCTATGGTTTCTCCAGTGGTCATGTATGGATGTGAGAGCTGGACTGTGAAGAAAGCTGAGCACTGAAGAATTGATGCTTTTGAACTGGGGTGTTGGAGAAGACTCTTGAGAGTCCCTTGGACTGCAAGGAGATCCAACCAGTCCATTCTAAAGATCAGTCCTGGGTGTTCATTGAAGGACTGATGTTAAGGCTGAAACTCCAGTACTTTGGCCACCTCATGCGAAGAGTTGACTCATTGGAAAAGACTCTGATGCTGGGAGGGATTGGGGGAAGGAGGAGAAGGGGACAACAGAGGATGAGATGACTGGATGGCATCACTGACTCGACAGACATGAGTTTGGGTAAACTCTGGGTTTTGGTGATGGACAGGGAGGCCTGGCGTGCTGCAATTTATGGGGTCGCAAAGAGTCGGACGACTGAGCGACTGAACTGAACTGAACTGAATTGAAAGAGACTGAATGGAAGAATTAGCATGTATATTGAAACCAAATTTGATGAACCCCAAAACAAAGCAGGAAAGGGAAAATAGAGGAATCCAATCCAATCCAATAAATAGCAAACTTACAGACCTCAACTGCAGTATTAATCCTATTAAATGCAATGAGCTAAAAATTCTGATTGTAAGACCGGAAAGACTGGAAAAAATTGAATAACTAAATACAAACTGTCTCAAGAAATTCACCTTCATCATGAAATACAGGCATACTGAAAGCAGAAGACTAGAAAATGATATATACAATGAAAACATTGGTGAAAGTTGGGTCATGTGATGCTGTTAACATCAGACAAGGATATAGACAAGGATTCTTGCTAGATTAAAAGAGGGACATCTCACAATGATAAAGTGGTTATTAGGAATTTATGTTAACTCTCACAGAGGTATATGTGTATGTACCTACCTAATAACAGAAATTGAAACATACATAAAGCAAATATTGACAGAACAAATGAATGTGACACAACCACGTGTAGCTTGAGACTTTTAACACGTCTCTTTCAGTGTTTTGTAAAATTCGTAGATAAAAAATTGTTAGGATATAGAAAGTTTCAATGACATGATTAACCAAATTGAATAAATTAATATTTGTATAATACCACATCCAATAATTTCACAGTATACATTTTTTTCCAAAGCATTTGCAACATTCACCAAGATAGATCTGCTGATGCTGGATGAAAAAAATAAAATGTTTCAATATATTTCAAAAAATAGAAATCTCACAAAATATGTCTCTAATGACAGTAGAATTAAATTAGAAATCAATAAGAATAAGAAATTAGAAAAATTCTCAAGTATCTGGAATTATAGCAGTATATGCCTACACCTCTAAATAATTCAATGTAAAAGAATAAATCATAATTTATTTTCAGGTAAACTAGAAAATATTTTCAAGTACATTACAACAAAAATGTGAATTAAAATTTGAGAAATGCAGCTAAAGCAGTGATTCAAGGAAAATTTGTAGTAATAAAAATACTTGGTAAAGAAGAACATTTTAAATTTAACAATCTATGTTACTGCCTTAAGTATCTTAAAAAAGAAGATCAAATTAAAACTGAAGAAAGAAGAAAAGAAATAGTGAAAAATAAGACCAAAATTCAAATTAGAAACAGATAAAAAATGCAGGATAAAAAGGCAATTCAAAAGTTAGTACTAGGAAAAGACTAATAAAAGTAGTGAACCTTAGCAAAAATGATCAAGAAAGAAAATCAAAAACACAAATTGCCAATTAAGGATTGACAGAGGGGATATGACCATAGTTCATATAGAAATTTAAAGAATAATAAAGAAACATTATGACCATTTGTGTGAAAACACTTGCCAACTCAGATGAAGTAAATATGTTGAAGAATTCAATTTACCAGAATTAACATAAAAAAATGAAAAAAATAGTGAATAGCTCTCTTTAAAAATTGAATTTGTAATTAAAAACTCCCAACCAAGAAAAGTCCAAGCCAAGATGGAGTCTCCGGTGAATTCCATCAAAAGTTTATAGATACATAAATCTACACAGTTATTTAAGAAAAGAAAGGAGGAAAAAACACTTTTCAGCTTATTTAAAGATACCAGCAATATCCTGATAATAAAATTTTTAATAGAAGAAAGTCAGAGACCAGTGTTACTCCAGAATATAGACTTAAGTAAGTTTCATTAAGAAAATATTATCACGTCAAATCCAGGATTACATAAAATGGTCATACATTACAACCAAATGGGGATTTATCCCAGGAATGAAAGATAGGTTTAGCACTTAAAAGATCAACTTAATCTATCAAATTATCAGAAAAGGAAGAAAAACCATATAATCATTTCAATACGGGCAGGAAGAAAAGCTTTTGACAAAATTCAACACCTATTCATTATTAAAGAAAAAAACAAAAACCCACTTAAACCAGGAATAGACAGAACTTCCTTAGTTTAAAAGACATCTATAAAACACCTAGAGTTAACATCAATTTAATGATAAAACAGTGAACACTGTCTTCTGAGATTAGGAACAAAGCAAAATATCTGTTCCCACCACTTCTATTCCACATTGATCAGGTAGTCCAAGTTTGTACAATAGGAAAGGGATACAGAAAAGGCATAAAAATGGGAAAAGATGAAGTGAAATTCTATATTCATAGACAAAATTACTGTTTGCATAAAAATTCAAAAGAACCTATGGAAAGAAAAAAAGTCATAGAAATAGTATATCTGATACAAGGTCAATGTTTTAAATATCTATTGTATTTCTACTACTGGCAGCAAACTATGAAATGGGAAATTGATAAATTTTCATTCATTTTATAATAGCATAAAAAGATATTTCAGAATAAGCTTAATTGATGTACAAAAGCTCTACACTGAAAAGGAAAAAAATACGGGGAAAAAAATCTAAATGAAAGGAGAAAGCTCTCATGTTTATGGACTGGAAGATTCAAAACTGTTAAAACAGTCATTTTCCTTCAAATTCAGCTACAGACTCAGTGCCATCTCAATCAAAATCCCATCAGGATTTTTTTTTTTTCTGGTAGAAATTGACTAGTGAATTCTAAAATATGTATGGAAATGTAAAGGATCCAAACTAGCTAAAACAATAATGAAAAAGAACACAGATCAAGGATTTTCATTATCTGATTTCAAGACTACCATAGCCGGGCTAGACTAGTACTGGTACAGGGATAATAAAATAGATCCATGAAATAGAAAAAAAGCAGTTTAGGAATAGATCTACAAGAGCAATTATTTTCACTAATATGCCAAAGCAACACAACTTAGAAAGAAATCATTTTTCAATAAATTGTGGTAGAATAATTGCATAAAATGTGAAGAAAATGCATCTCAATCCTGACATCAAACCATGTACAAAAATTCATTCCAGATCATAATAGAGCCAAATGCAAAAATCAAAACTATAGACATTTTCATACTTGTTGTTGGCAAATATTTCTTAGAGAGGACACTGAAAACATTAACCATAAAAGAAAAACCAACCAATTAGAGTTCATCAGAATAAAAGCACTGGTTTAACAAAAGACATAGTTAAAATAAACAAGCCATAGACTAAACTAAAATATTCATAACCCATAAAATCTGACAAAGATCTTATATCCAAAATATATTTTGAAAGCTCCCACAAATCAGGCAAACATGCTTAAAGGGCAAACAACTTAAATCGACACCTTCAAAAAAAAGGAGATATGTGAATGGTACAAGAAAATATTCTTGAATCATTAATCATAAGGGTTCAATTCAGTTCAGTTCAGTCATTCAGTCGTGTCCGACTCTTTGTGACCCCATGAATAGCAAAACGCCAGGCCTCCCTGTCCATCACCAACTCCCAGAGTTTACCCAAACTCATGTCCATCGAGTCAGTGATGCCATCCAGCCATCTCATCCTCTGTCGTCCCCTTCTCCTCCTGCCCCCGATCCCTACCAGCATCAGAGTCTTTTCCAATGAGTCAACTCTTTGCATGAGGTGGCCAAAGTACTGGAGCTTCAGCTTTAGCATCAGTCTTTCCAGTGAACACCCAGGACTGATCTCCTTTAGGATGGAACTGTTGGACCTCCTTGCAGTCCAAGGGACTCTCAAGAGTCTTCTCCAACAACACAGTTCAAAAGCATCAATTCTTTGGCGCTCAGCCTTCTTCACAGTCCAACTCTCACATCCATACATGACCACTGGAAAAATCATAGCCTTGACTAGATGGACCTTTGTTGGCAAAGTAACGTCTCTGCTTTTTAATATGCTATTAAGGTTGGTCATAACTTTTCTTCCAAGGAGTAAGCATCTTTTAATCATAAGGGTAATGCCAGTTAAAGCCACAGAGAGGTCATAAGAAAAGCTAAAACCCAGGAGAGTAGTAACATCAAATGCTGGCTAAGATTTGGGAAAAATGGAACATTCATACATTTCTGGTTTGAGTTAAAGTGGATCACAGACTCTGAAGCAATGTTGATTTGTTACAAGGTTAATTTCTGTTGTACTCAAGAATAGGATGAGACTCAAAAACATTATACTGAATGAGTAAAGCCAGAAACAAAATGGACACACTGCATTTAAGGAGCTCTTTTAAATGAAGTGCAAGGATAAATAAAGCAAATCACTGTAGTAGAAATTAGAACAGTGGTTGTCTCTTATGTAAGGGGCAGGGGGTCATTAGGGGTTGACACTGTTTGTTATAGAAAAAAACTCCTTGTTTTTCGGACTGACACATATTAATAATGGAATGGAATATATTCCAAGTAGCTATGTTTAATTCCCAACATTTGAAAGAAGTGGAATATTGTTGAATTATATGTTTTAATATGAATTTTAATCTTCCAATTCAGTAAATGCTTTAAAACATCATATTCTTTACAATAAATAGAATCCCACTGAGTAGTTTTAAATATAACTTGATTAGGAAGTATTACTTTAAGTGTTTTCCTTGTATATAAAAGTCACATAATTAAAGATGACTGAATGCAAGTTCAGGACCGTATTGGAGTGATGCAATATATAGAGAGGGCTGTGGGTCTCTAAACTGGATTGTATCCTAAAATTTAGGAGCTAAGTCAAGAAGTTTCTCTTGGTAATAGATGAATAATAATGGACAAGATTAGATAAAATATTACCCTGTGATTTGCAGATCATTAACTACACTAGATGTAAAGAGATGATTTGGATAAAAGAAATTATTTTTAAGAAAGGCACCAATTGTCTCAAAATTAAAATTAAGAAAGTAGGGTGAGAAGTCATAACATTTAATAATAGTATAAAAGGAGTTCGGCAGCAACAATTATTTTGGAAATTGAGAATAAATAGAAACTCTAATATCTTTCTCCCCAGGATCTTGATCAATAAGATACTATCTGAATCATTAAGTGAGCATTTGAAGTGTAAGGGCTTAATTGCAATTTCTTGGGAAGATGCCTAAAAATTAACAGAAATTAGGAAGCTCTTAGTAAGGCTTTCTCTGGAATAGATAACTGGATAGTTTCATCTTGAAATAAAGAAATGTGATCCCTTTACTCATTTACTATGCTAACTACAATAAAGCCCCTAACAAATGTGTTATTAAGCCTTACCTGATTTATGTGTACCTGTATCTATTTTCTTGGTTTTTTTGAGAAACCATGGAAAATTTTCATCTTATGTTAATTACCAATTTAATCAGTCAATGCTAAAAGAAAATCTTTTGCTCTAATTATAATAGACAGTTGCTATAAACATTTGACATGATGAATACCTTTTCTGATCTTGGGCAGGCTATAATTTATTAGGCACAAAAATGAGGGGGAAAAAATCCAAGTCTAGTGCTTAATCAGCAGTGACCTCCAATTAAAACAGGTGATATTTGCTGGGTTTAAGAATACAAGCAATACGACTCCAATTAGCTGTCAAATTATCTGGCAAAACAGCTGTTACATAAATAGACCATCACTTGGTTTTCCTGTTCACTTTTCCAAGTTTTTCTTTAGTCTAAAGCCATTTAAAAAGATAGTCCCTCCATTCACATAAAACTTGAAAGTAGGGGAAACTAATTTGTAGTTTTGAAGGTCATTGCTGTAACTGATATTGATGGGGAGGGAGTGGGACTAGATGGGGCACAGCAGTAGGGGGACTGGTAATACTTTGTTTCTTAACTGGGTCCCAGTTACATAAGTGTGCTCACTCAGTGAAAAGTGAATTGAGCTCTGTGCAATTAAAACTTACACATTTTCCTGAATGTTATATTCAATCAAATGTACACAAAATATAAATTTATTTCAGAAACATATACAACCACCTCAGCATTGTGTCCAAATGGAAAGGTTTCATGCTAGTGTCTATAAGAAATAATCATTTTCTTGAAAACTTTCCATCTACTCCCCCTAATCTCTAAGAAAACACAGTAGGACATCAAAAAAAAAAAAAAATAGGGCTTGAAACAAAATGGAGACTTTTTGATTACAATCAGATTTAAAAATGTACATGCAACTTACCAAAAAGCTGTCTTCTCCCTCAATTTTGTGGCAGTTTGTGCTTTAGAGTTGTCAAGTGAAGCTATTGGTTGTGGTCCAAGCCTAGAGAAACAGTACAAAATAGAAAAATTGTTTTACAGTGAAAATTGTTTTATTGTATTTATTTTACTATAACTGTGTATATTCACTATACTATGATGCATTTATCTACATAATTATAAAATGATTACATTCACTTAATACTTCATATAACTAATAATTGCTAAGTATCCTTGCATGTACCAGGTGGTACAGGAGATTGGTAATGTATAATGCACTACATTTTCCCTAAGGAAATTAGGTAAGTAAAAAAGTGTAATAAACATTCCAGATTGGTGAATGCCATGGAAGAGGTGTAGATCAAATATTATGGGAATCAGGAGGTGGGTTACTTTGAACAAGAAGACTGGGTGAAGCTTTATGGGCAAGGTTGGACTTCAGGTGAGAATGAAGAGTATGATTTCTTAAAAATGTTGGGTGAGATGCAGAGGGTGATCCAGGTAAATGCAACAAGTGACCAAAGTACAAACATTGAACACAGTGGAAACAGGAAGGGGGGCGACAGATACATTTCAGTTTCATTGTAGAACAGTTTCAGAGGATTTGGAATTCAGGTGCAACCTGTGGGCTAGAAGTTGAGTCACTTGCAAATTTTCCCAGCTCTATGCTAGACCCAGGGACTCAGCTCTGAATAAGGAAACCAGGAGCTCAGCCCTCATGAAGTCCCCAGTTTATCAGGACAAACCAATACAAAAGGTCATATTAATTCAAGATAAGGAGCAGACTTTACTTTGGGGATCTGTAGCAGAAAAACCCATCTCGTCCAAGGATCAAAGGCAAAAGAAGCTAGAGTCTGTGAGACATGATCATTTTAAAGCAACAGAGTCAGATGAGATGGCCAAGGGAGCAAGTGTGGAATATAGAGAGGGAGGGACGGGGGTCAGCCTCACAGTCACGGGAAAGGGAAAAGCAAGCGAGGGAGTAGGTTAGAGAGGAGGAAGGAGGCTCAGAAGAATCTGGGGATAAACAAGAGAGAAAAGGTATATGGAGGAGGCTGTGATCAAGAGGGGAATCTGTTGAAATTCAAGTAGGGTTAGTAGAAAAGTGTTGTTTGTTGACTTAGATGCAAAGATGATGACAGAAAAATTTTTGGGATGGTGGGGTTAACCTGATATCTGTCCATCACACATGACCATCAGCACGGATTTTTACAGCCAGCATCTGTATTTGTGCTTGTGCACAGACTGGCAGTTAGATATTTTGCACGTCACCTTGGATGAGGGGAAAGGGAAGCCCTTTTGGTTGACTCTGAGAAACATACTTTCTGTACCAGACCACCATGCTGCCTCTTCAGATACAAGGATTCTCGTCTGCAGCTCTGCACAAAACTTTTTGCAGCCTTGAGTACTATTCTGTTACCTCTGTCAGCTTTCTTTCTCATCAAGATTCTTTCATTATTCCCAATGAGTATCATTGGGTCTTTATAATTAATGGCCAGTACCATCATGTGGCCAATGATCTCATTGGCCAATCATATTTGAAGAAGATTTTACTGTTTGTAGTTGCTATAACCTCTGGGGGATATGAACACATATATTTTATTTTATTTATTTATTTTTTTATGTTTATTTTTTTTTAATTTTATTTTTAAACTTTACATAATTGTATTATTTTGCCAAATATCAAAATGAATCCACCACAGGTATACATGTGTTCCCCATCCTGAACCCTCCTCCCACTTCCCTCCCCATACCATCCCTTTGGGTCATCCCAATGCACTAGCCCCAAGCATCCAGTATCGTGCATCATATATTTTAATATTAATTATGATTGTCACTAAAGTTTTCAATTTGTTATTTTTAATTAATCAAACACCACAATAAAGAATTATCAGTTCAGAGGCCTGCCAATATCAAAGTAAACACAATAGCTTTTGATTGTAATTGTTTAGCCCTGATATAATGATAACAACTGTCCTTCATTGCTCATAATTGTATGCCTTTAGAGAATATACTTGGAGAAGGCAATGGCATCCCACTCCAGTACTCTTGCCTGGAAAATCCCATGGATGGAGGAGCCTGGTAGGCTACAGTCCATGGGGTCGCGACGAGTCGGACATGACAGAGCGACTTCACTTTCACTTTCATGCATTGGAGAAGGAAATGGCAACCCACTCCAGTGTTCTTGCCTGGAGAATCCCAGGGACAGGGGAGCCTGGTGGGCTGCCGTCTATGGGGTCGCACAGAGTTGGACATGACTGAAGCGACTTAGCAGCAGCAGCAGCAGAGAATATACTAAATATTTGCTTAAAAATTCATAGCACTTAATGTCCCTGGTGAACTATTTCTCTTTCCTAAAAAGCAGCCCTCTATCTGAGAGATCTTTAATATTAAGCAATGATTCAGGACTCAACCTTCCTGGGTGTCCTACATTAGAGTAAATCATTAGAACAATAATCTTTCCTAAAGTTATCAGTTGTAAACTGACTTTGTTGTCAGTGACTTCTCATTCTTTCAAAACTGTAGGACTTTTATTCAAGTGTAATTCTATGCCAACAAAATAACCCAGGGCAGCATCCATAGAAGATAAATACCCCAAAAGTAAAGAAGTCCGTTTGATTGTTCAGTCCATCCTAACTATGCATTAGACTGGCACACAGCTGATCACTTTATAGTTAATCAGAGCATATTAGAAACTTCTAGAATGACTGTGACTTTGGCAATCTAGCTATAGTTTATAGCTTGATTTCTCGAAAATTACAGAAGAGGGAAATAGCATGTTAATTTATAGAAAGTAATTACTTGAGGGGGCTACTGAGTTTAGCCATGCAATCAACATTGTTTTCCAAATACTAAGTGAATTAAAATAATCATTTACTATTAACTTCACTCTTGCAAAAACTATTTTCAGCTTGGGGTAATGTGATACTTCTTGGAAATATTTAGAAAATAACTAAGATTTACAGAAAATGGATACAGTGTATAACAGCAATTTATATTCTTTTCAGGTTTATGAACAGTGGTAACTGATCATCTAAAATGGCCTTACACTGAGGAATTTCTATGTTTATAGATAAATATGTCTCTACAATTTTGAGGTTTCTCTAATCAAGTCTCCTTAAAGATGTATTTGGGAGGATTCTGATAAGAATCATAATACAAATGAAAGAAGAGTGAAGTGACTAGATTTCTAAAGCTCAACAAACCCAGGGACACGTATCGTATCTGAAGATCAGAGGAAAAAAGCATTTGATGGAAATAGACAGAGTGGAAAAAAAAGGAGTTATTTCTGTCAGTGCTAAAAAGCTTAGAGAGTCACTGATTAAGGTCACTGCCAATTTTATCAATGAGGAAAGTGCTTTAGCAAGGCTTCAACCCCTCATTTTTACCATCCTCTGTGTAGGCATGTGGATGACCCCACTGTCAGGGTGTCCATGATCAAACACAAAGAGCACTGAAGGTCAACCAGACTAGAATTTTTATCAGAAAATCTAGTGTCTAAAACCAACGGTGAAAAATGCATTTTATGTCTTCCTGCCTGCTTGTCTCCTTCAGGATGACCAGCATCATCAAAGAGAGCCACAGAAGAAAATAAGAAAGAAGGAAAGAAAATAATCAGTAATCACATTCCCACCTGTCCTTGGCTTCCCTGGAAAGACCATCTAAATGGTTCAGGACAAAGCTTTTCCTTGAAGTATTTATCAATGGAATAACAGTTAACTCCCCACAATGGCTAGTAAGATCTAAGTCCCGTGGTCTAAGCAGATACCCAAACAGCTCATCACTAGTCAACAGACGGAAGAGTCCATCTCACTGCTCAGTGAAGTTGATGCAATCATTCTTATCTATAAGCACCACTTATAGCACCACATTTTTCCAAAGTCTTGGAAAAATGGAGGATGTCCCTTGGAAAACACTGACTGAGGTGGGTGAGAGCCATTTAATCACAAAAAGCTCCACTTAAGGGATTTCTGAGCATTGAGGATTCCCCAATATTCCAATATTCCTCCTTTTCCCCATGACTTAAAATTATCAATGTCACATTAGTGGGCAGCATCTTCCATTTATTTCCGCCACTTGCTCTGCAGCAAGTCATTTCTATGACTCAGTTAGGGCTCTGATAACATCTACTTGTCTGAACATGTCAAACCATTTGTGCAAAGTAATTGGAATATTGGGCTTCTGTGGTGGCTCAGTTGGTAACGAATCTGCCTGCCATGCGAGAGACCTGGGTTTGATCCCTGGGTTGGGAAGATCCCCTGGAGGAGGGCATGAGAACCTACTCCAGTATTCTTGCCTGGATAATACCATGGACAGAGGAGCCTGGTAGGTTTTACAGTCAAAAAGGTTGCAAAGAATCGCACAAGACTGAAGTGACTTAGCACGCACACACGCACACACAAAGGGCCTGATTAAAAGGTGCTTTTTTGCAAGGTCAGACAGATCTCTGAAACTTATTGAGATATAACTCTCTCTCTTTTTCTTTTTTTCTTGGTAGCCTGGGGTTTTCAACTTTATAGTCATTAGCACCCAAAAGAACAAGGGTGAAAATGTAATTTCTATCTGGGAACAGCCTCAGACCCTATCAGCTCATTATCAGTGAGCTGTGCTGGGTCCCTACAGCTCAAAGCATGCCCTATGGACTTCTGTGGAACTTCAAAGTTCAGCCTGATGGACAGAAAACTCATCTTTGACTCTTACAGTTGAATAATATGCAATTTCTAGAGGTTAATGGATACTCACTAGTATTTGCTGAGTAGCTAGAAGGTGCTATTCATAAACTAATATTAGCATGTTACCAGAATTAACTGAAAACTCTAAATCCGTATTCTACAAAGACATCTGACAGCCACTCAACACTTGGGAACTTTGCAATGCTCCTGCTATTCAGATTTACATGGAAATTGTTAGAATTCCTGAAATCTGGGGAAGGGCACATGGTTATTATTGCTGCTTCGAATTGATCATGCTTGCAGCCAAATGTATATAAATGAATATATCTGTAACATTACTATTAGATTTTATAATTGTTCACTACTCAGCTTAGTGTATAATTGCTGTGTTGCTGCTGCTACTGCTGCTAAGTTGCTTCAGTCATGTCCGACTCTGTGCGACCCCATAGTTGGCAGCCCACCAGGCTCCCCCATCCCTGGGATTCTCCAGGCAAGAACACTGGAGTGGGTTGCCATTTCCTTCTCCAATGCATGAAAGTGAAAAGTGAAAGTGAAGTCACTCAGTCATGTCCAACTTTAGCAACCCCATGGACTGTAGCCTACCAGGCTTCTCTGTCAATGGTATTTTCCAGGCAAGAGTACTGGAGTGGGGTGCCATCACCTCCTCACAGAATTGCTGTGTTAGTGATACTTAAATTAGTATTTTGTTCTTCCTCAAGAATTTTTTATTAAATATCATTGGGTCTTTTTCAACTGGAAAGGAAAAATATATTGGGATATATAAATCCTTAAGAGAAGCATGATAAAGTGGTTTGAAAACCTTTGCCATTAAAGAATGGAAGTCAGGAAAGAAGAGATTTTGTGAGTAGGAACCTAAAAAAACAATTCTTGTCTGTGGCCAGGTACTCAGAGATGCCTGGATCCAGGTGAAAGGCTCTGGGGGGCTAGGTACCTAGGGAACAACATCAAGAATAGGCAGTCACTTCACAATCTCGCTCAGGGTCAGCCTTGTTTGTATATCACGGAGAATCCAAATTTGTTTCAATTTTGCCTTTTTATCCAGGTATCATGAGAACCATTCACTTTTTTTTGCCCATAATTTGTTTTTTGCCTAACATTACTAGAAATTCATTTTCTACTCAGACTGTAAATTACATTTCCTATTTGTCCTCAAACCAATGTAGCATTTCTTTATGCTTTTTATGCATGATATTTACTGTCTTTGACATTTTTATCTAGTAGTCAGTATTAATAAATCTTCCTGAAAGTAACAGTCATTCTGATTTTGTTAAAAATGCATTGCTTAGAGTTCTTTGAAGTATGAATGTTCAGCTAAAAAGAATCAAATAAAGGAACAAACACTGTCATAGCAGCACTCTAATTCATCTTTGTATTGCTTAAATTAACATATTTAGCTGAACTGTTAATTTTTTTCTGACCTCCATTCTTTTCAGGTTCCTAAATTATGAAACTAGGCTTACAGTAGTATATTCTAAAAAGTCATATAGGTGAGAATATATACAAATCAGCCCATAGACACAATTTTACAATTTTGTATAAAGATTTCAGAAACTTGCCAACATTTTTCATATTTCTGAAACACATTATTCACATGAAATTATTCCTAATGTCTGAGCTTAAATTTCTATTGATTGTACCTCTACTTATTGCCAGTGATAACTTCAGTGGGACCTGAGATCATCTTTACTTCTAATGGGATATACTATTTTACAAACAAAATAAATCTATTTGATATTTTCATATGTTTTATTCCTCTGGACACAGAGACCTATTGATCCAAACTGGATATGACTGTTCAGTCATCAAAATCATCAAGTAACAAAAATAAAGGAAACACACTACAGTTTTACATATAATATAATGAAGCAACAATTAATAAAAAACACATTTTTTATTCCATTTAAATTGAGGAAACATGTAAAAAGGAAGCTATCTACTACTGTGCCTGGAACATAATAAGTCCTGAAAAACTCATTTTGCCATCATTTTTACTGTGACAAGGAGGGGCACATAACATCTTCTGTAGGATGTTATGGAAAAGCCTGAATGAATATTTTGGCCAATCTAATATATACTTGTATGTATAGTATTTTTTTCTTAAAGGAAGGCATTTATAAAGTTTAAAAAAAGCTTAGACTGAAATAAAAAGAAACCAGTGATACTGGTAAAAGGTGATGGAAAAGGGAAATTGAAAATATGTTTTAGTACATCGTCTGATAAATGGAAATGATATACTGCACATTTAAATGTTTTACTGGACTTCATAAGAAATATAGTAAGTAAGTAAGTGTTAGTCGCTCAGTTGTGCCCGACTCTTTGCGACCCCATGGACTGCAGCCCACCAGGCTCCTCTGTCCATGAGATTTTCCAGGCAAGGATACTGGAGTGGGTTGCCATTTTCTTCTCCAGGGGATCTTCCCAACCCAGGCATCAAACCCGGGTCTCCTGTACTGCAGGCAGATTCTTAACTGACTAAGCTACAAGGGAATCCAGTATAGGGCAAAATGGTATGTTTGTGGTCTTCTATGATTCTAAGCTCTTTTATTCTAGCAACCCATATAGAAATTCCACTGATAAAACTGTACAAATTTGTCATCTTACTGACAATGAAATTTGTCTCTACTAATCAGATGTTAACAAAGAAACTCATTGAAAGGTTGATTTCTCAATAGAGCCTCTGCTTTATTAAACTGATAGGGGGAGGCAGGCAAAAAGGAAAAGAGGAGAAATAGAAGTAAAAGGAAATGATTCATGGCACAAATATATTCTTCAATTAAACTGTTGTTAAGCTAACCAAACGAAACTATTTGTGATGTTAAATGCTTCAGTAAATTTAGTCATGTAAGTATACTAAAAAGGAAAGACATTTTGACAAGTCATAGACTTAGGAAGTATTAACAATATGTGAGAAAAAGACAGAAAAACCTGAATAAATAAATAGTCACTGAAACACTCAGCAAGTTCCAGCTCTGCTTGGAATATTGTCCACATAATGAATATTTCAGGTGCATCTTGAGATCCTTATATTTTTCAAAGACAAGAAGGCAAGATGCATCTTACATCTGTTAAAGACTTCTGACTGGCATCTATGTTGAAAGCCTGCCTCAGGATTGAAAGGCAGAATGTTCCTCAAAAGCCGCAGGTATGAAATATTTATTCTACCTTTTCTCATAGACAAGAATGAGTTGACTCTGTGATATAAATCTTTACTAATAATACCAACAAAATAACACTTCTTCTGGTAAGTGATTATTCTTAGAAGGTGACCCAGGCCTTGTTTGTTGTAGTTGATCAGAGCAGAATAATGCAAGCATTGCTTACAGTATTCTTGGAAAACCTAATAATGTATTTTCAAGCATTATAGCACGGGAGACCTAAGGGTTGCTAAAATTTCCTTAAGAAAGATGATGCCGGATGAATTTTTTCTGGGATTGTTTTATTTATTTTTAATTTCAAAATTACATTTTTGTCAATATTAACCTCTGTTTGCAAGGACATTTTGTATATAAAAATGTTGTACCTATACCGTTGAGTATTCTTTTTATTAAGCAAGGCAAAGACTTGTGTGTCTCCAAATATTGCTTAAATCTCCAAAGCCAGCTGAATAAACAAACATTATGTGATCTGTAGTCCAAAAGTCTGCAAATGACTCCATAGGATGTTAAAAAAAAAAAAAAGAAAGAAAACAAAAACTATAATTCCTTCTAAGTATTTCTTGGAGCCAATGATCAGCAGTTTTGTTTAAGTTCTGAGACCCCTGAGTCTCCATAAAAATAACTTTGAAATATTATATTATGTGTGAAAATTTTACACACATGCACCTTTATAATGAGCAGGCAAGCCCCCTGCCCTTCCTCAACCTGATAATCAACCATAGTGCCTACTCAAACATGGAAAAAGTAGAAGATTCAGAACTCTAAAGCACATAATCTCAGTGCCATTTAGAACCATGTGCATTTCTGAAATCCTCTATTACTGCAAATCTCTTGGTTGTATTTTCTACTGAATTGTCTGTTTCTCATTATCAAAGTCTAAAAGAAATTTGATACAGTCATGTAACACTTGGAGAAGGAGCGTTAGAAAAATGCATTCCAAAGTGTTCAGCTTATCTTTTCTTTCCAAAGCAGTAACTACTGTCTGACTTTCCTCCTCTAGAGAAGCCAGTTGGGAGGGTGAAGGAAAAAAATCAAACCAAAGTAAATTAAACAATGGCCCTGTGCCTGAATCAATCACAGACATCAGCTTTTCAACACTGAATTGTAGTTAACAGGCTAGGGCAACATTAACATGGAGAATTCTTACTCTGCAAAGCTGCCTTTTGCTTGTAGAATGGAGACCACACCATGCTTCGAACCATGTTTGCCAGAATAAGATGACGTGGGCAAAGCTGGAGATTGGCAATACTGGTAACTGTGATAGTCAGATCGCTACTATCCTTGATAAATCAGGATATGAAATCCTAGAGATGGACTAGGGTACATTTTATTCTTAGCATGGCCAGAATTCAGGTGTGACATGTCATCCTTCCTCAAGAGTGAAGATGCTGGAGAAAAGAAAATCTGGAGGAAAAATTGTAAAATATGAACCTTGAAGAAAGCATGTGTTATTCCAACAGGTGTTTCTGTCTGCTCCTGTAAGTCAGCTGGGTTATTCAGATATTACACAGATAGTGTTCAGACAACTCTCGATGCACATCTGATCAATTAAGATAGAATTTTGTTTTTGCAATTCAAGCTTTTAAGAAGCATTACAGTTAAAATACATAGCACAGGCATGCTGGGATAATTGGTTGTCAAAGTACATCGGTACCACTGAGTAGTCTTAAAATAGCAGGAAATACAACTGAATACTGGAAAGGAAAACACTATTTCACTTTTTCAAATAAAACATATTGCACCTCTGAGTTCACAATGGGATATTTGCTGAGAGCCTGTAATTAACTCATAATGATGAGAACCACAGTAATAAACATTTCCTTAGCAAAACATTCACTTGTTTTCATTATTTCCTACTTTTTCACTATTTCCCTGTCACTTTTTAAGTTAGCTTGTAACTATTAATCTGGAAGGGAATGGAGAAAAGGGCAAATAATTTTTCAAGATGCAGAATATTCATTTTAATGATCCAGAAAGCATACTTCTGGATAAAACCAGCACATCATCAGAGAGTGCAAACGTCTAAGCAAAAATGAGGGGACTTTATTACCTATTAGTAAAGTTATTTTAGTTTGAAAACTCAGAACCAAGGAAACCAAAATGTGGCTCAATAGCAGATCACCTATATCAGCTGCTTTTAGATTGACCTCCCTCCCCACTCACAGCTGTCAAATTAATCTTCCCAAATACCTTTTCATCATGTCACTCCTTTGCTCAAAATCCTTCAATAGCTGCTCAATACCAACAGCACAGAGTCCACATTCCTTGGCCCAGGCATTAAGCCCTCTCTACAATCTGGTTGCAATTTTCTTTTCTTGATTCATTTCCCACTCTTCTCTTGAAACACAGTGGTCCCTGTGAATTCTCTGCTCCAGTCTATGCAATGCCTTTGAAAAGACTACCTGCTTTCTTCTTTTCTTGTTCTTTTCTCAAGCTGTTCACTGGCGGGGGTGTTCCGCCATTCCTTGGCTCTACTCGGACACAACCTGAAGCGCTTCTTCGGATCACAGCATACATGGCCAGGTAGGGCTACCTGTTCAGCAAATGCAACTTGGCTTTGTGTGAGAGTGCGAGCTCCATGCAAGCAGTGCATGCATGCTAGTTCACCTCAGTTGTGTCTGCCTCTTTGTGACCCCATGAACTGTAGCCCACCAGGCTCCTTTGTCCATAGGATTCTTCTTGCAAGAATAAATAATTCTCATATATGTAAATAATTAATAATAGTTTAATTGCTTTATATATGCAAACACAGCTGAATGTAGGATGCAGTCAGAATTACTGGGTCCAGTTATGACCCAGCTCTTGGTGTGATGCCTTGGCTGAGGGAAAGGACTCTAGTTACACCTGCCTGACTGGGTTCATCGCTTCCTCTTCTTTTCTGCCAGCAATTCTTCTCCCACTGGACTGAACAATAGTTCTCTAATGAAAATCAGATCAGGTCCCTCCTCTGCTTCAACCTTGCCTATGTCTTCCCCATCACATCTGAATAAAGTGCACTGTCTTTTCCTGATTTATAAGGTCTATTGCTTGAATTCATCCTCCACGGTCTCCCCTCACCCACCACCCTCCAGCTGCCCTGGTCTTCCTCCTGGTCCTCTGTCTTGCATTTACTGTTTCTCCAGCCCAAACACTCCACCTTTGATCTGTGCCTGGCAGGCATCTTACAACCATTCTCAAATACTGGTCCTCAGTTAGATCTTTCTTGTGACCACATCTAAATTCAGTAGTTCCCCCTCCCTCACCATAATCTCTATCACATCGCCTTATTAAAAAACAAAACAAAACAGCCCCTGCTGCTGCTGCTAAGTCACTTCAGTCATGTCTACTAGGATCTGAAATAATCTTCTTTAGTTAGTTGTTTACTTGCCTTATGTCTATCTCCTTTCCCTGGCAGTAGACACCATTCAGCCCAGGATCTTGTCTGTTTTGATCACTGTTGTATTACTGTCATCAGAAAACTGCTTGGTATAGAGCATGTGATCAATAAGTATTTGTCAAATTAATAAACTTGCCTAAAGTTACATAGCTAGGAAGTGATAGAACTAGCCCTGAGACCCAAGTACGTCCATCTCTGTGACCAGTATGGTGCCACCACCCACCCTGTCCAGGACTGATGGTGCCACAAGCTTCTGTGTTCATCATCCTGGGGCTGACCCAGCAGTTACACACAAGGAGTCTTAGATCCAAGATGAAAGTCAATAGAAAGTCAATAGACCTGTCTATCCAGGGAGTGTAGCCCGTCACTCAGACCTCATCCTACATGGGGAAATGTGTTGCAGAAGAATCAGCTGGAGGGACAATCGCATCTTATTGATGGGGGCACTGATACATTTGTTAGATGCAACGCAGCATTTATGCCCAACATGTAAGGCATGGAGAATGAAGGGGATGTCTGGAAAGGGAAACAGCTACATGTGGCTCACTATAGAAACTGATTAACAATATGCACTCATTTCTTAGATATTGAAGAGAGCAAGAAAGGCAACAGTAAATTCATAAAGCAGGTTGATTTGGGAATGGTGGAGTAGGTCTTTAGGGTTAGCAGATGCAAACTATTATATATAGAATAGATAACAAGATCCTACTGTATAGCACAGGGAACTATATTTAATACCCTATGACAAACCATAATGGAAATGAATATAAGAAAAGAATGTTTATATATATATATATATAACTGAATCACTTTGCTGTACAGAAGAAGTTAATACATTGTAAAGCAACTATACTTAAACTGAAAAATAAATTTAAAATATCCAGTCTTGTCTATGAAAGTGAAAGTCGCTCAGTTGTGTCTGACTCTTTGTGACCCCATGGACTATACAGTCCATGGAATTCTCCAGGCCAGAATACTGGAGTGCGTAGCTTTTCCCTTCTCCAAGGAATCTTCCCAATCCAGGGATCAAAGCCAGGTCTCTTGTATTTGCAGGCAGATTCTCCACCAGCTGAGCCACCAGGGAAGCCCAAGAATACCAGAGTGAGTAGCCCATCCCTTCTCCAGCGGATCTTCCCAACCTCAAACCAGGGTCTCCTGCATTGCAGGTGGATTCCTTACTGACTGAGCTATCAGTGAAGTCTTGTCTACATTCAAATCAAATCTCCATTCTTGTAAAAGTATAGTCTATAGCCTATGTTTATCTGAGAAAGCAGTCTTTTGGGGACAAAGTTTTCCTTGTATAAGTGCATCATTAGCTAGCATTGACATTTAATCATCTTGTGGTCCTTGATGAATGATGACTAACCTAAAAATTAGAGAAATATTATATAATAAGACAACAGGGATTGATTCATTGGGTCCCACTTATTTAAAATTACATGTATTGGAAAAAGAATAACAGAAAAATACTGACTCAGACAAAGGCATGCAAAGGATGTTTCCTGTTACAGAGATTGTTTTCAAAGATGCAAATGCCTATTGTGTCATGATTCTGCAACAATTTATTTGCAATTTAACAGCATAGTAAAGTCAAACATTACCATTTATTGCCAATTGGAAAGAAGGAAAAAAATGGGAAGCTCTGTGTCTGGGGAGGGATTCTGTAGTTTGGCACATTTGCTGGTTCTTAAACTGCTTTTCTGAATGAGTTTGTCTCTGAGTATGTGGTGGTCCAACGTTCTCCTGACTAATTTGGATTGCTTGTGGCCATGGAACCAGTGAGGGGGCTCCATTCATAAACAGCCCATGATGCATGATAATGCTTTGAGGCTCATAGGAGGAAGTTCGCTGAGAAGAACTGTAGTATACCAGAGGGGGTTTGGAGAAAATTTCCATCCAGACTACAAATTGTAGACATTGATTTGAAATAAATTGTGACTGATGATCAGTCGATGACGATTTCCATAATCATTACACTGTCTGTAATTTATCAAGGTAATGATATTTGTGTCCCTGATGTCACATTCATCCTATACTGAGGGACTGAAGAGCATGCTGTGATTTTTAAAAGCCCTTATTAAGAACTGACTGGTTTTGTTATACTTCCAGCCATAATCAGTGGGATGGCTGAAAGTGAATAAAACATTGAAACAATCCTGCTAGGTTTGTAATAAAATTCTTTTGACAAAATCTTCTATAGCACGAAGGCAAAGATTTTATGCTTATAGCATTTTAATTAAATCCTTCTTATCAAGATTGTTCAGTGTAGTTTGCCAATATGCTTTGGAAAGAGATATTACAGCACACTGGGCAAAAAAAATCTGCCAAAGAACCTCCCCTTAACCCTTCTGGACCATTTTCCCCTGGAATACTTGGTTTCCCTTTTAGATCACAGTTACTTATTTATGACCATGATTTTCAGCTCGTGTATGGTCAACAGGTATATTCACATCCTGCCCTTCTTCCCATTAGATACAAAATTGATGAACAATATTCTCCTCCTAAGTCAGAAAAAAAAGCTAATGACATTAAACACTAAATGTCATAAGTATCTCTTCACCAAACGTGAAAGTGAGCTTAGAAAGTCAATGACAGTGATATAATTAACAAAATTAACAAATGTGTTTTGAGATTGCCATTATAAAATGAATTACGATTAGACTGCAAATGCTATAGCATCACTTATATTTTCTTAGAACAAGGTTTAAATACATACAACCAAATACAGTTGAAAGAATTTCACAAATAATTCTAGCTTGGCATCTTGAGATTTTAACAAAGTTAAGATAAAGCAAAGTACTTTGATTAGAATCAGAAACAGAATATTTCAGATATTTGTTTCATGTAGCTAAAACTATAATTGTTATCTACAAACTTCCATTTGCTTTTGAAGTAATCCTATCTTACTAGTCTAGCTGCTGCTGCTGCTAAGTCGCTTCAGTTGTGTCCGACTCTGTGGGATCCCAGAGATGGCAGCCCACCAGGCTCCCTGCTCAATTATCTCAACTCATGCTGTATTTGTACTGTCTAATCTGGGTTCTTGGCTTCATTACCTTATTATTGATTTCTTTTTACTGTGAACATAAAATACACTGTGTTGACCATTTTTAAGTGTATAATAGCATTCAATGAATTCATAATGTTCTTCAACCCTTGCCATTATGCCCAGTTTCATTACTTTTAAGCTGTTTCTTATTTACTATCTGTCACCTATAAAAGAAAAAAGGTGATAATTACAGTAGCAACTTCATATTGTTTTTGTTAGAAATAAATGAGATGCTATGATATTTGCAAAGCCTGCCTGGTGTATTTGAAGTGCTAAACTACATACTCCATGCTTGAACTGCTTCATTCTAATGTTGACATTAACTCTTTTGAAGGCAAAAATCCTTACCAGAACCACACAGTAGAATAACTTAAATTGATTTTCTGATAAATTCTAGTGTTACAAATGCTTCCACAAATATCACCCAGAACCTCATCATAAAACCTCAGGTAACAAATAAAACCAGGTTCTGTCTTCTGATTGTACAGATGAGAACAGTGAATCTCTGAAAGCTTATTAAGTCATTTACCCCAGGTCCCACAGTCAAAGAGTGGCGTTAGAAACTGAACATAGCACTTAGCACTCAGGAGGTATGCAACTGTAAATATCTGTAAATAAATGGATGAATTAAAATAACAGAATTTTGACTTCAAGTTCTCCACTCCTCCAAACACAGAACAGGGACTGCTTTGTCACCTAACTTGCTTATCTCCAACCTTTATTCAGCATTCCTGTTTGCTAAGATCCATCAGGACTGACTGTGGGCTCTTGCTTCTTTTAATTCTTTGAGATTCATATTTTCTCTTTGGGAAAGGGAAAAACCCCATCCCATGCTCTCAAGGCACATTTCTGGATGGGATAACTTGGACTTTGGGACGTGACCACTGTGGTTGATTGTGTTCTGTGGGTTGCACTGCTGGGTGTTGGGAGGGTGTAGAGCATGAATGTTAACGTGAGTTAGACTCATAGGATAGTAGGGGGCATTAGAATGTCACATTATGGTAGTTTGTAAAAGAAGTACTTAAAAATTATTTTAATTGGAGGCTAATTACAATATTGCGGTGGTTTTTGCCATACATCGAGAGGAAAGTTGATCTAAGGGAACCCTTGAAGTGGGGAAGGAGGCTGACACTTGGGTCTCACCTGTGTCCCTTTAAGTGGTCCAGGATCACCTCAGTGGTCCGTGGATCACTGGCACCAGAAGGAGGCAAGACTGGAAATACAGTTTGCCTTACTTCTAGTAGTAGTTCTGACTTTGGGTTCAGCCTGTCTCTTCTCTCCAGCTAAACAGGCCATTTGAAATGAAACTGCTTCACTTCCAGTGGCAATATAATTTGGAAACTAAATAATTTTGGCTGTGTGGAATGGAGTGAAGGAGAAAATTGAAAATAACAGGCAATAAATTTAATATACTCCAAAATTGTATCAAAAGAAAGGTAACCTGGGCTATTCTTAAACACATTAAAAAACAAAGGATTTTTTTTAGTGTAATAGGGAAAATGTTCCAAGAAAAATATTTCACCTGTTGTATTTTTGAATATTTTGATATTAACATTTAAGATGTAGAATATATAATATATTTCACAAAAGCAGCAGTAATTTACCTATTAAAAAATTAGGTAGATTATATGCATTCATGCAAATATATAAAAAATAACAGCAATATGATTTACAGATTGGTAAGCATTATAATTTTTAAAAATATCTTACTATAAAAGTATAACTAAACTGTAGAAATATGGATTTTTGTTAAACTTTGAAAACAAATTTTGAGAAATGTAAGCTTCCTATGTAGCTTTTCAAACAAATGCCATTTAAAAATATTTTAAATGTCACTTGAAAAAAGTAAATATCAAAATTTATTTCTAGACACATTTGATGCAAAAATGTATCAAGTTTCTATCAAAAGCATGTAAGATGATTTAGTCTGTGCTATTAAAAAAAATTCTCTTTTTAATCAAGCCATACTGACTAGCATAATACAGTTAAAGCTGTTAGAAACATTTATAATTTCTACTTAGATGAGGAAAGGATTACTGAGGAGAAAGACACAATGAGAATCAGGACTAAGAAGGGAATGCAAAAAAGTTAAAAATAAAGATGAGGTCATAAAGGCAGGGAAAAAAAGCCAAAAAAGGGAAATATGGAAAGGAGAAGGCAAGGGAGGGGAGAGGGAGGGGGAGGGAGAGAAAAAGACAGGAAAGGAGAAATGGGAGTGAGATTTGAGAATGTACACTTCATTAATGAAATAAGAGAGGGAAAGGGACAGGTACTTTTAATTTCAAAATGCAAGCAAACCAAAACCAGCAGTTATGTCTTGCTAATATACTTTCTTCTTAAATAGGCGTAACATTATTTCAGTTTTCTGCAAGTCACGGCAAAATTTATAGGGATTATCTTTGTGTCTGTCAACAGATCATAATGGGTATTTCAGAATTTTCAAAGATAATTCAGAAAAATTTCAATAATGTCTGCATAATGTCACACAAAAGGACCTGGGTAAACTCAACAGACATCAACTTGAAGGATGACACCATATTCCATTAGCTTGCTTTTGCTTTGACTTTTTAAGTGGCTTTTAAAAACATTTTTGAATTTTTAAACACATTAAAGAAACACTATAATGCTTTTTAGTATGTTGAGTATGTAAAGTACATTTTTTCCTGCAGCATAATTGAAATCTAATTAATCATTTTCTCTAGAGATTTATGTTTTTAAAGACAACTATTGTGACAACAATAGAGACATGACTTTGCTTGTCACCACTGAAAATATTTCAGTTGAGGCAACAGTATAATTTTGTGAACATGTGTACACACTTTGATTAGTTCTGTTCTCAAAATTTACAAAAGAAATTAACAGCCCAACGGAGATGTTTGTGACTCTCACATCTTTAAGATAGCATTGTGTTTTCATCTTTTAAAATAAGAAATTGATTTATCAGTAATTTCAATTATATTCATTTGTTTTCCATTCATGGATTAGGGGAATAATGTGTCCCCTTTAGTTATGGACTCAGATATTAACCTATTTTTCCCCCTCATTATAGTTTTAGTCCTGATTTATTAATAATTAGCTCAGAGGCCTCCCCTTGTTGTAGCTGAAATGTGAATGCCTGGTTGCACAGTTTATGAGTGAAATGTAAATTTTAGTGCCAAAGGGTTATTTTCTGCCTCTCCATCTGGAGTTCACACAACTAGATGTGTGTGTTGTTCTACATGTTCCAATCCATTGGCTATAGGGAATCTGCAGTCGTACTCTTGGAATTGTCTCATTAGCTCACAGGATCCCTATTGACAGCCCTACTCTCTACTGCCATTCTTGTATCCAAGACGGTCAGGATCCCTTGTGTTATTTAAGGTCTTGGAAGCCATTGTTTTGCATATGTAAATATCGTCTATCTACGTATCTATCTATCTCTATATATGACCAACCTAGACAGCATATTAAATAGCAGAGACATCCAGTAGTCATGTATGGATGTGAGAGTTGGACTATAAAGAAAGCTGAGCGCTGAAGAATTGATGCTTTTGAACTGTGGTGCTGGAGAAGACTCTTGAGAGTCCCTTGGACTGCAAGGAGATCAAACCAGTCGATTCTAAAGATCAGTCCTGAATATTCATTGGAAGGACTGATGCTGAAGCTGAAGCTCCAATACTTTGGCCACCTGATGCAAAGAGCTGACTCATTGGAAAAAACCTGGATGCTGGGGAAGATTGAGGGCAGGAAGGAAAGGGGATGGCAGAGGATGGTTGGATGGCATCACTGACTCAATAGACATGAGTTTGAGCAAGCTCTGGGAGTTGGTGATTGACAGGGAAGCCTAGTGTGCTGCAGTCCATGGGGTTGCAAAGAGTCAGACACAATTGAGCAACTGAACTGAACCGATATATATATGTATGAAAGTGAGAGTGATAGTTGTTCAGTCATGTCCGACTCTTTATGACCCCATGGACTGTAGCCCATTATGCCCCTCTGTCCATGGGATTCTCCAGGCAAGAATACTGGAGTGGTTTGCCATGCCCTCCTCATACATATGTATACAAATATACATATAGTGTAATATCAGTATATTTATCAAAAATACTTATCTTGTTAGTATATGTTATATAGTCAGTATATAGCCATATATACAATTTGTTTACATGTTTATCTTCTATATATGCATAGGCATACCTCATTTTATTGTGATTTTCTTTATTACACTTCACAGATACTATGTTTTTTACAGACTGGAGGCTTGTAGCAACTCTGCATCAAGCAAGTCTATCGGTGCCATTTTTCCAATAGTGTGTGTTGACTTTGTGTCTGTGATCTTTGAGGTTACTATTGCAAAAAGATTAAGACTTGCTAAAGGCTCAAATGATGATGATCATTTTTTAATTGATCATTTATTATTTTAATTTTTTTAATTAAGGTGTAAACTTTTTTTTAGACATAATGCTATTGCACACTCAATAGACTAGTGTAGTATAAGCATAACTTCTATATGCACTGGGAAAGACAAAAAACCATGTGATTTGCTTTTTTGTGATATTTGCTTTATTATGATGGTCTTTCAGAACTGAACCCATGATATCTCTGAGGTCTGCCTATAATATATTAATGTATATGCCATAATCAATACTAATGAATTAATACAACCAAAAAAGAGGGGAAAAGATAAGAAACAAATACAAAGATGTTGGTTACTAAGGATATTTAGCTTTTTCTTAAAAAAAAAGTACGGGTCACATAATGCCAGTGTGAAGGGTAGGGTTGGGGACAGATTGAAGAGAAACTAGTGCAAATAATACCTACTCAGATTATCCCTTAACCTTTCATTTGATGATGGCACAATGCCTATTTTTGCTTAAAAGGAGATACTGAACCTCAATAACAAGGCAGGTTTACTTTTTTCTAAATGTAACCAGTGAAAATTACCTTAATGCTAAAGGTTTAGGTATGTAAAGCTGTGAAATTACTAATTCGCTTGTATTCTCTGTTATAATTCCTTCCATATGGATAGGATTTTCATATCTAAAAGAGATCCATATGGAAATTCTGGAGCCATGACTTTCCTCCCAATGTAGCCACTAAGCTTCCAGCTGCTGGTGTTCTGAAAGCAGCCTTGTCTTACCACAGGGCAGCAAGGACACTGCAAATCCCACTTGGGCTGCACCTTGGGACACAGGACCTATGGGAGGGGAGGGCGGCGACTGTTTATACTGCTGTGAACAAAACAATTTTCATTTTAGCTGTCATTTTGGTTCATATAGTGACTGTTCTTTAAAGGATTTATTCACTCATTGCACAACTGACCAGTTCTATACTTAACCGGGATTGTACACTACCATACTGTTTGCTCATATGTGGTCCATGTTCCGTGAGGATCACTGTCACCTGTGGTGCTGGTTGTAAAGAGATTCCTGGGCTCCAAGCTATGCTGAAAGCAGAGACCTTGTGTGAGGTTTTCCCTTGTCATGTCCATAGCATCTGGTCTGAGTCTTAAACACAGTGGTCAGTCAATAAATATTTGTTCAGAGGAAAAATTAATGAACACTAGAAAATAAGATCCATTACTCTGGAATAAAAGGGAAAAACTACTGGAAAAAATGCAAGCCCAGGTAAAACGGTCCTGCTATTATTAGTCATCTTCAAAACACTGGACTAAAATAATTCAAAGGAAATTCCTAATAAATCTTTAAGCTGAGTCAATGGGAAAATTAAATTTATTTGATAGTAATGTGTCCTGGAGACAGTCTTACAAAGATATATTCTGTTAAACAATCTAGAAGGTTTTTCTGGAATGTTCCCACAGAAAAGTTTAATTTTTTAGCCATATTCTATAACTTCCCAAAGCTACATTAAAAAAAAAGTTGAAAGCATTTAAATTAAAAAAAAATTTTTTTGGATATATGGTTATTTTTTATTTGTTTATAGACAAACTCCAAGTGACTCAGGAATTTTGTACAATAAGTAGTTCTAACATGTTAAAATTATCTATAGAAAATCACATAGGGAAACAGTAAAAACAGGAAAGAGAAACTGAAATGTAGTAAAAATAATATAGAAAACAGATGTCAAATGCCCCAAAATAAAAAGCACAGTGGTGAAAGAGAGCATGCATATAAGGTACAGAGTTTATGAGGATTTTTCAGAAATGATAGAAAGCCTTACTATGAATAGTAATCAGCAGACTCTGAAAGTTTGTAAGCAAGGAAAGGAAGAAAGCTACAGTATGCCAGGAGGACTGACCAAGAGACTCCGGCCACTAAATAATTCTTCCCTGAGTGAAGATTTGTCCTTTTCTAGTGATTAGGGATCAAGAATACAGAATGAAATCTGTAGTAATGATTAATGTGTCTTTGCAGTAAACTCAGGGAATGGCTTATCATTAATGTGGAACTAACACAATTTCTTGCTGAAACAAGTCCTATTTTTAGGGATAGAGTATTAATAAATGCATGAATCTAGGCAGGTCTTGGTCCTAAGACTAAGTTACAGTTACAGATTCTATAACTAGATCTATGTACCCTTCCACATACTTGATACAGAAGAATGGCAAGTTAAGTGTGCTGGACAGGAATATTTCTCAAACACTTGGTGTTATGTTAAAACATTGTATTTATTTCTGTATTTATATATATATATGTATATATATATAACAGGTAGTAATATATGATCGATATTCTCTTCTCTATCCACTAGCATTGTAGTCTAACAAATACAGAGATTTATCTAGCCAATTTTACATTCCAACATTTAAGACAAGCACTAGAATGAAAAGGAAATATAAAGTATATGTGTTCTATGGATTTCCTGATTAATAGCAAAATTTGGACCAAATTAGCTAACTCTTATCACTAGCATTTCATAATTCAAAAGCAAATTATATTTTATTACTAAGAGCTTAATGCAGCCATTCAAATACTTGTGTTAATATACTTAAAAATTCTGCTACTCAAATAGTCATAAGTTTTGAAAAAATAGTCATAAGTTTTGAAAAGGATAGGCTACATTTCTTAGAAAACAACTCTCAAAACAAATTCAATGTGGTAATGGATTTAATTGATTTACTCCTTAATCATACAAATTTATAAACTGTGTAAAAGACTTATTGATCCCCAATACTTAAGTATCACATTGCATGAATAACAAATGACATAAAATATGCAAAATAATAGCACATTAGCCTAAATAACACTAATAAATTGCAAAGCTTAGCATGAAATGGAAAATCACTAATGGAGCACAATGCAGTTTGTCTATGCAACAAGCAAAGACTCATACATAATGGAAGAGTACAAATATCAGCAGCAGGCTCAGAGAGGGCAATTGAAATGTGTTTTTATGGACAGGATGGATTGATCAGGAAAGTGGTTCCTGAGAAAGATTCCACTAACTCTGAAGAGCATCTTGGGAGATGGTCATGATTTTCCATCTGCCTCTAAAACTTGTTTAGATAACCTGTATTCCTTACACATATTGTTTAGATAACCTGTATTCTTTATTCTTTATGAGTTAAAAAAATAAAATTATTTTGAGGAGTTTCTATGAAATCACTAGAACAATGGTCATTTGATCTGGAATTTTCTTGTGTGGCATATTTCTATTTGGTATTCAAGCTCTAAGTGCTATAATTAAAAATCCCTTCCTTCACGCTATAGATAGCACCTGTAATGTAATGAAGGCTAAAAATATTGTAAAATATGAGACTTAAGTTCTTAGTATACTGGAGCGCCATCCTGACAAGATTGAATATCATCCAGAAGCTAGTATGTGGCAGGGGCATCTTGGATTCCATCCAAGGGAAATAAGTCATGAACACATTAGAAGGAATTTGTTAGGACTATGTTCCAACCAAAAGTTGGTCCCCAGGCATAGAGATTGATGATAACATTATTAAGTAAAGCTCAGGTGTTTTCTACTTTCATTTCTACCTGAATATCACCTCTAGATTTAATTGGTATTTCAAAAGAGAATATAGTTTGAATTTGAACATTTTGTATCTAAAGGTGAGTGTAAGGATGAGAGTTTGAAGGTGATATGAAGTTGTCAAAAGTCATAAAGCTGCTACTAATTTTGAGATAAAAATAAATTGTGCTACTGAAGGAAAAGCTTAGCTAATACAATAGGGAATAGAATAACGAGTTCATCTAATATAGTCCCTAAAAGTGAAGAGAAGATTTTAGTCAAAGGAACTTAGAGAAGATGGAATCTGTTTGTAACAGAACACTCTGGGGATGTAGAGTGAGTAAAAATAGAGTTTTGTCCTTCACTCATTTCTATCCTCATTGGTTCATTTATGAGCTTCCTTTTGAATTCTGATCCCATCGGCTCACTCAGGAAAAATACAACTGGTATTCCATGTCCATCCATCATATTGCCCATGATACGTTAGTGATCAGTACCATCAATATAAACAATTTTAATGTTAACATTTCCTCAAAAAAGAGAATTCGAAGCATACTTAATACTATATACCATGCGATTCACCTTGGAGATGTCTGGACTTGGTATGTCATAAAACAATTGTGATAATGCTCAGGTGACCTCTTAATATCTTAGACTAATTGAACAAGCTATGGGATGCTCAGTCAGAGCACACCTGCTTCATGCATATGATTTGCTGCTGCTACTGCTGCTGCTGCTAAGTCGCTTCAGTCGTGTCTGACTCTGTGCGACCCCATAGACAGCAGCCCACCAGGCTCCTCTGTCCATGGGATTCTCCAGGCAAGAACACTGGAGTGGGTATATGATTTGCTACTGAGCATTAAATGGTAAACGGATTAGCCAAGAGGGAGTTGCAGAGAAATATTTATGATATGGTACAGATATTTTGTTTCAGAGATTATTATAAAATTCATATATGAGGAATTGGTTAATTATGCACTTAGGTCCTATTGATCAGAAAACTTATTATAAAAATAAAACAAGAGAATGGGTTAAACGGATTGATGGAGAATTAGATGCTTAAAATAGAATTGAGGCTTAGGATAAAATAGAAATTAATGAAATAAAAGTATAATATGACCACTGATAAACAGGTAAAAGTAGCTTATTTCTGATTTGATTTTTATAGGTAATAAACAGAAAAATAATACTTAAAATTCATTTCCATTGTCTTTCTATTGTAGTAGATAACAAATTTTACCAAGCTTATTATCTCCTATCTGATTACTTTTGTAATTTTTAAATTATTACATTTGACAAGGTTTTTTATTTATTAACAAATTTTTATAAATGTTATTCAGCAGAACATATTCTCTTAATGTCGTTTGTAATCAAGAGTCTCTAACTCAGAAAAAAAAGTTACAGAGATTAGTAAACATATATTTAGATATGAAAAATGAAGAAAAAATTCACACGTGACTAAATTTGTATTTAATGCATTGAAAGTCAATATTACTTTATAGCAATTCTCTTAAAGTTGATTTTGAACCCTAGATTTCAACAGTTAATAAACGCTGATTGTCTGCTGCTAACATTCAAGAACCTTTATTTTTATAGATGTCAACTTTTTAATTTTTTTCTTTGGTGAGTGGTATATAAACTTAACTGAGGTATTGATAAGAGTTTTTTGGCTCTCTAAAGAAGGAAGTCTCCAAATTAGCTTTATGTTACATTTTCTGTATATGCAAAACAAACGGACAGAAGAAATGTCAGAAGTATGTTATTATTGCTTTAAATAGCACTTAAGAACTCAATTTCAGATGAAATAGTATTAAAGAATACTTAAAAAACAAAAAATATAAAAGAATTGAAATAGCAGAGAAATACTCTACTGTGTGGGATGAATGTAAGTGCCAGAAAAACAAATACATAAAACCAAATCTGTCTTTCTAAAATAAACATTAGCATGTGATTTTCAAACTCTTTGATATATGAGAATTATGAGCACTCTTTATTTGAAAATGGAGATTATTGGTATTACTAAAGGGATTCTGATTCAGCAGGTCTGAGGAGGGGCCTAAAAATACATATTTTCAATTACCTTTTCTAGATGCCCTGTTGCAGCTGACCCTTGAACACACTTTGAGAAATGCAATTTCAAAATGTGAATTTATACATTTTTTAAAAGTTATTGCAAGTTCCTGCCACTTGAATTTTAACTTGTTTTTAAGGTGCACAATATTCTTGCTCACTAGTAGCAAAAAGAATCTCCCTTTTTAAGACACACAGTGTCAAATTGCTGAAAGTAATTATAGAGACAAAGACACTAACCTGGAAATACATAGTATCCAGCTGTTAAGTAAACATGTCTACATAACATACCAATAATCTACTCTAATTCTAGTCTTATTTAAAGGTTCTCCACATTTATATAAAAATAGTTTGCAATCCAGAAAGTAAAAACAATAAACAAATACAAAACATACAAGGAAAATAAGACATCACAAGCAAGAGTCAGTAGAAGCAACAGCAGTAAATCTATCAAATGTTCAGATACTAGAATTATCGGCCTCAGAATATAAAATATGTATGCCTAAAATGTCTCAAGAAATGAAAAAGAAAACTATGAAGAAAGAACTCAATATCAAACATACAATAACTGAAATGAAAAATTCAGTTGATGAGTTTAACAATTGTAAATGAAGACTGCCAAATGTATGTACATTTTAAAACTCCATCTCTAAAACACATAGCAAAAATATGAAAAAAATATCATAACAGTTTCACTCATGAACATAGCTGCAAGAGAAATCCAGTAATGCATAGAAATATAACTCTTAGGACAGAGTTATGTGGCTTCAGAAATGCAAGTGTAGCAGAGGCTCCTAATGGACCCTCATTTCAGAATCTCCACTTCTGTTGGGCATGTGGCAGAGTTTCATCTCTCCACATCCATATAAGTAGTTCAGGCGAAAGGGCTGTGGACAGAAGAGACACGAGCCACTTCTGGGTTAGAGCATTTCACTGCCCAAGAAAGGCTTTTTATGCTCTGTTCCTGTGTTACAGTGATCATGAAAGCATGCATTCAGATGATTCATCCATTAGCTCAGGTCCTGGAGTGACTAAAATAAGCCTAAGTCCCTTGCTGGACATGTATTGGTTTTAACTGAGATTTGAGGGCATGCTTATTAATTCAGCACAGCTTAACCTACACTGACTAATAACATGGTTTTAAAATTAGAAAAATCTTTAAATGCAGTTTGCCACATTCATGGATTAAGGAGAAAAATAAACTCAATAGATGTGAAAATAGATGTGATATAATATACATTCATGAAAAAACTCTTAAAAATTTGAAATATTAATTGAAGTACATTTTAAAAAGGATATTATCATACAAAATAGTGAAACATTGAAGATACTCTTTTTAAGATCACTCTTTAAGGGTGGCTGCTAATACGACCTCTATTCAACATTATTTTAGAAGCTGTAGACAGTCCAATAAGACAAGAGAAAAACTAGTTTAAAAATTGGAAAGCAACAAACAAAACTGTTTCTATTAATAAATATTATGCCAGTCTATATATCTTTCAATATAAACTATTAGAATTAGAAGAGATTTTGGTAAGGTTCTCAGAAAGTTAATTATTACACAAGATAATTTGCATTTTTATGCTATAGTATCAGAAGATAAATTTAAAATATGCCACTCACAGCAGCATCCAAAACCTCCTGTTGTAAACAAAATGTGTGCAAGATTGTAATAAAAAAATTATAAAACTTTGTCAACATTGAAATTGTCCTCAATGAAGGTAGAGATAGACCATATTTATAGATCAGTAAAATCAGTGACTTAAAGATGTCAATTTTCCTTTAAGTTGGACTATGGATTTAGTTTAAACTCCCTTTTCCCGAAGAAGGACATATAAAAAAAAATTTATAACTCGATGGACCAAATCCAAATGTATATGGAACAACAAATTCCAAGAATAGCTAAGAAATCTTACAAAAAAACAGGTGGGGCACTGGCTTTACCAGATATTAGATATCATGAGCTGGAGTATTGATATATTTTGATATTTGCACATGCTGGACAATGGAACACAATTATATCCATGAATCAGAGCCATGTATAGATGAACAACGGATAAATGTCAAGGTGATATTGGAAATGAATGAGACAAGGATGGACTCTTCAGTAAGTGATGCCGTGATGAAGCATTCATATGATTCTTATGGAAAAAAGAATTGAACTCATCCCTTAGACACAGCAGACATGCATCCTAGATTGTTGAAAGACCTAAGTACATAAATGACATATATTATTTTAAAAATTTAAATTCCTGTGGTGCATAATAACAGGCCTTGAATTATAGAAGAAGTGAGGAATGGTATATATGTGTAAAATTATAAATGGCTACTAGTTCATTTTATAAATAGATAAGTATGTCAAGATAACAACAACATATCAAGTCAGCCAATAAGAGTATGAGTACTGTAGACTAGAATTACATTAAAGGAATTTTTAAATTTATTTTTAACTGGAGGATAATTGCATTACAATATTCTGTTGGTTTCTGCCACAAACAAGGTGAATCAGCCATAAGTATACATGTGTCCCCTTCCTCTTACTCAGATAATTTTTAAAGAGGAGGTAGGGTATGTGTGTATGAAAACAGTGTAACAAACATTACTTGGAAAAGACTCTGGGAAGAAAACAATGAATGAGAATCAATTTTGTCCTCAAGGAGTTCACTGTCCATCAGATAATATTCATGGGACTTAATTGCTTATTTTTGCCATCACTGCTTTCCCACAGTTGAAAGCTATATAGAAAGGGCTCCAGAGAAAGTCAACTACAGATACAAAGGTCAAAAAGACAAAGGATTTGGGATCACCTAGAATATATCCCGGAGAAGGCAATGGCAACCCACTCCAGTACTCTTGCCTGGAAAATCCCATGGATGGAGGAGCCTGGTAGGCTGCAGTCCACGGGGTTGCTAAGAGTCGGACACGACTAAGCAACTTCACTTTTACGCACTGGGGAGGGAAATGGCAACCCACTCCAGTGTTCTTGCCTGGAGACTCCCAGGGACAGAGGAGCCTGTGGGGTCGTACAGAGTCGGACACAACTGAAGCGACTTAGCAGCAGCAGCAGAATACATCTCTGAAGATATAACTTCACATGGCACCACTTTTGATGCAAATAATGGTATCCATTGTTCTGAATTCTTAATCAGACAATTAACCACATCTGGCTACTTAAGATAACTTGTGACATTTATATTAATTACATACACATCCTTTTAATTCTTTTAATTATGTACCTTAATGGTTTTACTACTGATAACTAGAAAATAACAAGGTTTAGTAAACATGCAAGCCTCATCACGTTCTTCATTAAATAAGTGGAGAATTAGATCTGTCAAATTTTAGGTGAATAAACAATATACTTTCCTGAATTACAGGAAAACATCTTTAAACTCATGCTAAGCAACCTGGAACTGATTACACTGGTCGCCAATAGTGGTTGACTTTGTCCATCACATACAGTAAGTCATCTCTCTCTGATCACCTGAGCTTCATTATTCACATAATTACTGTAATCATTATGACACTAATGACTGTTGAAGTCTAACTGTGTGAAATTAATTCACTAACAAGTGTAAATATACATTCATGAAAGGACAGTATAGAAAATGGAAAATGAAACTGGTTCTCTGTTAAAAATAGGAAATTAGTACCTAGATTAGAATACCAGTAGAGTACATGCATGAGCAGTGACTATAACCATACTGTGACCATTGTTAGATAAATTTAGTTATAATTAACCATATAGAAGTGAATATGTAGACTACATATAATTTGTATCTTATGAACTAAATTGGAAAATCTAGTTCAGTTTCTTGAGTCTAAAATAAATTAATTCATAAAGGTGACCTAATAGTTGACACATTTTAGAATTTGAGGGTGACCCTGATGGTGACAAGCCACCCCACTGATCACCAGTGTTTTTTTTAAACTGATCTTACTGGCTTGCTGGGTGTCCCCTTTCTCCCTTGCAGTTTTGTATCTGTCCTTCCCAAAGCAGAGTGCTCGGTCAAAACAGACGCTTATTTTTTTTTTTTTTTTTTTAAGTTAAAGAACTTTCTACATTGATTTCTATTTAGGTACATGCCAAATTTTTAGTTTATCTGAACATCCTAGAATTGAAAAGTGACACTGGAAAAGTAATAAAAAAATAAGACATCCTTTGTTTTAGAGATCTTATTTTGAAAAACAATCCAGTTCAAACCAACCTCCCAAATCTGTTCCCAACAGGCTGAGGGAGGGCATGCGCCTTTTTTCTCTGATGGAAAGATAACCACCTATCTGACACTTTAGTCCACCTCACAAAGAGTGGTTGGTGCCTGAATGCCTGACAAGATCACTCACAAGTTGGCTACGGGGCCAGCTATTCCCCTACCCATGCCAAGGCCAAGGGCAGGAACTTGAGCTTGTCCTGGGGAGCCTGCATCCCAGGTGCAGGTGCTTGCCAGCTGGAGGCTGCTCGAAAGCCAGTTGGTGCCTCCGAGCCCAGATCCACACTTGCTGAGATTCTGAACCTTCCTGCATCCCAACTCCCTGATGTGGCAAGCCCCCTGCAATACCGGTGATTAGGCCCATATTTAAAACGGTCTGTGACTGACAGGACAGGAAGCAATGCGTTTGAAATAGCAGCAGATTTAGTCGAATGAGTTGGGCATCTCTCTTTATTCTACAACAAATAAACATGACACAGGGATATGTTATTGAAAATGCCATATGTCTGAGCTGGAGAATAAAAGGTTTGATTCAATAAGAATTTGTTGAGCAGTGACTAGGAATAAGGCAGTAGGGGCAGATGCTACGGGCAATCAAAATTCCCTTCCCTGCTTCCTCCATTTGTTTTAGCAAATTTATTTTTTCTTATGAGTTTAGTTTTGTTCCTCCAGCCTGCATGACTCTAAGTGCAACATGTATACCTGTGGCGGATTCATTTTGATATTTGGCAAAACTAATACAATTATGTAAAGTTTAAAAATAAAATAAAATTAGAAAAAAAAAAGTGCAATTGGCTTGCAGATTTCAAAGCAGACTTTCAAAAAAATTCCTGTACTTGAATACTCTCCAAGTTGGAGTTGCCTTAATTAATGAGTTAACTTTAAAACCAAGATTTAATAAGTTCTCAACCAGGTGCCAAGTGCTGTGTTTGGAGTCAGATAGAGAGGGATGCCCCTTGCCCTTGAGAAGCAACAGCCTAGAGAGGAAGAGGCATCTAACCAAGTGATTCCAATCTAATTTAATCCACAGGTCAGTGCTAGTTGTTAAGAACATCACTGAATGTGTCATGGTAAATAAAATTTCCAGAAGCAGTAGATGCGCAAAGAACAGCAAGCAGAGAAAAATGAAATGTGTGGAGGTGTAAAAGCAAAGATTTCCCCTCCCTGTTCAACATGTGAATGCATCACACTTGAACGTGACAGAGACGAGAGAGCTGGGGAAGCTGGGGCCATCCCTGAAGGACCTGGCAAGCATGCCAATGAGTTCAGATTTAACCCCAAAGAACAACGAGCCATGGATCCAAGGTTCAGATCTGGGTTTTCTTCCAATAAGATAACTCCACATTTTAGGGTGATGTGGGGAGATTGGAGGCAGAGTCCAGTTGGAAGTCAAAACAGCAGCCCAGCTGAACAATAATACACGGAAACCTGAGTGAAAGCAGCAGCTGTGGAGAGGAAGAGCCACCAGGGGATAGAGAGGAAAGGGACTTAGCATTTGAATGGACAGAGCTAGTGATGCGGGGCTCAAAGCATTAGGGGCAAGGGGAGTCGGGAGAAAACAGCAGTCAACGGATCACTTCCCTGTTGCCATTTTGGTGAACCAACTCATTTTCTCATGCTTCAGACTTGTTAGAGTTACAATTGCTGTCACAAAGGAACCACGTCTTTGCATACTGTATTCTCATGAACACAATGATGTCAGATTTCTTTTTTTTTTTTCTTTTTTTAAGCAAAGACCATATTGTAAGTCTCCTATTTCATTACTTCAGGTTCTTTACAGATATATTTTAATCTGCCATACAGTCAGCACTCTGACACCTACTCCTGAGAACATAAGAGGAGAAACGCATTGGTCTACTCTGAGTTCATAGTGTAGTCTGGAAGACAAGAAGCACACGCAATATACCCTCTAGACTTCTGCAAGCAACGAAGGACAGCTCATGGCTGTTCAGAGACGGACAGGGTTAGTGAAGTGGGACTGACCTTGGAGACACTGGATTTCCAGAGGAGGGAGGGAAAGAAACAAGAGGCACATTATGCTGCTTAGCAAAGTGGGACTGACCCACTGGTTAGCAAAGTGGGACTAACCTTGGAGACAATGGATAACATTTCCAGTGGAGGAAATGTTACTGAGGCTAATCAGTAACTGAGGCTAATCAGTACTGAGGACTGTTACTGAGGCTAGTCAGTCCCACTGGTTAGCGAAGTGGGACTGATCTTAGAGACACTGGATAACATTTCCAGTGGAGGGAGGGAGAGAAACAAGAGGCATATTATGCTTTTGAGGCAGTTAGAAGGTGGGCTTATCTGAAGCATTGTCTGGCACCTGGGGGTGGGAGGGTGCATCAGAAATAAAGTTGAGGGTCCTGACAGCCAGGCAGAGAGGTTAAGGCACTGTGTACTCTCTGTAAGGCACACAAAGTCTTCTGCAAAATTGTCAATTGTTTCCTATTATTTCACCAAAGTCCTCCATACCATGAATGGCCCAAGAGCAGGTGTGTGTCAGTCACCTTTATTTATATCTGAACATTAATATATATCACTCATGCTTCATACAGAGTCAGTATAGAGCATGCTGAATCCACCCTGGAAATCCTTTGAACTCTTAGTTTCTTGCTTCCAGTCAGTAACTTCTCACCCACTGCAATATCCTCTGAGTAGCCCCTATTTTGGGTATCCCAGGTGGCGTAGGGTTAAAGAACCTGCCTGCCAAAGCAGGAGCTGCAGGACATGTAGGTTTGATCCCTGGGTCAGGAAGCCAAAGCCTGGAGAAGGAAATGGCAACCCACTCCAGTATTCTTGACTGGAGAATTCCACAGACAGATGAACCTGGGGTGGGGGTCACAGAGAGTCGGACTGGACTGAGGTTACACACACAACCTCTATTTTATCCCTTGTGTAATTGATTAAATATTGGTTGGTTTCAAGCCTCCTTGATAAATTAACCAACATCATGGAATCTGTTCTCTACAAGCTTTGTTCTTCCTTCCCCAATATTCTGTGATTGATGTGCTTGAAAGCAGATTTTATGACATTTCCACATAGTTTGAAAAAATATGGAAATTAAGATCAGTGATCTTTGAAAATGACTGGGCTATCTTAATTTAGTTTTTTATATTTTACAGTAGAGATAATATTCCTTTATGTCTGGTCTTTTTCAAATATCAAAAATCAGCTTACTGCACATTAAACACATGTAATCAAAATTATGGGTTAATGCTTTAAGGGTCAAATAACTGCTGCTGCTGCTGCTAAGTCACTTCAGTCATGTCCGATTCTGTGCAACCCCATAGATGGCAGCCCACTAGGCTCCCCCGTCCCTGGAATTCTCCAGGCAAGAACACTGGAGTGGGTTGCCATTTCCTTCTCCAATTCGTGAAAGTGAAAAGTGAAAGTGAATTCTCTCAGTCCTGTCCGACTCTTAGCGACCCCATGGACTGCAGCCTACCAGGCCCCTCCATCCATTGGGTTTTCTAGGCAAGAGTACTAGAGTGGCTTGCCATTGCCTTCTCTGAAATAACTGATGGAACAATATTAAATAATACACCATTTGGCTTTTCTAATTTGTATAGCAGAAAATCAAACTGCAGAAATAACTATCAAAGATGGACCTACTAAAGTTACACCTACAGATTACAAAATGACCTTTTAATTTTTGCCACCCTTTAGTTAAGTTGGAAAAAAAGTAGAGATTTTTAATCATAAATATTTTAAATTTATGGAGAGCAAGGGATAAGAAAGAGAATTATCTTTAGGTCACAATCTACTTTTAAATATGAAAAAGGAAAATGTTTATTGTTTATCTTTATGGCATATATATTGGGTTGGTTAACAATTTTGTTCGGGTTTTTCTGTAACATGGAAAAAGTGAATGAACTTTTTGGCCAATGTAATATTTAATCAGAAAAACAAATGTTTTCATAGATTATGAAAAATCAGTTTGGGGGAGAAAGAGGAATTAAAAAAATTTTTTTTAAGTCTTTATTGAATGTGTTACAATATTACTTCTGTTGTTTATGTTCTGTGTTTTGGCCATGAAGCAAGTGGGATCCCTGACCAGGGATTGAACCCACACCCTCTGCACTGGAAGGCAATCTTAACCCCTGGACCTCCAGGGAAGTCCAGCGGAACATTTTAAAGATGATTTTTAAAAATAGTTTTTATTCAAATGAGGCTGATGTCTAGTTGAGATTATATGTGTATGAGAAGTTAAACAAAATAGTCCCCCAGAATTTAGGTAATTAGGGAACTATCATTCTGAAACTGAAAACAGTAACAATTGGATAGTGAACTATCCAAGCTTAACATCTGCAGGAGTGGCCTTGCCTGGGGCTAGGTTATAGGGTCACATTTCCCAGAATCTTTCCAGGACTATAAACTATTTAGAGATTTGAGTCTATTTGGGAAGGGACCTCATGCGAAGAGTTGACTCATTGGAAAAGACTCTGATGCTGGGAGGGATTGAGGGCAGGAGGAGAGGGGACGACAGAGGATGAGATGGCTGGATGGCATCACTGACTCGATGGACGTGAGTCTGAGTGAACTCCGGGAGTTGGTGCTGGACAGGGAGGCCTGAGGTGCTGCGATTCATGGGGTCACAAAGAGTCGGACACGACTGAGCGACTGTAAACATTTGTTACGTGTTTACTATGTGCCAGGTACTATGCAAGGCAATTTATATAACGTGATTTAATCCCATCCTCAGTCTTCCCAGGTGGCTCGGTGGTAAAGAATCCACATGTGATGCACGAGATGTGGGTTCAACTCATGGGTTGGGAAGATCCCCTGGAGAAGGAAATGGCAACCCACTCCAATATTCTTGCCTGGGAAATCCCATGGACAGAGGAGCCTGGCAGGCAACAGTCCATGGTGTCACAAAGAGTTGGACACGATTTAGTGACTTAACAACAATAACAATCCCATCCTTATCTCTTTTCTTTAAGGCAATGTTATTTTCCATAATTTATAGGTGAAAGAACTGAGATGAGAGAGAATGAGAGAATAAGATATAAGCCAGATGCCTCTGTTCCTATAGAAAATATCTATAATGAAGAAACCCACTATGTAAGTATAGACTCTTGGAAAGTTCATATAAACAGCATTCTCCGAAGACCAAGATGCTATTCAACATCAAATAGGACCCTCTGCTCACATGTGTGAGATCTTGTCCCTGGCATCTAAATTATCTGGGTGCTTTTCTCACCCAGAGAAAGCTTTTCTCTTTCCCACTAGGTCCCTGAAGGAAAGGACTCTGTCTTGGCCCCCTTAAAGCACACCTTAAGACAATAATTCAAGTTTAAGTGCATTACATGGGAGATGAAAGAATCATCAGAGAGAAAGGAAGAGAATACGAACAGTAAAGGCATGTTATCAAACCAGCTATCACCACGAGTGCCCAGAGCTTACTCACACTGGGGAAACTCTGGGAGCCAAAGTCTTCATTGGGATCTCTTGAGGATTCATGCAAATAGTGTGCTTTAACATTCAAAAAACTAAGATCATGGCATCTGATCTAATCACTTCATGCCTAATAGATGGGGGAGAAGTGAAAACAGTGGCAGACTTGATTTTCTTAGGCTCCAAAATCACTGCAAATAGTGACTGCAGCCACAAAATTAAAAGACACTTGCTCCTTGGAAGAAAAGCTATGACAAACCTAGACAGCATGTTAACCAGCAGAAATATAACTTTGCTGACAAAGTTCCATCCAGTCAAAGTTATGGTTTCTCCAGTAGTCATGTATGAAAGTGAACATAAGACCATAAAGAAAGCTGAGTGCCAAAGAGATGATGCTTTCAAATTGTGGTGTTGGAGAGGACTGTTAACAGAGTTTCTTGGACAACAAGGAGATCAAACCAGTCAATCCTAAAGAAATCAACCCTGAATATTTATTGGAAGGGCTGATGCTGAAGGTGAAACTCCAATTGTTTGGCCACCTGATGTGAAGAGCTGACTCATAGGAAAAGACCCTAATGCTAGGAAAGATTGAAGGCAGGAGGAGAAGGGGACGACAGAGGATGAGATGGTTGGATAGCATCACTGACTCAATGGACATGAGTTTGAGCAAACTCTAGGAGCTGGTTATGGACAAGCAAGCGTAGTGTACTGCAGTCCATGGGGTCACAAAGAATCATACATGACTTAGTGACTGGACAACAACACAAAAGTGCTATTCAAATACCATTAGTATTGGAAGACATAGTATGGATGCCATTGAATATCCTCAGGATACCAAAACCTAATGGGCTTCCCTGGTGCAGGAGCCTCTGGCCTGGACCATCCAGGAAGTCCCTTCATCACAATGGGTGGACAGGACTGCAAATCAGGGATTTATTAAAAGAGCACATCAAAGGTCATGTGATGTCAGGAGCAGTCTACCTTTCACTTTCTCTCTGGAAACCAAGGAGACTGTAAAGATTCAGTTTAGTGAGACAAATGGCCCTGCCCCTTTTCCTCCATAGAAAAGTTTAAGGCAGAGATCTAGGTTCCTAAAAGCAAGTAGTACTCTCCTGGACGCCTAACTGGAGGCATCAAGACCACAGCAAATATCCTTTACAGGGAAGTCAGAGGAAGAGGTCTCATCATTATTTCAAAACAAGCTGGTTCTAATTACTGTTCCAGATATCAGCATCATCTTTCTCTTCCCTGTGTTTGTGCCTGAGAAAAACCAACGTGAAAACGGCTGGTCTACTTTGCAACCACTCTCAAATTTCCTCTCTCTGCAAAAGATTTTATTTGCCTCGGTAGGCCTTGTCCTGCTCTTGAATTGTTTTATTGGGGTTGCTCTCATTTCCTGGATAGGATTTCCCCACCCCTGGGGTGAGGCGCTGGACCTCGGGGGTCCCTCCTTCAGCCACAGAGCCCAGCCTGGTATGGGTTACCCTCGAAGTCCTCTCTAAATAGCTGAGAACGGAAGTGACCTTCTGTGTGTGGACAGTGACTGTTAGAGACACAAGAGCTTTGGGAAGCACTGCTTGATCTGCTGGGGTATTCTCTGTGGAGGAGGGAGCATCAACAGAGCCTTGGTCGTGCTAAGTGAACATCTTAAAGGGAAAAAGTGCTATTCCAGTGCCAGAGACGCCTCTGGGCGAGATACTTTTTGACACCTCTAGATGTACGGGGAGCAGTGTTTGCGTCTGTCTCTGCTGAGACCTCCCAGCTGTTTGCAGAGAAGGATGGAGCTGAACTTGAACTCGACACACTTTCTTTCTCTTTTGTAAACAAGTGTGTGCTGAATTAATAGGCAGAGGGCAAGAAGACGTGGCAAAATACTGTATTTCAAGAGTCACTACTACTGACTTTCCAAGGTTATCCTGGTCTTCCTGGGTCCTAATACACCTGCCAATTAGACCCAGTGACGGCTGAAGTGATATTGTATTTGCAAGGACCAACTAGGCATGGCCAGCCTGGTATGCTAATCACAGCTGTGCCATTTCCTCGGGCTTTCTTGGACATGACCTTGTCTTGTTTAGTTCTGCCCCAAATCCTGGAAGGTAAGACAGAGAGGCATCACTATGATTCCTCTCTTTACAGGACTCGTCTGTCCAATGTTAATTACTTAGCCAGAAAATGACAGATGAGAGATCAGAGCCAGGTCTCCTGATTGCAAATTTTATGCCATTTTGACATCACACTTCCGTCCTGGGAGATGAAGATTGTCTAAGAGTGGCTGGAGTCCTCCATTTTCTGTTGGGGTGAACATGGGAATTTGTGAATTTTATCTTCCTTTAGGGCAGTGGTTCTTAACCCTGGTTGCACATTAAAATCATCTGGGGAGCTTTTAAGCAATATCTTTTCTGGGACTTTACCCCAAGCCAATTAAATCTATGTCTCTTGGAGTGGACCTAGGCATCTGTATTTTTCAAAAGCTCCCTGGGTGATTCTAATGTGTGGCTAGGGTTAAAATTCACTGCCTTAGAGTAATAATCCACAAAACACTGATTGCATTTTTCCACTTTTAAACCACTTTGGGAGTGTAATAATGAAAAATCCTAATAGCAACTTGGCTGGCAGCTTTAGAAGAGAGGCCCTGGCCTTGGTCCTTAGTGGAAATTCGTGTTTATCTAGAGATTGACTGGCAGATGAGATGGTAAAGAAACACTTCTACTGCCTGGATCTGTACAGCAGAGCTGTCAATCTAGACATTTTGTAAGGTAAATAAATTACATTCTGATCCCTTCACACCTTTTAATTATGTTACCTTAATCATTGTACTATTGATGACCAGCAAATTAACATGTATCTTTGCTAGTGCTATCAACACGTAACCACTGATTTCCTTCATTAAATAGCTAGTGGTTGGTTTTCCCCTGCTTCTTTTTTTTTTTTTCAAATAATTATGGATAGCTTTATTCATTTCAAGGTTAACTTAGTAATTAGCTTTTGCATATATCCCATTTATTGGGGGAATTATTTAGTTACACTTTGATAGGAATAAGTATACTAAGTGGAATGCTTTTATATTTCTTTAAAAATTAACCTACTACTGGCAAATCTGTGCTTAGTATTTAGATTAAAAATTCCCTAACAATACCTTGTTTTTCTTGTATGGAACTCTTTAAAATATGTGTTAATTGGCAAGCTTACCTCTGTGCCAATCTCTGTGCTTGGTTTTGGAATCAAAGATAGGCATATGCTGTGGACCCTTCTTTATGAGAAAAACTATGGTACAGATACAAAAAAGTAGGAGAGAAGAAGACAGACTTCAAGGAGGAAATTGATTTTTTTTTTTTTTAAATTGAGTCTGTTTAAAACATTTCTTAGTAAAAAATACATTGGTCTTGAGTTTCCAAATCACCATATTCACTGAGTTCTAAGGCATATGTTTTCCACATTTCATGCAAAAAAATAAAATGGAATTTCATGAATCATTTTGGATTTTTTTGAAAGCACTTATTATGTTAACTGTATGTTTTGTAATTGGGGATATTTTACTATCAATAAAATATGATATTACATTTGCTGAATTAGATTTCTTTTCTGAAGTTTACCAAATATCTCAACTCTAATAATCCCTCTTCCAATTTTTTCACTTGAATATTTTACTACAACTTCAAATGCCTTTTCACAACCCTGTGTATCAATTTATGTACCAGTGAAATGGTGGATAGATAGCTGATAGAGCTTTTTCCACTATATTCTGAAGGAAAAATGTAAGTATTAACTACCCTGGATCTGGTTTTTTTTTTGATAGTAGCTTCCTATTGCTAATAGAAACCACAGATTCTTATGCTGCTAACACACAGGAGCATATACTATTAAGGCCTTTAGAGTCCTTTCTGAGAATTGAATTAAAAATGTGACAGGTAGCCCATAAATTCACATAATTATCAATTAAATGGACTCTATATGCTCAGTGACTCAGTTCATCCTCAAATGTCAATTAACGCCCAGTGGTCTTAGCATGTTGTAACCTAGTAGCCTGAAATAACTAATTTACCTCTCTTATCCATCTACTTCCTGTCAGAGCATGGTTAGGGCACTGAGCATAAGAGAGTTCAGTGAGTTAGAGGATCACTTTCAGTAATTTTGATTCATTTCCAATTGTTACAAGTGCCTTGAATATTAAGACTTGCCCTGATCAGCAACTCATGCTGTTATGATATAGCTACTTTTCACTTTTCCCCTCATGACATATAAAAATGGAAAGCCAGGATGCAAAGTATATATCCTTTTCTAGTTTTAGAAACAGACTGTTGGGGTTGTTATTTTATATTGTGCTTGATAGTACCCCAAAAACGTTGGCTGAGAGAACTCTCTCAGCAGTGTGCATACTGGGCTAATAAATTTGCAGCACTGTTAATAGATTATGTTATCAGAAAAAAAAAAAAAAGGTGAAAAAGTCACAGACAGAAGTCCCTTTGTAAGAAAGACTAAGCAGTATGCTCAGCAGGAACTCTGTTTTTAAATGTTTTCATACATCTGTATCCTTTTAAGATGCAACTGTCTTCACAATGAGGTTGCTTCCCCCTGTACGCAGAAACCATCTCTTCAAAAGCCTTTGATTAATTTGAACACAATGAAGGGCGGACGAGATCACTGCCATTTAGTGAGCCAAAACAATCCATGCCAACTGCAATAAACTCTGAAGCTGTCATCGAGTCAAGCTGTGAGGGAGACAACTGCGATTTCAAGCAATAGTTTCCTTCAGTGGCTTCATAATTTCAATTTTTTTTTGTTATATTTCCAGATTTCCAATAGTTACAGTAAGAATGCTTTCATAGAGAAATCTTTTCCCCAGGGGTTACTCTCAACAACTTAGTGTATTGGTTTTTTTCCCCATCATTGATTCAAAGATAGAAGCTCATCAGGCAAGAAATATTGTGATTACAAGTCGTATATAAATTATTTGGAGGGGTTCAGCCAATCAAAACAGAGATCTAAGTGACTATTTTCCTCTTGATGCCTTTGTAACTCCTACTCAAAAAGCAAATATCTGATTGATAGAATATTTTTGAAGTTACTTCAAAAAGGCCATGCTTTTGGATGGGAGGAGGATCTCAATATGAATGGTTCACATACTTGAACAATAACTCTTTTATGACAACTTTACAGAGGAGAGGCAGAGAAAAACACCAAAATAACAACAAACAGAGGAGTAAGGAAGCTGACGGGAGACAATGACAGAAGGTAAGACAGATAATTAAGGTCTGTCCTGGAAAGAAGATTCATAAATTTGATGCTTCCTACTTATTCCAGCTCTGGCTAAAGAGAATAATTACTGTTGAATAATTCGTTACCCAAACACTCTCATTTCATAGACAGTTTGCTCATGCCTTCCAATGGGAGCACTTAGCTCCCTGTCAAGGAGACAGAGTTGCCATCTTGCTTGGATTCAGACTTTGAATATCACATATAAGAAACAAAATGTGAATCCCTTCTCATCTGCTTCAGAGAATTCTTACACTGCATTTTGAAAAATTTCTTTTTTTTTTTTCTATTTTCTTAGATGGTATGCCTTTTACTTACTCTTTACACATATGTCATCTCTTTAATGAAAGCTAATAATCATAGAATAACTCATTTTAGATAGAATTCTGGAAAATATATTTTCTTGGATTACGTAGGACTGCTACAACTCAGTTGCTCAGACGTGTCTGACTCTTTGCGACCCCATGGACTGTAGCCCACCGGGCTCCTCTGACCCTGGAAGTTTCTAGGCAAGAATACTGGAGTGGGTTGCCAGGACAGCTAGTTCAGTTCAGTTTAGTCGCTCAGTTGTGTCTGACTCTTTGTGATCCCATGGGCTGCAGCACACCAGGCTTCCCTGTCCATCACCAACTCCCAGAGCTTGTTCAAACTCATGTCTATCAAGTTGGTGATGCCACCCAACCATCTCATCCTCTGTCATCCCCTTTGCCTCCTGCCTTCAGTCTTTCCCAGCATGAGTTGGCTCTTTGCATCAGGTGGTCAAAGTATTGGAGTTTCAGCTTCAGCATCAGTCCTTCCAATGAATATTAAGGACTGATTTCCTTTAGGATTGACTGGTTGGACCTCCTTGCAGTCCAAGAGACTCTCAAGAATCTTCTCCAACACCACAGGTCAAAAGCATCAATTCTTTGGTACTCATCTTTCTTCATGGTTCAACTCTCACACCCATAAATGACTACTGGAAAAACCATAGCTTTGACTAAACAGACATTGTTGGCCAACTAATGTCTCTGCCTTTTAATATGCTGTCTAGGTTGGTCATAACTTTTCTTCCAAGGAGCAAGCATCTTTTAATTTCATGGCTGCAGTCACCATCTGCAATGATTTTGGAGCACCCTCCCCCCCAAATAAAATCTCTCACTGTTTCCACTGTTTCCCCATCTATTTGCCATGAAGTGATGGGACTGGATGCCATGGTCTTAGTTTCCTGAATGTTGAGTTTTAAGCCAGCTTTTTCACTCTCCTCTTTCATTTTCATCAAGAGGCTCTTTAGTTCTTCTTCACTTTCTGCCATAAGGGTGGTGTCATCTGCGTATCTGAGGTTATTGATATTTCTCCCATCAATCTTGATTCCAGCTTGTGCTTCACCCAGCCTGGCATTTAGCATGATGTACTATGCATATAAGTTAAATAATCAGGGTGACAATATACAGTCTTGATGTACTCCTTTCCCAATTTGGAACCAGTCCATTGTTCCATGTCTGGTTCTAACTCCTGCTTCTTGAACTGCATACAGATTTCTCAGGAGGCATGTCAGGTGGTCTGGTATTCCCATCTCTTTAAGAATTTTCCACAGTTTGTTGTGATCCACACAGTCAAAGACTTTGACACAGTCAATACATGACAGATGCACTGTGCTTTGAAATTACAAAGATATAAAGATTACAAATATTAGTGATGATCTCTTCCTTTAAATAAATCCCTTCCCTTTAAAATTTAAGAGTGTAACATCCTCCATTTTTTTGGTCTCTAAATTCAAATACTGTTTTCAAAAAGAGAAAAAGAAAGAAGTCCAATCAATTATGCAGTCTCTATTGCAAAGTTTGAGGATTTTTAAGGTATTAAAGAAAACGAAGAGGTAATAAACTCACTGTTAAGGCATTTAACTTGGCAAGTGATTTATCTCTTTTTCTTTATCTGTTTAGGGTTTTTATTTCACTATGTGAGCAAATTTTCACTGACAAGTCATTTTTGGAGAACAGCCAGAAGTAAGGGCTGTGGGGTAGGCAGAAAGATCTCCTAAGATATCAAAGACCTGGGGAAAAAACCTAACAGAGTGACATTTGTGGTTTCAAAAATAATACACCTTCTCTAGTTTCCTGTTCATTTACCAAAGTAAAGCTCTCTTGGTTTTCAGCTCTCATTATATAAAGAGATGTATAGAGAATTCTAACCAAAATAATTTTCATTAAAATGTATAAAAAGAATTCTGAACAAACATTTCACTTCAATGGTAAAAACATTATCTGTTGTTACCCTTTGCTTTCAAAAATATTCCTGATCATAGCACTGCTGTGTAACTGAGTATGGAGAGAATCAGAAAAGATCTGCAGGTCAGAGTAGCCTGTGTGGAAACTGGGAAGGACTTCCACGTGTGAGTTATGATCATTATCTGTTGGTGCTTGGACCAAATCTTCTGAGTAATCTACACCTAGTAGGCCCTCAAGAGATTCATTTCATTAAGTTGATTTCTTCCTGCAGTCTCTATGAGTTATTTTTATGGCAACCTACATCTGCTACTCCATTTAAACCCTTCGTGCAGCAGCTGTATAAACATCTCTCATGCTGTAACCAGTTCCTGGCAAATTCAACAAGACTGCTGCAAACAGGTAAATGGAGCTACAAATGTATTTATTCATTTGATTTGTAAATATTTACTCTGTGTTCCTTGGTACTGAGCACTGTGCTAGGTGCTATGGCATGTTAAGGACTAATTAAGACAGAGTTGTGTCTTCAAGGAATCTAATTACAGACAGAGGGTTCTAAGGTAGAAAATAAAATGAGAACTGGGCCAAGATGCCAGAGTGGATTCAAAGGGAGGGGAGATGATTTCTTCCTTGAGGAACTTGAAGAGTTCTGAGGAGTGAGTGGCATTTCAGCCAGGCTGGAAGGATGGAAGAGGAAGGGGAATGCTCAGATATCAGCTAGTTGAGATGTGCTGAGTAAATACACTGAAGGGAGAAAGCACAGAACTTGCTCAAAGAATAGAAGGATGCCCATGAGGCCCATCTGTGAAACGAGAGAAAGGAAGTTGTCAAATGAGGCTCTCTCCAGCACCCTGAGCACTGCCACCTATAAGTGGCAGGAGTGGTCTGTCCTAGCATCCTCCAGGACTATTCTACATATACTGAGTAGAGAACAGTTTATTGCAAAGCCAGGCAGGATGGGTGGTTTGTATCCTAAAAGGCCCTGAGCTCCCCAAAGGGTATTAGCAAAGCATTTTAAAAAGCCAGGTGAGGGAGGGAGGGTCACAGGGTACAGGATCAGATCATGAACAATTCTCTGATTGCCTAATAATGAGGGAACAAGGTGGTGAACTAGCAGTTAACTTTATCAATCCTTGGGTTCCAGGACTGCAAGGAGATCAAACCAGTCAATCCTAAAGGAAATCAACCCTGAATATTCATTGGAAGAACTGATGCTGAAGCTCCAATACTTTGACCACCTGGTATGAAGAGCCTACTCACTGGAAAAGACTCTGAGGCTGGGAAAGATTGAAGGCAAAAGGAGAAGGGGGTGGAAGAGGATGAGACGGTTAGATAGCATCACCAACTCAAAGGCCATGAACTTGAGCAAACTCCTGGAGATAGTGAAGGACAGGGAGCCTGGCATGCTGCAGTCCATAGGGTCACAAAGAGTGGAAATGCCTTAGCAACTGAACAACCGGTTCCAGGAAGCCTGGGGCTACGTGCTCATGGTAACCAAATAGTTACCATCTTCCATTGGTGGAGGTTTTCAGGTCTGCAAAACAACTCAAGAAATTTGCATCAAATACTATTATCCAGGTACTTCAGAGAGAATATGGGGGAAGGCCTGTCTATTTTATGTGATTAATAGCACTGCCCAAGCAGGAAACCTGAAACAAGATGACAGTGCAATGGCTATTTATATTCTATTTTTCTTAAAAGTTTTAAAATATGCACTTATATCTGACCACCTTTGAAATTTAGGTTGTGTTGAATAGGTATGAAATTCGACAGGAGGGGAGAGTCAAAAAAAAGCAATGATATAAAATACTTAAGGGAAAAACATGATCCACTGAACCACATGTGCTGACACTGGCATTCAAGAAAAAGCTAAACCAATAAAAAAGGTCCAAACCCCCTGTTTTCTATCTCTGGTACATAAGAAAGGGATATTGTTTTGTTGCACAAGACCCCAAGGTCCCCATTAGAACATGAAAATATTTATAGCAGTGGTGGTTTCACTATGGGATTGCTAGATTTTTCTTGCAAATATTTGACTTATGCTTTTGTGAGCAATGGTTTAAAGAAAACAGTATGATTAAGGCTGATATTAAGGGGTACACTGTCCCAAACTACTGTTTTTAGAACATTTACAGTGAAATGTGTCTATTATCCCTAGTTATGGTGACAAAGGAGACTTTTCTTTTTTTAATACTTAGTCTAGTGTGAAAGTGCAGGCTGAAATAAAAATATCCCAAATTATTGGAGTTATTTGCTTCTTAATAAGAGTAAAATTTGTTTTTCCTGTTAGTAAAAAATATATATATATTGAATTGTTCTAGGAAATAAATTACTTGACCAGTGTGGGAGACTCTGCCCTAACTATTCTATCAAGAAAGCATAGTCAAGGGTAGTGATTTCAGACTTAGGAGCTGTCTCAGCCTTCTTTACTAGATGGCTCTCACTCATACAACTCAGCAACAAAACTAAACAACCCAATCAAAAAATGGGCAAAAGACTTAAACAGACATTTCTCCAAAGAAGAAACACAAAGGGCCAATAGGAATATGAAAAGATGCTCAATACTGCTAATTATCAGTGATAATGCAAATTAAAACTACAATGAGATACCACCTCATAGTGGTCAGAATGGACATCATTAAAAGCTCTCTAGTCATGCCCATCTCTTTGCGACCACATGGACTGTAGCCCCCTAAGCTCCTCTGTCTATGGGATTCTCCAGGCAAGAATAGTGAAGAGGGTTGCTGTTTCCTCCTCCAGGGGATCTTTCCGACTCAGGGATCAAACCCACATCTCTTGAGTCTCCTGCAGGCAGGTGGGTGCTTTACCACTAGCACCACCTGGGAAACGCTTAAAAACTCTACAAATAACAAATGCTGGAGAGGACATGGAGAAAAGTGAACCCTCCTGCACTGTTGGTGGGAATGTAAGTTGGTGCAGCCACTATGGAAATAGTATGAAAGTTCCTCAGAAAACTAAAAGTAGAATTATCATATGATCCAGCAATCACATTCCTGGGCATATATCCAGATGAAACGTAACCTAAAAAGATACTTGCACCCCTGTGTTCATAGCAGTACTATTCACAATAGCCAAGATATGAAAAAAATATAAAGGTTCATTGACAGATGAATGGATAAAGAAGATATGGTACATACAAACAATAGAATACTACTCAGCCATAAAAAGGATGAAATAATGCCATCTACAGCAATATGGATGGACCTAGAGATTATCATACTAAGTGAACTCAGAGAAAGACAAACACCATATGGTATCACTTATATGTGAAATCTAAAGTATTACACAAATAAACCTGTCTATAAAACAAGAAACAGAATCATAGACACAGAGAATAGACTTGAGGAAGGGGGTTGGGGGAGAGAAGGAGTGGGAGGTTGGGGTTAGCAGTTGTAAGCTTTTATACAAAGAATGAATAAACAAGATTCTACTTTAGAGCACAGGAAGCTATATTCAGTATCCTACAATAAACTACAATGGAAAAGAATATAAAAAAGAATGTACATAGAATGTGTGTGTGTGTGTGTGTGTGTGTATATATATATATATATATGATATATATCACATCAGATCAGTTACTCAGTCGTGTCCGACTCTTTGCGACCCCATGAATCGCAGCACGCCAGGCCTCCCTGTCCATCACCAACTCCCAGAGTTCACTGAGACTCACGTCCATCGAGTCAGTGATATACATATATAACTGAATCACTTTGCTGTTTAGCAGAAATTAACATAGCACTGTAGATCAACTACACTTCAATAAAAATATTTCTGATAAAATGTGATCTCAAAACAACCTGCTGAGAGACAGGCTTCATAACCCATTATTTCTTAGATGAGGAAACTGAGACTCAGAGAGACTAAGTGGATTATTCAAGAGCACAAAGACATACACAGTGGAGGTTTGCTTTGAATCCAAATCTAAATAAAAGAGGATTTAAAAAAGAAAATTCCAGTGTGGCAAGTGGCAAATGAGTGGAGGGATAAGGGTTTCCTTTTGGTGATTTATCTGTGTAGGGTTTGACCCGCTGTTCAGGAGGGTGGAGCTTCCAGCAGGGCTCTGAGGATGGGACCGACCAACTGCTCTGAAAAGTCAGGGCATACAATATGGATCAGCAAGTCTCCTGCCAGTGGAAATGTTTTATAGATCGTTACCCACACGAACAAAGGGGCTGAGAGAGACTTGAAACAAAAATATTAACAGGCATTGCCAATTCAAAAAAAAATTTGCAATGAAAATAAGTCATCTGTGAAATGATAATGCAAATCAATGGAAAGATATGAATGAACAAATTTTGATTTACCCATAACTTTTTAGGAACACATTTACTGAGACACATTTTATCTCGGAACATTGATGTTATTTCCTTCCAATAGCAATGTAAAGCATGCTGTTCCGAGGAAGAGCTCTGAAAAGGCTGGGCTTTCACAGGTTTGTTTTTCACAGTTGTAATGTTTCTCAAGACTTAATTTTGGCCGTGAGACACATATTCAAAAGTGCACTCAAGAGACAAATTTGGTTTTCAATGTAGATGTTCTAAATCTGAATTTCTGAAAATTTCATTTAAGCATCCCTCAGTGTATCTCTAGTTCCTGGGAGAAAGACAGCCTTTGGTATCTTAGGCGTGGGGTCAGAGAAGCTCTCTGTCCTGGAGAGAGCTGGAGTTTTAAGACTTCAAGTCCATCTTCAAAGAAGAGGTGGATTATATTTCTAATAATCTTCTGTATTCTTCTAATATCTTCACTTTCAAGTGGACTGCATTTTGGGGAGGTTAGATAAGTAACTTTCATTTTGCTAGTATATTATTCATTTCCCCTATGCTTTCATATTACTGCAGTAGTAGAATTTACATTCTTTAATGTTATTTGAGGGGTTTCCTGGTGGCTCAGTGGTAAAGAATCTGCCTGCCAATGGAGGAGATGCAGGTTTGATCTCTGGATGTGGATGATCCCCTGGAGAAGGAAATGGCAACCTGCTCCAGTATTCCAGCCTGGGGAATCCTGTGGGCAGAGGAGCCTGGTGGGCTACAGTCCATGGGGTCACCAAACAGTCAGATACAACTTAGTGACTAAACAACAAGGACAAAACAATAATATTGTTTTAATCCTGTCCCTTCTGCATCCCTGGTTGTGACTCAATAATATTTAACCTTCAACAGATATGTTTCTCTCTCTTTCTTTCCTTATTTTCCTTAATCAGATTCTTGAGGAATTTCTCTATTTTATGCGTATTTTCAAGATTTAAGATACTTTTTAATTCCTTTTGTTTCATATTTCTAGCATCAGTTTTTAACTTTGCTAAATTTCGTTATATTGTTTTTTTCTTGGTACTTTGGTCCTTTCTAAATTTTTGTATTCTGTCTATCTTTAAATTCTTCCTCTCTACCTTCTTTCTTTTCTGTCCCTTCCTTTCTGCATTTATCCTTCCCCACTCTTTCTTTCCTTTTTTCTTTCTTTCTTTTCTTTTTCTCTGATTATCAATGCTACTAAATCTCAAATGTTTCATACGGGAAAAGGGCCAATTTTTTTTTTTTGGGGGGGAGCATCATCTTTTATAAATTGTCTTATAATTCTATTTATGACCAGAGAAAATATCCTACAAAATCCTAACTCTAAAAAAAGTGTTAAGGTATTTTCTGCTATTTGTACTTTTTCTCAAATAAAGTATGCACATTTTAAATTGTTTTATGTGTGTGTGTGTGTGTATATATATTCCCATTTAAAATGTATATTTAAAATCTGTGTATATATATTTCATAGTTCTCTCTCACACTGATTTCCTTTTCCTTTTTTTGAAACACTGGCATTTGATCTTCTGGATCTCACATTCCACTCTTATCTTTTTCCTCATGTTTTCATGTATGTATGTTGGATTTGCACTCATTTCACACACTAGTAAAGTAATGCTCAAAATTCTCCAAGCCAGGCTTTAGCAATACGTGAACCGTGAACTTCCAGATGTTCAAGCTGGTTTTAGAAAAGGCAGAGGAACCAGAGATCAAATTGTCAACATCTGCTGGATCATGGAAAAAGCAAGAGAGTTCCAGAAAAACATCTATTTCTGCTTTATTGACTATGCCAAAGCCTTTGACTTTGTGGATCACAATAAACTGTGGAAAATTCTGAAAGAGATGGGAATACCAGACCACCTGACCTGCCTTCTGAGAAATCTGTATGCCGGTCAAGAAGCAATGGTTAGAAATGGACATGGAACAACTGACTGGTTCCAAATCAGGAAAGTATGCCAAGGCTGTATATTGTCACCCTGCTTATTTAACGTACGTGCAGAGTACATCATGTGAAATGCCAGGCTGGATGAAGCACAAGCTGAAATCAAGATTGCCGGGAGAAATATCAATAACCTCAGATATGCAGATGACACCATCCTAATGGCAGAAAGCAAGAAGAACTAAAGAGCTTCTTGATGAAAGTGAAAGAGGAGAGTGAAAAAGCTGGCTTAAAACTCAACCTTCAGAAAACTAAGATCATGGCATCCAGTCCCATCACTTAATGGCAAATAGATGGGGAAACAGTGGAAACAGTGAGAGATTTTATTTTTGGGGGGCTCCAAAATGTCAATGGCACCCCACTCCAGTACTCTTGCCTGGAAAATCCCATGGACGAAGGAGCCTGGTGGGCTGCAGTCCATGGGATCGCTAAGAGTTGGACATGACTGAGTGACTTCACTTTCACTTTTCACTTTCATGCATTGGAGAAGGAAATGGCAACCCACTCCAGTGTTCTTGCCTGGAGAATCCCAGGGACAGGGGAGCCTGGTGGGCTGCTGTCCATGGGGTTGCATAGAGTCGAACATGACTGAAGCGACTTAGCAGCAGCAGCAGCAAAATCACTGCAGATGGTGACTGGAATCATTAAATTAAAAGACACTTGCTCCTTAGAAGAAAAGTTATGACCAATCTAGACAGCATATTAAAATGCATATTACTTTGCCAACAAAGGTCCGTCTAGTCAAGGATATGGTCTTTCCAGTAGTCATGTATGGATGTGAGAGTTGGACTATAAAGAAAGCTGAGCACCAAAGAATTGATGCTTTTAAACTGTGGTGTTGGAGAAGACTCTTGAGAGTCCCGTGGACTGCAAGAAGATCCAACCAGTCAACCCTGAAGGAAATCAGTCCTGAATATTCATTGGAAGGACTGATGTTGAAGCTGAAACTCCACCACTTTGGCCACTTGATGCGAAGAACTGACTCATTTGAAAAGACCCTGATGCTGGCAAAAATTGAATGCAGGAAAAGGACGACAGAGGATGAGATGGTTGGATGGCATCACTGACTCAATGGACATGAATTTGAGCAAACTCTGGGAGCTGGTGATGGACAAGGAAGCCTGGCGTGCTGCAGTCTATGGGGTTGCAAAGCGTCAGAAACCACTGAGTGACTGAACTGAACTGAACTCATGTTGGATTTGGGTTTAAAATAAAAAAGTTGAGATCTAGTTTAGACCTCAAGGCTGCCTATCTTCAGTCAACCTACTAGTTTTGTAAGGCACAAAATTCATGTGTGTTTACTGTTAAGTTTTGTCATCAGTTTGTCTGATGTTTTGGGTACTGTGCTTGATTTCATGATTATTCATGTTTTTATTAAGTTCTTAAGTTGTGGTCTGTCTCCTCCAAGATCTTTGTTTTCCTAGACATTTATGGAGGCTTGTTGCTTTCCTTGGCTGCATGTGCCCCACTGTCTCCAATAGACAGGGTATGTGATTAATTTTTTAATTTGTCAGTTTGATGTGACTCGGTAGTGACTATCCTGCAAGAGATGGAAGTGGGAACATTCTCTATCATGGTGGGCTTGGAGCAGTCACTATTCCCACACTAGTTTTATTTCCTTGCCTTGGGAGGGTGCAGTGGTCACTTCCTTGGTTTGTTGGGATCAGGAAGACTATTTAATGTGGCTTGTCTATGTCAATGCTCATCATGGTTAGTCAAGCTCCTCTGCATGCCCCTGTTCTGATCTGTGCTAAAGGCACACTGACAGTGGTATCCAGCCTCTGACCTGACCTTTGTGGAAGAAGACCCCAGCTGCACCCTCATCTGGAGACACAAGCCTTAATGACACCCATGTGTCTATAAGCCCACAATCTGCTGGACACAGCAAAGACAGAGAAACTGGCATTCAGAGTAGAGAGAAAGTGAAAAGTTACTACCTCCCAGAGTCCATTCTACATCATGCTTTTTAAAACATGCACAAAAGTTTCATCTTTCAAAAGGAACTTATGTTTGGGTTGATCTCTCTGTAACTATGAATTACCAATACAACTATGCTTTACCATATATGTCCTGAAGTAGTATTAGGTAGCTATAAATTATGACAAATTTTTTCCTAGAGTTGAAAGCAGCAATTCTGGAAAAAAAAAAAAACTCATAAGATAGATAATATTATATTCATGTTAGTTTTCTCATTCCTAGAACAATGACCTGAAATTCTATATAAATATTGAAAAGACGTTGGCAAAAAATGGTTAGCATTTCTACAGTTTTTATGATATCTCAAAGCTTTAAAAAAAAAGCCAACAATTCTATGAAGAAATTTTTAGGACACTTATTTAGCCAAACTGGCTGGTCTGCTTTGTATCATTTTGACTTACGTCTCTTAGTTCCTAGTGGCTAGAATGAATAGGAAAAAAGAAACAAACAAATAATATGTTCACTCAGCAAAAGATAAATAAATATTATTAAGGGCAGAGGAATCAATCATCATTTAAAGGCAATATTTGCCTTCAACATTAAATATTTGTATGCAACCACTTTTAATCTAATTTTCTGAGGATCAGGAAATTCACAGATATTCAGGACAATAAAATCCACACTATTTTGCAGGTCTACTTAACTCATAACTCATTTTCTTGATGTGGAAAGTACTTTCATAATTCTTGCATAAGTTTATTCCAAAAGAGCTTTTTGGCCAAAATGTTGGAACCAGTGTATCTAGAAAGAGCCTTAATTATCACTTCTGTGGGCATAATTGAGAACTATATGATGAATTTTTCAATGCTGAAACAGGTATATACACCAAATGTAATAGTAAAATCTTGTGAAATATTCACAAGAGACATAAATAAGAATAGTTACAGAAGAAGGTATTCAACTCTTTGGGTAGAAAAATAGCCTGTCAAGTGATTTTTTTCAATTTTGAAGGCTGTTATCTTAAAATATTCTGTAGTGCATATTCATATGGTTATAGGAAGGACATTTGGTTTGGCAGACAAATAGCTTGAGTCAAAATAATTCAACCTACTCCATATTCTTCACTGCTTACTGCATATCCCCATATGGTGTTTCTGCCAGCCTCCCCAAATCCAATCATCCAAATTTGGACACATTTTCTTCTATCTTCTCTTTCCTCATAACTCATCCTTCCTCTAGCAGTCTCTCTGGCGATATTTCTATCTGGTCATTTAAGCTGAGAAAACTGGAGATGCGCCTTGACTTCCTAAATTCCTTAATTCCAACCACACGGGACTATTTGCCTGATCCTGGAATAGCCTAGGTTCCTGGATTTGCATATCCTCTTCCTTTCATCCAAGACCTTTCCTGTTGGGGGCCAGCATGAGGTACTCCGCCCATGGCAAAGGTCATGAGGAAGGAGGCTCGACATACGCAAAGGCGGGATCGAGCCTCAGGAGTCCTCCTGGAAATCCTCGAGCATCTACCCCCATAACCAGAGCCTGCCTACTTTACTACTTTGTGTTCTCCCCTACACCTCTGACTTTACGGGGGGCTGTCCCCCACCACCTCTTTCGGAGAAGGAGTTAACTTAGAGCTCCAGTTAATAATAATTCCTGGGCGTGATAGGAGTGTTTCAACCTACAAACTCCTCTGAAGGTTCTCTAGCCTGCCTGACAGGCTTGTCTGGCCACATGTGATTGCTCACAGCCTCCCAACCGTGAAAGGCACAAGATGCTTTAAACCGTCTAAAAGCAGGTTCCTTAGAAAAGTTAGAAAACTATTAGTATAAGTATAGTGGGCTGATTAGAAATTGTATTGGTGAAGGGTTTTTCATTTGTTGAGCCAATGTTTGTTGCTAAGACTCCACATCCCCTGCCCTTACACACATTAATGAATATATAAAAGAAATAAGTATTAACCTTTGATATAAATCACGTTAGACCTTAGGCTAAGTAAATTCTTTCCTTAACTAAAACCCACTACACCCTCACCCTATAGGAATGTAACTTTATTTGGGTGGTGTCTGTTTTAAGAATAATCACCCCTGGAGAAATGTGTTGACTGACCGCTGTCACAAGGAGAGGGTCGTAAATTGTCAGCAGGCCCCCCTGGCCAGAAGATGATGTAACAACCCTAAGACCTCTGTATACATTTGTGTGAAGCACCTGACTTTAATAAAAGTCAGGACTGCTGTCCCCGCGTGACTTTTGTATAACATCTCAGTGTATAAAAACAGACTCTGGAAAATAAAGAATTGGGATCAGTTCCTCGAAAGACTGGTCTCCCCATGTCACTCTCTCTCTCACTCTGGCTGAGTCTCCATCTGGAGCGCGGAACCCACCATGCTTACTAATTATGCCTGGGCTTCTAAGATCCGAATGGGGAGGCCTCAGTGTCTCCTCTCCTTCGGGAGAACGGAAGGATGCCTGCGGCCTACGTAAGTGGTGCAAGCTTCTTGTCTTGAAGTTTTATTGGTCTCCCGTGTAAACCAAGCTACTCAGCCTCTTTTCTCCACTGAATTTTCCTACTGAGCTATCCTCATTCTATTACTCTTTATATCTTTGATAAATATTTAAATAGTCGCCGAAGCCGTCTCCCCTTCGAATACCCTGGATCAACCGGGGCTGGACCCCGGCACTTTCCAAATACATTTACTTGAGGAAATACTGCTCCTTCTTCAAAGCTTACTTCCAATGCTCCTGGGTTGGTATCCTTGAGTTCCCTAATCAGAATCAATAATTCTGCCCTCTGTGCTTTCATGGAGTCTCAGTTACATGTTATATCACTTTATTACTATGTCTTGTTCATTTACATGTACATATTTGTCTTATGGGTTCATAAGCTGTAGTGTCTGGGGGTTTTCCTCTCAATGATCTCATTATTGTCAAGGTCTAAATGCAGGGTCTTCTATGACTAATATAATAATCAACAAAAATATGTGTTGATTCCAAATCTATTATAACAGCAAATTTTTTTCCTTCCTGAAATCCAGAATCTTTGAGTGAGAAGGCTGATAGTTCTGGATTTTTAAAATAGAGTGGTAGTCCTGTTGCTAAGACTCCTCACTCCTAATGCAGGGGGCCCAGTTTGACCCCTGGTCAAGGAATTAAATCCCACATGCCACAACTAAAGATCCCTGTGTGCCACAACTAAGACCCAGAACAGCCAGAAAAATATGGAGTGGGAAGAAGACTTAAATTTGCTCATATTTACAAAGTGCCAGATGTGCCAGAAATCTCCTTTGGTGCTGTTTTGCAATACTCTTGCTTGCACAACTGTCATTGTCGCCACTTCATAGTTGCAGATACTGAGTTTGGGAGGTTAACTCACCAAAGGTCAAATAACAGTAAGCAAGGAAAGTGATTTTTGAACTCGCTTCCTGGGTTGGGAAGATCCCCTGGGGAAGGAAATGGTAACCCACTCCAGTACTCTTGCCTGGAGAATCCCATGGACGGAGAAGCCTGGTAGGCTACAGTTCATGGGGTCGCAAAGAGTCGGACACGACTGAGCGACTTCACCTTCACCTTCACCTTCTGTTTGATTTTAAAGCACATTGCTTTTCTCCCAGGAATCCTGTGTTTGTTTCCTTGTATATGAATTATCATATTATTTCTCTCCTTAGAAGGGGTTAGGAATCCCTGTGACTCACTTATTAACATTTTCCTCATCCCCCTTTGTGTTAGTTTTCTATTGTTGCTGTAACCAATTACCATTACTTTAGTGGCTGAAAATAACACCCATTTGCCCACTCATAGAACTAAAGGTCAGAAGTCCAAATGGAGTTCTAAGGGGCTAAAACCAAGGTGTCAGCAAGGCTGGCTACTTCTGGAGGCTCCAGGGGATATTCTGTTCCTTCATCCTCCAGGTCCTGGAGGCTCATGGCCACATCACTGTAGTCACTCCTCTGTCATCATAGTGCCTCCCTGCCTTTGACTTTGTTTCCCTCTTGTAAGAACCCTTGTGATTACATTGTGCCCACCCAGATAATCCAGGAAAGTCTCCTCATCTCTATATTCTTAGTTGAACCATGTCTGCAAAGGTCCTTTTTCCATATAAGATAACAGTTATAGATCCCAGGGAATGAAAGAATCGACACCTCTGGGGGTCATTTTTCACTCTACCAGATCTTTATAACTGAAATAGGTATTAGTAAAATAAGATCTTTCTTCAGTGTAACAGTGCAGGAAGTTAACTGGTCAATGATGGGGTTGAACCAGGAATTTCCAACCCTGGAGGGAGCACAGTATAGCACAATTGAACCAACTGGCCACAAATACAGACACAAGCAGATTCCTGAACACTAACAGACACCTGAACCCTGGATAACTGCGAAACTTGTATCTAAGTACTATGGACTGTAAAAAATCAAAACCAACCTGAGGTTACACGTGGCATGTAATTGGTTAAAAAAAAAAACAAAACTCTTTTGCTTTAGAAAATAAAATGTATGTTATTTAATCCACTCTGGGGCTTCCCTGGTGGCTCAGTAGTAAAGAATCCACTTTCCAGTGCACAATACATGGGTTTGATCCGTGGATTGGGAAGATTCCACATACCATGGAGCAACTAAGCCCACGTGCCACAACTACTGACGCCTGTGTGCTCTAGAGCCTGTGCTCTGCAACAAGAGAAGCCACTGCAATGGGAAACCTATGCACAGAAACTAGAGAGGAGCCCTCACTCACTGCAAATAGAGAAAAGCCTCTATAGCAGTGAAGACCCAGCATAGCCAAAAGAAAAAAAAAAATCCACTTTGCTGTGTAATGGTGCTTTTGAATTTAAATAAATGTCCTATGGTCAAAATTCCCCACTTAAAATCTCACCTTTCTTATAAGTACATGTATTGTGTTTCTTACTTTTCTCTGAGCCATATGAATGGTAAACTGGCTCTTTAACTTTCCTTGCTAGCTTCTTCAACTGAACTAATCACTAGAGCCATCCTGTGATGGACAGGCAGTTAAAAGACTCAAATGTCAGGATGTTTTTGTCAGTCACATCAACAGTAACTTTCAGATTGAATAGTTCTCTGCTGTATGTCAAATCTTTGGCATGGATTCTTTCTCCCCCTCCATAATGTAGAAATTGCTTACATGCTCGTACAAACTCCCTGGTCTGTGTTCACACATCTCATCTAGAATATTCTTCTCCTGTTAGTGAAGAAAGATGATGGGACATGTTATCCTGTTGCTGATGAACAATCATCAGCCTTGAGAAGCAAATACACCCACTTGTGCATATCTGGTAGGTGACTATAATAGAATTCCATTTTGTGGTTTGTGGAAAAAGAAATGCTTTTGAGCCCATCTACGTGTGTTTTCAAATTTCATACCAATATACATTCAGCTTCCTAGCTGCTCACTTGCTTGCTGGTATGTATCCCATTTCCACATGCAATTTCTGTATGAATTGAAGGGAAGATGTAGGCAGGCATCTAGCTGTTTAAGAAAATAAATTTATATATTTTGAGCATATGCTTTGCTGTGGACACAGGGCAAAATGTATAGGTAGGCATTTCAGACTATCAGTGAGGCATTATTGCTAAGATAAATTATAGGAAGTAATATTCTGCTGTATGCCTCCCAATCTGAATACTTCTGTATACAGCTGTATTTAAATACAGCTCTGCTCCATAATCAGCAATATAATAACCTATCAAAAATGCCATATGTCATCAAACTATTGGGCAGTGCAAACTTATTTGAGACCCATTATTTAGTGGCAGCCGTTTATACCTGAATGAATACACTTCATTATCTATGTGCTCAAATCCATGTGAATGAAGAGATGGAGCCTATTGATTTTTGCTATCGTCCTTTGCTGCCATGTAGGTGGCATTACAGCAGCTTACAATTTCAATGGCCTGCTGCAGTTTAGAAATAAAAAAATCGTTATCTGGAAATCTCTCAAACCAACAAAAATGTAATCAATTTTTTATCTGTGGTTAGGCCCTGGAAGTCAGTGTTGGATTTTCTGTCCTCAATGCTCCAGTTCTCTTGTTAAAATAGTTTGGGAGCTCCCATGGGAAATAACTATACCTGGATTGCACCTGTTTACATACGGAAGTGAAAAATCGGCTCTTTGCATCCTGCTAGCCACAGTGCATCCGTCTCACAGAGTCACTGTCCCTGGGGGATTACGGGATATAGCTCCCCTCTCTTTCCTGGACATCCTTCTCCCACATGACTCAATTCATAGGGACCTACGACTTCAAACTTGAATAGTACTTGAATTCGAATTTGATATCAATCAGTAATCCCAACAATGTTCTTTGGCTGATTAAGAATGAAAACATTTCTTTACTGGAAAATATAATAGGAGTGTTCCCAGGATTGATGACATGTCTTAGGTAAGGAGTTGTTACATTTGACAAGTTAATTTATTTTTCATTTTGCTTACTCAATCATCCACATTTATTGAGGATTTGCTATTTTTTAAACATAGTTGAGGTAGTATGAAGACGAAGGAGTGATATTCTGTCCTGATGGGGACTTCATGGTTTATCAAGAGGGAGTGACATCCCACAGATAACTATAATGCTAACGCAGGGCAGAAAATAGCAAATCATTAATAAAGAACTATCAGTTATCTGAGATGGGATGACTTCAGTGAAAGACATGGAATCAGAGAAGGTGTCACAATGGAGGGGTGTTTTTGATGAAATAAGTAAACACTCAATAATTGTTGACTAAGTACCTATATTATCTGTTCGGCAGTAGTGGACAAAGAGTCCAGCAGGGTAGAAAGGATTTTATACTAAAATCAGTGAAATATAGGTATGAGGGCTCCCCTGGGAGCTCAGTGGTAAAGGACCTGCCTGGCAATGCAGGAGATTCGAGTTTGATTGGGAAGATCCCTGGAGAAGGAAATGGTAACCCACTGCAGTATTCTTGCCTGGGAAATCCCATGGACAGAGGAGCCTGGTACGCTGCAGTCCATAGGGTCACAGAGTTGGACACGACTAGCAACGAAACACCACCAACAAAAAATGGTGTCTATGAAGAAGCACAGGGTTGATGAATCCTAATATAAGGATTCTCTAAGTATGTATTAGTATTGGGTGCCGAGATAGCCGTAGGAAAAAAGAGGTTGGTGGTGGAGGAGGGGAGGAAAAGATGGGCAGATGAGGATCCAGTTTGTCCCAAAACACATGGACAGATATGACTGCCATGATCACCATAAACCCAGCTCTCTGGCACTTTGCTGAATCATGGGATTCATGACTAGACACAGGAGTGCACACCTCTGGAAGGCTGGTTAGAAAAGGGGAAAATGAACTGGCTCGCAGCTACGGGCCAGGTCTTATATCAGGTTCTTGACACACATTACCTCATTTAATCTACAATGGTGTTACTTTACAGATGAAGGAAATAAGGATTTAAAAAGTTGAATGATGTCCTGAAAACTATACTGCAGGTATACCATTGCAGGTATACCATTGCAGGTATGCAATGGTTCCACTGGAAACATTAGAGGTGGGTTGTGGGAGGAATCTAAATCTGGGTGGGGTCTGAAAACAGAGCTATAAAGAGATTAGGCTATTTCCCCCCCTCCCCCCAAAAATGAAGAGCTAGATAAGTATAGAGTCAGTATTAGAAATTTTATTCAGATAATTTTACATCATTGCAAATGTCATCAGTGAAAATTGGAGAAGGGAAACCAGATATGAGAGGATTTAAAAATGGAAAGTTCTGACTCCATATTGCTTGAGAATTAAGCCCCAATTCCATCAACCTCCATAGCAGGGCTTCCCCAAGGGTCTGCTTTGATGGATTACATCTGCACAATGAGATATTTATCCTTGCAGCCGTCAGAGTGGGAGGTTCTCACACACACACACACACACACACACACACAGAAAGTGTTTCTTTGTTCGCAAGGATCAATTAAATCCTCAGAGCATAGAACCTCTGAAGGGAACCATAGACCCAGAGACAGTCTGGGATCAGAGAAATCTTCCATGTGGACGTGACCTTTCAGTCCACATTTGAATGAAGGCTGAGGAATGGAAGGTTGTCGGGGAGGACTACAGAGGAGACTTCCAGGCTGGGGACTATAAGTAGGGTAAAATCTGTGTCAAGAGGCTTCCATTTCAGGCAAGTAAAGTGGCCAGTGTGGTCTGCCCTTTAAGAGTAGAACACAGCATGTTGAGTCGAGGGTGGTGGTGAGGTGGGGAGCAGAAGATTTGCGTGGAGGATGAATGGATTTAGGTCTTTATCTTAAGAGCAAAGGAAAACCATTGAGTTAATGATGGTTTTTATGGGGTGGGAGAACAGGAGTTGATATGATCAGTAGTTTGTTTGCAGATAACTATGGAGAAGGAGTCCTCCTAGGTGACTCAGTGGTAAAGAATCCACCTGCCAATGCAGGAGACATGGATTTGATCCCTGGGTCAGGAAGATCCCCTGGAGGAGGAAATGGCAACACACTCCAGAATTCTTGCCTGGAGAATTCCAAGGACAGAGGAGCCTGGTGGGCTGCAATCCATGGGGTCGCAAAGAGTCTGTCACAACTCAGCACGCACACACGTATGAACATGGAGAAAGTAGGAACACAGGAAGAACTTGTAGGAGCCTCCTACAGGTCCAGGTTTAGGCTGAATGATGGCAGCAGAATTGGAAGCATCCTTTGGATGTTACATAAGACACTGGGTGGAAGAGTGTAAGCTCATAAGTAAAGGACAAAATTCCAGCCAAGGGTAGTGGTGATTGGGGAGGGGTGAGAAAAATCTTTCCAGAATCATTGTCACCAGCTCCCCAAATACAGCCTGGCATTCATCTTTCTTTACCTCAAAGAGCAGTTAACCTGGTCTTAATTTGTTGCAACTACACCCAACATTCTCCATGTCTCCAGCTTTCCTGTATTTGTTTCAACTCCCCTGGAATTGCCTTTCCCTTGATATCTGTAATTAAAATTTTATTAAGTCCCAGATCAAGTGTCACTTCCACCATGATATCTCACGTAATTTGAAATAATTTCTCCCTTCCTCTGTTCATTACACCTACTTCAATTTTCATTAGTTTGGGACACTGGCCTATGAAATCTCTTCTGAATTTAACAAAGTCTAATCAACAAAATTGTGCTAATTACTTAACCTGATTTGGTTATGTGTCTGAGGTAAAATTTGTCAAATATTCAATTTAAGGTCATTATTTGAATGGTAGTGTCTTTTAGGAAAGAGAGGGAGGCACATGGGCAGAAATCTCATTGGATGTCTTTGTCCTTAGTCTGGAGAAGGCAATGGCACCCCACTGCAGTACTTTTGCCTGGAAAATCCTATGGACGGAGGAGCCTGGTAGACTGCAGTCCATGGGGTCGCTAGGAGTCGGACACGACTGTATAAGTTTCAAGTAGACAACCTGAGCGACTTCACTTTCACTTTTCACTTTCATGCATTGGAGCAGGAAATGGCAAGCCACTCCAGTGTTCTTGCCTGGAGAATCCCAGGGATGGGGGAGCCTGGTGGGCTGCTGTCTCTGGGGTCACACAGAGTCGGACACGACTGAAGCGACTTAGCAGTCCTTAGTCTACATGTCAATTTCCAATATAAAGAAATATGTGAGGAAGAACAGAGGCTGAAGAAGTTTTTGATTCAATTAGCACAGGTTGCTTTGTAATTTTTTGGATATCTGTAGTAAGCGTGAAGGAGACAGTTGGATTCTGACTGGCGGAGTTTGTCTTACAGACAATTTGGTTGAGTAGAGTTAGCATGGATTACACACCTGGTATTGTTTAGCAGTTGGAATCTGGTGCCAGAGCATACATTCAACTGGTTTTAGTGACGGGAACTTGACAGTTTGGAATTTTTCCTAACACATATCTGTAATGAGGAAATAAGGACACAACACTCTTAATTTCTTATGTGCCAGTGTTATAAAAGCACCTCGCTTTCAATGATATGCTCATCCAAATGGCTGGAATGTAATACCACCCACTGTTGGATAAGAAAAGTAAAAATAAAACTCCCCAAAATGAAGTAAACTACCAGAAGGCATTAAAGTAATTTATTTGACATTGCTATGTATTAAGCACATTTGCCTCTGTTAAAAGATAAACTGAAGCATCAAAATTTTCAGAGTTAACTTGGGCAAAAATAGATTCAGATCAGGCGGGGCCAAATTGGAAGTGGTTAGGAGGGCTCTGTCCACAGGACATAGGGGGAAAGTCTTTTAAAGAGCAGATTTGAAAGTAAAGCAAGGAAATTACTTGACTGGCTGTGGATGAAGTGTTTGCCTTATTTGGAAAAGCCGAGTTGGCTCTTTGTGATGAGTTATCCTTAGGCTTTGATTTCTTAACCTTGAGGCATCTCAGCCTGAGGTTTATATTTGATTACTAGGCTGCTAAAGTATTTGAACCACCTCCATCCAATGACCTCCTTGTTTAACTAACTTAATACCATATGATCCTGTAATGCCACTCACTCCTGGGCATATACTTGGAGAAAAGTCTAATTCAAAAAGATACATGTATGCCAATGTTCATTGCAGCACTAGCAGCCAAGACATGGAAGGAACATGTGTCCATCAACAGATGAATGGATAAGAAGATGTAATAAATATATATATATATACACACACATATATATACACAAGGGAACATTATTCAGTCTTAGAAAGAATGAAATAATGTGATTTACAGCAACATGGGTAAACCTAGGGATTATCATCCTAAGTGAAGTAAGCCATACAGAGAAAGACAAATTTCCTATGATATTATTTATATGTGTAATCTAAAAAAAATGATACAAATGAACATACTTAGAAAACAGAAATAGACTCACAAACAAAACAAATTTATGTGTACCAAAGAGCAAAAGGAGAGGGACAAATCAGGAATTTGGGGTTAAAATAACACATACTACTATTCTCTGGTGGCTCAGATGGTAAAAAATCTGCTTGCAATGCAGGAGACCTGGGTTTGATCCCTGGATTGGGAAGATTCCCTGGAGGAGGGCATGGAAACACACTCCAGTTTTCTTGTTGGAGAATCGCCACGGACAAAGGAGCCTGGCGGTCTATAGTCCATGGGGTTGCAAAGAGTTTGACGTGACTGAGTGACTAAGAACACAAATATGAATAGATAATCTACATGGAACTACTATATAGCACAGAGAAATATGTTCAGTATATTATAATAACTTGCAATGGAAGAAAATGCAAAAAGAAGAATACATACATATATAATATATATATTTATATATGTAAAACTATATACCTGAAACAAATACATTATAAATCAATTATATTTCAATAAAAAAATAATACCTCCATGCTCCCTGCATATGGAATTTGAGGTTTATATATTATATTTTTGAATCCTCAGGGAACTTGGTGTTTTCTCACAACAGAACTATTGAGAGTTCAAATGATAAAAACATAACTAAATCACTTGACTACTCACAAAGGTAGAAACAGACGGTTAAACCTGAAAGATGAAAAGTATCAACAAAGTGTCAGTGCTTTACTGACATCACAGACTCCTGGGGGGAAAATGAATCAAGATGGGGGTCTCAAAAAATGTCCAGAGTTAGTTTCATGGTTTTAATCATGGAAAAGTTGAAATGCACTTTCGAACTCAAACCTAGTTATTCAAAAATAAACCATTCCAACTTCTAATCTCACGACCTCATTTTCTCTCTCTTCTCAGACTTTATTTCTTGGCTCTGAAAACTAGGATCATGATAAGAAGTATTCTGTTACAAAGAGTCTTCCGTGGGTACAACAGGTTTTATGGGCTAGAGGGGATTCCAGGCAGTGCAAAGTTATGGAAAATCTTTATATCCTGTGAGGTTATATAATTCTTTCCGTAATGTCCTAGCTTCAGACATTTATATAACTTGTCCAGCTTCAGCTTCATCCCAGAGTTCATCTGGAAGAAACACAATGGCCATAATAGTACCCATTATAGTCGCTATTCTTCTCAATTGTAAAGGCACAGTGAAATCGTCGGGATAAAGCTGTGCCTTGATTGGCTGTTAAATTGCGATCAATGAAAAGTATTTGTGCTATAATTTTACAGCCAAGCAAGAACTGGCCATCCTGGTGGCAAGTCAGCATGTACATACCATCAAAACTAAAGTGTCTCACTTGGATAACTGAACTGAATTTTCTTTAAGACAACAGGGTACAATAGAAGTCATGTTAAAAAAAAAAAAACTGGGCATTTTTCTGCCACCTGGTTAAAGAGAAATAACATATATGAACAAGGACAAAGTCCAGATAAAAAGGGTGACTTGTTGGTAAATTACAGCCTTCGTAATTCAAATTATAAAGGAAAACCAACACTCGTCTCCCCTTTTTCATCTAATAGTAGGTGGAAATGACTAAGGGCCAGATAGTAAATATTTTCGGTTTTATGGGTTTTCTATGGTCACTGTTGCATATTTCTTTTTTCTTTTACAATCTTTTAAAAATGGAAAAACCAGTCCCACAGAAACAGGCTGTGGGCTGGGCCTCCTGGCTTTAGGCTGCAGGCCCCTGGTTTATATGAATGCTTACAATTGTGAGTTTTAATAAAAGTCTCTCTGAGCTCCTGTACGCCAGCTTCCCCATCCACCTGGAGCAGCGATCTGAAGGGGATCACTAGTCTGTAGACCAATGCTTGAGAACAGTAGCCAGAGCTCTGTGTGTAAAGCATGGCTGGAAAGTGAATAGAAGCAAGAGAACTTTCCCTTTTGTGCACAACTGCAGACTTCACTGGCTTTGCAGCATCTGTCTCTATTTATCTCTGTCTCTCAGTCTCATAAAGGGTCTTAGAGAAAACCAACAGAAAAAAAAAACAAAAACGCATCTTTTCCCAAAAGCTCAGAGAAAAGCTGAAGACACTTCCAGACACACACACACACACACACACACACACACACACACACAACTTGATCATTTCCCATGATTGCATGCCCAGTCAGCCTACTATGATAATTACCTTCGTGTCAAAAAAATAAAAAAAAGATTATTAGAACTGTGCTTCATTGTAACCTTGAAATATTTCTTCTACCCTCTGAACTGCTTCCCATCTCTCCATAACACAATGACTAGGATATCTTGCTTTTATTTTCCCTTGGGAACAGTTACATTGCAAGAGGCTTCTCAATGAATTGCCACATTCTGGAAACGCCATCTTGCATTTAACATTCCAGGAACATGCCTCCATTCTATGCATAATGGTAAGAGCATTCACAGGTAGCATTTATTGAGAACCTACTATATGTCAGTTGTTCTAAGCACTTGATAGAAGTAACTCACTTAATCCTCACAATGGCCTAAGAGGTAGGTGCTACAAGTATTTCCTTTTGACAGAAAAAAAAAAAAAAACAGAATGATCACAGTTACCTGAATTTTTCCCTGTATGCCATATTGTAGTCAACCAACTTTAAGTTCAAAGAAATATTTTATTTCACCCAAGTCCAAACCCTACTATGGTTGGGCTGGTGTTTTTGTCTGATCGCTTCCAAAATGGTTTTGGCCATAAATTGTTCAACTGTGATCATGAAAAGGCTTCATGGAATATACAGATACCCTGTGTCTATCACTGTAGGGTCCTGCAAACAGGTGGTTCTGCACAGGTATTATTGCTGTTTTGTGGTTTTTAATAACTTAGTTGCCAGCAATGAAAAATATGTGTATCTCACAGGGAAATCTTAATCTCTAGCTCTTCTGGGAACATTAGCTCTGGCAATCCTGCACTTGCATTCTAGCACAATAATAATTGACTCCATCAGCTGACCCCCACTTTTTTTCTTTTGCTGCACTGCTCAGTGTATGGGATCTTAGTTCCGCCACCAGGGATAGAACCCCCTGTGCCCCCTGCATTGGAAGCACAGAGTCTTAACCACTGGACCACCAGGGAAGCCCTCCATCAGCTGTCTTTAAAATCCTAGGCAAGTGCTTTCCAGTTTGCCTGTCCCTACTCCACTCAGTGGCCTTATCTGCCAGCTCCTGAGGGCTTGCAAATTTTCAAACTTCTGATAGACATGCTGCTTCTGATTCATTCACCCAGATAGAGTGCATTCAGTTTTCTTCTGGAAAATCTATAGACCTAGTCAAAGCATACCATGTTAGAGACTTATATCCTAGCAGTAAAATTTAATAACCTCCCCAAGCTTTCCTTTTTACTCATCTGTGATTATCCCAGGCATTTACCAGCTAAGGAACCATTTGGCAGTGTCTTAATGTGCTAAACTCTATCCGTTCCTTTGCTGCTCTGAATAGCTGTGTCAGCTTTTCTTTGCTGCTTACATGATTTAGCTAATATGTGTCTGCAGATATTTCCTGGTATATTTCATGAAAGTTTATAAAAGTAATTGTCAGAAATGATCATGCTTTGATTAAATAAATATGCTATTGAGGAGTTAGGTACACAATTTAAATACTGCATGAATAATTTGTGAGCATATCTGTCAACCTATTTCAATCGTTTTAAATTGTAGATACATTTGTGGAAGCACCATCCTATTTTGCAAACTTGACAGCAATAGCTGTTTCCTGAGTGCATTCGACATTAGTTTCTACATTGTTTTATGCCAATCACATTTATTGCAAACTGCTTATTACTTTATTGCTGATCATGGCAACATATATTTATTTAGCTTTTTATTTTAGAATCAGCAGGCTATCACTCGCCTTATTAATCAGATCCAACCTTGAGGATTATAGCCACTGGTTTTAAGTTTATCTAATTGCTGCTGCTCTAAAACTGAGAAATAAGTAATGCAGTTATACAGTCTCCCTTGAGGAATTATTGTTCCTAAGGATGTTACACTTGCTACTGGGAAAAGAGTCTTCCAATATATATATTTCTATTGAAAATAGTGCCTAAGTGGCTTTCTAAATTGGTTTAGGGGGTTGGAAAAAGTGAAAGTGAAAGTGTTAGTCACTCAGTTGTGTCTGACTCTTTGCAACCCCATGGATTGTAGCCCACCAGGCTCCTCTGTCCATGGAATCCTCCAGGCAAGAACACTAGAGTGGGGAGCAAGTGGGGAGCCGTTTGCTCCTCCAGGGGATCTTCCTGACCCAGGGATCAAACCAGGTCTCTTGCACTGCAGGCAGATTCTTTACCGTCTAAGACATCAAGGAAGATGTTTTAGGGATTTACTACTACTACGACCACGACTACGACTACAACTACGTCGCTTCAGTCGTGTCCGACTCTGTGCGACCCCAGAGATGGCAGCCCACCAGGCTCCGCCATCCCTGGGATTCTCCAGGCAAGAACACTGGAGTGGGTTGCCATTTCCTTCTCCAATTCGTGAAGGTGAAAAGTGAAAGTGAAGTCGCTCAGTTGTGTCTGACTCCTAGCAACCCCATGGACTGCGGCCTACCAGGCTTCTCTGTCCATGGGATTTGCCAGGCAAGAGTACTGGAGTGGGGTGCCATTGCCTTCTCCGTTTAGGGTTTACCCCTGTGCAAAGAAACAAGCTGATCTTTCTGCATTCTATCTTTTTTTGATTCTTACAATTTAGAAAGGTTTTCTTTTCTTATATTTCCAGGGATCTTCTCAGCATGCGCTGTTACATTTGTTATAAAATTAAAATTACATGTGTTAACTCACATACCATAGTTTTAATTAGCCCAAGAGAAAAGTCAATATTTCTAATCTGTTGCCTCTGGATTTATGCCAGTTTTGATGTCTAATAACAGCCCAACAAAGCAACATAATACACACTAACCTGAATCTGTAAGAAGGGAAACAAAAGTCTAAATAATAATAATTTAAAAATGTGTTGGGATCCAGAATGTGAAGCAATCAAACAACAGAGCTGCATCAGCCTGAATTGATTCTTGACCTTGAGAAAGGATTACACCTCAAAATGTTTAGAATTCAGAAGAGAAGGTGGGTGTTTGAGTCTTTTTACCCTGTGTGACTCACAAGGGTCTTTCCCAAACCCCATGACACTTATTCCGTGCTGGGGGAAGCCCAATACACAGCCACCATGAGCTTCCAACTCAGTCTCAGCTCTGATCAGATGCAAGTTCCTTCTCTTTGCTGTGTCTCAGGTTCCTCTTTTGTAAAATGAGGAGTTGGTTAAGTCTTTGCTCTTGTACTATCTCTACCTAAGTTCTAGAATTCTGATTCCTAAGAGAAAACAAAACTCTGTACAGACTCCTCAGCTTGATATATGCTTTAACATATTCTTTTCAAGAGGGGAAGGAAAATGAAAAAGAAAGAGAATAAATAGCAGTAAAAGATGAAACAGTGAGAATTGCTGGAAAATGGAGATATTATCATTTATTTCCCCTATTTTCTTTGTGAACCATAAAAGTCTCCCAGAGAAAATACAGAGAAAATGCTGGTTCCAAATTTATCCTCACGGTCACAAAACATAGATAGGATTATTGCCTCATAGTTTTGCTTCTTATCAAAATATTATCAAGTCTACCCTATGGTTATGCCAGAGAGAAGCTCCGACATTAGCAAACAATGTATGGCAACAGCAAGACATTCACTTGCATTTTCACTTGTACTAGTGTTACTTCATTAAAAATAAATGGTCACTGGAAAGCCTACGGCTATGAGTTGAAAACACTTATTCAGACACTTCAGATACAGTGTGTCTTCTTTCTTTCTTGTTCCCAGTTTCTTTTGCAGAGTTTACTTGTGAATGCCTAGGAACTAAATTCAAGGCCACAACTTGCTGTATATACTATGATAGGAGAAACTCAGGTCAGTTCAGTTCAGTCACTCAGTCGTGTCGGACTCTTTGTGACCCCATGAACTGCAGCACGCTAGGCCTCCCTGTCCATCACCATTTCCCGGAGTTCACTCAGACTCACGTCCATCGAGTCAGTGATGCCATCCAGCCATCTCATCCTCTGTCATCCCCTTCTCCTCCTGCCCCCAATCCCTCCCAGCATCAGAGTCTTCTCCAATGAGTCAACTCTTCGCATGAAGTGGCCAAAGTACTGGAGTTTCAGCTTTAGCATCATTCCTTCCAAAGAACACCCAGGACTGATCTCCTTTAGAATAGTGAGTATCATATGTCGCTGGACTTTTAGGTTGTCTCCATGTCCTGGCTATTGTAAAGAGTGCTGTGATGAATTGAGTCATTTGAAGATATGTGGATGGACCTAGAGTCTGTCATACAGAGTGAAGTAAGTCAGAAAGAGAAAAACAAATACCGTTTATTAATGCAAATATGTGAAATCTAAAAAAATGGTCCAGATGAACCTATTTCCAGGGTAGGAATAGAGACTCATTTGTAGAAAACAGACCTGTGGACAAAAGCAGGGGAGAGGAAGGTGAAACAAATCAGGAGACTGGGATGAACATACGTAAACTCTCAAGTGTAAATTAGATAGCTAGTGGGACCTGCTCTAAAGCACAGGAATCTCAGCTTGAGGTTCTGTGGTGACTAAATGAGTGGGATGGAGGTGGGAGGCTCAAGAGGGAGGGGATATATGTGTACATACAGCTGATTCACACTGTTGTACAGCAGAAATGAATACAACATCGTGAAGCAATTATACACCAGTAAAAACTAAAAATAAAAATGCATATCCTTATCCATATATATTTTACTGAAGGGCTGAATCAGTCAGGTCAATTCCGAGTCTAACACACTGAGATAGAAATCACAAACAATGGGAGGAAAGGAGAGGAAGGACAGGTGGGCTGGCGTGGATGAGAGGGCCGGAGACATTGGCCTTCAGAGCAGGGTCTGGAGTCTGGACGCCTCTGTTCCCCTGGGGCGTCCTTGTCTCCCCAGGTGCTCAGCCCTTCCGTCTTTCCTGCAGTTCAGCACTGTGAAAGGAATGTTTACTGTGGAGAGCATGGGGTCACCTCCACAGCCAGCAAGCTCCATAGAATTCTTTTAGGATTAGGAGGAAGGGAGTAACAAAAAAAGAAAAAAAAGATAAAAATGGAATCTTACAAAGAACAGGGGAGGGGACGGAATTTGAGATCATAAAAGCCTGTTGGCCTGGGTGCTCTGTGGGTCCTGGGAGGGCGGGGCTCACGCAGGCAGACAGCTGCGAGGGGGCAGTGCTCCAGCGGTGCTCAGGATGGATCAGTGCCCCCATGGGACTCCTCCTTCCAACATCTCCCTAAAATAAACCAACTTCCCAAGTACGACAGCATAACTTCCAAAATGACTCAGCAAGAATACAAAGGGTGGTATTTGTATTGTATTATATCCATTCTTGCCCTTATATGATGTGAAAGGGTCTTAAGATTTAAAAGTGATTCCTCTCTCTAGCTAAGACTCAGTGGAAAGGTTCTGCAACAATGAAGGATAAACACGGCAAGTCCCCTACACGCAAGCCTTTAAGTTGCAAATTTTCAAAGATGCAAACAACTTCAGGTGTGAGTGAAACTGCAGCTCCTCTGTCTACTATTGCTGACGATCCTTCAGCTCTACCATCTCCTACCACCTCTGTCTCCTCCGGTCAATAACTCTTCTTGCTTGTTCACTTGATGCCAGCCCCAGTATGCCAGCTGTTGTATTGTAGTACTATACTTTTCAGGGTACTGCACTGTAAGATTAAAAATGTCTTTTTTGTTGTTGCTGTATTTTTCATGTCCCAGGTGGCTCAGATGGTAAAAAAAAATTTGCCTCTCAGTGCAGGATAGATACACAGGTTTGATCCCTGGGTCAGGAAGTTTCTCTGGAGAAGGAAATGCCAACCCGCTCCAGCATTCTTGCTTAGAAGACTCCATGGATCTTGGAGGGCTACACAGTCCATGAGGTTGCAAAGAGTTGGGCATGACTTAATGACTAAACAATAATTAATTGTCTGAAAAGTATTATAAAGCTTTATAATACTTTACTATATAGTTAGTTATTAGCCTAGGCTAACTTTGTTGAACTTATGAACAAATTGGATCTACACACACTCTCTCGGACAGAACTTGTTTGTATGTATGGGACTTACTGCACCTGCATCACAGCTGTGGTTGTCAACTTACACCCAACATCACTGGTCTAGAAAGATCCCAAACTGCTCATAGTCTTGTTTTCAAATGTGTTCCCACTGTGCATCCAGATTATATCCTTTTGGGACCTGTTTCTTGCCCCTCCTGGGCAAGTATAAGAATTAGGCAATCCTGTTGATTTACTGCTACTCATGTCACCGCACACTTCTAATGTGTGAGTCCATTTCCTTCCTCCTAGCTCATTACGATAGCCATCTGCACTGTTCCCTCTGCCCAGAAGTTCCTCAGGCTCATCTCCACTTGTCAAAGTTCTATATAAGCTCTGAGGACCTCCTCAAATATCATCTTATCCATTATTCCTGCTGAACTCCCAGTGGAAAGTAACCAGGCTTCCTCTGACCTCTCCACATCTTCCTTTGTGTCTTTCCTGCAGTGTTTCTTTCTTTCTACCTTGCACTGTGGTATGTGTGAAAGTGTCCTCTAGTGAGGAGAAGACACTTGTCTATTTCAGGTGTTGTATCTCCTTTGCTTGAGTCCTGGACCTTGTGACTGTCTAATCCAGTTTTGATGTATTCAGAAAGGTATAAATTTCTATGAGGCATAATTATAGAAATGATTGACTATAAGGAGCATATGTGACAATAAGAACTTGGAAGTAACTCCTGTTTTTAATAGTAACACACTCCTACTTCTTGATTCTTTCTCTGTTGTTGGCATCTGCATCTCTCTATCACCCATGATGACAGTAAACCATTTCTGACGTCTCTGTCTCTTTCATAGACTATATCCAGTCAAATGTGAAATATTCCCAATTGCACTTTACTCCCTTTTCTCCCTACATTTAGACTTCTATGGTCTCTCATCTTAGTATGACAATGGCCTCCTGCTGGGTCTTCCAGCTTCTATGTTTTCTTCTTTGAATCCACCCTCTGCACAGGTACCAAAGTGATCTATCTGAAACAGACACTTAACCCGTGTCATATCCAGGTTATGTTTTTCTGTGATTTCTTATCATCTAAAGTTATCTTTTACATGACATTTAATACCTCTTCAACAGGCATCTTATCTGTCCCTCCAGGTTCACTTCCAATTTCTATTCTTTTTCTGTGTGCTATGCTGTTTTGTACCTTGACACATTCTCAAATGCTCCTCTCTGTTTTGAATACCTGAAACAATACATGGCCTACTTGTGGGTAACTTCTATTCACTCCTTAAGATTCTTCTTTTCTATAAAGCTATTCCTGCATATTTTCTCTTCTCTACCCTTCCAGATTCTAAATTCTCATAAGGTCCCCCAGCAGGACCTCCCTGTACATGTCTTCATTTAGCCCATTTGTTGTAACCACCTGCCTAGAAGTCTGTCTCTGGGTTCTTTAAGGATACACTCATGCCTTTAAGACTTTGTGCAGTGCCTATTACATGATAAGTGCTCAGTAAAGCTTTGCTGCATGATTGTTAATACAACAGTAGATGAATATAAGCTGTCTAAAAGGAAGAAGGAAATAACAACCCACTCCAGCCTGGAAAATCCCATGGACAGAGGAACCTGGTAGGCTACCATCCATGGGGTCACAAATAGTTGGTCCATGACTTAGCAACTTAAACAAACAAAACACAGTGGTGATAAAACCTGATTTTCACTGCTGGGAGCCAGCAATAGTGAATAAGCCTAATCTACTTACTCTGGGTCATATCAGCCTCCTTGAGGTTGTTTGAGTTTAAAGTATGTATGGAGCAGCAGGTGGACAGGGAGAGTGAAGACGGAAAAGGTAGATGGGGAATAGGTTGTGGTCACCAAAGAAGTTAAACAGGAAATGACATGGTAGGTTGGCATTAAATTCAGATTGTTCTGGTGCCAATTTGGAAGATGAATCTAAAGGGGAAAGAGAACTTCCCTGGTGGTACACTGGTTATGACTCTGTCCTTCCACTGCAGGGGGCAGGGGTTCAATCCCTGGTTGGAGAACTAAGATATTGAAAGCTGCACAGTCAAATAAATAAAATAAATAAATAAAGGGGAAAGGCTAGGCACATAAAGACCTGCTGGGAAATGGAAGCAGCATCAAGCAGTGATGAATGCCTTGATCAGAGTAGTGATGGTCAGGACAGGTTTGAGACATATTTAGGAGTAAACGTGACAGGAATTGATGATTGGAAAAATGTCATATTTACTTAGTTGTCTATCTCTTTGTTTATTATTTGTCTTCTGACTTATCAGTTGATGTGACACTGGTTTTCAACATCGACATGACCAAGATGCATCAACAACTCCGGGATGACTCAATAACTCAGCCACTTGCATCAGATGCCACCCTCCCACCCCAATCCCCCTGAGAGTCTGGATCCAACACATCACACATATTCTCACTTGGGTCGAAGTGAACAATGAAGGATAAGAAACCAACAGAGAGAATGCAAGTAATGATTCTCTGCCTACAGAAACTACCAGAGTAACCAATTATACAAGGACTTACAGGTTACTGTTTGTTTAGGTATTAACTTTAGAACAATTTGCCAACCCCAATTCTTTTGCAAACTGGTGATTGAGTTTCTTCTGTGAATCCCTGTGTGATGTACTTGAGATTGGGGGTAGGGATAAGAATCACAGCCTGTGAAGAGTTGTTCTGAAAAACCTTGAATTGCCACTTGCAAATCATTGAACATGATTTTAGGTTTCAGTTCCTAAGTGGAACTTTCTTGTATCAACTAAGCTTTCTTTATTTTTCCACTATGCTAAATAGAACTAGAACATTCTTCAAAATAACACACGAATAAGGAAAGAAAGTCCCACTTTGGCATTTATTTGGAGGACAGCTAAACACATTGATTCACAATGTGTCATATACAGAGGCAAGGGGGTGTGGGATGCTAAAGATGTCGCTAAGTTTATTTCTGATGCTGTTTTTGCACTTCCATGAAAATAACATCAAACATTTTGGATGTTGCCAGGTGCTATTAGTGTGGAAATACTAAAACAATAGGAGGTATATAAAGTAATAAAAAAGGACTATGGGACCAGTCCTAATCATAATCTAAATAATGGGAAATACAATAAAACAAATGAATTGAAAACGTGGAAGATACTCAACAGCATTTCAATTGAAAGAGGCAAGTATTACATTTTCTGAAATGATGTGCACTTTTTCTGATTCAGATCCTAATGCAAGCACAGCATTTTCTTCTTTGTATGTATGGGAAAGCCAGCCCTTTTGAGAGTTAGAATAGCTTTCAAGACTCCTGATTTAAATTTCAAACTCTTGATCATAGCTGGGGAGCAAAGGTTTTTATATTGGAATTGGAAATTGAGTTCTTTAGCTCTATACCAAGTGATAATATTAAGCATTTTGTTGTATCCACCATGCAGGCCAAGTTCCCCACTGTGCCTTCAAAGCCACAGTGAATGAACCATATTTGGATTTGCTTATCAGGAAGAGACATTTAGAAAGACAATGCAGTTGTCCTGCAAGGCTGAGATTCCTGATGCTTTTAGATAGGCCTGTGGAGAGCTGCAAAATGGGGCCTAAAATCAGGCTGACATGGTTGCTTAACAAGCTTCAGCGTGCTCTGTGGGCTCAGCGAGTTTGTGGTGTCCCCCACAGGGCTGCTGATGGCAGCCATCATAATTAGGACACATGAATCAAAAACACCAGGTGAAGATTTTGCCTCAGAAGAAAGAAAAGGCAGATGGAGGGAATTACCATGCCCTTTGACTGTTAAGCTCTTTCATGCAGCTGGATGGCTGGCCAGCCCTGGCTATGAATGGGTCTGTAGGGCAATTGACAGAAGTCTAGCCCTTCCTACAGTCAAGCTTCAAAAAATCTCTCTTGTCCTTTTGCCATAAAACCTCCATCTTTCTCTCAATATTTGGTAAAACAGGTAACAGTGTTGTCTTACTTCTTTTTTTTTTTTTTTTAAGTGGGGAAAAGGAACTCGGTGATCTTTTCAACAGGAAGAAAACCTCCATAACCTTAAGGGACATGACCTTGAAAGAGATTTGCTGAACTTTAATATGACTGGATTTTTTCTAACCTTGATGGGCTCTTGATTTCAAAATCTGCCTAACAAAAGCTCTGCCAGGAAAGCTGTTATTATAAAGATGCTTCTCAATAGAGAGAAGTGGGTTAATTGCAAGCTCTCCAGTCAAATAAAGGAGGGTTTTGAAAACAAGTGCAAAATTAACAAAATGTAGCACATTGCTCTTATGGAAAAAAATGATGAGGGAAACATTTGAAATGGCAAAATGTCTCACATAAATAGATGTTACAAAACTTGTTGGAAGAGACTGTAAGAGATTTCAGATTACTCATAAACAATTGCCCATATAACCTTGATATGAATACAGAAATCCATTAGCGATCAAATTTTCTAACATAATTGTACACTAAAAAAAATATGTATTTTCCCCCTATCAATTTATGTTGACAGGATCCAGTTTAATAACACAATCTAGCCTTATTTATGTTTTTATCTTCTTTTTCACTGTATTGCTTCTGAGATTTAGTAAACATAATTTACAATGAAGAGCTGAACACTAAACTGTGAATTTGTTGGAAGGATTTCATTTTGGCATTACATGTCTTCAGTGAAAATTTAAGTTCCATTTGGGGTCCAAAATAAAAGCCCTAAAATACACAAGAATTTTTGTTTCTCTTTTTATAAGCAGTGGCAATATTTTTCTTCTAACAAAAGATCAATCTTAAGGGCAGTCCCCTGACCTTCAGAATTTTAAGAGAAAACTCATATTATAGTGTTGTATCTACGACTTATGTGATTAACATCATTTAATGTAAAATTGTGTGAATGATTTCAGATTATTTTGAAAGCATGATTTTACCTGTGAATGTGTTTAATATTTGTAAATCACAACTCAGTAGGCAACACTGCCCAGAAACATGGTTATCATGTAGACTAATAAAGACCTTTACTAGATCCATCTACGAAATTACAGAGAAAATTGCATTTCTGTTCACATGCCCTAAGACTGGCAGTCCCTGAAGGACACATGCTTTAATTTGGCCTATTAAGTAAATGAATATTCTTGAGAATCCACAGAGTCAAGCAAAAACACAATGCTGCCCATTGCCCACTTTTATTTTAGTACTAGTTCGGATTAGACATTTCTCTGTCTGATTTGAGCTTCATTTGGAAGCAATTAACTATTTTGTATTAGATATAATAAGGGTCTCTAGTGCATGGACCACATTTGCCTGCATCAGTTGTTTAAGGCTTAATTGAGTAAAATTGCATTCACACTCAACATAGCTTCAAAAGATAACTAATTCCTTACTTCTCTCCTTTCTTAAAGTGCACTGGGCAGGACAAAGAGTGTTGGGGGTAAAAGGTAGGCCAAAGTTCTTAATTACTCTTATTTTTATTTTACTTTCCTGATGTTTATATTTGACCACCAAAATAGCCAAAAGTCATGTAAGTAAAATACTCAACACATTGTTTAAAATACCAGCTCAGATGCCCGAATTTATCTTCATGTTTTTAAATTTTTTTTAAAAAAAATCATGTTTCTAACTTACTGTTTGTAATTCAATTTTTGTTATTATGGACACATTTTTTTTTCCACTTGCAGTTTATCTAATGCCCAAGATTTAAAATCTGGTCATTTTAGGTTGACTCTCCTCCTGGGCAAACTGACTTACTCCCTAATCAGGAGTTCCAGGTATTCTGTATGTGCCCCTCTTAAAGCAGTTATCATGTGGCTATGCAAGCATCTTTTACATAATTGTGCCCACAATTAGTCTTTTAGTTGCTGGAGGACAGGAACTTGTTTTTATTTTTCTTTTTAGTCACTTATTTTATGGAGCTATAACTGACATATAATATTGTGTAAATATAAGGTGTCCAACAGTAAGCAAGTCAGCGGCTGCAACTGGTGCACTTGAGCGTGGGCTGCTGCGAAGATACCAAGGGAACATTTCATGCAAAGATGGGCTCGATAGGTATGGACCTAACAGAAGCAGAAGATATTAAGAAGAGGTGGCAAGAATACACAGAAGAACTGTACGAAAAAGATCTTCACGACCCAGATAATCACGATGATGTGATCACTGACCTACAGCCAGACATCCTAGAATGTGAAGTCAAGTGGGACTTAGAAAGCATCACTACGAACAAAGCTAGTGGAGGTGATGGAATTCCAGTTGAGCTATTTCAAATCCTGAAAGATGATGCTGTGAAAGTGCTGCAGTCAATATGGCAGCAAATTTGGAAAACTCAGCAGTGGCCACAGGACTGGAAAAGGTCAGTTTTCATTCCAATCCCAAAGAAAGGCAATGACAAAGAACGCTCAAACTACTGCACAATTGCACTCATCTCACACGCTAGTAAAGTAATGCTCAAAATTCTCCAAGCCAGGCTTCAGCAATACGTGAACCGTGAACTTCCTGATGTTCAAGCTGGTTTTAGAAAAGGCAGAGGAACCAGAGATCAAATTGCGAACCTCTGCTGGATCATGGAAAAAGCAAGAGAGTTCCAGAAAAACATCTATTTCTGCTTTATTGACTATGCCAAAGCCTTTGACTATGTGGATCACAGTAAACTGTGGAAAATTCTGAAAGAGACAGGAATACCAGACCACCTGACCTGCCTCTTGAGAAATCTGTATGCAGGTCAGGAAGCAACAGTTAGAACTGGACATGGAACAACAGACTGCTTCCAAATAGGAAAAGGAGTATATCAAGGCTGTACATTGTCACCCTGCTTATTTAACTTATATGCAGAATACATCATGAGAAACGCTGGACTGGAAGAAACACAAACTGGAATCAAGATTGCCGGGAGAAATATCAATAACCTCAGATATGCAGATGACACCACCCTTATGGCAGAAAGTGAAGAGGAACTCAAAAGCCTCTTGATGAAAGTGAAAGTGGAGAGTGAAAAAGTTGGCTTAAAGCTCAACATTCAGAAAATGAAGATCATGGCATCTGGTCCCATCACTTCATGGGAAATAGATGGGAAAACAGTGGAAACAGTGTCAGACTTTATTTTTCTGGGCTCCAAAATCACTGCAGATGGTGACTACAGCCATGAAATTAAAAGATGCTTACTCCTTGGAAGGAAAGTTATGACCAACCTAGATAGCATATTCAAAAGCAGAGACATTATTTTGTCAACAAAGGTTCGTCTAGTCAAGGCTATGGTTTCCTGTGGTCATATATGGATGTGAGAGTTGGACTGTGAAGAAGGCTGAGCGCCAAAGAATTGATGCTTTTGAACTGTGGTGTTGGAGAAGACTCTTGAGAGTCCCTTGGACTGCAAGGAGATCCAACCAGTCCATTCTGAAGGAGATCAGCCCTGGGATTTCTTTGGAAGGAATGATGCTAAAGCTGAAACTCCAGTACTTTGGCCACTTCATGCAAAGAGTTGACTCATTGGAGAAGACTCTGATGCTGGGAGGGATCGGGGACAGGAGAAGGGGACGAAAGAGGATGAGATGGCTGGATGGCATCACTGACTTGATGGACGTGAGTCTGAGTGAACTCCAGGAGTTGGTGATGGACAGGGAGGCCTGGCGTGCTGCAATTCATGGGGTTGCAAAGAGTTGGACATGACTGAGCAACTGAACTGAACTGAACTGAAGGTGTCCAACATAATGATTTAATACATTTATGTATTAAAACATGATTAACATTTGCTAACACTTCTATCACAAAGGAGTCTGATTTTATTCATAGGTGAACCTCAGGACTGACTAAAGAATCTGATACAAGGAAACAGGAAAAGGTAACTTGCCTCTAAATATCACTAGAAACTTCCATTGAGGAAGTTTCCATTCTTAATGAGGGCTGAAGATGGCTTCCTTTTTCACAACCCCTGAGCATAGATTAAGAAGGGTACAGTCTAGTCTAGGAGCCTGTCTAGATTCTGGAAGCCTCTGAATGTTTAATTGTCTTTGCCTAAAAATGTTAAGAATGAATTAGGAAATGAGAATAGTCTCCTGAACATATTCTGAAATGTCTGTGATGAGATGATGAGATTACTTTCATTGTCTTTGCTTCACTGTTAAAAGAGACTTCTTGTTTGTTCCTCCTCCTAAGCTGTGGATTTTCCCTTTGTATTTTCTTACTCATCCTTGAAGACAGGAGTCGTACTTTGTAACTTCCACTGTCTTGACTCCAACCATGGAAGAAACTAATAAATAACAGTAATTGATAAAACATATGGTACAATTAATTATTGTAAGAATTTGCTTCTAAAAATCACCTTATTAAAGATACAATCTTGACAGACTTCCTTGGTGGTCCAGTGGTTATGACTTTGCCTCCCAGTGCCAGGGGTACAGGTTCGATCCCTAGTCAGGGAGCTAAAATCCCACATGTCTTGTGGACAAAAAACCAAGACATAAAACAGAAGCAATGCTGCAACCAACTCAATAAAGTCTTAAAAAAACAGTCCATGTTAAAAAAAAAAAATCTTAAAAGAAAAAAAAATGCAATCTTGAAAACATTCTTAGGAAAAACTTTCCATTTAATGCTTAGCAAGTCAGACTGTTTTCTGAGTGGAGAAGAGTGAGTCATATTATAGATCACACTGGCCACATTCTGGCAGTGTTCAGGCCTTGCCTAAACACTGACATTAACAACAACTGGAATTTGCCAGACGTGGAGCTAGTAGCTTTCATTTTGCTCTGTGGCAAGCCGATAGTGTGTGTGCTCGGTTGTGTCTGACTCTTTGCGACCCCATGGACTGTAGCTCGCCAGACTCCTCTGTCCATGGGATATTTCAGGGAGGAATCCTGAAGTGAGTTGCCATTTCCTCTTCCAAGGATCGAACTGTATCTCCTGTGTTGCAGGTGGATTGGTTACTGCTGAGCCACCAGAGAAACCCAGCAAGCAGATAGGATATGGTCAAGATGAAAGGCTCAGAAACATGTTCTACATGGTATGAAGAGATAGTGATGTAGCCAGAAGGCATACTTTTGGGTCTTGGCTCTTCCTCTTCCTCAGTGTGTTTCCTTGGGGAAATTTCCTATTCATAAAATTGGTATATTACATAAGGAGACAGTTAAAGTGCTTGAACTGGTCCTTGGCATCTAGCAAGTGCTTCTTAAATGGTTGCTTTAATGATAATGAAGAAAACAAAAGATCTACCATTCAATAAGAATGTATCTGCCAATACTATGCTAACTACTTAACATATTAATAAAAATAACTGCCCAGATCAGAGGAGACTAAGGCGACAGTGAAGATTCAGATTCAGATCTATACAAACCCCTCATCAGGTCTTTCTTTAAAGATGTGCAAGAGCTCCCCATGTGGTAAAGATAATTTTTATTTGTCATATGTTCCTTAATACCTAGGAAGTTCTTCTTGGTCAATGGGCAGCTGAAAGCAGGTTTATCTGTATGCACTATTGTGTTAGTTTATGGTTCTCACAAAGCACAGTGGCTATTGGTATCACATGGCTGTGCAAAGCAGGCAATTCTGTAGATAACTGCTTAAAGTCTATTCAGTTCAGTTGCTCAGTCATGTCTGACTCTTTGCGACCCCATGGACTGCAGCATGCCAGGCCTCCCTGTCCATCACCAACTCCTGGAGTTTACCCAAACCCATGTCCATTGAGTCAGTGATGCCATCCAACCATCTCATCCTCTGTCGTCCCCTTTTCCTCTTGCCTTCAATCTTTCCCAACATCAGGGTCTTTTCAAATGAGTCAGTTCTTCACATCAAAGTATTGGAATTTCAGCTTCAACATCATTCCAATGAACACCCAGGACTGATTTCTTTTAGGATGGACTGGTTGTGTCTTGCAGTCCAAGGGACTCTCAAGAGTCTTCTCCAACACCACAGTTCAAAAAGCATCAATTCTTCGGCACTCAGCTTTCTCTATAGTCCAACTCTCACATCCATACATGACTACTGGAAAAACTATAGCCTTCACTAGACGAACCTTTGTTGGCAAAGTAATGTAGGTATCAATCAACATTAATAATTATTACCAGATTTTTTTTCTTTCAGAACGGAGATTTCTCTGAGAATTCAATGAGTGTATGAGTTTTACTCTCATGCATCTCATGATTTGTTCTAAGTATAGAATCATAAAAATGATGTAATAATATCAGATCGAGTTTTTCTTTTTCCTTTTCTTCCTTTTTAATGACCATTTCTTAAGGTTTGACTTAAGCATGGACTCACAAAGGGGATATAATGATCTCAGATATAGTATTTTTCCTGATACTGAGGAGGGTTTCATAACCCTCATGGCATCAGTTTATATTCCTGCATTGTTCTATTTCTATATGGTGACTCTTAAGTCAAGCTTGTTAATGCAAATTGCTCTCCCACCCCCACATTAAGAGATTGTGAGACTTATTCCACTTGCCTCAAAAACAGAACATGTGTGTGTGCATGTTACACATGCACATATTTGTACATATTCATTATGATAATATATGTAAATTGAAGACCGTATTTGAGCCAAGCTGCGTAGGTATGCCACATTGGCTTACCTCTTTCTGGTTCCTGAACAAAGCCCAGGGAACATCAGGAGACTTGAAAATAGCTGTGACATGTGGGGATCTCGACAACGGCCACTGTCATAGGATTGCCATACCATGCTTTCTGGTTTCATTAACTGAGTTTTTAAAAATGTCTCCTTTAGCTTCAGATATACTAATTTATATATTATCATCCACCCATAGATCTGTTTATTGTTGTTTACCTGCCTATTCACATACCATTCTAAATACTATCTCACTTTGTATGTATCTCCTAATTCAATATTCAGCTCAGAGCTCCTCTACTCTTAGGCATTTTCTGACTAATTCCTTTTAACTTTTGTCACTCAGCACTTGGGCACATCCTCTGTGCATTTCCATACTCATTTTATGCTTAATCATGAAGTGTTATGAATACATTTATTTGTGCTTTCATTAAGTTATTCCAGGAGTACATGTTGTTACTTCACATTTTAAGTTTCTAAAGGCCAGATGATGTCTTTCACGTCTATCATAAAACAATTTATTTCCTGCACCTTCGATCCCATTATGATACTCCTTGCATACTCAGCAGTAAGTGCTAGTTGAATCAACTTAAAAATGGCTAAGGGGCAATGAAATAGCACATATATGTTTTCTAATCATGGTTTATCACATTGGGATGGTTGTCTCTTGGCCTGATGATAAAATCCCACATGAGAAATCAGCAGAACTATTACCCAGAATTTAAAAAAAGAAAGGAAAAATCCTTCTCATAAAAAAATTATTTTGAGAGACTGAAAAATTCAAAAACAACGAATTTGATGCCTTGGAATTCACAGGAGGAAACACTGGGAAGGGACAGAACATAAATAATTGGAAAGCTTTCCAACTCATTTGACAAGCCTAGAATAACTGTAAAACAAAAACATGACAGAGAGAAAAATAAACCTAAAAACATTCACCAATGTCATTTGTGAATGTTAAATTGAGAAACTATAAACAAAATATTAGCAAATTGAATCTAACAATATAAGGAAGAAAAGGTAAAGGTAGAATAAGTCTTATTGTGAGAACACAGAAAAATGTGAATTAAGGTATTTGTTTAATATAACTTATTGAGGAGTTAATAAGAATGAAGTTTTGCCATTGGCAAGAACATGGAGGACTTGGAGGGTAATATGCTAAGTCAGAGAAAGACAAAAGCTGTATGATATCACTTACATGCAGAATCTAAAACATACAACAAATCAGTGCATATAACAAAAAAGAAGCAGACTCACAGATATAAAGGAGAAAGTCGTGGTTACCAGTGGATCTGCTTGGCTTCAGGGCTGACTATTCCTCAAGTACCCCACCTCTCCCTCAACCAGGAAGGACAGAAGCCCTATAGAAATCTGTTTTACCGTCACACTTGCAGTTGTTCCTCCTCCCTGATTGAACCCTGTCTCATGCACCTAGTAAAAACATCCACCAACCTAAGGGTGGGAAGCCTGTGAAGATCTCTTGAATGAAAACAGAAAAGGCTACAGAAACAGAGGTAATTTTATTCAGAGAATCGGATGTTGCTTACATGAACTGGCTTTCTTTTTACATTTCTTTTTGAAAGGAGAAGAGTGAGCTAAACCTCAAGATCCAACTCAGAGCAAAGATTCTGAGGATGCTTTCTTGCCTTTTGCCAAGGATGTCTGAGCAGAGGATGAAAAGACTTATTTCTGGATCAAATTCTGACTTTCAAGTCAAAACTGACTAATGAAGTGGAAGCAATGAAAGTCTGACCAGCCCATCATAAAGCCCCTGAGTCATGCCAAAGGAAACAGGGCAGGATCAGATACGGAGCCTAAATGGCAGGAACACATTTTTAATCAGGTAAAAGGTCGATAAGCTTTTTTGTTCTGGTTTGAAAGGGAAGACAGATCAAAGAAGAGGAAACTTTCCAAAAACGGAGTTCTTGTAATAAAATCACCAATACTATACATTTCTTACCAAAAAACTACTAATGCAAATATATGTGTCTATATATTAGTGAATATTGACTTTAAGAATAAGAAAAATGCATTAGGTAGGTGATATGATTTTCAAAGAAAGCACTAAATTTGAGGTCATTCTTTCTTTTTTTTCCCCTGCCTTTGAAGTATCATGGAATTTTTAGAAGATTTTTACTTATTTTCAAGGAAACTCAGAGTCTACATCTATGAATAAGAATATGTCTGTGTAGTTGAAATTTTATCAACATTGGGTTATGTAATTTATGTGAAAACACTTTAAAATTGTGTGGTAAGCTCTATAAACAGGTACTATTAAAGCAGGTACTATGCTAAACAGGGGATATGAGTTATAACAAGAGATATTTTTGTGGTTTTTTATCCGTTTCTATGAAAAAAGTGAAATGCAGTTCCCAAAATAGTACCTGATATAAAAATTTAATATATATTATTGAGCAAATTTTTTCTCTTTTGGTTTGGCTCCTGTGCAGAAAAGCATTGCTTTAGAGTGAACGTAGTTCTAGCTTAAGTGAAGATAAAGTAAAAGGAAGTTTAACTGTGTTATATGAAGAGCAAAGTCTTCTGTCCCAAACTGTGTTTTAGGGTATAAAGATAAATTGCCATAAAAAAATGAAATTCTGCCATTTGCAACAATGTAGATGGAACTAGAGAGTATTATGCTTAGTGAAATAAGTCAGAGAAACACAAACACTCTGTTATCACTTATATGGGGAATCTAAAAAAAAATAAAACAAATGAGTGTACACAGCAATAGAAACAGACTCACAGATACAGAGAGCAAGCTAGTGGTTACCAGTGGGGAGGGGAGAAAGGTGATGGGCAAGAAACAAGGACATATTGTACAGCACAGGGAAATATAGTCATTATCTTACAATAACTTTAAATGGAGTGTAAGTTATAAAATTATTGAAACACTATGGTGTACACCTGAAACTAAAGTGATATGGTGAATCAACTCTGCTGCTAAGTCACTTCAGTCATGTCCGACTCTGTGCGACCCCATAGACAGCAGCCCATCAGGCTCTGCCATCCCTGGGATTCTCCAGGCAAGAACACTGGAATGGGTTGCCATTTCCTTCTCCATTGCGTGAAAGTGAAAAGTGAAAGTGAAGTCGCTCAGTTGCCTCCGACTGGTAGCAACCCCATGGACTGAAGCCTACCAAGCTCCTCCATCCATGGGATTTTCTAGGCAAGAGTACTGGAGTGGCTTGCCATTTACTTCAATAATAAATGCCTAACTAGGGAAAGTCATCCTGAGAATCTCTGAGGAACCATGGGGGATAAGACAGATGCTGGATGAGGTAGAATGGAGCAACTGTTATGATTTTCAACAATGAAAAGAAGGATGGGCTTCCTGAGTGGCTCAGTGGTAAAGCATCCACCTGCCAATGCAGGAGACATGGGTTTGAACCCTGGTCCAGGAAGATCCCATGTGCCATAGGCAGGCAATTAAGCCCATATGCCACAATTACTGAGCCTGTGCTCTAAAGCCCCAGAGCCGCAACTACTAAAGTCCACATGATCAAGGGCCTGTATTTTGCAACAAGAGAAGCCACCATCGCAATGAGAAGCCCATGCATAACAAAGAGCATTCCCCTATTGCTGCAGCTAGAGAAAGCCTGCACGGGAAACGAAGACCAAGCACACCCAAAAATAAACAAATAAATTTATTTTTTTTAAATGGGAAGGAGGAGGATATCATAATTTACAGATATCATTTTGACATGTATTCAACACTTTCTATATGGTGTTATTAAAGTGTATTCAGTGATTTCTAAAGAATGAAAGCAATTGATAATAGGAATCAGCATAGGTTCACTAACATAATCACGGAGATACCAAGGGCAGAAACTTGTCAATTAAAAAAAAAAATCAAGGTATCTGGCAAAGCCTAGAAATATTATCTTGGTGACTATATGGATGAAATGAAGATTGGGCAAAAATATGGTGAAGGTGAACTTGAAATTGTGCAAATGACCAAACTCCAAACCAGGGTTTAGTGATGGTTCAGTATCCATGTATGGGGAGGAATGCACAGCCAGTTGATGGCTTTTGTCTTCAGCCCTTCCTGTTTGATGGTTTATCAAGAACTTAGTTCGCATGCTTATTCAATTTCCTTCAACCACAGAAATGGCTATCCATAGGAAGCAGGAGAAAATTATTCCTGAAAAGAATTTAAAGAGTTTTGTGGAGGAAAAACCAGAGGTTTAAGTAAACAGTACAGTTAACATCATCACGGTGATGTGCCTGCCACAGATGCTCCTGCGACCTTCACTGTTCTGATTGAAGCTCAGTGTCAAGAGTGAGGCAAGTCATGGTCCTACATGGTGAAGCTAATGCTCCTCCCACAGTTGACAGGACTTAAGTCTAGAGGAGGGAGGAACATATGGGGATTATGACCTCAGCTGAAGGACTTGTGGATTTTCAGCACATAGTAGGTGCCTATAAGGGCTTCCCAGGTGGCTCAGTGGGTAAAGAATCCACCTGCAATGCAGGAGATGAAGCAGATGTGGGTTCGATTCCCAGGTCAGGAAATCCCCTGGAGGAGTAAATGATAATCGACTCCTGTATTCTTGCCTGGAGAATCCCATGGAAAGACGAACCTGGTAGGCTACAGTCCATAAGGTTGCAAGGAGCTGGATGCGACTGTAACAATATAGCATACATGCATGCATGCAGGTGCTTATAAACAAAGTCACAGGAAGCCTCTGAGAGTAAAATGAGCAAGTTATAGTTAAGTGGAGACAGGTTTCAATTTAACTTAGATAATTTTATTAAGAATTAGAACTGTCCTAAATTCTCATGAACCACTGAGTTTCACACCAAGGAAAGAGAGGTTCAGTGACAGTTTACTTGTTGATGATACAGCAGAGGAGATTTAAGCTGGGCTTTGGGTAGGATACACTCCAAGAGCCCCTTCATACTGAACATTTTAGTTGTCATCCAGGGTCGTGATTCTTCAAAGTACTTTGGAAAGTTAAAGATGTAGCAGTTATAATCAAGATCGAAAATGATAGCAATACAATCCACTAGTAACCATACACTAATATTAACACAAGACTTCACTTTACCAATGTATAGACATCTTTGCTTCAGGGTCACAGCTAACTATAAATCACACATTCAGTACTGGTAGGTTAGAGAAATGAGCAATTTCAAGCTAATACATCTAATCTCAACATTCTAAACTCTTGTGACCTAGAATAGGAAGTAGTTTCAATTTGTAAGGCTTCTCATACAGCATTTATATATGAGAAGGGTGGATCAGATGGCCTTTAAGGTTGATTTCAACTCTCAGTTCTATAAATTTATAAATAGGCATGTCCTAAACGATAGCTGAATTCTTTGATAACCACGGTAGCAAATACTAATAGGATTCTGGGATGGAAACCGGAGCATATTCCACAAAGCAATGACTTGTACTGTGCTGTTATTGGCTATGTCCTTAAGAGTTTCATGATTGATTCTGGACTGTACTACGTAAAGTGAAATACATAATTTTGAGGCTATCTGATGTTGAAACAGAAAAAGGAAATACTCCTTGGGCTCAGGAGTTTTTGAGGAAAGGTTGAGGAGCTGAGATTTAAGCTGAGGAAGCAAAGTCTGGGTGAGTGCTTTACACCAATAACCAGGCACTCACAGAAGATCATGTGGGTGCTGGTGAGCAGATGTTTTCTGTGTTGGATGAGAGCAGAACAAAAGAAAAGGATTTAGAGTAAAGTGGAAGCAATTTTTTTTTGGATGCCCTATGTATGTCCCTAAGTGTCTTTGAGATAATGAAATATGTTACCAGGGAATGTTGACTAATCTATTTATTGGAGGGTTTTAAGAAAAATTGCAGGGCAGCCTGTGCCAGATGTAAGTACAGTGCTAAATGACCTCATGAGATTTTCTACCGTAGTAACATAATATGGTGAAAATTCAAATACTATCTGGAATCCAAAGTAGGTTCATCTTGAAAAACAACCAAAGTTCGTGGGACACTGGCTAATGTTGCTGTCATTTCATTTGGTTTTTCAGAAATATATTCTTCAGGACATTCATTATCTAATTCTAGCATCTGAGAAATGATTTGCCGCCCTTAACGTTAGAACTGAGTATATTTTCACTGAGGTCGAAAGCCCAGCAATTACAGTGATGCGATAAAATTCCTCAGTGAATTTACACTGCATAAAGTTGCTTCTGCATGAATTTATACACTAAGAACTTTTTAAAAATCAAAGTATTATGTCATTCTCCTTGGATATTTAGGAAAGGACCTTCAGTGATATCACTTCCTTTGCTTCCTATTAGTTCATATGGTTTAAAACAAGTTTTCCTATTTTTAAAATTATTTGGCACAGTCATATCATAAATTACCTTCTTTGCATAATAGCTGTTGGCCAGTAGGCATTATGCCACTTACTTAATTAATGTGATCCTAAAAGACTTAGTGCCTATGTAAAAATGTCCACTACATTTGAATGTTAGCTTTACTTCCTTGTCTTAAAGAACACAAAGAAATTGTTTCAGAACAATGTTTTGGGCAGAACAGATGTTTTGAGCAGGAACAGGTTTTGACTAAGGCACGTGAAGCATCTTTCCAGTTTGAGAGAACAGTTAGGTAAGCAATTCTTCCTGCTGTGTACTAAAGCTTTCTGTTGCAAAATGGGGTCCTTGAGATAGGCAGCTTGGGTGGGGCCAGGACCCAGTGAAACAAAATCAACATTTAAAAAGTGTTGATTAAAAAAATCAACAATTGCTTGGTATGCATATTGAAGTTTTTTAGAAGCATCACGATGAAAGGTTCTTGGGAGCAGAAGAGAGTTGTTTCCCAAAGAAGGGCGGAGATTCAGTGTGTCTGCAGGGCATTTCTGCGGAGAAGAAGTCAGGCTCTATTTATACACCCGAGGGATTGATATCTTCCCATCACTGACATTGGTTTCTTCTGATAGTGAGTCTCAAGAAAGTGAAATCACTCAGTTGTGTAGATTCTTTGCAACCCCAAGGACTGTAGCCCGCCAGTCTCCTCCGTCCATTAGATTTTCCGGGCAAGAATACTGGAGTGGGTTGCCATTTCCTTCTCCAGGGGATCTTCCTGACCCAGGGATTGAACTTGGGTCTCCCGCATTGCAAATAGACTCTACTGTTTGAGTTACCAGGAATCTCAGCAGGCAGCCTCTACTGTACTTAGGATATACCTTGACCAAACTGTCTTCACTTCTTGGAAATCACTGGCCTCCCTCAAGAATATCATTTAAATTACATACAACATAAAATAGTATGCTTCTGCTAGCTCAGTCGTCTTCAGCCTTTTGTGACCCCATGGACTGTCACCCAGACAGAATACTGGAATGGGTTGCCATTTCCTTCTCCAAGGCATCTTTCCCAACCTTTACCACTGCACCACCTGGGAAGCCCATACTAATATTTAATGATTAAATTTCCAGTTGCATCACCTATTGCTTTTTTACTATCTTCCTCTCATCCATATACCCTTATTTCTACAAGATCATGCAACATTTTCTGCATTTCTCATCTGTGTGCTTGCTCGTGAATTTTCTCATCATGGGATTCCTTTCTTTCTCTTTGTTTCTGTAGAGATTCTTCACATCTTTAAAGTCACATGTTAAAGTGGATTGCCACCACAGAACCCTTCCTAATCAGAATTGGTTGCACCCTACCAGGCATTCCCCTGGTAGGTGTAATGTACTGTTTTCAGCCTGTGCAGTGTTTACTAGCTGAGCTGTGAAATTCCATGCTCCTGGATTGAGCCCTTACTCTTTCCCTACTGGTTCACTGATGTTGGCTAAGATTCTCAATCAGATCCTTAATTTCATCATCTATTAAATAGGAATAACAATACTATCTTCTTCATAGGATTACCATGAGGATTAAAAGAGAATGCTTTTAAACTTGTAATACAATGTTTCAGTTCAGAACAATCACTCAGTTCAGTTCAGTTCAGTTCATTCGCTCAGTCGTGTCGGACTCTTTGCAACCCCATGAATAGCAACACGCCAGGCCTCCCTGTCCATCACCAACTCCTGGAGTTCACTCAGACTCCTGTCCATCGAGTCAGTGATGCCATCCAGCCATCTCATCCTCTGTCGTCCCCTTCTCCTGTCCCCGATCCCTCCCAGCATCAGAGTCTTTTCCAATGAGTCAACTCTTTGCATGAGGTGGCCAAAGTACTGGAGTTTCAGCTTTAGCATCAGTCCTTCCAAAGAAATCCCAGGGCTGATCTCCTTCAGAATGGACTGGTTGGATCTCCTTGCAGTCCAAGGGACTCTCAAGAGTCTTCTCCAACACCACAGTTCAAAAGCATCAATTCTTTGGCACTCAGCTTTCTTCACAGTCCAAATCTCACATCCATACATGACCACTGGAAAAACCATAGCCTTGACTAGACAGACTTTGTTGGCAAAGTAATGTCACTGCTTTTGAATATGCTGTCTAGGTTGGTCATAACTTTCCTTCCAAGGAGTAAGCGCCCTTAATTTCATGGCTGCAGTCACCATCTGCAGTGATTTTGGAGCCCCCCAAAATAAAATCAGCCACTGTTTCCCCATCTATTTTCCATGAAGTGATGGGACCAGATGCCATGATCTTAGTTTTCTGAATGTTGAGCTTTAAGCCAACTATTTCACTCTCCTCTTTCACTTTCATCAAGAGGCTTTTTAGTTCCTCTTCACTTTCTGCCATAAGGGTGGTGTCATCTGCATATCTGAGGTTATTGATATTTCTTCCAGCAATCTTGATTTCAGCTTGTGCTTCTTCCAGTCCAGCATTTCTCATAATGTACTCTGCATATAAGTTAAATAAGCAGGGTGACAATGTACAGCCTTGATGTACTCCTTTTCCTATTTGGAACCAGTCTGTTGTTCCATGTCCAGTTCTAACTGTTGCTTCTTGACCTGCATATAGATTTCTCAAGAGGCAGGTCAGGTGGTCTGGTATTCCCGTCTCTTGAAGAATTTTCCACAGTTTATTGTGATTCACACAGTCAAAGGTTTTGGCATAGTCAATAAAGCAGAAATAGATGTTTTTCTGGAACTCTCTTGCTTTTTTGATAATCCAGCAGATGTTGGCAATTTGATCTCTGGTTCCTCTGCTTTTTCTAAAACCAGCTTGAACATCTGGAAGTTCACGGTTCACATATTGCTGAAGCCTGGCTTGGAGAATTTTGAGCATTACTTTACTTACGTGTGAGATGAGTGCAATTGTGCAGTAGTTTGAGCATTCTTTGGCATTGCCTTTCTTTGGGATTGGAATGAAAACTGACCTTTTCAAGTCCTGTGGCCACTTCTGAGTTTTCCAGATTTGCTGCCATATTGACTGCAGCACTTTCACAGCATCATCTTTCAGGATTTGAAATAGCTCAACTGGAATTCCATCACCTCCACTAGCTTTGTTCATAGTGATGCTTCCTAAGCCCACTTGACTTCACATTCCAGGATGTCTGGCTCTAGGTCAGTGATCACACCATCGTGATTATCTGGATCCTGAAGATCTTTTTTGTACAGTTCTTCTGTGTATTCTTGCCACCTCTTCTTAATATCTTCTGCTTCTGTTAGGTCCCTACCATTTCTGTCCTTTATTGAGCCCATCTTTGCATGAAATGTTCCCTTGGTATCTCTAATTTTCTTGAAGACATCTCTCGTCTTTCCCATTCTGTTGGTTCAATCACTCAGTGGTGTCTAACTGTTTGGAACCCCCATGGATTGCACCATACCATGCCTCCCTATCCATAACCACCTCCTGGAGCTTGCTCAAACTCATATCCATTGAGTCAGTGATGCCACCCAACCATCTCATCCTCTGTCACACCCTTCTCCTCCTGCCTTCAATCTTTCCCAGCATCAGGGTCTTTTCAAATGAGTCAGTTTTTTGCATCAGGTGGCCAAAGTATTGGAGCTTCAGCTTCAGCATCAGTCTTTCCAAAGAATATTCGGGGCTGATCTTTTTTAGGATTGACTAGTTTGATTTCCTTGCAGTCCAAAGAACTATCAAGAGTCTTCTCCAACATGACAGTTCAAAAGCACCATTTCTTTGGCAGTCAACCTTCTTTATGGTCACATCCATACATGACTCTCACATCCATGCATACTACTGGAAACACCATAGCTTTGACTAGACGGACCTTTGTTGGCAAACTAATGTCTCTGCTTTTTAATATGCTGTCTAGGTTGGTCATAGCTTTTTTTCCCAAGGAGCAAGCATCTTTTAATTTCATGGCTGCAGTCACTGTCTGCAGTGATGCTGGAGCCCAAGAAAATTGTCAATGTTTCCATTGTTTACTCATCTATTTGCCATGAAGTGATTGGACCAGATGCCATAATTTTCATTGAATTTTAAGTCAACTTTTTCACTCTCCTCTTTCACTTTCATCAAGAGGCTCTTTAGTTCTTCTTCACTTTCTGCCATAAGGGTGGTGTCCTCTGCATATCTGAGGTTATTGATACTCCTCCCTGCAATTTTGATTCCGGCTTGTGCTTCATCCAGTCCAGCATTTTGCATGTGCTTGGCAAATAGTAAGTTCTTAAGATAGTTGCTAGTAATTGTAATAATAGTCTGAAAAGCTAATGCACTGACAGAGAGTGTTTCTGGGGATATGTGTATATATTTTCCATCATACTAGATTATACAGTTCTTGAATATGATGATGAGAACATATCTATCTTTGTACTTCCTCATTCTTAAGATAGTTCTGAAAAGTGTTAGTCTTATCACAGTTAATTGCATCAAATCACAGTTTTTTTCCCCAATCATAATGCAAGCCAATTTATTTTTTCTTTGAAACATTATGAATAGTCACCATTCTCTGTAAGGTATTTTTTAGTTTATACAACCTCTCAATCTTCTCTTCTACATAGTAATTCTATAAACCTTTTTCTGAAACATCTTTTCTGTAGATATAATGATCATGTTTACGGATCTTCTCTCCAAGATCTCGTCAGACCCCTAAGTTGCAAATCTAAGAATTAGATTTTATCTAATCTCACTCTCTTTGGACACTACCACTAAGGGGTCCAATGTGTTTTATGAATACTTAAGGTGATTTAATTTTTATTTCCCTAAATTGTACCATTTTGCTGACTCACAAATAGATGGCATGTTTTCCCTTAATTTTAGGCTCTATAAATTTAATCGATATTGGCTAACTCAAGAATTATGAATAAACTCTTCAAGAAATGGATATAGTAGATGATGAAACAAGAAACAGAAACGTACACCTTGTTCCCTAAATCTTATCTGTGAATAATAGTACATGTTGACTATATTTCTTTGCCCCAAACAATTAATAATTAAAAAAAAAAAGTCTAATGAATTAGATATTAGAGGCCATACAGAAATGATATGAGCCAATTCAACTATTTAAACCTGAATATGAATATATCTGGAAGGTTTATGTCAATATTTAACATTTTAATCTGTTGAATTATTAGATTTTAAACTCAGAAAATGCTTTAATAATAATTAAAAACAAATTTCATGAAATGCTAAAGAGTCAAGTGTTTAGCCCTGTGAGGGAGAAGATATTGCTATAATTTCCATTTTTCAGTTGGTAACAGAGAGGTTTTGGCATAGTCAATAAAGCAGAATGATGTTTTTCTGATCTACTTCTGCTTTACTGACTATGCCAAAGCCTTTGACTGTGTGGGTCATAATAAACTGTGGAAAATTCTGAAAGAGATGGGAATACCAGACCACCTGACCTGCCTTTTGAGAAATCTGTATGCAGGTCAGGAAGCAACAGTTAGAACTGGACGTGGAACAACAGACTGGTTCTAAACAGGGAAAGGAGAACATCAAGGCTGTATATTGTCACCCTGCTTATTTAACTTATATGCAGAATACATCATGAGAAATGCTGGGCTGGATGAAGTACAAACTGGAATCAAGATTGCTGGGAGAATTATCAACAACCTCAGATATGCAGATGACACCCCAATTATGTCAGAAAGTGAAGAAGAACTAAAGAGCCTCTTGATGAAAGTGAAAGAGGAGAGTGAAAAAGGTGGCTTAAAACTCAACCTTCAGAAAACTAAGATCATAGCATCTGGTCCCATCATTTCAAGGCAAATAGATGTGGAAACAGTGGAAACAGTGACAGACTTTATTTTGGGGGGCTCCAAAATCACGGCAGATGGTCACTGCAGACATGAAATTAAAAGACACTTGCTTCTTGGAAGGAAAGTTATGACCAACCTAGACAGCATATTAAAAAGCAGAGACATTACTTTGTCAACAAAGGTCCGTCTAGTCAAAGCTATGGTTTTTCCAGTGGTCATGTATGGATGTGAGAGTTGGACTATAAAGAAAGCTGAGAGCCAAAGAATTGATGCTTCTGAACTGTGGTGTTGGAGAAGACTCTTGAGAGTCCCTTGGACTGCAAGGAGATCCAACTAGTCCATCCTAAAGGAGATCAGTCCTGAATATTCATTGGAAGGACTGATGTTTAAGCTGAAACTCCAATACTTTGGCCACCTGATGCAAAGATGTGACTCAGTGGAAAAGACCCTGATGCTGGGAAAGAATGAAGGCAGGAGGTAAAAGGATGACAGAGGATGAGATGGTTGGATGGCATCACTGACTTGATGGACGTGAGTTTGGGTAATTTCCAGGAGTTGGTGATGGTCAGGGAGGCCTGGCGTGCTGTGATTCATGGGGTTGCAGAGTCGGACACGACTGAATGACTGAACACAGAAGTTTAGAGAAGTATAGAAAGCACCCACAGTCCTAGTGGTTTAGCCAGGATAAAACCTAGATGATGTAAGTCTGAAGTTTATATTTAAAATTTTAAATACAGCAATTTCTCCTTTGTATGTGAAAACTGAAACCCAAAGTATTTAATACCCAAGTTTATATAATTTCTTAGTAATAGACTAAGGGCTTCCATGTTGACTCAGATGGTAAAGAATCTGCAATGCAAGAGATCCAAGTTTGACCCCTGGGTCAGGAAGACCCCCCTGGAGAAGGGGATGGCTATCCACTCCAGTATTCTTGTCTGGAGAATTTTATGGACGGAGCAGTTAGGTGAATTTTATGGACAGAGAAGCTAGGTCCATGGGGTTGCAAAGAGTTGGACATGGATGAGTCACTAGCACTTTTTTTCACTTTTTAAGGCTCAATTTAAGTCTCATGACTACCAGCTGTATGCTTTTTCCAGGAAATTCTTCATAAAAATTGAGTTAGATTGTTTGCATTAATATCTTTTAAAGATAATGAGCAAATTGACTTAAATGAACTCCTTAAAATGGTGGCCATTCTATAAGTTACAAACTTCTATCAATTTCATAATGAAATTCATATATCAAAATTTTTAAACAGCCCATTTTAAAAGAGGAAAAAGCACTTGAAAAACATGAACTAAGTTATAATGAATGTCATTTCTTAAAAGCTTTCAAACACTCACAACAAAACAAAATTTCTAAGTCACATTTTTTTTTTAAAGGAAAGGAAATGGAAATAAAGTAAATGAGACAGATGGCAAGGTGGGTCCTGTCTTCTTTAGACATTTTATGTTTTCATGTTATTTTTCTATTTTAATTGCCCGTAAGATTGTGAATACATCTATGTCCATAAATATTTTATGTCTAATGCTACGTTATCAGATCATAATAAATCATTTGATATTTGTGTTTTTGATAGGGATGCTGCCTATATAATAAAAGCATACTTATGAATATCTTTTGGTTTGATGGAAAAAAGGCATGCCATTTTGTAATATAAATTGCTAGTGTTATTGTAACATAGCATAATGATAATGAAATAAAAAATCTAAAAACTCTGGGAAATTTATCTAGAGTTTTGATTCATTCAGAAAGTTCATCTTATTGCTAAATAATACAATTTTGCCTTTAAAGCATTAGAAATATTTTTCCTTCAAAACTTATGAGTAAAGAGTCTGAATGTTTTAGACCAGATTGTTTTAACAAATAATTATTCAAATAAAACTGTGAAGCACTGTTTCTCATCCTCAGCACTACTGACATTTCAGGCTGGATAATTCATTGCTGAGGAGCTATTTGTGAATCCTAGGACATGTAGCCCTTTGTGAATTCCAGGCATTGGGTATATCCTTAGGGCACATAATTACCTCTTTTGGGGAATTACTGCTTTAAAGAAATATCCTAAAATAATTGCACTTTATGTTCTTTATCCAAACTTGGTTAAATGATCTTCAAATTGAGTAGTTTTTGATATTCAAGAGTGTTTGTTAATACAACAAGGTTTCAATTACCTTTTCTAGAGTTTTCAATTGAATAAACATTTGTCACCTGTATTGAGGCTGAAATTGTTATCTGACAACATGCATTAATTTACATTTATATTCTGTATACATATAGATTTTTCTTAAGTCTAAGGATGTGTAATCATTTTCATGGATGTTCTTCATATGCAATTATTTCTCTCAATCTCCCTAACCAAATCAATATGATCTTCTCATGTAAGTCAGTAGGATACATAGAAATGTCTTGAAGGTAAGCATTTTTGGAATTACCCCAAAATCATAGTTCTCTTGAAAAATGAATGCCTAACCTAGTGCATCTCGAAAGTATAGTCCAAGAATTTGATCTCAGGTGGCCTCAGCCTGCAGTGGCTTGAAGCAGGGCTTCACTTGCTAGCCAGAGACGGAGGTCAGGCCGTGGCAATGAGAGAGTGGAATCCTAGCCACTGGACCACCAGGGACAGAAAAGAATTTCCACAAAGATGGAAAGTAGTGAAACTAGTAAAGTGTTTACTGGAGGAAAAAGAGTACAGAATGTGTGGATAAACACAGGGGTGGACTTAGAGAGACAGAGTCGTGCCCTTGCGGTAGTTTAAATCACTTATAGGGGCATAATTTAACACTTTACAAATCCCCAACCCAGGTATGTATGCAAAATGTCATTAGCGCCTCTTCTACAGTGGATCACCTCTTTATTTTTAAAATTAATATATTTATTTTAATTGGAGGATAATTACAATATTGTGATGGTTTTTTGCCATACATCAACCTGAATTGGCCAAGGAAATGGCAACCCACTCCAGTGTTCTTGCCTGGAGAATCCCAGGGATGGGGGAGCCTGATGGGTTGCCGTCTATGGGGTCACACAGAGTCGGACACGACTGAAGTGACTTAGCAGCAGCAGCATACATGTAGAAATCATTTGGGGAAAAAGAGGTTTGCTTCTTCTTGTATCAACATTTGTTAAGTCACCTTAAACAATGCTATTCTATAGGTAGCAACCTACTGAATTTTTCTTACTTATCTTTCATTCAGAGTTGGAGATTCATGAAAGTTTCTCTAGTGATGATTAATCTCAATGTGGTAATTTTCTGAATGGCTATTTTTCTTTCTAATGAGTAAGAAATAAGTGATTTTTATGAAGTAAGAAACAATCCTATCTTTTCATCATCATATTTAAAGGATCTTACATCATGGATCCTGCTTGTTATGTTTAAACATGTGTCTACTTTATACATAATGCATACTAAACTTTGACAAGAGATGAGCCTCACAATCAAATTTTAAAAACCTGTATAAATTAGAATGTTACACAACAAAATAAACATTTATTGGAAAAAACATAGCACTCAGGAACATTTTTCTGAATCAAATAATACAGGATAAATTTTTTAAATTGCTAATCCCATTTTTCCTTAAAAGGAAATATGAGTTATTAAATTGGCAAATTGTTTTTAAGAGGCATGAAGTTTATGGATAATGTCCAAAGTCACATGTTTGTAGTCATTCTCTAATAATTCATAAAGATTTTTGATAAACATATAAAATAACCATCTGCTTAGGGAATAGTTGCTGAAAAATAATTCTTACAATTATATGGAGATGGTAACTAAATTATAGTGGATTTACCAACCACATTATCCATCAAATGACCAAAGTACTGACTTTAAAATAAGTACTCTGAGCTTACACATTCTAAAATTAGTTGGTTTCTTAGTTGCTGTTAAATGAAACCATTGAAAATTGCTATTGCTCACAATTCCATAGTATGCTATTTTATGTCACAAATTTATATATTTTTAAAAGGAAATAACATGCAAATAAATAGAAGCACATAAATCAAGGAAGGGTATAAAAAGGCCTTCAGAGATTATTCATTTTACAATGTTTGTAAATGTTAAAGAACAAATCCCCTTTTATCATGTATATCCTTCTTAGTGTATTATTATAATTATTAGGACATTTTAAATTTGTTAATATATTTTATCTTCTGTTAAAAAAAAGACATGACAAATTAAACCTTAATTTGAATTTTCCATTTGAAAAATCTTTCTTTCTGAAGAGCAGAATGTTATAATGCAGCCCTGAGTCAAATCAGAATTGTTCTACTACATGTATACTATTCTATAAGCAAGAAAATCAAATAAGAGCAATTATTCATTTGTATTTTTATCAGGACAAATCAGTTCTAGGCAACAAAGGCTGGCTTTGTAGAAAGTCATAACCAAGATGATCTATAACAATTCTGCCAATGTGGATGTCAACGTACTCTCTAAGTTCATACATGCTTCCACAACTTAATAAGAGCCAAAATTAAAGATTCCTAGAATAGATCGTAATATGATTTTGCCAAATAATTTTGACTCTGGTTTCAAATTGAGTTGCTGTTAAATGGGATGTTAATCATCTAGGAAGGGATTGTCAAACTTGTTCTGAACAGGCCAGACTGTAAATATTTTAGGTTTTGCAGAGCACACACTTTCTGTTCTAACCACTCAGCTCTGAAGGTGCAGTCAACAGAGCCGCTGCAGACCATGTAAGCAGTAAGTGTGGCTGCATTCCAGTTAAACTTTACTTAGGGACAATTAAATTTGAATTCTGTGTACTTTTCACATGTCACAAATGTTACTTTTTTTTGATTTTTTTCAATCATATAAAAATGTAAAAAATAAATTCTTAGCTCATGAGCTACATAAAACAGGAAATGGGCAGGTTTGACCTGGGGGTTGTAGTTTGCTGACTCCCTATCTAGGAAATTATGCTAATTATTTTATGAGTATTTGATAAATATTATGTTTATTATGGTGATGAAGAGAAAGGGGATTAAAATGTGATTGTGGTAATGACTGAGAAAGTAACTGGAGAGAACATTCGAATCAATCCAATGCATTTATAATTTACCATACCAAGTTCAAATTACTTGACTTCATGCTAGAATTTCCTGATTTGTTGTTGTTGTTGTTGTTATGGTACTTTAATTCTCCATAGAACTCCACCTTTTCCTTAGATAAAAGAGGACATTACTATTTTTGTATTAAATAGAAACAATCACCATCACTCAGTCATCTTCTATCCACTTGTCAAGATATTGCAACAGAAATTATTTTATATGTCATATTTGTTCCACAAGTTTTCAACCATAATTTTTCTATTCAGTGAATTCTTTTCCACTGAAATTCAAATACGAATTGTTAATAAATATAATTAATTACATTTTCTAAGCTGCCACTGTTTCTAATATATACATTGTCATGCTCAGTTGCTCATTGTATCTGACTCTGCGAACTTATGGACCATAGCCAGCCAAGCTCCTCTGTCCATGGGATTCTCCAGGCAAGAATAGTGGAATAAGTGGTCATTTCCTCATCCAGAGGATCTTCCCAACCCCAGGAACAAACCCATGTGTCCTGGGTCTCCTGCATTGGCAGGTGGATTCTTTACCACTGAACCACCCTCTATATATTGTGATAATCACAGCTATCTGTGATTATGCCTTAAATTCCTACAAGTAACAATATCTTCCCTGTTGTTGTCATTCAGCTTTTTGCAACCCCATGAACTAAAGCATGCCAGGCTTCCATGACCTTCACTCTCACCCAGGGTTTGCTCAAATTCATATCTATTGAGTCAGTGATGCCATCTAGCCATCTCATCCTCTGTTGCCCGCTTCTCCTCTTGTCCAACCCTACTTTGATTCAAATACCATGGGAGAATTAAAAGCTACCCAAGAATTTGGCACCATTTCCAGCCATGTCTGTTCTCCAGCTTCTGTCCTTTATCAGTAACTGTTTCAATTTGCAAAACCCACTAGTAAAGAAAAAGTTTTAATGATGGGGTGAAAATGCAGATAGTTTTGCAATAGTAACCTGATGAGTTTTTATGCTGTGGAAAAAGACACAAGGGTCTTTGTTCCCCCTTTGCATCCTACTTCAGAATTAAGGAAGCTGGATTTCAGCTCAAGTTAAACTCTTGTCTCTGTCATTAGCTGGACCTAAGGTAAAGCTGACCTGCTTGCCTAAGGCAAAACAGTCCTCCCAAATCAACTGCCACTAGGATGGAGTCTGCAAACCATGGCAGATTTGACTCAAGCTGACCCTTCCTAATGGAGAGAATGATGCATTAAACATCAATGCCCCAAGAAACAATCTGGAGCATGGAGAGAAGGAGTGAAGGAAATCCAGGTGATGTTGAAATGAATACATGTATACTCAAGACACTTTGAATCACTCCTAATACATTCAAACACTCATCCTGTGCTGTAATACGCTTGGTAGTGAAGGAGAGAGCGTTTAGGATCACAGTCTAATTCTGCTACTAACCACCCATTAGACCAGAAGATATTTCACTTTCACATCACTTCAGAATGATCTCGGAGGAATTTTCAAACTGTGTGCTCTCACAGGATGATGAAAAAAAACCGCACAGTGACCTCTGATACTAACTGGCAGGGCCTGTATGTCTCATGTGTGCTGGGAAACAATACGTTCTTATGAGAATTCAAGATTATCCAATGATCCCAAGTAGATCACTTGGGATCCCAAGGCCACTAACAAAATGGCCACTAGAACTTAACTAGAACTCTGTTAACAATGAAATTAAGATATTATTAGGAAGAATCATAATACCCTAGAAGTATTTCTTGAATTGATATTTAAGGTGATGGATGACATATTCTAAATGTCACCAATATATTGGACAGTTAGACTCAGGTTTTAAATATAAACCCTACGCGCTAGAGAACATATTATGCATTTTAAAATAGACAATCTCCAACTATCCCGCCAAACCTAGAAACACAGCATATATACCAAATGCTTAGGAATACTTGACAGGAGGCAGCATGCAATTGAAAATATTTTGAGAAATCATTTATAGACTGTGAGGATTTTCTCAAGCATAATTGGGAGTGAAGGGTATCGTAAAATTGCCATAATATGGTTTGGGTATTAAAAACAGTTTTTTAGATGTTATCTTAGAATTATGTATATATTTTCAGACATATAAAGTTAGTGTAATATGGATGTGGGAAGAAGAAGACTACTTTAAAATCAGGCTTCCAAATGATCATTTTTTTTTCTGGTAATCCATTATTAATGATAGATAAAGTAAATTTCTCTGTTTTGTTTCCACAGTGAATTGTGGCATGCAAATGACCAGTGCTTACCCGATAGTGCAGGAAACCAGTGACCTAACCGCCCATGCGTGGCTGCACGTTTGTTTATGTTGGACCTCACTCCTAAATGTCATGACTCCAGCCTGCCTTTTACTTTACATGGCAGTCAGGAGAGATGATTCATCTCCCTGCATGAACACAGTTTTTATTTTAGCCATCAATAACCATGACAATGATAATATACTGTGAGACCAATAACGATGAGGTTTGCTTCCAACTAGCTTAGTATAATTAAGAGTAAAAATGTAAAGATCAATAAAACTGTGAACTCTTGCCTTGACTAAGCAACTGATAATATAGAAATGTTTAGAGTGATTTGGTTAAATTAGGGACAACTAAATTAATTATGAATGATACAGAGAAGAATTATTAATACCTAAATGGTTATTCAGTGTGTGTATATATTTATACATAAATACATATCTATCTATAGGTATACACACATATATATTTACATATAGAAATATAATGGAAGAAAAAAATCAAAGAATGTATAATAATCAACGTGGGTCAAAACTTCTGGTAAAGAAGGTAGTAAAATGTCAGACAAGATAATCATCTCAGCAACCACATGGTGGATCATCACACACTGGTGAATCATAAGAAATAACAGCTCATTGGTCAAATTTGCCATATCCTACTTATCATCAAACTTCTTGGTAGTGACTAGGAAGCTCCACTTCCTTCCTTGCAGCTATAAAATGACTTCTGAAATTGAACTGATTAAAAATTTTAGGGCACACATCCTACTATCATAACCATAATGAATCCAACTTAGGAGAAATTGAACTACAAATAATATATACTTTCAAAGGTATAAAATTAATTCTCTGTTAACAGTGGGAAATTATCCAGTTGCAGTCTATTAAATTCAACATAGATATACCTAAGTGACTAGATTAATAGAAATAAAGGGAATTAGGGAGAATATTTAGAAATTTTATTAGCAATTTAAAAACAATAACATGGTGAATGAAAAGTGTCATGTATTAAGATGAATAATTATGGCATATTTAATTGCTAAATTATTTTTAATCTTAGTTTGGGGATCCTTTTGTTTCCATCCAGTAATTAATTATAATAGGTTTCTAAGTGTACAGGTAGAGATTTTTGAGGGGAGGAAAGGGAGAACTTTTGTTGGTGGCTCTTGACTTTTCAGCATAATTACTGAATTATGCTCAGAAAATATTGACTATAGGTCTCTATGTTTTGGAATTTGTTAGTTTGTCTTGATTAGTTCATGAGTAGTTTGACATTTTTTCCATAGAATAAGAAAAAAACATATTCTCTGTAGGCAGGGTGATATCTAAGAGTTTTAAGACCACAGACCCTAGAGCCAGACCAGCTGGGTTAGGTCTGGTTCTATTATTCTCTGTTAGGCAGCCCTCAACAAGCTACCTGTCCAATCAGTGCCTCAGTTTCCTCATTGTTCGAAGATTATGAGGACTGTATGAATTAATATGTCAAACTCTGGAATAATACCTAGCATACAGGAAACATGATATGATAGTTTATTGAATATCTATAATTTTGCCCATCTGTTATCTATACACACACAAATCTGCTGACTATATTATACAAATCCTTGCTTTACTTCACTCAATTTAATGACACCGCTCAGAATTTTACACACCAAGTCGCCATTATCATTTGGTTTTATCCAACTGTACTTCTGGGACAGTTTGCATTATGCATGCCACAGCTATGTTGTTTGGTACAAACATGTTTACAATTCTTCACCTTCTTGTGAATAGAAAGTTTTCTACTTCCATAATATTCCATTTGTTCTGTTTAATGATTATAACACTGAATTTCACTTTAGACGATACTGATAAAGCACTCCCACTTTCTATTTTTTTTTTTTTTTACATTTACTAGGCTCATCTTATGATAATATTTTCAAACATTACAAAATTATTTTAGATGTGCTCTTTACAAGCAGTTGGACTTCGTCTTTCATTCTGACACAGAGGTCTCTGGCTCTCTGTTGGAACATTAACATTACCATTTATTATCACATGACTAATTTGATCCCATTCCTTTCTTGAGTCAACTATTAAGTAATATTATACATTACTTGGTTTTCTCATTCGCTTCATTCTTTATTTTTCAAGGTTCATCAACTTTCTTCTAATTGATTTTGTATTCTCTACCTGCCTATCCTAAGAAATGAAAATCCTACAAGGCACCTTAATATGCCGTGGACTCTAAATAGTTAAACTGTGCTGTGAATATTTAAAAGTTGCTAATAGAGTATTTTATATCAAAGAAAGAAATTTAAACAATTTGTTGCAACTTGCAAACAATTGTTGCAAGTTTTGAGCTTTTTTTTTCTTTAATGTGTTTCCTAAAATAGATATTTGGTAGAAAACATATTTTTTGATTGTTTTCTTCCTCTTCTTCTTCAAGAGGTGGCTCAGCTGCGTTTGACTCTTTGCAACCCCATGGACTGTAGCATGCCAGGCCTCCTTGTCCATTACCAACTCCCAGAGTCCACCCAAACTCATGTCCATTGAGTCAGTGATGTTATCCAACCTTTGGATATCTCATCCTTTGTCGTCCCCTTCTCCTCCCACCTTCAATCTTTCCCAGGATCAGGGTCTTTTCTAATGAGTCAGTTCTTCGCATCAGGTGGCCAAAGTATTGGAGTTTCAGCTTCAACATCAGTCCTTTCAATGAACACCCAGGACTGATCTCCTTTAGGATGGACTGGTTGGATCTCCTTGCAGTCCAAGGGACTCTCAAGTGTCTTCTCTAACACCACAGTTCAAAAGCATCAATTCTTCAGCGCTCAGCTTTCTTTATAGTCCAACTCTCATATCCATACGTGACTACTGGAAAAACCATAGCCTTGACTAGACGGACCTTTGCTAGCAAAGTAATGTCTCTGCTTTTTAATATGCTGTCTAGGTTGGTCACAACTTTCCTTCCAAGGAGTAAGAGTCTTTGAATTGATAAAGAATCTGCCTGCCGATTCAGAAGACACAGGAGATGTGCCAATACAGGAGACCCAGGGAAGATACCCTGGAGTAGGAAATGGCAACTCACTCCAGTATTCTTGCCTGGAACATTTCATGGAGAGGAGCCTACAGTCCATGGGGTTGCAAAGAGTTGGACACGACCTAGCAACTGAGCTGTGCTGTGATTAGTCAAGCTCAGCTGTGTCCAACCCTTGGCAATCCCATGGACTCTAGCAACGAGGCTCTGTCCATTGGGATTCTTCAGGCAAGAATACAGGAGTGGGTAGCCATTTCCTTCTCCAGGGGATCTTCCTGACCCAGGAATAGAACCAGGGTCTCATGCATTGCAGGCAGATTCTTTACCAGCTGAGCTACCAGGCAACACAATAGCGACTGAGCACACATACAAAAAGCAGGTATTTGTTGCTTTTGTCACTGTTTAAATTTACTTCTTTAAGAGTGAAATCCCAGAGAGGGGCATTTTTTCACAAAACACTAACAGGAAGAAACAGAACTTTACATCCCTAAATGCAATCTGCTGAGACCAGAGCTAGGTACTGGCTTTTAGTAACTTTTCTGACTAATGACATCACATGAGGCAGGCTGGCTGTCATATATTTACACGGCTGCACTTAGCTCAAATTTGGGCATACAAAACTTGTAGTGACTCTTTTATTTATCTATTCTGTTCCGTTAGGTGCAATTATCCAGTAAACACACCATCTTAATAAGCTCAAGAAGCTAATTAGTATAGGCCCTTTGGAAAAACTCACACAATTTGGTCCTTCTGGTGATTCTAGGAGGTTGCTGCTCTACTAAAAGTTCCCAGGCTAAGGTATTGGAAATCTTTCCAAAAATTCATAAATGGCTCTGATTCACATTTTCTCTTCACATTATCTGTGGACTGTGTGACCCTGTGGACTGGTCCATGGAGTTCTCCAGGCCAGAATACTGGAGTGGGGAGCCATCTCCTTCTCCAGGGGATCTTCCTAACCCTGTGATTGAATCCAGGTCTGCACTGCAGGCGGATTCTTTACCAGCTGAGCCACCAGGGAAGCCCAGATACATTTAAGAAGTTAAGTACTTAGTGGATAGAGATCCTTGTTAAGCTAGGAAGACTCCTGCCCCCACCCAAAAGAGATACAAAAATCCTTAAAGTGTCCTCACATTTCTGTGTCTTCTATATTTTAATCCAATATAATGCCCCCAAGAAGCTCAATTGGAGGTAAAGGAATGCAACAGATTCTCACTAGGTATTTTTATTAAAGTCCATCTACTGTCAGTGCTGAAGAACACTCGAGAAGTGAGCTGCAGAGCAGCAGTGAAAACAGTAGAGAGCTGTCAGTGGCATAGTTTGTCATTGTTTCACCAAGAAAAGGCAGACTGTCACAATAAACAGCATTTATTCCTTTCCTATTTGTGGCTAAGGGCTGGCAAAGGGGAGGTGTCACTGGTCGTAATTGTAGAACACATAAATAATAATAGTAGCTTGCAAATCATAGATCAAAGCAAATAGAGGGAGTTGGCAGTGATGAAGGCAAGAAAATAGATGCTTCCAGCACCAGCTAATTTACTACTCTTTTAAAAAACAGTTTCTCCTTCCTCACAGTAAAAGTGGAATGATTTTGTTTGCCTCTTCAGCTTCAGGTTAAGGAAGATGAAACTTCTAAATCATAGATCTTATGAATTAATTTAGGTATATAAGTATGTGGTGATTTTTTTTTCCTTCAAGAGGTAAATATTTTATACCAAGGGGGGAAGGAGGGATAAACTGGGAGATTGGGATTGACACATACACACTACTACACATAAAAGAGATAACTGTATAGCTATTATATAGCACAGAGAACTCTACTCAATATTCTGTAATGACCTGGGAGTGAAGTGCTAGCTTCTCAGTCATGTCCGACTCTTCGTTACCCCATGGTCTGTCCATGGAATTCTCCAGGCGAGAATACTGGACTGGGTAGCCATTTCCTTCTCCAGGGGATCTTTCCAACCCAGGGATTGAAGCCCAGTCTCCTGCATTGCAGGTAGATTATTTATCATCTGAGCTACCAGGGAAGCCCCATGGGTAAAGAATCTAAAAAACAGTGGATATATATATATATATATATATGTGTATAACTGACTCACTTTGCTACTCATCTGAAATGAACATGGCATTGTAAATCAACTAGATTCCCATAAAAAGTAATTTAAAATTCATATCATAACTTTTACTAACTTGATGTAAGAGGTAAGCCTTTTGCTTAACTCTAAGCCTTCTTGTTCTGAGATCACTAGCTTGTATAGCACTCATGGAGTCTATTGAGGTTTCTCAGAGAGGATAATTGATGTTAGGAACTAAGAATTCCTGGTTTATATCACACCTGGACCATCTGATCTCAGCAGAGGTAAGATGCCCAGCACCTTGCAAATTGCAGACTCAGATGACACCTTTTCTATTGGACTCCCCCAACATGAGAAATATGACAGGATGCAATGTTAAAATTGAGCTTGTGTGTTAGAGACCCTGTGGGCCACCTTCTCAGCCCTCCAACCTATGGAAACTCAATAGGAGAATTCCCAGAGGATGATAGAGGCTGAGAACCTCTCCCCATGTTATTACAATGTGGAAAGGTTTCTCATTTACTGCTGGTGCAAAGTGTCTACTGTGGCTTCTAATAAAAACCTGTGAAGCCACATGGGTGTAAAGTAATTTTTTTTTTTCAGCTTTTCAAGAAACTGGTGACAATGCTAAGTTCACTGTTTCTGCTTCGGGTGTGAAGTATTTCACCCTATTTGTGATGGCAGGTTTACATCTGTGCTGTAACCTATTCTTCCAGCTATGTAATTGGAACTAGATTTAACACATGGACGGGCTTTTTTCTTTTTGGATGGCAGACGACCGCGCCAAACATGAAACATGATAAACTCCATATGTGTGGCTTATGTGCTAGTCTATGAGTATGAGCATTTCCATGTGGGTCATGCAAGGATGAGTGAGTGCTTTCCCAAGGAAGGTAGGCTTTGTTATAATATGGAAATTGACCAGAGCATAGGAGCATAGGAAGAGTTGGCAGTCCTGAGCATGAGAGTGGAAAGCCCCAGGCGGGAACTATAACCTGGAGTTTACTGTGAAGACATCGTGGCCATCAGCATTTGAGTCATCAGGTTGCAAACTTTGCTGGTTGTTATCCCCAATGTTTGCTTCTGGACAGCAGTTTTGACAGTTGCACTGCTCACAGCAAACTGCCACCGTCGTTTGTTCTGCTTCAGTACCACTCGACTGTCACAGCCTGTCATGAGGCAAGAAAGCTCCAGACCTAACCCCATCCGACAGGGTTTAATCATTCCTATTACTCCTGTTGCCTGCACAGACCACCTTGAAATACACAGCAGGCAATTTTACCCTTTCTACAGCACTTGCTTCTTAGGCTTCCATTGTTTTGTTTTGTTTTAAGAGAGTGATGAACTATATATGTATATTCTTTTTTTTAATGAAATCAGAGAATTTTATCTATTTGCTGAAGAATTAATCCTGAAATATATCATTTAGGAACCAAATCCAAATGAAACTGTCCTTCCCTTTCCCTCTTCAAACTGTAGCTGCTTTCCTCCTTATTTATGCTGCTGGAAAGAAGACAGGGAGGATGCCTTTTGTTTCACCAGGAGAACTGGGCAGAAAAAAACTGGTTATTTCTTTTTTTAAAAAAATGTTATTGTTGTATAGTTGCTTTACAGTATTGTATTAGTCTCTGCTACAGCATAAGCAAAATGAATCAGCTATATGTTTACATACATCTCTCCTTTTTTTGGATTTCCTTCTCATTTAAGTCACCACAGAGCATTGAGCAGAGTTCCCCATGCTTTACAGTAGGTTCTCATTAGTTATCTGTTTTATACACATAATAGTGTATATATTTCAATCCCCATTTCCCAATTCAGCCCACCTTTCCATCCTCCCCTTGGTGTCCATACATTTGTTCTCTTACATCTGTCTCTATTTCTGCTTTGCAGATAGGTTCATCCATACCATTTTTCTACATTCCACATATATGAATTAATATATGATGCCTATTTTCCTCTTTCTGACTTATTTCACTCTTGACTAGAGAAAGCATATGGGGAAAGCTATTAGTTACTCCTTCCCCAACCTCCCCTTCGTTTGGGAGACCCTTAGGCCCATCAGCTCTCTTTTCCTGATCTAAGCTCCTTGCCTTGATCGGGGGCCGACTCCTGTGGCACAGAAGCACTCGCTGAGGAGTAGCTAGATATTTGGTGTATCACTGTGTATTCCCAAGAAAGGTCTCAACTGCAGCTGATGGGCTGATAAACACCAGAGATGACAACTGGTCTGCTTTTCACTCAGTCAAGTAAGAGCTTGCACAATATTTCTCCACCACAAAGGAAAGAAATCCAGGCAGTCTTGCCAACACTACTAGCATAAGAGTCATCCATCAGACCTGGACTGACCACGTGCTTTCAGATTCTGCAGTCTGTCCTCATAACAGTGCTCAGGGGACCGGGCGGGCAGGGAGAACCTCACAAAGGTTAGGGTGACAGGTTTGGGGGCTGATGTCACTGGGCTGCAGATGCTGGAGTATCTCTTTTGGAATACACATTTGGGTTAAAAGTTGTTGGATTTTGACCACATACGCTGATAATGATTGTAAATATTTGATCTGATTTCTGATATGGCCACTTCAACTTTTTATGTTTAGATTCAAGCCATCTGGCATTGTCTATGTTCTCAATTTTTTTTTTTAATTGGCTGACTCAAACTTCTTACTATTCAACAACATGATTGATGACCAGAACAATCTGAGTTCCTTTCCTAGAATCATGTTATACTGGGAAAATCACTTCTTCATTTATATTTTATTGACTTTTCTACAGAAAATGATGAAAAGGAAAGAATCTTCATGAAACTAATATTTTCAAAAATGTAAGAAAGGTCACAATAAAACAAACTAATGAGCTGAATGCAAATAACTGCAAAGAACTAGGCATAAGATTAGGATGAACTGTTTTTTTCTCCCTTTTAATTAGCATCAGAATAAAAAGCAAAGAACATAACCTGGTGTCTGGGATGTGAGGAAATGCCAAGGACATCATCACCCTAATTTACTGGCACCTGAACAATAGAATTTTCCAAACAACTGTCAGTGAGCTACACCTGGAATCTGAGGCAGGAGAAACCAGGAAGCACACACTGGCAACCAGAGGAAACTCCAGGTTGCACCTGAGATTAGACTTTCTAAAATCTAATAAAATACACAACCTTGACAGTCCCTTTGGAAAAGTAACAAACATCAGGAGTAGGGTAATCTTTTGGGCCATATACATTAACATGTCAGTTTTCTGGGATTGCAAATAAGATTAATGAAAAGTCTTAGCTAATAATGGGAGAAACCCGTTAGCCCTGGATTGCTATGGGACAAGTAGAAATTATTTACAATTATCCAATTATGAAATAAAATCTTGACTGTAATCATGTTTGCCTGCCATCCATGGTCCTGCAGAATCTGGTCCTGCTTACCTTTCCATCTTTTTCTTTAACCATCTCTCAACCACAAGACTCATGGTCTACCCAGATTGGAGACTGGCTTAGTAATTATTAAACTCATTTGATAAATTCCCATGGTGATTCCTTTGTTAACCACTTCCTTTAGGAATGTCCCTCCCTTCTTTATTACTTGAAATGTTATTCATCATCTTTTGATGGTAGATTTCACAATCTTTCTTATCCATGAAATGTTTTTTTCTTTCTCTACCCAAATATGTTCTCTCTTTACTGAACTTTCTAAAGGTTGTTATTTGTACACTTCTTACAAAATTGGCTTACTTTGCATAAATCTTCTCTCTATTGTATTATAAGCAAACTGAGAGCAAGACTATGGTTTTTACATGTGTGTGCATGATTATCTCAATACACATATATGCAAATTATTGAATCTACAGAACACACTACTTGCAAATGGTAGGCATTCAATAAATAATAAAATGCTATCCCTTGTATTTTGTTAAAGTTAGCACAGATAACTTCAAGTTTGCTCTTGTCAAATATACTATTGTGATTTTTGGTCATTGGATTGAAGATTTGTGATCAGTAAACTGATTTATAGCTTTAAGGATAGCTTCAACATCTGCCACCAATAACTACATCTATAAAAAGTGTTTTACAAGGAATATGCTTGTCAATTTTATACGGCTGCTTCCTTTTCTCACATCGTTTCACTACATAAATGAATCAAGCCTCATTAAATCCCCAAATTCCATTAGCTGAAGAGCATTCCTGGGTGTTGCCTGCTGGCCAAGGAGCCCCGGGCCATTATTTTGATGAAAATATACGTAACACAAGCCCCAGCAAAACAGCAGATGGCGACTGCTACACCCAAAATAGATGTCCTTTTCATTATAGGGATGCAAAAGTAGGAAGTAACGAAATACCTGGAGTAACAGGCAAATTTGGCCTTGGAGTAGAGAATGAAGCAGGGCAAAGGCTAATAGAGTTTTGCCAAGAGAATGCACTGGTCATAGCAAACACCCTCTTCCAACAACACAAGAGAAGACTCTACACATGGACATCACCAGAAGGTCAATACTGAAATCAGATTGATTATATTCTTTGCAGCCAAAGATAGAGAAGCTCTAAACAGTCAGCAACAACAAGACTGGGAGCTGACTGTGGCTTAGATCATAAACTCCTTAATGCCAAATACAGACTTAAATTGAACAAAGTAGGGAAAACCACTAGACCATTCAGGTATGACCTAATCAAATCCCTTATGATTATACAGTGGAAGTGAGAAATAGATTCAAGGGATTAAATCTGATAGCCAGAAGAACTATGGACAGAGGTTTGTGATATTGTACAGGAGACAGGGATCAAGACCATCCCCAAGAAAAGGCAATGCAAAAAGGCAAAATGGTTGTTTGGTGAGGCCTTACAAATAGTTATGAAAAGAAGAGAAGCAAAAGGCAAAGGAGAAAAGGAAAGATAAACCCATTTAAATGCACTGTTCCAAAGAATAGCAAGGAGAGATAAGAAAGCCTTCCCCACTGATCAATGCAAAGAAATAGAGGAAAACAATAGAATGGGAAAGACTAGAGATCTCTTCAAGAAAATTAGTGATACCAAGGGAACACTTCATGCAAAGATGGGCATACTAAAGGACAGAAATGGTATGGACCTAACAGAAGCAGAAGACATTAAGAAGAGGTGGCAAGAATACACAGAACTATACAAAAAATATCTTTAGGACCCAGATAATCATGATGGTGTGATCACTCACCTAGAGCCAGACATCCTGGAATGTGAAGTCAAGTGGGCCTTAGGAAGCATCACTACGAACAAAGCTAGTGGAGGTGATGGAATTCCAGTTGAGCTATTTCAAATCCTAAAAGATGATGCTGTGAAAGTGCTGCACTCAATATGCCAGCACATCTGGAAAACTCAGCAGTGGCCACAGGACTGGAAAAAGTCAGTTTTCAATCCAATCCCAAAGAAAGGCAATGCCAAAGAATGCTCAAACTACTGCACAATTGCACTCATCTCACACGCTAGTAAAGTAATGCTCAAAATTCTCCAAGCCAGGCTTCAACATAAGCGATGAACTTCCAGATGTTCAAGCTGGATTTAGAAAAGGCAGGGGAACCAGAGATCAAATTGCCAACATCTTCTGGATCATTGAAAAAGCAAAAGAGTTCCAGAAAAACATCTATTTCTGCTTTATTAACTCTGCCAAAGCCTTTGTGTGGATCTCAATAAACTGTGGTAAATTCTGAAAGAGATGGGAATACCAGACCACCTGACATGCATCCTGAGAAATTGGTATGCAGGTCAGGAAGCAACAGTTAGAATTGGACATGGAACAACAGACTGATTCCAAATTGGGAAAGGAGTACGTCAAGGCTGTATATTGTCACCCTGCTTATTTAACTTATATGAAGAGTACATCATGAGAAATGCTGGGCTGGATGAAGCATAAGCTGGAATCCAGATTGCTGGGAGAAATATCAACAACCTCAGATATGCAGATGACACCCCCATTATGTCAGTAAGCAAAGAAGAACTAAAGAGCCTCTTGATGAAAGTCAAAGAGGAGAGTGAAAAAGGTGGCTTAAAACTCAACATTCAGGAAACTAAGATCATGGCATCTGGTCCCATCACTTCATGGCAAATCGATGGGGGAAGCAATGGAAACAGTGACAGACTTTATTTTGGGGAGCTCCAAAATCATTGCAGATGGTGACTGCAACCATGAAATTAAAAGATGCTTGCTCCTTGGAAGAAAAGTTATGACCAACCTAGACAGTATACTAAAAAGCAGAGACATTACTTTGCCAACAAAGACCTATCTAGTCAAAGCTATGGTTTTTCCAGTAGTCATGTATTGATGTGACAGTTGGACTATTAAGAAAGCTGGGTGCCAAAGAACTGAGGCTTTTTTTTTTTTTTTGATGGTTGTTGTATACCTCTTATTTATTTATTTTTTAATTTTATTTTTAAACTTTACAATATTGTATTACTTTTGCCAAATATCGAAATGAATCTGCCATAGGTATACCCGCATTCCCCATCCTGAACCCTCTACCCTCCTCCCTCCCCTCCCCTCCCCTCCCTCTGTGTCGTCCCAGTGCACCAGCCCCAAGCATCCAGTACCGTGCATCGAACCTGGACTGGCGACTCGTTTCATACATGATATTATACATGTTTCAATGCTATTCTCCAGAACTGAGGCTTTTGAACTGTGGTGTTGGAGAAGACTCTTGAGAGTCCCCTGGACTGCAAGGAGATCCAACCAGTCCACCCTAAAGGAAATCAGTCCTGAACATTCATTGGAAGGACTGATGCTGAAGCTGAAACTCCAATACTTTGACCACCTGATGGGAAGAACTGATTCAGTGGAAAAGACCCTGATGCTGGGAAAGATTGAAGGCGGGAGGAGAAGGGGACGACAGAAGATAAGATGGTTGGATGGCATCACGATTCAGTGGACATGGATTTGAGTAAACTCTGAGAGCTGGTGATGGACAGGGAGGCTTGGTGTACTTCAGTCCATGGGGTCGCAGAGCCTGACAGGATTGAGCAACTGATGTGAGCTGAACTGATACGTAACACAGTGCCCCCTTGCTACCTCGCAATTGTATGACAGGCAAGGGTATTCCTAAATCTCTCCGCCCTCCGCCTGTTCAAGGTCAAAAACAAAACTCCATGAAAATAATAACTAGTGCCTAAAACGTTTCTTTCTGGGACATACGATTGTGGAATATGCTGCTTGTAGTATGACCCACAGTATCATTTCAACAGAGTCTGTTTGCTGCCGATTGCAAAGGAAGTCAGCCTGAGTCATCCACAAGCTGTCTGTAGGTAAAAAAACGGTGTCCACCCAAGCCCCAACCTGTACAAATATTTTTATATATGAACTCAGGATAAATCCATATTTTTCTCATTTTTGTAAAACAACTGTGGGTATTATCTAAAAATAGCTGACTGTTAACTAGACAACTAGCCAGATCTATAATGCTCCATGCGGACTCTGGCTGTTGCCTCTCCATCTGTACAGCCTGCTGCCTGCCTGTTTTGAATTATGGAGAGTTGGGAGAGGAATCCAAGAGAGAAGGAGTCAGTGGCAGAGGTTGCCTCTGCTCTCACTTTCATGGGGGAGATATTATTCTCTTTTTTGCTTTGACAGTGGCCTCTTATACAGGATTCCAATCACTTCTCACTTTCAAAGGAGCCCTGTGTGAAGCACCCCCAACCTAGAGTTTGCAGAGGGCCGGGTGCACACGATTACCTTCAGGTGTCCCAGCACTAGTTGTACACAGATATATTTTAGTTCTTTTCTGTCCTTTGTGTCTTATTTTCTTACACTTCAAAACTTGGGGATTCTTATTTCCTTTCAACAGATAGTGTAACATTATTAAGCAGAAAAATGCACTTACAGATGAATTGGATCACATACTTCTGCATCAGATGTTAGCTTTCTGCTCTGAACTCTCAATCTCGATCATGTGAGTGGCAGCAGGTAAAGGTTTTAAACTCTTTCCAGCAGATGGAATGAGTCATGACAGTTATTAAATTACCACTGAGCTATTTTTAGTTTCTTATTTTTTAGTACTCTTTTTTTTAAACTTGGTTAATTATTGCATGTGACGATTTTTAAAAGATGTGTTTTTCTTCCTTCTATTTTGGAAGCAAAAACAAATTTCTAGCAACTGTTGACTTTATTTTTTTCATAATTTTACTCTCTGTTCTAGGCTGTCTATACAGCAGGGGTTTGAGAAGATAAAACTGGGGTGTGTTGCTCATAATTCTTGCTCCAAAAAAATAAAACGATGTCATTGTAGTGTGAGATAATAAGTATTATTTTCTGTACTTTGGTCTTGATTGGTACCTACATTCCACTTTAAATCCAAATGTAGTAACAAGGAATTCAACAACTTGTATGATGAATGACCTTGTCAGAAATGAGGACTTGTGTCTGCTGAGCTGCTACAATGGAGTGAATTGTAGTTGGGTACAGCCTGAGATTGGGAATATCAAAACCAACTGCCTAAATAGGAAAGAAATTAGGAATATGAGTCCAGGCTGCTGCTTTTAACGCAAAGACTTTAAAAACAGCAACTTTGGTGAAACAAATTGAAACAAAAAGCAGGAAAATCATATTTGGAATGATACAGGAGTCAAGTTGATGGATTACAAAAAACATATAGACATACCTAAACAGATACACTAACAGTTGAACATGAATGCTATGGGGCTAACTTTGGGTCTTCTTTTCTATCTGACCTTTATTTACAGGTCAGTATTTTTGTATTTTTTATCCCATGATCATGACAGTAGTACTGAATCAAAACTCTCACCCCCATTGCAGCACACAGTGTGTGACACTAATTAATCTAATGGAAGGAAACCAAACTTGGGTGAAGGACAAAGTAGGATCTTGCTCCATGGCTGTGATCATGGGGTCCTTTCTGAGAACTGACTGTCAGTCTTTGATGTGACAAGGCTGGTGCTCATGGTTGTTACTTATCCAGAACTTATTTCTGCTGTTATGCTTTTGAATATGTGTAATGGATTCTGGAGCAGAATGGAAGTTCATAACAACATATAAGGAGAAAGTTCTAAGAATGGAAAATAGAAGAAACTTAATAGTCCTGGATCATAGACTGGGAAAATGTCAGATTTTTTAAGAAGAGCTTTGTGATGACTAAATTCCATATTAAAAAAAATATTCTGACGCTTAAGTTCTGCAGAAGACACTATGATTCACTGAAAATAATATTTTTTCAAATCGTGGTCTTGTGTTAGAAGATTGGACCCACCTCTTACTTACTGAGGATCTCTATAAACCTGTATTTCTTAATCCAGAAATTAGCATCAATCCTGCAGAGTTTTTGTTAATATGGATAGAATTATGTTGAATATTCAGTATCAATCTTTCCACAAAATTCATGCCCATAATTTATCCTAACAAACATAAGCCTATAAAAAGCCGTTTGTATCTATTGAGCGATGTGGCCAGTTAACACTTAAGCATGGTTGGGCTTCCCAGGTGACACGAGTGCTGAGGAGCCTGCCTGCCAGTGTTGGAGAGGCAAGAAATGCTGACTCAATCCCTGGGCCAGGAAGACCCTTGGAAAGAGGAAATGGCAACCCACTCCAGTATTCTTGCCTGGAGAATCCCAGAGGCAGAGGGGCCTGCTGGATATGGTCCATAGGGCTGCAAAGAGTCAGACACGACTGAAGTGACTTAGCACATGTCCACATAGACCCAACCAACAACCAACCTGTGAAATGATTTCCTTTACAACTTATTACATTCTAAAATATCTTAAAGTGATTATGTCTCTGTAGAAGTTAATAGGACCTAAATCAAGGACACACTAGTATAAAAATTAAAACAAAGTAACTGATAATCCTTTTCTAAAAATGCATGGATGCTTTTTATTTAGCCTTGTTACATATTGACCTTGTTCCAAGCTAACAGCATACTTTTATATCATGGTTTTCTAAGGACAATTCTTAAAGTTTTTGTTAAACTTTCTAAAAATTACCCGTCATGTGGGTTGTCCACAACTGACACAATACATCTTGGGGAAGAAGTCAAAGAGAGTTATAGTCTCCCAGTCCCTAAGAATTTTGGAGTAAAATCCTACTGCACTTTAAGTCCAGAAAAGGATCTGTTGGGAGACACTGAGTAGAAAAGTCAACCATGCCTAATTCAGTGAAACAGAAACAAGTAAAAAGCGCTAAAAAATGGTTTTCTTTAGTTGTTGTGGTAGACCCATGGATCTAATACAAGTTATAGAATGGGTAAATCCATTACGTATGAAAAAATAAATTTTCCTTGGTTTTCCCTACCTTTTTCATCATTTAAGACACATATTAGTCACCAAATAAGACATGATTCATTCTTGTATAAATAACTCATCATTCTCCCTTTTCTGAGTTCTTCTAACCTCTGCCCATGAAACTTGTGTGTTTTCAAATAATCTTTCAGTAGCTAAGGACTGTCATAATAACATCTAGCTCAAGTTTCAGGGCTGGAAACTTTCTCATATGCATAAAACTATTTCGTTCTTTTGTCTCATTTCATCCCTGTTTTCTGTTATGAATGAGAGTAAATCTATAGCCTAAATCTATCACTTCAGCAAAGAGACCAACTGATGTATTAATACCTGATAACTGGATTCTGTGTCACTGACTTGGGAGAGGTTTATTTTTAATAAGGGAATACTCAACACCAAAACACTAATCCAGAATTGTAAATAATTAATGGTCCTATTATAAAACATTGAGACATATTTTGGGCAGGTGGGTGTTTCTATAGATCCTTTAAATATATTTTATACTTGATCTGTTGTGTTAAGTTCTCTTTGGTTCCTCCACTTCTAGAAACAGGTCAAATTTGGTGACAAAATGTATTAATTTGAAGGAGACCCTGAGATAAAATTAATGGTCCAAGGTTGTAACTTTTATCTTGTGATATTCACAAAAGAAGTCAAACTTGTTAATACATCGCCACCTTAAAAGTATACAATCTTGGCAATGAAAGCACAAAACTATAATAACTTTAAAAAGAAATCATCTTTTGAAACACTGCTAGTCAGAGTGCTCTGCAGATGAAAAGCAAGTAGACTTTCTCTTTATTACAATCACATACTCGCCCTCAAACATTTTCCTTTTGAAGGGGCAAAAATGAGTTTTCCTTTTTTTTATTTTAAAAAAAGGCAGTATTTCAAACAATGTGTTTTCTTGTGATAAGAGATCTATTTTAATGTCTTTACAAAAGAGGACTTTCAAAATGGTACGTTATGGGGGGAAAGTGTTAGGATTACAAATCCCACTGATTTGAAAAGGACACAAAATTCTGTAAAATTGTTCTACTCTTTGCCAAGTTCTTTCAGGAAGATACATGTTTTTCTGTAGGGTTTCTGTTAAGAGTTATTTGTTAGTTAGCATTTCTTTGTGAAGGAAAAATAAAGCCTAAAAGGACTCCTCTTAAAATTTCTCAAAATTTAGCTCTGACCACTTTTCCCTAATCATAGGGAGAAAAGTCAATGTATCATCTTCCCAGGAATCTCCTATATAAAAATACTGGTTAGAGAATAATCAACTATGAAGATAACTTTGCTGTCTTTTGCTGCTATATTTTTACCCCCAAATAAATGCTTTCCTTTAGGCTTTTGATCTTTCAGTATTGTAGTTGAGGTCCTGTAACAGAATTTAAGAAATATATCCAACCTACATTTCTTGTTTTGCCAAGTTATTTGAAAAATATTTTCAAATATATTCTACAATGTTCTAGGTTTAAATTACAGTGTAATAATTTGTGCATGGTGTATGCAGTGACACCTGGCCCTCGGCCTTTTGTCTAACAATACAGTAGACAAGAATGATTACTCCATAATTCACACCCTGCCATGTCTTATTGCTTAATTAAAGCACAACCTTCCTCTACATGACAAGCAATTGGACTGTTAACATTATAGATGATTATCCAACCTAGCATATTTTATTTTTACAACTTACTCATTTTACGAAATAAGGATGCTCACTTTAGGTACACCTACCTCTGAAAATATGAAAAATCTGTTTCTTTACTTTCCTTTTGGTTCTTGAACAAATTGCCACTCACAAAAACATAGGCAAAATATCAGATGTTTTGAATTAGCAATTTAAATATTGAAATAGTCCAATATCTATCAAGCAAATTAATGAATGAATTTGATGGCTTCTGAGTATAATAGTTTCTTTTCTCTGTTCTATTTTTTTTTTCTTTTTGGACCCCTCACAGCATGAGGAATCTTAGTTCTCTGACCAGGGATCAAACCTGTACCACAGAACCCTAAACACTGGACTGCCAGAGAATTCCCTGTTATTCTATTATTGATCAAGAAAACACAAGGGATGATGCATATGTGCATGTACTTATAAAAGAAATAATGTGTAGGGCCTATATAAGAAACTGTAAAATTCTGCTGAAGACTTTAGAAGAGAGTAAGCAAATGATAAAGCCTAGTTAGTATGTGAATAAGAATATTGTATAGTAGTATAAAGGTGTGAATTTTCCTGAAATCTATGAAGCTGACAGTAACTCAACAAAAATTTAAAAATCAACTGGAATTTTTAACATGATAAAGTGATAATAAAGTTTTTTAGGTTAATGACTAAGTATTCACAAATTGGTAGAATAATCCTCAGGAAGGAGCAATGAACATCACCTGATGGTATCACATATTGTATTGCAATACATATCCCAAGTGCTACTATAACTAAAAGAGCTTGGTACTGGAGAAGATATGATAAGCAAGATCAATGCAAATCTGGAAACAAACATAAATGCATAAACTCATCTGCCCTCCTGAGTTTCTTGATATTCCCCTGGCAAAATCCTAACCACTGTTACACCAACACTGCCTACTCTATACAGGTATTTGTACAACTGAATATAGTGAACAAAAACATGCAACCCTACACACTGGTCTTGCCCTAAATTTCTGACCACTAACCTCCTTTTGCAGCCTTCACCCTTCATGGTTCTTGTGTTATTTTCACACTCCATTCACACTCCAGTCCATCACAATTTCACACACTCTCCTTATATCTTCAGACCTTGACCATACTTAGTGTCAGATGATGCCCTTGCTTCTAAAACAGAGCACCTAGAAGAGATCTTCCACCAGCTCTCGCCTCATCTTCCCACCTTTCTGCATTTGCACTTGTTGATGCCAGCTTCTCTCTGCTGGCTCCTCCCTCCCCGTTTGCAGAAAGCCTGATATTCTCTCACCTATATATGGAGAACTCCAGCACATCTTTCTTGCATCATCAATTTCCCCCTATCGATTGAGTCATTCTTAATAGCTATAAACTGTTAGTGCTTTTATCTCAAACAAAAATAAAACTTTCTTCCTCCTTCTAACTAAATGCATTCATGCTCAGTCGCTCAGTTGTGTCCGACTCTTTGCGACTGCATGGACTATAGCTGGCCAGGCTCCTCTGTCCATGAGATTCTCCAGACAAGAATACTAGAGTGGGTTGCTATTTCCTCCTCCAGGGGATCTTCCTGACCCAGGAACTGAACCTGTGGCTGCTTCACTGGCAGTCCATCATGCAAATGCAGTCCATCAGACCTCATGCAAATTCTGTCAGTGCCACCTTCAGAATATAGTAGGAATGTAAAACCACACGTCGGCACTGCCTCCTCCACCACCCTGGTCCAAACTGCCATCACCTCTCATCTGGATTACTATAGTTGTCTCATAACTACTGTCCCTGCTTCTGCCCTTTCTTTTATTGAGTCTCTTTTCAACAGAGCAACCAGGGATGTCCTTTCAAAACATACATCAGCATCACCTTATGTCTCTGCTCAAAATCATCCAATATTCCACTTCCAGAAAAACAAAATCACTTAAAAGCTTCCCATGTTACACGGATTAAAAGCTAAAATCTATTAGTGATCTCCAGCTCCGTGATTCTGTGGTGCTCTTCCACTCTGGCCCACACTCCTGTCCACTCCAGCTCTTTTAGTTCCTTTGTGCTCCTTTACTCCACCAGGTAAATCTTTCACCAGGGCCTTTGCATGTGCTATTCTTTTCTACTTGGAGCTTTATCCAAGCTACCCATATGGCTCCTTCTCTGCTCCTTCAAGTCTTTACTTAAATATCACTTTCTCAATAACAACTTCAAATAACTCTTCCTGGTATTTTTTCATAGTATTTACTTCCCTTTCTCTTTCCTCTTTCTCTCTCACACACAGTCACTTATACTCTTATTCTGTTTGTATCTTCTGTTTCTCCCCACAAGAATACAAGCCTCATGAGAACTAGAATTTTTTATTTTTATTTTTTTTTCAGCAGCATCAGTTTTATACTGTTATTTTTTTTAATTTAAATTTATTTATTTTAGTTGGAGGATCTGTTTCACTTATTGTTACAACCTGAACACCAGAAACAGTACTTGATATATAAGCAACACTGAATAACTGTTTGAGTGATTGCATAAATAATAGGTAGATATTTAAATGAATATGAATTTCTATAGAGGAAAAATTATAACTAGTAATTATTTCAGAGAGTACTTTTTAAAATGTTTTTTTTTCCTAACCATGTACATTGTTAGTTTTTGTTATTTAAAATTATAACAAAATGATATTAGCATGGATATTATAGGATGTTATATGGCATTTCTTGTTTTTTTTCAATATGTTCCTGTTTTATATAAAAAAAGGTAACACATTTTATCAACAAATCTTCAAGATCATTAAAATTGTTACTAGAGTTATAAGCAAGAAGTTAACTCAGATATCAAACAGTAGGAGAATAATGAAATGCACAGTTAAGTGAACAATCCTGCATCTAAAGAGTTATATAAATTCTAAATGAAGAAATAGTATAAGAAGTCTATTAAATAACTGAAGCAATAATTGTATGATAAGTAGTCAGTTTCAAAGACTGGAGAAGAGTTTTCTGAGGTTCTCTGTACATTGCAATGGTAGAGAATGACCAGCATGTCTTTTGCTATGTTCATTCATGTATTGGCTAATAATAGTATGATTGTGATGAAATGTAGTAATTGGAAACTTGGAACTGATGGTCCATGTTCAGAAACAGAATAGAGTAAGAGCTGATTTTATTAGCTTGAGTGATAGGCTATTATATTAATGGTTCCATTCCAGGCAGGGTGGCCCTGGACATCTCAATGCTGACTGTGCTCCATCTCATAATGACTTATGATTTTCTGTCAGGCATCAGCACTTTGATTACCCAACACAGATGAAGACAAAAGCTGATACTAACTCAGGGACCTCTGCACAACTTAAATCCAAAGGTAGGGTCCATGTAGTGCAATGAAAGGATGTTCAGTTGCCCGTTAGCTGCATTAAAAAAGTATGTGAATTCAAGTAGAATTTTCTGCAAACTGATGAGCATATTGGTTATTTTTTCTACTAATAAATATTTCTACACACATGAGACTAATGAAGCGCATAGTAATACTGCCTTTTCTTATTTATTAAAGATATAAATTCTCAAGAGAGATGAAGAGATTTAGGTAATTCCACGCATAATTTCACACAAAGCCACTTCAAGTACCAAACCTTGCTCAGTACATAATAGGTAATGAAGGAATGTGGTCTGATCACAGAAGAACAGAAAATCAAAATAAACACTTAGGCTATCCGAAGGCATGCTTCCTGATCCTTCCACCTACATAATTTTTTGTCAAATAGAAAATGCTCTCTTTTGTAGATTTCCATGGCCTTGATACACTGTATTGAGGTCCTGCTAGCCACCCGATCATAAAAGGATCTAAGTAAAGAAGCTGTTCCATTTTTATTCCATTTCAGTCCTAGCGTGATAGCCTTGATGTTAAAAGCATTTTATATTTTTTTACAAGATTATCAGCTCAGGATTTTCTGATCTCTCTCAATTTTTCTCCACTTCAGGTTTTCTCACAGGTAATAATAAAGCCATTTTGATAGAAATGTAGCCATCTTATGATTTTCTTTTTAAGTGGGGTGCCACATTTTTCACAATTTGAAACAGTAGGCACAGCAAAAGTACACTGGAGTGGAAAGAGAGAAAGTGTGGGAGCAACATGTTCTCCTAAAGTTTCAGGAATCCAAAGTCTTAAAAATATTCTCTTTGATTTTTGCTGCTAAGACAGAGTAGTTCCCCAAATCCTACTGAACCTAGCCCTGTTTCTTTCTATCATTTTCATCTACTTTGGCCAGGACTGAGTTTTTGGAATGTTTGGGTTCAGTATTTTACTTACTATTTCTAAAATTTACTGCAGTGCTTCTGTCGTTTGGTATTTTTTTTCTTCTGCTCTATTTCCTTTTCCACCTCTATTCATTTTGATGTAACACCGTCAAGCTTAATCATTTCTTAATCTAGTTTTCTTTGTGGTCTTTGTTCCTTTACTTTTGCCTTGTAAAATTTTACATAGTAAAACTCAAACCCTATTTGTATTTTATCTGAATAATACATATATTTTAATGATATATTGTAAATAGTTTAATATCCTGTATTATTCATATTTCCTCGACAATAGTTGAAAGTGTGTTTTTTTCCCATAATTTTTAAGACAGTTAAAAACCTGTTAATAAAACTATCAGATATAAATGAAGACATCAAATATGGTACAACTGTTTTCAATTTTAACAAATAGCCTTGTCCCTGAATTTTATTTTAGAACATTAAACTATTTAGATTATACCGAATAGTTTATTAGATTCTGTGAAAGTTAGAGGTTCAGAATACTTTTCTTTCTGAATTAAATAAGCATAAAATAAATATTTCAGTATGAGTCTTTGGTGAGGCTGGGTGTTAGGTGTATTTGCAATTAGGCATATTTCTGAAAATCAAACTCAAGGACTAAAATTGGGTTTGATTTCAAACAATCCCTCCATAGCATACGTGTTCATTGCTATGCAACACAATTTAATAATAAATGATGCCAAGTAATTTTTGCATACTATAATGGCCTTGCAAGTTTTGCTGCTTGAAAATTACAAAGAGAAGGTGGTTATTTAATTTTCAATGGCTATGTTAAAATGCTAATTTTTATAATTAAAAACAAAACAAAACAAAACGACTTCAACATAAAACCTACATTTTAAAGCTGAAGAAAAGACCTGCCTTCTGTAATAGTAAATGTGCAACAGTCTGAAAAGTCTCTTTCACCCTTTGGGAAAGCAAAGAACGTATTTCAGTAACTTTCTATGCTGGTCTACTCACCTAGCTTCTCTGATGAGTTGGCTGTAGGAAGTCTGGGTAGAGGCAGGGCTCAATTACTGTAATTTATGTATCCTTGGACGTCAATCATTCCTGTTGAGAGGTGGGACTCGTAAGCTCTCAGTGCATTAATTAAGAGCTTATCTCAGCAGAGCCATCTTTCTACCTAAGGACCAAAAAGAAAGTTTTAATTAGATTTTTAAAAGCAAGTATGTCATCGATGAAAGCAAGTATAGTTCTTTAGTTAGTCTGTGAGGCCACAACCAGAAGAGAATATTGCAAACAATACAAAGGACACAGTTTTCAATCATCTGTGATGCTGTAAGTAAATGGGCAGTGTCAGTCTCCAGCATTGGTTTCAGCCCTTGGACAGTCACCTCATGAAAATAACTGAAGTTTTGACTATGTTGTTTCATTGCCAACATAATTATTGGACCCTTGTCTAATTATTGATGCGGAGCTGATGCTGATCAAGTGCAATTACAACGTTGAGGACAGACAGTATTATTCTCTGATGGCTGACTTTTTGTTTAGGGCTAGTTTCTGACTGAATATGCAATGGGCAATGCAATGCAAGCTCAGCAAAAGGGAGTGAGGGAACTTGCACAACACATCAATTTCATTGGTTCAGTGATGGAGTCAGTGTGCCATTGCTGGCTAACCTGAAAACGCAGGGACTCGAGAGAAGTAAAAACGTAGCTAGGCTCACTGGTGTCAGCTGCTTGAGAGGCAGTTCTCTTGGAATGGCTGGTGTGAGGCCATCAAACACACTTCTCAGGGCTCACTTGGGAAATAACAGATACATTATTGATTAAAATATTTATAAATTAAGGGAGGGAAACAAATTTTAAAAGCCAGTTCAGATTCTAGAAGGGAAATATATCTACAATAGCTATTAGCCCCTCCCCCGCCATAATTAAAGGTGGGAGGGGTTGGATGCATGGTTAGGAGAACAAACACAAATGTGTCTGCCTACGTTAAGGGAAAAGCAAATTGTGAAAGCAAAAAAATAAAAGAAAAAATACTGAAGAATAGAAACACTACAATAAACCAAGAAACAATGAATGAAGGACCAAACCTAAACTTTCTGAAAAATTAGCACCAGAAACAGTAGAGATGCAAAAAACTTTGGTTTCAGAAAAGTTATAGACAACAGAGACATATAAACCCAAGCACAATGAGCACAAAATGAATGATGTCGTGATTACAGGGGTGATTCTAACAGGCAGGACTAGTACCATGGACAGATGCTTTAGACACCAAGGAGAGCCAAGCTCAACGGCTCAGTATGACAGAACTTGTGTTCCAGTGTTCCTCATTGTTATGATATTTCATTTTGTTTTTCAAAGGGAAGCTGTTTAGGAAATCCAGTTACAGTAGAGGCTGTAAATTTACCCCCTAACTAGCATACTTGACATGCACTAAATAACAGCCACAAACCTGACAAAAGAAACTATAGCTTTTACAGGTATATGGTTTGTGCAGTATGTTTCTAAATGATAGTGTACGATGAAAACATTACTATGTAGACAATTTGTCAGAAGAATAAAGTTGGAAGATTGTAACCCATCATTTATGTTAATGTTCATAAGGATATTTTACAATCTTTTCTCCACTCTTTCCTCTTACATATTTTCCCAGCTATTTTGCCTCATTTACTGTGCTGTGTAATGTTTACAGCACAATGCATACAGTAGTGCTCCCCAGATACAAACTGGCAATAGTGCTGGTTACACCAACCTTGTGTATCTGATAAATTTATGTAATACAGACATCTAGCATTTGAATACACTTTTTGTCCTTCAGTGCATCTTTTTATATGAATTAAAGTCACGGTGGGACTTCCCAGGTTGGCTCAGTGATAGAGTCTGTCTGTTAATGAAGGAGACTCTGGTTTGGTCCCTGGATTGTGAGGATCCCCTGAAAAAGGAAATGGCACCCCACTTTAGTATTCTTGCCTGGGAAGTCCCATGGACAGAAGAGCCTGGAGGATTACAGTCCATGGGGTGATAAAGAGTCAGACGTGATTTAGCAACTGAGCTTACGTGCACAAGCCAGGGTATATTATAAAATCAAATGACCTCTTGGGCATCCTATACTTAAGGATATCTAAATGGTAATATTCATACATACAGTTTTCTGTTCTATGATTGTGTGAAATCTGTTCACCCCAGGAATTTCTGTTTTCCAAACAATGTTTAAAATTTCTTTATGATAGACTGAGGGCTGCTGCTGCTGCTAAGTTGCTTGAGTCGTGTCTGACTCTGTGTGACCCCATAGAGGGCAGGCCATCAGGCTCCCCCATCCCTGGGATTCTCCAGGCAAGAACACCGGAGTGGGTTGCCATTTCCTTCTCCAATGCATGAAAGTGAAAAGTGAAAGTGAAGTCGCTCAGTCGTGTCCGACTCTTAGTGACCCCATGAACTGCAGCCTTCCAGGCTTCTCCATCCATGGGATTTTCCAGGCAAGAGTACTGGAGTGGGGTGGCATTGCCTTCTCCGAGAGTGAGGGCAGAGCATGGTAAAATAAACAAATATTCAGTGCAGTTGTTTTCCAAGGAGGAAAACATTGTGGTGTGCTTTTCCATGGGTTGTTAGCTATTTTTTTTCCTGAAGAAGTTTGAGGATCTGAAGCCTGTCAAAGGCTACTGTTAAACATTTCCTGTCAACTCCTTTTGGCCATGTTTTTAAATTAAGAACATGACAGAAGGGATAGCTTTCAAACCAGGCAGTAAACTTGGGGGCTTTTAGCCAAAGGTATGATTTTTTTTTTCCACTGCTTAATTTGTAGAGAACCCAGTTTTAGGATTCAGCAGGTAAAAGTAAGTCTTTTCCTGAATGAACATTTCTTTGTTATTTTTATACAACATCTTCTCAACTTAATAGGACCTTTTGAATTTGCTAAAGCAGAAGGCCAGTTCTAATTACAACTGGAACACTGTATCCATACTAGGCTTTGAGATTTGCTCTGATGTGGGCTCCATGGAATCCCAAGGGAGAAACCTTTAGTCTGTATTTGGAGAATGGCAACTGGTGGGAGACCAGGGTTCATCTTCTGTCCTGCCCCTACTATAGGAAATACCATCATTTCTAAAAGTTTCTCAGTGTATGATGCTACCAAACCCCTGACTTAACCTACAACTCTCATCTCCTCAGAAAATGATTCTCTGTTACCAGGTACGTGCTTCCACTCTTTTCCCTTTGAGCAGCCATGATGACAGCTGTGGAGTAAGAAAGTCCATGACCTTGCTCCTTCTCCTAAGGTTTTGGTGAGCCTCCCCTAGTTCCTGGCAACCTGGCAGGGGTCACCGATATGTGTCAATTGATGAACTGGGGGCTGAAAAAAAAAGGGAGTATTTGTAGTGACATCATGAAGTCTCAATCTGTTTCAAGTTTTCATTTATTCACTATTTAAGGGTAGCATAGTTGGGGTTGTTTTTGTTTTTTAAATGGTATTTAAGTGTCTATATTTGCATGAAGATATGTGGCTGAGGAAAAAAAGACTTAGAATGCACTTACTCAGAGAGCAGTTTTTACCAAGTGGACCAGTAAATTCTTTTGAACGTTTAGCTAATTCTTTCAGTGAAATCAGTCAAACTAGCATATATTAATTCACCACATTTTCTATACTCATGGGACTTGTATCCAAAGGCAAACTATAATGAAGCTGTAGATAAAATGACCCAGTTCTGTGTTGTCTTATTACTGGTGATTAAGTGTGAAAGAGCAGGATTATTGTCTGACCTCCTCTACTCTTTTTGAGAAATTATATTAGAAGGAATAAAAATTCCTTTTTAAATATCTGTGAGAAAAAATAGAGACATTAAAATAGAACACTGGAATCAGATACACATGTATCATTAGCATTATAAACTAGAACTTCCAGCAGCCTTGAAATGACAAAAATACCAACTTTGATTCTATTTTTTAAACTGAGATTCACCATTGTGAGATGATTAGAGATTTCATATTTCTGTTAATGAGATTTAATACAGAAGACTTTACAGATATTAATTCAATTTAGTAATGCCAAGAAAAGACAAACCAAGTCTAGTATATTAGAGTGTGTAGGTTTGGAAAATAGGACTGAAAGTATCTGCAAAGTCTACTTATTTAGACAGATTTTTTTTTCTAAGACATAGAAGAGAGATTTCTGGGTGGGTTATCAGTCTTTTATCTTTGACATTTTATTATTTAGTTTAACACTGAAATATTTTATTGTACATGAGCCTAGAGGTGTTCCATTTTAATATGTTCATAAGACAGAATAATAAATAAATGATGATTTAGCCCAGTACTGATGTCAGGATTGTAGTAAATTTCATATTTTTTAAACCTTTCCCCAATTCTGACTGAGGAAAAATGATTAGTTTGTAGCTACTTTCTTGACATCTGAATTGTCCTTAAGTTTTATGGGTATTAGGTTATATTAGTGATGTCAACTATTAACTACTTGTACTTGAATATCTCAGTGACCAAATTTTTTCTCATATAATTCTACAAGTTTAACAACAATGGTGGGGGGCAACAATGTATTTCATTGCAAACATGTTCTAAAGTAATTTCTGAATTAAAGATCAATTCTTTATAATAAAAACTTTGCAGTTAGTGAAACTATTCAAACACTTTAGAAGTAATGTTATAGTGGTGGAAACAGTAAGGGAAATTCATATTTCTTTATTTGTCCTAAATATTTTCCTATTTACTCTTTTTGTGTTTTCATGTAGATTCTATGTGTGGGCATATTAGATGACATTATCCAAATCTGTTAATTTCATCTTTATTAATGCAACAGATTTTCTTTTAAGGAAGATTGAGAGTGGAGAACTTTTCAATATTTAAAAAATATTCAGCATTTCCAAATAATCTTGTAAATGTCATGATATTTGGAAAGCTTCACTTTTATCACCATTTTCTTAAAATTCCTATAGAAACTATACACAGGCTATTTTAAAGAGATTTTTTTTGTCATTCTATAATCCATTCTACTCTATAAGACTTTTAGCCCTATTTTTATATTGTTAATAACTCAAAGCAAAGAGAAAAATAATACTTTTTTCAGTGATCTAAAAACTCCTGAGACTTAGGGTCATATTTCACTAGTTATACTTTCATATAAAATATGAATCATTTTGAAAATGGATCTCCTTCAGTTGACAAAAGACAAAACAACATCTGTAATTAAATATAAATGGATACCTATGTCTGTATATTTGCATGGATATGTTTAATGCCAAGTAAATATCTTCTAATTCTTCCATTGTCAGTACTAAGACATGTATGTATATAGTTATGTGGGGTGTAAATAAGACATGATTGGTTCTTTCACATTTGTGTTTATTCAGTACACTTTTATTGAATTCCCACATAAGTGCCAAGTGCTGGGGCACTGTGTCCTGGGGACAGAATAACGAGCAAAACAAATGAGGATGCTGCCTTCGTTAAGCTTTCATATGTGTGTGTGTGTGTGTGTGTGTGTATAATATATTAGTATTAGGTAACCATTTTATACAAAAATGGTTACCTAACACTTCAATACATTTATCCATCAGTGTTTACATTTATCTATTTTACGTGCCATATATACTAATACTATTATCAATTCAGTGATTTCTCACTTTCCAAAAACATTTGGGAAAAAAAAAAAAAAAACTCGGTTGAAGTCTGATTCACCACGTAAGATGATTGAAAAAAGCAATTCTACATTACTTCTAGGCATTCAGTATAAAGGGAAATTTTCAAAGATACGTTTATGGCTTAATAATTAAATCTGGGTGAATATGCCTGCTGGGAACTTCTGCAATAATAAAATAGAATGGCAGGTTCCAAGCCACAAACAAAGAACTTTTTCTTTCAGAGATCTGAGTCACAGCATATTAGTATTTAATAGATTTTGCATTTTTTAAATGCATAATGCAAGAATTTCATGGTAGGGAGTCTTGAATAATTATTCAAGTACAATCCAAAAGGTTCAGAAAAACAAAGAATGGGAAGCAAATACTCAACAATATAACTATCTCAGGGACTCTAAGTGGCAGAAACATTAAGATACGGTTGCTTTGGTCTCATTTCTAGAGCCTCTCCTTCCCCACCCATAATATTCTCAGAGACTTAAGTATTTTCCTGCCTTCTACACACTAGTACAGAGCTGGCAACATCTCTATAATTCCTAGAGATGCCCACGAGAGCAAATGGCCATCTGGGGATAGTACTAATGCTTAACCCACAGACGTCAAAGTGCTCAAGTTTTATCAAAAGCTAAAACAGGAAAGCATGAGTATGCATGAATTAGCCATTTTCCTTGAGACTCTGTGAATTCAGTCATCCTTTTCTTTTTTTTTTCTTTCTTTTTTTTTTTTATTCTTTTTTTAATTTCAGATATACACATGCTCCCCATCCTGAACCCTCCTCCCTCCCAACCTCCCCATACCATCCCCCTGGGCCTTCCCAGCGCACCAGCCCCAAGCATCCAGCATCGTGCACTGAACCTGGACTGGCATCTCGTTTCATACATGACATTTCACATGTTTCAATGCCATTCTCCCAAATCTTCCCACCCTCTCCCAGAGTCCATAAGACTGTTCTATACATCAGTGTCTCTTTTGCTGTCTCGTATACAGGGTTATCGTTACCATCTTTCTAAATTCCATATATATGCGTTAGTATACTGTATTTATGTTTTTCCTTCTGGCTTACTTCACTCTGTATAATAGGCTCCAGTTTCATCCACCTCATTAGAACTGATTCAAATGTATTCTTTTTAATGGCTGAGTAATACTCCATTGTGTATATGTACCACAGCTTTCTTATCCATTCATCTGCTGATGGGCATCTAGGTTGCTTCCATGTCCTGGCTATTATAAACAGTGCTGCGATGAACATTGGGGTACACGTGTTTCTTTCCCTTCTGGTTTCCTCAGTGTGTATGCCCAGCAGTGGGATTGCTGGATCATAAGGCAGTTCTATTTCCAGTTTTTTAAGGAATCTCCACACTGTTCTCCATAGTGGCTGTACTAGTTTGCATTCCCACCAACAGTGTAAGAGGGTTCCCTTTTCTCCACACCCTCTCCAGCATTTATTATTTGTAGACTTTTGGATCGCAGCCATTCTGACTGGTGTGAAATGGTACCTCATAGTGGTTTTGATTTGCATTTCTCTGATAAAGAGTGATGTTGAGCATCTTTTCAAGTGTTTGTTAGCCATCTGTATGTCTTCTTTGGAGAAATGTCTATTTAGATCTTTGGCCCATTTTTTGATTGGGTCATTTATTTTTCTGGAGTTGAGCTGTAGGAGTTGCTTGTATATTTTTGAGATTAGTTGTTTGTCGGTTGCTTCATATGCTATTATTTTCTCCCATTCTGAAGGCTGTCTTTTCACCTTGCTAATAGTTTCCTTTGATGTGCAGAAGCTTTTAAGTTTAATTAGGTCCCATTTGTTTATTTTTGCTTTTATTTCCAATATTCTGGGAGGTGGGTCATAGAGGATCCTGCTGTGATGTATGTCAGAGAGTGTTTTGCCTATGTTCTCCTCTAGGAGTTTTATAGTTTCTGGTCTTATGTTGAGATCTTTAATCCATTTTGAGTTTATTTTTGTGTATGGTGTTAGAAAGTGTTCTAGTTTCATTCTTTTACAAGTGGTTGACCAGATTTCCCAGCACCACTTGTTAAAGAGATTGTCTTTAATCCACTGTATATTCTTGCCTCCTTTGTCAAAGATAAGGTGTCCATATGTGCGTGGATTTATCTCTGGGCTTTCTATTTTGTTCCATTGATCTATATTTCTGTCTTTGTGCCAGTACCATACTGTCTTGATAACTGTGGCTTTGTAGTAGAGCCTGAAGTCAGGTAGGTTGATTCCTCCAGTTCCATTTTTCTTTCTCAAGATCGCTTTGGCTATTCGAGGTTTTTTGTATTTCCATACAAATTGTGAAATTATTTGTTCTAGCTCTGTGAAGAATACTGTTGGTAGCTTGATAGGGATTGCATTGAATCTATAAATTGCTTTGGGTAGTATACTCATTTTCACTATATTGATTCTTCCAATCCATGAACATGGTATATTTCTCCATCTATTAGTGTCCTCTTTGATTTCTTTCACCAGTGTTTTATAGTTTTCTATATATAGGTCTTTAGTTTCTTTAGGTAGATATATTCCTAAGTATTTTATTCTTTTCGTTGCAATGGTGAATGGAATTGTTTCCTTAATTTCTCTTTCTGTTTTCTCATTATTAGTGTATAGGAATGCAAGGGATTTCTGTGTGTTGATTTTATATCCTGCAACTTTACTATAATCATTGATTAGTTCTAGTAATTTTCTGGTGGAGTCTTTAGGGTTTTCTATGTAGAGGATCATGTCATCTGCAAATAGTGAGAGTTTTACTTCTTCTTTTCCAATTTGGATTCCTTTTATTTCTTTTTCTGCTCTGATTGCTGTAGCCAAAACTTCCAAAACTATGTTGAATAGTAATGGTGAAAGTGGGCACCCTTGTCTTGTTCCTGACTTTAGAGGAAATGCTTTCAATTTTTCACCATTGAGGATAATGTTTGCTGTGGGTTTGTCATATATAGCTTTTATTATGTTGAGGTATGTTCCTTCTATTCCTGCTTTCTGGAGAGTTTTTATCATAAATGGGTGTTGAATTTTGTCAAAGGCTTTCTCTGCATCTATTGAGATAATCATATGGTTTTTGTTTCTCAATTTGTTAATGTGGTGTATTACATTGATTGATTTGCGGATATTGAAGAATCCTTGCATCCCTGGGATAAAGCCCACTTGGTCATGGTGTATGATCTTTTTAATGTGTTGTTGGATTCTGATTGCTAGAATTTTGTTTAGGATTTTTGCATCTATGTTCATCAGTGATATTGGCCTATAGTTTTCTTTTTTTGTGGCATCTTTGTCAGGTTTTGGTATTAGGGTGATGGTGGCCTCATAGAATGAGTTTGGAAGTTTACCTTCCTCTGCAATTTTCTGGAAGAGTTTGAGCAGGATAGGTGTTAGCTCTTCTCTAAATTTTTGGTAGAATTCAGCCGTGAAGCCGTCTGGACCTGGGCTTTTGTTTGCTGGAAGATTTTTGATTACAGTTTCAATTTCCATGCTTGTGATGGGTCTGTTAAGGTTTTCTATTTCTTCCTGGTCGAGTTTTGGATAGTCATCCTTTTCTTGACAAAATACTACTCAACAGAGATAAGCAACAGCTGGGATGATAAAGATATGGAAATTTTCCAGGTGTTTCCAAGATACAGCCTAAATTATTATAGAGGTTTTGGAAAATAACTTCATTTTAAGGTCCCATTTTAACACACATTGACTTGAGAACTTGGGATTTAATTATTCATTTCTATCTATTTTCATTTACTAACATTCATCTATCTTCAAAAGTCAAAGAAAAATAAATCTCCATCTTCACTCTGTGGTAATAACTGGACGAAATTGCTGAGACATTGATTTTAATTGTAGGGGTCCAAGGATGAAAACACAACTCCCAATTTTCTTCTGGTTTTCAGGCAGTATAAAATCACAATACTTCAGAAAATTATCAGAATGCTTAGGTAGTTGTAATCTATGTTCATTCTCCTCCTTCATTTCCTCCTCAATAAATAATGGATAAAGCAACAACGAGTCTTTGCTGACTTTTTAATCCACTAATATATAAAAAATTATCTCCTGGAAATAAATTAGCATCTATACAATTGTCTGCAAATGGTTGGAAAGTAATCTGGTGGTTCTTAAGATGCTCTATGCATTCTGTTTTACTTTTGAGCCAATTAATCACTCCACTCATCTCCTCACTCCACCCCCACCTCATCCTCACCTCAAAACAAGCTTCTGTCTCACTGAAGTGGAGATTTGTTCCATTATTTTTGCCCCTCTTTTCTTGATTTGCTATCCAATTTTCTATAAATTAAAACTGACATATCAATAGTACAAATGTAAATGTTACATCATTCTCAAGTGGAAAGCTCTTTTTACTGGAAATACAGTTGATAACATTGTAAATATAACAGATGTACTACTTAACAGCCTACCTGATTTATGAAAAGGTATTCTGGCCACGTGAATAATTTTCAAACTAATGTTTAGCCCTTTAAGAATCATACTTTTATCTTGTTTAGAATCTTAGGAAAAAATGAAGGCATTCCCACACCTCCAGAAATTAAGAAACTGTTACAGGAAATAAAAATAACCTGAGTTAAATGGAGAGATGTCCCTAGATGTACGGAAGTGGGTGAGACGGTCGTTTCATGAAATGGCTTCAGAATTCTCTTCTGTTATGCTTTTCCTGCTGTGCTTCTTGCATTTCTAAGTTTCGCACTCATTTCTTTCCAAGGTCAGTTGGTGGACTTCTCTCCTGACAAACATCTCAACTATTCTTTGGGCCTCACTCCTACAAACTACTCAATTAATTCTCAGTTGTCACTGCTGTTGGGTTTCCATCCTCAGATTATAATTACAGCAAATTGGAGGATCCAGCAAGGGAAGCCTGATAACTAATTCTGTGCCTAATAAACAAAATATATGCAGAGAGGTTTTTTTTTTTTTTTTTTTTCTTGAACTAATTCTTTTTCCTTTCCAATGTAATTTTAGACCCCTTCTGCCTTGAGGTTTTTATGTAAGTTACAGATTGATATATAAATAAAATACAATCTGGCCATATGCCATTAATCTTACATGCTCCCTGAAGTTACAGAACACACTCTGGTGCCCAGGGAGTTAAAAACATTGGAACAATCATTTTCGGTGTAAAGTTTATTCATAATAATGTTCATTTGTCTCTTTACTTTGTTGATATATAATACAGTGGACTGCAGGAGTATTATTTTATTGCATTTTATATACATAGGTTTAGTAAGGAAGATTGAGCAAATAGTTCCTTTTAATCAGCTACCCTTAGAAAATCAAGTCCATGTAATGAAAACATTAAATTAGAACATTTTACATTAAAACCACCCAGTTTCTTGCATCATGTAGGCATACAATGAATACTTATTGTATTAAACTTCATAAAACATAATCTTTTCTTCAAAATGCTTACTTCTGCATGAAAAGGAACCTCCTTTAGCAGGGACCCTTAAAATAGCATTACTTGTTTCTTAATACAGATTTTTAAAAGTATTTCTCTGTGCTGCTTTTTTTTTTTTTTCTTTAAACATGTCTCATAGGGGTTCTTTTTTGCCACTATCACAAAATGGATATAATCTGAGCAAAGAAGCAGCAGACTCTTAAGTTGTGATTCTGACATAGATTATTTGTTCAAAAGTAATTTAAATAATCATAATATATGGAGAATTCATACTTTTATCTGGGTGGTCTACAACTCATAATCCAGGACAAGGCTTTTATAATCTTTATGCTCTTCTCAGAAAGGCCCATTTTGTAGCCTGAAAACTGTTGCTTAGGAACAGTCAATAAATACTATGAGGATCACAGATTTTATCTTGTTAAACACATAAACAGAGTGTGAGTCACATTTTTACTTTGGTGCCTGCATAGCTTCAGCCTTACAACTTAATTTTGGGCGTTGAATTAGCCACATGTACAAGTTATACTAGAAGTCTCTTAAAAATGCACCATGTATATTCTAAAGCTTATAAGATTTAGAGCATATTAAAATATAAAGGTATAAAAACTATTATATAGTAAAATACATAAAAACAAAGCAACAAAAATCTATTGTGGCAGACTCCTTGTTTCCCATCCCCTCAAATTCCTCCAAATCTACTTTCTCTTCTTTCTGGGAACCTGGCAATCTAGCTAAAGATTAATGTTCCAGCCTCTCCTGGAGATAGTGTGGCCATGTATTCACATTTGGGCTAATGGAATGTGAGTAGTCATCTCTAGAACCTTGGCTTTTCCATTCTTGCCAATGGTGAGAGGTGGACACGGCAGTGACTGCTCAGACTACACAGACACAGATGAAAAATAACACCCTCTTGGGCTTGCTTCTTTCTTTCACTTTTCTTCATAGGAAGGACCAGAGAGGGCGGAATAGCCATCGTGACTTTTGCTAAATGTGGAAGCACAGTTTGATTTGCTATTTGTCACTCTCCTTTCATTGTTCAGCCAGTGTCTATAGCTGACTATCTTCTGTGGCCTAGACCAAATGCCATAAATAATATTTTGAATTTTTCAACTAGAAATAATTTATCCTTTTTCTGCTGCTGCTGCTGCTGCTAAGTCGCATCAGTCATGTCCGAGTCCGTGTGACCCCACAGATGGCAGCCCATCAGGCTCCCCTGTCCCTGGGATTCTCCAGGCAAGAACACTGGAGTGGGTTGCCATTTCCTTCTCCAATGCATGAAAGTGAAAAGTGAAAGTGAAGTCACTCAATTGTGTCCAACCCTCAGTGACCCCATGGACTGCAGCCTTTCAGGCTCCTCCATCCATGGGATTTTCCAGGCAAGAGTACTGGAGTGGGGTGCCATTGCCTTCTCCGATCTTTGTCTAAACACACACAAAATTGTATCAGTATATGGGGGCTCTCCAGGATGCATTATCATTGTATGTATACCTTGTGCTTTGCTAAAATGTGTGGTTCCTCAGTGAAGGATTTCCGATTTATTTTATAAAACTCACAGTGTTTTGCATGTACTTAGAGCAACATAAATGTGTTGATTGTAACACTGAATGAGTAAATTCTCATTTATTAAATTATAAAACAGTGCTTATTATGCTTAAGGAAATAATATATTATAGTAATATATCTTATTTGTAAAAAATATTTTATATTAATCTAGAAGCCATACAACCTAATAATAACAGCAATAACAGTATGGGGAGGGAGGAGGGAGGAGGGTTCAGGATGGGGAACACATGTATACCTGTGGTGGATTCATTTTGATATTTGGCAAAACTAATACAATTATGTAAAGTTTAAAAATAAAATAAAACCAAAAAAAAAAAAACAGCAATAACAACCTAATCTTTTCCTTTTGCCATTCAATTTAGATACAACTAAATGACATACATATCAGATGGGAATAGTACTTTTTTTTTTAATTGAACAACACTTTTTTTCAACTGTTTCTATTGATAAAATTTTTAAAAGGCTAGGACGTGACTACTACAAATGAGCTACATTATATAGTTAATCATATAAATATCAGACTGATCTGATTTTGGTTGGAAAATCTATAAGCAATTTTAAAAAACACGTCTGACATTTACTCAGTGGCTATCTTATTTTCTAGGTTTTATAAGATCAAGCCATGTGTCACCTACCAAATTAAGGCATGGCAGATTTTGATTGATTCTCAAGTTAAAATTAGGGCTATCAAATCTGTGTTTGATATTATTAGCTGAGTCTCAGTGTAATTAGCACATGGACATATATGATTTTAAATTTGTTCTTAATACTTAAAAGTTTGGGAACCAGAAAAGGAAGCCTCAAATAGACTTAGAAATGCACTAATAGATTTAATGTTCTCAGTTCTCAAATACTCTTACTTGAACATAATCTATTAAATCTGACTTAATTAGTGAAATATGCTAAGTATTTTCTCTCTCTGGTGTTCTAAATGCCACTTTCCACTAAGGCTAAAGAAACTCATGGTCTCAATTAGATTATGTGAATTAGATAGCATTATATTATATATTATAAAAAATCAAATCATTTTTCAACATTTTTTCTTATACTTGGGAGATTAGAATAACATGCACTTGACATTCAGTAACAATATTTCTTGCCCATGTGAATTTACGCAAGTTACTTAACTTCTCTGAGCCACAGTTTCTATATCCCAGAAAATTTGCATAATACATACCTTCAGAGTTAGTATCAAGAATAGATGTAAAAATTGCATGTAAAACATCCATTATAGGACCTGGAACAGCATTCATTATATATAAAACTCTGTTACACCTATACAGTGAAAAAGAAAAATGGTATTTTTCTATTCATTTCACTTACCTAGCAAACTTTTTTAGCTTAGCTAAAATATGTATCTTAAAGTTTTAAATGAGTAAATCATTCTATAACTTTAAAATAATGTTTGGTAGTTTTGCAAAATATATTTATTTTCATATGATAATTTGAGTGAATTAACAATTTTATTTGCAAATGAATAAATCTTACAAATTTTAATTCTTATTCTCTCATCATTACCAGGTCTTTCTTTCATGCTTGGTCCTCTCTTGTTAACATTTAAACACTATTGAGTATCTTTTTTGTTTGTTTGTATGTTTATTTTAATTGAAGGATGATTGCTTTACAATATTCTGTTGGTTTCTGCCATACATCAACATGAATCAACCATAGGTATACATACATCCCCTTCCTCTTGAACCTCCTTCCCACCTCACACTCCTCTATGTTGGTACAGAACCCCAGTTTGAATTCCTTTATTCATACAGCAAAGTACCATTGTCTAAGTATTTCACATATGGCAGTGTATATGTTTCCATGCTACTCTCTCCATTCATCCCATGCTCTCCTTCCTCTCCACCGCCTGAGTCTAAAAATCTGTTTTCCATGTCTGTCTCCATTCAGATCAGATCAGTCGCTCAGTCGTGTCCGACTCTTTGCAACCCCATGAATCGCAACACGCCAGGCATCCCTGTCCATCACCAACTCCTGGAGTTCACTCAGACTCACGTCCATAGAGTCGGTGATGCCATCCAGCCATCTCATCCTCTGTCATCCCCTTCTCCTCCTGCCCCCAATCCCTCCCAGCATCAGAGTCTTTTCCAATGAGTCAACTCTTCTCATGAGGTGGCCAAAGTACTGGAGTTTCAGCTTTAGCATCATTCCTTCCAAAGAAATCCCAGGGCTGATCTCCTTCAGAATGGACTGGTTGGATCTCCTTGCAGTCCAAGGGACTCTCAAGAGTCTTCTCCAACACCACAGTTCAAAAGCATCAATTCTTCGGCGCTCAGCCTTCTTCACAGTCCAACTCTCACATCCATACATGACCACAGGAAAAACCATAGCCTTGACTAGACGGACCTTTGTTGGCAAAGTAATGTCTCTGCTTTTGAATATGCTATCTACGTTGGTCATAACTTTCCTTCCAAGGAGTAAGTGTCTTTTAATTTCATGGCTGCAGTCACCATCTGCAGTGATTTTGGAGCCCCCAAAACTAAAGTCTGACACTGTTTCCCCATCTATTTCCCATGAAGTGATGGGACCGGATGCCATGATCTTCGTTTTCTGAATGTTGAGCTTTAAGCCAACTTTTTCACTCAACTTTCACTTTCATCAAGAGGCTTTTTAGTTCCTCTTCACTTTCTGCCATAAGGGTGGTGTCATCTGCATATCTGAGGTTATCAATATTTATCCTGGCAATCTTGATTCCAGCTTGTGTTTCTTCCAGTCCAGCATTTCTCATGATGTACTCTGCATATAAGTTAAATAAGCAGGGTGACAATATACAGCCTTGATGTACTCCTTTTCCTATTTGGAACCAGTCTGTTGTTCCATGTCCAGTTCTAACTGTTGCTTCCTGACCTGCGTACAAATTTCTCAAGAGGCAGGTCAGGTGGTCTGGTATTCCCATCTCTTTCAGAATTTTCCACAATTTATTGTGATCCACACAGTCAAAGGCTTTGGCATAGTCAATAAAGCAGAAATAGATGTTTTTCTGGAACTCTCTTGCTTTTTCCATGATCCAGCAGAGGTTCGCAATTTGATCTCTGGTTCCTCTGCCTTTTCTAAATCCAGCTTGAACATCAGGAAGTTCACGGTTCACATATTGCTGAAGCCTGGCTTGGAGAATTTTAAGCATTACTTTACTAGCGTGCGAGATGAGTGCAACTGTGTGGTAGTTTGAGCATTCTTTGGCATTGCCTTTCTTTGGGATTGGAATGAAAACTGACCTTTTCCAGTCCTGTGGCCACTTCTGAGTTTTCCAGATTTGCTGGCATATTGAGTGCAGCACTTTCACAGCATCATCTTTCAGGATTTGGATCATCAGTACCATCTTTCTCAATCCATTTATATGCATTAATATAGGATAATTGTTTTTCTCTTTCTGACTGAGATTCACTCTTTTTGTTTTTGAGAGGCAAATAAAAACAATTGCAGCACTTCCCTTTAGACTTGACTTTCAAGATATTAAGCTTTTCCCTAGAAGTATTATCATTAAAATAATATTGTACTGGTATTAAAATTGAATGATTTGATGAATGAAACACAAGAAGCAGTCTTGAACTAGACCTTATCCTTTAGTAATTACAAGCCATCATAAGCTAAAGGACTTAAACAGTTAAAAATGGTTCTAAAAATCTGGCTATTTGAGAGAAAACAAAAAACAAAAAACTAATGCTAGATTCCTATTTTGCAACTTCAAACAGGTTAAAAAGTTAAATGTAAAAAATCCAAGTAAAGAAATAAGGCTTTTTTTCAGGAAAAGATGGCAATTTCCATGCATGCATTTAATAATTTTCCTCTTGATACCCCTTAAAATATCATTAAAAACATATTTACATCATAAAGCTACAAAAAATAGGAAGCTTGAGATGGGGGAGAGTAGCAAAATAATTTTGGAGCCTAAAAGCAAAGGATGAGTGGTAACATTTAATAGCCCAAGGGATGTTAAAACCTAAGCTGACAGTTGGGAAAACTGTGAAGCAGTCCTAGTTTGTCCTGCATTAGGGCCCCAGTCTGGAGATTCGTTCTCTGAAGAGGAAAACACAGACTCTCCAGGGATCTGACCTGACACAGGAGACAGAGTTACTACTCACCAAACAGGAATTAAGGAAATATGTATCAATACATACAGAGCACTCAGACTACCTTGCTCTGTCCTTTCCTCTACTCCCTGAAAACTGGCAATCTGACCTTATCCCTCCAGCCAGAATAATAATAGAGGAATTTTCTAGGGATTCTGACTTTATCAAGAAGAAACACCAAAATTACTTAACATCAAATAGCAAAAAAAAGCAGCCACATCTACCAAGAGTCTAGTTCAAAGTCAACACAGCCTACCTAAATGAGTAGAATTTTCATTTAGCATTTTTGTCTCCAACTTTTAAATACGAAAAATCAGCCAAAGATGACTAGAAATCTAAAGAGGCTTTTAGCATAAAAAATGGAGATCAAAACAAATAACCCAAAACACAAAATCAAACAGTCACTGTGGAGGAAGAAGAAAGCTTTAAAATATTTTAATTTTCTCATAGATAGAAGATATTTCATCCATGGAAACGTATATGGGATGTTTACTAAAATAAGGTACATTTAGAAAACAAAGAGCTTTTGGAAATTAAGAACGTGACTGTGGAAATTAAAAACTCAATAGAATATTGAAAAATAAATTTGAGATGATCTGATATGGGAATTACACAATAAAATATTAGAGAACTGGCCAAGGAAGTATAATCCATAAAATAAAAAAATAAAGGAAAATGGACTAAAAGGAATTGCTATTAAGAATTGTGAAGGGTTTGAGATTTCAGTCTACCGTAAGCTAATAAGTTAGCCTACCAAAGATTTATAAATACATGTTACAGAAGACACAGTACCCCTGTTTCAGAGATACAAACCATTTATTACTCATAGCAAAACAGTGGCTGGAACAGCATCCTGTGTTGGCTCCCAATGCCTGTCTCGACAGGGTAACACGGTGAGGACAGGAGTTTATCTGTGTGCATTATGGTGCATCACTGAAAAGGGATCCTAAATTTTAGAACTCTGACCCATCTGCTCTTACTCCCCTCCAGAAAGACAGAGATTATGTATTATCCTGGAACAGAAGCGAATACCTCCAGGAAGAAGTAGAAGTCTTTATCTTTACTGCTGCTGCTGCTGCTAAGTTGCTTCAGTCATGTCCAATTCTGTGCGACCCCATAGACGGTAGCCTACCAGGCTTCCCCGTCTCTGGCATTGTCCAGGCAAGAACAGTGGAGTGGGTTGCCATTTCCTTCTCCAATGCATGAAAGTGAAAAGTGAAAGTGAAGTCGCTCAGTCGTGTCCGTCTCTCCGTGACCCGGTGGACTGCAGCCTACCAAGCTCCTCCTTCCATGGGATTTTCCAGGCAAGAGTACTGGAGTGGGCTGCCATTGCCTTCTCCCCTGGTACATATTTGGAGAAGCATGTCTCTAAATCTCTCTAGAAAGATACACAGTTACTAGTTTCTAAGACTCTTTACTGATCAGAAACGCCCTTGGGCAGGTCTAGGCTCTGAGAAATCATGGATAATTGCCTTTCAGGCGTCATCAATAAAATAATTCAATACAATTTCTAAGTACCTTATTGAATAAGGCTGAATAGCCCACTGAATGAATATAAACCCCTAGCAGGGTACATTACAATGAAACTTCAGAACTTGTGGACAAGCCAAAATTTCAACAAGCTTTCATTTCAGACAGAGAAAAAGGTCTAAACTTCATACCATGGCATTCACAAATTCTTTTTCATATTGATCTTTCTTTCTTCAATATAGTCTCCTGCTAGCCTTCTGTTCCTGAATATTCATGGAAGGACTGATGCTGAAGCTCCAATACTTTGGCCACCTGATGCAAAGAAGTGACTCATGGAAAAGACCCTGATGCTGGGAGGGATTGAAGGCAGGAGGAGAAGGGGATGACAGAGGATGAGATGGTTGGAAGGCATCACTGACTTGATGGGCGTGAGTTTGAGCAAGCTCCAGGAATTGGTGATGGACAGGGAGGCCTGGCGTGCTGCAGTCCATGGGGCTGCAAAGAGTCGGACACAGCTGAGTGACTGAACTGAACTGAACCTTATATTACAGCCTTAAAGAACTATATTTTACATATTCTCTTGCCTCTCTTATCCTCCTGTATGTTTCTAATGGCTGTTCACTGTGATGAATTCAACAGTTACTTTATCAGAGAAACCTTCCCTGACTCCCCCAGTGCCGGAGTCTGGATAAGATGCCTCTCCTAGTGCTTAAGTCATCCCACCAGAAACTTTGTTTCAGTGATGTATTTCTCCTTAAAACTCCTATGGATGGGTTTCCTTAGAACGAGTTTATGAGCTCCACAAGAATACTTATCTTTAGGGTTCAGTTTTGTTTTTTCCTAAAATAACATTACCCAGTGTCATTGCCAAAATTATTGAACAGATTTGACATTGAATAATTTCTGGCTATTTCAAAAAATTCAAATATACTTTCAAAGGACAAAGACTTCTTCCCACTGAAAGTATTCAAAAAACTGTTGTCAGATGTAAGAATTCTGGAATGTTTGTTAAAAAAAAATCAAATTACAATAGAGTTATAGCTTTAAATATACACAGGTTGCCCAATACATACTTTAATTAAAAAATCAAATATGTAAAAGTACAGTTATAAGTGAAGAAAAATTAAAGAAAATTTCAATTTTAGAACACAAATACCAGTATGAATGTTTTCAATCAGTGAATATGGTAAAACAATATAAAAATGCAGCATGCAGCTTCTTACACAATTAGAGGATACCATACTGTTACACATCAGAAACAACCACATTAAGGAATGCATGAAGTAAAAAATGATATTGAATAGGAGGAATATCTTGGGAGGATGTAACGATATAGGCTTAGATTCTTAATGGGAAAAATATAAAAATACTAACATAGAGGTCTATTCATCTTCATAATTTTGTATGTTCATTATCATTCTAATGTCAGAATTATTATGCCATGAATCTATTATTTGTCATTAATATTTCCTCTCAGTGAATACCAATCTATTTTATAAGAGAAGAAAAACAGTAATGAAATGCTGACAGATGTACTTGGTGCTCAATACTTGAATATTTTAATCTAAAATTATGTGACAAAAAATTTCAGTAAATACACTACCTAACTTGATAAGAAGCTTTTTTGTTTTTTACAAAGTATTCATCCAGCACAATAAAGTATCATGGTTTTTAGAGAATGAGACACAGTTAAGGCATTACATGAATATAAAACAAATGTATGCAGTAAGCATTTAATATATATCTGTGAAGTTTAATACTAGGAGGTGGCTGTGAATCAACAAAATGAACCAGAATTACTTATATAGGCATTGCTTTCATGATTTCAGATTTTGTTTTAATAAGCATTAAGGAATCATTTAAATTATGAGTAAATTGAATTTGTTATATAGACTATTGCTTAAAATAGTGGGCTATTTTCTAACATTTGGAAATACTGAGAATCCAAGATTTTCAGTGTCACCTGGTGATTTTTATTTGTTTTTGGTTTGGGCATATTTTTTTCTTCTCAAGGTGAATTCTGATGCCCAATGCATGTATATCAGTTATATGAAAAAAGGAGAAACTGTGGTTATGTTGTAAGTAGTGTATTTTTCACCAAATCTTTATTGAACACTTAGCTAAGGGCTGCAGTTTCCTACTGCTGACTATACAAAGTTGAAAAAGTGAGACCCAGTCCTTGTCTTCAGGCATGTCCACTGGGACTGCTAGAAATATTCTATTATAATTTAATGTAACAAAATAAAGATAAACAATAAGGGACTTACAGATGAGAAGCCTGCCCAATTAAACCTGGAAATTCTGGAACAGCTGACCAGCACCTTACATGGGGACATATATATGCAATTTCCATTGAGGACAAATCCCAAGTAAGCTTGGGGTTTGAAATAAAGTCCTGGCTTTATCTCTCACTTACTGTATGATCTTGGGCATACAGTAGATACTCATTAAAGTAGTCTAAACATCACTATAGGAAGCAAATCAAGAGCAATGAGAGTTTGGAATGACTTGATGGGTAAGATGAGACTCAAATAGACTTTGGGGATGGACGTGTAAGAATCAGGTAGACGGTGATCGGAAGAGACTATTTTGGGTGTGAGGAATGAGAAAGAGTCAGAGGAGAAAATATGCAGGATATGTGACCTAAAAGCAGGTGCAGGGATTTCACACCAGTAAGAACAAGGTAGAGAAGGGGACGACAGAGATGAGATGGCTGGATGGCATCACTGACTCAATGGACGTGAGTCTGAGTGAACTCCGGGAGTTGGTGATGGACAGGGAGGCCTGGCGTGCTACGATTCATGGGGTCGCAAAGAGTCGGACACGACTGAGCGACTGAAGTGAACTGAACTGAAAGAGCAAGATATCAAATTCTAAGATCACAGAAATATCTTTGAATGAATTTCACAAAAGATTGATATAGTATCTTTAAAAGCTTTTATTCTTCTCTTATATTCCTCACTAATTTCTTTCAAACAGAGACTTAGAAATACCTAATGTAATATTTTGCCAACATTTATGGTAATTACTTCCTTTTTGTTCTTTTATTAAGGAACAACACAATTTTATGTTGAACGCACAGCCCCGATTTTCTCAGTTAGCAGTAAGTTATCTGACATATTTTGCAATAAACCGGCATCTGTGACAATTAATCTTCTTGTAGAACAAGAAAATTTGCCTTAGATTTTTAAATGTACAGTCTTGCACTATTCACATCTTGTATGGTGAAGGTATAGTATGGTGAAGGTATAGCAAAGAGTTAGTTCATCTTATTCAAATCTATTACCTCTACTCCCTTCCTGCATAGTGTTTTTTTTTTTTTTCCCTCCCCCTGCACAGAACTGAATTGGCTTTATGCCACATAGTTTAGTGAGAAGGAAGAGATGCACATAGCCACATTCTAGACAGAGATATACCAGATGCAAACAATACTGCTCTGCAAAGTTCACGAGAGATTTATCACAATAAAAGGGGCCAGAAGAAACTGGACATTTCTGGGTTACTGTGCTATTCCCTCCCGCTATTCTCTAACCATCTCAGACAGGCTGACAGAAACTATTGTTATAACTTCTGCTGGTGTTGTATTTATATACCATACTGGTGAGGCTGCCAGACCTCTGGAAAGGCCGAAGATATAATGCACTCTTTCAATTTGCACACAGAAACTTTAAGAGTCTATTATCTAGTTTACCTACAGTTCCTATCACCATTGCTGAAAAAATAGAAAAATGGCACCATCAGGTTGAAAATAGAATGTCTGTTCTGTTGTATGTAGAATAAAAGGAAGTTTTAAAAAATCTCTACAGGGACATCTCACCCCATGGCCATCTCCTGTAATTTTTCTCTTTGACATGAAAAATTTTGTCATGGGCAGGGTAATAGGCCCAGATCACCTGCTACAGATGACCTGTCAGTAATTGTGCATCCACATTCAACTACTAGAATATTCACATGCTTCTAATGTGTGATTTGGCAAGGAGGCCAACAATGAAATAATTATGTGAACCATCTCACCTGCATACATTTCTGCTTACTTTGAAGTCAGCAGGTAACCTCAAGATTCAAATCTATACCTCCCTTAACACATGATATGTGGTGAGGGATCAAAATCAAATCAAAGCTCTAAGACTCAGTAAAGGAGTGGCTAAAAGACTAGTATATTCTATGCTTCTGTTCATCCACGAAGTTGGCAAGAGTACATGCTAATAATCCCAATGGAAAGGAATATTATGAGAAACTGTTTCTTTCTGAGGTGCATGTATATATGGGGGTGAGGTGGAGAAAGATATTATATTTCATATGTGTTATGGTATATACTGATGAAAATTTTTTGTTTCTATCCTAGCTTTTCACATTTTTCTATTACTTTTTCATAAACTCTGGAGATACATATGCTGCTGTTGCTGCTAAGTTGCTTTAGTCGCATCCAACTCTGTGTGACCCCATAGACAGCAACCCACCAGGCTCCTCTGTCCATGGGATTCTCCAGGCAAGAATACTGAAGTGGGTTGCCATTTCCTTCTCTAGATAGATAGACAGATATATAGATATAGATACATACATAAATGCATACACACACACACACAAACCCTATAGTAGGTGCTCAGTTGCTTCAGTCATGTCCGACTCTTTGTGATCCCATGGACTAGAACCCACCAGGCTCCTCTGTCCATGGGATCTCCAGGCAAGAATACTGCAGTGGGTTGCCATTTCCTTCTCTGGATAGACTGATATATACACACACACACACACCCTATAGTAGGTGCTCAGTTGCTTCAGTTATGTCTGACTCTTTGCAACCCCATGGACTGTAGCCCACCAAGCTCCTCTGTCCATGGGATTCTCCAGGCAAGAACACTGCAGTGGGTTGCCATTTCCTTCTCCAGAGGATCTTCCCAACCTAGGTAGGGATTGAACCCAGGTCTTTCACATTACAGGCAGGTTCTTTACTGTTTGAGCCAAGAGTGAAGCCCCTAGTAAGAGGCAGACCAGGGATTTAAACCCAAGAATTGTGGTTTAAGTGTGACTGGACTGTGCCTACCACTGTTGTAGCCACCGTCAATCAGGGCTGTTGAGGAATTAAATAGGACTGATTGGAATTGAGATTTGTTGCATTTATAAATGCACACAGAACTAAACCTAGGGAGAGAAGGAATGTGGTAATATCTTGAGTGTTTAACATCTCATTAAACATTTTTATATTGATTACACTCTGAGATAATGTTTTAGATGTAGTGGATTAAATAAAATTTAAATGAATTTCACATGTTTCATTTTACTTCGTTAATGCAGCTACTAGAAAATTCTAAAATCACATATGTGAATAATGTGAGGAATAAATACGATCCAATTACTATCTCCTGGGATATTAATAAAAATCATCATCATCATATGGACAAGATCTCTATCAAATACTTATAAACCAGGCATTGGGATAAACCAGTGTCATCAATAGTGTAGGTACTGCCTACTAGGGGGCATTTTAGAAATTTATGAGTCCATTTTTCAGTTGTCCTAATGATTGATGGGTGCCTTTGGCATCTAGCCAAAGGACACAGGTAAATAAATCTTAGATCAATCTTACCCAATAAAGAATCACTGAATAGTCTTGGAGATGAAATATCATTTCATAATTATCTCAGCCTAACTTAGCCTAAAATATTACATGAAAACATACAATATTTGTTGTACAGTTTTACTGTTTAATGCACTAAGTTTTCCAGAAATTCAGCTATCATGTTAATTAAGGAAAGACTACTTTGGTCAGGACTTTACATAAGTTGTTTACCATTTTAACCAATTATGTGACTGATAGCAATGCTGCTCTTCACATTAGAGTTGCAGATCCAGCACACCTGTGTTTACGCTATCTGCCATATGCAAGATGATGTAACAGTAAGCATCTGATTGCTTACTATGTCATTTAGAGTCATCATTCATGGCCATTTACATTTCAAATACACATTACTTTATTATAAACTGTGTTTCCCTTTATCTTTTCCTTTAGAGTTAAAGAATTATATTCACTTAAACATTATGTATGTAGTTAGGTTACATTATGCATAAGTTATTTTTTCAGAGAATAAGTAGGGCATAATAATATATTAAGAAAGGGGATGTTGTTCTGGAAAGACTGAGAACTGACAGGCTAAATTTATACGATTAACTAATTTTATCACCCAAAACGACAAACTCCAGGAAGTAGGCACTATTTTTTTCATCTCTATTTCATAGAAAGAGAAGCTGAGGCTTGAAAAAATTATTTTAATTGTTCAATGTCAACATCTGGGATTCAAGAAATAAAATCTGACATCTTCGTCTATGTTCTAATCAGTATATCATCTTTAATTTTAAATATAAATTAACTCTAAATTAAAAAAATAAAAATATCCAGTTGGAAGATATTTGAAAATGTTACCTGTTGATAACATTTGTTGTTTTAAATTTGTTTTATTGAAGTTGATTTGCAATGCTATATTAATTTTTGCTATAGAGCAAAGTGATTCAAATACATATACATATATATTCTTTTCCATTATGGCTTAACACAGGATATTAAATGCAGTTCTCTGTGCTGTACATTAGGATCTTGTCATTTATCCATGGTTTTTGTTCTTAAGGAATTTTTCAATTCCAAATTAGTGTCTTCAGTTTTTTTCACATAAAGTATAGGAAAAGGTACTTTGTCACTTGGTATAGAATCTCATTGTCTTAAGTTTTTGAATGTACATCATTAAGGAAAAATAAAATTAAGAATAGGCTTTTAAAAATGTATATCATAGGTGCAATATTTTGAATCTCCAGCTAATAGGAAGTTGCAAGATTTACATATGCATTTACCATATGTCCCATAATTTCAATTTCTAGGAATCTATCTCAATAGAGCCACACTGGAAAGACTGTGAAAAGAAGTATAAACATGACAATTCATTGCAGCACCATGTGTTGTACCAAAGGACTGGAAAGAGCTCAGATGTGCACATTAGGAACTAGTGGAATAAACTGTGGGGAATATTACACAGCTATGAGAAGAAACTGTCATCTTTGCACTGCTGGAGTCATTTTCAGAATATCATCTTAAGTGGGAAACCAAGGTAAAGAATACCCTACACAGCACTGGTGCTCAAAGTGTGGTCTCCAGAGGAGAAGTGGTTGCATCATCATCACCAGGAAACTTGTTAGAAATGAGAAAACATTTGGGTGCTCTCCTAAACCTAGTGAATCAGAAACTCTGGAGACAGGACCCTATAATCTGTGTTTTAACCAGCTCCTAAGTGATGAGAGAGCTTCCCTAGTTGCTCAGTGGTAAAGAATTTGCCTGCCAATGCAGAAAATGTGGGTTTGATCTCTGGGTCAGGAAGATCCCCTGGGGGAGGAAATGGTTACCTACTTCAGTATTCTTGCCTGGAGAATCCCATGGACAGAGGTGTCTACCTCCATGGCATTATAAAGGGTTGGAGGCAACTAAGTGACTGAGTACTCACACACACACATAGATGATGGGCTTGCAGGTTTTTGAATGTGATTGCCATGCACATCAACCCACTCCAGTACTCTTGCTTAGAAAATCCCATGGACAGAGGAGCCTGGTAGGCTGCAGAATATGGGGTCGCAAAGAGTCGGACACGACTGAGCAACCTCACTTTCACTTTTCACTTTCATGCATTGGAGAAGGAAATGGCAACCCACTCCAGTGCTCTTGCCTGGAGAATCCCAGGGATGGCAGAGCCTGGTGGGCTGCCGTCTCTGGGGTTGCACAAGTCGGACACGACTGACATGACTTAGCAGCAGCATTAGCAGCTATGCACATGCTACTGTTTATCATAGAAGGGAAGGGAATATAATGCAGACACATGCATATGTAATTATACTATACATATATGTTTGTATGTTTCTAAAAGAGAATTGAAACATTAAATAAACAAGGAATGATATAACTATATAAAATGGTTACCTGTAAATGAGGGACATGCACAGGAACCAGACTTCTCTGAATATACTTTAAGTCATAGATTTGAATTTGGAATCACGTAACATACACATAAAATTTTTCTCAAATGAAACAAATGAACTTATATATACATTTGATGGCTTAATTAAACAGGGTATTTCTAGTGATTTTAAAGCAGAGTAATTTGATTGTAACCTTATTAAGATTTAACTAAGTAGAATGAAAAGAACTGCAAAGATATGTTAAATGATTTACAGTAATCATTTTGTTATCCATAATATTGATATTACTCATCTTCTCAAACTTCTGTATTATCAACATTACTATAGGTTCGAGGAAATAAATATGTTAATACCATTAGGAATTTAGAATTTCATGAAAAGAGAAAAAGAAGTATAAAAATCAAACAGCTTAGGCTAAAAGAATGTAATTCTAAATTTAAACTGGCATTGTTGCTATGAAATACAATATATGTCCTCTTGATAAATTTTCTTAGTTTTGTCCACTAAAAGGCCAGGAAACAAATGGCCACCCCCCCATTAGCAGTATGTGTCCCTGGAACACAACTGTGATTGCAAAATACCATTTCTCCCTAAAAGAAGCCCGAGTTCCCTGAGAAATAATTGAATTCAGGTCTGGGGTGGAAATATACTAGAGAAGCTTAGCCATCCTATAATACCAGAAGTTGAGGAAGCTATTAAAGATTATGGCGAAGTCGAAGGATTCTGACAAACTGAAGCAGTTTCCACTGACCAAGGATGGGACAGTTTGAACATTAATAAAACAATAACAAATTAAGGTATGTTAAATATGTGAAAATCCATTCATTCACAATGATATCAAACAAAAAACACATATAAAAACTTCACTGGTCATCTTTGAAATTTTGTTACCAAAATCTAAGTCCATGTGCTCAACTTACAGTGAGGCTAAAAAACACTAAAACAGTGGAGTTTGGAACAAATAATGGTTTATTACAGGGTTGTGCCAGGAGATGGACGATTCGTGCCCTGTTGCTGCTGCAGCTGCTAAGTCACTTCAGTCCTGTCCGACTCTGAAAGCTCTCAGCAAAGCCCTTTTCTAGGAAAGCTGAGGGAGGGGCGTGGTGAGCTGTTGCAAATCTCTTGGTGTCAAGAGTCTTTGTTCTGGAAGTCAGGTTACAGTCAGGTAACAGTATTCCTGTAATCTCTACCTATGAATGTTATTCTCCATCCTGACAAGAAAGGACTGGGTCCCAAGACAAAGTATCATCCTCCGAGGTCCCCATCCTGGCTAACAGAAAGCAGAGCTTGGCTGGCGGCTCCCTCAGGGCTGGGTCCCCAGACCTGCCCAGCCATCATCTCTGAAGGAGCCAGGCATCCAGGACCCAACTGGCCCTCAGGCTCCTCAGGCCGCCCAAAGTGTGGGGAGACCAGGTCCCACAGAAGGCGACCCAGGCAGACTGCTGCTATTAGGTCGCAGAGACTGGGATGGGGGAAGGGCTCACGGCCACCTCGAGGCCTGGGCGACCTTGGTGAGGGCTCTGGAGCCCTGCAGGACACAGCCCTCAGCCTATTCTCTAGGCCCGCAAGCTCACTCACTGGTTCAAGGCTGGATGAACTGGAGGGCCTGAGGGAGGCCGAGAACTACCTCTTACCTCACAACCACTGCTCCACTGTTGTCTGAATCTCCTCACTAACCATTGTTTCTTGACGGTTGGTTGCTAGTGGGCAGGGCCCACTACCTCACTGACCAATGACGGCAGGACCACTAACGGTTGCTCACGGACAGTTGCTTGTGGGCGTGGCCCACTGAGGCACCAACCAATGGCTGAACAGGACCTATTGCCTGGTAACAGGGGTGCGGGAGTAATGACCACACAGCAATGGCTACAGTGCTAAGGGCTGTGCTCACTGCACTTTGTTACAAAATATTTTGCAAACTGTAAAGGGAAAGAGACAAATATCTGACTTTTTGTTTCCGAATTAGTTGTATCTCAGGGTAACCAAATAAGTGATGAGAGAAATTTCTCTACAGTGTATTTAAGCTTATCAAGGAATAAAGAATTACAGAACTGGACTATCATTATTTGGCAAAACTTTCATGAAATGTTGAATTCAGGCAATAATCATCATGGTAGCTACCTTAAGAGAAGGAGAGAGAACCTGATAGAATGACATACTTCCTATGAATTATCCTGGGAAAAAAAGCAACTAAAATTTTTTCAAAGCAAATTAAACCATCAGCTTATGTATTTTAGAGGAATGTAAACAACTCTACAGAGTCCATCTGAATACTTTCACTACTCTTGTACATAAATTGAATTCATCATAATAAAAATATTTTAACAAGGCTAAAATAGATGCCCATGAAAGCTCTGAAAAATAATTTGTGTATAAATTATGATGAATTCATTGGAACAGGTACAAATTCATATGAACAAAGATCATTAACCTTGCTCTCCTAGTCTTGGTATTCTTTCTAGGCCCTATCATTGTGCTTAAACACATAGTAGGTTATTGATAACTTATTACATAACAATTGCTTTGATATTTTTCTCAAGGCTGTTGATCCTCAAATTATTAAATAGAATATTTATAGAACAGAAATGATAAAAATTATTGTTGACAATTAGCTTACTATAACTTTCATTAGCACACCATTTTTAAAAAATGTATATAACAATGCTGCAGCTAAGTCTCTTCAGTCATGTCGGATTCTGTGCAACCCCATAGATGGCAGCCCACCAGGCTCCACCATCCCTGGGATTCTCCAGGCAAGAACACCGGAGTGGGTTGCCATTTCCTTCTCCAATGCATGAAAGTGAAAGGTGAAAGTGAAGTTGCTCAGTCGTGTCCGACTCTTAGCAACCCCATGGACTGCAGCCTACCAGGCTCCTCCATCCATGGGATTTTCCAAGCAAGAGTACTGGAGTGGGGTGCCATTGCCTTCTCCAGTATATAACAATATTGTTCTGTAAAAAGACAATGACTAATAGTTTTGGTTTAGACTAGGAATCATGTTTTCCAAAAAATGTAATAAGGACTATTAAAACATTTTGATGCACAAAACATTTAGTAAAATATTTTACAATACGTTAAAAATCCATGAATTCCCAATGATATCAAACAAGCTTTTTAAAACTCTGTTCTGAATGTCCTAAATAAGTATATCTTTAGTAAAATTTAGGAAAATATGTATTATACGTATGACATTTTTATATGGCATTTCAAAAATAAGTAGTAAAAATCTAGAGAAAGAAATACTATTTTGAGGCTTTTATCAAAGATAATTTTCAGTACTTTTCTTGGTCATATAAACCATTTATTATAAATAACCATCTTAAGTTTTAACAAGAATAATGTGTGTAACATTCATAAAAAGTAGATATAAACAGATATAAACTAGATAGATAAAAAAGATATAAATATTTTTGTATTTCATTTTACAAAAACCAATGTTAACTAAATTTCATTCTAGAATATAGAATACAGAATTAATGCTCTTAGAAGAAAACTATTTCATGGTCAAATGCATTTTACCATATATTACATTATCTGTGTGATTTCAAAGTACGAAATCATATAGTAGAGACTCTGAGAAATCTTTGAGTAGAAATATTCCCCACAAACTTTATAATAACACATCTCCAAAATGTACTTGATGATGGAACTCTCTTGTATAACCTTTCCATGTTTTATAGAACAAATGTTGGGAATGATGGAATAAGTACAGTTGCCATTTACTAAGCCATTTTTAATCACAGCACACAGACCATATAGAGATCTTTCTTTGGTGTCATTTTATACACAGAAAAACACACACACACACACAAGAAATCAGTGAGCTATTGAAAATCAGAAGCAAATTATTGTTGGGTTTCAGGAAAAGAAATAATACTCCCTGATTCACAAACAGCTATGAATCATTTTCCAGTTTTAAAAACTAAAATATATTTTTACTACTTCAAAATGTCATAATGAAAGTGACTATAAGAGTTGACATAGTTAATTTTTACTAAGATAGGAATTGTGTACCTTATAACTTGGAATAATTCATTTGTTAAGTCATTCAGTCATGTCTGACTCTTTGCAACCCCATGGACTGTAGTCCACCAGGCTCTGCTGTCCATGGGATTTCCCAGGCAAGAATACTGGAGTGGGTTGCCATTTCCTTCTCCAGGGGATCTTCCTGTCCCAGTGGTCAAACCTGCATCTTCTGCACTGACTGGTGGATTCTTTACTACTGAGCCACCAAGGAAGACCCTTGGAATAATTACTTCTACTATAATATAATTGTTTCTCTAAAAAGTAGAATAAAAATGCAGTGAAAGTGTATAATTTTGTCATATGTCATTGCTTGACTCATTTTAAAAAATCAACAATAAAGTAATTTTCTATGAAAACATTAGATGGAACCCAAACGATCAAAAACTTAAAATATCACACACACCAGTCATCCCTGAGTTTTATGCTTTGATAAGACAATGGCACCACACTCCAGTACTCTTACCTGGAAAATCCCATGGACGGAGGAGCCTGGTGGGCTGCAGTCCATGGGGTCACTGAGGGTCGGACATGACTGAGTGACTTCACTTTCACTTTTCACTTTCATGCACTGGAGAAGGAAATGGCAACCCACTCCAGTGTTCTTGCCTGGAGAATCCCAGGGATGGGGGAGCCTGGTGGGCTGCCATCTATGGGGTTGCACAGAGTCGGACACGACTGAAGCGACTTAGCAGCAGCAGCAGCAAGGCTATATTATGTGGAAGCTGCTGTTCTCTTTTCTTTTGGAGGCTATTAATAGGCCAAGGCCCTCAGTCAGAACCCAGGAAGGTACAGAGGGCTTCTCCTTGTGGTTGGCGTTTCAACATCTACTTGCAAGATAAACTATAGTACTTCACCCAGCTATCTCTGAGGTTAAAACAGAGAATGCCTTAAGACACTGGAAACATACACGTGTAAGGATAGTGAACCACCTTGAAGTGTATACAGAAACAAGAACATAATGAAAGAAAACAAAGAAAATCACATTATGTAAAGACAGAAAACCTTTCATTTCAGGCTGCAGCATCTGAACAGGCAATACTAAATATTTTTCAAAAACTCTAGAGCCCCTCTAGAGCCAAAAAGGAATAGACCAAAAAGGATAAAAAAAAAAAAAAAAAGCTGGAGAGAAACACTATCTTTTTTCTTCCTGCTTACACTAAGTCACTTCAGTCGTGTCTGACTCTGTGCGACCCCATAGACGGCAGCCCACCAGGCTCCCCGTCCCTGGGATTCTCCAGGCAAGAACACTGGAGTGGGTTGCCATTTCCTTCTCCAATGCATGAAAGTGGAAAGTGAAAGTGAAGTCGCTCAGTCGTGTCCGACTCTTAGCGACCCCATGGATTGCAGCCTAACAGGCTCCTCCATCCATGGAATTTTCCAAGCAAGAGTACTGGAGTGGGGTGCCATTGCCTTCTCCATTCTTCCTGCTTAACTGCAGTCAGTTTATCTGCCTTGTCTATATTGTTTTCCAGAAAGTAGCTCAATACTGCAAAATTATTATCAAAGAATATGTGGAAAGACTTGTTCTGAGAAAATTAACATGGGCTGTGAATTTAATGGTCAGGTTCTAGATCCTGCCTCGTGTGATCAAAGAATTTAGGTAAATCTCAGTAAGCCTTGGCTTTTATTTTTTCCCTGCTAGAATACGGTAGTAATACTTCATAGAATATGGATTCATTTTTTAAAGTAGTATAGAATTGTTGCTGTTCATATTGAGTTCATCACCTCTAAGAACTATAAATTAACATTCATCTTTTTATAGTTTTTTTTAAAACACTTTATAAAGTTTCTCAGAGTGCATTTATCACTCTTCACAGGTGATAAATATATTTTATCTGTCTTTGTTCTACCTTTTTAAAGCATAGATGGGTCTCAATAGATGTAAATTGAAAGATAAATAAATATAGTGTTACAGATAGCGGGTGATATCATTAAGATGGGGACATTGTTGTTCTCAGGAAGCCCTCACAAGATCACTGAGAATCTTTCCACAGACAAGGCAATGATGGGGAAATCCCAGAACCCAGGGGTGAGTCTGAAGCACCCTTTTGGATGAGAGAGACAGAGAAGGATGCATGAGAAGGGTAAGAAGAGAGCTACATTGACTGCATGGCTTCTCCCCTGGGCCGTGGGCTGAGGGCAGAGGGCCTCCCTGGGCCCTCCATGGGCTAAAGGGTCCTCAAGGGCAACACGAGAGTCCTGGGTTGACACCTAGCTCCCCCAGTGTTGTGGGATGCTTCCTCGAAAGCCCACTTGGGTCTGGTCTCATGGGAGTCACTGGGAGAATCTAGCCACAGGGGATCAGGGAGAGATAGAGAACAGAGCGGAGCTTAGAGCCAGCTCTCAGATCCTGGTGGACTGCATTCTTGTTCACAGCAGAGGTCCAGCAGTGGCTCTGCCCAGCTGCAGAGCTGAGCAGGCAGCCCTGTCTGGCCAGGGAGCTCAGGGGTGGTGTTGAGAAGAGGTGGGTAGTCCTGTTTGATCTTGGTCCCCAAGTCAATGGGCCATAGTGACTGTGGAGCCTGATCTAGCACTCTGCCTAGACAGGGAGGCCAATCTGCAGCCTCTGCATTTCTGTACACTCAGAAAGACTGGTCAGAGAACTTAGGAACCCATGAATCCAAGTCTACAGCCCTGCCCAGGCAAGGAGCCAAGTCAACAGCCACTTCCACCCATCCATATAGCCTGTGGCCCCATATGACCAGGGAGTGTGAGCAATGACAGTTCCCTGGCTTCCAGGCAGCCTCAGAGCCCAGCCAACAGCCCTGCCCACCTACTTTTTTTTTTTTAATTTGCATTAGACCACATGGAACAACTGACTGGTTCCAAATAGGAAAAGGAGTTTGTCAAGGCTGTATATTGTCACCCTGCTTATTTAACTTATATGCAGAGTACATCATGAGAAATGCTGAGCTGGAAGAAACACAAGCTGGAATCAAGATTGCTGGGAGAAATATAAATAACCTCAGATATGCAGATGACACCACCCTTCTGGCAGAAAGTGAAGAGGAACTAAAAAGGCTCTTGATGAAAGTGAAAGAAGAGAGTGAAAAAGTTGGCTTAAAGCTCAACATTCAGAAAACGAAGATCATGGCATCCGGTCCCACCATTTCATGGGAAATAGATGGGAAAACAGTGGAAACAGTGTCAGACTTTATTTTGGGGGGCTCCAAAATCACTGCAGATGGTGACTGCAGCCATGAAATTAAAAGACGCTTACTCCTTGGAAGGAAAGTTATGACCAACCTAGATAGCATATTCAAAAGCAGAGACATTACTTTGCCAACAAAGGTTCGTCTAGTCAAGGCTATGGTTTTTCCTGTGGTCATGTATGGATGTGAGAGTTGGACTGTGAAGAAGGCTGAGCACCGAAGAATTGATGCTTTTGAACTGTGGTGTTGGAGAAGACTCTTGAGAGTCCCTTGGACTGCAAGGAGATCCAACCAGTCCATTCTGAAGGAGATCAGCCCTGGGATTTCTTTGGAAGGAATGATGCTAAAGCTGAAACTCCAGTCCTTTGGCCACCTCGTGCAAAGAGTTGACTCATTGGAAAAGACTCTGATGCTGAGAGGGATTGGGGGCAGGAGGAGAAGGGGGCGACAGAGGATGAGATGGCTGGATGGCATCACTGACTCGATGGTTGTGAGTCTGGGTGAACTCCGGGAGTTGGTGATGGACAGGGAGGCCTGGCGTGCTGCGATTCATGGGGTCGAAAAGAGTCGGACACGACTGAGTGACTGATCTGATCTGATGGCTTCTCACCTGCCAGGATCTGTTTTAACTAAGCTCTGGACTTTATGCCTTCATTCACGTAATCCTTACACAGTGTAGTGAGATAGGCGTGACTACCATCTGCCCCATATAGCTAGTCAACAAAGGAAGAGAGGAAAGGAAATTACCCCAAGTTAAGATCCTTTGGAGCAGGAAAGAGCCACCCACCCCAGTATTCTTGCCTGGAGAATCCTACGGACAGAGGAGCCTGGTGGGCTGCAGTCCATGGGGTCACAAAGAGGTGGACATGACTGAGCAACTAACACATACACACACCATCCAACAGGAAGCCAAAGTGGGATCTGAACCTGTGCAAAAGGGCTCCAGAGTCTGTGCATGCAACCCAGCTCCTGCAATGCCTTTCAATGAGACCCTGAAATTATGAGAACAGGAAAGGCGTGTGGGGAGGTTTATCAAGTTAGGTTTCTTTTAACTTTGATATTTTTGAAAATTTTATTGATGTATTTAATTCATTCTATTGGAGTATCATTGCTTTATAAAGAAGGTTGTGTTAGTTTCTGCTGTACAACAAACTGAATCAACTATGTGTACATATATTCCCTCTTTTATGGATTTCCTTCCCACTTAGGTCACCACAGAGCACTGAGTAGTAATTTTGACAAGTTTTAATCGCCAGGTGTGGGGGGGGGTGCCTTAAATTAATTCCTTTATTGTTGATACTGAATTTTATTTAGGAATTTCAAACTCTCACTGTGTATTAATTTTTAGAAAAATGTCACACAATTGTTTCTACTGGATTCTGATTCAGAGCATTTGAGAACTGAGGCAGATCTCAATTCTTAAACAGTTGAGGCTACTGGCTCATGTTGGTTCTGATTCAAACATAATTTTTGAGGCAGATTTTCTATATTCTTATATGCTGTAGCTATCACAAAGGTACTCAGTGGATTTAAATTAATATATGATTTATTGCCATAATGATGGCATTTTTAATATTTCTCCCCTTGTAAGAGATTCTATTGAGTACTTATTTGTAATCCTTTCAATCACATTTATATTAGTTCTTGTGCACATGCGGCATGCCGGACAGCCCCAACCCACTAGCCCATAGCAGCGCCTGCCTTGCCCAGACAGGATACACAAGCCATAGGATGTGAGCCTGGAATTGTCTCAACCCTAATTAATTTTTCTAACATTGATAAAATAGCTTGTACTGTTCTGTACCACCCTGGTTCTACACAATTCTCAGTATATGGAAACTTCAGACACCAAATAACACTGGAGCAGTTTTGATGTTCAAATGTTTAACAATTTATAAAACGAAAAAAACAAAACACTTTTTTGTGCCAATGATCTTGACAAGTTTAAGTGCAACTCCCATTATTCTGAACCATTTTATAAGCTTAGTTGTCCATTTCTCTTTGGCTGGGGTTGAGGTATCTACATCTTGACATATTAATTTATTTTGTTATACACAAAGTGATCCTCACGATTTATGGATTTCATATTATGATCATTCCCTTGCTAAAATGTATTTTCAAGCCTAATGATGAAATACTGTGTGGTGTTCCTAAGCACAAGAAGGATGTAGTATTCCTTACAGAAAAAATACATTAGACAATCTTTATTCAGGCATGAGTTAAGCGTTCTTACTGTGAGTTCAATGTCAATGAACCAACAATATACATTAAGAAGAACAGTCAATACACACACACAAAATAAGATTATATATTGATAACTTGAAAATGCTGTGACCAGAGGCTCACAGGAATCTAACCCTATTTTTACCCTAGGAGCAATGGTTCAGTATTCATTAATTCAGTACTCTTGAAAATTTTCTAGAATACCGCTATTGTGAATAGTGAGAATTGACTGTATTTATTTAAATTTAGCAAACAATATACATTTTATTTAAAAGTACTTGCTCTGATTGTTAATTTAGATGTTGTCTCTTCCTTGACATTTCATATTGCCCTTCAGTTATAACCCCATTTTTTTGATCCTGTTAGAGGAAAACATTTATGTAGCCAAACCCAACTTTAAAGTTTCAGTCTATATCTCAACTGACCCTCAGCTGCATTGGTGAAATTCACTACTCTCCTCTTAGAAAAGCAATTTGACTTCCTGGAAAGTTCATAGCTGATTTTCTTTACACGTATTGGCTCCTCTATCTCATGGATTTTTGTTTGTTTCCTCTAACTTCTCTTGACCTCTAGGTATAAGTTCCCCAGAACTCAGTTCTCAAACCTCTTACTCATATTGAATCAATTTTGGAAGTTTCTTTAAGTTGGGTTCTTTCTACATGTTGGCCTATCTCAGATGCTTTGCAAAGTTTTCTTGCCTTTTTTTTTTTGACAACAAAAAACATGTTCTAGGTTGCTGTTTGCAAATGTGGAAACAGCTATTCTCTAAGAACCCAGATTTCCTTCCAAGAACTCTGATTACTCTCTTTACTCTTTAAGGTAGTGGTTCTCAAACATGCATGCACATAAATAATCATCTGGGAAGTTTTTAAAAATCTCAGTACTCAGGCTGCATCTCAGACTAAGCAAATCAGAGTTTTGGTGAGAATCCTTGAATTAGTACTTTTTATAGATGTAGCCAAAACTGAAAACCACATTGGAGACCCAATTCAGGAGACTAATTAGGACACATGAGATTTTCGTAAGAATGTTATTTAAGGACAGATGACACAAGGAACTCTGGAAATAGCAAAAAAATAAAATCAAGCAAACAAAAAACAAGACAATTATTAAGCAGAAAGCAAATCAATTTTTACCCCTGAAGGCTGAATTCATGTTTTCAACATAACTTATTCAACTAAGTTCTTTCTTATCTTATTCTAATAGAAAACTTAAAATCTATGTGCACTTCCAGAGGTACCAGCTTTTCTTATCTGACACATGCAATATCACGGTATATATTGTCAAAGCAAATTATGCCTATAAATTACAATAGTATTTAAAAAATGGAAAATATTCCATTTTGTTTAACACAATTGAATCTTATCTGGGTATGTTAAAATCATATCCACAAGTCACTATTCATTTTACCATTCCATTTAGGGCTTAAGGATAAATAACATATGGTATCATTAGATGAGAATATTTAGGCAAACTATCCATGAGGATTACATGATATATAATGAATGCCTGGTTTGATTCTTGACCTAATGTCTTAGAAACAGTTTAACAGTGGATAGGTCCTCATGTCACTTTTCCACTCACTCTAATATACTTTCAAGAATGAGAAGAAAAGTAAAATCACAGATAATGTGTTGAGAATTTTAAATAGCTCTGAAGATAGCAATGGGAACGTGTCTTTGTAATGAATCATTTGTCACAGACAAAAAAGACTAAGCGCTATTATGTATTTGCCCACTTCTGCCCTATCCCATAAAATTTTCCATAATTTATCTTTTCATTATTTTTATAAACCAACTATTAGATCTATTAAAATCCACAAGACACTAGACCAAATTATATATGCTCGCTTTGAGTTTGTACTTAATATTTAGACTGATAAATCCCTAGCAACAATGGCTAAGAAAAGGGTTCAAAGCAGTCAAATGCTAGAGAACCTATAATTATTGAATGTTAGTTGGAGTCATCTGGTCCAGATATTTTTCAGACATTTTTGGGTTTGGACTCCTTTGATAATCATAGGGACTTTATAGACTTTCTCTCTAGGAAATTGAATGATGTATGGATGACCACACATGAAATTCTCATACCACTCATGCGCTAAGGGTTGGGCATGACTGAGCAACTTCACTTTCATGCATTGGAGAAGGAAATGGCAACCCACTCCAGCATTCTTGCCTGGAGAATCCCAGGGATGGCAGAGCTTAGTGGGCTGCCATCTGTGGGGTCGCACAGAGTCGGACACAACTGAAGCGACTTAGCAGCAGCAGCAGCATGCAGCTTTAGCCATGCACTTCTCAAAAGCCCATTTTACGTACAAGAAAACCAAAATCAATAAAGTGACTGTGACATAATCAAGATCTCTCAATTCTTTATACTAGTGTTTCACTTACTATGCCTTTTAAGTTTCAGTCTAGTCTCCAAAGATGATGTATTAACATGCCTTATTAACATGTTGAACTCCTCTGTTTGTCTTTGAAATGCCAGGTTCTTTTCAATATAGGAAGAAAAATGGGTCTGGCAGAAAATAACAATTCAAACATAATAAAACAGAAATTTCCGTCTAGAAACAAAAATAGGTCCAGCAGAAAATAGCTATTTAAATATAATAAAACAGATACTACATAGTGCTTCCAGATTTATTAGAATGCATCTATTGGGTTTGCCAAAAAGTTTGTTTGGGTTGTTCCATAAGATGCTGTGGAAAACCTAAAAAAATGTTTTTGCTAATCCAATATTTTGTTTTTAAATTTCATACCATGTCAAGACTTCTCTGAGTAACTTGACTTGGGATCAAGCAAAGATGTCAGCCAGAAAGGTAGAAAATGAAGTCCCCTTTTCCTGTACCCTATGCACCACCCATTGGCTATAAAGCATCTCATCCTATCATTTCAGTCAAATTCTCACTTGTGTAAGATCACAAAGTAAAACCCCACTTAACGTCCTTATCTGAAAACTTCCAGGACAAAGGAGATGCAACCTTACTGATAGATCAGTCTGTTGGTATTTGGACTCTGGAGATCAGTAGATAGATGAAATAGCTACAAATGAAAGAATAGCCTAGTAGATATCAGAATACCTCAGACAGCCTCAAGATGGAGAAAGTCAAGTCAGAAACTTGAGCTAACTCATTTCTCCCTCTATTGCTCCTTACAGTTCAGATCTTATTTGTGATGCTGATATACCTTGTGGCTCAGACAGTAAAAAATCCACCTGCAATGTGGGAGACCTGGGTTAGGAAAATCCCCTGGAGAAGGGAACAGCTACCCACTGCAGTATTCTTGCATGGAAAATTGCATGGACAGAGGAGCCTGGCAGGCTACAGTACAGTGGAGTTGCAGAGTTGGAAATTCCTGCGTGACTTTCACTTTCCTAGACCTTAGACACTAAAATGGAGATTCTTCCCTGTTTCTCACCAGGTAATGAGGTTGATCAATGCAGGGTCATGGCTAGTTTTTCACATTGAATACAGATAATCTTATTAAAATATTTAATATTCATCTATATCGATACGTGCATGCCTAGTTGCTTTGTCCTTTCCAACTCTTTGCAATTCCATGGACTGTAGCACGCCAGTCGCCTCTGTTCATGGGATTTTTCAGGTGAGAATACTAGAGTGGGTTTCCATTTCCTCCTCCAGAATATCTTCCCAACGTCAAATCTGCATCTCCTGTGTCTCCTGAAATACAGGTTGATTCTTTACCCACTGAGCCACAGGAGAATATTTATCTAAGGAATTTGAATCTCATGATTGGGCTTTTCATACCTCTATCTAATTGATAACTTTGAAGAATCTGACTTTAATTTTTCTGAAAAGAGGAAGAGTTCTGTGTCACTTTAATCACACCTAGTCCACAGAACCTTCAGGAAGGTGTCCATCGTGAGCTGAATTGCGACTCACCTCAATTCATAACTGAAATCCTAACCCCTAGTACTTCAGACTGTGGCCATATTTGAAAATAGCATCATTATAGACATAATTAAGATAAAATGAGGTCATTGGGGTGGGATGTAATACAATATTACTAGTGTTCTTTATACAAAGAGGAAGTCAGGACAGAGACATGGACAGAGGGAAGACAATGTGAAGACATAAGGGGAAGATGGCCATCTATAAGCCAAGGAAAGAGACCTGGAAGAGAAAGTTGACTCATGGCCCTAAGAGGACACCAACCTTGTCTACAGCCTGATCTTGGACTTTCAGTTTCCGGAACGGTGAGAAAATACATTTCTCAATCTGTGGCTCTTTGTTACTGCAGCCCTAGCAAACTAACATGATGACTTAACTTTATATTAAACAAAACTACTAATTGGATTCCCAGGTGGTGCTGGTGGTAAAGAATCTGCTTACCAATGCAGGAGACACAGGAGAAATGGGTTTGATCCCTGGGTTGGGAAGATCCCCCGGAGGAGGAAATGGCAACCCATTCCAGTATTCTTGCCTGGAGAATATCATGGACAGAGGAGCCTGGAGGGCTAAAGTCCATGGGATCACAAGGAGTCAGACACAGCCATGTGCATTTGTAAACAAAACCAGTGAGGGACAGTGTGGGGTTAGGCTCCCAGGGGGGTTCTCCTCTGTGAATGGGGTTTCATGCTCATCAACCCACCTTGTTTCCACATGAGTGAGATGGGGTGATATGCCTGTTAAATAGCAGGTATAAACTAAAAGTCTTAACTATCTTACTATTTAATGTCACTGTTTTCTCTTATCAACCAAAGTGAAAGCCAGTGATGAAAAAGCAATAAATCATTTCTCATCAGTGAAAATGATCGTTCAGTCAGCAGTGAGTGGGGATTTCAATAAGATTGCTCTCCTCTCTCTTTGCAGAGCCCGACGATGTAAACTGTGTATCACAGAGACAGAGAAGATGATGCAGGTTTTTCAATAAATTGGAATTCTCCAGAGACTTGTATGTAATATTTGAATGTGTTGATTCATTTATTCAGTAAACTTTTATTAAATGCTAACCCCCTCCCCAGTTATAGGTGAAATTTTACTCCTTTAGCTTTCATTGCAGACTGTACTTTTATTGTAGTTCTTATAATAACTGGAATACATTTATTATGTCTATGTCAACTATGACAGTTCTTCCATCCACCCATTGCACATCCCAACAGGACAGAGATGAGGGTCTTTTATCATTAAAATCCCTTCACCTAGTACAGCATATTATAGAACCATAGAGGAAGAAATCAGATCTATTCCCGAATAAATATTACAGGGTGAGAAACTTAAAAAAAAATGGTCAAAGGGGGTGAATTCTTATATGGCTCTATCAATTTTAATTTCAGTTCCAGTTTGTAAATTCACATGTCTGCCAGAAAGAAAAAAAAAAAAATTATCTCAACATTGTATGCCAACAAGATTGGCTGGGGGTTATAGTGAGGATTAAAAAAAGGAACAAGAAAACTGATGACCTACTTGTGAGGAATAAAATGTAATAACATAAGAATTAACAACTTTTCCCTTTTCCCCAACTGGCTAAAGAGAATTCCTTTTTTTTTTTTTTTCTTAATCTCTTACCCATCCCCAATGACTGACAGTATTCCTCCAGGACCAAATAATTTTCTTGGCTTTGCAAGACAGGATGGGGGGGTGGTGGGTAGAGGGAGAGAGATGTGGACTGCAGCCTGGAGCTGAGGAGGTTTTCTTCCATGCACCAGGGGTCAGTAAGGGGACTGAGTGGGAGGTAATGAAACAGTGAATGGGAGAATATAAAAGGATTTACTGAAAGGGATGGCCTTTGTGACAGCTTTACAGCTTCATGCAATAAGGGAAAGGATCTGAATTACTTTGATGCTATTTTGGTTGTTGAATTAAATTCTTTATAGTGTTGAATGACCACATCCATTGACCTCACTGCATATGCTGGTACCGCCAGGGACCAAAGAGGATACTGTTTTGCTGTCTTTTTTTTTTTTTTTTAAGTTCCCTGAACAGGTATTGAACCCATGCCCTCAGCAATGAAAGCATGGAGTTCTAACCACTGGATCACCAGGGAATTCCCCAGTCTTGCCATCTTTATGCGTCATGCCAATACTCACAGTATACCTGAGCTAAGGCTTCATATCCCTCTGAGTATTCTGACATATTTCACACCCCAGCCATCACCAAACCACTGGCTCATTTTTCAAGGGTGAAATGCAATTTAATAAGGTTGAAGAAAACATTATGATGCTTTTCTTTACACTTACTCAAGGAAGGAAAAAAGTAAACTCCCCGAAGAAATTCTATCCATTAAAGAGGAAGGAAGATAAGTTCTGGATGCCGAGAGGAAAAGAAAATTAGCTGAGCTAGGCAGACAGACCCTGCACCCACCTGCTCCACACAGGAAACGTGAAGTCAGCCAACTCAGCTGTTATAAAGAGGAAACTACTCCACAGCAGCCTCTACACTGTGCTGTAGAGAGCAGGAAACAGACAGGGCAACCCTGGTAGGGTTTCTGAGTCTGAAGGAGAACAGTCATAGTGGGGAGAGGCAAAGAGTTTCAATGCATCAGCATCACACCTTGTTAAGGACCAAATCTATCATCCAGTTACCAGGTCGTATCTATTTCCCCTCTTAGATCTGCACGCATCCATTTATGTTAAAACTGTGCAATCTTACTCGATGTATATTAGGAATAATATTTTACACTGTAAGAAAGCAAGCCTGAGGGTAAGTAATTCAAATCCCCAAGCACTTAACAGAGAACAGAAGGCGCTCTATCAGCAGACATGTTCCATCTATGAGACCGCATCTCAGATCAGCGGAGACCTGGCTGGTCTACCCGCATCAGCTTGGATGGTGTGAAAGTGCCTGGGGCCAGTGTCTTCAGTGACTAAGTGCCCAGACTCTGGCTGGTGGGCTGCAGCTTGAATGCAGCTCCGTGTTCACAGTAAAATCCTAGTCAAGACTAAGAAGTCCCCTCTGTATCTTCATTTCCTATCTGTAAATCATGATGACAGTACTTCCTATCTCATATGCTGTCGCAAGGATTAAGTAATCTAACATATACAGAGTATTTAGAACATAGCACCGAAGAACAGCTAGGAATTTTTTCTTTTTTTTTTGATCAGATGGGATGGTTCACATTTATAATCATGCAAAGTGTTAGTTTCATTAGATGCTGAACATTCTACAGCAACCAATGTCTAAAAACTAAATATGATAAAGATTAATGACTACAGAAGTTACCATAATAAAAAATGTGATTACATGATGAAACGGAGACCCATAAAAATGGAAGATTACCTCTGCTTATGCAATGGGGAATCCAATTCATTTTAGCTGTGAGTATATTGTGATTTTATAAGTTCATATTATACATTATTTTGGTTGAATTTTTTTACTTTAATATGCTTTGTGAAAACACTTCCTCAAAATCAACAATCTGCAAATAAGTTTCATATAAGTAAATAGCTCAACTTTTTTATAAATAAGAAATATGTATATAGCTGATCAAATTACTTTTTCTATTCTGCCAAAATGTGATTATTTTCCCTCTACTGAATATTATAGCTTTGTCTGACAAACGTATTATCTCAGAAAACTATGAAAAGTTGTATTTGATAATCAGGCTTCCTTTATGTTTTGTTTTTTTTTTTAAGAAAAAAAATCTTTTCAATTTTACTACATCATCTAGAAGTCCTCTTTATCGTTAGTATATACTGTCAATTGAGTTTGTCAATTTTGCACCTTAATGTCAAATAAAGCCATCCTGCATGTTAGAACTGATGTGAAATTTCAAAGACTAAGGGAGAGAAAAGAGAATGAATGAATGACAGGAAGAAAGAACCTGAAAACATCGACTGCAGTTTGGGATCTCTACTCTTGTTATGTCCATCTTCATAGCTGACTCTGTCTTCTCTTTCCCATCATAGTGTATTGACAGGGTTGAGCTAATAAAATCATAGTGTGGTGAGAGAAATGCTTCACTATTTGCTTGCTTTGAGTGTCTGGCACCATTTCCTTAGCATCAGTTTGTGATATGCCATACACACGTCCATTCTCAGGACCACTGATCTGAGCCGACTGCACAGAGCTTAGGTGCTTCCTGTAATGAACCCAGTGGTAGAACCACAGCTCACCCAGTGCCAAACCCACCGGCACCTTCAAAAGTACTATCAATCACTTTGGAGGTGTTTAAATATTGGGAATCCCTGATAAGAAAGAAAACAAAAAGTTTCGTTTGCTGTGCATAAATGTAACCCATTTCTTAAAGCAAGCTGGAAATATACATTGATTTAAATAAATCTTTTGCTTCCAAATTATGTGCAGCCACTCAGACTTAATGAAATACTTATTCAAAATCAACAAACTCACCCCCAGGAGTCTTTTGCCATAAAGGCAAACATTTTATTTAGTGCACTTGATTCTCACCTATGGCGATTGCTCAGCCCTCTAACATTAGGGAAACTGATTTATTTCAATCAGGGAATTTAAACAGAATGTAACCTTGCCATCCAGGTAAAAGCGCTTGCCCTTGTCTATTACTTAGCCTGACCACAGGGCTTTCTGGAAACAGCAAAAGCTTTATAAGTGTCAGCTCGTGGCTAAATCAATGTTTATGCATGATGTACCTCTGAATAGCAAACGCTTGCTTGCCTGCAAGCTAAACAATGTTTTTATCTGTTTGCCTATTTCTGGTTCTTCAACCACTGCATGGAGTGTTGCAAATCGCATTTAGTAACAATTATCTGCTGGTAGTTCATGAAAAGGAAAGTGGTGTGATTAATGAAAAGTGACACGCAACGATTACTTTGTCATGCCAGTCTCCTTGGCGAGAGAGTGCGTCTGTTGAACCCAAGTCTGACCTCCTTTACCTTTAACAAGGTCAAGGGGGATGCTAAGCTCCGGGAAGATTACTTCTCACGAATGCTCCAGAACGGCTTAACCAGGCAGCCTCCTCTAATGAACTGCAAGTAGCCAATTAAATAGAAGGCTGTCCCTTTCACGTCAGTTGGAAAGGTGGAATTGGAAACAAGAGATGACACGTTTTCTACTGAAATGTGGAAAGTAGAAAAAAATCGGAACTTTGACACAGCGTTATTTCCTAATCAAAAAATAAAAATACACAGATTCAAAATCAACGTTTGTCCAGACTGACCAGGGCATTTGCTCACTGTCCTTTTCTGATTCACTCGGAACTGTGACTCTATCCCATTCTACTGAGAGAGGCACTGATACTTCTCCCCGTTGTTCCTGTGTGGCCTCCAGAGTGACAGGCTAACAAAATGACAGTGACTGCCACTGTTAGGGGAATCGTACTTTTTAAAATGTATTTCTGTGACCCAAAATAGTTCTTCTTCTTCTTTTTTTAATAGCAAAGTAGTATAAATAGGTCACAAAGAATAAGGTAGAGGGAAAGATGATAATCTTTGACAAGATTAAATATTTCATCAAGAATTTCTATGCTTCTCAGGCGCTCAGTTTCAACTGGCAAATATACAAGAGCAAGTAGTAGCAACAGAATGAGACACAAAGCTGAATGGATTGTATTAACTAAGGGAAAAAAATGCGATTAACTTAAAAAAAATGCCAAAGTCATGCATAATGAAATCGCATAGAAAATATATTTTTCCTCCTCTCATATCCTACCAATTTTAGCAGACCAATTCTCTTTTTTTTTTGCATCAGTAATATTTACAACTTCATTTAGAAGCAACTGATTCTTTTTAACTTGATTAAAATGAGGAAATAAATGTATGCCCAAGATGCAAAAAATGACACATGTTCTTATCACTAACTTCTATTAGGAAGGCTTTTTGCACAGGAAAAGAAAAAATTGACTCTGAAATAAAATAAAAATCAAACTTAGAAATGCTGACATTCACTTCAAGGAGGCAATTTTCATGAGCATTTTATTTTCCCACACGAAATCTGCACAATCTAGCAACATTGTTCTCTGCGGTCAATGCCTACTTTATAGGAAATTCTCACTGATTCTGAATGTGAATGATGAAATAGTCACACTGGAGGGGCACTTTTAAACTTTGCAGGATAATTTCTTTTCTTTTTTGTTAGAGAAGTCTGAAGGAAGATTAAAACAAAGCAAAGCAAATGGACATACCTCGTCAAGATAATATGTTCATTTGTCAATGATTTTTGTTAAAAGACAAATCTCTTCTTCAGACAACTCAATGGTTAATCCTGCTCTAAATTTCAGTGCAAGTTAGTTAAGCAGCCATTCATTAACTGTGGAGGTTAAACTAGTAGGTGCTAATTGTCTCATAAGGCACATCCAATTTGCTTTCTGCAATTATTAGATTTCAAATGGTTTCTATAAAGATTTGCTTTCTTTCAAAAGGAAACAAAAATTTGTCTGTGTGAGATAATGGTCAGGTATCTCTCTAATTCCAAAGGAACTAAAAAGCTTCTTGATGGAAGTGAAAGAGGAGAGCAAAAAAGTTGGCTTAAAGCTCACCGTTCAGAAAACTAAGATCATGGCATCTGGTCCCATCTCTTCATGGGAATTAGACGGGGAAACAGTGTCAGACTTTATTTTTGGGGCCCCCAAATCACTGCAGATGGTGACTGCAGCCATGAAATTAAAAGACACTTACTTCTTGGAAGGAAAGTTATGACCAACCTCGATAGCATATTCAAAAGCAGAGACATTACTTTGCCAACAAAGGTCCGTCTAGTCAAGGCTATGGTTTTTCCAGTGGTCATGTATGGATGTGAGAGGTGGACTGTGAAGAAAACTGAGCACCGAAGAATTGATGCTTTTGAACTGTGGTGTTGAAGAAGACTCTTGAGAGTCCCCTGGACTGCAAGGAGATCCAAACAGTTCATCCTAAAGGAGATCAATATTGGGTGTTCTTTGGAAGGACTGATGCTAAAGCTGAAGCTCCAATACTTTGGCCACCTGATGCAAAGGGTTGACTCATTGGAAAAGACTCTGATGCTGGAAGGTATTGGGGGCAGGAGGAGAAGGGGACGACAGAGGATGAGATGGCTGGATGGCATCACCGACTCGATGGATGTGAGTTTGGGTGAACTCTGGGAGTTGGTGATGGACAGGGAAGCCTGGCGTGCTGCAATTCATGGGGTCGCAAAGAGTCGGACACGACTGAGCGACTGAACTGAAACCTTAAAACAAAAGTGCATAAATAAATATATCCAGAGACCCTGGCCTAAATTCCTTTCTTAATTTAAAGAAAATTGTATTTTGTACCTATCTCAGCTGTGAAAAAGTCCTCAGCCAATGACCTTCCATACCTGGTATAATGATGACATGTACGGCTGTACACTACAGATGTGCTATTTTCTTACACTGTTGCCTCAAGGCCTGAATCTTGATGGAAACTGAGGTGGACACAGAAACTCAGTCCCTAAAATGACCATAAATGGACACATGAAATTTTATTTCAATAGTGTTCTCTTTGTTCTACTTAAAGGCAAATGTGTTTTTCCATCACTAAATCTGCAGCAAAATAGTTTCACCAAACTAGCTCAATAAAAGTATGCTTTATTTATATCCTTAAACATATTAGTATGAGTATATTCTATTTAAGGAGGAACATCAAATAACAGATTTATATTCCTGAGGGCTTTTTTTTAAAAGGTACAACTGTGCATGGAATGAAAATTGAAATATCTCTTTTCTTATGACAGATTGTTACAATGTATGCTATGCTAAGTCACTTCAGTCATGTCCGACTCTGTGCGACCCCATAGACGGCAGCCCACCAGGCTCCCCCCATCCCTGGGATTCTCCAGGCAAGAACAGTGGAGTGGGTTGCCATTTCCTTCTCCAATGCATGAAAGTGAAAAGTGAAAGTGAAGTCGCTCAGTCATGTCCAACTCTCAGCAACCCCATGGATTGCAGCCTAACAGGCTCCTCCGTCCATGGGATTTTCCAAGCAAGAGTACTGGAGTGGGGTGGCATTACAATGTATAGATAACTTCTATAACTAGAAGGTACCTTGAAGATCATCTTGATTATGCTGGAATGGAAACTGAGGTCCAAAGAAGTTAGTAACTTGCCAAGATCTTATTGCTAGTCTTTGGCAGATTTGAGATCAAAATCTCAATCTGCTAGTTTCCATGACTGTGTTATATTCTCTCTTCATTCTACTTTTCCTTTCATTGTGTAACCCTAAAACCCCAAATACAACTTTATTAAGATCATGGGATCACTGAATAAGATGGATACTATTCTCAAGGGCAGTTCCAGATTTGTAACATGCGAGAGTAATTTTCTTTTCCCTAAAATGATGCTTTTAAATGCAAGGCTTATGCATAGAAAAGCTCCTCAGTGTCAAAATAAATAACTCAAAATCTATATAAGTCCTGGAATAGACAACGGAGAAGAGACAGGACCTCTGGAATCAGATGTCAAAGGCCCTTGGCTAGTTTTTGACCATAAGTGGGACATCCTGGGTGGCTCAGATGGTAAAGAATCTGCCTGCAATGTGGGAGATCCAGGTTCAATCCCTCAGTTGGGAAGATCCCCTGGAGAAAGCCTTGGGCATCATATTTATGTCTTTGAGCCTTAGTGTCCTCATTTTCAAAGGAAGATATATTAAGTTCTATCTTCAGAGTGTTTTTGTTGTTTTTCTTTTTTAAGATCAGGATGAGAGGTACCTGATGCAGTGCCTTACAGAGTAGCCATTCAATAGAGTTTAGCTTCTTCCTCTTTGCCCTCAGAAATTAATATTAAAGAGAAAATAACCTGCTGGGGAATCTGATTATTCTGCACAAATCACTTAATTGTGTTTGAGAACATAAAGTGAGGGTTGTGTTGTAATGTTACATCATAAAACAAGGAAGTGGAAAAAATGACTTCCGAGTGATGACTCTCATAACTTCAGAGGAAAAGACCTTAAACTTGGCTTTAATTGGCTGGGAAAGACAGGGAGATCTCTGTCCTCTTTTGAGATGCTCCCTGGTCCCCATGATGGCAGGGAGAACTCTTGCCATAGTTTGTCCACTGCAGAACAAAAGACCAAGCCTACCCTGGGTCTAGAGAGAGTTTTATTTGAACATTCTTGAGCCTACGGTCCTGCTTTTGAAAATGCTCAGTAACAGAGATAGATAATAATTAGGAATCAAGGGCTTCTCATTAGTGCTGGAGAAGAGGCAGGGAATGGCCACCAAGATAGAAGATAGTTAATTCCAGAACATTTGTGACAGAGAGAAAAATAAAAGATGAGCTCTGGTTTCTGACACCGACCTTGGTCTTCCCTTGTTTCAGGTGCTGGCCCCTGTTTGCTGGTGTCCCAAGAACTCTGTGGTCTGACCCATATCCTCTCCTCTGTGCCTTGATGGAGGCCAGAGGGCTGATGTGCAAAGAGCCCTGAGTGCTGGCATTGAAAGTTCTGAGTTCAGTCTCTGCACCTGCAACTCAGTAACTAGCGGTCACCCCAGCCAGTCACTTAAGCTCTTGAACCTCTGCCCCCTTATCCACAGGATGAAACTCACATCTTGGTTAGGTTAACCATGTACTGAGTGTGTATAATACCACTTGCCAGGCCCCGAGCTAGGCAGTGAGAATCTAGGAATGCATTACACTTGGCCCCTTACTGAAAAGTCTACATAACTAGACTGTCTTAGAAACACACAGGGACAAGTGAACATACTCTGAGTTCTGGTGAAATATAATGATGTGTATGTAAATCTATGGTGTTATTAGAGATGAGTAAATGTTTCATGTTAGTATTATTATTGGAGAGATTAGAGGACATTCCTGATATATTTTTCCTGTGGGCAGCCTATTACTGTGGCCTTCGGGAGACAACTTCCCCTTTGTTTAAAACATTGTGCATAAATGTCAGATAATAAAGGAAGTATTGATGCGGGAGAGGACAGGGGTTGCAGCAAGGCATTGGTGGAAAGACGAGTTGCCTTCTTTCTGTCATGTGCTATAATCTAACAGTGACCCGCTTTATCATTAAGAGATTTCTATTATACATGCTATAAAACTCTGACTCTGTCAGCTAAAATGTCTCATTCTATTAGTTCCTAATGTACACTGATACCTGTAATGGAATTCTCCCAGTCTTATAACTCACCACGTGGCATTGTCATGCACTGCCAAAATAATAGTCTTTGAAAATGCAAACACATGTCCGGCTTTAGGGAGCTCATTTTCTTTCAATTATTATTCTCAATAAAATGTTCAGAATGGTAAAAGAATATATTCAGACTTGCGTCTAAGTGCTGTTTGACCCCCCTCTCCCAACATTAAAAAAAAAAAGACAGACATTTCTTCTAGAAAGTGCTTAGCCTTTAAAAAGAACACTCAGTATGGCTGGCTGTTACCTGTCATAGACTGTCCTGTTGCTGGAGCAAGTCGGCAGTTGGCAATGGCCAAGTCTCCATCACACAGTAGATTAGCAGTCTTCAAAAAAAAAATCTTTTTTTCATTTTTAATCTACAAAGTCACATACTCTGCTTAATGAAACACTTTGTTAACATAAAAGGGTTTTTGCCCATTCTGCCTCAGAAGCCAGAAGTCTTTCAAACCTAAATAATTATCTCCCTGCTCAAGAGAAGCTAGGAACAAGCAAATTCATGGGGAGTTCCACCGTTAGAAATAGTATGGGTGTGGCAGTGGAAGAGAAAGAAAGTGAAACTGAATAATCTACCAAAATTTCAGGATTTCATTATACTGCCTGCTCTTCTGTGAAGTCCCAAAATATTAGAAATGCTTTGTTTAAATATCCAGTAACTTTTGGGGGAGAATGGATACATGTATGTATATGGCTGAATCCCTTTGCTGTCCACCTGAAGCTATCACAACATTGTGAATCAGCTGTACTTCAATATAAAATAAAAAGTTTACAAAATCTATAGTAACTAATAAAATCACATTTGAATGTTACATTTAATTGATTTGGAGACTCCCTCAAACTCTACTCGTTTTGAAATTGAACTTCTGGAGCTTAAAAATGACAGCTACTGGAAGATTCTTTTTCTAATCCTTAGCGGGGGAAAATATCATTCACCTCTCTGCTTTTTTTCCCCCAAACTCAAAGTCAGGAGACCACTTCACTGTACCCTTCCCAGTGGCTACACGTTTCATTCATGCAGGATCAGAATGCATCAGGTCCCTTGGGCCATGCCCACCATGCGTCTAAGGAATAGAGTGTCACTGGTAATTAACACACACAAGAAATAAAAATTATAGATGATGGATCTGATTAGAAACAAATAAACCTGACAGGTCACCTCTGAAGCCTTGTGTGAATTCTTTAAGACAAGTTATCGGGAAATGAACATTTTAGTTTTTAACCCAACAGACACAACATTGTAAATTTCCCATGGGATATTTAGAATGACAAGTTCACTCTTAACTACAGTGTACCTGTTTAACAGACCACATTCAGTTGAAATAGCTGTAAAGGATGAATACTGCATGAGTTCAAAGGTAAAAATGTGTTGCTTGGGGTGGAAAAATTTGGTGCATTTGCTTGGCTACAAGTTATGCCGGAAGCAACACTGTACAACTGAGGCTGGGGACAGGACGATCATACTCTTTGCCTACACTTCCTGTCTTCCTCTCCCTTGGCCTTCGGGGAACCCCATGACTGCCTGGAACTCTCCTCCACAGTGCCTCTTCTAGAATTAAACTCCTCGAGTAGCTGTTGTGTTCTATCCTCCCCAAAGTCTAAGCAAAGGTAGCATCTGTCACCACAGCTGATCTCAGTGAGCTGTTGGGAGGCTGGTATCTTCTTGTATCCTGCGGAGGGGTTGGTTAATATTATTAAGAAAAAGAGAGATGAATTACTAATGGTAGAATTCCCATGTCAGTGAAGACCCTCTGAGGCCTCACACCATACCGTACATGCTTGACTCCTTCTTCTAACCACAGGTCCTGACCTGCCTAGTTTTTTTGGTGTTACTATAATAGTGTGATATTAATATTTTTCATGGAAATTAACATGTTAATGGACCCACATTTCTCCGACTGTTGTAATACCAAACTAAACGCATGAATTATATGCCATAAGGTCAATAATGCAAAATCCATATGTTCATAGCCTCCATCAGGAAGGGACTAAGTGATGAACATTTTGTTTTAAAGTAGAATGCATCTTATTACAACTTTGATCTGGCAGTTACCTTGAACGTTTGACTACAACCTAAAACCCTAAAAATGACACAGTGTGGTGTTTCACAGTGGTTGCGAAGCCTCTGACACCTCATACATTAGCGTCTTAGACTCACAAATGACAGAGTAGAAGACAATACAGTGAAAATTAATTGTGTATGCCCAACACTTATTCAACAGTGACTCTTTTGCAGAACACTTAAATATCTTTACTTGAGGAAAATTTGCCAAGTAGATTATAAATGTGATATCTTACCTCTTAATACATTTTACAATATGCCCATAATGGTTCCAAGGGAACTTGTAAACCATAGTAAATCATAAAATTCATTTTGCTTTGCATCAATTCATTCATCCATGAGCCAACTAATCACCTCATTTCAAAATTCAATAAACCTAAATACCTGGATTTATGATGCTTTGTCAGAATTAACAGGGGAATATCAACAATGTGGAATTAGAAGTCGATTGCAACTTAAAGACAAGCACCTAGTTGAAAACAATTAAAAAGACTCGGCAGCAATAATTATATCCACGGTGTTAGCAAATAAAATAAATTAAACTGATTTAATTTCTGCTCTGGGAGATGGTGGGGGGGAGCACAGAAAAGTCTTAATTTAGTCAGTTAAAACACTGAAGTTGTTTGAAGCAAAACTTTAAAGTGACTGTGAATTGGGCTTGTAGTATTAACAGTTCCTTAATTGCAAAGAAAATGTATGCACAGGTATATTGGTTAGTCACATTGTTCAATGGTCATAATAGTTCTTAAGACATTTTCCTTTTGAGAATTTTGATGATGAATACCTTATTATAGGATGTATTTGTATAAACTTCCTGAACCATTACAATATACAGGATAGGAAAACAAAAGCAACATCTTCTAGAAAGTTAAAGCACAATCCATGTACAGGGGTCACTTTGCTAAAACTGCATTTTTACACACACTTTCAACAGATGACATTCATCTTCTGTATGAAACACTAGCTTCTGCTGTATAGATCTGTTAAGGAAATAAGTCTAAAATACTGATAGGAAATGTATGGTCTTGTATGTGTATATATACACACACACACACAGAGCTCATATTCATTACTTTGAATTGGGAAGCCAGAGAGAAAAAGTACAGTTATCATTGATTTTCAGCTCAAAAATAAAATCTAGAGACATTGGTTAAGCATCTGTTCATATTCATTGTTTCTCAGTATATGTTTAAATTAGTTTCTCTGCTAATAACAAAAATGAATGCCTTTGCATTTTATTTTTAATGTTTTCTTAATAAAATTTTCTTGCAAGACAAAAATGATATAAAGAAGAAAAATAACTTGTATGAAGATGCACAGCACATTTAGTAAGGACAAAGCAAGAGATAGTCATATATTTTTCTTAAAAGACGTAAAAAGGTATCTGATTGTTAGTCACAAAAGGTCTATATGGTTCTGTTGCCCCTTTAATTAAATTCTTAGAAGTAATCAGATGCAAAATGACAAATGGCAAGAAAAGAACATACCACTGCTGAATAATTTTATCATTTATACCTATAACTGTCAATCCACGAAGGGCTATTTTTTATATGTCACCTAAATCATAAGAGCTGGTACCTTTTTCTGTGATTCATGTTCACCCTGCTCTATGATTTACTGCTAAATTATTTCCCTTCTCTTTCAGGAAAATTTTTTTATCTCCTTTCTGTGATTAATCTCTCTGGTTTGAATGAGCAAAGCTTTTTAGATGAGTGAGTGTCACAATTTCGTTGAGTATAAATTTTTTCAGCATGATTTTTTATACATATTTTTTTAAATGTGCTCAGAAAAGACAATTATTTATTTAAAGGCTTATATTTCCATTAAAAAAAAAAAAAAAAAAAACCTTGCCTATCTCAGCTATATGTTCCAGACTTTTCTGCCAGAAACAAATGGCTTTTGCTTGACAAGACATGGTGACAATGTCTGGGCTTCCCTGGTGGCTCAGCTGATAAAAGAAAACGCCTGCAATGTGGGGGAGCTGGGTTGGGAAGATCCCCTGGAGAAGGGACCAGTTACCTACTCCAGTATTTTGGCCTGGAGAATTCTATGAACTGTGTAGTTCATGGGGTCAATGGTTATTGGCACTGATACCACACAGTCACAGAACTTTTTCAGGAAGTAGGTGGGCCCTGGTTTGAGTGATTTAAGACCATAGAACATCTTCAAATGTTCTTTCTATGTTCTTTCATATCTACTTTCCATGCATGTGTGTATGTGTATGTATACACACACGAACTTTTTGCTAGTTTTTAATTGTTAACAGGCCCACCCTCTCTGTGAATAATTTATTAGTCCTTTTGTCAGGCAAGTACATTCTCTTCGGTTCTGTCTCATCTCAACAAAAATGTGAAGTGACGGACGTTAGAGCCCTCAGTGTGTCATAGCTCTCAGACAGACCGTGTTGTAGTTCTTAGACAGATCGGCATTACAGCTCCGTGTTACAGCTCAATTTGATTTACAAAATAGCAGGAAAATACATCCTTGAGGTGTGAGGGCATGCCGACCCAAAGAGGCAAAGAGAAGAGAGGAGAGCCCCGGCCCTTTGGCTCCTCTTTATATATGTTTTTTCCTCCCCTCTCGGCCTTCCCTATGTAAACTGGGCTAGCCAGGAGTGCTGTTTGTTCTACCTGAGGTCCTCACTGGGGTCCTTAGACCTTTCTTTGACCTTCCTTGGTCCCATTTTCTCGGGCTTTTCCCTTCCTTGTCTTTTAGCCACTGCCATTTTGGACTCCTGTTTTCTATCCTAACTACCTAACACTTTGAACAGATTTTCAAAACTGCCTTAATGAGCTCCATCAACTTGACTCTGGCACCATATTGGATGCTGAGGAAACACATCCTATTTCAGATGGACACATCCAATATGCACACAGCAATCTTTGTGATGACAACTGAAACTGCCCCTTCCCCAACCACCTTCCACATACATGCTTTCTCCCTTTGTTTGTGATAAATTTTACCTCGACCCTTCACACATATATACCTAATCTTGCATTTACTAAGTAGGCAGTCAACCTGCCTTCATGCTACAGTGGAAATTATACCTCATCTACCTCAAGAAAATCACATTTTCGCCAACTCTTTTTTTCTGTTTGTTTAGCCTACTAAACCTTTACCCTAAAAGCTGGTTAAAGATTACTGTGTGACTTGATTATTCACCTTCTCTTCTTTTGCCCTCTCTCTAGTGAAAGGCTGGAAGAGGGATGACCTCAAGGAGCTCAATTCTTAAATACAGTAGAGGAAGATGATGCCTTAGTTTTGCCAACATCTGGACTATCCACCATTGAGTAATCCGAATTTGACCAGTGTCTACCCACAACTCCTGGTCCTACTTCATCATAAATGTCTTCAAGAGAACACTGGCCGTAGGGAACCCTGGAGAGGCACTGAGCATGGGCTCAATAGGTTTCTCTGGTGGGTCAGTAGTAAAGAATCTGCCTGCCAACATAGGAGATGCAGAAACACAAATCCGATTCCTGGGTCAGGACGATCCCTTAGAGAAGGAAATGGCAACCCACTGCAGTATTCTGTGGATGGAGGAGCCTGGCAGACTACAGTCCATGGGGTTGCAAAGAGTCACACACATGACTAAACAACAGCAAATGGACTCAGTAAATATTAATTCTTTTTCTTTTCTCTTCTTGTGCCTTTAACCTGAAGACCTAGTCAAGGAAATAATTTTCCCATGTATGATTGATTTTTCCAAGTTGGATAAAATTCTACCTGGGACTCAAACTTCTTCCATTTTTCAATCTGTGCAACCATCAATAAAAAATAATCAAATTTAATTAGGAAAAATCAAGGACTGCCAGAGATTAGATTTTTGAAAAAAGAGCTATGTGTTCTAATTTTCAGATGACATTTGCTCTATCTAAAATAGCAGCATGTTCTGAGATTCTCTATGAAAAATTATATTGGAAAGTGGAATTCTAAACATAGGCGCTGGCCACCCAGGCAGAGAATAATACACGTGGGCAGCACAACGCCTGCATAGCCCATGTGTGCACTCATTCATTCACTCCGCTTCAACTAGACCTCCTGTTCTAGGCACTGGGCTATTATTATACATGCGGATTTAAAGATAAAGTTTGTGTGTGCCAAGTGGATGGGAAGAGAAGGCAGCAAAGTGAATGGGGAAGAGATAATTTGATACGTCTTCATTTTGAGGCAAAGTATTAAGCTAGAGACTATGGGTAACCGGGATGAAGGCAGTCCTGTGAAAGGGAGAAGTGAACTAGAAACGGAAATGATGATCTGGTATTTTTCAGCAACTCTGTTGTCTTCTATCATCTTGCTCACTAGTTGAAGACACGCACTTTAACCCACTGTGTTTTCTTCTGTCTGTGCTACACGTATTCACAGACATCTACACCTGCTCCGTCACAGGCCTCCTTTTTAAGAAAAGGAAAAAAAATGCTTCCTATTGTCCATTTTACAACAGGAAACATTGGAGTCAGATGCTCAGTGGACCACAGTGGCATTTATGGGTCAAGATGCACATTCAAATGCAAGCTGATTTTCACAGTAGGGGACATGAGACACAATGACACCTACTGACAAAACCCTAAGGGCCAAATCTGAATAAGATCAAAAAACATTTTTGTAACAACAGCCTATAGCACGTGGATTATTTCTATCTAGAGAAAAACTTAGTTTTGTGGATCTGAAGACACAACTTGTACCCTAAGTATTGATTTTTCATTCTCCCCCAGGTAATTATTATCTATGTAGGAAAAAACACACACATTTCCTTTGTGAAATAAGTACAACTAAGATGGAAATTTTAAGAAAGGTTTAGAGTCAGTGAAGAACTTTGTGAGCAGGTTTACAGTTACGTTTGACTTTGGGTTAATGAGCATATTTACTCTGGTTATAATAGGATGACAATTTTGCAAGATTCTCATGAAGGTGATTACAATAGCCCCTCCATGCTAGTGAATTTATTTGCCAAGAGTTTAGGGGGTGCATTCACAGTTTCTGACGAACAGAGTATGCATAGAGGACAATAGTGCTGCTGGGTTTTCTGAGTGGGTGTTAATCTATGTAAATCACTTACCACAGCCCCATTTACAACAGCACAGAATAAGCATTCATTGGCTGCCTGCTAGTTTTATTAATTATTTATAGAATATGTTCAATGTTGCTGTCACAGATTAAAAGACTTTATTATTCACAACATTACAAAAGTATTTAAATGGAATATGCCAGGCCTGCACTTCGGTGAGTTTTGTGCTATGCTGTGCTGTGCGCAGTTGTATCTCACTCTCTGCAACCTCACAGGAGAGCAGGCTCCTTTGTCCATGGGATTTTTTAGGCAGAAATACTGGAGTGGGTTGCCATTTCCTACTCCAAGGGATCTTTCCAACCAAGGGATCGAACCCTCATCTCCTGCATTGGCAGGCAGATTTTTTTTTTTTTTTTTTTTAACCACTGAGCCACCTGGGAAGCCCTAGGGATGTCTTATTAGTCACTCAGTCATGACTGACTCTTTGTGACCCCAAGGACTGTAGCCCCAGGCTATTCTGTCCAGGGAATTCTCCAGGCAAGAATACTGGAGTGGGTGGCCATTTCCTCCTCCAGGGGATCTTCCCCACCCAGAGACCAAATCCAGGTCTCCTGCATTGCAGGCCTTTAACTCTGAGCCACCTAGGAAGCCCTAGGGGCATCTTGGAGGAGCTTAACTGGAAGAACTTTCTGTGGAAGAGCCTCAGTTGACTAGATGTCCATGCTAACTCAGGAATTAGAGTAGAAGAAAGCCTTACCTCTGTCCTACAAAGGCGATGGCTTCATGGAACTTTCTGACGGAAAATCACTGAGGGTGGGTTGTACCAGCTCTGCTCAGAGCAAGACATGTACCCCAGACTTTGCCCAGAGTCAACATGGTCTCCAAGAACAAGTGGCCAAACACAGCACTAATGTCCAGAGATCAGTGACTTTCTCATGGTGTGGATAAACAGATGAAAATGAGCCTTCGAAGGCAATCTGCAATTGTTTATTGAAAAATGTTTTAGGAGATAATAGATAAGCCAGTTTTTGGTAAGAATACGCAGCTGTGAAGGGGAGAACAAAGGAAAACAACTATTAGTTTCTAAAAAAGTTTGTGCTATGTTCACGACAAAGCTAATTTTGATGAAATGGAAATCACTATATACCCCATGGATTAGTCATTAGAGTGTGGGATTAAATAGTTTCATTACAATGCAAAAAAAAAAAAAAGGGACAAAACCACTAAATAATAGTCATTTTCAGTAACAGCTGGCCTAATGTCTTTCCACTAACATGTAATGGTCAGCCTTATTTAAATTGGTATTCTTCTTCCATTATATGACTATTAAATGGTTTAATAAAATTTTATTTTGCAGGTCTATAAAATCACTAATTTGGTGTGGCAGAGCATATTTCTAAAACTCATTTCACATTGAAACTCTATGCTTCTCTCTTTTAATAAGATGATCCAGAGTGGCAGCATATAAGTGAGTAGATAGTAAAGCAGAGATTCACTTTTTAATAGAAAACGATTATTCATTTAATAATGATCAGTGTAAAAAGAAAAAGTTTAAGAGAGAGGAAGGAAAAAGAAATCTCTAGCTGTTCATAATGCAAAAGCATTTTCAGAAAAGTATATATTAATCTATACTTGATCAAAGAAAATAGAAACCAACATCTGAAGTCTATCTTTTCTTAAAAATTTAAAACAATGATAGCCATTTTTCAAATAAAAAGAAGTCTTCTTAAATGATTCCTATAAAAATAACACATGAATTAAATGAACACAATTATTTGAATGTAGATGCACTGATTTTGCAATACATCTCTTTTTTTCCCTCTCTACATGTATACCTCAAATCCCCTGTGAAATTGTACATTAAAAACAATATTTATTGGACTGTGTTGGGTCTTAGTTGCAGCACAAGGGGTCCTTCTGGTGTCACATGGGTTCTATGGTTGTGGCACCCTGGCTTAGTTGCTCTGCAGCAGGTGGGTTCTTAGTTCCCTGATCAGGGATAGAAGCCATGTCCCCTGCATTGCAAGGCAGATTCTTAACTCCTGGGCCACTAGGGAAGTCCCCAAATTGTACATTTTTAAGACAAGGAGCCACGTCTTATCTGTGAATTTCCACAGATCTAGTAGAGAGCTTTTTATATAGCTGTGCTCGGTACCTATTTACTGAAGAAGAAGGCCAAGAGAGAATTTTGTTCTTTATGTGAAAAACAGACAGCCTGAAATTAAAAATTTCTTTCCTGAGTAAAAGCAATTTTAGTTTTTCTCATGGAGGAACAAAAGAAGATATCTGATTCAAAAACAGGTAAGTCATACTGCTTAAACACAAACTAAAAAGATTTCTAAAAGCATCTTTCCGAAATGAGGAATTATCTCAAGAAAAAGTTTCAGCTAAGAAGTTGAGAAGGATCCTACAAGATTTAATGGAAAAATCTTGTTCCCTGTTATTTATGCTGTCAGGAGGGTGGGAAACACGAGTCTGTCTCTGAATCATTTACTATCTACAGCTGCTGACTCTAATCTGGAGCTGGTACAGTAGCTGTTTATTGTGCTTCGCCCACAGAGATGAGTAAAACTAGTTTGCCGCAACTCAGCAAAGGGCATGGTGACTCAGAGAAATATGCATAGTGATTCAACGGGGTTGATTTTCATTTGTCAGCCTGCATTTTGTTACCCATACAAAAACACCTTCTATCACTAAAATGCCAGAACAATATAGACAAGTAATGCCAACAACTTAAGAATGGTATTTTCAAAGTTACAGTGAAATTTGTTTCCTAGTAACAGCCATGTGTGGATGAGAAAATGTGTGCTGGACTCTGCTGAGTGACAGCGACTATCTCTGAAAAGCGTCTACACATTTTAGGAAACAACTCAACTTCTTAACTGCATGCTGCCTTCCTGGCAAGAGAGGTCATGGGATCACATTTACAATGTCAGAAACCCATTCCTGAGCTGGGTGGGGGCAGGGTGGGAGTTCATCCTTTGACATTATTCAAAACTGTTTGGTCTTTAAATATTATTTCTTAGTCTTGTATTTGGGGAGATAAACTTCTCAAATGAGGCTCGACATGACTGTGAATGTGAAAACTCCTCACCTCCTGGTAGAAGCTATCTCTTCTAAAATATGTCTGAGAAAAAAATTTTTTAAATGATTTGCCTGGAAGAATTGGAAATGGATTTATTCAAACATTAAAAAAATGCAATGAGGTTACTGAAATAATACCAATAGTTGTTTGTAATTTATAGTAATACTGACTTAACATTCAGTGGCATCTCACTAACTGGGAGGGGATATTGTGTCTTGTGGACATGATGTCTGTGGACACAGATATTCAGATAGTGAATATCTGAAATCTTAAGTGTCACTTAAGATTTTGCCTCTAGAAATATGAAATTAATGAGATATAGTTATGTAATGTTGGAAAGCCTTTTCTGGTGGCTCAGGGGTAAAGAATCCGCCTGCTAAAGCAGAAGATGTGGGAGATCTTTGTTCAACCACTGGGTCAGGAAAATCCCCTGGAGAAGGGAATGGCAACCCACTCCAGAATTCCTGCCTGGAGAATTCCATGGACAGAGGAGCCTGGTGGGCTACAGTCCATGGGGTCACAAGGAGTCAGACATGACCTAGTGATGGAACAACAACAATGGCGGACCTAGTTGACCAAGATATCCTATTTAATTTATCTTCACCAGAAGAGGAACAATGAATTCTAGCAAACATAGAAAACTGGAAGAAATACTTTTCATCACAATCCATACATTTAGTTGTCTCCTGGGATCTTTTTGATGACTACAAGCAGAAAAATAAGCATTCATTTATATCCTCAATTTCCAAAAAAGCAACGGGTATTACACACACCACTTTTTCTGTGACGACATCTCTGAAATCATATCTTAACAGAGTATTGTCTCCACATCACAGTGGGATTAAGACACAGTTCAGCTCTTATGCTCTGTTAATGCCTTTAGGGATTGCCTAAGAAATCTGATGTGTGTTGCTGACACTGTCACATTCATTTCCTTTAAAAACAGGTTCCTTACATTGTCACAGAAATATATTCATGTAAATGAATTAGATGTGAAAACAGATTAAAAGTCACAGGACTTTTAGTCACAGGACATTTGGAAGGATGAGGGGTGGGAGAGAAGGTAGACAGCAAGAAAGAAGAGGTTTCTTTAGCTCAGTTTAAGAATAATGGGCTTTTACACTGAACTCCTTGCTCTATGCAACATTTGGGAAAGAGCTTGGGCTCTGGCTCCGGGCCTGTCTTCAACCCCTACCAACCCCTCCTCCCCTCTGATGAACACCCTTGCATAGGAATTGGGGTGAGGGGTGAGATGAATGGAATATAGGACAGACACAAACAAAAACCTAGAAATATAAATCTATGCAGATTATTTCAGGAACACCAAACAAAGCAGTCTAGACTCTGAAGTCAGAAACTGCCTGGAGTTCTCTCAGCTTCCTTCTGCTTGCTATAATAATAACTAACATTTGTTAAATGTTTCACTGTGCTAGGTATATACATGCTCATTTTACAATGGGTTTAACCTCTCTGATTTTCACAAAAACCTCTTGAAGACGGCATTCGTGTCAACTGCAGCTTCAACTTAAACAGGAGGGAAGAACCAGTCTGGGTGTGTGCGCTCAGACTACAAAGATGGCGGGGCACTCACCTCAGCCGGGACCCCCACGTCACACGCCCAGTCACAGCCGGCACGGAGTCTGTCCCCACACACACTCTGGCTCCATGTTGCCGCCACGGCTTGGGGTCCTACCTGCATCACCCTCCCTGACCACTGCCTCAGACGCCTCTCTGAATACTTCGACTAACCTCAGCTCATCTTTGGTTCAGTGGTTTCAGCTGTTGCCTGTTTTCTAGGGCAAAGGCTTTCCATGAGAGGCTTGAAGATTGGCAGTATGAGCGTCACCTGGGCACTGGTATAAACATAAATTCTTGGGCCAAACCCCAGACCTACAGAAGAATACGAAAATTCGGGAGTGGATGCAGCAATCTGCAATTTAGAAAGCCTTCCAGGTGATTCTGATGGAGGCTGAGGTTTGACAGCCACGGAACTGCTGGCTTAGAGTGAAATGGAAGAGCTTAAGCAAGACAGCTGAGACTCATTGTAACCGAGGAGTCCTTTGGAATGGAGGTTAGAAGTGCTTGATTTAGAACTCTGCTCCATCAGTGGCTCTGATCCTGACAAATCACACCTGACTTTCAGTTTTCTTATCTGTAAAATGGGAATGAGTTATTTCATAGGTTTTATGGGAACATTCGGAGAAGGCAACGGCAACCCACTCCAGTACTCTTGCCTGGAAAATCCCATGGACGGAGGAGCCTGGTGGGCTGCAGTCCATGGGGTCGCTAAGGGTCGGACACACCTGAGTGACTTCACTTTCACTTTTCACTTTCATGCACTGGAGAAGGAAATGGCAACCCACTCCGGTGTTCTTGCCTGGAGACTCCCAGGGACGGGGGAGCCTGTTGGGCTGCCGTCTATGGGGTCGCACAGAGTCGGACACAACTGACGTGACTTAGCAGCAGCAGCAGCAGCATGGGAACATTAATAAGGCACATCCCTATGCCAGCCATATAAATATGTACATACAGTCAGTGCTTAATATATATTAGGGATTATTATGGTTATTAATTCTCTAACCTTATTTCCTGTCACATCCAACTTTAAATTTATGCTAAATAAATCCGAATTCCCTATATTGCCTCTAATAAACTACATACTGCCCTTTCTATCTCTGAGCTGCTACTTCTTTATCTGGCATGTTCTCCCTTCTTTCACCAACTTTGCCTCTGCCACCAGAAACGTTTCTATTTGTCATCCCACATCAGGCTGAGAAATAAGCTCTTCTATGCAAACTTCCAGATCTTCTCTTTCTCTATATAGATTTAATCATTACTTCCTTCTTTGTGCTACTCTCCAATTCTTTTACTTTTATTGTTATGCTCCTAATATTATAATTTATTTCTTCCGTATCTACATCCTACTGTAGACAAAGAGCTCTTTCTGGACTGTGTTCTTTTTCTCACCCATCTCTGTCCCATCTCACCCAACCTTTTTTCTCACCCATCTCTGTCCCATATCACCCAACCTAGTAGATATTTGGTAAATTTTTTAAAAGTTGATTGCATTTGCCAAGACTTTGATAATGGTTGGGCTTCCCTGGTGGCTCTGATGGTAAAGAATCTGACTGCCATGCAGGATAGTTTACAGATGGATGGGAACCTGTTTGTAGGTTTTTTCTGAATTGCACTCTCCACACATATCATGTCCTATGCCAGCTCTAGCTTCCAGGGAGTCCCACCTAAGACAACCTTGTTTTCCTGGCTGAGAAGCTGACACTCAGGAGAGTGCCACCAGGGGCCGCATGAGAAGTGGAGAGGAATCCTGGATATAGGAGGGAAAGGATCTTAGCCCGGATTGGACAGGCTCTGTGCAGCCCCATCTGACCCTGTGGCCTTGGGAGGGCCACCTAAGCCCTATCAACCACGCTCAATCCAACTGCAAAAAGAGATGAAAGAAAGTGAGAGCTGCTCAGTCATGTCTGACTCTTTGCAACCTCATGGATTGTAGCCCACCAGGCTCCTCTGTACATGGGATTCTCCAGGCAAAACTACTGGAGTGGCCATTTTATTCTCCAGAGGATTTTCCCAACTCAGGGATTGAACCCACATCTCCTGCATTGCAGGCAGACTCTTCACCAACTGAGCCACTAGGGAAGTCCTGTACAAAAAGGGAATAAATAACTATATCTACTAGTCTACCTAAAGAGTAGCATGAGGTCAAGTAAAATAGCAATGGCAAAGATATAACAATACATAAAGCCTTAAAATATAAGAGACCTATTCTGTTCTCTAAGAGGCAATCTTGTTTTTTGTTAAATTTATTTTTAATTGGGGTATAATTGCTTTACAATGTTGTGTTAGTTTCTGCTGTATGACAACATGAATCAGTTATACATATACATACATACCCTCCCTCCTAAATCTCCTTCCCCTAACCACCACCTCCATCCTATCCCTTTAGGTCATCACTCAGCACTGATGTAAGCTCCCTGTGCTATACAGATGCTTCCCACCAGCCATCTGCCTTACACATGGTAGTGTATATATGTCAGTGATACGCTCTCAGTTTATCCCAACCTCTCTTTCCCCTGCTATTTTCACAAATCCATTAAATGATCAGTTGTTTCACTTGTGTCTGACTCTTTGCGACCCCATGGACTGTAGCCCGCCATGCTCCTTTGTCCATGGGATTCTCCAGGCAAGAATACTGGAGTGGATGGCCGTGCCCTCCTCCAGGGGATCTTCCTGACCCAGGGATGGAACCTGTATCTCTTATGTCTCCTGAATTGGTAAGTGGGTTCTTTACCACTGGCACCACCTGGGAAGCTGCACAAGTCCATTCTCCACGTCTAATAAACCTTGTTAGCCAGGCTTTCCTTCCAAGCTCTATTCTGAGAATCTCTGTAAGTCACCCTTGAGATCCCAGGACCCTCCCCTACCCTCCCAGCTGGGAGCTGCCCGGAGCAGAGCGCTGCTGGCCCCTCACCACCTCGGCTCCAGTTCAGCAAGTCCTTGCTGTTGACCCAGCTTAGCTCAGGGTTTCATCACGTTTCTCAGACTCTGTGCTCATTCTGCCTCTTCCCCACATTTCAAGTGAAGTGCTGTGCAGTTTTTTTCTTATTAATTTCATTTTATTTATTTCTCACCACTCTTTCAATCTACCAAGGTCATTTAAACGTCAAATTGTATTACATGTGGCTCAAGTCAACCTTAGGTAGGAGTGTATTCACATATTTTTTTTTTCTCCTCTCACCTTGGCCATGTTGTGTTGGGTCAGACCCCAAAGGAAGTCCAATGGCTTGATTTTAAATAACAGGGGTCATGTCCAAGGTTCATGTGCAACGTCAGTGTCTGCATGTAAAGAGGTCATGGGATCAACTGTTTTAACAATCAACCAGTCAATCTGATGAAACAACTGCTTTTTCTCATTTTTCACTGAATTGACTGGTAAGCCGCCCACAGATGCAAACTTAAAGGGAAAAACAAAGGGAAAATGTCTTGGAAAAAAAACCTTGCTGTCACTGAACAGAAAAGCTCCACAAAAAGGGAAATTCAAAGTAAAGGCTCTAGCTGGTTTAATGAGGTTTCTAGCTCGATGATATAAACAGCCTCTGTGACTGTGACCGGATACACACAAGGACTTTTTGTTGGGCTATTTATTGAATTCTCTTTTTGTTAATTGTCACTTCAGGTTTGAATTCTATTATGTTCCATGTTAGGACTTTCAGTACTTGTCATATTTACATGGTTCATCATTCACATTTACTCAGTTTCAAGACCCCGCAATATTATTACAATATATTGTTCTTAAATTCTGCTAAAATGATGGCTGATCCTTTATGAACAATATGCGTAAACAGCATAAAGGTTTCACTTCGGATAAGATTATCTGAGAGAATACAATGCATTAGAGTTTCCTTTTGAGTCATATCTCACTTATGCAAATAATTTTGGAAACATGGATTAATATAGGATAGTGTCTCATCACATGATTGCCATATTTTAAAGGAATTCTTTAAGACATTTACAAATATTTAGAAAATTTACCTGCTTTCCATTGTGGTTTATCTCTACTGGAAAAATAGCTATGTCTGCCTAAAACAAACCTGTGCATTTGTGTTTCTTTCTCACTGAAATGGAAAGTATTTATTTGATGTATAGTTATGAGTTAGTAATTCCTTGAATCATTATCATTCTAAGTTGAAGTAATATTTTTGGGAAAGTGAAGAAAAATTCTAGGCTAGAGAGAGTAAGCATTGGCCAACTGTATTGTAAAGTTACTTATACAGAAAGGATATTGCATCTAGGCAATAAAGAAAAATACCTTCTAGTTGTAGGTAGTGAAAACAGTACTCATACAATAATGGCCAACTGGAACCCTAAGGCTTTTCAGAATTGAGCAATTTTAGTGATAAATGCCTTTAGGAGAAGAGGGAAAAGTCTGCGCTGGTCCTTGCACTTGACTCTGACCACTGAAGTGGTTTCTTTCAGAGAGAAGAAAATATCTAGGTCCGGTTAAATGTTAGCAATTTCCATTTTTTTTTTAACTGAAATGCAATAATCTGTTCATTTATTTCCAATTGGGGCACTTCTCAATCTTGACAAATTATGGGATCTGATTTGCAAAGTATTTGTCACATGCATTTATCTCTCTTCTCAACTCTGTTCTGTCTGGCTTGCAAATTTTGCACATGCACTATTTCCATTCCCAGGAATATGCTTACTTGGGCATAGTCTATGCTAGTTCTCCTATAAGCAAAAATAATATATTAATATACTTATAATAAGATCCACTGGAGTAGGGAGTGGCTACCCACTCCAGTATTCTTACCTGGAGAGTTCCATGGACAGAGAAGCCTGGCAGGCTACAGTCTATGGGGTTGCAAAGAGTTGAACACGATTGAATGACTAATGCAAACATGTGCACACATACACAATAACATTCGGTATACCTCCTCCATACAATGTCCCATGATAAACAAATAAAAAATAACCAAAAAATAACAGCCAGAGTATCTTCTAGTTCCCATTTTAGCTTTTAAGATGCCCCAATTTCCTTAGACTTTTTATATTTGATTTGGTATTTCTCTGCATGGACAACTGACATAACTGTTTGAATAATTAATGTAGAAATCCCCTTTTGGAAAATATAAAGTCAATGAAAAATTTTGAATGTTGGGATTAAGGATACATCTGTGAAACTTAAAAATTTAGACTGACTTGAGTAATAGCAATAACATATCTCTCTAGCATTTTACAGTTTACAGAGCACCTTGGTTCCTCATGACAATACAGCACTTTGTAGTAAGAAAAAGCTAGAATAACATGATATTTTTCAAATCAAGAGTGACTCTATTTTTATGACTCTGCGACTGGTTATTTGAATTCTAAAGTAGAACAGACTGAAGCTCTCAAAGATAAACACCAGACAGAGAAACAATATGACAGACTAAAAACACACATGCAAACAATATACAACAACTGGATAGGGTTTTAGGTGGCAATAACATTTGATCCTACAGTATTATTATCATCATTTCAAAAGCTTTGTCATTGTTCTTTATAAAAAAATATTCTCATCAAAATAACCTTATGAGTTGTCAACGGATAGCTTTAGGTCAAATTCACAAACCTGTATAGTAATTAATAATTTATGTGCCATATGAACTACTTTTAATGCTCTTTCAAAAAAAAAAAAAAGTCACCACAAGCTTTTGAATACTTGAGACCACATTATGTGTTTTATTGTGGAAAATGCTGTCGTGAGCAAACCATCAAATATCACAGGACTCTGGTAGCTAAGGGCTGTGACCAACTTGTGTCTACCATGTTGGTTTGGTAAGCACATCCTTAATCAATTTGCTCTGTCTATTCACTATAGTCTGACTGCTTTTTCCTTATATATTTACAGAAACCAATTAAATTTCAGTTTAAAAACTGTTTGTGACACATTTATAGTGATTAAAAGTATCATTTTTAGAAAGGAGTTAAATATTTGATATTTCTTTGGGACGATTTTTATGAAAACATAGCAGAAAATACCATAGGGGTTATTGTATTGAAAATATGTATTATTTATAGCCTATATACTTAAGAGAGAGTGTGAATGTGCATGTATGGCAAAGTAGTTAGTTTACAGATCTTAGATTTCAGATATAATTCTGGAGGATATTAACTCAGAAATAAGATTTTAGGAGGACACAGGTTTAATTTCACAGATATAAAACATGTTTAAATCTATGATAGAGTGTGGCAGTAAGCTGTAGGTTGGGGCAGTAGAGAGCTCCTCCTGGAACTTTTTTTTATAACGATAGGTGTTTACCACAATGAGATACAATTTTGGAAAGGAAAGGAAATTGATTAGACACAATCATGATATACGTGAGCAATTTGCCAGGTAAAACTGTGTCTTCTGAGTCAAGCCAGCTGGGAGATTCAGACAATGATTTGTGTATCAAGTCTCTTCCCGCCTGAACCCTACCTTGAACCAATTCCATAAATAATGCAAAAGTGAATGTTTAAATTATCTAGACAACCTCCCACTTTATTTTCAACATAGAGACTTAGTCTTATGTATTATTTATATTACTATAACGTATACACTGTTTGGTATAATTCAGTCCTAATAATATACTTGATCAAATGTTTTAATTTGTCACACTCAATGAAGTTATACCAGTATTAAAGTGAATTAAATCAGTGTCTTATACCTATTTCTTCAGGAGGAAGGTGAGTTGTTTTCAGAATGATTTAGCCTAGATAAAAATAGCTTGGAAAACTATCAGTTTAATTGACTCTCCATCCAGCACAGTGAATCTAATCATGAAAATATTTCAAATGCTGTAAAACATACATTATGCTCTTTTGTATTCATCTTATTTTGGAAACTTGTTTGTGTTAAGGAACTTTATGTAAGAGTAAACATAAATTTTGTTTCAAACTGATTGTGTTAAGAGAAAAATTTATAATTTACTACTGAGAAGTATTCAGATACAAAGGAGACTATTTGTATTATCACTGGATTGCTTTTATTTACAGCTGTTATTGGTAGACACTATTATTCCAAAATTGGGCTTTTTCTTTTTTGTTTTATTTAAAATCTTGCTGGGAAGCTTTCCATTCAAACATCATAACAGAGATGATATAGATACAGACATAGGTATTAGAAAAATTTAGCAGATAGATTCTTTGGTATATATGTAATAGTTTTTAACAAAGAATTTTGGTGAGTAAAAGTTTAACACATTATAAAATGATTATTAAATGATACCTTACTCTTCTTTAAAACTTGAATCACGTGTTTTATTTTAGGACCAAGTCATTTTGCAAAGTGAGTTCTATGTGTGTTTCTATTTACTCTCAGTAACTATGTACCTATCCTTGAGTTTGGCACTAGAGTTTCGGTAGACAGCAAAGCAGACAGGCTCTCTCCCTCTTGGAGCCATGGACCACAGGGAGCCAGACACAAAGAGGCCTCCTTTAGGGTCTTGATGTACAGCAAATTTTTTTCTGACTTGAGGAATACTCTTCCCTCTGCCACAAAGGCTTTTCCCCTTGAAGATGCATCTCCCTTCCTTGTTGCTTGCATTTCCATCTTAGCATTAAAGCTACTTTCTCTGAAAAGTCTTGCCTGGTTGCTTAAAGCAGACCTTCCCACAAATCCCTTCTTCCCTTTCACTGAACTCTATTTTCTTCAAGACAGTTATTACAGTTCAATTTTTTCATACATGTTTGTGGCATACTTGTCTATTTTCTCTCTTTCCTATTAGATTATAGGGGCTTCCCTGGTGGTTCAGACAGTAAAGAATCTGCCTGCAATGCAGGAGACCCAGGTTCAATCCCTGGGTCAGGAAGATCTCCTGGAGAAGGGAATGGTTACCCACTCTAGTACTCTTGCCTGGAGAATTCCACAGTCAGAGGACCCTGACATTAGATGATAAGGGCATAGAACTGTAAGGGCATAGACTTTGTCTCTTTGGCCCACCCATGTTCACTATCACCTTCAGTTCAGCTCAGTCACTCAGTTCAGTCACTCAGTCGTGTCCGACTCTCTTGACCCTGTGGACTGAAGCATGCCAGGCCTCCCTGTCTATCACCAACTCCCGGATTTTACTTAAACTCATGTCCATTGAGTCGGTGATGCCATCCAACCATCTCATCCACTGTTGTCCCCTTCTCCTCCTGCCTTCAATCTTTCCCAGCATCAAGGTCTTTTCCAATGAGTCAGTTCTTCGCATCGGGTGGCCAAAGTATTGGTGTTTCAGCTTCAGCATCAGTCCTTCCAATGAATATTCAGGACTGATTTCCTTTAGGATGAACTGGTTGGATCTCCTTGCAGTCCAAGGGACTCTCAAGAGTCTTCTCCAACACCACAGTTCAAAATCATCAATTCTTCAGCACTCAGATTTCTTTATAGTCCAACTCTCACATCCATACATGACTACTGGAAAAACCATAGCTTTGACTATATGGACCTTTGTTGGCAAAGTAATGTCTCTGTTTTTGAATATGTTGTCTAGGTTGGTCATAACTTTTCTTCCAAAGAGCAAGCGTCTTTTAATTTCATGGCTGCAATCACCATCTGCAGTGATTTTGGAGCCCCCAAAATAAAGTCAGCCACTGTTTCCCCATATATTTGCCATGAAGTGATGGGACTTGATGCCATGATCTTAGTTTTCTGAATGTTGAGTTTGAAGCCAACTTTTTGACTCTCCTCTTTCACTTTCGTCAAGAGGCTCTTTAGTTCTCCTTCACTTTCTGCCATAAGAGTGGTGTCATCTGCATCTGAGTAGATGCTCAATAAATATCTATCAAGTGCACAAAGTAATGCCTAAAAGAATATACCTCTATGACTGAGATAAATTCTCTCAAAGAGATATAATGCTTTAAGACCATATGGAAGGGGAAACTGACCTAGGAGATGAGATAGCATGGTCCAAGGAAAGGGGATTGGGAGAAGGAGGGACACAGAAGAAAGAGTACTTGAAATTCCTCATGTGAGAAGTACAGCTTATTCAAGGAACTGAAGTAAGAATAATGAATCTGGAAATCAGAAAAGGGGAAAGTTAAGAATGTGAAATGAGTTAGGCAGGGGAGCCAGATAAGGAAAGGCCTCATTGATCATTTAACGGTCTTCTTTATTCAAAGAAAAATGAAAAGGCCTTCAGTGATTTTAAACATGGGAGAAACATAGCCCTATTTGAATATTTAAAGAAGCATTCCAACTACAGAATGAAAGTTGATAATTGGGGAAAGCATGAGTAGAAGAACATAGAACAACCTGAAAGTTACGTTGCCATTTAGGCAGGGGAAAGGGGTACCTTCAACTATGGCAGAGACACCGGAGTGTGGTGACAAGAAGATTTAACACTTAATTATAAGAGGACTTGTTCACAGACTGACTCATGTGAAGTGAGGGAGGAAACCTTTGAAAGAAATGTCTCTCTTTTGCACCCCTGGGTGATGACAGTGCTATTTTCTGGAAGTTAATTCTGGAGGAGGATTAGATTTGAAAAGACCAATTCCTGAGAGTTTGGTTGACATATGGTAAGTTTTAGGTGGGTATTAAGATACCCAAATAGAAACAGCCAGTAGATGGTTGCACACACGAGTCAGAAAGCCGGAGTCAGGATTGGAGAGGAAGTTTGCGCATCACGGACACGAGGTGGTTAGAGAAGCCAAGGACATAGTCCCTGAATTGGAGAAGTCCAAGCTGTATTTCTGCATTGACTCTATCTTTGTTTTACGTTTTTTTGTTATGTTGGTTATGCCACGTGGCTTGGAGGATCTTAGTTCTGCAATCAGGGTTCCAACCTACGCCCAGTGCTGTGGAAGTGCAGAGTCCTAACCAGGGAATACCCTCTGTCTTTGTTTGGAATGCCAAAAATATGTATATTTTCAGATAAAAGTATTTACTCTTTATGCTGCAACTGTAAAACAGCGACAACAATTTTCACGTGAAAACCAACATACTATTCTATGGCCACAGATAAGAGAAATATTAGCCATCAGGTATATATCCAATATGTGTGGTGCCTGTCATAGTAGCTGGCCACAGTCTGTCCTTAACACACATCTGTTAAAAAGATAATAAAATGCACTGCCACACTTAAAACTCTATACATACTTGAATTTCATCTTGCTTTATAGCTAATTAATGTTTAGTTTCCAATCTGTGACAGATAGGGCAAATCATATTGTAAATCATGGGAGTGAGACAAATTTTAAGAAGTATATTGCTAGGTTCTGAAACAATAGAAAAGGCCATATAAAACATTCATATTTATTACTACCTAGAAGCTACAATCTTTCCAATATAACTCACTTTCCAAACTGTAAACAAATGGTTCACATTATAAAATATGAATAGTTACTTTAAAAAAAGCTCTGTCTTCTGCATAAAGCACAAGTCTCATATCTTATGTTTTCAAAAGGACATTCTAGCTGCTCTTTGATTTGATAATATTTCTGGGAAATTACTGGGATTCAAATTAACCTAGATTCAGGTGGTGAGTGTATCAGGACAGACAGACCCAGTCTTGCTTTTTTAGCTGGTAGTTCACTTGAGAGTCTTCAAGGACCATAAGTCATCATCATCAAATAGCTTTTACTTGAATACCTTTTGTGTCTGCAACACTGAACTAGGTGTTGGAGTGATTTATGGGGCAGTGTTAAAGATACAGAATCTGTTCTTAATTCAGTTTTTGAGTGAAAAAATATGCAATGGTAATTTGGGGAAATTTGATGACTATGCAACACATGTAACGAGCCCCTATTGTAAATTTCAATATGATTTCTGGTAATCATACATTAACAAAAGCAAGAAATTTGGAAAACACAGAGAACTCTTCTAAATGTGGTCCAAAACACAGATAGAGTATGCAATATTGACCTGCTGATTATAATGCTATTAACTCAGAATCACTCTGGTCTAAGACATTCATCAATGGCCTCTACTGCCCCCCTTTCCAAATCAGTATTTCCAAGATTATGTTCTGGGGAACACTTAAGATTCATGGGGGGAGAAAAACTACATATTCAAGTAATTTAATAAAATGCTGCCTGCTGAACTAGTTTTTTGGAATTTCATCATGCCTTGTGGTTCAAGAAGGCTTCTGAGAAATCCTATATGAAAGAAACTTGTTTGACTTTGTCTAACTCAGCATTTTCCAAACTTAACTAAAGAGAACAGATTTTTTTCTTCAAAGACCATTTACTAATATTCCATTAAACTCTAGTTTTGAAAACCTGTGTTAGTTACTTTGATAGAGTGATAATTACAGTTGTGAAATCTCAATTTTGTGCTCGGTAGGAATTGTGCAGTTACCCCAGTTGAGGTTGTTGGTTTACAAGGATGTAAGTACTTGTGTATGTAACTTGTGATGCCTATGTTTGTGCATGCACACACATACACACACACAGAAACACAAACACTTCTGTTTTTCCAAATTTGTAATCATCTCTTTGGTCAAAATTTCCTGTGGAAAGGAGTGTTATTTGGGAGAGCTTGAATTAAGAATGAATTTAAGTTACAACAACTATACATGTTGAGAAACAAAAATATAAAGTAACAGAAGCAACAATACATTTATTTTATTATTCTCATTCTTTTGCTAAGTCACTTCAGTTGTGTCCAACTCTTTGCAACCATAACGACTGTAGCCCATCAGGCTCCTCTGTCCATGGGATTTCCCAGACAAGAATACCAGAGTGGGTTGCCACACGCTCCTCCAGGGGAGACTCTTCCCGACCCTGGGAATGAACCCATGTCTCTTAGGTCTCCTGCACTGGAAGTTGGGTTCTTTACCACTAGCGTCACCTGGGAAGCCCTGTTGTTATTCTTGGTCTTTCCATTTAAAAGAATAGAAGTAGTAAAGCACTTCTTTGAAACGCTATGTTCTGAAAGTCCTTATTTTAACATGAGAGCTTTGCTAGGTCTTTGTGGGGACTGGCATCATTGCAACTGCTCTGTTCTCCTACCTCTGAGTCCTATGACATGTACACCTCAGACATTCAATACATGATTACTACATTGATGAAACTATCAAATTTCCATCATGATTCTCATCAACAACCATTAATATGTATTGAACTGCTTGTTTTTACATGGCATTTTGCCCCATTTTTAATAGACTTTATTTTCTAGAGCAGTTTTTAGTGTCCCAGCAACATTGAGCAGAAGGTACTATATTTCCTATATACCCCCTGCCCTACACTTGCACAGCCTCTTCCATTACCAACACCCCCCACTGAAGCGGTACATTTGTTACAATGGATGAACCTGCAGTGACACACTTTATCACCCGAAGTCCGTAGTTTATACTAGTGTTCACTCTTCATGTGGTACATTCTATGGCTTTGGACAAATGGCATATATCCACCATTACAGTATCAAACAGAGTAGTTTAACACTGTTGTAAAAATCATCTGTGCTCTGCCTATTCATCCTTTCCTCCCCTCTAGCCTCTGGCACCACTGATTATTTTATTGTCTCCATAGCTTTTGCTTTTCCAGAATGTCACATAGTTGAAATCACACAGCACATAGCCTTTTTCAGAGTGGCTTCCTGCACTTAGTAATATGCATTTAACTGCCCACCATGTCTTTCCATGGCTTGATAGCTCATTTCTTTTTAGCCCTGCATAATCCACAGTCTGGATGGACCACAGTTGATTTATCCATTCACCCACTGAAGGCCATCTCAATTGCTTCAAAGTGTTGGTGATCATGAATTAAGCTGCTATAAACATCTGTGTCCAGGTTTTTATGTAAACATAAATTTTCAGCTTTGGGTCAATACTAAAGAGTGCCATTGCTGGAGTGTATGGTAAGAGTATGTTTAGTTCTGTGAGAACCTGCCAAAATGTCCTTCAAAGTGGCTGGACCAATTTGCACTCCCACCAACAATGAATGAGAGTTCCCGTTGTTCTACATCCTTATCAGCAGTTGGTGTGGTGAGTGATTTGGATTTTGGCCATTCTAGTAGATGGGAGGTGGTATATCATTGTTTTAATTTGTATTTCACTGCTGACATAAGATGGGGAAAAGATTTGTCAGTTTTGAAATCAAAGGCAGCCTTGTGTAAGGTATCTGAGGCAGTCATTTTGCTTCAAATGAATTGAAACAGAAAAAAGTCAATGAACTGAGAACGTATAGAAACATCTATATGTGTGTATGTTCATGTGTGTTCAATTGTGCATGTGTGTTCAATTCTGTGCGACCCCATGAACTGCAGCCCTCCAGGCTCCTCTGTCCATGGGATTCTCCAGGCAAGAATACTGGAGAAGGTTGCCATTTCCTTCTTCAGGAGATCTTCCCAACCCAGCGACTGAATCTGAGTCTCTTGAGTCTCCTGCATTAGCAGGTGGATTCTTTGCCACTAGCACCACCTAGGAAGCCCACAGAAACATCTATAGCACATGCAAAACCTACATTCCTTATGGAAGCATGTTTGTGGTATATGGAAAACAGATCTGGTCTTTTACAATGAGGTATAGGAATACAGCATAAGGAAGGACATTTCGCGAGCCTGTAGTATAGTTCAGGTTTCTGTAAGGTCTCTTTTAGACCTCACTATGTGCCAATGAAGACTATGCCCTTGTTCCAGTCCCCACCTTCCTACTTCAAGATATTTTTAAACATATTTTTTGATGTGGGCTATTTTTAAAGTCCTTTATTGAATTTGTTACAATATTGTTTTTATGCTTTGGATTTTTGGCCGCTAGGCATGCGGGATCTCAGCTCTCTGACTAGGGTTCACCCCCCACTCTCCTGCATTAGAAGGTGAAGTCTTAGCCACTGGGCCACCAGAGAAGTCCCTGTACTTCAGAATATTTTCTTGAGTTTTGATGTGCTTCTCTGAGATATGGAAATCATATCAACTGCTTCTTTGTCTTACTGTATTACTCAAAATACATTGTAACAACTACTTAAGATAACAAAGGTGGTTCCAGAAAGGGCAGCCATCAGAGCTGAGGGGAAGAACCACGCACAACTTATGAGCCCCATGGCAATTGAGCCTCAGTTTGTAAACAGAATGAGGATCACACCTATCAAGTAATTTATTTGGATGATGGATTACACTATATGTAAAGTATGTAGCACAATTCCTGGCACATAAAAGAGAACATTATTGCTAGGATCTATAATGCATGTGAAAGCACTCTTATACACTGTTATGGCGATAAAATATAATTATCTTTAATCTTGATGATAACACATCATACTAACTGCTAGAATATTTTCCCCCCAGAGTAGATTTTTTCTTCACTATTAGAGGAAAGAAGAAGTTGCATTTGGATCCAGCCTAGTTGCCTATTTTTCATCTGATCTTAGTTAATTTTACTAAGTATGGTTTTCTTGGACAATAAGGGAAGTTAATATCATTTCACTCACAGAAGTACTTGAAGATTTAAATGAGATAATATTTGAAAATCCCTTAGCTGAAAGAAGATACTCAATAAATGTTCATTTTCTTCATTTTGTGTAAGAAATGTGTGTTAGCACCAAATATAGAAGTAACAAAGCAAGTCATGCATTTTTAGAGTATCTAACATGTATTCTGGAGAAGGCGATGGCACCCCATTCCGGTACTCTTGCCTAGGAAATCCCATGGACGGAGGAGCCTGGTAGGTTGCAGTCCATGGGGTTGCGAAGAGTCGGACACGACTGAGCGACATCACTTTCACTTTTCACTTTCATGCATTGGAGAAGGAAATGGCAACCCACTCCAGTGTTCTTGCCTGGAGAATCCCAGGGATGGGGGAGCCTGATGGCCTGCCCTCTATGGGGTCACACAGAGTCAGACACGACTCAAGCGACTTAGCAGCAGCAGCAGCAGCAGAAACACGTATTCAAACTCACTTAAAAGAATCACAGTGGATTTTGCATTACTCTCTATGTCACAGGAAAAGAAAGTAAGGTTTGGAGAGATTAAGATACATGCTCAAGACAGGGGACCTGAAATCTTGTTTGGTGGTTTTATCATATCACAACGTCCTCTGGACAGACTCTGACAGCATGATTATTATAGCAGAAGTGCATATAACATTTGCAGTGTATTCTGCATATGCAAACATGATGACTGACTCTCTAGAGGGGGCACATATATCCCAAGGTACTATCAAAAGGATATATTTTGGGATTCTGCAACTTGTTAAGAAGTTCCAAGGGATATCATTTTATTAAGAAAAACAAAAGAGGGAAAAATCCCTATTCCATGTTGGGTAGAATTCTTTACGTGTGCCAGAGATACGTCAGAACTGCTTCCTTGAGCCACAACAGTGATTGTCCCGGCCCAGACACCAGAGCACAGCAAAGGGGATCCAATTAATGTATGATTAATGTATAGATCAGAACTACCAGGTACCAGGCCTTTGATTCATTACAGGGAAGGGAAAGATGGGAAAACTCTTTCTTCCCTCTGAATAATCAACTTGCTGGGGAAAATAGGCAACCACTAAACTGCTATGCAGTAAGTATGCTTCCTGGGTATAGATGGGGAAACAGTAGAAACAATGTCAGACTTTATTTTTGGGGGCTCCAAAATCACTGCAGATGGTGATTGCAGCCATGAAATTAAAAGACGCTTACTCCTTGGAAGGAAAGTTATGACCAACCTAGATAGTATATTCAAAAGCAGAGACATTCCTTTGCTAACAAAGGTCCATCTAGTCAAGGCTATGGTTTTTCCTGTGGTCAAGTATGGATGTTAGAGTTGGACTGTGAAGAAGGCTGAGCGCTGAAGAATTGATGCTTTTGAACTGTGGTATTGGAGAAGACTCTTGAGAGTCCCTTGGACTGCAAGGAGATCCAACCAGTCCATTCTGAAGGAGATCAGCCTTGGCATTTCTTTGGAGGGAATGACGCTGAAGCTGAAACTCCAGTACTTTGGTCACCTCATGCGAAGAGCTGACTCATTGGAAAAGTCTCTGATGCTGGGAGGGATTGAGGGCAGGAGGAGAAGGGGATGCCAGAGGATGAGATGGCTGGATGGGATCACTGACTCGATGGACTTGAGTCTGAGTGAACTCCGGGAGTTTGTGATGGACAGGGAGGCCTGGCATGCTGCGATTCATGGGGTCACAAAGAGTTGGACATGACTGAGCAACTGAACTGAACTGAACTGAAACTGCTATGCAGTAAGTATGCTTCCTGGGTATAAAGGGCCATAGCAAGAAATAAAACAGTTGAGCACCAGGCAATAAAGAGTTTTGCATATTTTTTCCTATTGCATTTCTCTACTGATTTAGTAAGGCAGGTGTTATTGTTCAGATGTGGAAATGGAAAGTCATAAAGGTAAAAAAACTTGCCCCAAATCATAAATCGAATAATCAGTTACAACTGGAATTATAGAAGATCTGGTTGCTTCCAAGATCACAGTCAGGGTGATCTGGGTGATCCTAAACCCAGGCTGGTAATTGTATGTTGGGTATGGAAGCCCCTGGAGGAGTAAACAGAATGGCATTCTCATATTACTTGATACATATATTTAATAAATAGGATCTTCTCAAGTACATGCATGCTCAGTCACTTCGGTCGTGTCTGACTCTTTAAGACCCTATATACGGTATGTAGCCTGCCAAGCTCCTCTGTCCATGGTATTTCCCAGGCAAGAACACTGGAGTGGGTTGCCATGCCCTCCTCCAGGAAATATTCCTGACCCAGGAATTGAACCCACATCGCTTATGTCTCCTGCATTGGAAGGTGTGTTCTTTACCACTTCTTCCCAGGTGGTTTAGTGGTAAAAAATTTGCTTGCCAATACAGGAGACACAAAAGACACGGGTTTGATCACTGGGTTGGGAAGATTCCCTGAAGGAGGAAAGAGCAACCTGCTCCAGTATTCTTGCCTGGGAAATGCCATGGACAGAGGAGCCTGGCAGGCTACAGTTCATGCGGTAGCAAAGAGTTGGACATGACAGCGACTGAGCACACACATATAGTAAACAGATCTATTTACACACTTTATTAACAATTGCCCTCATATTTATAATGGAAGACAGGTTGATTACAATGTTTGGAAAATGTGAAATAACCTGTTAAGAAGCCAAATTTACTCCACCTACAGCTAGGCAACTCTTAGAGATCTTCATCACTTTCTAATTTGAACCATTCGCTTTCATGGAGGACATTGCCTACACATGTTGGTAGATCATTTTCTATAAATTATGTACAACACAAGTTACAGTGTATAATATCTCTACTTAAATAAATATGTATTATTTATAGTGTCACAGGTGAAGTATTGAAAGAAATGATATAATTTGCCAAGAATCCTATTTGGAAAATAACTTGTCCAGAATGCTGAACTTGTGCAATACTGGCTTTTTTCCTGCTGTTTAGATTTTTTGGTAATAAACGTGTGTTATAATAAAATATTTCAAATAAACACTGCATTATTAATGTACCTTGTACTCGCCCTAGGGCAGCAGAGGCATAAATGATTCATTTAAATTCAGAGCTCTTCCTGCAATACACGCTCAGTGCTTATAAAAGTTTTGTACGTGAAGACTTTACCTTTATTGCTTCTGTTTTGACATGAATGCTACATGCTGATGTGGTACCTAGAGTATCTCCTGCTCTACAACCAAGTATAACTGTTCTTCTCTTACTACCATGCAAGGGATCTGTGGCAAAACTAATATTACTATTTATTACGGCTAGTATTCTCAAAAGAAAACATACAGGTGAATTTATTTTCTAGTTCTATCAGAGCCCTTGCCTTTTCTTTTTTCTTGATCTTTGGCTGGGTTAAAACAATCCATTTTAAATGGCGACACAATGCATGGGTCTTAAATTGTGTTATAGATCATTTCAAGGCCAAGAGAACTAATATAGAAGTATCACTTTGTGCTTTGGGACATTAATAATCCAGAATTACCAGAGAAGAAAACACGATAACAAACTGGTCACTCCAGTAATTACTTTTTACCTCAATGGGACCAAGGGCCAGAACCCTTTTACCTTCCCATTTTTCAAACTCATATATATTACATTATGTAGTTTCCATTACATATTACCTAGTGGTTAATTAAAAGTTATGAAATGGTGCTCACTCCAAAGTATTAATCAATACTTGCAATTCATTTACCCTGAGTGTAGAGATCAATTTCTAGAAGTAGTGTTAATTCTATAAGCTGTTTATCTTTTAGTAATACATTTTTCTTGGCAAAGATACACTTTTGGATAATCTATGAAAAGTGAATTCCATATCTAAAATGAGAAATTGTACACTGCCTTTTAATAGAATAATCATAAAATGATTCTTATTAACAGCTTTCTAATAAAGCCATCCTTTCTCAGCAATTACAACTTATTGCTGCTGTGTTGAAATATCCCAGCAGGCAGATACAAACTTGAGTTCTCTCAAGAGGGCCTATCCGACAAGCCTCTCAACATAGTCATAACATTCTTGAACAGAATGGGCTTTGTCTGTGGAGCCCAAACTCAAGGTTAGATTAATCCACTGAACAGGCATACAGGTGCTCCAGACATTGGACAGACAATTCTAGGTTTGCAAGTCAAAAAGGGAGCAGAAACACTCAATCCCATTAGGGAGCCCCATGTGCTAATATGCTGGGGACTGCCCAGTTAGCTTAAGTGATCCCCTAGTCTAGATGGGAAGATATTGAGAAAATATGGAGGAGAGAAGGAATAAATGGGGGAGGGAAGGAATGGATGGGAGAGACTTGGGAAAAAGGAATAAGTCTATTTGCTGAAAATCTTAACCCCGTTTCCCTAGGATTTCTGATGCAACTTTATTCAAACATTACCCCTTAAATAGTGTAAGATTTGTGTTTCTTTATTATTTTCTATTTTGATGATCTAAACAGACATTTCTCCAAGGAAGACTTACAGATGGCTAACAAACACATGAAAAGATGCTCAACATCACTCATTATTAGAGAACTGCAAATCAAAACTACAGTGAGATATCACCTCACACTGGTCAGAATGGCCATCAACAAAATGTCTAGAAACAATAAATGCTAGGGAGGGTGTGGAGAAAAGGGAACACTCTTGCACTGTTGGTGGGAATGTAAATTGACACAGTCACTATGAAGATGGTATGGAGATTTCTTAAAAAAAAAAAAAAAAACTAGGAAAAAAACTACCACATGACCCAGCAATCCCACTCCTAGGCATATACCCTGAGGAAACCAAAATTGAAAGAGATACATGTATCCCATTGTTCATTGCAGCACTATTTACAATAGCTAGAACATGGAAGCAACCTAGATGTCCACTGACAGATGAATGGATAAAGAAGCTGTGGCACATATACACAATGGAATATTACTCATCCATAAAAAGGAACACATTTGAGTCAGTTCTGATAAGGTGGATGAACCTAGAACCTATTATACAGACTGAAGTGAGTCAGAAAGAGAAAGATAAATATCATATTCTAATGCATATATACAGAATTTAGAAAATGATACTGAAGAATTCATTTACAGGGCAGCAATGGAGAAACAGATACAGAGAATAGACTTATGGACATGGGGAGAGGGGAGGAGAGGGTGAGATATATGGAAAGAGTAACATGGAAACTTACATTGCTGCTGCTGCTGCTGCTGCTAAGTCGCTTCAGTTGTGTCCGACTCTGTGTGACCCCATAGACGGCAGCCCACCAGGCTCCCCAATCCCCGGGATTCTCCAGGCAAGAACACTGGAGTGGGTTGCCATTTCCTTCTCCAATGCATGAAAGTGAAAAGTGAAAGTGAAGTTGCTCAGTCGTGTCCGACTCTTAGCGACCCAATGGACTACAGCCTACCAGGCTCCTCCGTCCATGGGATTTTCCAGGCAAGAGTACTGGAGTGGGTTGCCATTACCATATGTAAAATAGATAGCCAATGGGAATTTGCTGTATGGCTCAGGAAACTCTAACAGGGGCTCTGTGTCAACCTAGAGGGGTGGGATGGGGAGGGAGATGGGAGGGAGGTTCAAAAGGGAGGGGATATATGTGTACCTATGGCTGATTCATGTCGAGGTTTCACAGAAAACAACAAAATTCCATAAATCAATTATCCTTCAATAAAAAATAAATTAATAAAAAATAGTATATGATTTAGGGACATATTTTTTATTTCCTTACAAAACAGGCAATTTAGAATAGTGCTATGGAGCATATGATATCTGGAGATAAAGAGCCTAGGTACAGCTCCCAAGAAATCACTAATTCATGCAAGACCTTGAACAAGTTACTTAACCTTTCTGGGAATCCCTTCATCAAATAAATGTGGATGATAATTGCATTAACATTCAGGGTTGCAGGAAAGATGAAATGCATTAGTATGTAAAGAGTTTAGAGCAGCATCGGATGTTTGAGGTATCTTTCATACATTTTAATTATTACCACTATCAAATACTCATGACAATTTGAGGAATTTGAGAGCAGAGGGCTTCCTCAAACAATGGGAAATGCATTCTTCTCTCTGTCTTCTTTATTTCCTCCCTCTCTCCCTTCTTCCTTCCATTTCTATCTATCTATCTATCTATCTATATCTATCTATCTATCTATCATTATGTTCTCAAGGACCTCATTGTCATGGAGAGAGGCAAAATGAAAAAAAGTATCAAGATACTAAAGTGTGAGTCAAGTTTAACCTTCTGATCTTCAGCAAGAGTCGAGTATTTCGAGAGCAAACAGGGAATTCCAGGGAGAAGGAATGGCACCGGGGGTTAGCAATTCAAAGAGTGGCAATCCTTAGGGGTTGAACTGTGTGCTCCTGAAAATCCCCATGTTGAATTTCCAACCCCCAGCACCTCAGGATGTAATCTCGTATGTAAATAGGGTTGTTGCAGATATAATTAGTTAAGCTGAGGTCACACTGGTGTAGGGTGAGCTGCTAACCCCACATAGTGAAAGTGTTAGTCACTCAGTCGTGTCCGACTCTTTGCAACCCCATGGACTCAGTACGCCAGGCTCCTCTGTCCATGGGATTCTTCAGGCAAGAATACTGGAGTGGGTTGCCATTCTCATCTCCAGGGAACCCAACATAACTGGTATGTTCTTATAAACAGGGGAAGTTTGGACACAAGCACATTGCCATGTGAAGACTGGAATTATGCCACCACAAGTTAATTAATACCAGAGGCTGAAAGAGGGGACTGGAACAGATTCTTCCCATCTTCGTTCAGACCCTGCTCAAACCTTGGTCTTGAACTGCTGCCCTCCAGAACCGTGAAATGATACACTTCTGATGCTTCAGTCAGTTCAGTTCAGTTCAGTTCAGTCACTCAGTCGTGTCTGACTCTTTGCGACCCCATGAATCACAGCACGCCAGGCCTCCGTGTCCAGCACCAACTCCCGGAGTTCACTCAGACTCACGTCCATCGAGTCGGTGACGTCATCCAGCCATCTCATCCTCTGTCGTCCCTTTCTCCTCCTGCCCCCAATCCCTCCCAGCATCAGAGTCTTTTCCAATAAGTCAACTCTTCACATCAGGTGGCCAAAGTACTGGAGTTTCAGCTTTAGCATCATTCCTTCCAAAGAAATCCCAGGGCTCATCTCCTTGCAGTCCAAGGGACTCTCAAGAGTCTTCTCCAACACCACAGTTCATAAGCATCAATTCTTCAGCACTCAGCTTTCTTCACAGTCCAAGTCTCACATCCATACATGACCACAGGAAAAACCATAGCCTTGACTAATCCACTCCATTTGTGACACTTAGTTCTGGCAGCCCTAGCACACTGCTACAGCAATTAAGATGGGGTCTATAGAGGACTGATCTGATTTCAGATTAGTGGAGTCAGTAGAAAGTAAGTCTTGCAAGCCCAGATGGTGTAAAAATAAATGCAGATGGATATGAAAGTCAGGCAGAGAAGTTTGGGGGTGGGTATTAGGTGTGTGTGTGTATATATGTGTGTGTGTGTGTGTGTGTGTGTTATAAATTTGAACAATTTAATGATTATTTAATGAACATTTTGATCCTATATAACCCATTTCTGAGCACATGTCAGGGACTGTTGTAGACTGGTAGGACACAGTGGGTCCAAAACCAAAGCATCATATTAATATATATAAAAATTCCCTTTTTGTGGTGGCTATGTTTTAGTGGACACACACACGTTTCTCAGTAGAAGTGTTTCCTCATATGAAATACTGCAAATATATAAGAAATATAAGATCAACAAAAGTAAATTGCTATTGTAGAAAAGTCAGATGTGGACAGAGAAGGTGTGGTTGCTAGTGAACCTGCCTGTCTCACATCCTGGTACCACAGGAGAGGTCCTCAGTCTCTTTCTGAATTTCTAGAGCCTTCTCTGAAGAGGGTAGTTTGTGAGCCATTGCCATAAACCAATGTCAGATTCTGGAACAGAGGAGTAATATGCTGAAAAGAAGACTCATCTGGGGGTGACACACAGGTAAACAGGATGAAAAGAGGTTAAGGAAAAAAACAAAATTGATAGGTTGAAAGTAGGAATACAAGAGCAGTGATGTCCAGAGGACACAGGGGTGTCTAATGAGGGGCATTTGGCAGAGTATGCTCAATGGAGAATATGAGATCTAGGAAGAAACATAATTCCAAGAATTTATTCTACAGATACAATCCTACACAAAGATGCATGCATAAGAACATACATTTCAGCACTGTCAGTACTAATAAAAATTTAAGCATGTATAAGAATATGTATGGCTACATCTATAGAGTGGGATATTATGCAGTCATAAAAAGAATGAGGTAGACCTTAATGCATTGATAGGGAACGGTCTCTAGATTGTTTCATGAAATGAGACTAATGTAGAAGCAGTGGATATGTCAGGGCAGAGAGAGGAGAGCAGGTCCACTCTGAGTGCTGGTAATAAGGGGATAGTTTTTCTGTCCAGTGTTTTAACATGGTACAGAACTGACTCTATCTGATATGCTTTTTATCATCACTGTGCACTAGCATTTCCTAAACATCAGTGATAAAATAAACTCCCTGAAAAATATTTTATTGGTCTAAGTTTGAAACAAATTGGAAACATCCATTGGATCATAGAAAAAGCAAGAGAATTCCAGAAAAAACATCTACTTCTGCTTCACTGACTGCACGAAAGCCTTTGACTATGTGGATCACAACAAACTGTGGGAAATTTTTAGAGATGGGAATACCAGATCATCTTACCTTCCTCCTGAGAAATCTGTATGCAGGTAAAGAAGCAGCAGTTAGAACCAGACATGGAACAACGGACTGGTTCCAAATTGGGAAAGGAGCATGTCAAGGTTGTATATTGTCACCTTGCTTATTTAACTTACGTATAGAGTATACCATGCAAAATGCTGGACTGGATGAAGTACAATCTGGAACCAAGATTTTTGGGAGAAATACCAATAACTTCAGATATACAGATGACACCACCCTTATAGCAAAATAAGAAGAGGAACTGAAGAGCCTCTTGATGAAAGTGAAAGAGGAGAGTGAAAAAAAACTGGCTTAAAACTCAATATTCAAAAAACAAAGATCATGGCATCTAGTCCCATCACTTCATGGCAAACAGATGGGGAAACAATGGAAATGGTAACAGACTTATTTTCTTGGGCTCCAAAATCACTGTAGATGTTGACTGCAGCCATGAAATTAAAAGATGCTTGCTCCTTTGAGGAAAAGCTATAACAAACCTAGTTCAGTTCAGTTCAGTTCAGTTGCTCAGTCGTGTCCAACTCTTTGTGACCCCATGAACCCCAGCACTTCAGGCCTCTCTGTCCATTGCCAGCTCCCGGAGACAGCATATTAAAAAGCAGAGACATTACTTTGCCCACAGAGGTCCATCTAGTCAAAGCTTTGGTTTTTCCGGTAGTCATGTATGGATGTGAGAGTTGGACCATAAAGAAAGCTGAACACTGAAGAACTGATGCTTTTGAACTGTGGTGTTGGAGAAGACTCTTAAGAGTCCCTTAGACTACAAGGAGATCCAACCAGTCCATCCTAAAGGAAATCAGTCCTGAATATTCGTTGGAAGGACTGACGCTGAAGCTAAAACTTCAATACTTAGGCCACCTGATGTGAAGAACTGACTCATTGGAAAAGACCCTGATGCTGGGAAAGACTGAAGGCAGGAGGAGAAGGGGACAACAGAAGATGAGACTGTTGGATGGTATCACCAACTCAATGGACATGAGTTTGAATAAACTCCAGGAGCTGGTGATGGACAGGGAAGCCTTTCATGATGTAGTCCATGGGATCGCAGTCACATGACTGAGCAACTGAACTGGACTGAAGTTTGAAGCAATTGTTGCAGTTACAGTATATATGTAAACTTCAAATTAGTATACTTTTATTATTTACCCCTTTATTAACCTTGTGTTCTATCCACAAGTTAATTCAGACAATTTCCACTTAGAGAGTTGGTCCCTGACTCAGGAATATGTATTCACTTTGAGAGTGAAACCTCAAGTTCTATTTTCATTTTTTAGTTTTTCCAATCACTGTGTTATCATTGTTTACTTTGTATCTAGTCTTTAAATGTAGAAGTTGGGGCATAAACTGCTTTCAAAGAGAGCTTGAAAAATTCTGAATTGTTATGAATGTTGGAAGTTCTTATAAAACATAATAGAAATTTACAATGAATTTTCTGATGAAGATATTTTAGCGAAAACTTTTGACTGCATACATATTTAAAAGCTGCTAAAATCTAACCCAAAGAGAAGAAAAAGACATGGAATACATTGTAATTTCTAGGCAATTTTTATGAAGTGGATTTTATAAATACCTGCCAAACTTTTCCTTATGTTTAAGACCTTCCTTAATCTGAGTATGCACTGTCTTTTGTGAAGGAAACTTTCTAAGATTAAAACTAACAAAAAACTAATAAAAGCGTGTATGAAGCTTAATAAACATTTTCACATCTTCTATTTATTTTTTGAACATTATTATTAGTTTTTAAATTTCATGATCATTACCAAAAGTAAAGGAGGATTTTTAAATACTATATCCAAGTGTCAAATGTGCTATGTTTCCATGTCTCTGTGGGTAAAAGCATATATATACACATACATACATATGCATATAGATAGATAGATAGATAGAGATACAGATATATAGAGGGCTTCCCTGGTGGTTCAGTGGTAAAAAATTTGCCTACCAATTCAGGAGACGAGTGTTCAATCCCTATTCTGGGAAGATCCTCTGGAGAAGGAAATGGCAACCCACTCCAGTATTCTTGCCTGGATAATTCCATGAACAAAGGAGGCTGGTAGGCTACAAGCCATGGGGTCGCAAAGAGTCAAACAAGACTTAGTGACTAAACAACAACAAAATAGACATATTGATTATGAATATATATATATATTCCACCACTAATAATGTATATATATTTATGCAATATATGCATTCATATTATATGCATAAATGCATTCATAATATTAGTATTGATATCTGGATATATACAGAGCATTTTGGAAGCATGCACCAGAATATGTTTCTCTTAGGGAATGGGATGAGGAGAAAAAGAAAAGGAAATTTTTAGTTTTCATTTTATATCTCTGTTCTTTTTATATTTAAAACAATATTTATATGTTATTTTGGTAGAACTTTAAAAACTAGTCGAATTTTTTAAGAGAAAATGACCTACCATTTAACACTGTATTATTGCAGCTACTTACTCAGAAGTTTACAAAAAAGATGTATCATACCTAAGAATGTAGGTTCTGGACTGCCTCCAGCTGAGTTTAGAACCGGATTTGGCCATTGGAATGTGAGGTGGGGACATGGTCTTACCCATCTGAAGCCCACTTTCTACTTCAGTGAAACTGGAAAAGGAGTATCACCAATATGGGCAGATAAATTGGTGTGGCCACTATGGAAAACACTATAAATGTTTCACAAACAATTAAAAATAAAGTTGCCATATAATCCAGAAATCCCACTCCTGGGCATATATCAGGATAAAATTATAATTCAAAAGGATACACGCACCCTTATGTAGCAACACTATTCACAATGGCCAAGACATGGAAACAACCCAATGCCCATCGACAGATGAATGGACAAATATAATACTGCTCAGTCATAAAACACAGTCTCTGCTGTTTTAAGGGAATCACAGAACCCAGGACACAGCTCAGCTGTAGGCCTACCAACTGGTGGAGACAGTGAAATCAGAAACAATACCAAAGGACCAAAGGCCCTTCAGAGGGCGAGTGAAGCCTTCTTCTTCTTCTTCTTTTTTTTTTTTTTTAACTTTTTAATTGAAGGAAAATTGCTTTACAGAATTTTGTGGTTTTCTGTCATATAGCAACAAGAATCAGCCATAGGTATTTACATTTAAGCCACAGGAATCTACATATAAGCCTTCTTTATGGAATATTGTCCAATTCCTTGGAAAATGCCCATGAATCAGAACATTTGTTTGATCATCAATAACCAGCAATAATATTTTTTTCAGATCCAGTTGAAAAAAGTTTTTCATAATTTTACTAATTAGAAATTGGTCCCTGTTGTTGTTCAGTCGCTAAGTCATGTCTGACTCTTTGCAACCCCATGGACTGCAGCCCCTTAGGTTCCCCTGTCCATGGGGATTTTCCAGGCAAGAATACTGGAGTGGGTTGCTGTTTCCTTCTCTGGATGATCTTCCCCACTCAGGGATTGAACTTGTGTCTTCTGCATTGGCAGGTGGATTTTTTTTTTTTTTTTTTTTTTTTACCACCAAGTCACCAGGGAAGCCAGAGATTGGTCCATTACAACATAAAAATGAAAAAACAACAACAACAACAAAAAACATAAAAATGAACAACAAGAAAACAAACCGTCCAGAAGCCCTGCTGGCCAGTCGATCAGTAGTGTGTGGGTTCTAGTCTCAGGATAGAGTCCATCTTCAAGATTGCTGCAGTTTTTAATCTTTATGTTTTATCTTGAATTGGTCTATGGCCATTTACTATGACTGTTTGGCAGCCACTGGAGCATTTTATCCTCTTTTTCTACCCTGTCTGTGTTAATAGAAAATAGGAGAGGGTAAAAGAGTAATTCCAAAGGGGCAAAAAGTCCTCTTAGAATAAATTGGGCAGAATCCATGTGTAAAACCCTTCAAGGAGAAGAATATAAAGCACTTACTTGTTTATTGTTCTGTGACTTACTTCAGCCCTTTCATTATGTAGCTGACATGAGACACATATGGTTCAATTGTTCTGTGTCTCCATAATACTAAAATTATTCAGCAGAAAGCATACATTAAAATCGTGACACGAAGCCCTAATGGGAGAATGGAGTCTTCGGTCTATGCCCAGGCCAAGGTCAGGAAGAAAGTCCCACGCTTAGATTCCTGGGATGTCAGTATCCAAGAAAGGAGAGACAAGAGATGCTGGTTCAAAAGCTACATGTAGAAGTAACAAAATAATGCAATGATTGCAGAACATCTATTGTATTAAATAATAACTGCAATTCACAGAAATAAACTACCTACGTTAAAATATGAAGGCCCATGGATATTTGCAGGTTTTCAAAAATCAAAGCAGAATAACTCAGTCCTTTTAGCCCATTTTTACTTTGTATCATGCAAACTCAGCATTGCATGTAAATACTGGGGAAAAAATCATGACTTTATTTAGCTTTGCTTCTGTATCTAAAGTAAAATAATTCAGCACAGATAAGCCACTTCATTTGAATTTTGAAATAAATATATTCTATCAAGAATAAACTTAAGCTAACAAACAGAGCCAAGGAAGACTTGCAATTTTGTGACATCCTTTGTTTTTCTGGCTGCAATCAGAACATCTTAGAAAACTTGGGGGAATGTGTCTTTAAAAAGAAGTGATGTTATTGTATAAACATTTGAAAACAATTAGTGCCTGTTATTTCAACCACTATCAGTTTGATTTGGTCAAGTCCAAGAAGGGAAAAGCAGAATGAGCGTTTTTTACAAACTGCCACTCCTTATCTGACTGCCAAATGTATACCTTTTGGACTTTCAGAAAAGACTCCTTTGGGAGAAGAAAACAGCAGAAGAAAGAGGGGAAAATCTACTTAATGTTTTATGGACTTATTAAAAGAAAGTCCCTCCTTTTATTAACTGTGGAAAAAAAAATCCTCCATTAATATAGAAACTACAGCAACTGGAGGAGATCGTCATAACTGCGCCTCCCAAGACAACAATATCAGCATATCAGTAATCGGTTTTCTGAATTTTAATGATAGTTTTCAAACAGAGTTCACGATTCAGTAGGGGCCAGTAAAACTTTACACTATCTGTTTAAGGATTTCTGTCTCTTTTGGTGCACATTTTTGATTAGAGCTTTGCTCTAGACATTAGTCCAAAGACTCTGAATCATGCCAAACTTTTAGCTAAGCAGCCTTTAGGAACCAAGGGTAAAATGGAGCACTGTGGTGAAATTAAAATGAGATCTTTGGTCAAGCTTTGTTGTCTTAAATAATTTCTCAACTTAATACAGAAAGACTATGTGAAAAGACAATTTTCCAAATACTGTCATCCTGAAAGCTTGCTTTTCCAAGAGCCACTTGGATCATAAAATAAGAATAAGATGTTGATTTTATTTTTACTCATTTTAAATAGCTAGCCCATGAGAATGTGCTGATTTTAAAGTATAAAGTAAGATCAAGGAAAAAATGTCCACTGTGGATATTAAAATTAATTTCTAGGTCATTAAGTACTTTCATCACTACACAACTGATTGAGCATTTTGCTTGTAAAATTTAAAAATACTTTGTCTTAAAATATGCTAAAATATTTACCATTGTCCCTTCCATTTATATACTTAATTTGGGGGCCACACTGACTTTCTATTTCTTTGCTTTTTTTTGACTTTCTATTTCTAATGAGTAAACTGTACATCTGTGGTGGTTTTAGGGGCTTGCTGCCCTCTGACTTTATGGAAAAAAGAAATTATTTGTGTCAGGAGTTGAATACAAAGTAAGATGAAGTAGGGATAAAATTTAATTCTTAGAAATACAGACTCTTAAAATATTTGATATAATAAAAATATGCTGAATATTAGCTTTTCTATTAGTTGCTTTAAATTAATCCATCCATAATGCCTCAACAGGTACAAAACATATTGAATGAGGGATTTTTTCCAGTAATGTAAGAGGCATGGAGCAGATGTGCTTTGTACCAAACGATTTCATACTTCAATGTGACAAAATAGATGAGCCACATAAAGCCTAATTTCGGTTGCAAATTGCAAGCTGGAATAAGTTCCAGAATAGTAAACAATTAGCTGCTTTATTTTCTTTTTAATAAGACTAAATTACCAGATAATATCTACTGGCATCAACTTGGCTAATAAAAATCTGTTTAATAGGATTTGCCATTTTTCCAATTGCTATCATGATCAGCTTTGCATTTTGATTATCTCTAAACTTTGCCTCAATTTTCTCATAGAAAAGCTCTCAGTGGTAATTGCTTTAACATTTATTCCAGGTCAAGTGGTTAAGTATGAATAATGATCTGTCAAAAATGTACAGTAATGCCGTCAATAGAGCAATTACCATTTAGCTGGAGATGATTATGGCAAAAGAACACTTTAACTGGGCACCATAAACAGAACAACAGAGGAGAAGAGGGCAAAGGGATTGACTGTTTGCAAAACCTGTGTGTGTTGTACGTGTTCCTGACAGATATTAATTGTCTTTCAAGACCAATTAACCGTACCCTCACAATGGTCTTCCCCATACAGAATGAATTAGGAATTTTTCATTACTGGTAAAAGGAAAACAAATGTTTATACAGCTTACATTTAATATTCCCCAAAAGGCTGTCTCACTCTATTTTCTTGCCACGGTGCTTATTTCTGCTGCTCCCTTTTTCTCCTAGGAAAGCTCAGCACAGAGTGGTATTATTTGTCTACAGTAGTGAATCACCGATTAAATTAATGCTAATGGGAGGTGACAACACCTGCTTTTGTTGTCAATATTACTACAAAGGCCCAATTTTTCAAAGTGTCTTTCCGTAGAAGCAGCAATGAATAAGGCTGTAACTCAACACGTACCGCGTTACTTGGGGGAAAAAAGGTGATAAAAAGGAAATATGATGTTTACCCAGTCGACACACAGTGTTGTTTGGTTGCAACTCCCTTAATATCTGGGGCTAGGGGGAAACCTTCCAAACAATATTCAAGAGCAGATGAAAAACAGCTCTTTGCTTAGAGGTAATTCTGGAGGTAGACACTTGGCAGCTAGTTGAACACGTCAGCACCCTCATTGAGAAACTGGTAGAATTGGGGAACAGGCTGCTCTCAGATGTACCTTATACATTCACTGGGCTGATGTTTAGTTAGAAGAAATATACTCAGATTTTATTTTTAATTAAAATGTGCTTGAAGAAGTGACCATACATCACCAGAAACTATTTACGTCTACTTGGTCACTCAGACAGAGAAGGCAATGGTACCCCACTCCAGTGTTCTTGCCTGGAGAATCCCAGGGACAGAGGAGCCTGGTGGGCTGCCGTCTATGGGGTCCCACAGAGTTGGACACGACTGAAGCAACTTAGCAGCAGCAGTAGCGGCAGTCACTCAGAAAATGATTCTTTGAGCCCACTCTATATAAAATGATGGGTATGGGTACAGCGTTGGGAGTCACATACATCTGGAATTTAGTCTCTCTGTTTTCTTTTCTGCAAGGTTGGGCAATTCTACAGCCTACCTGTTGTACAGCTACAATGTCACAGTGAATTGCATGTGTTAGGTAGAGTGCTGGGGATCTGGTTCACATGTCATAAATATCCTTTTCATTTTGCTTTGGATGCTAGAGAATCAATATAACAAAACTCTGCCTTTGGAGGCTGCAGGAGAACATTCCTTCCCTGTGTTGTTATAAAGTAACACCTGCAAAGAGCTTAGAACAATGTCTGCACATTTTAAACTCTGAATACATTTTAGCTCTAGTCAGATTTACATCATCCTTCCTCCCTGAAACTCTCTCTTTCCTTAGCTTCTCTGAGATGTTTCTTCTCTCTCGGCATCACTTTGTCAGTTTTCCATGACATTCTCTTATCCCACGCTCCTTCAATATTCAGGTCATCGTTCTAGTCCGTCACTTTTTATATTTTCCCTGGGTGAACAATGCTGAAAATATCAATTATCAGCTATTCCTGGTGGTCTCCTAAATAGCCACCATTGCCTCTCCATCTATACTTAAAATTGCTTGATGGATTTTTTTCAAAACTGAACTCAGATCCTCCCCACTCCCTTGCTGGGCCCATCAACACCCTCGTCTTCTGCCTCCTGAATGTGGATGATGACACTGCTGTCTATTCAGTTTTCCACCCAGAAATAGGGGAACCATCCCTGACCGCCCTCCCACCCCTTTCTCCAGCTGCTCTGCGTAACTGATCAACAGCCAAGTTGTTCATCTGTCCATGCTTCACACACTCCGCTCTTCCTTCACCCCAACCAGTCTCCTTGCCTTGACTTTGTTATGATTGAATCTTTGATTAGAGTATTTTATAGAAATCTCTCCATGCTGTTCTCTAGCTTAAATCTACACAGTTCCTTTAGGATATGATCTGAACTCCTCACTACTGAGTCCAACATCCTTTGTTGGCCAGCTTCTGTGCAAGCTGCTACATTATTCTCTGCATGCATGCTGAATCCTGTCCGACTCTTTGTGACCCCTTGGACTACAGCCCACCCGGTTCCTCTGCCCATGGGATTTCCCAGGAAAAAATATTGGAGTTGGTTGCCATTTCCTCCTCCAGGGTATCTTCCTGATCCAGGGATTGAACCCATGTCTTTGGCGTCTCCTGCATTGGCAGGTGGATTCTTTACCACCATGCCACCAGGAAAGTCCTGGATCGTGCCTTTCTCATAGTGTGTCGGGTTAGCTGGGCATTGAACTATATTCCCTAGCTTCTTAGTGGCAAGGTTCTGGTCAATGGGCTGACAGAAGAAGTGATGTGTTTTACTTCCAAAGTTTGTCAATAAATTGACTGGATCTGGGCTCAGTCAATTTGGAAAACTCAACAGTGGCCACAGGACTAGAAAAGGTCAGTTTTCATTCCAATCCCAAAGAAAGAAAGGCAATGCCAAAGAATGCTCAAACTACCACACAACTCCCTGGTGGCTCAAACGGTAAAGCGTCTGCCTACAATGTGGGAGACCTGGGTTCAATCCCTGGGTCGGGAAGATCCTGGAAAGGAAATGGCAATCCACTCCAGTATTCTTGCCTGGAGAATCCCATGGACAGAGGAGCCTGGTGGGCTACAGTCCATGGGGGTCACAAAGAGTTGGACATGACTGAGTGACTTCACACAGAAATGCTAGTAAAGTAATGCTCAAAATTCTCCAAGCCAGGCTTCAGCAATACGTGAACTGTGAACTTCCAGATGTTCAAGCTGGTTTTAGAAAAGGCAGAGGAACCAGAGATCAAATTGCCAACATCCGCTGGATCATGGAACAAGTAAGAGAGTTCCAGAAAATCATCTATTTCTGCTTTATTGACTATGCCAAAGCCTTTGACTGTGTGGATCACAATAAACTGTGGGAAATTCTGAAAGATGGGAATACCAGACCACCTGACCTGCCTCTTGAGAAACCTATATGCAGGTCAGGAAGCAACAGTTAGAACTGGACATGGAACAACAGACTGGTTCCAAATAGGAAAAGGAGTACGTCAAGGCTGTATATTGTCACCCGGCTTATTTAACTTATACGCAAAGTACATCATGAGAAACGGTGGGCTGGATGAAGCACAAGCTGGACTCAAGATTGCCGGGAGAAATATCAATAACCTCAGATATGCAGATGACACCACCCTTATGGCAGAAAGTGAAGAACTAAAGAGCCTCTTGATGAAAGTGAAAGAGGAGAGTGAAAAAGTTGGCTTAAAGCTCAACATTCGGAAAACGAAGATCATGGCATCTAGTCCCATCACTTCATGGCAAATAGATGGGAAAACAGTGGCTGACTTTATTTTTTGAGGCTCCAAAATCACTGCAGATGGTGATTGCAGCAATGAAATTAAAAGACATTTACTCCTTGGAAGGAAAGTTATGACCAGCCTAGAAAGCATATTGAAAAGCAGAGACATTACTTTGTTAACAAAGGTCTGTCTAGTCAAGGCTATGGTTTTTCCAGTGGTCATGTATGGATGTGAGAGTTGGACTATAAAGAAAGCTGAGCACAGAAGAATTGATGCTTTTGAACTGTGGTGTTGGAGAAGACTCTTGAGAGTCCCTTGGACTGCAAGGAGATCCAACCAGTCCATCCTAAAGGAAATCAGTCCTGGCTGTTCATTGGAAGGACTGATGTTGAAGCTTAAACTCCAATGCTTTGGCCACCTGATGCGAAGAGTTAACTTATTGGAAAAGACCCTGATGCTGGGAAAGATTGAAGGCAGGAGGAGAAGGGGACAACAGTGGATGAGATGGCTGGATGGCATCACCAACTCCATGGACATGAGTTTGGGTGGATTCCAGGAGTTGGTGATGGACAGGGAGGCCTGGTGTGCTGCAGTTCATGGGGCTGCTAAGAGTCAGACACGACTGAGCGACTGAACTGAACTGAACTGAACTGGGTTCAGTGGTTCCCCTCTTGTATGTTTCTGGCAGGAGATGACAACCACAGAGTCACCTGCTTGGACTCAGAGATGGAAACTGACATGTCAAGGAGGACAGAGGCTCCTCGCATGCATGATCACCCCTGATCAGTCATCTCTATATCATTGCTACAAAAAATGATCATCTTGAAATACTTTGTTTTGTTGTCTTTTTATTATTGGAGCGTGGGCATGACCCTAACTAATCTGTGTCTAAGAGCTGCTACCTCATCCCTTCACTTCAGCTCTGATCACCTCCTTTCTGTTCCTCAATGAAACCACACATTTGGTCCCTACTGGACTTTGCACTTGCAGTTTTTTTCCTTCTGGGCCTATATCCCCTCTCTTTTCCTTCTCCTTTTAATTAAAACTCTAGAGTACCCTTTAGGTCTTACTGGAATAATGCTTCCTCTGGAAAGTTGTCAAGGACTGTCCTCCTTCATCCCAAATTATGACCAGTAAAGCTGCCATCAGCTCCGAAGGTGCCCGGAGCTTCATCAGGCATGGCAGGGACCCCCATGACGTCAATCATCTGTGCATTTATCTCCGGTGTTGGGTTCTGAGCTGCAGGAACACAGGAACCGACTGTCTTCCTCACCGTCTCCCCCTATTGCTTTGCATGATGTCTGGAAAGTAACAGACCCTTCATACATCTTTGTCGTATCCAACTCAATTCAAACTCAGCATGATTAAAACCAGCTGAATTGCCATCTCTCCTCAGCCCCTGGCTGTTTTCTTGACTGCAATGTATGTCTCAGTTAATGACAATTTCCTTTCTCTCAATCCCCCAAATAGAAAATACAATGTTTCACCCTCATTCCTCCCCTTTCCTCACTTCTCACTATAATGGGAAACCAAGTTATTTTTATGATTCCTCAAATGCCCCCTAAAGAATCTTGGCATTTGATTCCTACTGGCAACTTTCTTTCCTTACCTGGATGAATCCAGTACTTGTATCCCAGTATCTGTCCCCAAAACCGCTCTTGCTGTGTCTTGTACTTCCTCCCAGAAGGAATTCAGCTGATTTCATTCATAGTCTTAAAAATCTTTAACTATCTTTTCTTGTCTATTTATCTCTCTTGGGCTCCAAAATCACTGCAGATGGTGGCTGCAGCTATGAAATTAAAAGACGCTTGCTCCTTGGAAGCTATTACAAACCCAGACAGCATATTAAAAAGCAGAGACATTACTTTGCCAACAAAGGTCTATCTAGTCAAAGCTATGGTTTTTCCAGTAGTTATGTATGAATGTGAGAGCTGGACAATAAAAAAGGCTGAACACCAAAGAACTGACGCTTTTCAACTGTGGTGTTGGAGAAGACTCTTGAGAGTCCCTTGGACTGCAAGGAGATCCAACCAGTCAATCCTAAAGGAAATAAATCCTGAATATTCATTGGAAGGACTGATGTTGAAGCTGAAGCTCCAATACTTTGGCCACCTGATGGAAAGAACTGACTCATTGGAAAAGACCCTGATGCTGGGAAAGATTGAAGGCAGGAAGAGAAGGGGATGACAGAGGATGAGATGGTTGGGATAGCATCACTGACTCAATGGACATGAGTTTGAGCAAACTCCAGAAGACAGTGAAGGACAGGGAAGCCTGGCATGCTACTGTCCATGGGGTTGCAAAAAGTTGGACATGACTGAGTGACTGAACAATAACGTGTCTATTTATCTTTTAACCTGGTTTCACTTTATGTTTGGTCTATGTTTAACCTGGTTTCACTTTATGGTCTATGTTCACCATTTCCCTGATCTAAATCTAGGGCAGTGTTTATCTCTCTTTGTGTTGAAGTTTAAAAATGGAAATCCCAGCCATTCAGAGTCGGGAGAATCAGGGTCAGACAAGGAATCTGCATTTGTAACAAACACCAGTGAGTGATCTGAGGATCACCGAGAAACACTGGTTTGGCTAAAATGAACTTTTTTGTGCAGCTCATGGCGTTTTTTGTGTACGTCATGGCATTTCACACCTATGAGCCCATGTCACTTTCCTTTCCTGGAAATATTATTTTTTTCTTCTAACCAAGCTCAGATGTCTCAAAGCTTTATGGAGTTTTACTTATTCCATCAGAGTTGTTACTGAGGCCAGATTCCTGAAGCTTGAAATGTCTGGGTCATGAGTTTGGATGCTTCTATTTAAAGAATATTGGATTAATCTCCAAAATATACAAGCAGCTCATACAGCTCAAGACCAGAACAACCAAAAACCCAATCAAAAATTGGACAGAAGACCTAAACAGACATTTCTCCAAAGAAGAGATACAGATGACTGATAAACACATGAAAAGATGCTCAATATCACTCCTTATTCGAGAAATGGAATCAAAACTACAATGAGGTATCATCACACACCAGTCAGAATGGCCATCATCAGAAAATGTACAAACAATAAATTCTGGCAATGGTGTGGAGAAAAGGCAACCCTCTTGCACTGTTGGTGGGAATGTAAATTGATAAAACCACAACAAGAATAGTATGGTGATTCCTTTAAAAAATTAGAAATAAAACTACCATATGAACCAACAATTCCACTACCAGGCATATACCCTGAGGAAACCATAATTGCAAAACACATATATACCCTGATGTTCATTGTAGAACCTTTTACAGTAGCTTGGACATGGAAGCAACCTTAGATGTCTATCAACAGATAAATGGGTAAAGAACTGTGGTACATATATACAATGGAATATTACTCAGCCATAAAAATAAACACATTGGAATCAGTTCTAAAGAGGTCGATGAACTAGAGCCTATTATACAGAGTGAAATAAGTCAAAAAGAGAAAAACAAATGTTGTCTATTAACATATATATATATGGAATCTAGAAAGATAGTACTGAGAGATCTACTTGCAGGGCAGCAATGGAGATGCAGACATAGAGAACAGACTTGTTGACACAGCGAGGGAAAGAGAGCATGGGATGAGTTAAGAGAATAGCATTGGAACATACACATTATCATATGTAAAATAGACAGCCAGTGGGAATCTGCTGTATGATGCAGGGAGCTCAAACCTGATGCTCTGTGACAACCTAGAGGGGTAGGCTGAGGTGGGAGGTGGGAGGTGGGAGGTGGGAGGGAGGTCCCGAGGGAGGGGGCATATGGACACTAATGGCTGATTCATGCTGATGTATTTCAGAAACCAAGGCAATGTTGTAAAGCAATTATCTTCTAATTAAAAACATATTTTTTTAAAAAAATTAAAAAAATAAAAATATTAATCTAGAAGTAGCAGGTAGGGAAAATTGCAGATTAGTGGCATTAGTTAGAAGAGTTTATATTATGCTTGGAAAGAATGTTAAAAAAAAAAGTAGGATGACAGGAAGAAAGTAAGAGAGACATAAATAGGCGTAAAGGATGTCTTTCAGTTTTCCAACCTGAGATTTTTGTGGCATCAACAAAAGAGAGACAGGTATTAGGACTGCAATAGCAATGATAAAAATAATAGGCCAGACCAGTGTGATTCTCAGAGAGTGATTTCTGGACCAGTGTCATCAACAGCCCATCTAGAACTGCAAATTCTAACAAGTTAGAAAAAGTAGCTGTTCGTTAGAAAGAACAACTCTCAATTCACTTAGTAGATAACTTGAAATAAAAAATATCATTTGATTGCCTGTGTTATATTGGGGAAAGTTAGGTACATTGTATTCCTGCTTTAGTGAAAGGGCATAAAGATCCATTAAGTTGCAACAAAAACCATGAAATGCCCCAGGGTCCTCACTGCCTATAGAAAAGTAAACCTTAATCCATCAGCTGATACTCAATGTCTTGTTCAATCCTCCTCTCTGTTATTTTGATTCCTCAGAATGTGTTCTCTATTTTAACTTCCATTCCCATCATGCCACACTTATCCAAAAACCTGCTGTTTGCTCAGATGTTTTCATCTATCTGAAACTTACCAGGCTCCCCATCTATCCAATTTTTAAGCCAAGGGGACAGAGCCAACACCATAAACATCAGTGGACACGTGGACAATATATGAGAAAGAAGAGGTAACTCACAGAACAATGCTGGATGGTGGTGGTGCAACATGGGAGCCCTGTTTTTCGATTAATACTGATTATCTTCTATATGGCCAACCATTGTGCTAAATAATGGAGATGCAAATATAAATAAAATACAGGGGAATTTTGAGGTGGGGATGAGGCAAGATGGCATCAGTCATATCGCTTGGCCTTTGTCTTAATAAGTAGGAGACACATTGTCATCCAGAGAGACAGTGTAGGCGATGAGGAAGAGTATATGGATGAAAGAAGTCAAAATGTCTAGAGCAGCCTGTACATCTCAGTATGGTCCCACTGACTTCTGGAAAGTGCAACACAGTTATCAGTCCAATAATGATGACTTTGGAAACCTCTCCCTTTGAAGAAATGACATAATGAATTATGGGCTTCCCTCAACCATGTCATAGAAGACCACAGCAACCTGAGGCTTTGTTTGTTTTGTTTTATCCCCAAAGGGCTTGCAGTTTGCCAAAAGAGAAATAAAAATGGAGTAGAAAGAAGAGAAATGATTTGATTCTATGCAACAGGACAACCCTGTGCACGCTGAACAATGATTTTATGTTATATGATGCAAACTATGTGGCAAACCAGTATTATACCCATTTTAACAAGGAAAATTCTTATATCATATAAAAGCTACCAAAATGTTTGAAATAAAAATATGCATCAAAATAACCTACATAAGAAAAAAATTTTTTTTTGTCAATTAGACTGCAATATAGGCAGATCAGTCTGATTTGAATGGAAGTTTTATTTGAAATAGATATTGGGGTTATTCTGGAATCTGCTATAGTAGAATGAGCTCAGGTAACACATTAAACACAAAACTAATCACATTACTTCTGAAAATTCTAAAAGTTCAAAGTTCCTTGGTGTCAGCTATGATGTCAGTTTATCCTTTCTATCTACTCAGGATATTAACAGAGTGTGAGTTATAAAAATGCTGACATCAGGTTAGAGCTAAACACTGATGCTTTTATTACATTGGCTTATGATTTAAAATGATATCCTTATTTAGGTTAGTTTTAGAAAATAATTCACATTATTTTTCACTGAAGTTCTGATATCTGTATTATTTTATAATCTTTAAATTAATACTATTATTGTGTGTTAGTCACTCAGTCGTATCTGACTCTTTGTGACCCCATGGACTGTAGTCCACCAGCCTCCTCTGTCCAAGAGAGTGGGTTGCCATTCCCTTCTCCAGGGCATTTTCCCCACTCAGGGAAGCCCAATCCTATCAGTAGAAATTTCAAATTTTTTGCTGTACGTGGTAACCACAGGTCAATATTTTCTTTCCCTTTGATCTTTTTTATTCCTAAAATTTCAGTAACCTCTTCAACATTACAGCCAGGAAGACACGCATCATCCCCATTGAAAGGCAGGAGAAATTTCCCACATGCTAAGAAATGACAAGTGGGAACACAGAATGAACAGTGTCTATTACTCAGTTATTTATGAAACTACTGTATGCTTACAAAAATATGTTTTATGAAAATATAAATCAAAGTAAAGGTAAGAAAACCACCGTTGCTTCTCTTTACAAATACGATATAACATCTTGATTTGAAAATAGGAATTTGGCATTTGCTCCTTGAATGCCATTCAATATGCTAATCATTCTCTCCAAAATTTGCTTTACCTCTCCTTCTATTGACAGACATCAATTATGAAAGCCCGAGAATTATTATTTATTTTAATAATAATAGAAATTATTATATCTATTATAGAAAGCCCAAGAATACCAGAGTAGGTAGCCTATTCCTTCTCCAGCAGATCTTCGCAACCCAGGAACCAAACTGGGGTCTCCTGCATGGCAGGCAGATTCTTTACCAGTTGAACTACCAGGACGCCATAGAAAGTTGTAGATTTCAGTTATTCAGTTAACAGTATGAAATGGCATACAGGCTTTGCCAACTTTTCTCAGCCACTATATAGTTTCCTATACATATTAAGCCAGAAAGACCTATCACAACTGCTACTAATGGGGAGCTATAGTATCCATATTATAGATGATAAAGACACAGTGTGATCGTAGCCATGACAACTCAGATAGGAGGAAAGAAAAGGGATGCTGAACTCGCAGTTTTCACAGGATAAGGTGGAGGGTAAAGAGTGTTCCAAAGCAGAAGTTTCTCTGCAAGCCAAAAAGGTTTAACAAGCCCCGCGTTGCTCTTGTGTAACAGATGGCAATGTACACGATGTGAGTCGCACTCTGGTTTCCTACACAGTTTTTTGTTTCCTACTTTGAGTTCTGAACACCTCATCTGTAGCAGAATCCTAAGAGGTCCTAATGGGTGAAATTACAAAGAACTTCTTGACTCATGCAGGCTTCAGATTTCACTTTAGTAAATCTGTTTAAGGAAGTGCAGTATCCTGGGAATTTAAAAACATTCAGAGTAATATGCCGGTTTGAGGCTATCACGCATAATCTTTGAGTGACAGGCATTCCTTTCCTGCTATCAAACCTGCTCAGGTCTTTTTATAATCAGAAGCCCACATGCTCTGAAAAAGTCTACCTGACTTGTTTAATGAGTGACTTTCCCCAAACAAAGTTTGTCTCTGCTGTCAAAATCCCTCACCCGATGATAATCACTCCCACCAGAACTTCATCAATTTCAGCTATTATTTCCTTCCAGGTACAACTTTTTAAGGACCTGAAATCCACTGCACATCCAAATTGATTGAGATGACACATTAGCTCTGTATCACAAGAGCTCTACTTATCAGAGACTGTAGACAATGATATTATTATAAAATATCACCCATTTTCTACGCTGTCAAACATTATTTATCTCCAGGGGATCAAAAATGAATGAAATTTACCAAGCAGTACTGAGATACAGTTTTCATGTTTAACTAAACTTGTGCTAGCATAAACCAAACACTATTGTTAGATCTCTTTTTCCTCCCTGCTTATAAGCCAAATCATATCCATTCCTGCCATTGGCTCCCCAAAATGGTACCCAGCTTTGCTCTTGCTCAGCAGCTCCCCAAAGTTATGTTTGGCTTCTTTGAGCCAAGGGTCCAGACAGTATGAATACTGATATAAATCTGTCATGAAAGAAAAGGCTGCATGTTATGTGACACTGCCGGTCTGGACAAACACAGAAATAGCCATTTAGAAGGTAACTCACAGAAAAACAAAAAGAGGCCCCTATTGAATATGACTTACTGCCTTTCCCCATCTGATCCCATTTATATTCCTCATGCTGTTATTGATGGACACGTAGGAAAGAGTGGCTGTAGGCTTCCCATTAGTCACTGTAATCACCAGCCTCAATAATTGACAGGAAAGAGGCTCAGCTCTGGCAATAGGAAGCCAGTGAGAATGGTCTTCACACAGCGGTTAACCATTTATTCAAATACTCAGCCTGATGCATTTTCAAAGATTGAAAAATTCCTTCTCTGCTAGAAATGGAGGTAGAGATGGGTAAAAATGATACTTAAATGCAAAGGCCTCGAATTGCTCACAGTAACCATCAGAATCCCAGCGGAAAAAAAATAAAAAAATCAAACACACCAGATACAGAAGAAATGTTGACAGATGAGTGATGAAATGACTTGAGCAATGTCGCTAGTTTCCCAGTTGTTTAGAAGCACTGTATCTCACTGGTGATGATGGTTATGCACGGACCCCTCCCAGGCATGCAAAGCTGCAGGGTCTGGATGTATACTCATGGGTGATCCTGGCTCAGGCATATTTACTAACACAGCCAGCTGTTCTTAAGAAGGGCCACCATTCCCTCTTATTACTGTTAGAACAGCAGAGGTTTAGAAAGAGTCCCTTTAGGTGGACAGTACAGAATTTACCTTAATGACCCACAGCACCCAGTTGGAGAGATAGAGAACCAAGGAAAGAGGGGACAGTTAGGGAGTCTGGGGTGGACATGTGCACACTGCTATATTTAAAACGGATAACCAACAAGGACT